>NC_090921.1:782717461-784104581 GCF_040938575.1 Ambystoma mexicanum | reverse complement strand
ACTAACCCTGTGATCCTACTATAATGTATATTTTCTGGTCTATGCTGCTTATGTACCCAGAGCACTTCATTCAACTGAGGCCCCACTTCTGCCCCATCCATCCTCACCCATATCTTACATTTATCCATCGAGAACCATTCCCTAATAACTTGGATTTGGCCCGCCTCATTATACCTTCAGAAGCAGGAACCCTCCTTTAGTTGTGGGTGCTGTTAAAATCTTGAAAGCTACCCGTGATCTCTTCCCATTCCACCCAAATTCCGTTATATCCAAATAAATGGCAAATAAAAGAGGAGCAAAAAGGGATCCCTGTTTCATACCCCTACTGATAGGAATCTTTTTGGAAACCTGGTAGTTGATTATCAGACGTATCAAGGGATCCCGGTAGTTTGCCCCCATGATACTAAGCAAAAAAAGACCTGAATCCCATATGTGTTAATGTTTCGAAGATGAACAACCATTCTACCCTGTCAAAAGGCTTCTCTGTGTCCAGAGAGAAGATCGAAGGGGTCCCGGCCTTTGACACCTTTTCAATCAGGTGCATCACCCTCCTAGTATTGTCGAGCAACTGATGCTGTCATGCAAAGCACGACTAATCTGGGCCTTTAAGTTTATGAAGTAGTGAGTCTAGCCTATTACCCAATATCTTTGCATATATTTTGGCCTCTGTATTGATTAAAGCAATTGGACAATAAGACCCACAAGAGGGTCCGGTCCTTGTTAGGTTTGGGGAGTAATATTACTTCGCCCTCGTTCATTGTCGGGGTAATCCCTCCTTCAACCTTAATAGATTTAATAAGTTTAACTAATTTGGGCACCAAATCCATACAAAATGTCTTAGTTGGGAAACCGCTGAGTCCCGGTGCGTTATTGTTTGGTAGGTTTTTTTTTATTACTTTTAGCACCTCCTTCTTGATTCATATCGGATTCTAGTCTTTCCCTTTCCATCAGTGATATTTTGGGCAGGGTCACACCATCAAGGAACTCCCCCCTGCGGAGCCTCCGCTCGGCACTCTGATGCATATAGTGGGGCGTACAAACTGGAGAACTCCCTAGCTATTTGGCAGTTGTCAGTTACCACGCCTAGATGCCCGTGTGTTAAGGGCGCTATACAAATGTATAAATAAATACAAATAAAATAAATAAATCAACCAACCCCTTTCGTCTATAATCGCCTCTTTGCAGCTACCTGGCCGCAAAGCAGTTTTGCTAGAAGTCTGTTAGCCTTGTTAGCCTTCACATAATTTTGTTTAGTGAACAGTAGGTACTTTTCTGCCCTACCTGCTCTTAGTAACTCCAGCTGGCCTTTGGCCATCCCAAACCCCTTCAGGTTTGCTCTGGTGAGATTCATCTCCATTGTCTGCATACTAGTTCTAACCTCTTCCTCCTCCAGATCCACTTCCAATTGTCCTGCCTGCTTTTCCCTGGTGGCCTTCATGGTAATTTAATTCTCCCCACAGCACCACTTTCAAAGCATCCCACCTGATTCCTTCCGTGGTAAGGGATGAAGGATTATTCTCAAAGGAGTTATTTTATCTTTTATGCCCTCTTTAAGAACTGTCTTTCAGCTCTGTTGGGAAGTGCCAACTCCACATACTGCGTTTCACTCTCGGCCATCGCAGGCGAAAACTAATTGGGCGTGATCAGAGAGTGATGAAGTACCCAGTTCTACGACATCCCACCAGCTGAATGGACGTCCAAGCCTGGCCAGTCCTTGAGTGGGACCCATGTACATGAGAATAAAATGTGTAATGGTGATCTTGGGGGTGCAATGACCCCATGCATCAGTTTGGGTTCAACCGTTCCATCCGTAGTTTAAGAGCTTTGGGCAGAGCAACATTGCCAGTGTAGATGCCCTACTCCTATCTTTCCTAAGGTGGCTCATGCTATGTTGAGGTCCCCTACTACCTAGATATCCTCTGTAGCGTACTCTTGGAAGGACTTCCCTGAGAAATCTGTCCTGTTCCGCCTTTGGGGCATATACATTTGCTATGGTTAAGTTCCTGTTATCTATCAACACATTAACGAAAAGGAAGCACCCTTTCTTATCCTCCCGCCCCTCTGGACCGTTAACTTTAAATTATTACTAAAAGCCACTAACACCCCACAGGTCTTGTCTGAGGCCGCTGCCTGGAAGATTTGGGGAAATTCCCTAAATCGGACCCTGGCCTGTCTATCTTCCGAATGTGTTTCCTGAAGTGCTAGAACTTCAGCTTTCTCCTTACGTAAAAAGTGGTCTGAGAAATGAACTCAATCAGCCCCTGCATCATGCTCTATGTCTCGGGTTTTGACTCATGGTGGCTACCCCCCGTCCCCTAACATTTGGGAGCCCTTCATGAACTGCAGTATGTATCTAAACCGCCTATCTGTGAAACTGATAATCCTGCGTTTTGATCTATCCCAAAATCCAGCTCTTGTCCACCCCTCCCCCGCCCAGTCCCCGCTGTCCCCTCTCCATCTCCCCTCCCACACGAATAATAAAAAACAAACCAATTGTGGGATATGGCCATAGCCTACAGCACCCTGGGCCTAGCCCTCGGAATGCCTACCCTACCCAACACATGTGCAAGGGCATCCTAAAACCGAAATTGGGTAAGAATCTGGGTCACACAGGCGCTGGGTCAGTATAGACGGTAGTTGGATACATTTATTGGATACTGAAAAGATTTTCAGAGGAGTCTTGTTGCTTAGTATTTTGGTGAGTTTATTACACATTTCAGCCGACACATGTTTCAACCCACCTGGGTCTTTTTCAAGGTGTGTTGGGTGAAAATAAACATCTGTGTGGATGGTGAGCTCTGAATTAGTAGCTTGTGTTAACCTGTGGGGCCTGTGGAGCCTCTGCATAAAGATGAGTGGTCTTGGCGATCTTTCGAAAGATCAGCAAGACCACTCATCTTTATGCAATTACATTCACCCAACCCATGCCTTGAAAAAGACCCAGATGGGCCGAAAAATGTGTCAGCTGAACTATGTAATAAAATCGCCAGAATACTAAGCAGCACAACTCCTCTGAAAATCTTTTCAGTATCAAATTACACTATCCAGTTACTATCTATACTGGACCAGGGCCTGTGTGACTCGGGTTCTTACCAATTTTTTTGTCCTAACCATTACTGAGACGGTTACCTATGATCAGTGCTGTGACCTATACATTCTAGTGCACTGCTTTACGTCATGGTATCCTAAAACCCTCTCTGAGATTCAAATAACACCTCTACTATGACTTCATCTCCAGTGAGCCTCCTTTTGTGCCTCTTGTCTAACTCCAATGCCTTGGTTCTCCCTCCCTACCAACGGGTGAGATTGCATATTTACGAGCATATTTGTTGTCATTTTTTGTTTGCTTGCTATTTTACTAAATTGAATTAGAATAGGAAGTACTGAGTGTTGTGGAATATTGTTTATGTATTTGAGTATCTTGTTGTAATATTTTGAATTTGCACCTCAACCTAGCACATAGATAGTATTTAAAATCTTGAATTATTACTTTTATTTTCTTCTTGTCTCCCGTGATGCAGCCCCACGTGGTCTTCAGCACGCATGTGCGGGGGCTTGCGTCTGTGCAGGGTGCGCTAAAGGCAAGCCCATTTGTGCCATGGCTGGGCCATGGGCCTTACGGTTTGCCAAGATATCGCTGATGGCCTCTGGACAGCGATAACGCACCAATCCTAGGCCATCGTTGGTATAATGCATTAATATTTGCATAATGACTTGCTGTCATTAGCTTCGCTTGACACTAGTTTCCCATCTGGGTTTTCCTGCTCCCGATCTCCATTGTCCAAGCTCACTCTCAAGATTGACGGACCCGAAATGGGAAGGGACAAATGGCCTTCTTCTAAATCATGTTTTATTATTGGTTTTTCGTTGCCATTTCCCAGATCCGCAGTGGCTCACTGAGAGGATATTCATACACGTATTCCCCCCCCCCACCAATATTTTATGCTTCACAGAAACCTGGTTTAAACCTGCATCTGATCCTGACATTGTGCAGATTCTACCCCCAAATTATAGAATTTTGTATCTTGACAAGAACCGACGCCCCCTCTGCCCCCCCACCCGCCACCAAGGGTCGAGGCTTCGAGGCTTGGATCCAATTTAGTCAGCAGTACTTAACTGTACTGTGATCACCTTGATATTTTGCCTTGTGAACTCGATCTAGTTCCGCTTCAAATTGCCCCTTAATGTTACAATTCATATACTATTTATCAGACCACTCCTTATCCTTTAGCTAATTTTGCTTGTAAATTCACTCAATGTATTTCGGAGCTTGCTTTCGCTCACTCCTTTTTATGGATGATTTCAATGTGTGGCCTAACAATCCTACTGACATTTGCTGATATTCACTTCCACTTATGTTTATGTAGCCATCTTTGTACTCGCAGTATGGTTCTTACTTTGTTTATTCAATGTTTTTAATCCTGTGCAGGTTCCCTGGTGTGATTATTTTCTACTTTCATTTCTTCTATTCCTCCCCCACTTCCTCCATTTACCTTTTAAAGCTCAGCAGTATTGCTGCCTCAAGGTTAGGGTGGGTCCTTCCTTTGTGCCTGATCATTTAATGGCCAGTACACCTCCTCTCACTGAGAGAGACAGTTTGGATCCCTGCACTGCCTTACTCAACGCTATGACAGAGGTGGCTGACACATTGGCTCCAGTTAAGACCATTCAATCTAAACTGTCCCGCTATAAAGCCTTTTCTATTGCAAATTCCTAGACTTTGCATGCAAAATGCAAGCTGGGGGACGCTCCTTCTCTGTCCTTGCCCTACCCTATGGAACTCTCTTCCCTACCATCTTTGTGAAATCCCTGATAACTTTCGTTTTTGCAAAGCTCTTAAAACGACCTGTTGTAATTATTCTATGGTTTTTGACGGTCTCCTCGGTTGCCTTTTGTCAGGGCATAGATGCCCTTGACCGATAGTTAACTCTTTACAAATATAAACACATGCATACATACCATCACCACAGCTACCCTCCCCTGAGTAACCATAGCGCCCTGACCAGTTCAACAACCCTCTTGCGGTTCCAGCCACGGCGGTCGGATCCTGCTGGCCCAGGTAGTCCAGCTCATCGTCGGCCACAGCCTCTTCCTGCTAGGTGGCTTTAGCTCGAGACCCTCCCTGTTTCTCTCTTCTGTTCTGCTAAGAATACTTAGCCCTTCTTTAAGGGTGGTGATACTGTGATGTTTGCCATCCCATGAGAGCAGCAGCCCAAACGGAAATGTCCATCTGTATCTAATCCTATTCTGTATGAGAGCTTGAGTTACCGGACCCATTTCTCTTCTCTTCTGAAGTGTAATTTGCGAGCTGTCCTGCAATAGCTAGATTTCTTTACCATTTATACGGATTGGGCTTGAGGTTCTGACCGCTTTCCATATATCTTCCTTTTAAGCACATGAAGCCAACGCAGCCACCACAACTCTTGACCTAGCCCCTGGCTCCTTCCTCCTGGGACTGGTACGGTGAATCCTGTCGAAAATATTCAAGTCGCTTGACACATCCTCCAGGAGGTCCCCGAATAGATGTTGAACCGTAGGCTGCATGTCTTTGTCAGTCACATCTTCGCTGAGGTTTTTGATGCAGATATTCACTTGGCGAGACCAGTTCTCTAAGTCTTCAATTTGGATCTCCGGGTTATGTGACAGCCTTACCAGGCATTCCAAGATTTCCTTGTCCTTCCTCACGTCCTCCACCACTTCCTTTCCATTATGTCAACCCGTGCCTCGAGTTTTGTCAGATCCCCTTTATTTTCCACCATTGACTCTGTCACGTCTACTCTTACAGAGGAGATTTGCTCCTGAAATGCCACCAGCAGCTTGTCCTGGAAAGTGGTTACATTAAATCCTCTCTAGTTATTGCTGTTTCCCTGCCTTATCTTGGGCGAACTGCAGCTGTTCCCACCGTTGATCCCCTTTACCACATATGATAAGCCTGTATGACCACTGGGTGTCACCCGGACCTTGTTCTAGTGGGCCAGGGTCTGCTTTTCTCACCTGTCAGCCGGATGGCTCCCCCCAGCACTCCCACGCAGGGGCCTGCTTGTGTCCTCTGCCCTTGTTATTGGCAGGGCCTGTATCTTCAGACTGTGTCCCTTACTTCCCCTCCGTATCCGGAGGATCGAGCCTTCCTTTACACATGCTGCCTCCCCTCCTTGATCGCACAGATGTGTGTGTCCCTCTGCAGTGGGCTTCCACCGCTGTGGACCTGACCCGCCAGGACTGCTGCCCTGATGCTGTTTGAGGGTGCCACCCTTGTCTATGGCGCAGACCAACACTCCAGCAGTCCGATCCCCCAGGGAGAATGATTCCCCTGGCTGGGCGGCCGCCGAGGGGGGCACAGAGAAATGGAGGATCGTCTCTCCTAATATGCTTTGGAAACAGGTGCGGCCCGTCCTGCACGCCAACGCCATCAGCGTACTTGCTACCGGCTCCGGGGCTCATTGCTCGCTGCCAGCCGGGACACGACTGGGAGATTGGGAATACCATCCTCTGTCCCCTGTCTGCGGTGCTGAAATGCAGCCCCGATAGACCTTTTACCAAGGCCCACTCCATAGAGCTATTGTGCTCACATCCGTCCACAGCTCGGCGCCATCTTGAATCATTTCTAGGCTTTTAATTGAAACAAAATATCCTCATATGGAAAAGTTTGTTTGGCAACAGCTCCCTCGTCATGAGGGCAGGAACTGTAATGGCCCAGCAGCTGAACAATGATGGTTTGCAATTCCAGTATGTAGGATTAATTAAAAACCTCCATGATTGAGGTGGCGCTGTGGACTAGCCCAAGATGGCTGCCTAGCTCTTGAGCTCCATGTGGCTCCGGCTGAAATCCGCCATCAACTGCGGTTCCTTTTGCCTGCACTGCTTTATCTTCGGTGTAGCTGTTACCCCATCCCTTCTGGCAATCTTGCTGCAACCCTGACCCGAATTGGCCCCGGGAAGCCTGCGAACGGAGCTCCTGGGCCGGCTGGCGGTTGGTTCGCCGGGCCTTAGCGGGCGCCTGGCTCCCGCCCCCTGCCCTCCTTCATCAGCCGCTGTCGGCGGCCGCAGGGCGCGGAGCCGGCGTGCGCGGCCTCGTCTGCCCGCCTGGGGGCCTCTGACCGCCGGACGTGGCGGCTCCCTTGAGGACACCATCGAGCGGGGGACCGCTGCCGGGACCCGGGCGCCTCGCCTCCTCCTCTGCGATCGGCGCCAGAACACTCGTCTTTACGCGGTGACTGGGCTGGAGCCTGGCCGCCTTGACAACACACGGCCTGCGTCCCTGGGCTGGGAGGGGGCTGCGGGGGCCCGCGCTGGAGTGCGACCCCACCACTCCCCTGCTGTCGGAGCGCTCGTCCCAGCGACCGGACTGGGGCCTGCCCGCCTGCCCGCCTGCCTCGGCCACACTGTTCCTGGGCCCCGCTTCTCCCTCTGCATACAGTGCCGGACCACTCATCTCGTCTCGGCGGGGGGCGGCTGGCTGGAGCCTGGCTGCCCTGAGATTGTGTAGCTCACACTACTGGACTGGGGACTTTGAGGTTGAGGTGAGGAGTGGGGGGGTGCGCGGGCGGACCCCCATCATCTTGTCTAACTGCTCCTGGGAATCCTGGCCCTCTCACTCTGCCTTGCGTGACATCTGAACTGCCTGCACCCGCGGGGTCCTGGGTCTCTGGTCACAAACTGCTGCACCGCCACACATACTGGAAGCCCGGACCGCACTGGGTTCCCCCTCCATATACGGGCTACTGGTGGCTTCCGTATCTCGGGCCCAGTGGGGCACCGGGCCTGCGCATTCCCCCCATTCCATCGGGGGCACCTGGCAAGCGGCTTCTACTCAGTATCCTCTGGCATGATTAGAGGTGGACCTCTATGAAACAACTGTCCAACTTCATTTTCGGGAAATCACTTGCTCGCTAGGGCTGGCTGCCTTTTCCTATTGACCCCTGCATGGTCTTTGCTTCCTACTTTCCTGCGGCCTCCCCGAACCCACTGCTTCTATAATCTGCCTGGGCTGCCGCCGCGGGTGCGGTGCTTGACGGTTGCCTCCGCTTTGATCCTTGGGCTACTCGCCTTTTCTAATTGCCGTGCCCGCACGCTCTGCCATGCGGAACCTGGTCTTCGGGGGGCCACTGGTGCGGCACCCTTCGCTTTTCGCCGTTCGCATCCTTTGACTGTCCCCTCTACTCCGTCGTCTGCCCCAGGGGCCCTCTGCCATCAATGCCAAATAAAACCAAGGGGGCCTCCGGGAGGGGAACCATGGATAAATTTGCCAAATCAATCCCGAGGGAGGAGATGGGGGCACACATCGTCCTTGCAGGAGGACCCGGAAAGTGACACTCCCTCTGGGGCGAGACCCCCGATCTGACCACACTTATGGAATCCATGGCCAAGAACTTAACCTCTTTCCACGAAAAATTGGACGACATTAACGCCAATGTTGCTTCTCTTAAAACCCGAGTGGACCAGGCAGGCACCAGAATTACTGAAGCCGAAGGTAGGATATCCACGAACGAGGACGAGATCCATGTGCTGCAGAGTACCGTTGCCTCCCTATCGCGCGACATGAAGAGTATGAGAGCCAAGTGTGACAACCTAGAATCGCGCTCTCGTAGAAATAACTTACGTATAATCGGGGTCCCTGAGAACGCATTTAAGGGCCGCATGGAGGACGCCATCGAAGCTCTACTCAAGGATCTACTAGGCAATCCGAATCTCTCACCGTACTTTACTGTCGAACGTGCGCACAGGGCCCTGTCCCCGCGGGCCAAGCCGGGGGATATCCCAAGGCCCATCATTACCAGGATCCTCAACTATCGGGACAGAGACCTTATCCTCCGACTGGCCCGTGAAAAGGGAGACTTGCGCCATGAGTCCCACACCATCAGGATCTTCCCGGATTTTTCAATTGCGGTGCAGCAGGAGTGGAGCCAATTCCATGGGGTTAAGAAACTGCTTAGAGAACGCAATGTCCCGTATGCCATATTGTTCCCGGCACGTCTCAAAATTACTCATAATGATAAACTATACTTTTTCACTGTCCCGGATGAAGCGGCAAAATTCATCGAGGCACACATACCACTCCACAATCTGGCACCTGACCGCGCTGGCGTTGACTGACCAGATGTAGCTCAGTCTGTCACTGCTTCACCTGGCTGGTAATCCTTCAATGTGCATGGGTCAACGGCAATCTTCTATCATCAACAATGCGGCCTGGGTACCCTCAATTTATTACGGGCTGCGGCCCGGCTTTGGCGCTGGAGACTTGCTTTGGGACCCTACAAAGACTCCGTATTCCGCAGAAACCTGTTTTTGACAGCTCATGCTGTCTTACACAATGTTTAAGTAGCCGTCCACACGGCAACAGTGCACCTCACTGCAATTGCAATGTTTATGTTTTGTTGGATGCTACTGCTAGTTGGCCCCAGTTGGGCCCTGGAAAGGGCATATCCCTGTTGGATTTCACCCTTTGACCCTTCCTAGTGACGGTCGGGTTAGTTGGTGGCACGTGCATCCGGGGGGGGTTGATTTCCACTGCACGTTGTGGGTGGGCAGTGAGGGAGGGGGGTGGTATGGTTGGGGTCTGGGGCTACAATATAGTAAATGACGGGGGCGGTTTGGCAAAGCACACGACATCGGGGCACCCCCGGGGGGGCTCTCTTCATTCACCGTGTAAGTTCCTACAGCTGTTGTGGGATGTACGTTAGTCTTCTGAAATGTCCATAACAGTGATGTCCTGGAATGTCCGGGGTTTAAGTAACTACACCAAGGCGTGCAAAATCATGGCCCATGCCACCAGACATGGTTGCAAGATATTGCTATTGCAGGAAACACACTGTAGGGGCCCGCTAACTAGGTGCATGGCACCTCATGGGGTCCACACAGATACTTCACGGCTTACTCGACCCGCGCCAGAGGGGTATTGACTATGATCCACAGGTCACTTAAGTTTGTACTCCATAAGAGCTACATCGATCCAGAGGGAAGGTACATTATCCTACATTGCGCAATAGCGAACAGGGACTATTTACTGGTTAATACGTATGGCCCCAATGTGGACTCTCCTGACTTTATTGACCGGATTGCTTCCATACTGCTGGGTTATGTAGGGGTGCAGATCATTTGGGGGGGGACATGAACTTTATATTAGACACCACACTGGACAGAACAGGCACGGCCCCCAGACTCCTTTCCAATGCGGCGCGCAAGCTCCTTGCACATAGCATTGCCCTTGACATTCGAGACCCCTGGCGGGCAATGCACCCGCAGATGCGTGAATATACTCATTACTCTTCGGTGCATGACAGCTCCTCCAGAATTAATATGTTCTTCCTGTCTAGTTCTTTGCTGGGGAGGGTGTTGGAAACTCAAATATTGGCGCGCACCCTGTCGGACCATTCACCGATCCGGCTATCTATAGACCTGGGTGTGCCCGCCCCTACAATTAACACTTGGCGTTTCAAGTCCTTGGCCTTACAGGACATAGTATTTAAGGCTGATATTTTGGCCGACATCCAGTCCTACTTTGAACTTATTACACCTCAAGCTACTTCTATAGGGGTCCGGTGGGAGGCTTTCAAAGTCTTCATCAGGAGAATGTCCATATCTAGGGAGGCGGGAGTCCTCAAGGCCATTAGAGCTGCCCTTGCCCGCTCTGAAGCCAAATTACGCGAACTTGAGAGCGCCCATCCTACATCTTTTGACCCCGCTACTCTATCCCAGATCAGCAAGGAACTCCATTTTTTTAACGAACAAGCCACCAGGGAAGTCCAATACTTCAGTCGCCCGCAGGCGGCTCGCAGGTATGGAGAGGGGGACAGACCTGGCAGGACACTGGCTGCATTGGCCAGGGTTGAGTGGGGCCAAACCCAGATCACTTGCATCAAGGACAGCCTGGGGTCGGAACGGTGGTCTGACCAATATATTCTGGAGGTCTTCACAGACTTTTATTCAGAGCTGTACACCCAAACCCCCGAGCACAGTGAGTCCCAAATGCGCGACCTCCTCGAGCAGATCCCCATGACTATCGTCTCCCCCGCTACCAGGGACCAATTGGATTGCCCCATCGTGTTGGATGAAATAGTTGAGGCTATATCTAAATTCCCTAAAGGAAAAGCACCTGGTCCTGATGGGCTGACAGCTGAGTTCTATCAGGAGCAGGTGGCTATCTTAGCCCCCAAACTGCTTGAGGTCTGGAACGAGTCGCTTCGGCTGGGCACTCTTCCCCCATCGCTGCGCGAGGCCATCATCACGGTCCTGCCCAAACCCGGTAAACCCACTAACGAGTGCGGATCATATAGGCCTGATGAATTTGGACACCAAAATCTTCGCCAAAGTGATTGCCAACCGCTTCCTCCCGGTCATGTCGTACATGGTCCATGATGATCAATCAGGCTTTGTACCCGGAAGATCAACATCCCACAACATTAGGAGGCTGCTTAACGTCATGGCACGCATTGACCAACGGGTGAGTGCGGTTGCGGTCACACTGGATGCCCAGAAGGCATTTGACATGGTGTCTTGGAAATACATCTGGTTGGTCTTGGAAAATATGGGGTAGGGCCCAATATGATAGCATACATTAGGTTACTGTACACTTCCCCGGTGGCCAGGGTGCGAGTTAACTCCCAGACGTCCGGTCTGTTCCCTCTCTTTAGAGGTACTCGACAAGGCTGCCCGTTTTCCCCGATCCTCTTTGCCTTGGCAATTGAGCCGATGGCCGATTACGTCAGGGAGCGGCATGCACGAAGAGGGGTGCGGTTGAAAGACTCCCCCGAGATCATCTCGCTTTATGCGGACGATGTACTACTCTTTATAAGAGACCCCGCTGTTCATCTGGATCCAATCTTACGTGACGTCACCCGCATAGGTACATACTCGGGGTTCACTATAAATTATACGAAATCTGAGATCTTCCCCCTTACTAGCTCCACGATGCAGCCCACCACCGAGTACCCGCTCCGTTGGTCCCCGAATGGGATTAAGTACTTGGGAGTCCAGGTGTCCCTCGCCAAAGAATCGCTACTAGCAGACAACTATCGGGCTGTAGCTGAGCAAGCCGAGGCCAAAATCATGCGCTGGCGTACCCTTCCACTATCACTAGCCGGAAGACTCGCTGGTAAAAATGATCTTGTTACCCAAGTTGTTGTACATGTTTGGTAATGTCCCTGCCTGGCCGGGTAGGAAATATTTCACGAACCTGCACAAATTGTTTGCTCAATTCCTATGGCACTCTGGCGCGGTGAGTAAAAAGTGGTCGGATATGTCTTTGCCCTACGACAGAGGGGGTTTCACAGCCCCAGACTTGCTGCGATATTAGACTGCTTCACAGGCGCAGTTCGCGTCTTACTGGTACCCTGGGCCCCCACCCAGTCCCCACATTAACCTTGAGGTTCTGGCAGCGACAGGCACCGAGATCATGTCCTTGATTCTAAACCAGCAGTATGTGCCGGTCTCTCCCATTCACCCGGTCCGGACCACGGTACAGGCTTGGGACCAGATATTGAAAACCTGCGACGAGCAATATCCGTACTACAAATGGCTCCCCGCCTGGAGGTTTCCCGGGCTGGAACCCACACATGACACCGCCCTGGCGCGCCACTGGGAGGCCCTGGGATACCGCACCCTTACCGATTTCTATCCAGAGGGACAGTTTATAACACAGCAGACGTGGAGGCCGAGGCACTCGGGTCCCGTTCAGGAGCTCCTGCAGTTCTACAGACTCCGCGCTGCCTTCCGAAATGCATGGCCTGTCTTCCCCATTGAACCCCAGGACTCTCCTGGGATTGCTTACATCGCCAACTCGGGTGGCGCCCGCGGGGTGGTTTCCTCATTATATAAGCTCCTCTTGGCCTCTCCACTTCCATCCAGGGCCCATGACAACTGGGCCTCCGAGCTGGAACTGGAACTTACTGATCAGCAGTGGGAGAAGATGTGTTCCCATACTAGCAGGGTGTCCCTAAACTTCCGCTACCGCACCATACAATATAAATTACTCAACAGGCTGTATTACACTCCAGGTAGAGTGTCAAGGTTTGCTTGCTCTGATCCTCGGCTGTGCCCCCGCTGCGGTGCGGAAGGCGCTGACCACCTGCACATGTTTTGGGACTGCCCGGAACTGGCCACATTCTGGAGTAAAGTCATAGAGACATTGTCTGTCATCACTGATACTGTTGTGGATCCTGATCCAATGGGGGTTCTGTTTGGAGTGTGGCAGCCCAGGGGAGCTAGAGACATTATTAAGTTCTTAAATGTAAGCTGTATCATAGCCAAGAAATGTGTCTTACCAAGCTGGAAGAGCCCCAGTCCCCCTACATTCCAGAAATGGTTAAATTTACTCATGTGGTCCCGACACTGTGAGGAAGAGTTTCTGGGTATGCTCCCAGTACGTTCTCGTCCTCGAAACATATGGTCTGCATTCAACAGCTACTTGATTAGCTTAAATGACACTTCCTCGGTGGATGAGTCCTCCTAACGTCTCTATTGCTGTTCGGCATGTTGGTGCTCTGTGATGTGTTGTTACTCAACCGCTGTTACCATACTTCTGCCTATATGCTCTGTATTCACTTATATCTGCAACGAATTTGTCTATTGCTCGGATGTGTTTATGCCTTTGCCTCTGTCAGCAAAAATAAAAGTTTTAAAAAAAAAAAACCTCCATGATTTGGTTTCTTAGATCCACGGGGTCAGGTGGTCCATCTCAACACATTTTTCTATCTTTCTGGGAGGAAACTGAAATGGACTACAGTTGTGAAGCCAGGAAATCGAGGCCCAGTGTATTAAATGCAGGGAACCAGTCAGCAGCGTTCATCAATTTTCTTTGATCAAGTACACATAAAAAAAGAAAACTCATCCAATAATTTGATAGTGCTAGTTTTTATACTGTTTATATCGGAAGTACTGTAGTTGGTACAAAATATATTTGTGAACATTAGAATTCTTGCAATACTGCATTAGGACAGTAATTGGGTGGGTTCTCGGTCGTGTGCATTTATTTTTTAGAAGAGGGCACTTTTTTAATCTGCCCAAACTGATGCTTCGTTATGTCATGCATGATTTTTGTAATGAGTCAAGGACTGTGTACTATGTCATTGTGGGAAATGTGTGCAAATGGCAGTCATATTGTGGGCAGCCTGGGAAGTTCCAGTTTATGGTTAGACTGGTGGGAGAGGCCCCATTTGATGTGGAACTGCCCTAAACACATGCTTCATCAGTGCTAGGCTTGTGGCAGATGAGCTAGTGTGAGAACATTGGGATTTCAAGCCTGGCAGATTTCCTGAAC
Source organism: Ambystoma mexicanum (assembly GCF_040938575.1). NCBI lineage: Eukaryota > Metazoa > Chordata > Amphibia > Caudata > Ambystomatidae > Ambystoma > Ambystoma mexicanum. Next base: position 784,090,327 of record NC_090921.1, on the reverse strand, counting down.
AGTGGGAGGGAAGTGTGAAGCTAAAGTATTAGTACTTTACTGAAGGCGAGGTGGGCTTTTATGCAGCAAATACTTCGGCATGGACTGTTCCAGATTACCCTTCCGTGCAGAGAAGGCAGTCCCTTCCAGGTGCTTCTTTGGTAAGCCACTGCCATGCGATGCACAGTGATTGAGAGGATGTTTGGGCTGATATCAGACCAATCTGGGCCTGTGCCATGGACGGTGCAGTGGACTATGCAGAGTGCCTTTAACTTATTTGGCAGACACCGGGCATTATTGAATTGTACACAGCACTGGTGTGATGCTAGTTCTGGAGCCAGTTGCTTTCTAGCCACATTGAAAACAGTCTGCGTATTTTGTATGTTGGAGCTTCTATGTACAGTGCATTTATGTAAGCAAGGTGGATAAGTACTATGACGTGCTGATTCGGAGGGCAACTGAGGCAAGGAATGGTGTGCTTAAATGAGCTGGAAGAATGGATTTACTGCATTAGTTTAGGAAGTCGCTGCTACGTTCGTGCTAAGGAAGACGCCCAGACTGTTTGCCATATCGGAAGAGGGAGTGGGGCGGAGTTATCCCAGCTCAAGTGGCCTATGTGGGCTTGATGCACACTGGACACTTCCCTTGCTGAATGCCAACATTTTTGGACTTGACTTAAAGCGTCCGCTTCAGCGATCTGGGGGTTCATCAGTGATGTGTTCTCATTGGGTGTTCCTGCAACAGAAATGCTCTCTTGATATGTTTAGTATTTTCAGCTGTACACATGCCTTCTCCTCTTTGAAATCAATGTGTTCGTTTACCCACAGAAAATCGTGCCTGAATGCCTCCCCACCGGATATGTGGAAAAGGTCAATTGTCCGAAGTCTAAGAGAGACGAGTATAAGAGGTACGGAACACTTGCATGCATGCGTGTTTGCCCAGAGTGGTAGGTCGGAAGTCTGCCACCACGGCACACTATTCTCGGCTATGTGATAAAGGCACTCCTCGAGGTTATAGGTTCACAGAAGTGGTGTACCAATATCCTTGTTGGTGAAACTCCAATTGCACACCAAAATGGGGCATGCTGTCTGTGCTAGACCTAGCCTCTCACCATTCCATTGCCTTGCTCTTCATTAATTGTGCTTGGTGCCTTCCACTTCCTTCTCATTCCCCTCATATGCAAATGTCTCACCTACACAGCATCCACCTTCTAAAAATGTATCTTGCCAAAAGTACCCTCTAATCAGGCGATCACAGGCTCTAACTTGAAACCACTCAAAGAATTGATTGCTTTAGGCAGCCAGCCCATTTTTTATGTTGGTGTTTTCAAAACTGATACAAATGAAATGGATATATTTTTTTTAATGTTACTTTTTATTTGCATTTTCAGTAAAACTTTTCCACATAAATTGTACCCACCTTCCCCTGTCCCCCCACCCTCCCGGTCCCCTTCTCGCTCCCACCTCCTCCAGTCCGGTTCTGATCCTTCATTCGTCTCCTTCCTCTTCTGTACATTCCCTCCTCATCATTTGAGATTTAGGTACCATTATTTGATGAAGTCCCTTGCTGACCCAGATTCCTGCATATGTAAACGTCCCGTGACAATTACAGTAATCCCAAAAGGCTCATTCTTCTTGGGCACCACCGCCCCCTGTCCTCCCTCTGTAGAAACCCCAACACTCTTGACCAGTCTGTTCAGTAGGTTTGGTGGTCTCCTTGTAGAGAGTAGGTTAGCCCCTCGAGGGCTGCAAGTTCCATACTTTTCCGACCCCATTCGTGTTCCATCGGGGGCTCCTTCGACTTCCATTTATGCACTGGTACTAATGCCCCTGCATCATCAGGATGACATATACTTTGCGTTCTGCTCTCGAAGTTAGTTCGTCCACAGTTCCATCTAAGCCTATCAGTACCAAGCCTCTATTAGCTTCTCCCTTTACTCCTAGGGTTTGTTCGGCTGCTTCCTGTATTACCCCCCCCCCAGTATTCTTGGATGTGGGTGCATTCCCACCAAATGTGGCTCGAGGTTCCCTCCATCCCGCATTCCCTCCAACAAAGTTTGGATTCTAGGGGGTACATTTTGTGGAGTTTTGCTGGGGTTAAGGGCCACTGTAGCATACATTTTATCCATATTTCCTGGATCTGAAGGGACCTTGTGAGCTTAGGTATGTTCACCCATAGTTTTCTACAGTCTGCTTTGTTTATTGGTTGTCCTACTGTCACTTCCCAATGTGTCATGTATCTCTTTCGGCCCGTGTCCGCCCCCTTTTTGATGTGTGAGTAAATTGTCGCTACTATGCGCTTGTCCCCGGTGTCTATTGGTAAATATTTCTCAAAGGAAGTTAAAGTGTGCATCAGCACTTCTTTCATTAGGGGGTGCTGCAACCAGTGTCTTATTTGGGTATTTCTGAATCGCTCCTCTTCTCCCACCTCCCACAAAGTTTACCTTGCATTGGGTAAAGGACTTGGTCCCTCGAACATGTTGCAGATGTTTTGGCACCCTCCCTCCCGCCATTTACTGAAGGCCTTCCCTATCCACATGGGGTGAATTGTGGATTGCGAAAGATTGGTTTGAGTGGGGACGGGAAAGAGGTGGTGTGGACATGCTTGATTATTTCATCCCAGGAGTCTCCAACCACAGACACAATCTGCTTTGGGTTTCCACTGCCCTGTCCATTGGTCTCCATATCTTGTCCCTGTTTTCCCTCAGCCAAACTCTAATCACTCTTGTTTGAGCAGCCAGATAGTATGCCTTGAAGTCTGGTTCCCTCATTCCACCCCTGTTCCTTGGCATCGTCATTACCCTTTTCACTATTCTCGGTCTTCTATTGTTCAAAACAAATTTGCTTGTGTGTTTTTCTATAGCTCTAAATAAGGAGGCGGGTACTTGCACTAGGAGGGGCAAGAAACAGTACAGCAATTGGGAAAGGATGACCATCTTCAACACATTAATTCTACCTAACCATGTTATGGTTTAAGGGCCCGCGTCTATCAATGTGTTCCTAATGGTGTCTAGGAGGGGTGGGTAGTTAGCAGTGTAAAGTTCTTCTGTCACTCTTGTTAGTTTAATTCCTAAATACTTTATGGCCTTCTCGACCCATCTATATGGGGAGTCCTTTTTAAGGTCAGTCTCTACTTCTCTTTCAATCGTCAGGTTTAGGATTTCGGATTTGTGTGCATCTGTCTATCGCTCCAAGGGATGTCTCAGGGTGTGTTATAGTTAGCAACATGTCATCCCCAAAGGCGGCTATTTTATGGTGTCTTCCCCCAAATGGCACCCCTGTTATTTCCTTGTTTGCTCTTAATGATGCCAGGAGAGGCTCCAGGTGAATTGCGTAAAGCAAAGGTGAGAGGGGGCAGACCTGTTTTGTGCCGCGCTGTACTTTGACGCATTCTGTTAGTCGTCAATTTATGGCTATTCGCAGTGATGGTTTCTGGTAGTTATCTTTGTTCTTTGCCAAAGATTTGTCCCCAAATCCCATCTTTTTCATAGTGGCAAATAGGAACCCCCCACTCGAACCTATCGAACTCTCTCTCAGCGTCAAGGGCTATTAGGAGAGCTGGGGTGTCTTTCTTATTGACCTTCTCTAGGAGATGCACTATCCTTCTGATGTTGTCACTAGTTTGTCGGCCCCTAACGAATCCTGATTGGTCTGTGCTTACAGTGTCTGGAGGGATTTGATCTAGTCGGATTGCTAGTATTTTCGATAGATTTTGACATCAACGTTGATTAAAGCAAATGGTCTATATGAGCCACATGCGGTTGGATCTTTTCCCTGTTTTGGTATTAGGACTACTTTCACCTCTTCCATGGATTGAGTAATGGCCCCAACAGAACTAAATTCGTTGAATAGGGTTACTAGGTTTGGTAGTAAGGTTTCCCTGTGTGTCCTGTAGAATTCTAAGGTGAATCCGTCCGGGCCTGGTGACATATTGAGGGGCAATGCTTTTATGGCCCCTCCAATTTCCTCAATAGTAATTTCTTGTTGTAGGGTTTGCCTCTCCTGCTCTGTTATTCCTAAGAGATTGGTTTTCTCTATGTATCCCTCTTGGGTTTGTACTGACAGATTGTCTGAGCTGTACAGCATGGTGTAATATCTAAAAGAATTCTTGGGTAATGTCGTCTGTGTTAGTGCTCGTGTTATCCCTAACAACCTTTACTTTAAGTATACTTTCGGCCTTCTCTTCTTTTCTCAGGATCCTGGCTAAGAGCCTTTCTGATTTGTTTGCTTTATTGTAGTATTTTTGTTTGAGGGATAATGGGGAGCGTTCCGCCGCCCTGGTCTGTATGAGATCTAGTTGGGCCCTTATGGTTCCATATTCCCTCCTTGTTTCCCCGCTCGCTTCCACTCCCATCCGGGACATTACCTCCTTGAGCTTTCCCTCTAGGTCTTTTTCAATGAGTCTCATTTCTCTGTTCCTACGGGTTTTGGTGGCTATGATTTCCCCCCTGATTGTTGCCTTGAACGCGTCCCACCTCGTCTTATGGGACGTGTCTCTGGATTTGTTATCTTCAAAAAACCTAATATCCCTTCCGTGGTCTCTTGTCGTAGTTTGTAAAAAGAAAGAGGATTCAACTTGGGAACCCTCCCGTCCCCTGCACACTTTCAAATGTTTGGATTAATCCAATACAGTTGTTCATGAGTTATATGCATTGTACATATTTTTGTTTCTAACAAATATGGCCAGACACAGAAGTGTGAGATAAAAAATATATATTTATAGCCAAGCTATATTATTTTCAACAAGAATTATAGTTCAGAGACAGATTATTTACAGTGCATAGAAACAAAAATGGAATCAATAGATGAAGCTCAAATTGAGGAAAAATAGAGTCCAAATTAAATGACGACGCGTTTCGAGGAAGTTCTCCTCTTCTTCAAAAGGCCAAACTTGGACTCTTAACGTAAAAGGAAAAACACAAATTCAGTAAAGAAAATATTGTAGACACAATTCATAACATATTCAATTTTACAATTTTGAAAATGTTGTGACATTTGTTGTAACATGTCATAATATGCGTTGTAATACGTGCAACATTATAAGGTGAATTATGTGGTCAATGTTTGACAGAGAAACTGAAGGTCAATTGATACACCCCTTCCTGTAAAATAGACAGTAAAACGTACATCATATTATAGTTCAGTGGAAAGATCCCTCTAATGGGACTTGTCAAGTGGATGGTGAAACATAAGCTGAAGTGAATACCAAAAAAAAAAAAAAGAATAATGAGACTAAGGTACTTTATCCCTGGTCCTTAGATAGACAAATGCTAATGCATTCGCGCTTACCTGGAGCGTCAGGGGACAATCCTGAACAGGGTCAGTCCAACCGAGCGATTTGTTCACGAACCATGGAAACAGCATGTGACCATGGAGATAAATAGAGGACTAGAGTTATAGACAAAGAAGAGGGACTAATAAGCAATCAGGCCGAAAAGATCGGCCATCTTGAAACGAGGTTATAAGTTGTGATAAAGTATGAACCTCTAGATATACAATAACTGGGAGTCATTTGAATCGAAAAGTGTGAAATCAGATCGATTGAAACGAAAAATTCATGAGGTGCAGAAACCTAGTGTAAAATATAAACAGGGCATTACAAATCCTAGTCCGCACATAGTAGAACGGGGAGAGGAAAGCTAAAAAATGTTTTATTGGTTTACCGTGTGAAATAGAATTGAAATAAGTAATGAAAAAAGGGGTCATAAATTGGGTAGAACGCTCTGATCTAAGACGGAAAAACAAATATAAATATCAAATCATCAGAGTAAGGTTACTGAATGACCGCGTGTAACCTCTCAGTCTATAGTAATTGGAGGATATAAATTTACATTGTACACGAAGAGGGAGACTAACCCTAGCTCTCTCTTTTTCGCATGAAAGACATAGTACAATGTGACAATCTCAGTCGGATAAACGCATTTAATTTACAAGAGGTCAAAAAGGTTTGTCGTAGTTTGTCAACTTTAAACGGGAAAGTGGGATAACACCATTTCCATGGTGCGGGGGGCTAAGTTCCTTTTGATTGTCAGCAGGATGGACGCATGGGGCCTCATTACGAGTCAGGCGTTAAGGGGTTAACGGCGCCGTAAACGGCGCCAACCCTTAACGCCTGATTCCGAGGTCCCTTTGCGCCATGGTGAGTTTAACGCCTGCTTTTTGCAGGCGTTAAAATCCATGGCCCTAAGGGACCATGGTGCTAATTACGCCACCGTAATTTACGGTGGCGTAATTAGCGCCTTCCCCACTCCCATTATGCCCTATGGGGCAAAAATGGGAATGGGGAAGGGTAAATCCGCCATCCACCATGGTGTAAACGTAGTTTACATCATGGTGGTAAGGGTACGACCCAGGCGGTAACTTACCGCCTGGGTCGTAATGAGGCCCATGGTCTGACATCGTCATTGTCCCCACAGTCATTTCTAATCTCCGTCCCAGAAGAGTGCACAAAGTCCATACGTAATCTATTCTACATTGTGACGGGTGGGCGTGTGAGAAGGTGTATCCCTCTTTGTCCCCCTCTGTTTCCCTCCATACGTCAGCTAGTGTGAGATTTTGGATTTTCTCCTTCAGTTCTTTCGAGCGTTTCCCCTGTGCCCCTAAACCCTTCTTGCTCCTATCCCTTGCAGGGTTCCAGGCCATGTTGAAGTCTCCCGTTAGGATTATGGGGACCGTTGCAAATCTTTCCAGTCTGATCAGTGATTTTTGGATAAATGTGTCTTGTCCTGTGTTTGGTGCATATATTGTGGCTATCGTGTACACCTCCCCCCTCCCCTTTAAGTTCACCGCTATGTATCTCCCCTGAGCATCCCTGTGAGTCTCTGTGACTGTAAGGTCAAGGTTATTCTGGAGGGCCAACAGCACCCCCCCCTTCTTACTGTTATGCGTTGATTTGTATATTTGGCAGACTCTCCTTATTCTTATTCTGTCCCAGGCATGAACATGGGTTTCCTGCAAGGTTATTATGTCGGGGCTTTCCCTCTTAAAATATCTTTTGATTTTCCTCCTTTTCACTGGGGAATTTAAGCCATTGACGTTAAGGGATATGATTGTGAGCTTATTGTGTCTAGCCATGGGTTTGAGGATCTTCCGGTATTTTTTGCCTGTTCATAAGCTCTTGTCCGGACACTCCCCTCCTTCTTCTTCCCCTGGTCCTCCTGTCCCCCACCCTCCCCACCCCCCCTCCGCTGGGTGGGCTCATCCACCCGCTAGCCCCACTCGAATTGGTCTCTTGAGGGTTGAACCACTGACGGCGCCCCAGCTCGGTTCTCTGCAGGTTATCCCAAACCCATTCCAAGATCCTCCCCCCACCCAACTGTCCCCCTGAGACCATCCGTGTGAACGTTCTTGTTTGCCCGTCCCAGGCTTGCACTGCTAGTAATCCCTTGTACATCATTGTGTTTATTGTTCAGTCTGAGTTCTTTGCAGGATCATTTTCCCTCTCCTGTTTTCCTGGTGCGGGCCCTTTTAGTTGTGGTTGGTATCCCCCCCTTCTTCAGTCTTTTAATTCTCACTGTCGACCATTCTCAGGGTTTGAGGTTGCTTTGGATCTTTACTGAGGGGTCTACTGGGGTTTGATCATCCTCTTCGATCCCAAGGATTCTTGCTCCTTCTTCATAGGACACTATTCTGTGGGTTTTCCCCTGCCAGTCGAAGATCAACCCAAATGGAAAAGTCCATCAGTATCTAATTTCTTTGCCTCGTAGGACTGACAGGATTGGGGCCATTCTTTTCCTTTTCGTGAGGGTTATCTGGGCCAGATCCTGGTAGAGGTAGATGTCTTCTACATTGTAGGATATTTGTTTCATCTTTCTCGATTTTTGCAGAATCTTTTCCTTAATTGAGTAATCATGCATTTGAATTTAGTGCCTTTTTTGGCTCTCACTGCTAAAATTGGATTTAGGGGTCCTTGTTTATGCATTTGAATTTAGTGCCTTTTTGGCTCTCACTTCTAAAATTGGATTTAGGGGTCCTTGTTTATGCATTTGAATTTAGTGCCTTTTTGGCTCTCACTGCTAAAATTGAATTTAGGGGTCCTTGTTTATGCATTTGAATTTAGTGCCTTTTTGGCTCTCACTGCTAAAATTGGATTTAGGTATCCTTGTTTATGCATTTGAATTTAGTGCCTTTTTAGCTCTCACTGCTAAAATTGGATTTAGGTGTCCTTGCTTATGCATTCGAATTTGGTGCCTTTTTGGCTCTCACTGCTAAAATCGAATTTAGGTCTCTGTGTTTAGGCCATGCCATACCTCCGTTGACACACCCACCCTGGCATCCACCTGGCTGCACTCTGCGCTGCCTAAACCTTTTGTTCTAATAACCAGACTTCTGCCTGGTGCATTCTGCACTGCTTTACTTGATGTGCCCGACATTTGAATCTAGCCACACTGCATTTTGCATTGCCTGAACCAGTTGTGCCTGACAAACGCTGACTTTTCATTATGGTGCCCTGGTCACTATACGATTGATGTTATTCAGTCAATGCCAGGCTTTGCTCACACTGTACACTCAGGTCACCTTTATGTTTGCTGACACTTAGTCTAATCTGGGCACTTGTATCCACTGTGCCGCTCTGGTCTTTGATGCTATAGTCCCATTTTATGTGACCCTATATTGACCGGTGTGAACAATTTCGTAGGTATCCTACTCAGATAACTAGTACTACCATCATGCACGTTAGTGTGCCCCTACTACTATACTACACTCTAGCCCTACGGGCGGCCCAAGTCACTCAGTTACCCACTGTAACAGCCTTCCCCCTTTGGGTTAAACCCGATCACCCACCCAATAGTCTGGCCTGCCCGAACCTACACCACCAGGCACGGCCGACTATAACTGTGACTCCTAGAATGAGCCCTGCAGCTACCACCGCAGGTTTACATCACTCTAGCAACCATATTAACCAATACCTTAATGACCCAGCGCTGTGGCTGGAACACTTCAGCAGGAAACCCACACCTAACCAGCCTTGCCCCCTCCTTCTTAGAAACAAAAGATTAGGCACTAGATTCCGCCTACGACGCTCCCGCAACAACGCCACCAAGAAAACTTCACATACACCACCTGGTTCACCCTCATCCACCACCACATGTAACTCCACTACCACAGGGGTTAAATTGCCAGTGTTCAAGGGCGCCCTTATCAACGCCAGATCTCTCACACCACACGCATTAGACATCGCTGACCTTATCACCACCTCTGACCTCGACTTCATCACCATATCCGAAACATGGCTACATGCTGCATCTGCCCCCTCACTATCCTTGCTTTACCGCCTGACTACGGCATCACGCGATGTGACCGTACCACTGCCCATTCCAGAGGCGGTAGTGTGGCCTTCATCCATAAAAACGCTCTTGACCTAAGAGTGGTACCTGATTCCAATCTCGAATCAGCCGAGTCATTGTCAATCAAACTCTCACTAACGCCCAACCAAACGGCCACCCTCCACCTTATCTACAGGCCCCCAGGTCAGGCACCGACCTTTGTCGGTGAAATATCCACTCTCCTCCGTGACAAAACTAAAAATAATTCACAAGCTATCATCCTAGGCGACCTTAACTTAGGTCTTGGTGACCCAAAAGATCCGTGGCAACAGATCTGGAGAATTTTCTAACTGATCTCGGCCTCACCTTGTACATTCAAGAACCCACCCATATCAAAGGCAGAACCCTCGACTGGTTAGCAGGCTCAAACTGCAATATCAAGGTTCTTGACAATACACCTTGCTTATGGTCTGACCATCACATCATAACTTTTAATATTGAAGCAACCCTGTATACTCCGACACCGATAGCCCCAGCACTCCCTATTAGAAGTAAAAAGGACATAACTAAGGAGAAACTCCTCCCACTGTTACTCACCTCCCTTAATGCGGCCACCAACACCTGCTCTGATCCCACCTTCCTAGCAGACACATATAACCAAACTATGCTTACGGCCATAGATTCTAGCACCTATCAAACTTAGGAAGGCCAAACCACAAGCACATCTTAATTCATGGTTCACCCCACAGTTAAGAATGCTCCGCAAAGCTAAACACTGTGCTGAAAACCACTGGAAAAGCCACCCCTCTGATGAGCATTAAGATGGTTTCCTTCTTGCCTCACTCACCTACAAAGATGCTATCATCACCGCAAAAAAAGAATCACTTAACAATCGCATTCTGCAAGCTGATTCAAATACAAAGGAACTCTTCAGAATCCTAAAAGAGATAGAAACTCTGGTTTCCCCCCAGACACTTGCACGAAAGATAGTAAATGGTGTGCTAACATTCAAGCAGCCTTACTAAATAAAATATCTACGCTACAATCTAAAATTAAAGACAAGCACGACAGCCTGAAGCTTGACAACCGCTCACACTCCGCTGCTAGGGCCTTACCTCTAGACACTGCCAACGCTAAACCATTTGCCTTCTCACCGCTCACCGTTACCGAGGTAGAAAATATCACCCTGAGAATTAAACCATCCAACTGCCAAGGTGACCCTTGCCCAGCTCCCATCATTAAGGACTCTGCACATGATCTGGCCCCATTCATTACGGCCTTCATCAACGCCTCCTTTAAAACAGGTATTGTCCCGTCATTCACCTTAGACGGTAACACCATACGAGTCTCGAAAGATACTAAAACGTTAGGTTTTTACCTTGACGCCACCCTATCTTAATCCCGACAAATAAATGCAGTCAGATCTGCTTCTGCATACACCTGCAAACTTATTGCAGCTTGCAGACCGTTCCTCACCACCCCTAACAGTGTCACACTAGCTAGAAACCTCATTATGGCTAAAATTGATTATGTAGTTCTCTTTACTTAGGCACCAGCCAAGAGAACCTGAATAAACTCCAAACAACTCAGAACAATGCCATTCGTGCTGCCCTAAACATCCCCCGCAACCACCACATTTCAGAATCTATAACCAACCTAAAGTGGCTACCTGTCAAGCAGAGAATCTCACTAAAAACACTTGCCCTTACGCACAAATGCTTGGCTAACAAGGCCCCTATCTATCTCTGCAGTCGGCTGTCGCGCCACTCAACCTCCCGACCACTAAGAACTGCCCAGTCCCACTGTCTGTCGGTCCCTAGGTTTAAACTGCAAAAAGCGGGGGGCTCGAGCTTCCCTGTCCTAGCCTCTAAGCTATGGAACTCCCTCCCCGCTACAATCAGAGCTGAAGACTCATTCAACACATTCAAGGCCATAACCAAATTTTGGCTCTTCGACCAGCTTCAAGACATGAAGCACCCTTGTCTTACTTACACTGACCCTCTGACCTTCGTTACTATTCTTTCCTACATCCTATGGGATATCCATTGCTAAGCCTTAGCGGCACTGAAACCAGTGTAATATTTGTAGATAGAAACCCTGTTAATATTTCTGTTAATGTAATTTTTATGTCTGTATATATACATTTCTGTAACTTTGTACAAATTGCGCCCTGATGCCCCCGGGCCCGATGGTCTGCGCATTATAAATAAACAAATACAAATACAATGAAGGGCTGCTAAGGCGTCCCTTGGTCTTACCCCCGGTTCTGTCCTGCAGGGTCCCACTCTGTGAATCCTGTCCATTTTTATTTCTGGAGTATCCTCTGCATCCAAGAGATTTGCGAAAATGCTTCTGACCACTGCTTCGAGATCTTTATCTAGAACCTCCTCTGGAAGGCATTTAAGTCGAATGTTCAATCTCTTGGATCTATTTTCCAAGTCTTCGGCCTGGAGCTCGAGGATGTGGGTCGTATTTGACAGTTGGTCTATCTGCATCTCGGTCCTCCTAGAGTCTTCTGTCAATTCTTGAATCGCTCTCTCGTTAATGTCTACCCTTTCTTCCATCTTGTTTACGTCCCGTTTTATGTCTTGCAGGACCTCTGCTAGGTTGTCTCTCTTGTCTATTTGCCTCTAGCTGTGCTTGCTCTTTTGTCCCCGAAGTTGGTGAAGTACTGTTTGAGGAGTGCCTGTGTCACTGTTTGATCTTGGGCATCTTGTGATTGCAATTCCCCTTGTTCTGCTTGGTCCTGGCTTTGTTGTACTACCTCAGGGGAGTTATTTTCCTTGGCCCAGATCTTCTGCAATGCGCCTTCCTGGGTTTTCTTGGTTTCCTTTTGAGGGAGTCGGTAGCTCTTTGCCCCTGGTTTTCGACATAGTTGTGAGGTGGTGTGAGGGGGTGCCTTCCCGGGCGCTCTACCTTGTCTTGTGGTTTGTGTGCGGTGAGGTTCTCAAGGTGTTCCCCCCTTTATCCTTCCTTGTCTGAGGTACTGCCTTCCCCAGCTCTCCTTTTTAGTTCCTGGTTCAGGTCTCTTTTATCCTGTCGCTGGTTCTTGGTGCCCCGTGCCTGGGTGTGCTTCGCTTACATGGGAGCCCAAGTAGTGATACGGGTGGGGGAGGGGAGAGTGTTGTACTCCACCCCAACCCCCTCCTGCTGTTTGGGCGTTGGATGCCTGTCTCCTTTTTTAAAATTCCCTGTCTTTTGCTGCTTCTGGGCGGTGAGGTTTTCAGGGTATTTCCCCCCTTTTTCTTATGTTATCTGGGGAACGGAATTCCCCGGTGCACCTCATTAGATCCTGGTCTGTTTAGCCTACAGCTGCTTGCTGGTGTCCTGTGCCCGAGGTGTGTTTCCCCTATATGGGGGGGCGAGTAATGATCCAGATGCGGGTGGGAGGTATTGTCCGTTTCCCCCCCTCCTCCTCTTGCTGCCTGGGCTTTGGGTGCCTCTCTCCTGTTATTATTGTTAGTTCCTTGGGGAGTTGATCTGTGCGGGCCCCTGTCTACGTGTAGGCGTCCTTGCACAGGGATGCCACTGTTCTAATTTTTTTTTTCTTGCCCGCTCACCTCTAATAGCCTGGCACGGAGTAGGGTCTTCCCCGGGTCGCCGTCTTCCTCCGATTAGGCTGCCAAATGTGATCTGCCAACTTTAAACCACTTGCTGGTTCTCGCAGCCCTGGAGTCTACTTCGCCTCTTCCTCCCACAGGTGCTCCTCGTGTTCCTCCTCCTCGTTTATACCTGGGTGCTTCTTTTGGATTGCCGGTTCAGCAGGGTAAGGCGCAGCCGAGCCAGTCACCTCTTCTACCCGCTCCAGCTTGCAGGTGCTCCTCTTCAGGGTCCCCGAGTTTTGGTTGCTGCGTCTGGGGTGCCGGGTTGCTCTGCAGTTCGGGCCCCCTAGACTAGTCCTCTCAGCTCCGGCTCTCCAACTGTTTGTTGTGTGCTGGGAGGCCGATCGGTATCTCTGTCGTTCCTCGATTCCGGGGTGAGTGACGTGGGTGTAACCTTCTCAGTGCTTTCTTCAGCTCGCCATAATGCCTGGGGCGGGTGTTTTTAGCTTCTGAATTATGCTTTGTTGGCCCTGAGGTTCAGGAGAGCATCGAATACGGTGCTCTCCACTCGACGGCCGTCTTGGAATCTCTCATTTGTATTTTTAACAACTTCTTGTGACCTTATTTAAATTAGTATTTGTACTATTCATGTTGCATTAGTGTCACATTTATGCAACAATTATATATACATGTATTATGAATACATTTTCCTGTACAACAAATACTGTAATTCAGTGCAATCATACATGTTAAGGTGGAATGTCAGAGCCAGCCTTGAGCGAGGGTTCTGAGAGGCCACCCTTTTTTAGTGGACGGGGAAGCGACACTTGGGTCTAGCCCAATCAAGCTAGTGTAGCTAAGCAGTATGGTTTAGACTTCGGGAGACCTGGGGGTGACATAGTGTTACGATGAGACCAACACAGGGCACTCAAATCAAATTAGACAGCATTTATACTAATCCATCATTTATTAGCCTTTAATACACTCTAAGCAATGAAAATCGTAGGTAAGTACCTCTACTTAATCAATGCTATAAACGTTAGCATCAACAGTTTAAGAAAGGGTAGCTCGCTAGAAAAGACGGACACTGAGAGGCACAAAAAGAATCCATGGGCGGCAGCTACTGTTTAAAAAGCCTTTTATTAATACTATAAGCGTGGATACATTCACAGTTGGTGATCTCACTAAAGATCACCCACACTTTACTTAAAAAAAAAAACAGAAGTGATTATACAGAAATGAGACCTGTAAGTAGTAAAGCAAGTGAAAAACGGTTCAATCCATGGAAAAGCAAATGTAAGTAATGAAGGTCAATGGAAACCTTTTAAAACTAGTCCTCTATCACTTGGGTAGTACTTTCCTGCTAAGCAAGGTACCGGTATAGTGCCACTAAAAATCACAGGTAAGTACCTGTTGCAGAGAGTTGTAAGTCTATACAGTAAAGAAACAAGTATTGGCAAAGACAACAGGTAGGTAAAATGTTCCATTGGTGAAGAAGCAAAGTTAAGTTCAAAACCCAGGGGGAATCCAAAGCTGGAGTCCTTTGCCAGAACGCCACTGATCATGACAAATCGAGTGGGTGAGGGCTTTGCACCCATACAACCCTATGGTGGGAGGGCGGGGTAGAAAATAGTGTGCAAGCTTGCACTTCTTCAATTCAACTAGTAATGACCCCTGTACCATAGGTTTACTGGACCCACCCTACTTCAATAGTTGGGTGCATTGGTCATTTTCAGATTGTGATTGGGTCTGTCTAGGCAGCGATTCTGCGCTCCAACGAGACGGTTCCTGTTGCTTTGTAGTTGGATAACCCAGGTTCCCATAGATGCAGACCACCACAGGTCCCATGATGACGGGTGACACCATTACACTATGGATTCGAGTAGTAGTGAAGAACACTGCGATCCGTTGACGGCACGTGACGCACATGGTAAGAACAAAGACGCTGCTCCAGCAAGGTCCGTCTTCGTGGTAGGGCGTTTCAGCTGCAGGAGGGTGGGTCTTTGGCCACAAGTGGGTGCTCTGCAAAATTTCAAGCTGAAAATTCAGAATGTTGACAGATGCACCAAAGATTCCCTGCATGAAGCTGGCCACCCCACAGAATGGTTCTGTGACTCTTCTGAAGGTTTCTTGGACAGGATCGTCACCCAGACACCAGCCCAAGAGTCGAAGCAGCAATGAGTGTCTTCAGGAGATCGATGCAGAGAGATAGGGCTTCATCAAGGTTTGACTGGTGGCTATGATGGATATCTTCAATAGTCGACCTTAGATCTTCAGCAGGCTATAAATCTATGTATGGGTCTTGGCTCCAACGATGATCTGGTGAACGGCTGCAGGACTTCTCTTTTTTTGTTCCTAATTTGAGCCAGGGTTGCCCTAAGCCCACCAATTGTAACTATCTGCACTATTCAAAATGTGCAGGAAGAGGCTGTCCATGGTTGGACAGCCCGTGCCATCTGCCCAGCAACAGACATACCCCTGGCTCGATTGTGAATTGGGACTAGACATCCCACTCACCACATTCAGGCAAGGGCTCACACTGCCTCCTTGCCTGGGAAACACAGTTTTGCCAGGGAAAGGGGTTACCTTGTATGGAATTTCCTGATCAGAGAGGGCAGGAAGAAGGCTAAAAGACAAGATTGCCTAAGGACAGGGCGAAAAGGTGTTGCATGGCCATTTTGAGTATATTCTGCTCAAAATGATATCCTGCAGTAAAATGCAAAAGTGCACACATGAGAAACATGAAAAACACAGTACAAAAATATTAGCTGCCACCAGCCCTTATATATATATATATTTGAAAAAAGAAAGGGACTGGAATCCAATCCTGGGAGAAACGGCACTCAGGCTATGCTCATGAGGAAAAACATCACTCTTCTTCATAAATCCGACACCAATCAATGTTTTTTCAGTGCAGCCAAAAGCGTCCTTTATTAATAAAAGTACATGGACAAAAGAAGGCAGCAGCAGTTTAAAACAAAAAAGAGAGCGACGCGTTTCACCCTGCTCGGGCTTCGTCTGGTATGTGACATGGAGAGAGGACTGCAGTTTTATAGACAATCATGTGTAAGTCCATCTTCAGGGTTTTACACTTAAGTGAGTTGACTGAAAAGCACTCAGTAAATAAATAAACAAACAGGCAGCCATATTGAAACAAAGTGAACATTGCTTCTGTTCTTTGTTAATGTCTGTGTTTGTGTAGAATAATAGCAGTTCACTATTATGACTGCATAGAATCAACCCAGAATATAATTATCCCAAGTGGGTTTGAGCTTGATGATGTTTAAATAATTATTCCACTGTTTGTTAAAATTATTTAATTATTTAATATTGTGATTTTGATTATTGTTTGTCTTCCCAAGTGGGTAATTTTATAACTGAGTGCTGCATAATACATCAAGATAATGGATACTTTTCAACATACATGTTGTAAAACTGCGGGCAATTCATGTGTATTGATATACCTCAATACATATTAAAGTGCTGCGTGCTATGTAAACACAGATGAACTGTTCAATGCTAAAGTGTTGTGTGCTATGTAAACCTGGATGGACTATTCAGTAATAAAGTGCTATGTGCTATCACAGTGCATGTTAGAAAAATATATACGTGATTCGTACATAGACCTGGGAGGCTGTGTGTTGCCCTTGCGGGTGCCTCTATGGTCTAAGTGTGTATTGTGTGGGCTTAAAAATATTCAGAATACTAAAATATATTTAAAAGATTTTTGATAATCTTGGGGCCCAGACGATTCTCATGGCTCTATGGAGGCTGTATGTTGCCCTCACGGGTGCCTCTACAGTAAAGATTAACCTGCCTAAGTAAGTACTTTTGAACAGTGTCAGGGAAATTGGTAATATTGTGCCATAATCGGAAACTTGGGCTATTACTAAGACCTAAGTAGTTTTGTTAGAACAATGGAGGCTGTATGTTACCCTTGCGGGTGCCTCTACAATATAAATTAACCCACCTAATACAACTTTCTAAATACAACAAAAGACAAGGAACAAGTGGAAAATTAAGATATTTTGCCACAAACTGAACGTATACAGTTTGTTGTCCATGCAGGTGTCTGGCTCTGATCAAACACTGACATAAAATCACACTTATAGTTTAAAGAAAAATGGACAACCGTAATTAAAAGGAAGAAGGGCAACCGTAATAGGTACTGTGACCATGTGTTACCCTCTCCTAATATTGAAGTGCCATATCTGGTATATTCGACTGCATAATACTATTTGTAAGAGAATGATATTTCATAATGAAGCCACAAACATATTAAAATGAATAGCCCACAGTTTTACAAATAAACTTGGTAGATGGTTAAAAACAACTGGGGTTACAGATTAGGATACAAGATGTTAAATAGTACAATTATAAAATCTGTATGTTTAAAGCATTGAAATACATTGTCCCTTTTTTTAGTCTCATTGGTCATTGTGGAGGGCTCTTTACTATATAATTGTATTCTTAAAAATTGTTTTCCATAGAGATCACCTATATTTAACACTAATACAAATTATGCACTATTTACAGCAGGGCACCATGTCTATAACTGCTTACCCTTCTCTCCTATTTTCCGCAAAAAAGTGCATATGTAAAACTCTGATAAAAATATACTTATCGGAAAAGTCAATAAGATATAGATGCAGAAAACTGCTTTCTGCTAAGTAGGTGTCCAAATCGTACCTAGTGTACTAAGCAACTTCACCTTTCATATTGTTGCACAATATATACAAAGAACAAGAAGATGATCGGGAAATTTTAGGTCAGGAAATTATCACATTTAAAAGGGCTTGGTCAAAAATAGGAGAAAATGCACGCACACCATAGTATGGCAATCATGACAAACACAAATTTAAGACCCCAGGAATGCATATAATTCTTCGTCACGGTGGTGACCTCCCGGGTGTTTGGTGTTAAAATCAACTATGTATCTTGATTCCATTTGTCTCAAAGTTCGCAATCTGTCCCCTCCTCTCGGATGGATTCCCACTGAGTCAATGATGAAATACTTGAATGTGCAAATGTCATTTTGGTGGGCGTCTTCAAAATGTTTGGCACCTGGGTAGGACATGTCGTGATTCTTGATTGCATGTAAATGTTGTAGTATTCGTAATCTGACTTCCAGTTTGGTGCTGCCAATATACCATAGATTGCATGCACAAGTAATCACATAAATGACAAATTGAGTGGAACACCTCAGATCTTGTTTAATCTTAACTTCTTTCCTAGTTCGAGGATGTAAAAAAGCTTTGGTGTTTATTCCATAGCGGCACACCTTGCATTTGGCACAGGTATAAAAACCTGATGGTTTGGTAGTCAGGCAGGTGTTAATGCTTGGTTTGGGTGATTGAAACATGCTGGGAGATAGTTTAGTTTGTATAGATGATGGTTTTCTATACGTTACAGTGGCATGGGACGACAAATGCGGGCTAATGTCAGAATCTCGTTTCAAAATATACCAATATTTGTTCAAAATCTTTTTGGTTTCTTAAGCTCCAGAACCTAAGTGAACAATCTTCATTCAGTGGATCTTTGGTCTGTTCTTTAGACTTGCTGTTTTTGGCCAAAATCTTCTCCCGGGTTTTGTTACAGCTGCGATCATAGGCTTTGTTTATAGTTCTTTTCTTATAGCCTCTCTTTACAAATCTGGCTGCTGTCTTTTCAGCATTGGTCTCCCATACTTCGTTTTCGCTGCAATTTCTCTTGATACGTAAAAATTCACCATACGGGATACTGTTTTTGAGACACTGTGGATGTGCACTTGTAGTAATTCTGTACTGATGTTATTTTCAATAACTTTCACCTTTATGTCTAAATAGACTATTTCTGTCTTGCTATGATGTTCTGTAAATTGCAAGTTCTGTTCATTTTGATTCAGAGTATGAAAGAAACTTGTCCATTCCATAGCCGTCCCGTTCCAGATGATGAATAAATCATCAATGTACCCCTGCCACATAATGACTTTATCTGTGTGTTCTTTCTGATTGTCATTTGAAAAAAGTTCTTCCTCCCATGCACCCATATATAGATTCGCAAAGGTAGGAGCTACTGCTGTGCCCATTGCCGTTCCACAAATTTGATTGTAATACTTAGAATAAAACATAAAGGTGTTATGGGTCAAAATGAACGAAAGCATGTCCAAAAGCATAAGTGAATGTTCTCGATAGCTTAAAGATCTGGTGTACAAAAACCTTTTTACTGCTTGTATGCCTTTAGAATGTTTGATACAAGTATATAAAGATACTACATCCAACGTGACTAGAAGAAAATTAGGTTGCCAAGGGATGTGCGCTATTTGATTCAGAAATGCAGTTGTATCTTTGGTATAGGATGGTAAAGTTTCCACAAAGGGGAACAGAAAATTGCCTACAAATTTCGAGGTATTCTCCAATAGGGAATCTATCGATGCCACAATAGGCCTCCCCAGGGGTCTGGTCATCGATTTATGAATTTTGGGTATAAAGTGTATAACTGGAATCTTGGGATGGTTTTTGGTTAGATATTGTTTCTTTTTAATTGAGATGAGTTCCAAATTATACCACTTATCCAACATTATATCGTATTGTACTTTGTATTTTGGATACGGGTCACAGGATAGTTTGACGTAATTACTGATGTCATTTAGTTGTCTTTCCGATTCTCTTTGATAGTCCTTAGTGTTGAGAACTACAACATTACCACCTTTGTCTGATGATCTTATTATGATGGATGTGTCTGCTTGTAGATTTTCCATGGCTGCATGTTGTAGCTTAGTTAAATTGTAAACTGTTCCTGGTTTAGTTGCCACTTTTTTGAGTTCATCCGTGACAAGATCCTCAAACAGGTCTATTGTTGGACAAAAGACATTTGAGGGATTGAATTTCGATTTATTCTTCATTCCACTGAGAGCTGCCATGCCAGTGTCTATTTCTTTAGGTAGTTCTATTGTCCACTCATCTTGGGATGCATGGGACAAAGTCTGGCTTTCTCCTATATTTGCTAAATCCTTTAATGCTGTTATATCTTTAATGTGCAAAGGCGATGGAGTGGTCTTCAAACTCGGCAGTTGTATATTATCCAAGTTGGCATGGAATTTAGTTAGTCTTAATTTGCGAATAAAACAGTATAAGTCAATTCTAGCTTGGGAATAATCAAATTTTGCAGTGGGGCAGAAAGAGAGGCCCTTTCCCAATACTTCATGTTCATGTTGAGTTAGGCTCCAATCTGACAAATTGATTACTTGCATTTTGTGTTCTTCTTGCTCTTTCCAGAGCGTGTCAGACGGCCTGTTGATTGATCCCGTTTTCTTCCTCTGTCCCCGACGCCCCCTTGTTGTCCTCCTTTTGCTGACATTGATTTTTGGGACTGCTTGCCTTTGTTTGTATTTCGTAATTGTGTTGTTTTTCCCACCTGATGTAATAGTCTCATTTCCTCTAAAACATTTAACCTAATAGGGGTATCTTCGCCGCTAGAGTTTGAGACATCTGTGGAAGGGCTGGCATCTTCATCTTGTTCTGATTCGGCTAAATTTATACTTTCGCCGTTGACATCTGCTTTCCTTTGGATACCTTTGCGAACACTGTCATATTTTCTTGCGAAAGTGTAAATGCGTCCTGTGGCATAGTCTTCCTTATCTCTCAAAAACTTTCTCTGTTTTCGTTCTTTTATTTCTTCTTCATATTTGCATATATTGGTCTGCATTTGAATCTTGATTTTATTTGCTGACTCTGCATCTGGGCCATTGTACACATCTTCTTCAAGCGCTTCAATCTCTTTACGTGCTTTGTTTCTATCGCTCTTAGCATATTTGACCAATATCGTTAGCATTTTAAAGGAGCATTCACTGGTTGCTTCCCCCCATTCATTTAACATTGCAGGGTCAGGGTCCTCATATGTTGGTATGGTAAATATTCTCAGACCTCTCTGTATTCTCCGATTGTCCAAGTAGTTTTGTAAAGATTTAATTTCCCACCATTTGTTGGTTTCCTTTTTATGTAATTTCTCCAATTTAAACATCTTCTGTTGTATTGTTTTCAATTGTTGCGGTTGGGCATTATTTTGTTTAGGCAAAAGTTGCAAAGTTTCATTGAATAAAATGGACGCCTCAGCATCCCTGCTGCCTTCCTTGTCTACCATTATGGCGTGTTTGATTTAATAAATAGACAAACAAAGAAACACTGTAGTTGCTGTTGGTATTTATCTTCCTCTATACTTTAAATGCGACCATTAATGCTGAAGGTCCCCTTGTAGCATTTCAAAGGTAGAGGGTTTTGCCTCGTGTGTATGGAAGCTCTATACGTGTGCACTATACTTGTGCTAAGCCGTGTGTATTGTAGACAGAATACACAAATGAAAGGTCAGGAAAACAGCTGCCTTACCTGTGTTGTTCGGGTCCTCAGACTTGTGCAGCACAAGGGGCTGCTGACCTCTGACACAAAAGTAATCTGTCACACGGCAAGATTAGGGCTTCCACTGCATTAAAGACAGGGCTGCGTGCGCTGAAAGTTCACAGCTTTCAAAGGATTTCTGGCTGAGTCGCGTAGTGCTCCTGATGCAGTATATCAAGATTCCATCAGTGAAATCCACACGGGTGCTCGTTACAAACTGCGGCCAGACCGCGTTGAAAATATTTGAGAAAAAAAAAAAAAAAAAATATATATATATATATATATATATATATATATATATATATATTGTCATGCTGTAGGCCAGTCCCTCAGCACGGGCTAGGTTTTGAACCTTGTGTTGCATTGCTGTCAAGAAGACATGTCATTAACAGAAAAGGGAAAGGCGGTACAAGTAGCCCTGTAGCACTTAGGTTTAAGGTGATGGGTGCTGCCTAAAAAGAAGGAATCTCACAAAGGGAGACAGTCTCACTGTACTGGTAGCCTTAGGGACTGACCAGTGCCACCAAAACGGATGAGCTTAGCAGGAGAAGTAGAGTAAAAAGGCTTTACCTACCAAGGAAGGGGGGCCATTTAGGCCAATGTAGGCAATAAATATGACAAAGAACTCTGCTTTCTTTAGGGCAAAATAACAATAAAATCTTAGGAAAGGCATGCTTTCCAGACCTTCACACTCGAGCCCTCCATGTTGCAACCCAACTACACTCCTCACCTTCAGGAAGGCATTGCTTCAATCCTCCATTGCTCCATTCATAGTAACCTTCTGAAGGCAGCATGCAGTTAGTCGGAAAGCAAAACTTAATTAAAGAGCACTCAGTTAGAAATGCACATGCTACAACACTCTGTAGGACATTAATATGTTTCTGAGGCCTGTAAATCGGTTACTCGCTTGATTTGCATATGCCATTTAGTGGTTGATCAGGAGTATTAAAAAAATAAAAGTAGACGTCTACAAGGGCGTTGAGTCGCTCTACCTCTCTCCAATATGTTAATGTTAAAGGATATATATACCGTGCACTACCACCACCGGAATGGTAACCTGGCAGTTCTGAAAGGAAAGAGGGTAGGATGGGTTAGTAGGATTGATGAGCGGGAAAAGTACAAGAGAGCTGTGATTTGCTGTTGGCAGCTTCAGTTCATTTTGACACAGTTTGCTGAGCTTAGGTGTGTTTTTTTTCGGTTGGTAGCCGTTATGCAGGCCTGCAACACCATTGAGCTAATCGGGCTTCAGCCTGCCCCCCACTCCTCTTCCCCCCGCCCCCCCCGAAATGGGAGCTGAGGGGCGGGGCTGAAGCCAGATTAGATCAATGGCGTTGCACGCCATACTTTTCTGCTAGTCGGGGAGGGGAAAGAAACCTTTCCTGAAATAGACGACTTTAAAGTTTTACTGTGTTTTTGCAGAAAAATGTGTTAACACAAACGCAGCAAAACTTTAAAGCTGCTAGTTTCAAGAAAGGCTTCCCTCACATCTCTGCCTTACAAAATTAATGAACACATCAGCCCCCGTCCCCACGAATGTGTGCGAAAATGATATGTTCTTTCACATATGAGGGGAAGGGGCTGATGTGCACACTTGCTTCTTTTTCGGCAGAGACGTGAGGAAAGCCTTTTCTGAAACTAGCAGTGCATATTAGCTCATTGTGTATGTATGTATGCATGTGCGCAAGGAGTGTGTATATAATCTATGTGTGAATGAATGAGCAAGTGTGTGTGAATGAGTGTATGATGTAAGGGGGGCTTGGTGTGCATGTAAATGAGCGAGCGCTTGGTAAATGGGATGTTTAAGTGAGTGAATGTGTAATTATGTGTGCGCCTATGTGAAATGCTGGGCTGCTACAGTGCTACCATTTGATACTTGGGCCCCATGCCAGACAACCCTTGGGGTAGAAGGGAGGGGGCAGAGCTTGCAAGTTTGCCACGCCTATTTTCTAAAGTGGCCCCTCCCAACACCAGTTACTCCCCTCCAAAATGTAGGTTTCGTTGTGCCCCTGCTGCCGTGTGCTTTTGTGCGAGACTATGTGTGTTTTGTTGTTGCAGTGTAGTGAAGTCCAGGCGGTTTGTTGTGCTTTTAGAGGTATGGTTGTGTTTAGTCAGAGTTTGAGAGGTGTATGCAGAGGGGTGACATTTTTTAGTAGGGTTGGTTAGTGGCATCACTGTCTAGATGAGACGCATGGTTATCTTCACAATTCTGTCCAGCTGCAACGCAAGGCTAATCTCCACAGTCCATCTAGCTGTGACACAAGGCTAATCTCCACAATTCTATCTAGATGTGGCGCAAGCTATGCAGATTCCCACAATGCCCCACGGTCCCTAGCCCTCTGATAGATTTTTTTCCCATCCCCAGTTAGTTGCAGGAGTTGAGTTGGAAACAAATGTTGCTGTTGCCCCGTTTGGTGTGAGAGCAAACACATTTCCAGAGTGACGGCACCTGAACGACATGACCCGAGCGAGCGAATAAGTCTCTATCGTGGAGTGCAACTCGTCTCTGACAACACTGCATGACGCAATAGGGTCAGGCTTTATCACCAGAGAATGACTGGCAGATTTATTTGCATGTTTAGACCCCTTCCAGTGACACAGATTTCTCCCAGGAAGCATACACCATTCAAGTTTTACCCTCAGTATTACAAAAGGGTTCCCTGTCTCGATAAACAACTTGTGTAATCGACCCCTTCTGTATTATCATGCGGAAAACCGCTGCCAGGCATGTAGAATGTATAATGCTAACACTTTAAAAAGTGTACACATCCAGTGTTTCGGGGCATACACTATGGAGGCGAGTCAAGAGGTTATTAAAGGGAAGGGGAGACTGCCTGGCTCCAAAGAAACAGAATTAACTGTCAGCTTTAAAAGAAACTCAAATGCTGCTGGCTTGCATCTCCATAGAACTTTCTAGAGTGCTTGTTCGCAGGCTTCACATGGTGTTTAGTTTGTACAAAGGCCACAGTAACTGAACCTAACGGATGTTCAGTGAACCTAACGGATCTAGCGCGCTCAGTCAGCAGCGACGGCACCTGCTAAAGGAAAACAGGAAGCACCTTCTGTGGTGTCATGTGCCCGTTCGTTCCGGGTCACGTGACACAAGTAAAATAAAGGAAGCACCGGAACTGGCGTCAGCGCGCCAGTCCGGGTTTATGCACCCCAACAGAGTGGTCGGGTCTTCTTTGCCCAGCGCGCTGCGCGCCATCGCTGGCCCATCAAGGCCCTTCTCTGGATGTCGGGTCTGCATGCTGAACAGCAGACTGACATCACACTGGCGACGAAGCTGTGGAGAGAGCCACGTGTGGCCGCGCTTCCCCTCATCAGACCGGTGTACCAGCAGAGCCGCGCGGCCCGACGCGCACCGGTTGGCCCGTACCGCCTGCAGCGGCAAAAACAGAACATTCCTGCAAGGCCGCGTGTCGGCCGGACCAGCGTCGCGGAACCCGCGCAACACTAACACTCCTCACATCAAAGGTGAGAAGCCGCATAAGAAAGCCGCGTGTCATACGCTCACTGCCAACATGCAGCGGCCGGCAAAGACACAGACCGCATGTAACACGCGCAACAACAGTGCCCCTTCCTGTGAGGCCGCGTGTCAACAGACGCATCAAAGGCGCACCCATCAACTACAATAAGGTCAGGAAACGTTTTCCCCAACGTTCCAAAGGACCGCGTACTAACACGCTCGAGGGCTACGTATTGATATGCGCTGCAGCAGGGCCCTCACAGTCCTTCCCCAACGTCAGAGAACTTTTCACTCGCACCAACCAGTGAAAACCCCAACGTTGCAAAGCACCACCCCAACATAAAGGGAAAAGACCTTTTGCATACCTGAACGTTTTTCGTGTCCAATGGAAAAACTGTTGCAGCCTTGGTAACCTGTCCTCACACAACCTGTGTCGACACTGGGAGCAGCAAGCACCGGTGAAGTGAAACCCATGTAACCACCCTCACTGAAAGTGCCGTGCCACCAGAAACTCCCCAACAACATGTCAAGCTCTGAAACCAGCCCTGTGAGGGCCAGCACGAGCTCATCCATCAGAAAGAGCCTCACTACAGACCACCCTGACCCAGCTCTAACCACGCTCATGCTGCCATTTGACCCATTCACCACGGGGGCAGCCATCAGATGGGAAATCTGGCTACAACAATTTGAAATGCACCTTGATGCCAGAGACATCACTATAGCGAAAAAGAAGCGCACCTTCTTTTGCTCAACATCGGGGCTGCCACCCTACGCCTATTCAACGCTACCCCAGACCGCGGAGACCACAACAACTACGACGCAGCCAAGGCAGTACTCACAAACATGTTTAAACCAGATATTAACCCAGACTATGAACGCTTTCACTTCTGCATGGCCAGGCAGCGTGAGAAAGAAACTGTAGACAAATTTCATGCTCGCCTCCGCGAAATGGCAGTAGGCTGTGAGTTCCCAGATGAAGAGTTTGCAATCCGCCTCCAAATAATCAACGGCATATCCTCAGAAAAGCTGAGAAGAGCTATACTCTCGGAGAGGAACATGCGCCTGTCCCGCATTCTAGAAATGGCGCGCCTTCGTGAGCAAACTGAAGACCAGGTAGCGGTGATCGAAGCAGCAATCCAAAGACTACCGCTTGACAACCCCAAGCCAACAGAAGACGTCGCAGCCATATCCAAACACCAGAACACTTGCATGAAATATGGCCAGAAAACACACATGCCGCAAGAGCGAAGCAAAGCTTGCAAATGGTGTGGCGGCCCATGGCACAAGGGGGAATCCTGCCCAGCATTGGGATCCACATGCAGGAAATGCAACCGTCTCAATCATTATGCTGCAGTCTGCCTGAACCCGTCAAACCGAAGCGACAAGGAAACAACATCACGACCAGCACAAGAGCGTCGAAAGAAGTTTGCACCAAGAGAGTCCTCATACCAACCTGACCAGAAAGGAAAAGCCAGGTCCGTTGATCATTCTCAAAGATCTCCAGACACAAGCGACAGCGACGACAGTGATGACAGTATG
Organism: Ambystoma mexicanum; assembly: GCF_040938575.1. Lineage (NCBI taxonomy): Eukaryota > Metazoa > Chordata > Amphibia > Caudata > Ambystomatidae > Ambystoma > Ambystoma mexicanum. Next base: position 784,064,164 of record NC_090921.1, on the reverse strand, counting down.
TCCCCCGAGAGAAAAGAGAGACGGAAGAAAGGAAACAAACGGATACACTGAGTACACCTCATATCAGCCATTGAACCACACCGGTCACGACACAGGAAGAGACCATCGTGTACAGTCATCTCAAATGGTGAACCTCTGAAAGTAGTCATTGACACTGGTGCAACGGTGAACGTAATGCCAGTGACGGCATTCAGCAAGCTCCACCCGAAGCCCACACTTCACAAGAAAAAGGTCCGACTATACGCGTATGGATGTAAGAAACCCCTACCCGTGCAAGGGTCCTTCAAGTCTGACTTCGCCCACAAGAACACTAGTTGCAGGGTGCGCGTCTACGTGGTAGATGCTGGCTGTGAGACACTGCTCAGCTGCAGGACAGCAGAAAAACTAAAACTAATCCATTTCGCGTTTAACCTCCAACACAACGAATTTGATGAGTTACTACAACAACACAAGAACTGTTCCAAGGCATAGGGTGTCTAAAAGGCCGAACCATCAAGCTTCACATAGACCCTACTATAAAGCCGAAAGCCGTACGGCACAGACGGATACCAATCCACCTGAGAGAAGCAGTGGAGAAGGAACTGGCCAAGCTTGAAGAAGCAGGGATAATTGAAAGAACATCAGGCCCAACCCCGTGGGTATCGCCAATGGTAGTGGCCCAAAAACCTAAACAGCCCAACGCTGTAAGAATTTGTATAGACCTGAGACTTCCCAATGCAGCGATTGGAAGAGAACGCCACATAACCCCAACGATAGATGAGCTCATCGTAGATCTCACAGGAGCTACAATTTTCAGCAAACTCAACCTAAAATCCGGCTACCACCAGCTCAGATTAGCCAGAGACTGAAGATATATCACCACATTCTCCTCTCACCTTGGGCTAATGAGGTATAAACGACTTAACTTCGGAATATCGTCAGCTGCCGAGGTATTCCAACACGAAATCCGCAGGGTCATCACTGGCCTAGATGGCACTACAAACATCAGCGACGACATCCTCGTGTACGCGTCAAATGAGAGAGAACACCACAAACGCCTGGCAGCAGTACTGAACAGACTGGAAACAGCAGGCCTAACGCTAAATGCAGAGGAATGCGAGTTTGCTAAGGAAGAACTATGCTTCTTTGGATATGTCTTCAGTGCCAAAGGCGTGTCCCCTGACCCTTCCAAGGTAAATGACATTAAAAACACAAAGGCACCTCAATCTGCCACGGAGGTGAGAAGTTTTATGGGGATGGCGACATACTGTGCGCGGTTTATTCCAGATCTTGCCAACATTGCAAGCCCACTCCGAGAACTGACCAAGAAGGACCAGAAGTGGGAATGGACATCGACCCACCAACAGGCATTGCAACAAATTAAGGACACTTTGTCAGCATCCACAACCATGGCATTTTTCAATGTGGAAAGACATACCAAACTCCTTGTAGATGCCAGCCCGGTTGGCCTAGGAGCAGTACCGACCCAAACAGACAATGAAGGAAACGTGTTCCCCATTGCATTTGCCAGTCGGGCACTCACCAAACCAGAACAGAACTATGCCCACATAGAGAAAGAAGCCCTCCCTATCCTGTGGGGATGCCGCCACTTCAAAGTATACCAGTTAGGCAAGAAAGCAAAGGTCTTTTCAGATCACAAGCCCCTGATCCCGATATTCCGAGGTTCCACTCCCCACCCGCCAGCACGCATCGAGAAATGGATGCTGCAACTGCAGCCCTATAACATAGAAGTCGACTATCGTCCAGGGTCTGACAACCCAGCTGACTATTTGTCCCGCTACCCGAGACCTGCCACGGAGGGAGAGCAACGCCATTCAAAAGAAACCGACGAACACGTGTGCCACGTGGTCGTCTGCGCCCGACCACGAGCCCTGACCCTACAGGAGGTAGCATGTGGGACAGAAGCAGACACAATCCTACAACACACCACTGCTGCCATCCAGTCAGGAAACTGGAAGACTTACCTCACGTCCATGGCTCAACGCACCGTGTCAGCTCAAACCAAGCTCCGAGCACTGTTCGGGATACGACACGAACTCTCTGTTGCCCCCGAAGGAGTGCTCCTGAAGGGCCACCGCATTGTGCTACCTGTGTCACTAGAGGAGAGAGCTCTCTGACTAGCACACAGCGGACACCAGGGCATCATCAAGACCACGGCATACCTAAAGTCCAGAATGTGGATGCCCAACATACAACAAAGGGTAGTGGAGCTAGTAGAATCCTGCGCTGCTTGCCAAGCCTCCAGGAGACCTGAGAATCCAGAGCCTATCGGCAGCGCTCCGAGAAGCAGCAATCGGTGGGACGCAGTTAGCATGGATCACTGTACATTTGCCAGCGAAGGATACCTACTCGTAGTGATCGACGAGTTCAGCAGATATCCTGAAGTAGAACACGTAGCGTCTACGAACGCAGAGACCACGATCCTCACACTGGAGAAGATTTTCGCGACACATGGAATCCCGAGAAAAGTGAAGAGCGACAACGGTCCATCGTTCACCAGCCAAGAATTGCGTGAGTTCTTCAAAGACATAAACGTTAAACACCAGCGAATCACCCCAAGATGGCCCCAAGCGAATGGCGACGCAGAAAGATTCATGGGGTCGCTTAATAAAGTTATTTGCATCGCCAAAGAAAAAGGACATCCCTGGCTGAAGGCCGTATATCGATTCCTAAGAACGCACAGGCAAACCCCACACTCATCCACAGGCATCAGCCCTGCTGCCCTCATGCTTGGGGTACCCTTACAGGCAGAACTCCCCATACACCCTCAGTGGGTAGCCCCCGAACCTGACATCCTAGCCATAGGCGCCATGCGACTGAGGCGGAACGAACAAGAAAGCATTGCCAGGCGAGCCTGCCACAGAGAACTAACACCAGGAGATACTGTGATTGTCAGAAACCGAGCAACACCCAAGAAAATGTCCCTCAACTTCGAGCTCCAACCGTGGACGGTCAGCGCGACAAACCACAGCATGGTCACCGCCACCAGAGGGAGTGACACCGTGACAAGAAACGTGTCACACTTCAGGAGAGTACCAGCCGAGCCATGGGAAGAGCACCCCGTGTCTCCAAGAAGCGAAGCGACAACCCCACTCACACCCCGGGACCAAACTTCGCCCAGGGCCCGTGCCACACCAACAACCGCCGCGGCACCACACCTACAGAATGACTCGACTGAACTAGTGACCCCAAGAGTGGCCACACCAGAGAGAAGCAGCACCCGGTACCTTTTGAGAGAAAGGCCCAGACCATCATCCCGTCTCCAAGGATATGTAGTGGACGGAATCTACCGACAGAAAACCTCGCCAAGATGAGCCCAGCAACATCTGAATATGCAATACCCTGTTATGAATGTTTATGTTGAACAGTTGTGTAAACACCTCCAAGTTGGGGAGGAATGTGGTGTCATGTGCCCGTTAGTTCCGGGTCACGTGACACAAGTAAAATAAAGGAATCACCGGAAATGGCGTCAGCGCGCCAGTCCGGGTTTATGCACCCCAACAGAGTGGTCGTGTCTTCTTTGCCCTGCGCGCCATCTCTGGATGTCGGGTCTGCATGCTGAACAGCAGACCGACATCGCACCTTCTTGGCTGGTTAAAGTTGCAGTCAAAGTCAGCACCACTTCTACACACATGGCTCTGAAAAAATTGATGCTGGATGACAAAATACACATAACACCTGAAACTTAAGATGGTTCTGAAAGCGGTGGCGTCGCTAGGGGGATTCTGGGGGCCCCAGGCGCCCCATCTGAAATCCTGCCCCCCACTTTGCCCCCCCCTCCTAAGGCGAGCAGTGACCATGTTCTATGTTCGTGTTGATGTTATTTGTGACACTCACTAAGGCAAATGTCTGTATAACATACAGCAAATACTCTTCTTTTGTCTCAAAGCTAGCAGTGATCTTGGTATGAATTCTGGCATCGGTATTAACATGAACATGAGCACGAGCCACTTCTCAGGTGTTCCTGCCCAGCTTCTGCACAGTGGCCTCCATAGTGTGCAGAGCAGCTTGCAGCCCCTCCCATCAGAATGTAGCCACGAAACTGCTAATGATGGAACAATTAATCGCTAAATGGTTTTGTGCCTGCATTCTGATGGGAGGGGAGGTGCAGTGGAATGTGGGTAGTGTGACAAAAGCCTCTCTGCAGGAGTCCTTGTGACGTCACCCATTACCTTTTATAGGTGGCCCCCCACTTTTGTCTATGGGCCCCCCTACTTTTGTCTGTGGCCCCCTCTGTGCCCCTCCTAAATTTGATTACTGGCGATGCACCAAAAGGGTCGCTGCTGACAACCATACCATACCAAACAGTATATAGAAAAACCACCTGCCTGAAAATGAAATGCATGCCACAAAGGCATATCAAGCTGAAATATCTTCGAAAAGGATGTCGCTGAAAGTCAAACTCCCAGAATGCCAAACTGACGCCTTCTGAAGATTTCACACCTAGAACTGACACCAAAAGAAAGGCAAACCCGATCAGCTGTCAATGGATTCATCAAAGGCCGCTTCAGAGACAAAACATGCAGACGGTCAACCACCCCAAGAGGCAGAACTGTCTGATTCAATGCATGTTTACGGCTTCAGTCTTGGCGAAGGCATAAACCCAAGCTACAGACACACTAGCTCACTCGCTCTACTGGGGACAGTGGGAGCACGAGGAAGAGCATAGTGCTGAGGTTCATGAAGAGGCGATTGAAACACAGAATGAGAACAAATATCCATCATGACTGTTAGGGAGATTCTCCTTAAGCTCTGCAGCGAGGGTCTTTAGGTATCTCTTGGTTACTTGTATACCAGGCATTCCCCCAAGTTCCACCAGTCCCTCCAAGTGGTCATATGGCAGAGCAGCCCCAGTTTAACTCTTAGGTGGTGAGAGGTATGGTTAACAGGTACAGTACGCACTTTTCAAGAATATCAAATAAAAGAATACACATATTCCAAAAAGGTAAACGTTTCATTAGTTTAATGCAGTTCTATCGTCCCACGTATGTACAATTGTATTCTGCTTTTACAGCACTTAAATTATATATAAAATAAGACTAAATGCAGGCTTTAAATATTTGATGGTTCTTAAATATGGTTTCTATTTTTAAAAATTCACTATCATTTCATGTTAGAGTATATATAACCCTTTAAAACATTACAACTATAGTATAGAAATCCATGGCGCAAAAAAGTACTCGCTCATTTTTAAGTTTCCTTTTTCATGCAGAACTGCAGCATGATCATTCCTTGCCAACCAGCATTCTGGTCCGTTATCGGCATCATATTTTATTCTTATTTATTTTAACCTTTGACTGTAGGACAGGGACTAGTTTTACCTCTCCAGGTAATTTTATTTATTTTCATTTTAAAATCTTTGCGATTTTGCAAAGAAGCACGAAAAAAAAGATAAACAAACGCAACAAAAACAACAACTGGACAATGAACAGGGCAATATAGGCAGCACAAATCACAGATGAACAGTGTGGTGATTCAGCACAACACGTACACAAGACCTATTTGGGTAATCAGCTTATCAAAGTACAAAGCATTAAAACGAGGCATACGTGTACCGTTGATCATTCAAGGGGGTGGATCGTCCGAGCGGGACAGCATCGCCTGCAGAAGAACTTTTCCAAGCCTCCAGATTCGCAGTGGGCCCATTCATGCCACTCTTCAAGGCCCTGCACCATTCTACCGTCCCTGCCGTGCACCATCTCAACCAGTCTCGTCACCGCACAGTGCAGCTGGGGCACGCGCATACCCTGCAGGACATGGCAATTCTGGGTTTGGCGAGGATGCAAGCCATGTCCATAACTTTAACTACATGCCTACATTTATCTGGGCGGGGGTATACACCTAGTAGGCGTTCCATAGGGGTCCACTCATACTTGCGTACCCCTGCCGCCTCCAGTGCGCACTGAATTTAAAGCCAGAAGTAGCTGACCTTTGGGCACTACCAGAACATATGCAGGAAGTCTGCAGGTTCACCTCTGCACCATGAGCATACGGGAGATGCCTGCTTATTAACGTGCAACCTTGTGTGGTGTCATGTATGTTCTATAAAGGATATTTAACGGCAGCAGATGGACCTGTGCATTCCTAGAAACCTTTTTTGTAAACAATAATGCTGCATCCCACTGTCTGTCCTCCAGCACACAGTACAAGTCTGTCTCCCACGCACCTCTGACACGTTTCACTCGGACACTTGCGCCCGCAATCAGGGTCTGGTATATGCATGTTACAAGTTTCCATCCATCCTCCAGGCTATACAATGTGGACAATACCTTGTCACTCTTGGGTTCTTCCGGCCATATGGCCTACTGCACCTTAGAGAAATTAGTGAGCCTCACGTACCCCAAGAAGTGGCTCTTGCTTATTCCAATTCCACCACTCCCATGAAATCCCTGGACAACCCGTCCCGGAATGGTATCTCCCCAGGTAGCGAGGCACATCCCTTACCATTTCCGAAACAAGAACAAGTCACACATGTCCCGGCATAGACTCGCAGAGAGTGGTATATTCAGTTAATGTGCGCATCTTAAACCCAGAACCTTTGTCATCCTATGCCAAATCCTCCTCCCCAAGTCCAATACATACGGCCTATGTGGAAAGCAGCCATTCGCGATCCATAGAGCCTCCTTAAGAGCAACCGGCCTCAAAGTTCCACATATAAGTGGGGTATCCAGCGTTGCTTCATCCACCAACCATCTAGCCAAGTATTGCGCCTGGTCTGCCAAGTAGTAGAGCTCAAGCCACGATAAATGGACCCCACCATCCTCATATCGTAACCTCAGTGTGGATAGCGCAATCCTATGCCTCTTCCCGCCCCAAAGAAAATCACTTATACAGGAGTCCAGAGACTTAAGCGAGCGAGTGATGAGGAACATTACATTAACCAAGAAGTACAATAGGAGAGGCAGCACCACCATTTTAACGAGTGCCACCCTCTGCATCAGCGATAGTGACAATTGCTTCCAGAAGTTCATGGACACCGTGATCTCCCGTACAGCGTTCACTGTTTTATCCTCATGCATATATGGCTAGCCCACTGCCATATGTTAAACCCCTAAATAACAAAATAACCAGGTTTCCCAGCGGATCCCCAAATTTGGGAGGTCCCCCACACTACAAGTGCAGAGGGTGAACATACAGGACTTTTCTTTACAAAAGGAGATACCGGTGAGCTTTGCAAAATTATCCAACACCTCCAGCACCACAGGGAGATTATGTACAGGGCCATGCATATATAAAAGGCTGTCATAAGCATGCATTGAGACCAGATGACGCATCCCATCAATCACTATCCCAGCATCCGCAAACTCAGAGCGTGGGGATACCGCAAGCGGCTCCAGCGTCAGTATGTATAACATCTGTGACAAAAAGGCAGCCCTGCCTGCTGCCTCTACGTACATCCCAGGCCATGGATACATGCTTACCAGTACGCACCCTAGCCACCGGCGCAGAATAAATCAACTGAACCCATCGAGAGAACTCGGTGCCAATCCCAAAGCCGTCTAACATAGCATACATCCACTGCCAGTAAACAGAGTCGGAAGCCTTAATGGTGTCCAATGCAAGCATTGTGCATGGAGCCTTGTGTGTCTGGGACCTTTCAATAACATACTGAAGTCTATGCAAGTTCAGTGACGTGCTCCTATTAGGGACAAAACCAGTCTGGTCATAATGTATTAATGACCCAATGACGCGCTTTAGCCGGCCAGCCAACAGTGCCGCAAGGATCTTATCCTGATTAAGCATCGTCAAAGGTCTATTTGAGTCACATAAGTAGTGCGGTTTCCCATGCTTGAGAAGCATTATGATCATGGTTTCACACGCTATTGGGCAGGATACCTGTCTCATAAGCCTCCTCAAATACTCAGAGGAGCACTGGCACCAATACATCGCCATAGGCTTTATAGAACTCAGAAGGTAGTACATCTCCTTCCGGAGTCCTACCAAATTGCAGTGACATTATAACACCCGCAGCTCATCCTCAGGTATGGGTGCTTCCAGGGCTGCAGCTTGTTCTGTCGTAATGTTAGTCAGATTAATATGCTCTAGTGTATATTGAACCTCTGCTTCATCTACCATCACGCTCACACCATAGACCCCCTGATAGTATGTACTTAAATCATTAATGGCCTATTGAGCCTTCCAGGTTTCGCCACATTCATTGAGAATTTCAGTAATTACATGCCTGGGCCTCTCATTCTCATATAACCATGCTAACATTCGGCCAGTCTTATCCCCTTCCCCATGCATTCTGGAGGTGTTACGTGCCTTAATCAAATTTCCGTAGTCGTTCCCAGGTTTCAGTGCACGTTACACACAGGGGCTGCAGGACCTCCTCGTTTGGGCCTTCAGTGATATCTGTCCCCTCAATCTCCTGTATGCTGTCCTCCATTCTACCCAATTCAGAGGTTAAAGTTTTCCTATTGCCCCACGTCTTGGCCTCCCCTCGTATTACTATCTTAAGGGCCTCCCAGACCGTGCCCCAAATATTTACACTGCCTTTGTTAGTATCTAAGTATTGCTGCAGATATGCACATCTACCAAGTGACCCTCAAACACATCATCAGAAAGGGCATTCACAGGCATACGCCAGGTTGGAACCGGGGCAGGCACACCCAAAAGGGCCCAGGTAACGAACAATGGGGAATAAGAGATGGTCTTTCCAGCGTATAGTGCACTCACAAACCCATTTAAAATGTCCTTCCCCGTATATTGGTAATCAATCCTGGTATGGACCTTGTGCGGTGCAGAGTAATAGGAGTAACTACGTTTATCCCTGTTGAGGGTACGCCAAAGTCAACTAAAGAGAGGTCCTGCAACATGACACACAGGGTTTCTGCCACGGGAGAGGGCTGAGCGTATCAACAATCTGATCTGTCTAGTGCAGGATTCTGTCTGCAATTAATATCGCCTCCCCATATCCAGAAGAGGCCCCTGAGATTTGTAAGCCTCTTGTACAGTTAGCGAAAGTAGGTAGAGGTATCATGATTTGGAGCATATGAATTCGCTATGCAGACTTCTCTATGTTCAGTTAAGCCCCACACAATTACATCTGCCCTGATCATCAGTTTGCACCTTGATCAGCTTGAACGGTACAGATCCAGCAACCCACACCTAAACACCCCTGGCGTATTTCAGATACGATGAAACATAACCCACAACCCCTGACTTTGAAATGTTTTTAGGAAGCTCCTCCCCCAGAAAGTGTGTTTCTTGTAGTATGGCTATGGAGCTCTGTCTTCTCCGCAGATAAGCAATTCAAAGTCGCCTCAGATATGAGGACATACCCCGGACGTTCCATGTTATAACCTTAAGTGTAGTTCTTACACAGGAAACAGTCCCATCCCCACCCGCCGCTTGTCTGCAGCACAGAAATAGGTAGCACCTGATCGCTACCCTACAATGCTGACGCAGTCCACCCAATTGCACCCCCCATATTCGTCCACCTCCCGTGCGACATCCACAACCACATTGAGTGCCTGCATTCAGTCATCCATGCCATAACATCGACCAAAACCAAAAAAGATGAACTTGAACAAGAACTAAGCAAAACAGTTAGTAGAAACTGGCGGCTCAACGGTGTAACACCGCTCAAGGCTTCCCACACCCCAAGAACAGAAACCTTTCCGGAGGTCTGCTGGTATGGGGAGGTCACCATAGTGGGCTCCCCCAGTGGCACATCTGCCCAGTAGTTGCGGGTGGCTTGTGCCATATTGGAGCGTACCAAGTTCAGAGCAAGAGATATTGCATCCGGCTCCTGAGCACGTAGAGTCAGTCAATGACCCAAGGCTCGCACTAATCGATAGAAAACCACTGAGTGTCAATCAGCCAGTCTCAGGGTGGCATTCTCTTCTCAGATCCAGATGTCAGGCCACATTTGTCCAGATGTCAGTAGGATGTTCGAAGAATAAGGATTTACCTTTATAAATCAATTTGAGCGTCCCCGGGTATATCCGCATGTACTTGAGCCCCACATTGCGCAGGTGTTCCTTAGTCGGAACAAACATATTCCTCTTCCTTTGCACCAGCGGAGTAGAGTCCAGGTAGAAGGCCTATGATGATGACCCATGCTTGATTACGCTCCCTTCTCTATAGAGCTTAAGGACCATTTCTCAGTCCCGGAAATTAGGGAAGCAGTGCAATAAAGGGCTGAGGAGGTGTGCCAGGGTGCAGACAGCGGGCCAGCGACCTACGTGGCCTCCTCAACAGTAAAGCCCTGAAATAGTTGTCCAGGCCCAATTTCCTGCAATCATAGATTTTCAATGTAGGTCGTAGGATCGGCTCCCTCCTCCTCCTCTCTAAGTTTCCGTATGCAAACATTGTTGTGGCGGGACCTGCTCTCAGCATCTTCAGCCCGTTATTCCAGGGCCCTGTTTCTGCACACATGCTCCTTCACTGTGGCCTTCAGCATCTCTGTATCAACCTTCGCAGTCGAGATCTGCGCCTCGTTGTCCGCCACTCGGGAGGATAGCGACCGTACATCCTGCCACAAGAGGTTCACGTCTATCTTGACCTCTTCACTTTTGTACTTACTCTATGGAAGTGCACAGCACTGCAATCACTGCCAAAACTTTACCCTCCTGTTCCTGTGGGCGAGAGGGTTCAGTCTGTAGGGCACCCTCAGCCTCTCCTGGAGGGTGGGGGGGGGTCTTTCTGTGAACCATTATGTCCAGACTAGTCCATTATAGTCTTTCTCTGGTTCCTTGCCTTAGTGTCTGGCATGTCGGCCACAGGGCAGTCTTTGTGGGCACTGGCCACTTGGAGACAGTCAAAGCAAGCTCTCCCGCAAACCACAGGTATTTTCAGCATCGCCACTCAGCAAGTCGGGTATCAGTCCATAGGATATGTGTACAGTTATGCCATCCAGGTGTTGGCAGAGGATCACACAGTGGTCATGAGAGGGGAGTCACTTCAGAAATGGGCAGGATCAATGATGCAAAGGAGCTCAGTATAGGTTAGTGCAGCCACACTGTAAAGTTAGGTTCACTGTTAATTTTCCGTTGATTTTTATTTGTTATTCAACACTAATGGCGCGGAGGGAGAGACTTCAGCCCCAGCCAGTCCAATTAAGTGCCGCAAGTAACACAGGTAGGACACTCTCCCCCACCAGCTGCAAGCAGGTGACCGCACAACCCACGGATCTGCTACCCAGTCGGCCCAATCCAACTCCAGTCAGCTATTCGTGATGGCCGGTGGCAATAATGGCGGTCCCCTGCCACAGATTCATGGGCTCTGCAGGATGCCCTTAGTCAGTGTATGCAGCACAGTGCCAACGGGTCCAGTGGATGGCACTGCGCAGCAGAAGGCAGCGGGTCTCGCCACGTCACTGGGCACAACCAAACGAGCCACTCTGGATCCACAGAGCCGAGTCCCGCTGTTCCCCCTTACAGCCCAGGGCTATACGTGTCTTGCGTGCTCTGCAGCAGTCCGCCATAGGTGTGCTTCCCTGGCATGCACAGAGGACTGCTCCTCCGCTCTCGTGTGACCTTCCGTGGGGCAGAGCCAGCCGTATAACAGTGCAGGTTCCCACACACTGGCCAGCGGCACTCCCCTCCTCAAGGCAGCAGTAAAACGACCCTGGTCGCCATCTTGGTCGCAGTCGCAGCTCCTGCCCTTAGCAAATATCAGTAGAGTGGCTGAAGCAAACAGCTCAGAAGTCTGTAGGGCCACGCAGCTGACTCTCCCAACACCAGGTCTAAAAGAATCAGCCGCTGGGATCCGTTGCAAAAGAATCATTGCAGGATCAGTCTTGGGAGCTCCAGGTAATCACTCCTCACTGCATCGTGGCAAGACGCGCCCCACCATTGTAATTGTTTATTTATTCAGCACTTATACACAGGTGGAGTGCTTTAAAGCGCTTCAAGGTGGGAGGGGGACAAGGGAATACAGTAATCATTCTAAGGCCTTGAAGCTTCCGAATGAATCTAAACAGAAAAACTAGCATACTAAGCCTGACGGCATTTCTCCCAGTGTAAGTAGAGTTTTGATCAAGCTATGGAGGGGGTGGGGGGCAGAGGAAAAAAAAGAAGGGGGGCGCAGGCCAGACGAACATTAGTAGTCCTAGTTTTTTATACAGATGGCGGTGCGAGGAAGAGGATGCGGTGGGTGGGACAAACGTGTCCAGTCCAACAAGGCCCTGGGTTAAGTGCAGAGAGGTTGCCTCACTCATGGAGCGTAGGCTGAAAGTGCAGTAATGCTGAACATAGTGCAGTGGCCCGGAGGCAAGTGGAAAGATTGGCGGGCAGCCTGGGACCTGTAAGGCTCTGAGGTGAACCAGGCAACCAGTCTGCAAAAACTGGACAGAGTTAGGGAGGAGAAGGAGGAAGGAGGGTGGAGAGAAAAAAAGAACGGAGGTTAGCAGGGGAGAGGGAGAGAGAAGGAGGAAGAGAAGTGCAAAGCCTTCAGGAGTTTTGGGAAATTAAGGTGCTCTGGCTCAAGTCGGAGCGAGGCAGTTCCAGAGGGAGGCACCTGCAGAGGATAAAGATCTTCTCCCATATCTCTGTTTGTGAAAGCGACTCACCCGCAGAGAGTTGGAGGAGGGTAGGCAGAGGACTCTAGAGGGAGCAGAGGGGTTTCAGCACCAGAGGGATGTGGTCCCTGGGTTGGAAGCCAAGGATAAGTCTTATGTTTCTGTTCTGGATGAGTTGTAGAGGACGGAGAGTAGAAGTAGGAAGATTGAGAAGGAAGCTGTTGTAATAATTCAGCCTAGAGAGAAACGGGGCTTTCAAGGCAGTGAGCCTCTGAGGGAAAGTGAGAAAAGTTTTAATTACCTCTGAGGAGGTGCACTTGGTAGTGGGACTTTTTGGAGATGCCTGAGATGTGAGAAGAGAAGGAGAGAGTGGAGTTGAAGATAAAACCAAGATTTTTTTCCTCGTTGGTAGGTGAGGCTACAGGGCCAAGGGAGGCCGGCCAGTGTGAAAGTGGGAAAGCGCGAGCAGGGGTCCCAATGAGCACAATCTCAGTCTTACTGGAATTCAGGCAGAGATCGTTGGCAGGACACCTGGACTGAATTGCGGATAGACAGCCGGGTATGAGCAAGGAAGAGGCCGAGGGTAGCCTGAAAGAGCTGCGTGTCATCCGCATAACTCTGAAGGTTCGAGGTAAAAGTAGAGATCCTGTGGGCCAAGGGGGTCATGTAGAGATTGAAAAACCAGGGGGACAGACTAGATCCCTGGGGGACACCACAAGTAGAGAGAGTGATAGTGAAGAGAAAGGACTCAAGTTCCACCTGGGAGGACCGGTCAGATAGAAACGAGGCGAGCCACGCCAGGGCCTGATCTGTGATGCCCAGGGTATCATGGAGACGGGTGGTCAGGATGTTGTGGTTAACTGTCTCGAAAGCAGAAGAGAGGTCAAGGAGAATGGGGACAGAAGAAGAGTTGGAGTCAAGATTCGAGAGCAGGTCTTCACAGGTGTTCAGAAGAGAGGTTTCAGTGCCTCTGGATGCTCTAAAGCCAGACTGATGGTCATGGAGACAACCAATAGATTTAGTGTGGATGGTAAATTGGTTGTTAGCCAACTTCTCCAGTAGTTTTCCCAAGAAAGGGGTGATGGAGATCAGCGATAGTTTTCCAGAATAAACGGGTCAGCTGAGGATTTTTTGAGCAGAGGGTGCTTGGGGGTAGAAGAGAAATGTCTAGTGCCGAAAGAGAGGTTTCAGAGGTCGGCCAAGGCTGGAGCGAGAGTGTCAATGTTTTCCTTGATGGTTTTGGAGGGGCAGGGGACCACCAGTTTGGAGGAGCCTTTCATAGACCCTCTAGTCTATAGACTTCCTCAGGGATGACAGGAGGGAGAGAAGGAGAGGGGCGAGGGAGGCTGAAAGGGGCCCAAGAGATGTTGGTGCAGGAGGGGGAGCGGAAGAGAGAGAGGATAGGATGGAACCAAAGAGAAAAAAAGGGGGAGGCCAAGGTGAACCCCAGTAGCACTGCACAGAAATGTCTGCGTGTTGCAATAGGAAAATGCAGATGCCCAAAATGTTATAGGAAAGTAGAATTCTGAAAATAAAGTAAGGCGAGTCATAAAAAGGACACCCATAAAAAGAGTAAACAAAAGGGTGAGTGGGCGGGGAAAGATTCCCACTCATGCAGGAACATAGAAAAATAATGCACAAGTCCAGCAAAAAGTGCTGGGGTCTAACAGGTGAGGAAGATTTAGCATAAATATGAACATCTAACCTAACAGAAGGTTCTTGTTCTCTACAACAGCGAGAAACTATTAGATTACTGACTTGCTTTAAAAGGTTATGCACTGCATAGAATATAACAGCGTAAAACAAGAGTACTTATCAAACAAAATTAATAAAGCTATATATATTTCTCCACAGCTGGGCACTCCTCCCCCTGGGACCCCCCCTTTGCTCTTTGAGCCACTAGAACCTGCTCCATAAGGTCATTGCTGTGTTAAACAGAACTTAGTTTGTGTTTCCTATAGGTTTTACTTTACAAGTATTTGTGAATATCAAATATACAATTAGAATGGTGGTTTGGGGCCACTGCAGCATGGGCTAGGGCTGGTGCACTTCGGGCCACTATGTTTTGCTTGCCCCAGATCAAAAGTTCCAAGTCCTCCTCGCAGCAGGGGAGCAAAAATACACCAGCAGATTAATTTGGCAGCACCTTTAGCAGCAGCAACGTCCTTGCATCTCTCTATAGCCCTTAATTCTTCGGATTCCAAGTTCCAGTGGTCGACCCGATTCGCTCCACGTGCCCTCCTGATGTACAGAAACATGGGTTGTTGTACTATCTACACACCATCTTAGTAGATTTGAGTACATTAAGAACATATTTTATGAATAACATGTCTGTTAGGAAATATTTTCTTTTTGCAGCATTCCTTCCATAGACTTCTATGGCTTTGTATTTGTATTTTATTGTGTTTTATATAGCGCCTAAGAAGTAATGGAGCGAAGAGACAGAGGGAGCAAGTTCCAAAGAAGAGGAGTAAGGAGCTGAAAAGACTGGAAATGTGATTACGCACAAGGGGGACGGGTAACTTTCAGTTTGAAAAGACCAGACGAACAGAGAGAACGGGAAGGAGAATAAAATGAAAGGAGAGATGCAAGATAATCGGGGGCAAGTCCCTAAAGGGATTTAAAGACTAGGCAAAGAAAGTTAAATTTAATCTGAGAATAGAAAGACAGCCAGTCGAGTGAGGCAAGTGAAGAAGAGATAGAGTCCTGATAAGAAAGAAGGTAGAGTGAGCGAATAGAAGAATGGTAGATTGATTTAAGTGCAGCAAGATGTGAGCAAGGAAGACCAAAGAATATGAAAGAATAATAGAATAGTCGAGAGAAAATTAACGAAGAGATAAGAAGTTTTGTGGTGTGAAAAGTGAGAAAAGGGCAGACTCTGCGAATATTGTAAAGATGAAAGCGACAGGCGCGAGATGTAAGGGAAATGTGGTGGGCATAGGAAAGATTAGAATCAAAGTAAAGACCAAGATTACGTGCAGTAGGAGAGATAGACTCGACGGAGGAAAGAGATAGAAGAGGGAGGAGACTGTGGCAAGAGAGTGTTAGCAGAAAATAGGACTTCAGTTTTTCCGGCATTTGAAGCAAGGAAATTAGGTCATCCAGGATTTAATGGCGGAAAGGCAAGTTATCGGGCATAAAAGATGAAAAGGAGAGAAAGAGCGGAGTATCATCAGCATATAAATTGTGTGATAGTCCAAAGTAAGAGATTATTGGGGCAAGAAGAGAAGTATATAAGAAGAATATAAAAGGACCAAGGACTGACCCTTGGGGAACACCATGATTAAGGGGAAAGGATGGAGAAATGTTACCACTCCAAGAGGCTGCAAAAATACAGTTGGATAAGTAAGATGAAAACCACGATAGAACAGAACCACGAAGACCAAAGGAAGAAAGAGAATCCAGAAGCAAAGAGTGATCCACAGTGTCAAAAGCAGCTGATAGGTCGAGAGGAATAAGAACAGAACAGTGTTGATAGTAACGAGCTGTAAGAAGAGGGTTAAGCACACAAGTCCAGGCTGTTTCAGTGGAATGTCTGGACGAAATCCAGATTGAGTAGGAGGAAGAAGGGATAGACCAGACATGAATGTAGAAATTTGTGAGTAAACAAGACACTCAAGAAGCTTAGATAAAAAGCTTTAGACTCCTGGAGTTTTTTTTGTGGCAAGTAAAGCCTTCTGCTTTACTTCCCTTACCCTTTTGCTTATTCCTACGGGGGAACTGATCAGTCCATAAGACTAGCAGTACTGAGAGAATGTCTCTGTGAATTTCTTGCATTGTTACAATTGCACAAACCACCTTAAAGTGAAGTGTAGTTTGGATACTTTGTATCCTTATATCTTTTTCTGTAATGGCTTTTTGGTTACTTTTACAATGTCCCTAGGACTGGTGGCAGCAGTTATTTTTCTTGTTTTTGTAATGTTTTAATCATGCACTTTTGCATTTCTGCAAATAGCTACTAACATTGGCTAGCACCCTAAACTGACCATGCAACAAGGGTTTTGCTTGCTTTGTGGCAATATTGTTCTTTGTCCTTCTTCCTGCCTCATCAAGTCTTGAAATGCAATATATGGAATGCCCTTTCTGGGGAAAGCTTCTGCATTTTTCTGGAAAAGCAGTGGTTTGTGTGTGAGCCCAGATGTGGGGCCGGGACTTTCTGGTACACATCGTCTGTTACTGGGCACATGGTTTGGCTAGTGGCTATCCATTATTGGATAGTCATTGCCAGATCTTGGACATAGAGCCAAGACCTCTAGGAAGAAATGCAGCCCGCTAATGACCCGAAATCCACTCCAGTGAAGGCCTGCTCTAGGATCCGTGCCTTATGAGCCTTCGGAAGTGTCCCTGTGAAAACCGGTGGACTGATAGCTCTCTCCTGATATGCCTCTCTGCTGCCTTCGCCGTTCAGTGTCTCCTTGGCACTTGGAGGTTCTTCAACTTGTACTACAAGACACCTGCTCCCACAATTTCAGCCTTCTTGTAACAGAAGCAATGTAGGACCTGATCTTTTGTTAGTCCCTGGATGGTCGCCTGTCGCCGGCCTTTCCTGCTGACTCCTGTTGCAGTCAGTCTTCTTTGAATCCTTTTCGTTTGGATATTCAGCTAGAAGGTGCCTAGAGCTGAGATCTAAGCACCGTGACTGACCTTAACTAAATCCTGTGTTGAAAAGTGACCCTTGTACCAATGATTCTTGGCCTTCCTCGACTGGACCAAGCACAGACGATTGTGTCCCCCAACGGATTCCAGAACCCCAGTAGTGGTCTCTGGAGAAATCTGAATAGGGGCTTAATTTAACATACCAGTTCATTTTCCCTTCCTATTCTCCATAGGGTTACATGGGCATAAATGTCCTGTTCCTAAATTACTCTTTCCTGACTTTGGTCAGTGGAGGCCTGGTCAAGGATCCCTTCCTAGGCCTATCCTAGTGTCAGGGATTGAGCGAGTGTACCGAACTGAACCTTACTTACCTTTTTGAACTTCGTACAATAACCACTGGTCTTGCCCAATCTCTTAGTAAACCTGCTTGAAATTTATAACTTTGGAACTGATGACTTTAGGGCACAACATTGGGGCTGGACTCCTGTAGTGATAGGGAAACTGCCCTGTGGTTATTCTAAAGTGTCTTTACTGAATTCCATGGATCTGACTGTTTAACTGTGTTTCACTGGTTATTGAGTCCTATGCTTTCTTTCTTCTCCCCAGGGAGAATCTTTTCCTGGAAGTTTTACTTGCTTAATGTGTATTTCAAAGGCCTGATATATCATTGTATATTTTTGTACTTACCTGTCTAACTAGAATTATTGGTGTTGATCTGTGTGGGCTCATTGTAGCCCTAGACCACTTTCACAGCCCTCCTGAGTCTTGCTGCTCTGCTACCTTACCTTGATTGAGTTTGACTAGACTTCAGTCTCTCCCTGTTCGCCGTAATCGGGTGGCATCCCGAAATCTACTTTTGGAAATCTATCTTAATGATTTGGAAGAAAGATGTATCTTTAAAGGCACTGCTCTCCTCCCAGGAGTTCTGAAGTTAAATTCTGAGGCATAGGCAAATAAAAAGGCTCTAAGATTAACATAAATCCACTCATACGGGTAACCCATTGACATTCATTCTCTGCCTCTCTCTCCCCCTTTGCTGCCTCTCTCTCCCCCTTCCCTCCTCTCTCTCCCCCTTCCTTCTGCTTTCTCTCCCCTTCCTTCCGCTTTCTCTTCCTTCCTGCCTCTCTCCCTTCCTGCCTCTCTCTCTCCCCCTTCCTGCCTCTCTCTCTCCGCCTTCCTGCCTCTCTCCCACCCTTCCTGGCTCCCCCCTTCCTCTCTCCCCCCTTCCTGCCTCTCTCTCTGCCCCTTCCTGCCTCTCTCTCTGCCCCTTCCTGCCTCTCACTCTGCCCCCTTCCTGCCTCTCACTCTGCCCCCTTCCTGCCGCTCACTCTGCGCCCTTCCTGCCTCTCTCTCCCCTTCCTGCCTCTCTCCCCCTTCTGCCTCTCTCTCTCCCCCCCTTCCTGCCTCTCTCTCCCCTTCCTGCCTCGCTCTCCCCCTTCCTGCATCTCGCCCATCCTGCATTCCCTTTTCCCCACACCCCATTGCCCTTCCTCTTCCTTACACCCTCTTCCATACATACACTTCGCCTTATCTCTAGCCCCCCTTTATCTGTTTCGTCCTCCACTCTTCCTAGGGTCCTGATGTACCACCTCTCTACTCTTCCTCTGGGCCCGACCCTCCTTGTTACTATGCCACTAGCTAGTTGCTCATCCAGCATGGAGTTCACCCCTTCAGGTGGAGGTCTGCCTTGGGCAGTGTAGACTCTCTTGTCATTTTTGATTGCTTGACTGTGAGAGTCTGCACATGTACCTGGACCCTTGCAGCGGGACCCACAGTAAGCATGGTCTTTCATTCGTTTAATTGCGATGGTTTCCTGTGAGGGTCGTGCATTTTGTTGACTGTGGTAGGGGACGGGATGCACTGCACTACATGAGGTCACAGGTTCCCCTGAAAGGCTCTTAAAGGTTCAGTACCACTTTTGTCCAGCATGTGACTCCTGCCCAGTAACATGTGTTAGGTGGGGTGACCATTGGGTCCTCCCCATACGGTCCCCATGGCCATCATCCTGTATCCCGGGCAAGCAACTGGCTCCCTT
The DNA here is from genome assembly GCF_040938575.1 of Ambystoma mexicanum. Classification (NCBI taxonomy): domain Eukaryota; kingdom Metazoa; phylum Chordata; class Amphibia; order Caudata; family Ambystomatidae; genus Ambystoma; species Ambystoma mexicanum. The sequence continues at coordinate 784,045,067 of NC_090921.1, read as the reverse complement.
AGTGCCCCCACTAGGAGTCCCAAGAATAAGGCACAGGACTTAATCACAGTTGCCCAAGAGGAGCCAAAAATGTTTGGTATGCTACCCGTTTGCTCGCTCATGATTCTGCCCGGTAAGCACGGGTGGGACAGTGGGTGTGCTGTTTTAGGTTGTATTGTGACTGGTCAGGTATACCGTTTGCCAAGTGCTTGTGTAGGGGGTGGTGGTTGAGCTTGCAGGTGTGTGGCTTGCCGATGTGTGCTGTAAGGTGGGAAGCTGAAGGGTGAGCAGGGTTGATGCGGGGAAGGTGGGAATCTATGTTTGTCGATGCTTACCTTAACACGCCAGGAAAGTCCTGGTTTCCACAGGATCCTGTTGCTGAGCTTTTCATTTGTGGAGGGTTATCCTGGATCTGTGTGCAGTCCAAATTCACTTGGGGGGATTGTGGGGGGGGGGGGAAAGGGGGAAGAGTGGTTGCATTAAGTCCAATCTTTGAGTTTGTCTCAGCATCTGAGAAGTATCCCATATGAACAGCGTTTTTCTCCTTGTTGCTGACATGGATGGTGTCAAACTCCCAGGCTCCAAATTATGGGTCAGGGGTTTTTATTGAATGCAACAGAAATGGTTTGGTATTTTAATGATGTTTCTCGGGTGGGCACTCTAATTGGTGTCCCTCTCTTGACCTCCCATGCGCTCCCTCCACCCTTGTGGAGACTTCCCTACAAACCCTTAAGTTGACTTGAGGGTTGTATACTAAATGACCTTTTCACAATTGACCTCGGGAGAATTTACCTAATTTAGAAGGTCAATTAGGACATATATGTGGGGGGGAAACCCCCTGCAACCCCTACCCAATCCAAAAACCCTGCAACCCCCACCCAATCCCCTTATATTATTTATAATCCAAAACCAACCCAATACATATATAAAATAACTAAAATAATATGAAGGTCAATTAGGACCACTGTAATTAGGTCAATTGTGCAAAAGGTCAATTGTAAAAGGTCATTTTGGGTAATACCCTTGCACACGCTCTCTCCCCTTCTCATACTCTCCTTTCTTCCCCTCCTCACTGTCTCTGCTCTCCACCCATCCTCACCGCCCCTATCTCTTGCCATCCCTTCTCCTCTCCTTTCTACCCCTCCTCTCTCATACCCCTCCGTTCCAGCACTCCCACTACCCAACTACACTCATTCTCACAAGCTGTTTATTCAGGGCGTCTGTCTCCGTTCGTCGTACTGCTGGGTTGTGGCTCACTTAATGCTGGTGTTTCGAAGTTGAAGTTCGGACCGCTGGTTTCTCTCTGCATTTCGCTATGGTATCGAGTGGTTTCTAGGCATGCTGGTACTTGAAGTTCTGTAACAAAACAAACTGGCCAACATGAAAGCAGCAAGGCTTTGGGTGATGGAAAATGGTACCAGCGTTGGCAATGATGGCACATGGTGGGGGCAGAGACTCGGACGCTCCCACTACCCTCACCCCTGCCTCCGGGGCAGGACTGGGTGTGGTAAAAACTCTGGTAGGCCTCCTGTCCCAGGTTGGGTGGGTCCCTCTTTCCTCTGACCCTGTTGCACTGCCTTCCACACGGCCTTCTAAGCAGCCATGTTTTCAGGGATTTCTGAAAGACCGGGTGTCCCTCCAGTGTGTAACGTTATGAAGTTGCAATGGTTAACGGCCAGACCTGTGAAGCATTCACAGCATTTGTGTTTCTTATTGTACTGTGGTACTATCGCAATATCTACAGTGCTGGATTGGACTGTCTTGCCCATTATATTCTTGATTAACATCTTCAGGCTGGGTCACTGCTGTCAAAAGATTGGTGTGCAATGCAGATTGTTTTGAATTAAATAAAAAAAATAGTCCATAGGTGCCCCTCTGGGAGAACAAACACAGCCCATTGGCCTGTTCTTTGGGAAGGTACCCACTCGAGAGTCTGCACGCAGCCACACTTTAGCGCACTGTACCTTTCAGAGAAGGGAAATAACCATTTGCTTATCAGTCTTTGTCCCGCTCACATGGGCATTCAGCACCGAAATGCTATGGCAAGTCCCTTCTGAACAGGAGTACCAACAGCAACCCCATACATGTGTTTCAGCCTTGTTGTGCCTCATCAGTGAGGTGGAGCTGTGCCTCTTTGACCACAGTGAGCAAGGGGTCCATGTCTGGATGACCCTAGGAAATTTAGGGTGACTAAACCTAAGTCCCTTAAACAATTAAAAAATAGTCCTTATGCGCCCCTCTGCGAGAACAAACACAGCCCATTGACCTGTTCTTTGGAAAGGTACCCACTCGAGAGTCTGCAGCCAAACTTTAGCTCACTGTACCTTTCACAGATGGGAAATACACATTTGCAAATCACTTTGACCCATCCACATGGGCAGTCCAGCACCAAAATGTTTTGAATTCAATACTGTCTTTGACTGGAATCCAGTGAAGGGCCGGAAGATTATATTTTCATCATTTCAGTCTGGCTGCTCCATTTTGCGCTTCTCCTTTTTTCGGACTGTTTAAAGTAGAGATTGCTGGCCTAATCCAATCTTGAAAGTTGCAATGTGGTTGCCGCTACAGAGTGTGCACGTATGGCATTCTTAGGAGTCCTATATGCCTCTGTGTTCAGGATGTGTGATGAATCTACGCACAACTTGGCAGCAGTTTCCCTCAGTGCCGCCAGACTCTCCTAGTGGCAAACAGTGCAGGGCAAGACAGTGGGTAATGCAGAAAAGGTGCAACACTGTAAAGATCAAAGTTCTCCAAAAGGTAATGGCACATTCCCATTCCAAGCCAAAGAGGGTAACCCAGGAAAGAATTCTGTTCTGGCAAGTTAAGTGTAGGGGGAGTGTACTTCATACTCTTAAAAATACTTCTTTCTGGCTAACTTGTCAAGGGTGTGCGTTATCCATTCATCAACTGCAGTGTGGTGTTGTGTAGTGGTGTTGTGTAGCCTAGTAGCAATCAGTGAAACGCCTAGACAAAGTGGCAGTTTTAATGGAGTTCATTTTGAAGTAACACAACAACTCAAGCAAATACCAGGATAGTTTCTCTGAGGGCTAAAAAAAAGGGCATATTAAGTCAAAAAGTTTCCAAAATCCATGTCCTCATTCCCGAGAATCCGTGGGGATGCCAGTCGCTCACAGTCTGGGGTATTTTGAGCGCCCTCAACACTTCTTTCTAGCGGTCCAGCTGCTGTCATCTTCTTCACTGGTTCTAGAGGGCTTTGGTCCAGGGGATGCACTGCAGGGCTGTCCACATCTGGTAAACCACTGGAAGAAAGGTCAAGCCCACCAAGCAGACCACGTAGACATCAGCAAAATGAATGTGTTTTGCATGTACAAAAAATACATGGCATTTTGTAAGCTGTCATTAGTGTTCAGTCTACAATGCCCACAGAAAATTGTGCCGCCAGTCTAAAAAAATAAATAAAATAAACACCATGCAAATGTTGCCCCAGTAAAACAATGATCACGTTGACCTGTTTTTTTTGGGAAAGCAGTAGCATGACATTGCTGTCAATAGCATTGCCTTTTCTAGAGACCGTCAATGTCTGTAGCATGCTCATGCGTTTTGCTGTTTCCATCACTGATGCTGTTGAAACTGACATGTTATTTATAACCTGTAATCAACCAGAGTGTTTGAAACTAACTTAGAAGTGTGAACATTGGTATTGCAACGTTAGAAACGGGTAAGCGGACGCATCGAGCTGAATGTTTGGTCTACTTAGTAACCCAATATGTGGCGGAAACAGAAGGTATTTGTTAAGGGAGGTAGGACGGAGACTGCACAGATAAGCATAATGTGGAGGGTGCAGGGCTCCACATAAATATTTGAGGTAAGGGTATTTGACTCCATATTTTGTGAACTTTGGGTGTGAAATGATTTTTTGGAGAGTTTCAGCGTGGTGCATTATTAGGCAAGTGAAAATATATTTTAATAAAAAAATATATCTTTTATTTTGCGTGTAATCCAAGTTGTCGCTCTAGCAAGTAATTCCCCATAAATGAAACAAAGCATTGTTATCATGTAAGTTGTTAGCAAGCACTACACTAGAGGCCCTCTTTGTCGAAGGTACTGCACATGCTATAACATTGCTGAGCAGTGCAGGTGGCCTAAACGATCAGACACATGCATATTTGTTATTCAATTCTTTTCTTTGTGGGGAATATTGGACTGTTTTTAGTGAGCAGAATAGGAAGACACGCTGCTTATCTAGAATGCTGGGTGTTGTAACCAGTCTTCATTGCGCTAAATAAAATTAGGAAGACTAGGTTTCAATCGGCACTCCACCAAGTATTTCAAAACAATCCAATAATGAATCCCAAATTCATCAATTATGAGGTACAATAAATGGGTTTAATTTTAATCCTCTGATTTATTCTTAGTCTCTTAAACCGTCACGTGTTTTAAGCCATAGCTCTTCCTCAGGGCTGTTCACTACTGTAGTAGACTTTAGTTCCCCAAATACGCCTTCATTGTTATTGATCAGTTCAAAGTGGTCCCAAAAACTGGATATTTGTCATAGCACATCACCTCGAATTTAAATGTCTAAAAGCATAAACAATCCTTCCCCACACCAGAGCGCATGATATCACTTAAACAATTTCAGCTGCTCCTGCAATGTGAAGCAGCCGGACCCTCACGAACAGCACATCAATCTTCATTGTGATTGTAATGCATGTTTATGTCAAAGTTAATGGCACAGACATTGTAACGGAATGCCCCTTTCAGTTGTTGTTTATGTGGTGATGTTAAATAATTTTGGAGATTGAGAGCGACATACCCACAAATACTGTGTTTTATAAAAGTCTGCTAGGCAGTTTTTTCCAACTGCCCTCTGTGGATACCCTATTCTTTGACTCAGGCTACGTATTTCTACCAGAGAGCGAAGTGAGCAGGAACTATCGGGAGCAGAGCACTGCTAATTTATTTTTTACTGTTAACAGTTCCACTTCTTTTTACAACTATTTTCACCATTCCGGAACTTACTGTTTTGAAATAAATAATTCCTTTTCATTTGACCATCAGCAGTTACAGTTAAACTGAATTCTGTTTCACCGTACGTATATACATTCTGAATGACCTCTCATCCTGGATGGATTCCCCATCTTCTTGTGATTTCTTTTCTTTTTTTTAAACTTGTCAAATTGTTTTCTGAGATAAACTGCTTGGACATTATTGTGCTATATGGGATTTGTCCTTTTATGCCCCCGGGAGAGTTTAAAGTTGTAGTAGGAGCCTTACCGATTAGTCGCTTGGACTATTGCAATGTAGTCCTCTGGGATATTTCAATGCAACTTATAAACATAATCCAGGTGACTAAAAATGATTTGTTTCTGGATGTGGGAAAACTGGTTATGTCCAAGCTATTCACAGCAAATGTCTGTGGCTACCAGTAGACTAGACAATTCAGCTTCAAATCTGTTGCATTATCTTCAAATGCATCTGTGGGGTTTGCTCGGCCTATCTTAAGGATTGCCTCACAAGGTGTATCCCAGGGTAGAGCCTTTGGTCTATGGAGAATCACAGACTATTCATCGCTAGCGCTCTGCCAGGCCAGAGGATTTAAGACTCTTGGGACGCAGGCTTAGGAATTAATTAACAATTTGTATTCTTGACAGCACAACTCTTTCTAGTTGCAGGCCCCTTCTTGAAGTGGCATCTTTAAGGTAGATGCTGGTTATAGGCAGCCCTCCAGATAAGATACGTGTCTGGCCTTTTTACGCACAGAAATGTTGTCAATATGTCTCTTTTCATTCTTTCTTGCGTACCACTTATGCAGGCGTACCACTTATGCAGGCTATTTATGGCAAGCAACAGCTTGCAAATCCACTCTTTATTTTAGCAATCTACACAGTTCCTTGAAAGTAGCAACTGGGATGAGTCCTGGTCCGTTTAACACTCTCCTCTGTAAATGATTCTATCAAGATAATACTTTCTGAGTGTTGTACAAGGGAATCTGTGTTTTGTTCACTTTGTTCAACTGCTTCCGTTTGGTAGGTTACAGTGTTATTAAAGCATTTTGGATCCTGAACATGCTTTTCATGTTGCTTTAGGATCCATGTAGCATTGTGTAAAATGAAAATTGTCTTTAACAAAGGCTGCATTTCTGCTCCATTTTCCTCTGTTTTAATCTGCTTTAATAGAGGCCGCACAGTTGCAGCAGCATGGGCATTTCATACGTTGTTTTCTTTTCATCGCAGAAGCACATCAATTGCATCCAACAGCTTGGGGTTCTTGATGCCTTGAAGTTTTAGGAGAGGCTCCCAGCAAGCAGTTGTTTGGCATTTCTGAGAAGGAGAAGCTTTTGGTGTTCTATATGAGGATGTGTTTCTTTTAGTCTTAAAATTTGGAGATGTTTGCGTCCATGAAAGGGAACTGTACATAGTTTGATTTACTTGAACTCCCTTTCTGACCACCCACCGCAAGCAGGTATAATGGATACAGGTAGAAGCTATGCTGTGTATATTTTCAGTGGCACAGTTTGTATCGTTACCTCTCCAGGACTGCTATATATTCAGGCAAAGTAGCCTAATTATCAGCAGAGCTGCTATAGGCATGTCATGGCACAATGGCAATTTTTCACAGCAGGGCTGATTGCATCATGCCCACATTTCTTAGCAGGACTGCTATGTTTTGGGATAGTACCTTAATTTCTTAACAGAGCTGTGTTGGCACTTTCTGCAGAGAGCTTAAGTACTGAGCAAGAACAGTGTCTGAGTTCTTCCCACTATCCTTCTGAGCTGGCATGATGCACACTGGTAGACGGTGTTAAAAGATGGCGTTGCTGTCATGTACTTCAATCCCCCCTACTCAGTCTTGCTCTTTTCAAAACTTCTGCTTCTCCCATGTCCGATTACTGAGTCCCACTTTCAACAATCTAGCACATTTCAAAGCCTCATTATGAATCTCCTGACTCACATGTAGGATAGTCCAAACAGGCTTAGAGCTTTTGATAAGCCAGTTATGTCAGGCAAACCCCACATGGAACTGCCAGTGCCCTAACCCCAGAGTCAATAGCCTGTTGGGAAAGGTAACTCAGTGGATCAATAACCCTGCTGCAGAGATCATTGTGTAACCTGTTAGTTCAAATCTTGTTGATAGGTGAGTTAATTGCATCTGCATCAGAGGTATGTGTTTAAGATACAGGTAACAGTCAAATATAACAGAACTGATTTAGCATTCAACTTATCAAAAGGATTACTAAATATTCAGTGATTCATAACACACACACCTCATTGGGGATGCTATACCAGTAATGTCTCAAAACACACCTCATCAGGCCTGCTATTCCTGTACTTGCTCAGAAGTAGAACACACACACACACACACACACATCCCATGAGGGCTTCTATACTAATGACTCAGAACAGACTAATTCCAAAAGGGCTGCTATACCTGTAATGGCTCTGAACAAGCACATCCGATGAGGGCTGCTATACCTGAAATGGCATATAGTGCTAGTTAAGCATCTGCATTCAGAAAGTGCTGCATCTGCTTAGACAAACCTCTAACTCCATAACTCCCAGCCCAATGGGGAAATGAAGGTTTGCACACATCTATAAAGAACACCCAATAGTACAGCTGCACTAGATATGTAAATAGAAAAGGCATTTTCAGCTTTTGAGATGTTTATTGGCGCTATGTCAAAAGAAAAGACAGGAGAAGAACACTAACTCTGAACCTACGCAATACAGGATAACAAAGTTGGGGCTGGGGGCTAAAGGGGGGGAAGGCAGAGAACATACTAGACAATCCAAAACAGTGAAAAAGGGATAAATAATATAGGGACACACACAAACCCACCACCTCCTCCTCCTGGTAAAATAAGAAAACTGCAGGCGACGAGAGCTGGAAATAGAAAAGCAAGACTGGAGAAAGACAGACCAATAACATAAGGGGCAGTGCCTGAAAGATAATCAAAAGGAATAGCAACCACAACAGAGACATATAGCCAGACTAATGGTATGAGAGAGGAAGAGGAGTTATATCAACCGATACAGCAAGATATAGGAGGGAAATAGCAACAATAGAATGCATAGATGTGAGTGGCAGAGAAACAGACAGTAAAATGTGTCATCACAACACTTAAGGGTGAGAGGCAGAGCGTCAGAAAGCGAGACACAAGGGAAACGGAGTAGCAAAGGGAAGGAGAGATGGAGCAAATTCATGGAGTGGCTGTCAAGCAGGTAGTGCCAGCCAGCAACAGTAGGCCCGAGAGGTAGAGAAGTGATGCTGGTAGATTGAGGGTCTTGACTTATGATGTAACTAGCTCACATCCGTAGTAGTTCTTAACAGAGTTTTTGTGTCCATGTATAATAAAGATGAAGCTGGGTAGTCCTACAAGTTCTTTTTCACTTATGTTTTCGAACAGTTTTCATTTTGCACACAAATTGGATAGTTGTCAGACACATTTTACTCTCTTGCGAAGGAGGAAACTAATTTGTACTCTCTTGAAATTGGATTTACTCTTTAATTCTAAAAATTGGGAGTAAAGTACTTTCATGCTAAAATCCTATCTGGAGCACTGGGTACAGGTTCTAGTGGTGTTAAGAGAAGCGAGTAGACAATATATAAATGTTCAAAATGACCGGCTGAGAAAACGAAATGAAAAACAAATTGGTGGCTCTACCTTCTTTTGCTCTTCCCCCCCCACTTAGCTGTCAACCAGCCTCGGCTACAAGACCTTGTCACGTGTTGCACTATGCTCCCAGTACTCAGCCCCCCATGCCCCTCCCTACCACCCGGTGATCTCACAGTTCCACTACTTGTTTTGGTCCACTTCTACCACTGGTGGTCTCATGCCCCTCACCAAGGTTGGACCAACACTCTCTTAATGGGTAACATAGCAGCCATGATTCACTCTTTCGGAGGCAATGTGCTTTGTGAGGAACTTGAGGGCATCCACACTTCTTATATAGCTTCCTCCCAGGGTGCCACGGAAAGGCTGTCACCTTCAAATCTTGACCCTGGGGGTGAATATGTGAGGAGGGAACACCTGAGTGGAGAATACTTGGGGAGCGGGGATGAGGCACCCTTGGGTGAGACACAGTATCCCCCATTTTCCTTTTTTAATGAAACCAATATCTCCCAAGCCTTTGTAGGTTATTACCAGTTGCTTCCCTATAATTTCCAAAAATAATTTCCCAGTGAACATCATTTAGGTACTGGGACGAGGAAGAGACATGCCAGAACCATGTAACCTCTCTTTATTGTTTCCTATGTACACAAACACCACTTAGGTACTGAGAACAGGAGGCCACCATTAACACAGAAGACGGACTCGAAGAAGAAACATGAGTGGTCTAGTTGTTGGACTCATTATCATGGAGCCGGGAACTTTCAAAAATGGCTCAGCTGAGCGACCTGAGGATAAGCACAGTAAGAGGCTCAGTGGGAGGCACGGACTGTGCGAAAGAGAGCTCCAGGGCAAAAGTTGTGGTGGCGAGAAGGCTCCTTCCCAAGACACTGTTAGGTAGAGGGAGTGTGGTCTGGTGCAGCAATCGACAGGGTCTTGTTGGCAGTCTGAGGTGGAGCTGAGGAAGCACTGGGGCACGGAGGAAAGGTACCGGGAATGTCGCAGAGACTCCTGAGTGCTCATAGGTGCAGGACCGCTGACTGCAGTCTACCAGAGCTTCGACGTAAGCGACGAGGAAGCAGTGGAAGACGCTGTATGCCATAGTGAACCAGTGCCAGCAGACCGCGAGTGGAGACAAGCCTCTGGAAAGCCGCAGAAAGTGGAAAGCAGACAGCCAGAAGGCCGTTTAGTCCACATGGGTGAAAATGTGGCCTTGGACACAGTGGATGTGCGGCTTAAAGAAAAATACATTTAATTTTGAATATCTGAATTTAATATAAGCAAAACCAATATGAAAACGTAATGAACTAATGAGAAGCCATGAAAAGAAGTATTGCCAAGAAAAAATGTGTTAAATGGGGCAAACATTGCCAAGAGTTAAATACGCAAGCATTGCCAAGAGCCAAGAATAATTGTGCAAAAGAAAGATAATTGTAGCAAAGCCTGTATGCAAGAGAAACCTGGCGAAAGGGCGCTAGATGTGATAATCAAGAAGCCTGAAACATCCTAGCAGGAAAGTGTACTGGGAAGTCTATGTTGGTTTTACAAGTGAAAGCTGATAAACCAGTGAATGATATGATATGATATTTTATTTATATCGCGCTCATACACAGGTGTTTCAGAGCGCGACCAGGCAAAGGGAGGGGAACAGTGGAGAGAACAAAAAAATACAAATAAAATAAACAACGATCTTACTAGGCCCAGTGACATTGAGAACATGCAAGTGCATGGGAAAAGGGGGAAAGTGCATTGGAAGGGGGAGAAATTGGAAAGTGCAGAGCATAAGAGAGGACAAATAAATAGGAAGTGGATAAATAAGGTGAGTCAAAAACAGTGGTAGTGCAGCCTGTGAGGGCCAAGTGCAAGGTTAGTCAGAATAGGGAGTAACCGATCAGTGCAGACAGAGTGGGGGGACCTGTATGGGGACAGATACAGGCCCCAGTGCAAGGTGGGCAGTGCAGGAGGATGGCAGGGTGAGCAGGTACCTGGGCCCAAAGGCAGAGGTAGGCCAGGTGCAGCATTGCTGAGCGAGAAAGCAGATCAGCAGGGGAGAAGAGGGGAAAAGGCAGAGGTGAAGAGGAAGGTCTTGAGGAGCTTCCGGAACCGTAGGTGGTTCTCCTCAAGTTTCAAAGTGGCAGGGAGGCAATTCCAGAGGGAAGCCCCCGCAGAAGACAAAGATCTACCACCAACTTGTTTCTTAGAAAAACCACTGACCCTGAGGGAGTTGGAGGTAGAGGAGCGAAGGGCTCTAGAGGGGAGGTATTTACAGAGGGATAGTTGAAGGTAAAGAGGACACAGACCCCAGAAAGCCTTGTGGACAATGCAAAGGGTTTCAAATTTGATCCTGCAGCCACAGGGAGCCAATGAAGGGATTTCAGAGCTGGAGAGATACGATCCCAGGGCTTGAGGCCAAGGACAAGTCTCGCAGTTCTGTTCTGGATTAGTTGTAGAGGGCAGAGAGTGGAGGCAGGTAGATTTAGAAAGAGGCTGTTACAGTAGTGCAACCTAGGGAGAATCGGAGCTTGGGAGACAAGGAGCTTCTGTGGGGGAAGGAGAGGAAAGGAAGAGTGCCTTTAAGGAGGTCCAGTATGGAGTTGGACTTTTTGGAGACATCCGAGATGTGTGTAGAGAAGGAAAGTGTGAAGTCAAAGATAACCCTGAGGTTCTTAGCTTCGCTGGTGGGGGCAGGAGGAGGGCCAAGGGAGGCCGGCCAGAGAGAGAGGGGAAAGGATGGAGCGGGTGTACCAATGAGGAGGATCTCGGTCTTGTTAGCGTTTAAACAAAGATCATTTGCAGCACACCAATTTTGAATGGCGATTAGGCAGTCAGAGATGAGGGCGGAAGAGGAGGTAGCCGAGGGAAGCCTGAAAATGAGTTTGGTGTCGTCAGCATAGCACTGGAAATTTGAGCAGAAGATGGAAATGCAGTAGGCGAGAGTTGCCAGGTATTGATTGAAAAGCAAAACAAGTGAGAACAAAGCTTCAAGGGCACTTGAACCTCACTGTGAAGCAGAAACTGTGGCAAGATATCTATGAAAGAGATGCAAATAAGGTGTGTCGGTTGCATGACTTGTAATAGGTGGACTGTGTGGTCCGACAATTGCGCCTAGACCGAATACCTCCACCTAAGGAAAAGCCACTTTGGGATTGTTGTGATTGAATAAAGGAAGAAAATCTGTGTGTACTGAAAGTAAGGAACGAAACAGTATATTTTGGTACCTTGTAGAGCTCAAGGTACTGGATTATTTTGAAAATTAAAAGGTTTGACAGCATGGGGAAGGGGACCCCTTTTTTGGAACTTGAACAGTTTGAAACCTGCGGAAGGGAGACCCCTTTTCCATAGAAGAGCTAGAAGAAGCTCTGATCCTTTATTTTGAGCACTTCTCATTTGATGCAGACATCGCTAAACATTGTAAAAATGTAGATGTGAGGGCAAGTATAGGTTTGAACACACACAGACATTTGCTTTGGACTTCCTGACACAGGCCATCATTAGTTTCAGTTAGGTAGTGACATCCCACCTTAGCAGAGGGCTACTTAGGCCTTCTTCCAACCTTGATTTTCTTTTAATAAAGGTTTGTAGCCCAAACCTCATTCAGTTGGCTGTGTCTACTTCTTGATGCCTTCACAGCTGGTACCAAAGTATTAGTCTCGTGTACATGCAATGTGAAAGACACCACACATAAAATACTACAAAAATATATGTACATTTATGATTAAAAACTCAGCCAGTTCTACATCGTTACATAGTGTCTATAGTTTAGTCGACTCAATTTTGATTGACTAAATATCAACCCTTTTCTTTTTTTGTGGGGACTCTCCCTGTGCCCCATATCCCCACTTAACTACTATGCTCCTCCTTAACCCCCCACTGTCCCACCTCCCTTCATCGTTTCACTCCATACACACATATGAGTGTGCGTATGTACATATTTTGTTGACTCCAGCAAATTGAGTCGACCAGATTCTTGACTAACAGGTTCATCTGTGAAACAAAGGCATACCATTAATGGGGGTCCACATATGTTCAATGAAAACATCTGACCAGCCAGTATTGACAATCAATAATTAGGAGTGGGAGTATTATTTTGGCCAGCACTGCAGGGTTCAAAATTAAGATTTGATAAGCAGGAGCTAAATCCAGCTCCTGGTTATTGTGCTCCAGTAGGCATCGGAAACCAGCAGCTAGTGCATGGCATGTCATGCAAAGTTTTGATTTGTGTCTTGCTAACTAACTTTTTGCTCATTGGGTATGATACATTATTCTTTAAATGTATTCTAGATGTATCCTAATTGATGAGTATGGCGCCAGTTGGCCTGGAGAGCCAGAGGTAGATCCTGGTCGCTGTTGGTGTCAGCTTACCAGGCTCTCTTAGGCTAGAAGCAGAAGCTAACTCTCAGCTCCCAGCAATTTCGAACCCTGCACTGTCCACTACCTACGGTCCAAACATAGGTTGACAAGATGGGGATACTCATGTACAATTGACATAAGCTCGATATTGATTTGGATCATATTTTGTATACCCAGCCGGGTCTGTGGCTGAGTGGACTAATGCATCCACTACAGGGACCTGTGTTTGACCTCATGGTCACAGGTTCAAATCCCGGAAGGTCCACTCACCCCTTCATCCTTCCAAGGCCGATAAAATGAGTACCATTAAGTTGGGTAACAATAAACATCTGTTATTAGCGCCAGGATGCCCCTTTGGGGGGAACGTGCGCTTTACAAATACGCCTGTTATGTTATGTACCCCCCACCTGACCAATGTATACTTATATAAAGAGTTGTGTAAGATTTATAAGTTACTTTGTACGATACAGGTGTTGGTGAGGATGAGTTTTACTTCTTCTCTAATATGTCCTTTCACAACATGCATTCGGTGTACTAGTGAAACAATGTGTAAGTGGATTGTTTACGTTTAGTACTTATCTGACCAATGACGTTTTTCTTTGGTCCCCCTAGAGCCCAGGAGTTTTTATAGCAAATGTAGTCATTTTATTAAGGGTTTATGTGTTTTGGTGTTATGACAGCTCATGACATTTTTATTTACTGCATTTGTTTTTAACAGGTTTTGTACTGCAAACAGGTATTTCATTGGTTGGGCTTAGGTATAGGGAAAGGGGACAGGGGGGCGGTGTTGTCCTTTCCCCGGCATTTAGCAGTAAAGTGTTGGTGAAGAAAATATGTGGCAATTGTTGCATTTAAAATTCGGCCTATTCACGTAGAGTTTAGACCCTCTGGGATGGATCAATCGTTTATGATAGAGTTTACTAGAGCAAGGCACCGCAGTTTACTGTGTGCTAAAGGGATACGTGGTGTTGCAGTATCATCTTGTGCTTACAGTGTTGCTGTCTCTATTCAGACCCAGTACTGTATTTCTGAATTTATTTGCTGTCTGTTGGCCTTTGTGGTACATTTTCTATTTATTTTAATCCTTTTCTTACCTCTTTTAAGGCTTTACATAAGCTAAGTATTCACCTGTTGTGTTAGATTCTTACATTGTGTGTTCGGGTGTGAATTGGAACTAGTGACTCATCCCTTCACTATTTTCTTATATACAGCTTCATTCTGGTGTGTGTGTGTGTGTGTGGGGGGGGGGGCAATGGGAGCAGAATCATAGTGAGGATCCCCTCCATAACAAAAACAAGTCAAAATTATGTCGACCAAATCGAGTCAACCAAACTGTAGACTCAAAGTTCTTTGGAATAATGTAGAACCAATATTCATCTAAATAGACAATATAATAAAACCAGTTAAAATATTCTACAAATGTGTAAAAACGCATTCGGTCTCATTTACCAAACAAGCAAAAACACTCAGTCAAAAATGGACCAGTGCTCAATTGGTGATAAATACATCAAATGCGAACCTGACCTTTTGGGCTATCTGTCTATTGTGTGTCTCTAAACCTGCGCTCTAACCATGAGATACGGTACTACATAGCTTCTGGACAATATTTTGAAAATTGATAATCCCATTACATATTATCTTTCCACCGAAGATTCTGACAATAGGATATTTTATATCAACAGGCAAACTGGACCTGACATTTTGTTTTGGCCTTTATGTACACCCATTTTATCCAAAAGTGATGCCTACTGTTCAGAGCGTGTGTGCATCTGTAGATATTTCGGTGATGTGTACGGCCGTTGTTAGAGTAGATGAGCTTGCAAACCTTGTTAGCTTTGATTTCTGAATGGTACTCTCATAAATGAGGGCCTAACTCAAAACGTCCATTTAAAAGCATACCTGTTGGTGTGGACCCCAGGGTGCAAGTAAGCTAGTGCATATATACTATTTTTCTACTTTTATTCTGTCAAGTGGGTGTGGAGGGGAATAGCGGAGGAGGCATATTTGATATGTGTTTTATAGATCACAAGCAAGAGAGTGTTGCATAGAGCAGGCAGCACTGGGAGGTATGCCTAGGCAAATAATGATAGCCCTTAGTGGTGGAGCATGTACCTGGGGAGTTGGTGGCTGTCCTGTGCAATGAGGCGGGCATGTCGGTTTTTCATGTCAATCCTTGGCACACGATTGATCTGCTAAGCCGTCAATGGTAATGGGGAGCTGCCTGAGAATGTAATGGTAATTCTTGGCAATTGGAGATCCTATGTTAATGTAATAGACATCCTAGGCAATTAGGCTGGTACCTGGGCATCATGGCAATCCTATGCAATGTTGGAGGGTTGACCGTGGTACTTGGTGATGGGGTTTCTCGGCTCCTGTAAAAGATTCCCTTGGCAAGTAGGCACGCTTCCAGGCATTTAATGTTGATCATTTGTATTTCATGCCAACCATTAGCTACTGGGCAAGATCCTGGGTTTTAATGGCAATGGTTGGCAATAAGTATGTGGGTGTGTGTTGATTATTGGCATTGGCACAAGAAACTGGGAAATTGATGGCAATCCATGGCAAATAGCTGTGCAGCCCATGGGCAATTCTTGGACATTGGACATTCCTTTAGGCACTTAATGGCAACCGTGGGGCAATTGCCTGGCCAGTTGGTGATAATGGGACATGTATCTTGGAACTCCAGGGCAAGCCTCTGGGCACTTGTCACCTGGGCAATTCATGGCAATCCTGTGATGTTGGGGAAGCAGCTAGACAGTTGCTGGCAAATCATGCAATGGGAAAAGCTTCTGGGCACTTGATGGTACACCAGGGCATTTGATGGCGATCATTGTTAGTGGTTCATGTACTTGGAAAGTTGATGTTGGTGTTTGGCAAAGTGGTAGGCTTCCTTATCTTTGTCGCTTCCCTGGTCTATCTGCTGAGTAAATGGGTGGATGCTTACACAACCAAGGGAGTTAGCTTTATGAAGACCAAACCTATTGGCTTTGATAATACATTATTCTAATGCAGTTATTCAGTGAGGATGGAAGTGGTTGGGGGCAGCCACTGCAGCTGAAACTGAGGAAAAAGGGGGTTTCTTCAGTTGACGCTGCAAGTCAGTGGATGTTCAAGAAAGAGTCTGCTTTCAGAAATTACATTTTAAATATTATAAGGTCTCTTGTACTATTGATTGCAAAATCACTCCGTATTATAAATTGTGTAGTCATGATTTCATAACTTGATAGGCTTTAGAGGTAAAAAGTGGTGGTTGATTGGAGATTTCAGCTTATATCTTTGATGTGCCCACTTGATGTTTTCCTTCATGTGAGGGGCATTTACATGCACAACAATTGGGAGAAAAACTACATTGAACTACAATGAAATTGTTTATTCTTAAGGCAGAATTCCTATTTTGGGCATTCTGTCGGCCCTTTTAAGGGCCCCTCAACTATATGACTTTTCCCCATTTCTCTTTTTGGATCAGAAAACTATTTTTGGTGACCATAGGGACTTCTCCTGATCCCCCTAGCACTGCAACCCTTTTACCTTTAGTTATGGTATATGGTCCTGGGTTGCCCATAAGGCTGCAAGTGCCAGGGGCACTGAGCAGTCACCCCATTGTTGCCCTAAGATAACTCTGCCACCCTACATTGGTTTAAGGGAGTAAGCTGTTGGCATGCTATACTTTATGTTCAAGCTATTTTACCACGTTGATAGCCCAAAGTACCTTTTTGGTAATGTACTGCAGTACCAATGCTTTTTAAGTCCTGCTTTCTGCCATTTTGAATTTGAGCAATTCCTTTATTCAGGGCAACCACAAGGTAGGCCTAAAATGGCTGTTCTGACAACAGACCATTCTCCATATTGGTGCCAACTGGTTTAGACCAGAGTATGTCCTTGGTCACTCCACTCCCTATCTCTCCCTGCAGGGGGTGGTCTGGGCTGAGTGGCAGTCTTGATGGTCAACCAATATGGTTGGCCACCTGGCCTCTTCCTCTCTAGCCTCCTCTAATGATTGGTAGGCTGGTTTTTGGCAGTCCCTGTTTTGCAGTGGGATTTGTTTCTTTGCCCTACCTTTGCTATCTCTTTCTCTTTGGTCCTGCAATTTGGAAGAACGAGGTCAGCTTACCTACTTCACGAGTTTTCCGCCGATGCCGCCCTATGAAACCCCCTTCTGGTCTTACTGGCTGGATGTAGTGGATTGGGCATATCCCAGTTGGGGGGTTTCTGCTGGTTGATGTCCAGTGTGGGCTTCCTGCGTCCTCCTGCTGACATGGTTGTTGAGTCGAGCCTTCTTTCTTGTGACAGTTTTCCAGGCTATTTACAGCAGCTTCCTGTTTTCTGCCAGGGTCTTCCACCTTGCTGTGGGATGCTGCCATTGCCAGGCAGGCGAGTGGCACACCACTAGCGGCCTAATCTGCGCCTTGGGGCAGTGTGGGTTGCCTCAACCTCCTCAACGAAGGACTGTTTTCTGTGGCTGGGCCACCCTTCCTCTGTCCAGGAGCCGCCAGAATTTTTTTTCTTGGGTTCCTTTATTTTCCTTGAGTCTTCCTTTTCAGTGATATTTTCACTATTGGCTCAAGGGGCTACATTGTGGAAAGGTAATTTGTTCTTCTATTCCATCGTGGGTGTCTTTTTTGGCTCCGGGTTTAAGCTCCTGGGCACCAGGTACCTGTAAAACTCACCTACGAAAGAGACCTGTGCTTACCTGGGTTGTTTCGTCTTGCTGGAGTAGTTTTCCTTGAAACTACTCCTTTTGAATACCTTCCTCTGGGTCCTGTGGTGGACAATCATGTGTGATACTCCCTGTCAGGGGTCCCTCTGGTCTGATGTTGAGATTCCATGGAAGCAAGTCTCTACTGCATTTGCCATTGACTAACATGGGGGATTTTCCTGCTGGGCTGCATCGTCCACTGGAGCTTCTGGTTCTTCCGTCGACCTCAGAATCTCTTTGTTGGGCTCTCCTCTGGGGTTGCTTGCTGCTGAATCTGCACCTGTGGGTTAAAGAGCGTTTCCTTCATTTCACCCAGACATGTGGATTGTCTCTTTGACTTCTATGGATTTTTCTACTTACCCTTGATCTGTTCTAAAGTGGCTTTGGGGAACTTACCTACCCCTGGTTATTTTTCCTCTGCCCACCAGGGATTCAGTGAGTTA
Organism: Ambystoma mexicanum; assembly: GCF_040938575.1. NCBI lineage: Eukaryota > Metazoa > Chordata > Amphibia > Caudata > Ambystomatidae > Ambystoma > Ambystoma mexicanum. The sequence continues at coordinate 784,027,030 of NC_090921.1, read as the reverse complement.
TAGGTGCTAATAGTCCAGTTTGTGGCCTATCCAGGATTTTTAATGTTCTGCTCTTCTCGCCTGTTAAAGTGAATACTGTTTTAGACTGTATCAAATGTTGGTAACTGTGTAGCTATTCTTCCTGGCAGTGAAATGCACGGGTAATTGTTTCTGAAACGTATCCTGATTTCCTGCAGGCCTTTGGCTGTATGTAAGAATTATTTCCACCCTCTAGAACTATTAATAATTGTGATGTGTGCATTTGTATTATTCAAATACTATGCCCTAGAGGGCCAGAATCAATGTGGCGTATTGGTATTGGGGGCATTTATGGCTATTCCCTGTGTGGTAAAATGTCTGATTCACTTTTCTTCCCACCCTTGTTTATATCTGTTGTGTGCTAACTACCAGGTATAGGGCATGGGCCTATAAGGTATAGCAAGCTTTTAAATACTGTACACTTGGAACCAGTATAGATCTATATGTGTGTAACACAATAAATGTATATATTTTTAAGTCTATCTTTGTGATGTGTTTTCTTTTCTATGGGTGAGTGTGTGGACTAATTGTAACTTTGATTCAGCCAAGTACCCCTTCCAGAGAGTTAAACCTGGTTGCTCTGTCATGCTACCTTTAAGAGGTTGGCGTCCTTTTTTGGCTGGGTTTTACCCCCTCCACCCAAGGGTTGGTGGTTTACATCCCTTGCCGGAAGGTTGTACCAAACGTGCCTTGACACTGAGGATTCAATAACATGACGGACAATGCAGCAACACTTCACATGATGGTTCCCTGATGCTTGTGAAATGTACAGGTTGGAAGGAAGGATCAGAAACCTCCCTTTTTTCTAGAACCCTCATCCCTCCAAAGCTACAATATCGTGGTTTGAAACAAATATTTTATTAGCAGGGGCTAAACGCAGATCCTAGGTATTCAGCATCTCCTAGTAAGCAGGACCTAGTACATAGTGTGCCACAAATCTACCATACACATATGATGCAATCTATTACACTTTGCCCATTTACTCATGACCATTATAAGGTAACTGTCTTCAAGATGATTGATAATGCATCTTTATTCACTTGTCCAAATGTTATGTACATTAGATATGTTTTGATGGCACCAGGAGGGCCGGGAATGAATTTCCCCCAGAAGCCAATAGTTTCATACTTGTCAGGATCTTCTATTCTACAAGAAGTAGCTACATAACTCCAATTTTGATCACTGCAATGTGACTTTATTTATTTGTGTCTCAAAGGGGCAATGGTTTGGGTAAGCATATGATCTTGTGATGCATCTGAACACAGGTTAGATGTGTATTGCCTGTGAACAGATCAGGGCTTATGCCAAAGGTGGCTGCAGTGAATTGAACCTCAAGCCATAGTCGGTCACTGCTCCTGTGTTTTGTTTTTGAAATGATATCTTCTTTCTTCAAACTCTGCTCTTGTTTACTCCCCTTTTACATCTAGCTGCCGTTCGGTTGAGATGGAGAAGACTATTTTCTGGAAGTTTGTTGGTGGAATGATGGGGGCCTCGGCTGCCTTTGCGCTGGTTGTGGTCTACCGTCAGCGGACTCTGGACGGGAGGGCGCTGGAAAAAGTCCGTAAGCAAATTGAGTCCATTTAAGATTTGGTTTACAAATCCCAGGCTTAACACCCTGGACTCTGGCTGGCACTACCTTTGCCTCCTCATCCATCTCATCTCCTGGAGCAAGACAAAGCGCACACAAGAATATTGCAGAACATTTTTTATTTCAGACATCGCTGTAAAACATCACTTCAACACGTCTGTCAGCACTGGACTGCTTTTTTTCAAGTTGTTTTTGAACATTTTGACTTTAAAAGCAACAAACGGCACGCACATAACAGATTCGTGTACCCTATTTTTTTTAACCATTTTGAAACTTTTTATCCCTCCGTTCAGCCGCTGAATTACCAGACTTGACTATTGAATAATGTGTGTACAAGATCACATGCAAGGAATTGCCTACAACCTTTCAGCCCTTTCTTGGTCAGTCAGCCTCGCCACGCCTCATTCAACCACTCCTTCCCATCCTCCCTTCCCTAGCCCCTCGTCCACAACTCCCCAATCTCCTGCTGTTCATGGCTCCCCATGCAAACTGATTATTTCATGAGTAAAACAAATACTTTGTAAAAGCCTATCTTGACTATTTGCTAGGATAGTAATGACACATCCTTTGTATTTCAGGTTGCTCTGGTCTGTTTGAAATGCTGTGCAGTCTGTTTCACTAACCATGTCACAGAGCACTCTTGTACAATATGTTCTGAAAGTATAATAAATCTGTTTAAAAAATCTAAAAGAATGTGAATTTTGGATTCATGATTTGAAGGATTTTCCGTCCAACTGCCCTCCAGATTACCAGTCTCCTGCTCACACAGTGGCATTTCCTTGAATTTGAAAGTCCGGCAGTACACCAGTCCTAGCTGTATATAATTGGACCTCCTTGCAACAGTTGCCTACTTTGACAGATTCTAACTATGTAGACTATGTTTGGTCTCTATCCCTTCTGTCTGTGGTGGATTTATGGGATCATTATATTGACCGGTTTTAAGAGATTCCATTCTGGCCAGAACATTCTGCTCAAAGCTTCCATTTTAGGGATTCCCTACCTAGGGACGGTTTTGCTATGAATGTGTCCTGATGTCACTTTGAAGGTGGCCAGAGATTTGCAATAACTGAGTCTTTCCTAGTTAAACCAGGGAAGAGATGCGCTCCATCTGCTACAGTGTGAAGTTGTTTATACATCAAAGTTACTTCTACATTAATTTAAATGTTCCACATCTGTTTTTAAATGCCTCCTGATATATATTGACTGCATTGTCCGTACACACCTCTTCCTACATGGAGCAAAAACTGCTATTGCATAGATTTGTAGCCTGGCACTTGTTTTGCGGAAAGGTTCACAATCTAGACTCTAGGTGCACTTTTTCAAGAATGATATTACATGACTTTAGCACTACAATAGGCAGAGTGCCCACAAATATTACAGAACATGTATTGATTTTCAGACAAAAAAGAATGAGGGAAAAAGCAAAATGGTTGTTAGCTGACTAAAAATAAATTCACATGGTCCATTTACAGTATAATTAAATTATTTTCTAAGAACTTCAAGCCTATAGTAAGTTACCCAGCACAGCGTGTGATCTTAACGTCTCTGTTAATTATGTGGTTTTTGTGTGTTATTGAATTTGTCGTAGTTGTTTAGCTGTTAATGGAGAAATCCGAATCTAAAAAAGATTCAAGCCTATACAATTAATGTCGAATTTTACTCTTATCTGTAGCGTTCCCTTTTTGGGATCGGTATCATCAAATTGCGTCAGCATTATTTAAAGGATAATTACAGTAGTTTGATTTTAAAAATTAGCAACTTTATTGAAACATTCAGATTCAAATAAATAAGGTCAGGACTCGCAAGTTTCTTGTATCAACTTTGCCCTCCATTGTAGGGTGGTATATGGTACCAAGTCTCTCCATTGTAGACTTGGTAGCCATATGATCAATTGTGTTCCCAGCAAATGTCTTCATTTAGCCATTGTTCTCCTCGTACCTGTAAAGAGTACAACAAGTCCTACTAAAACTCATCAGATCTATACATTTCTAGAAATAAACGTTTATACTTGCTTAGAATGAGTGGGCGGTGCAGCCTCGTTTTGACGCAATTACTAATGCTCTGGAGAATTCCAGGAATGAGTAGTGAATGAAACTCGTTCTCAGGCCCACGCTACTTCTAAGCCAGCAGGGATCTCAATCATAAAGGTGTACCAGGCACAACGCGAGCGATACTCCTCCTTCGCCTCTAAGGTAGCATGGGCAGAGGGCAGGCTATACTCTTCAAGAGGGTGTGTAGGCAAGCACAGAAGTTCCATTTTTATGATACCCAAATAAAATATGTCCAAGGATTTGAAAAAAATTGTCTTTACACAAAAAATACACACCACTAGTAATAACGCTAATAACCCAAGCATGTAAGAGGGGGGGACACAGAAATGCAGATTTTGGAATACAGTGTAGAACTCTGCATCTGAAGACGGCGGTATCTACTCAATCATTTCTGCAGCAATGTTAAATCCAATCAAGATGCCTTTAAAAAGGTTGAGGGGGGTCTTAATTGCCACTAGGACACTGTAAGGCAGGCCACTAGGACAGAACCACTGCTACAAGTATCTATCTTTTAGGCTTGTACTTGAGGCTCTGCAGCATTGTGACTGGCTGCTAGGCACTTTTCCTCGGTTAGAGACAAGAGTGAGGTCTTGCGATGGTTCAAGTCGACGTCGAGATAAGGGTTTCCACTGGGTCTAGTTGGTGTTCGAGGCAGGCAAGACACTTGCTTCCAGCGGGGCGAGACAGATCAAAGTGCAGTTTACAGTGGCTCAAAGTATATACAGTTGCAAAGGCAGACCCAGGGATCCTGTGGCAGAACAAAACAACTGAGAGCGGATTGAGGTGGAGACGACACCCAAAGCTGTTCCTTTGCTTCTTGGGTGCTGGGGGACCCAGGCAAGGGTCTCCAGCGACAATGTGAGTCCTTGTTCTGCCCTTCCCAGCCAGGAAGGTTGCCAGAGTACGCAAGTGGAGGCTGTCTCCTCCAGTGAGTTGGGGTCCTGGTTCTAGGGTTCAGGCATCAGACAGGACACAAGGCAGTTCAACTGAAATGTCTCTCGCGATTCTCTTTCTCCCTTTTTGGAGCCTTTATCTTCACCTCTATACTGGAGGGCATTGAGCTGACAATACCCTCATAGTAATCCTTATTCTCAAGCTCAATGAGGATTCCCCTTAAAGGGGAGGGGTCTCACCCCCTTATATAGTCAATCTGACAGTGGATTGGTAAATGTCAAGCCTTCCATAAGGTTCAATCCTGGCTGCTGTAATCAGTGACTTTTCTTGGTGATGTCCGTCTGAGTGCTTTGTCGGCAGGCAGCAGGAAGGGGGCCTGGGAAGTGTGGGGGCCCTGGGCATTTCCAAGAGGGTGGGACCCTTCACTCGACTGGTAGACCTCTCCAGGCTACCCTGAGCCCCACCCTTTCTCATGTCTGTCCACAGCATCTTTTGCTGGGACCTGAATGGTTTGTTTTGGGTGAAACACAGTTCAGACAGAGAATACACAGATGGCCCTTATGAAGGTTCACTAGCAACCAAGCTAAAATGACACCAAAAGTGTTTGAATGTAATTATTGTAGATTACCAGAGGCCAAAGTGTCAAAACGAAATAGTAATATACTACTATGCCGCGGGAACTAGAATTTGGATAAAGGGGGTCCAGGGCTGTTGGAACTCTGGTTTGCATCAGGCTGTTTGCAGAAAGGTCTATGTTACTCTATAGCTACCGTGTTGTCACCCCAAGGTAGCTACTGAGAGGTGTTGATAACAAGGCTTAGAAAAGTTACGTTTGCTCTATATTTTTTCAGCATTGAGGATTTATGAAAGTGAGCCTGATTAGCAGAGCTGACTTTCAGAGGCAGAATAATCTGCGTCATTTTGGGTTACAAAAGTCAAAAAAGATCATGCTAATCCACCCTCACAGATGGCATTCTGTCACACTCCTACCTTAACCAGTGTAATAGAACAGTGGAACAGAGCAGCAGTATGATGGCTGTTGCTGATTGAGGGAGTCACAGTTTACCGACTGAATGCCAGAGTCACGTTTTCAACAAAAAGTCACGACACACGCATGTGTATACATGTAGCTAGCCTATGACATGCTTTAAGAAGAACGGGTTGTCAAAAACGTGGCACCATGTTTGTTTAAATTAAGCCTTTTCCAATGTTAGACTGGTGGGGCATCGGTGCATTAATGTTGCTAGAGAGTAAAAAAACACACACACACTTCTAAAGGATTGTTTCTGAGGCACTTGGTGCAGGGCACGGGCCAAAGGATTTAGGCCAAAAGTCAGAGTTCCATAGACAAACTCTTAGGAACCAATCAGCAGAATCGCTCTCTTTTCTCCAATGAACTACAGCCAAGTTTCCGACATCTAGTCACCGATTGAAGCCAATCATCATCTTAATCTACTTGGGAGTCCGATTCAGGAGCAAATAAGTGGAAAAATCCGCTAGGTGTCGTCAGTGTCGTCCATGTACAGAGATGCTATGTCCGGATCAAAAGTAACTCCCATGCTTGTTCCATCTATCTGTTTGAACAACATCTTTTCAAACAAGAAAGCACCTCTGACATGCAAACATGGCCGCCCAGATTTCACTCCCTGGATCTACATGGTAAATATTGAAAACCGCCCGATTCCGTTACCAGGGGAACTCACTTAAGCAACACGAACTTAGCTGCACGGTCCAAAGGAGTCTGTGCCTAATGCTGCCTATCGCGCCTCCACACAGCCAATTAAGTCCCTCCATCTCAGCAAGGTGGTTATTATTACGTATGTGCGAGCTTGCAGCATTATGGTTTACATGACGTGCTCGGCCAACAACTACAATTACTAAGCTGCTTGAACCTGTGCAGATGCCTGCTATCATAGTATCAGCTTCACTTCTTTCTACACAATTGAAGTTGCACCCTTTAGATTTGCTACTATTTCGATTAGATGCAGTGATTATCACTCATACTGATGCCAGGGTAAGCAGCATTGCATCACAGTGAGCACCAGATGCAGAGACCGTGTCTCCCTGACAGTAACGTTCTGCGGTGCATGCAGCTATATGCCCTGCAGCAGCCTGCTGCCGCTGCAGTCCACTAACAGGCATCGATCTCCACAAACAATAGATATCTGTACACCACAGATAATTTTTGACATTTCCCCAACACATTATGCAGATTAATAATGAGTACCCTCCCGCCCCCCTCACCTAGCACCCTTACGGACCAGGCGTAATTGCCCATGGTACGCACACCAGTAAGGACACTTCTCCAGCATGGGGTCTGGCATGGATTCACATGCTCATGAATATTCCCTGTCATCAGGCTGGGAATCCTCGGTAAAGAAAAAATCTAATACTAACCAATCACTGGTCTCTGGGTCATACTGCCCCCCAACCAATGACTGCCCTCTACCTAAGCCCCTCCTCTGGCAGCCATCTTCAGATTTTTACTGCATGTTCAAGTGTTGGGAGTCCTCGTGCTATAGCTCTCGAGCTTTTACTGTGTTTTGGCTTTTTCCTAAGAGTTTTCTCTTATTTTTCGGTCAATTCGAGCCTCAAGCTCCACCGATTTTTCTTCCGATCAACAGGGACCCCTTTCAGAATTTTTCTACACCCCTCAAGGGCGAATTTTCATCAAGTTTCTCTTCTTGGAGGATTCCAGAAGATCTTTGAGGCCTACTCCGCGTGGACATGGCCCAGGACAAAGGAGACACAACGCCTACTGGATCCAAGCTGTTTAGGAACTGCCCTGGATGTGGGTTACAGAATGTCTTTAAGGAGGATGAGCACTTGCGTGCCTCTACTGCCTTCACGACGACAAGTCTCATGTGGAGGAGGACTGCGTGTTCTGCAAGAACATGTCCGCCCAGACATTGAAGGACCGTCAGACTCGATTCACTAACTGGCTGGAAGGGAAGAGCCCAGCAGCAGGTGAGAAGAAGAAGTGCGAGCGGTCTTCTAAGACCTTTGAGGGCGCTCTAGTGACAGGGGTCCAACATAAGGCAAAACACAGCGAGTCCACGGGCACCGGGAACGCCATTGGTTCGGGCTCCTCGGCTGCCAGGTAGGGTGCGCTGTCCCCAACGGTATCAACTGCGAGCCAACGCTCTGACTCGGAGAAAAGGAAGTCGGAGAAACTGGGTAAGCTTCAGGAGAAGCCCCGGTCGATCCCGACGGAGAAAGCCAAGGGGGGGGGGCAAGGCGGTGCCCTCCCCCTAAGGTGAAGGCCCCAGACGCGGCCAAGGCCGTGAAGGCCCCGATTCATCCGGCAAAGGCCTCGATTGAAGGAGTCGTGGTGACCCTGGCAAAGCCTGTGGAGGCTACCCTAGTGGAATCTACTTCTGGGCCTAGAGTTTCCCTGCCACCCCAGAGGGAATCATCTTTTCAACCTATCAAGAAGACCCCCTTAAGACCCCTGGACGAGAAAGAGGGAGGGGCACGGTAGCCATAACGGACACAGATACCACCTCCGAAGATGAGCTGGCTGGCATCAAAAATATCCTGGACAAGAAGTTCGAGGAAGTCCGGTCCTATGTGAGGGATCCCGACGAGGCGAGTGGAGCCGACGAGGAGCCACGGGCTGTGGAGGAGACGGAGAATCCCACGCCCCAGCCGTCACTCCCGTTGTAACCAATGCCTATGCCACAGGACAACACAGGAGCGATCTTGATGGCTATCCAGACCCTTGTACATAGATAAGGACGAGGTTGCCCTTACCTCCAAAGGACGATCCAGCGGCGCCTGTACCATCGGGGAGCCCACTGAACAAGCGGAGGCAAATCCATCCTCCCCCTCCTTTCCAGCCTTCACCTCCTTTCCCTCCACCGAGGGATGAGACGGGAACAGAGACGGCGACGACGGGTACGGGCGACGATGGTGGTGATGACAGGATGGATCTCCCATCACCCCCTTCCCAGACCTCCCCTCCCGACAAAATTGGCTCCTTTCACGCCATGATCGCCAGGGCACCAGAGCTTTTCCAGCTTTGTCCTGAAGAGCAGAAGGAGGGTTTCCTCTACCAACGGCGGGAGGCCAAGAGGAAGACAGTCCTCTCAGTCCCGTTACTGGACGACATCTGGGACGAGGGACTATCGCTGCTCAAGAACCCGTCCACGGCTCCTGCGAAGAGGGACCGGTATGAGAAGAAGTACCGGGTCCCAGATTCCTCCCCGATGTGCCTCAGAGCTCAGCCGTCCCCGGATTCAGTGGTCTCTGCGGCGGCCAAGAAGAAATCAGCAGGGGCGACGGCATCAACTTCCACTTCCACACCGGACGGTGAGGGGAAGAAGCTGGACGCCATGGGACGATGAGTCATCTCATCGCCGGCGACGACCATCAAAGCGGCCAATGCCCTCGCGATCATGGCACACTACGAAAGGGAGCTGTGGTTCAAGATCGCTCCCCTCCTGGATTTCCTGCCAGACGAGAGGGCTGAGGCCCTTGAAATCCTACAGGAAGGCAAGGTGGCATTGGACCATGCCATCACGGTTACCACAGACATCGCCAACACCGGTTTTCACCAGATGGGAAACCGCGTTTGCCTCTGCCGGCGCGGGTGGCTCAAGGCCACCGACTTCCGTCAGGACGTTCAGACCAGGGTACTGGACATGCCCTTCAACAGGAACAACTTATTCGGCAAGGCAGTAGACGAGTCTCTGCAGGCCATCAAGGTGGACACCGTGACGGCCCGGCCTTGGGTTCTCTCCATCAACGACGGCCGTCCTTTCTGACCCCCGGAGGCAAGTCCCAAGGTGCCTCCAAAGGATTTGGTGGCGGTTCAGCGTCGTACCGCCAAGCTGCCCGCTCATCGTCGCAGGAGGCCTACAGAGGCCGCAGCAAGGCCAGAGGAAATCTGTGTCGTCGCCAAGGCAGCAAGATTGAACCGGCCGTGACATCGGGCCCCCACCCAAGCACCCCGGTGGGAGGCCGGCTGGTGAATTTCGTCAGTGTGTGGGAGTCCATCTCTACCGACCGTTGGGTGCTGGATGCTTTGGACAACGGGCACACTGGGGAATTCCAAAGAAAGTGTCCCTGTCTACCATCCGTGGCCAGGAAGGAAAACCACGTGCCACAGCTACTTCTTGAGGTACGAGCAATGCTAAAAAAGGGCGCGATAGAACTCGTCCCGAAGAGGCTCCGGAGTATACTTGCGGTACTTCTCATCTGAAAGAAGACCCGTGGTTGGCAACCCATCCTAGACCTTCGCCACCTCAACAAATACATCAAGTCCGAGAAGTTCCGGATGGTTACCCTTCAGCACGTGCTGGGACAGCTGGAGGAGGGCTACTTCCTGTCGTCGCTGGAATTGGAGGAGCCTACTTCCACATCCCAATACACAAAGGACATCGAAAGTTCCTACAATTCATAGTCCAAGGGCGACACTATCGGTTCAAGGCCCTACCCTTCGGTTTGAAGTCAGCGCCGAGGGTCTTCACCAAGTGCCTGGCACCGGTGGTGGGGGGATCCACGTATACCCGTACCTGGAAGATTGTCTCATCTGTAACGCTCACCTGATATCCACGGGGACGCCACTCAGCCTGTTTGGACCACTCGCGATCTCAAACCCCTCCCTTGGAATCTGGTTGACCGAGGATTGGGCCTGAAATACAGGAATTTCGGATTTAACTCTACTGTCTCTTGTATTTGTATTTGTTTATTTATATTGCGCACCTTGCCCTGGGGCAGCTGGGCGCATAAGTTTCAAGCAAATGGTTACAACGGACACAGGGTACAGATTAGGATATAAACATGAGGTTACAAGAATTAAACAGTTTACATAGAATCGCTTTCCACGGGAAAAGGGTACATAGTAGGCAGACTGCCTGCATAAGACGAGAAGGATATGCATGAAGAGGTAGCACACAGGCTTCTACCTGAGGATGGTCCCCCTTACATTAGGCTGATGCAACATCAAGTTCATGGAGCCATAGTTTGTTTTTGAAGGTCTGGGCGGACGGTTCTGTTCTGAGGGAGTTAGGGAATGTGTTCCAAAGATTGGCTGCGAGGACTGGGAAGCTCAAGCCCCCCGCTGTCTGTAGGTTAAAGCGAGGGATGCTAACTGTGTGTACTTAGGCATATCTCAGGGGTCTGGATGCGGTGTGGACTAAGAAGCGGTTAGAGAGGTAGTCAGGAGCCAGGTTATTTAGGGCCTTGTGTGTAAGGGATAGGGTTTTCAGAGATATTCGCTGAGAGACTGGGAGCCAGTGTAGATTATGTCTCGTGTCTGAGATATATGATCTCCTGGGGACATTAAGGGCAGCCCTGATGGCATTTATCTGGGAGACCTGTAGCTTGTCGAGATTTATTTTGCTCGTTCCTAGGTATAGGGCATTGCAGTAGTCGATTTTCGACATGACGCGAGTTCTTGCGAGAATGATACAGTTGTCTGTTGTTAAGAATGGTCTGCAGGCTGTGATAAGTTTGCAAGTGTAGGCCGATGCCGATACAACTGCATTAGTTTGTCTGTTAAGGGACAGTGTAGAGTCTAGGTAGATGCCAAGTGTTTTTGTGACTTTGGATACATTAATATTGTTGCCGTCAATCATAAAGGATTTGTAATCCTGGTCAAGTTTGGTTAGTTTGGATGGGGAGCCTAGGAGGAGTAACTGTTTTCTCATCATTGAGACAAAGTCCATGATGAGCCATCCAGGCCTGGATGATTGAGTAGACTGTGTTGAGTGCTTTGGCATAAGAGCCATAGTCACCAGTGATAGGGATGAGTATCTGGGTGTCGTCAGCATAGTTAGTGTAGGAGACACCCAGATAGTCCAGTATATCGAAGAGAGGTTTGGTAAACACATTGTACAGCCTGGGAGAGACACAAGAGCCTTGTGGGAATCCACACGGTACATGTGCAGGTTCAGCAGATGCAATGGGGGAGAAGACCCTCATGGTTCTGTTGGCGAGAAAGGATCTGATCCAGGAGGTGGCTGTGTCAGAAAAGTGGGATGCTAATTTGAGATGTGACAGAGGATATGGTGGTCAACCAAGTCAAATGCAGCAGAAAGATCAAGGAGAAGCAAGAGAGCTTGCTTACCCTTGTCTTTCAAATCCTCAATTTGTGTTTCAAGGTCAATCAGTGCTGTCTCCGTCCCGTGTCTTGGGCCGAAGCCTGATTGTCTGAGGCCTAATAGATTATTAGTTTCAAGGTAGTCCTGGATTTGTAGGTAGGCCGCCCTGTTCAGAATATTAAGTAAATAAGGCACTGTGGTAATGGGCCTGTAGTTTGCTGGATTGCTCGGGTCAAGTGTGGGTTTTGTAATTAAGGGTATGACCCAAGCATCCTTAAGGTTGTCTGAGACCATACCTGATTCAAACGAGGCATTTATGAATGTAGTAATAAAAGGTGCTAGGTCAAAGGCAGCTTCCTTGATAATAGTGGCGGGTCATGCGTCCCCTTAGCAATTAGAAGGCTTAAGTCTCTTAATGATCTTTTCAACCTCCTCAATGGAAAGAGGTGTGAAGCTGAAAGGTTTGCAGGAGAATTTGGGTGTGGGGGTGTTGTAAGAGGGGATGTTGCCTGCTGACTCTGAGAGGAGGTTTCTTTTAGAGTTCATTTTGGCTTGGAGGTTAGCGATTTTTGTCCAGGAGAGCCTTTTGGATATTGGCACACCAGACAGTGTCATGAATGCAAGTGTCTAATGGAGCAATGGCAGTCTCTAGTTCCTTCAGAATTTTAAAGAGTTCCTTAGTGTTGGGTTGAGCAAGCAATAATCGCTTGTTGTACACATCTTTTTTGGCTTCCAGTATAGCACATTTGTAGGTAAAGGATGCAGAGGTTAGGTTATTTTTATTGGTGAGTGAGGGCGAGCTTTTCCACTGTGCCTCTGCTTTTCTTTTCTCCTTACGCAAGTTTTCTCCTTGTAGCTTGACTCCCACCTCCCTTGAGGACCAAACCTTCCCCTTTTGTCTTATCCTCACCTTGTTTTCTTGTATTATGCGCTCTCCGTCCTGCTTCTCGGTGCAGGGGTGCATTGTTGATGTGGGCGCGGCGCGACCTAGTTGCTTCACTGGTGCGGGCCCTATGAATCCGGACCTGCTGTAACTCCAGCCCGACAAGGTCGGTTTGTTGGTTTTGATGAACTGTCCTTTTCTTTTCTCTTGCGCCCTAATGTCTCCTCTTCTCCCTTTAAGTGCTGGAAGAGGTCGTTGATGGTGTCGTGCTGCCTGCGGCCGAACACGAAGCAGTGAGTAAAAGTGCGATGCGCAGCGCTATTCGCCTTTTTCTTGTGCTGACCTATGTCTCCCCTGCAGGCCGCTGCAATGTCCCAGAATGGCTGCTGGCTGAGAGAGCAATTAGCAGTGAGTAAAGCGTAATGCGCGGCCCCTTCTTGTCTTTTCATGTGCTAACCTGTGTTTTTTCTCCTTTGTAGGTCGATGGTATGCTCTGGAACGGATGTGACCATGAGCGGCTCGAATCCAGGTAAGCGTGTCTTTATTCTTGCTGTTTTCGGAATTGGAATATGGGAACGTTTACTAATGCTTTTTTTCTTCGTTCTGTTCTTCCCGGGATGCAGCGTTCCACAATTGGAGGTGGCGCAGCTGAGATGCTGTTCTCTGGACCAGAGGGGCGATGGATGGATTCTACTCAAGGTAAGTGTTGTGCTAATGTTCTTGTTCTTTCAGGTACGCGGTTCCATCGAGGCAGGCGAATATCTCAGGAGACCGATCTAGGCGCGGTGAGTGTCACGCTGCAGGTGCAGAGTAACGCGAAGCGTGTTCCTCTGCCCGGGCGTGGTTTATATAGCCTCCAAGTATCCCAGGTATCCCTAGGCCTAACCACACCCAATAAGTTAGACCGCATAGCACAGTTCATAGAACTGAGTTATGTGGGGGCATCCATATTGTACCAAAGTCCATTACCAAGTCCAGTTCTCAAGTCTTTCCTCTGAACATGTATGAGCCTGGACTGACTCCAAGAGGGTCTCAGATGAGATGGGGAGGCCTTTAAGGCCAATATGAAGGATCGTAGTCTGGCTCCAGTGTTTTGCCTATGACAGTTAGGGACAGGGATCATGACACATCCGAGCAAAGTCAAGAGAACTCGTCGTCGATCACACAGCGAAGACCGTCCAACTGCTCACGGATCTGGGATTCTCGATTACCTTTTCGAAATCCCACTTGGTTCCGTCGCAAGACGCCCTGTTCCTGGGAGCCAGACTCGACACAGAGGCGCGATTGGCTTCACTGTCGGAGGAAAGGACGAAGGCCATCCTGGGCAAGGTACAATGGCTGTTGTCCATGGACATGGCCAGGGTGAGGTCCATCCAGTCCCTACTCGGCATGATGTCATTGTGCATCTACCTCATACGCCTATGCAGGTTGCAGATGCCACTACTGCAGGAGTTCCTCGAGGCCTGTTGGATGCAAGCTGCAGCAGTTTCGAAGACAAGATCTCCCTCAATGAGATGTTCCGCCAAGCGATCAGGTGGTGGGGCAACCACGCGCATCTAGCGGCGGGTATGCACTTCCAGACCCCGACACATCAGGAAACAGTGACGACGGACACCTTCCTGGAAGGATGGGGAGCGCACACCGGAGATCTCCACGCAAGAGGCCTTTGGCTCCCGGAGGAGAGATCACTACACATCAACGTCCTGGAGTTCTGAGCCGTGTTCAGGGCCCTCAGGTCATTCCTCCCGTCACTCAAGGGCAAGGTGGTGAGGGTCTTCACCGATAATACCACCACGTTGTTCTACATCCGGAAGCAAGGGGGCACCAGATCCCCAGCCTTATCCAAGGAAGCGCAGGAGCTGTGACACTGGGCCGTTGCCCACGGGATGTTCCTGGTATCCTTCCACCTGGCAGGAGTAAAGAACACTGAAGCTGACTCACTCAGCAGGGAGCTGCGCTCGTGCCACGAGTGGTAACTCAGGCAGGATCAAGTGGATCTGCTATTCCAACGATGGGGCAATCCCCAGATAGATCTCTTTACGACGGCGACGAACACCAAGTGCCGGAGGTTCGCCAGCAGGTTTCCCCAGCAGGTTTCCCCAGCCGAGGAGTATGGGCGATGCATTCTCCTTCCCCTGGGATGGCCTGTTCCTGTATGCGTTCCCACCGTTGCCGTTGCTTTTGTGACTCATCAGTCAACACAAACGGTCCCGGTGCAGGATGATCCTCGTCGCACCGGCGTGGCCGAGGCAGATATGGTTCCCGGGCCTTCTGGACTTGTCAGCGCCCCCGCCCAGTCAAACTGTCGACGGACACGGATCTTCTCGCCAGGGAAGGAGGCGCCATCCTACATCACGACCCAAGATCACTGAACCTGCAGGCCTGGCTCCTGCAGCACTAGAGTTCGGAGGCTATGACATCCCAGTGGACTGCAAGGAGGTCCTTGCAAAGGCCAGGGCGTCCTCGACTCTTAAGTGCTATGGACATAAATGGAAGAGGTTCTCTGTCTGTGCACAGAAGATCAACCCTCTACGGATTACTGCCCCTCAAGTGCTGCCGTACTTGCTGTCGCTGGCCAAGACGGGGCTGGCACATGCCTCCATCAAGATCCATCTGGTGGCTATCTCCCGATATACCAGAACTCCGGGGCAGTCGTCGCTGTGGTCTCACCGCCTGTTGAAGAAGCTCATGAAAGGACTGTTCCACTCGTTCCCGCCAGTAAAGGCTCTGGCCCCGGCGTGGGAGCTCAACGTGGTACTGACCAGGCTCATGGGCCCACCATTCGAGCCTCTGCGTTTGGGACTGTTGAAGTTCCTATCGTGGAAAACAGCGTTTCTTGTGGCCATCACCTCTGCACGAGGAGTGGGAGAGATCCAGGCCCTCTCCTGTAAACCTCCATTTCGAAGGGATTGTGTCCTGCGACGTATTCCTCATCTTAGATATCTCCTTCCAGCTCTGCTGGCCTCGGAAATTTTTTTCTCTCTAGAGGGCGCTGCGCGTCGACGTCCTCCGAGTCGATGTCCCTCGACAGCCGCCGTATCGACGTCGACGTCATCCTGCCTATAAAGGCTGTGTGCAGCGTCCGTTGCTCAGTTCCGTTTTTCCGCGCTTACTCCTCGGAATACCGTTGCTCAGTTCTTGTCAGATTTATCCTATTTACCTCGAGTCATTCGATCCGTACTCGATGGCTTCCTCGTCGGAACCGACAACTCCTCGATCCGGCTTCAAAAAATGCCGAGATTGTGGGAAAAAGATGTCGCTGACTGACCCTCACAGAGTTTGTCTGTGGTGTTTGGGAGCTGAACACCATTGTTCGGAATGCGAGGACTGTATGTCCATGACAGCTAAGGCCCTGAAGGAGCGTAGGGGGAAGCTGGAGAAAGGTAAGACTTTTAAAGCTTCTTTTTCGTCGACGAAGTCGAGACACTCGTCTCCTCGTCACCATTCGCGCTCCAGGTCTCGGAGTGGGTCTCATCACTCCTCGAGATCGAAGCACTCGAAGAGGAGACGTCGAAGATCCCCTTCTCCGTCTTCCTCTTCCTCTGTTTCGCCAAAAAGAATCCCTTGCCCCACGAAACATAGTTCCCGGGCTGAATGGGAGGAATTCCGCAAAAATATGATGAGCGTCTTCGAGAAAGCGGCCTCGACCCCCTCGAAGACTGCCGAGAGCGATGCTCTGGTTGAAAGACCCGAAGGTCAAAAACGCCGCGAGTCGCAGTACCCGGCGAAGGAAACCTCTCGAGCGCGTCTCGAACCCTCGAGTAGGACTATGACCTCCAAACCTTCCTCGAAGGTTCCGTCGACGCCGTCGACGAGGGTTCCGTCGACGCAGAGGTCGATGTCTTCGACGCCGTTGTCGAAGGGACCTTCGACACACGGGTCTGTCGACTCGACGCCAGCTTCGACACCGCGTCGACGCCAAGGAAAGTCACAGTTACGACACACCGAGTGACTATCCCCAGGTCCTCGACGTCGATGGCTTGGAGATTGTCGAGTAGAATTCCAATTCTGTCGAGGTCTTCGAGGCGTCGACGACATCGACGTTTTCGAGGCCGATAATGACAAGTTCGGCTCCCTCTGCCTTGGAAATGGGATTTACTCCCTTTATGAGTTCAGAACAATTGTGAACTATGTCCTCAATTTTGGAAGAGGGTGAATTGTCTGAACAGGAAGACACATTTGAGTTGCAGGGACCTGTAACCCCAATTAGAGAGGAATTTTCCTCTGAAGAACGCAGGTTAAAGGATCTTCATGATTCCTTACATGAGGCAAGTGGGTTAGACACTTCCCCTGAGGTGGAGTTTGCTAGGCCAGACCCGGGGGAGCATGCTGAAACCCCCTATAGAGCCTTAATGGCCAGGATCACAGAGTTCCTGGGGTGGTCTGCACCTTCACAATCTTTCCAACAAGATGACCTCACGGATATTCTTGACAAAGGCCCACAGGAGGATCCTGTGGTGCCTTTTCATAAAGCTCTTCAGAGGAAGATCATGACAAACTGGGAAACCCCAGATGTAGTACCAGCAGTAAATAAAAAACTGTCTACAAAGTACAGGGTATCTTCTACAGACCCGGAGTTTTTGTCTAAACACCCATCCCCAGAAAGTCTGGTGGTACAGGCAGCATCCTCTACCGATGTCAAGACGGCTTATCCTACCGTCCCACAGGACAGGGACGATAAAAAATATGATGCTATGGCAAAGAAAGTCTTTTCAGCATGTAGCATGGCGTTAAAATCTGTTAATGCTACTTGCACCCTTGCTAGGTTCAGCCATACACTTTGGGAGTGTGCTTCTACAGCGGCTGACTGCATCCCGGAGGGAGAAGAAAGGGATGCGTTCCTGAATATTATACAGGACGGTAAAGACGCTATGTGCGAATCCCTCCAGACGGGCATTGATTCGGCTGACAGTGTCAGCAGAGCAATGGCGGCAAGTACATCAACCAGGAGATTCGCTTGGTTGAGAAAGTCTGGTTTTGCCCCAGATGTGCAAGCCAGGCTCTTGAACATGCCATTCGATGGCTCTTCTTTGTTCGGGAAAAAGGCTGATGACAGTTTAGAGAAACTGCAAACTTCAAAAGCAGCAGCAAAATCCCTAGGAGCTGCAATCCGTCAGACTCCCTTTCGTCCCACAGGAACCTCTGCGAGGGGTAAGTCCTTTCGCTTCTACTCCGCATTCGGAAGAGGTAGAGGACGACCGGCTCAAAGGGGACAAAGAAGAACTACCCGAGGTGGACGGGGTAGATATTCAAAAGCCGCAGCAACAGCAGGTGCCTCTTTACCATCGGCATCTGCATCAGCCGCCCCAAAACCACTCTGAGGACTTCCCTCACAGGACACATGTAGGAGGCAGGTTGACTCAACATCTGGCGGTATGGCAGGCTATCACGTCAGATGCTTGGGCATTGGAAACAGTTGCCCAAGGTTACTGCCTGCCTTTCCTACGTATACCTCAGAGTCATCCACCGGGGATCAGCTCTCAGAAAGCTCCAGATCCGCTCCTCTTGCAGGAAATTTTGGACCTGCTAGAGAAAGGTGCCATAGAACCGGTACCTGTAGCGGAGAGGAACAAGGGCTGGTACTCCCCTTACTTTCTCATTCCAAAGAAAGACGGAGGACTGAGACCCATCTTGGACTTGCGAGAATTGAACAAATTCCTCAGAAAAGACAAATTCAAGATGGTCACTCTTTCTCAGATCCTCCAGGCCCTTCAGTTCCAGGACCGGTTGGTATCTCTGGACCTTCAGGACGCTTATTTCCATGTGCCTATCCATCTCAAACACAGGAAATACCTGAGGTTCGCAATTGGCAACTCTCACTATCAATTTCGAGTGCTGCCATTTGGGCTGACCTCCGCCCGAGGGTCTTCACCAAGTTAATGTCGGTAATGGCTGCAAGTCTAAGGAGGGAAGGGATTCACGTCTACCCCTACCTGGACGATTGGTTGATCAGGGCTGTTTCTTCGGAACAAGCTCAGATCCAGCTAAATCACGTGTGCCACTTCCTTCACAGATTGGGCTTCTCCCTCAATTTAAAGAAGTCACAAATGATACCATCGCAGAGACTCCAGTTCATAGGAGCGATCCTGGACACTTCCCTGGGAAAAGCCTCGCCACCAGAGGTGAGGGCTCAAGATATTCTACAGATGGTTACCAAGTTCCAACATGCCCAACGTCTCCCAGCCTTCGACTTTTTGAGGTTGCTAGGCCTCATGGCATCCTGCATTTTCCTAGTGCCAGAGGCTCGCCTGAGAATGAGATCCCTCCAGTGGGCACTGAGGACTCAGTGGTGACAATTCTCAGGGGGAATGACAGATGTTCTTCAGGTTCCCGGCAGGGTGGCTCGAGACCTTCAGTGGTGGGCCTGTCAGGAGAACATTCTGAAAGGAGAACAGTTTTGGCAACCCTGGCCGGAGATAACAGTAGTCACGGATGCCTCACTCACGGGGTGGGGAGCCCACGCCAATGACTTGACCATCAGCGGTCGTTGGTCTCCATCGGAGTCCAGACTACATATCAACCTGTTGGAGCTGAGAGCCATCAGACTTGCGCTGAAGGCGTTCCTGCCAGCTGTACAAGGGAAGAACGTCCTGATAATGACGGACAACACGGTGGCCATGCATTACCTCAACAAAGGAGGAGGCGTAGGATCACTACCCCTGTGCAGAGGGGCGATGCAGCTCTGGTTTTGGGCAATCCAAGAAGGAATCTCTCTATCGGCAGTTCACCTAGCCGGAGAGAAGAACTTGACAGCGGACGCTCTGAGCAGGCAGAACACAGTCTCCCACGAGTGGGAGCTAGCTCAGGAATTCCTTCAAGAGATCTTCGCCCTTTGGGGAACCCCTCAGGTAGATCTGTTTGCCACCAGCCTAAACAGGAAATGCGACCTGTTCTGCTCAAGGGAATTTCCCCCGAGAGGAGCTCTGGGAGACGCGTTCATAGTGGACTGGGAGTTTCCGCTTCTGTACGTGTTCCCACCGGTCCCTGTCATTCCTCAAATGATCAGGAGGTTGAGAAGATTCCGGCGAACCATGATCCTAATTGCCCCGGATTGGGCCAGGAGAACGTGGTACCCGGACCTTCTAGACTTGTCCATCTGCCCTCCAATTCGACTTCCACTCAGAGAGAACCTACTCTCACAGAAGGGAGGTCAGGTTTTCCATCCAGACATCAAAACCCTCAACCTTCACGTTTGGCTTCTGAAAGGCTGAGGTACAAGGATTGGGACCTCCCTGATGATGTTATGGAGGTGTTGCTTTCGGCAAGGAGGCCAGCAACAAAGTCTTTATACCGCTGCCGTTGGAACAGATTTTGCAGCTGGTGTAGAGAACAGAATATCGACCCTTTTTCATGTGGTACACCAATGGTTTTGTCCTTCCTACTATATTTGGCAAATTCAGGCCTTCAAGTTGGCACCATTAAGGGCTATCTCGCAGCGCTATCCATCTTTAAGCGTACTGCGGAAGAACCATCCTATTTCAAATTACCCTTGGTAATACAGTTTCTAAAGGGGTTAACCAATGTTTATCCCCCAAGACCATTCCAAGTTCCCCTATGGGATTTAAACTTAGTACTAACTTTCTTGATGGGCACACCTTTCGAACCTCTCCATTCTTGTTCGTTAAGATTCCTTACCCTTAAAACTGTTTTATTAATAGCACTTACATCTGCTAGAAGGGTGAGCGAATTACAAGCTCTTTCTTGTAAACCCCCTCACACAATGTTTCACAAAGACAAAGTTGTCCTGCAAGTGAAGCCTAATTTCCTCCCAAAGGTGGTTTCTGAATTCCATATCACTCAGAAGAGTACCCTACCATCTTTCTATCCTCCTCCTCACCCGGGGAAAGAGGAAGAGAGGTTACACAGGCTAGACCCTAGGAGGGCTTTAAGTTTTTACATCAGTAGACTAGCCAGGATAAGACAGGCAGACCAGCTGTTTGTAGGTTACGCAGGTCACAAGCTGGGGTTACCAATAACTAAGCAGACCATTTCCAGATGGATCATTCTAGCCATTCTGGAATGTTATAAACTGGCAGGGAAAGAGCCCCCTCAAAACCTTAGGGCTCATTCGACCAGAGGTATTGCAGCTTCATCGGCCCTTAAAAGAGGCGTGCCGGCTAAAGACATCTGTGCGGCCGCTACATGGTCGTCTGTCCATACCTTTACACGTTTTTACAATTTGGATTCCTCCTCCAGTCAAGAGACTAGGTTTGGAAGTGCTGTACTGCATTCTATTCATCAATAGAATACAGCGTGAAGTCAGTACTCCCTCCTCCGATAATAGAATACTGCTATGGGAGCCTATCTAAGATGAGGAATACGTCGGAGGACACAATCCCTTCGAAGAACAAGTTACTTCTTACCTTGTAACGTTCTTTCGACGGGATGTTCCTCCGACGTATTCCTCATCGACCCTCCCATCCATCCCCGCAGTTCTACTTCCCTTGTTGTTGCAGCTTACGCTCCTTCAGGGTGATTAGTTTAGTCCAGAAAGTATTATTGTGGGCTACAAAACGGAACTGAGCAACGGACGCTGCGCGCGGCCTTTATAGGCAGGATGACGTCGACGTCGATACGGCGGCTGTCGAGGGACATCGACTCGGAGGACTCGACGCGCAGCGCCCTCTAGAGAGAAAAAGTTTTCCGAGGCCATCAGAGCTGGAAGGAGATATCTAAGATGAGGAATACGTCGGAGGAAGATCCCGTCGAAAGAACGTTACAAGGTAAGAAGTAACTTGTTCATCTGACATTCCACGAGATGGGGCTAGTGCCGAGGACGTACCCCTCCTTCATGCCCAAGGTGCTGTCGGACTTCCATCTCAATGAGCCCTTGGTGTCACCTATTTTCTTCCCGTCGCCTTCTTTGCCGGCCAAGAGGACTTTGCACTCGCTGGATGTGGCTAGAGCGCTGAAGTTCTACGTGGACCGCACAAAGAGTTTTCAGAAGACATCACAGCTGTTTGTGAATTTTGGAGCTGTGAACCAAGGGATGGCCCTCTCGAAGGCTTCCATTTCCAGATGGCTCTTCAGCTGCATCATGCACTGTCACCGGTTGGCAAATCGACCGTTGCCCGGCCATCCGAGAGCCCATTCGACCAGAGCGATCGCTGCTACTACGGCGTTCCTGTCTGGTGTGCCCCTGCTGGACATCTGCAGGGCTGCTACATGGAGGTCGACGCACACCTTCACGAGATTCTACTGCGTCGACCGGGATTCCAGGGAGGAGTCCAGAGTCGGCCAGGCAGTGCTGTGCAACCTGTTCGCTTGAAGGTGAGCCTGGTGAGGAGGTAAGAGATACTTAATGTTGAGTTGTTGAAATGCTTAATGTTGAGCCTTGCCACCTCCCGTGGTTGTGCATGTGTGTACTGCTATTTATTCTTATATTCATGAGCATGTGAATCCATGCCAGACCCCATGCTGGAGAAGGAACAAGTTACTTACCTGTAACTATTGTTCTCTAGCATGGGGCTGGCATGGATTCACATGCGAACCCTCCCTCCTACCCCTCTGCGGCTCTTCTCTTGGTCTTACTGCCACTTTACATGCTACCAAATCTGAAGATCGCTGCCAGAGGGGCTTGGGTAGAGGGCAGTATTACCCAGAGACCAGTGATTGGTTAGTAGTAGAAAAACAGTTAAGAAACAAAACTGAAACTGATTTTTTTATTTACAGAGGATTCCCAGCCTGACGACGGGGAATATTCATGAGCATTGGAATCCATGCCAGACCCATGCTGGAGAACAACAGTTACAGGTAAGTAACTTGTTCCTTATGCCGATTAGGTGAGTGAGCCAGCCTGTATGCTCCAGCAAGTAATTAACATGACTGGAGATGCAGTGATAATGCAAGTTGATTGCATCCCCCTCACTCGGGGGGTTTGCCTCTTTATACTTACCAACTTGAAAAGAGGCCAGCACAAGCATTGAAAGGTTAGTAACCTTTTTTTTATCTGGGAGTAGCCCCCATCAACAATTGAACACATTGGAGGCGCGATAACGATGAACATATGTCACTGTTACAGGTTTACCCCTCGATGTCAGGAGAAGAAACCATTATGGGAAAGAATCCCCTCGTACGAATGGAAAGAAATATCCATCCCAAAGAAACCACTTTGTGTGTCCCCCCCCCCACCCAAGTATCTGAATGGGACTCAGGTCAGTAATCACCTCAAACACAGTTGATTATTAGATACAACTTGCATGTACACTACTAGGGTCCTTACTGTTTCCTTTTTTATGTCTGTGTTTTATTTCATTACAGATTTAAGAAAAGGGTTAGATGATCGGTTAATGGTCCGCAATTAAGTAACTTTGTCGTGAAGAAGGCCCCGTAGAATACTCAGAAGGATGACCGCTAGGGTGTGCGCATCACCACGATAAAGGCCGAAACACCCCGTTTCGATGTTTCATAGAACACAAGAGTGGAGAATATAACCATTTGGGTTCAAGCCGCCGGGCAATGCCTTGACCAATTACTGTAACACCAGTACTCTATCCAATAAACTAGAACATACTAATACTCCCTGGTTAGAATTATAGTTTTTGGTACTGCATACGAAAACGACTATGTACAAAATTGCCTAGGAATAGATCGTTTGCATATGAAGCACATTTCTTTACTAACCCCACACTGTGCATTATTAAGAATTGGGAATACTGTACAACGCCCAATGAACAGATGTTATATATATGTGAATTTGTTGTTGAATGTTATGAATTATGTCTGTTGTGCATCATGAAATAATGTAAAATAAATGTGATACTTTTAATATGAATTGATAAGGCTCAGTGCAGCATTTGTTCCACATCTGCGCTAGTGTTCTAGGTGGTGCATGGTCTGAACACAAGAGGGAGGGGCCGCTTTATACTCTCTGTTTTGCTTTGGATTTACTACCCCCGTTTTTATGAGTATAAGCTTGCCCCGCCCCCACCGCGCCCGAACAAAAATTAGGGCACGACCGTTGTCTTTTCAAGACGATGAAAAGCCGAGAAAGCAATTTTATATTCGTGCACTGCTATAGGAGAGTAGTCAATGTGCCGTTTACAGCCCGGCCTTACAGCACATGCGTTTAAGCACCCTAATATCTGGAGAAAACCAAGGAGCAGATGGTTTAGTTTGACATAGTCCAGTTCTGACAGACACCAGTTGATGGGCAGTCAGGGCCATGGCTTTTAATAAAGCTGTGCAGGGGCCCAAGTGATCAGTACCCCTCAAAGATGCCATAGTTATTTCTAAAGATTGGTCTATTTGAGCGGGAAGAATATTTATTCCAGCAGCGTTGATCCTGGCGGAGCAATGGGACGGAATCTTAAGAGAGGGGAAGAACGATTACAAAGGGAAGGAGAAAATGATCAGACCAAGTAACTTGGAAAGGCTCAAAAGTAGCTGTCCGAGAAATATCCGAAGACGTTGGAGAGCATTTCCTTGAGGATGTGTGGGTAAGCGATTGTGCAAGTGAAGAGGGTAGTCGGTCAAAGCAGCCTTCGGTTTTTCACCATAGAGGTCACATGGATCATTGGGACGCCCATTAAAATCTCCCAGCACAATCAAGTTGGATTAAGCCAATGAACAATCAGACACCAGGTGTGTAAAGCTCTTAAGGAAGGAAAGTGTAGGAGAGGGACGATAAACCGAAAGAGCGTCCTGCCTCCTCCTGCGCGCTTCAGCTGCATCTACGGTTGCGCGTGGTGACTGGTTAGTGTTGAATCCAACCATTGCTGGCAACAGGGCTGAATGATCGGGTCAGAATAATGCCGGTCCTGAATCAGTGGACTGGACTCAAGAGCATGAAACTGAACATGGAACTGCCTCCTCTTTCAAGGCAAGCTGACGTCCCAGCTCCAGGTGCGGCGTAAGAAGCCCTGGGGTGCGGTGAAAGTATGCATTACATGGTCTACATGGTCTTCAGAAACTATAGCTGGCGGGTCAGACCATATCGAGAAGGCATCAACTATGCGGTTCCTTGATTTCCTGGATAGGAAGTAATCACGAAATTGCCATTGCACCTGACATGCGTCAACGCATGTGGTCATGCTTAAGGTTAACAGGGTTCTATGGTAGGTAGAAACAGTTAGCGGAGGCTTGCTTCCTGTAAAGAATTTCTCCATTTGGGAAAAGCGGTGTGCATGGCTAGGAGCTCCCTTTCAGTAACCGTGTAAATGGCATCCCAGGGGATGAGCCTGGGTGAATACTAAGCTACTGTATGCACATTGTTTTAGCCTGGCCCCTACCGCAACTAATGTGCCGTTGGACTCCACAAAGGAAGAAAGAGCGATGTCTGTAAATTGGAGCACGGGAGCCGTGGTAATAGCTTTGTTCTGGGAGTTGATGCCCCTTGGGCAGGGCTGGACTAGGCAAAGGGCACATCCTTTTTAGTTTGGGCTATTAGGTAGCGCTTGCCCCACTTTAAGCCAATACGATAGCATTGGAGTACAGATAGGGAGAAATGGCATATGAGGAGGTGCACACAGCTTGTAGGGGCTGTTTGGTTTTTTTCCCACCCATTAACTGGCCATGACCCTTCTAATCCCTATGGCTCTTCCCACCCAGTTATTGCCCCTCTCTGCCCAAACTCCTCCTCATGGGAACACTATAAGCTTGTTTTATTCAAGCATTGTCATCAAACTTTGCAAGTGCCTGCCAGTGTTTTTTCAAAGCAGTCTTCTGAGAGTTAATTACTGAATTGGAGCTGTAAACCTGCTACTGGTGTAATAAAAATATTTTAACCAGGTCTGCCTTCAGCCACTTGATTTACAGGCAATATGTGTGTCTGTCGTTGAAGGCCTATTAAAAACAAGCATTGGCAAAGCCAACAGTTTTGGCTTGTGTATACGTATTAGGCATGTGCCAGGTACCAGGTACTGCTATTCAATGCCCCGGTACTCACACCATTTTGCACCTGTTACCATCAATGGCCACTTAACACCAGTACGGCAGTTCCTGACAAGCGCCTTTCCCATCCCTACACAAACGCCCACACTGATGGCATTGTCAATGCTTGTTTAAGTGAGTCGAGGGCTCAGTGATCCTTTGGAAACCATATGGGTGAACCGCCAATAAAAGTTAGCAAAGGCCACCCATCCATGTAGTGCTCATCTTTCAGTGATCCATGTGGACCACGTGCCACGCGAGCAAGGTTTTGTGGACAATACACTTTTCCGGTTTGGCGTCCAGGCCGTTTTCAGGAAGTCTCTGTTCTAGTTTGCAAACGTGCATCTAATGTTCCCTGAGCTCTGGTGAATAGCTGAGAATCTCGCCCAGCCACACAAGCAATGTGTGCCGGACATCACAGAACACCTGCTTAATGAAGTGCTGGGAGGCAACTGGGACGTTATAAAGGCTGGGCAGCATGGCGTGGAATTATCCGTACTTGCTCCTTAAAGCAGTCTTCCATGATCCATCCAGCGCCTACACACGAGAGGACAGCCATGCTGCAAGCTCAGTTTGGGGTTTATCAAGAAAAGGGCATAGATTTCTGACTGATTTCATTCTTCGCCCTTTAATCGATAAAAGGCTGGAGTCGCCCCATTTCTTAGGGGCATCGAGTAATATAGTGGCTGTGCAGAGAGAGAGAGAAGGGGGGGGGGCTAGTGAAACCACTCTTCTGGGCATCCCGAGGAGTCTGCGGGAGGTGGGAGTCTTCTTTCTCCATAAAATCGTAGACCTGCCCACAGGGTATCTTGGCCCCAGGGATCGGGCCAATGAAACAATCCTAGTCTGCGCTTTAAGTGGGATGAGACGTTAAGGGCGCTCACATGGTGGGATCTGAGACAGGCCGCATTGGGTTTTTGGAGGACGTCAGTAGGAGAGGCGGGTGCATTGTTAGCATTCATTTTGCTGCACCAGCTGCGTCTCCTTTTCTTTCTTCATCTGCGACACTGGCACCTGCAGGTAGGCCTTTCACCACGCACATCGCCCTACAGAGATGGTCACAATAGTTCATGAAACCGCTATCTGTAGGGGTTAGCGCCTCAGATTAAGAAACAAAAAGAGAGGTGCGTGCAGCAAAATGAATACGAGGAATGGGTCTGTCCTCCACTGATCTCTTACAAAAAAAGGCACTGACACATATTGTCCTGCCTGTGTAAGAGGTCAGTGGGAGAGGCAGGCGCATTGCTATCATTCATTTGGCTGCACATTGCCCTCCCTTTATGTCTCTATTTGCAGCACCTCCGCCCTCTCCCTACGTGCACGTTGAAAGGGCTGCCTGCACTGCTACTTTTTGGAGACTGCTGCGGTCCCGCTCCAGCCAGCCCTGGCCCACTTAAAGCCCACTTAAAGCCCTGCAGCCACTGCTCGGAATGGCTTGTAACGGGCAGGCAGGATGATAGTCCGAGAACCCACTTGATAGTTAAATAACCCACTTGATAGCCCAAGAAGCACAGAACTGGGTGCCTTTGTTCCACCATTCACCAGAAACAATGCAATGCTGTATATAGTGCTCTCAGGGAAGTGTCATGGTCCTTTGGAGTGTGAGCCAAGGCAGGCCTCGTATTCATGGGAAATTGGTAGTACCAGTTTGATTTAGTGGAAGTGGCAGTGGACAGTGGTCTTCTCGTTGCTATCCATGTTCAGTGCAGCAGTGTTGGTAACAATGGGACCAGGGACCAGCAGAGCCCCAGCCACTGCATGGGCGGGTTCTGGCATTTGCTTTTTGACTGTGGGGATTGGAATTTACCAAGCCCGGGTCTATGAAATTGCAGGTGACTTGGGAAATGCTGCGTCGTGGCTTGAGAACATGGATCATAGAGGCCCTGTTTAAAGCACTGTCTACCAATGGGCCTGTGCAGTTCCTGATGGGCTGACGGACGTTCTCTGAAGTAGTGACCCTGTTGTTGGTGCTAGTCGGAGAGATCTGATCTCCTAGGACAGTATCATTCACGAGTCACCATAATGCCACCCCCCTCCCCTTGCCATCTGAAGAAGCAACTCCCAACAGGGCTGGGTAGGTCATGAGCAAGAAAGGCACCAGTGATGGGGTGTAAAGGGCCACACTACCTTCCTGTCTTCAGACCAAGGTGTCGCAGCTGCTAGGTGAATGAAGGAGGCTGTGCGCCGCAGCCAGATCCGTGGCGCCTCGGTTCGATGTAGGGGGTTCTAGATCCAAAGCCTGCTTCTTGTCTGCTGTCAAAAACCCAGCTTTGCACTGCTGAAGAGGGGGAATGTGTTCTTGCAAGGGGTGAGCTCCGCTATCGGCCACACTGCCAAGACATGAAGCAAATGAAGATACTTTTGAGTGAGAGTCAGGGTGACACCACAATACAGCTTGCATTGATTCTAAAAAGCGTGTTTCATGCTAGAGTCCCAGTCATGTTGAGAAGGGGCCAGAGCTTAAAGGAAAGGGCAGGGCTGGGGAGGAGTGGGAGCATGTGATGGTGGAGGCATGGTGGTGCCTAACTCAACTTATTTTTTATGTTTTTATTTTTTTATTTAGCATACAGTGTAAAAAACATACAAACTTTTGCTATACAAATGATTCCTCCTTCCTTATCACAGCCAGGCCATCATTCGATGATAGTTATTTCCTTGTCCATTTATTTTAACTCTTTGGCCTGGCTGTGAGTATAAGCTTTAGTTACACAATGATTACCTGGCTTTTCCTTTAGAATGTTCCTAAAAAGCTTCCAGTTTTTTTAACGTTAGTTCCAGGAAGCTGCCTCATCGTCTAGCCGTCTTTTGTTTTGGTTGTCATGTGGTGCTTCCCACCATAGTTTAGCGTCCAGGCCACTAACTGGTTCTAACACATCATGTAGTAGCTGAATTCTTTCCACTGATAATTCTTTACAGAATAAAGTTAAGTGACGCAGGGTTTCCACTTCTTTGTAGCATAAGCGACAGAGTCGTCCCATATTTTAATTCAACTTCCTTAGTACGCACAATGTTAAATTTGAAGCGCAGAATCAGATCTCCATGACGAGTATTAGCACTCTTATTCAAGTAGGTTGGTAGAATTCCAGCACAGTTTGTTAGTTTTGCTGCCGGATTATGGCTGAAGAAGGATGCTCGAGCCGTTTCTGACTGCAACCAATCCACTGAGACTAACGGGTTTTTTACTCTCTTCGGGTTTTCACATAGGCTACATGTAGTAGACCCTATATTAGACAAGATCTCCTGGCATTTGTTTCTCCATTCCTCTAAAGGCCAGAAGGGTTTTTTCCCCTTTTCTGTCTTCAAGATTTTATATTGCGGTGGACAATCAGGACGTTCTATTTTCCTGAACGTTGATAGAGCTTTCCATACAACATGAACCTGTACCGTATGAAGACCCAACTCATGTCTAATTACACTTATCGGTAGTGCATTTGGTAAATTTAGGGTTCGCCGCCAGAATCTTGCCTCAAGCCTGTCCCAGGTTACCCATGGGATTTGTAAACCGGTGTCGCCTGCATACGTTATTGATGGCATTACTTTGGCCTTGTAGAATTCTACCAATGGTTTCACCATAAATTTGCAGTATTTCTTTTTCATTAAAAGAGCTTGGGCAATCAACTGATCCATCTTTACTTGTAAATGCTCTATCCACGGCTTATCCCCCAATCAGCGCTGATTATGTCTCCGAGGTATTTAGTACTTTCTGTTATCTGTATTGAATTTTTTCCCAGACACTATTTAAAAGGTATTTTTTACCTTTGCTTGTGGTTTTTTCATGTCTAGAATTTCCGATTTTTCAGCATGAATTTTTTTGTTGTTGATGTTAATTGACAAGGGGGGTCCTGGGAGTCTCTCTGCCAGACATTAGTCCTGGTTGCGAGAGACTTACCCAGAGTCTTTAGCTCACTATCTTTCACAGAGAAGAAATATCCCAAACATATCAGTCTTTGTCCTGCCCTGGGGCAGTCCAGCACTGAAATGCTAGGCAATTCTCCGCTGATCAAGAGTACCAACAGCATCCCCAGACACGTGTTTCGGTCTGGTTGGACCTCATCAGTAGGGAGGAGCTGTGCCTCTCTAAGAATAGTGAGCAAGAGGTCCACGTCTGGATTCCCCTAGTAACTTAGAGTGAGACCTAAAGTTACTTAAATATGCAAATTGACAAGGGGGGTCCTGGGAGTCTCTCTGCCAGACATTAGTCCTGGTTACGAGATACTTACCCAGAGTCTTTAGCTCACTATCTTTCACAGAGAAGAAACATGTTGATGTTAACATATTTTGCTAGTTCGTCTAGTTTTCTTTGTAGACCTATTGCTGTCAGGTCTAGCAGGATTAAGACTTCCGCATACAACAGGTGGCCGATGGCATTTCCTGCCAATCGTGGTGAGCAGGATCTAGCTGGCTCCAAGTTGTCTCCCATATCTAGAAAATAGAAATTGTACAATATGGCTGCTAGGGGGCACCCTTGTTTCAGACCTTTAGGAGTACTTAATGATTCACTAAGAGTGCCACTTTGATCTAATCGCATTGACGGCTGATATAAGGTCAGGTGGACATCCTTTGTCATGTATTTTAGACTATAGAATATTTCGATCAACTCGGTCGAAGGCTACTGCCATATCTATACAGGCTATATAGAGCTTTTGGTTTTCCCTCACGGACTTCAGTTTGAGTAGGTTTATCAGTAACAGGTTTAATCCACAATCTACTCTGTCGACAGAGCCTGCTTGTCTGATATCTATGTTTCCTGTCTCACTCAACCACCCTTTAGTATTATCAATAAGATGCCCGCATAGAGTTTTCCCAAGACGTCCAATAACGATATGGGGCGATAGCTTTCTGTTTTTTTTCTGTCGCCTAGCTTAAAGATTTGTATGGTTAGCGCCTTTTTCCATGATTCTGGGACCTGCATAGTTTGTTTATTCTTGTGAACAATGAGAAACATGTCTGCCCACAGCTCTGGCACTTGTTTTAACATTGAGGTTGTCAGTCCATCTGGGCCCGGGGCTCTAGGTGTGCTAGCTTTGTTAATTAGGCCCAATATTGCTTGTTTTTCAAAGGGAATCTTCCAAGGTAACCTTTGCCTCTCTGTTTCCACATACTTTTTTCGTTGTTTTTTGTCTGACCATATATAATACAGAAGTACTCCAACCACTGCACTTCATATATTGGGTTTACTTGTTACTGCTCCTTGCAAGTTTATGTTCTTGTGTATTAATGACCAAAAGTAATTAGAATTTTTGTTGTTCAATGCCTTAAGCATATTTTCAGAGTCCTTTTGGTAGAGGTGTGCCCGATGTAGTTTTACCCAATGTTGGTAATTTCTTTTTAGTTCTTTTCTCTGAATTAATGCATCTGGTGCCTTCAAGCTCCTGATTGTCCTCAGGTCTTTTGCTAGTTTCCGTTTTCTTTTAGCCAACTCTTTGTTATAGTGATGCAATCTTGTCACTTAGGTTGGGCCTTTCAGCTGGCTTGACACTCTAAAAGCTGACAAGCAACTCTCATATTCAACATTATTGTCCAGGGACAGGTGCCAGTTAACTATAGCGTTCTCCAGTTCTGATACTTTTTGCACAGTCAATTTGAGGCGATTCAGCCCATTATTGGTAGTGACCTGGTGAGCCCATTTTATTACATTTTTACTTCTTTGCTCTTGACTATTTGGTTCACTACATTTAAGAAGTAGAATGCTGTGGTGGCTCTTTACTGATGGCACTATCTTAAGAGACACTATTGCCTTGTAAGTTTCCAGAACCACAAAATAGTAGTCCAACGTTGCTGTGGCATTATGTGAGGACCATGTTTTAGCTCCATCCAAATCGCCTGGTACTGTTCCATTTACCATGTGCAAATCTCTGGATCTCATCACTGTCATCCATCTTTTTGCTCTATTCATTTGTTGTTTCTTGTGTGGCCGTAAGTCGCCTCTTCCTACCTTAGTACAACAATCTATGTTCAGGTCTCTGCATAGTATTATCTGCGGCATACTGAATTTTGCTCTCAACTCGTCAATATTCATTATAACTTGGTCCAGGACATTTTCTCCATCTTTTGTTTTTATGTTCCAGTACAGATTGAAGATTATTTGGGTTTTGTTAGTTTTAGATCCCTGTAGATCTTGTTGAAATATAATTATCTGTATTAGTGGTGAAAGTGTGATCACACTCACAACTTTGCCCATCGAGCTGTTTTTTTATTAGAGTCAATAGGCCTGCCGATGGTCTTCCTTTTTGACCTTTGTAGGCCTTATTTAAGAAACTCGTGAAACCATCTATGACCAGCGCCTCCAATAGCCAGCATTCCTGTAAGCATATAATATCTGAATTAATCAGCTCAGTATTGATCTTTTGAAATAAGTGATTCAATCCTCGGGAGTTCCATGAGGAGATTTGGAAGCCACACTTATCTTCCTGGCATTCGGTCTAAGTTTGTTCCGTTGTAACTCCTCAACTTAGCAGGGAAGGGATGAGCGCGTGCTTGCATCTAACCCAGCTGATTGTTAATGGCACTGTGGGCTGGTATCATTATTAAATGCAGGGTGCCTTGTACCAAAGCTCCCATGGGGTCGACTGTCGCACCCTTGGGAGTTAACTGGGTGGACACAGTGGCTCAAACTGTCAGCAATGCCTCTGGCAGGTGCACGAGGATATGGCCCACAGACCCTCTTTTGCTCCTGATGCCACAAGGATGGCAGCATAGAGATGGAGCGAGCGGTAAAGGACAAGCGGGTGGGGGGGGTCCCCCCACAATTCCACCAAGAACTGAGCAGGGAGGGAAAGAAATACATTAGGCCCAGTACGAGAAGAAAGGACAAGCCAGGAACTGGCCCGACCTGTATCCTGAGGAAATGGAAGGCCTAAGGAAATCCGGGTTGGGGCAGAAGCCTCTGCTTTCGAGCTGGGTAGGTAGATTACTGCTGGGAGAACTCGTTGAATTCAATTTCATCAACGTTTTTACAATCAATCTTGCTGCAAATATATGTGGGGGTGGGATTAGGGTAATAAATAATGTGGGGGCATAGGGAGGGCCTGCAGGGGTCTTTCAGTGCATACATTTGCAGCAAAACCCGCACAAAAAAACACATTTCGATCAAATCGAGTTCGATTAAATAAATTCTACAAGATCACATAGAACTGTTTTGAGCGACACCTGGAGCTGGGGGTTGTCTAGTAAACTCCATGATGACACGCAAACGCAACAGATGGTAGTCTACAATCCCTGGCGATACGTGGATGTGACATACGACAGTCAACAAGCCCTGAAAACATGAGGACGCAACAGAAGGCCGTCCACAAGCCCCTATGGCACGCGGATCTGTCACTCACTGTCAGGAGAGGAGTGAGGTGGAAGAAGAAAGGAACCCAGAGAGAGAGAGAGAAATAAAGAGAAGCAAGAGCGCAGGAGGCGCAGTAGACTGGAAGAGGGAGGCTTCCTCCAAGGAACAGGATTGGCTTGAGCCAAGGAGGTCAGGATGATGGTCAATACATGCGCCCAACAACAGAGAAACGCCAAGCCAAAGGGTGCTGCGTGTCAAAACCAATTGATATGATATGGCATTTATAATGCACCTATACACAAGAGTTTCAAGGCGCGAATTCAGAGACTAATAACATTCGAGAAAAACAATAGCACAGGGCGCACCCAAAGGAAAGCCCACATGCAATTCTCAGTTAAATAACAGGCAGGGGAAGCCATAGAAGGGGGCAAGCCAGAGGAGAACCCATATGCAATCCGGCATCAATACACACCATGTAGTAAAAGCAGAGCCAACCGGTAGCCAAAAAGGCTGGTCAGCAAGGGGGCCCCCGAGCGGGGTTGTAGTTGCTATGCAAGACCCTGTAGAAGTTGTACCATCCCTGAGAGTAAGAGATCCACTGTGGGCAGCGCCTGTTGATATCCTGAAGCCCAGGAGCTTGGGCTCTGCTGGAGCGCGAGCCATGTGTGTGTGTGAACTGTTCTGAGAATCAATGAGGCCCTGAGCATTGGTTCGCACTGCAGCACTTAAGCTCTGTATAGTCGGCTGCAAGTTTGAGTTTTCTTTTATCCACAATGATTCTGCGCTTACCTAAGTGGCCATTGTTTAATATGTGGGATTTATTGTCCCTCTGATGTGTTCGTGTGGGGAACATTTTTCAGAGAGAGAATTAGTTCTTAATTTTAGCACTTTAATCATTTGTAGTTCGTTTTTAGTCTGATTGTATTTTATGCTTAATGATTTGGTGCTTACAAACGGATAGTACCATAGGGTTGATCACACCATGTTGTATGATTGTATTAAAAATAGGCATTTCATGCTACTATGCTCACAGAGAAGAAAGGTGGGAGAGCTCTGTTGTGGAGCGGCAGCACCTTGCGCAAGTGGAAGGAAAGGCATGTGCTGTCCCTTGACCGTGCCTGTTTCTGTGACTCTGCGCGACAGCAGAAAACCAAGGTCGGAATGCATGGATTCCTAGTGCTGAGGACCAGCAAGCATCTGAGGGCAGGCTTGCCCTAGATGTGCCACTATTATGTTCCTTGACAGTGTCTGCTTCTGTGACCCTTTTAAATGTCTGTGGGGTGTATTGGAACCCTCCTTTTTGATCTAGCGGGGCCTGTGTCATGAGGGTGTGGAACTGGGTAATATGGCAAAGCACTCCGGCTACCCCACCTTTTTGGCACTTGCCGGTAGTGTTTCACAACACAAGGTAACAGTTAATATGATTGCGTCTGTACAAGAGTTACGGATCACCAATGTTACATTTATACAAATAATATCTTTGTTTCCAGGTATTTCATAAAGACCTACTCAGGCTGTTATACATGTATTACCATGTTAGACCAAATGCATTTTTGGTATCTTACAAATTTTGTCATATTAAACATATCACAAAAATTGCAGTTCAATTTTTTGCACAGTGAAAAGTTAGTGCTGGTGGTGACTTAGAGTATAGTTCCAATAACCAAACATCTATCTAGTCAACTAGACTAGGGTTTTATGAAATACCTGGAAAAATAAAGATGTTATTTGTATAAATGTAACATTGGTGATCCATAACTCTTGTACAGACAAAATTATATTATCTGTTACCTTGTGTTGTGAAACACTACCCGCAAGTGCCAAAAAGGTGGGGTAGCCTGAGTCCTTTGCCATATTAGCCTGTTTCTGTGACCCTGCGCGGCAGCAGAAAACCAAGGTCGGTATGCATGGACTCCTAGTCCTGGGGACCAGCAAGCATCTGAGGGCAGGCTTGCTCAAGGTGTGCCACTATTATGTTCCTTTTCTTGTCTGCTTCTGTTACCCTGTGCGACACCAGAAAACCAAGGTATCCCGTTACGTGCACTGCAAGCCTGGAATGCATGGACTCCTAGTCCTGAGCACCAGCAAGCATCGGTGTGCAGGCTTGCCCCAGATATGCCACTATTATGTTCCTTGACCTTGTCTGTTTCTGTGACCCTGTGTAACACCAGAAAACCAAGGTGTACTGTCATGTGCACTGCAAGCACGAAATGCATTGACTCCTAGTCCTGAGGACCAGCAAGCATCTGAGGGCAGGCTTCCCTTAGGTGTGCCACTATTATGTTCCTTGACCTTGTCTGTTTCTGTGACCCTATGCGACACCAGAAAACCAAGGTGTCCCGTCACGCGCACTGCAAGCCCAGAATGCTTTGGCTCCTTGTCCTGAAGGCTATCAAGTATCTGAGGGCAGGCTTGCCCCAAGTGTGCCACTATTATGTTCTTTTAGCTTGTCTGTTTCTGTGGCCCTGTGTGACACCAGAAAACCAGGGTGTCCGTTGCGTGCACAGCTAGCACAGAATGCATGGTCTCCTAGTCCTGAGGACCAGCAAGCATCTGAGGGCAGGGTTGTCCTAGGTGTGCCACTATTATGTTCCTTGACCTTGTCTGTTTCTGTGACCCTGCGAGAAACCACAAAACCAAGGTGTCCCGTCACGCGCACTGCAAGCCTGGAATGCATGGGCTCCTCGTCCTGAAGGCTAGCAAGTATCTGAGGGCAGGCTTGCCCCAGGTGTGCCACCATTATGTTCTTTTACCTTGTCTGTTTCTGTGACCCTGTGTGACACCAGAAAATCATGGTGCCTGTCATGCGCTCTGCAAGCCCGGAATGCATGGACTCCTAGTCCTGAGGACTAGCAAATATCTGAGGGCAGGCTTCCCCTAGGTGTGCCACTTTTATGTTCCTTGGCCGTGTCTGTTTCTGTGACCCTGCAAAGCAGCAGAAAACCAAGGTCGAAATTCATGGACTCCTACTCCTGAGGACCAGCAAACTTCTGACGGCAGGCTTGCCTTAGGTGTGCCACTATTATGTTCCTTGACCTTGTCTGTTTATGTGAGCATGCGTGACAGCAGAAAACCAAGGTCAGAATGCAAGACTCCTAGTCCTGAGGACCAGCAAGCATCTGAGGGCAGGTTTGTCCTAGGTGTGCCACTATTATGTTCCTTGACCTTGTCTGTTTCTGTGACCCTGCGCGATACCACAAAACCAAGGTGTCCCATCAGGCGCACTGCAAGCCCGGAATGCACGGACTACTAGTCCTGAGGATCAGCATGCATCTGAGGGCAGGGTTCCCCTAGGTATGGCACTATTATGTTCCTTGACCGTGTCTGTTTCTGTGATCCTGCGCAGCAGCAGAAAACTAAGGTCGGAATGCATGGACTCCTAGTCCTGAGGGATCCATGTGATTATTGCGACCCACTTCACTGCGCCGGCCGAAAATGCCGACTTTTTTCGACCCCCTTTTCACAGACCCCCGCAATCTCCGATACTCCACCCAATATTAATTATTTACTTAACCCCATCCCCCACATATATATTCTGAGAAATGGGGTTAAAAAAATGAATAAAGGCAGCATTTTCGGCTGGCCCAGTAAACTCGGCGTAGTAATTGTATGATTCTGTCCTGAGGACCAGCAAGCATCTTAGGGCAGGTTTGCTCTAGGTGTGCCATTATTATGTTCCTTGACAACGTCTGTTTCTGTGACCCTGTGCGACACCAGAAAACCAAGGTGTCCCGTCACGTGCACCGCAAGCCCAGAATGCCTAGGCTCCTCGTCCTGAAGGCTAGCAAGTATCTGAGGGCAGGCTTGCCCCAGGTGTGCCACTATTATGTTCTTTTACCTTGTCTGTTTCTGTGGCCCTGTGTGACACCAGAAAACCAGGGTGTCCGTTGCGTGCACTGCTAGCACAGAATGCATGGACGCCTAGTCCTGAGGACCAGTAAGCATCTGAGGGCAGGTTTGCCCTAGGTGTGCCACTATTATGCTCTTTGTCTGTTTACCAAGGTCGGAATGCATGGGCTCCTAGTCTTGAAGGTCAGCGAGCATCTGAGGGCAGGCTTGCCCTTGGAGTGCCACTATTCTGTTCCTTTTCTTTGTCTGTTTCTTTGACCCTGCGTGACACCAGAAATCCAATGTGTCCTGTCACGTGCACTGCAAGCATGGAATGCATGGACTCCTAGTCCTGAGGACCAGCAAGCATCGGCGTGCAGGCTTGCCCCAGGTATGCCACTATTATGTTCCTTTTTCTTGTTTGTTTCTGTGACCCTGCGCGACACCAGAAAACCAATGTGTCCCATTACGCGCACTGCAGACCCAGAATGCATGGACTCCTAGTCCTGAGGACCAGCAAGCATCGGCGTGCAGGCTTGCCTCAGGTATGCCACTATTATGTTCCTTTTTCTTGTTTTTTTCTGTGACCCTGCGCGACACCAGAAAACCAATGTGTCCCATTGCGCGCACTGCAGACCCAGAATGCATGGACTCCTAGTCCTGAGGACCAGCAAGCATCCGCGTGCAGGCTTGCCCCAGGTGTGGGGCATTGTTGTAGCTAAACAAACCAGTCTCCATGCTCTGTGGCCAAAAGCTGTCGAGTTGGCTGCTGTGGACTCCAGGGCCGTTGGAGGAGGGGCAAATGCGCAAGACATTTTCTTGGACTATATTATTTGTATGAATAATAAATAATCTGATCCCTGGTCTGCAAATTGGGACCTACAGCTCTTCCTAAATTATGTGAAACCGCCCCCCTCCATAAGCAGTCCCATAGGAATAAAGGTTATGCCTATTAATTGCAACATTTGTTTCTGGAAAATATACATTTTCTGCCCATGCCTAGTCTACTCGTCACATATGTCACTCTCGTTCAGAGAAGACATCTCCCTGTAAACCCATTGCCTCCCCTTGAGGCACAATTAGAGCAATAATTGGGATCTTTCGTTTTTGGGGGGTCAAGTCTTCATTTTCTATGGCTGGAGACTGCAACCTTTGCTACTCCATATGCGTTAGGACCACAGCTGCCATCAGTCGTAGCCAGCACACTCAATGGAGAATGATCATGGGAGTCATACTGCGAAACCTCGCGAGAGCCAAGGGATGCAGGTCCCGATTCTATGGGGCGTTCAAATGACTTGTCAGGTTGTCTTTCCGTGGTATTCTACGTTTGGGTGAAACGTGTACTCTACTGGGTGTGCTGTGATTTTTTTTTTCTTCCGTTCCTGTGTATTCTTTGTGTAAAGTGCGAGGAGGACCATTTCTGGTAGTTTGACATTGAGTGCGTTAGAGTTTTTTTTTTTTATTGCTTTTCGAAAGTCTAGTGAGTAAGAATAATAATGCATGTATATAGCGCTACGAAACGAGCGCTGCTTATTATTACCCACATGTGTGGTTCTCATTTATCGACCTCGCAAGGATGAAAGTTCGGCCCTGCTGGAATTCGAACCTGCATTGGAATGGCAGGCTCTGCATGGATTTCAAAGCGAGCCCTCTTCTCGCTGTGCTATCTAACCGGCTAGTGAAGGACGCAATGACTTCCAGGAGGCTGGGAGTTCCTCAAACATGTAGACTGCGCTGAGAAGGCCTGGCCACTGAGTAAGGAAAATGGAAAGGAGGAGAGACCTGAAGATGTAGTCATTGAGAGCGCGCAGGGGTCGAGGGTTGCAAGGGTGGATGTCGTGCAAGCAGGGAAGTTGCTAGGTCTGGAAAAGACCCTGGGCTAAGCTGATGTTGGAACTGTTGGGACTGGGGGCTAGCTAGTCTTTTGGCTGTAGCTCCTGGGATTCTATCCGGGGCTACAACCAAAAGATCAGGGGCTATAACCCCCTTAGCCCCCCCCTAGCAACGCCCCTGCTTGAAGCTAAGAATTTAGGATGCTGGGTGTAGGGTGTCTTGTGGACAAGGCACAGAGCTTTACACTTTAAATGTTTATCCACAGGCTCGAACTGCCTAGACCCAGTAAGTCCCTGATGGCTGCATTGTGTACACACGAGAGGCAGGCGATGAGATCCTTTGGGACAGACTAGTAGGCTAGATTCGTGTATTTATGAAAGCACATTTGGCTGAGAAGTGAGGAATTCTGTGCAGGGCTCTGAGCTCATGAAAGCATGCTTGAAAGACACCTGCAACGTGTGAGGATAGCGGCACTACAGACTTGGTGGAAGGCCAAAGGGCACGGGCTTGGAGTACAGGGTCAGGATCTCGGGTTTAGACCCATTTAGCCGGTGTGTGTTGATGTATGTACATGTATGAACAGGTGGGAGACAAGTACTGAAATTAGAAGTGTCTGATTGGCATCCATCGAAGTGGAGTAGTATTCGTGCATCATCGGTGAACATATAATGATGCATGCCGACATATTTTAGTTGAGTCAGGAGGAGGAGTCACAAAAATATTTAACAGGAGAGGGGACATGACTGAACCATGTGGGACCCCGCACAAAAGTGGGGACCAGTCGAAGGAAAAGGGAGAGAGGTTCACCGTTTGCAGGCTGTGAGAAAGGATTCCAGCCATTTCAGAGAAAGACCTGTTCTACCCAGATGGGAGAGACGACGTGTAGCAGCTGAAAGTCGATGGTGTCGAAAGACCATAAGTCAGCGGTAGGCAATTTGCCTCTCTCCAAATATTTTGCCCCAT
Source organism: Ambystoma mexicanum (assembly GCF_040938575.1). Classification (NCBI taxonomy): domain Eukaryota; kingdom Metazoa; phylum Chordata; class Amphibia; order Caudata; family Ambystomatidae; genus Ambystoma; species Ambystoma mexicanum. Next base: position 783,987,780 of record NC_090921.1, on the reverse strand, counting down.
GCCACCTTCATCCCTCACCATCAGTGCCTTAAGTGGCATGGTAAATCAAGCTGGGGCTTAATGCCCCCCCCCCCCCCCCCCGGCCAGGATGCCCTTTGAAGACACCAACAACCTCTTCCCACTGGGGAGAGAGTTCTGATCTCTGCATCTCTTAACTAAAGGGATGCCTAGATGGGGTCGACACCACCCGTGTTCTTCTTAAATGATGGCACTGACCCTTGTCAGGCATCCCTTTGCAGGGATGATCCCTGCATCCCTTATATAAAAGGGATGCCTGGCGGATGACAGGGCCACATGTTTTCACCCTTAATGGTGGTGCTGCCCCATGTCAGGTATTCCTTTAACTAAGATATGCAGCGATCACCCTTGGGTGATTACTGCATATCTTAGTTAAACGATTGCCTGGCGAGGGGTCGTTCCAACCATTAAGGATGAAAACGTGAGGCAACTGGAATCTGAGGCCTTTAATACTGAAGCCTGAAGCTCCAGCAAGCAAAAGCTTTAGGCTTTAGAAAAAAGGCCTTGGCTTCCAGAGGCCTCACCTTTTCTTCCATAATAGTGGTGCCAGCCCAAGGGCATCTCTTGGTTAAAGTGATGCCTTGCAGGTGCTGGTGCCAACCTCATGGAGTAAAGGCCTTTTTTTTTATAAAGCCTGAAGCTCTCGCACATGAACAAGAGCTTCAGACTTTAGAAAAAAAGCTTTGGCCTCTAGCATTTTCATTGGCTGGGGCTGTCGGTGAACAGTAGGGAGCCTTGGCAGGGCTTGTCTCAGAACCATTTTTTGAGCCTGACGGGGCTCTGTCCCAGCTAGCCCAGGCCCACTTAAAATTCTGCTCACTCTTGACTATGCCAGCAAGGATTGTTAGGTGTCTAGGCCATCTCGAGGGCCTGCTGCCCACCACTGTCTAAAAGGATCAGGACAGCCACAATGCCAGCATCGACTGCCATCCTAAACTCGTCCATGACACTTCCAAAATGGATTCAGTGCCCACCCCTGTGTGAAACTTGCCTGTTGGTGGTGAAGTAGGCCTGAGGATTCTGCAAAAGTTTTAAATCTTGCTACTGCTCCCGTTCCAAGATCTTGTGCGAATACAGAAGCAGTGTGTGAGAGGGCAAACATTACTCTGTATCACATGGTCCAAAGATCAACAGAATGACGACGTTTTTTTTAAATTTGAAGTGAATTATTCCCGCTGATAGTGATGCATTTATGAAGATGGTTATTGTGGGAGAATGTGTGTCAGCAATTGGCTTTAATAGCTTAGCTGTGTGTAAATCATGAGGGATTATATTTGTTAAAGATAGGAAGGATTTCTTCATTCGTACAAGGGGAAAAAGAGAGAGTTTCAGACAGAAGGCGTAAGCCAATAGCGAGTATGCCCTGCAAATTAGGAAAGAGAACGTCTGCATATGACGTTAATGCATTCTGTACTTCACAAATCAGTCAGCATGTCCTAGTAAAAATGTGCTTCTCCGTAAGTTAGTTATTGAACATCAAAATGTCACCCAATATTTCCGGATACTTCCTTCCTTATACCACTAGATGGCAGTGTAGTCAGTTGTCTGCTGCAAAATGTTCCATCCTTTGCAGATTTCACCTCACTCACTGCTCCTGTTTCCGCCAAATAACTTCCCACAAACCATGGATGTCTGTGGCATATTTCTGACTTTGAGACAAAATATACGGTCACCATGCAAGCCCGCAATTTTAATGCAGTTTAAGGGAGTTTCTCCACAGGGAATATTTCTGATTAGGACACAAACTCATTTTTGCAGACATATCATTAGCAAGTGCTTTGCTAATAAGACCCACATTGCTGCCCTGTTGCAGAGCAATACTGACAGCAGACAGGGCCAGTAAGAATGATCACGAGACCGGATTAGGAATACAGGTCATCAAGTAAAATTTGCAATATGGACCAGCAGGCAAGAACTCAGCAATAATGGGAGCATGCAAACAGCAACATTGACTTCATGAAGGTTAGCGCTACTGACTATCAAGTAAGTTTCACAACACTGATCAGAAGGTAGAAGATGTACTGTAATGATCAATTGGCAGACACATTTGTAATAATGAAAACAGAAAAGAGACCAACCTACTGGATGAGCCACAATGGTGTTATACTGGATAAGCAATAATTCTGTGTCATGAATCCAACTCTCCTTCCGTTGTCATCCTTCTTGACCTTTCCTCTGCCTTTGATACAGTCAATCATGCCACTCTTATAAATCGGCTTTGTGATACATTTGGTATCACCGACCTGGCTCTGTACTGGTTGACCTCCTTCCTCTGTGACCGACCTTTTCAAGCTCAACTGGGCCCTTCTCTCTGCCATCTCACTCTCCACCTGTGGTGTCACTCAGGGCTTCATCCTCTTGCCGTAGCTTTTTAACATCTACCTTGCCCCTCTAGCCCATTTGATCTCCGCCTTCTCTCCTAATTTCTAGTTTTATGCTGATGACACACAGCTCTCCTTCAAGCTTGCCTCATCCTCATCCCCCTTCTCTTTCTCTCTCATTCCTGACGGTCTGCTATCCGGGCATGGTGCACGGCTAACAATCTCTGCCTTAATGCCAGTAAGACTTTAATCCTTCTCATTGGGACCCCAGCTCCCTCCCTCCCTCCTACACTCTGGCCGGCCTCCATGTGCCCCCTCCCCTCACCCTCCTGTGAAGCAAAAAACCTTGGTGTCATCGTCAAACTCCTCTGTCTCCTCTCCGCACATCATGGGCCTTGCCAAGAAGGGCCACTTTCAGCTGCACCTCTTCAGTTGCATTCTCCCTTGCCTTACCTTCCCCCAGAAACTCAATGGCTCCAGAGCTGTGTTCCTCTCTAGGGACGATTCTGCAACAGCCTCTTCCTCAATCTCCTGCATTCCTCCCTTCGCCCCGCATCAACTTATCCAGAATAGGACTGCAAGACTTATCCTTGGCTTCAGGTCCAGGGACTGCATCTCTCCAACCCTAAAATCTCTCCACTGGCTCTCGGTCGCTGCGAGGATAAAGTTCAAGACCCTCTGCATCATCCACAAGGTTTCTGGTGCCTGGGACCCCACTACATCCAACTCTCTCTCCCCAAATACCTCCCTGCTAGAGCCCTTTGGTCTTCTAGCTCCAAATCTCTGCAGAGCAGACAGTTTTTTTAAGCAGAGATTGGGTGGGTAGGGGGGGTAGATCTATCTTTCGCAGGTGTCTCCCTATGAAATGGGCTGCCTTCCCCTCTCAGACTTGTGCCAGATCTCCTTAAATTCTGAACGCTTCCCAAGACACTCCTTTTCTCTTCCTCCTTCCCTCTCCCCCTCCTCTGCCTCTTGACTGGCTGCCTGGTTCCTCCAGAATCTTACAGCGCACCAGGGCCTCCTCAACCAGCATAACCTTGCACTTGGTCTCCCCCGCCCACCACCACCGCTCAACCTTCCGGCCTACCTCCCCCTGCACTTGTCTGGCTGGGCCTGTACCCCTTGAGCCTTTCCAGTCTCGTCCTCACACTTAGCATGTGGACCTTCTTCCCTTGCACTCTCTACATTCCCCTGGCTCTGTCCACCTAGCCTCCCCTGGCCCTCTCTTAACCCCCAGGCATTTCGCCTTTCTGCCCTGACCGGCACTCTCCTCTGCACTTCTTGTTACTGCACTTGTATGATCCGAATGTCGCAAGGCCTAGTAGGACCGTTTGTTTTGTCTTCCCTGTCTCCCCTCCCCCCATTCTTGCTGTGCCTTGAAACACACTGTGTATATTGTAATGCCCACTGAATGAATAAAATAAAGACCTGTAGGCTCGGATTGTGCTTTTCTCTCATCTTTACTTCTCGAGCAGCAAACATTAGAAAATTATATATAAATAACAAAGCATAAACTACAACTCCCAATCTAGTTTGAGTCCTTGGTAGTTCATATAGTATTGGTCCTTTCTAAAACACGTGACTTTTATGACCAATCAGTACACAACCAGTCCCATGAACACTGAACCTTCCTGCTCATATCCTCTTTCTTTGTTGCTCGGTCAGCGAGTTAAGTACACCTTTTGTTTAACATTATTTAAAAATAAAAAATATTTTAAACTCTGCATATTGCTTTAAACAAGTACAGCATATCATTGTCCGTCATTATCATAACAGCCCAAGCCAGGTGCCATTCAGACTTTCACGTGAAACAAAAACATAACACAAAAATCCAGTGGCATTCAAACAAGGGAGTTTAGGCATCCCATATTCTCCAGGTAGTTTCTAGGAGATGGGGCAGTGTAAATTCGTGACAAATCCTAAACAGAGGGGCCTCTGAAAGAAAGGGGGCCATTGCAACCTCGTGAGGGAATGGGGTAATGCCCACGGTTGCCCCAATTACCTGCAAGTCCACGAAAATACATATATAGTCAGTAATATCTAAGAAGTTAGTGTTCACAGGAGTTTGTCATCTGATGGGTGAAACACATCACCAGGAGTCGGCCATTTCACGCCTACAAGTTGTCTGTGGGCTCACTCACACCCGTTTTTAAGGCTCTATACCAGGCAGATGTTTCCACCGTACTCCATCTCACAAGGTCCTAATAGCACAGAGAATGTTGTGATCCCCTCTTCAACCTCCAAGCCATTGTAATGCTCCTTTTGGCCAAAACACATGCCAGATCCATCAGTTTGACCACGTGCCTGGACTTCTCCCGTCTCGGTATATTCCCAGCAAGCATTCCGCTGGGTCCCAAACACAGCGTGAGATCTCGGCCCGAATGCACGCATTCTGAGAACATATGGATAATATCCGCTTTTTCAGCGTTACACCATGGACAGGTAGATTGTACAGTAGGGTTAAATCTGGCCACACACCTGGGTGTCATAAACATTTTGTGGAGTACGTTTAGTTGCAAGAGGCGGAATCTCATGTTTTGGGAGACCTTAACAAAAATCAATGCGGCATCACATTGGGTATTTCTCAACTCTAGCCCAAGATCCGCCTCCCACAACATTTTCAATCGCACTCTGCGCACACTCACTGCACCCAGTAAGCATTTACACATCCTAGACACCGGGTGCCAGCCATCTTCTAGATCAAACATCAACATTACCAATGTATTGGGTTCTGGTTTTCTGGCAAATTCGCCCATTTCCTTTTCACCCATGCCACCAGCCTCCAATACCTTAAGAACTGACCCCTAGGGAGACCCTTAGCTTGCATCAATTCCTCTACGTCCCAGAAATTTCTGTCTCTATATATGTCCCCCCACGTAGTGAGCCCCAGATTTTCCCAACTCCTGGCCACCGCCAGTACATTCCTGTTTCCTGTGTCTGCTTTCGTTGGGATGTGCAGGGAATATGGATCGCTCAACCCCAGTACTTTCAGTGTTCTTGCCCATACTTGTCATACTAGTCTAAGCAACAGTGACATGTGGCCTATACAGCACTCCAGGACCCATAAAGCTTCCTTCAGCACGGCCGAATGTAACGCATCCTGCAGCAAACTGGTCTCTGCTCCGGGCTCATCTGACAGCCAGCTCACCACATGTTTTTTTTTTAATATTCATTTATTTATAATATATACATGAATACAGAAACAACAAACAAGTCAGCAAACTACAGTACAGAAATGCGTGAAAAAATAAAAACTGAAAAAAGAGAAAAAAAAACTAAAAGAAATCGTTAAACACGTTCCAGATCTTCTCATATGCAGACAATTTACCTTTCAGTTTGTATATCAATTTTTCTGTCCTCGACAGATAGTGCATTTCTTGGATCCATTCCTCGTAGGACGGAGGCACCCTACCTTTCCATCCACGGAGAATCAATCTCTTGGCCACAATGAATGCCCTATAGATCCACTTTTTCAGGGCAGAGCAGACATCATCCAACCCTGAATCATCACATAGGACAACCGTCCTAAAATCAAGAACTGACCCTCCACCAATAATCCTTCCACACACCCCACAGACCTTATTCCAAAAATATCTGACCCTCACGCAGCTCCACAACATGTGTTCCAGTGATCCTACTTCCTGAACACAACCCCAACAATCAGCACTGTCTGACATACCTCTTTCAGGGCACCAGTACACTCGATTTAGAATCTTGACCTGGCGAGATCTCTCACTCAAGTTCAGTGAACACAGAGAGACATTACTACACATATTCTGCCAAGCATCAATATCTATTTCAGACCCAATTCTCTCACTCCATACTCACCGCAGATTGTCATTCTTCTGATAATGTGACACGATTAACTTGTACAATCTACTGGCCAGACCACCTCCCTTCCCATCTGATTCAGTCAGAAAAGCCTTCACATCCCAAGAGTCAGACCAGTCTACCTCACCTACCGCCCTCTTCAGGCATCTCAGCTCACCACATGTTGAAATTGCGCTGCTAAATAATAAAGGTTGAGCCGCGGAAGTTGCACTCCCGCATCTTCGTAAGCCATGTGTTTAGAGTGCTTCGCAGCCGCTTCCGGCCCCATAAAAACTGCCTAAGTAAGGCATCTAGCCGGTGAAAAAAGCCCCTTGCAGTAAAATATTCCACATTAGCAAAGGAGTATAGGAAACGCAGACGTATTATCATCTTCACTATAGAGACCCGACCCAGAAGGGACAATGGCAACTTAGCCCAAAATAACGTAGACCTTTTCACCCCTTCCAGCACCTTGACTGTATTTCGAACGTCCATACTTTTGGGTGTGTAGGCTATGTGTATTCCCAAATATTTGAACATGCTGATTTCCCATTGTAGCCCCAGGTCTGGTAAATCCCTCACGTCCTAGTGCCGCAAACCGGCTAGGAGGAATAGGCATGACTTCTGCCTATTGAATGTGATCCCAGATAGTCTGTCGAAGTCCTCTTAGGGTTCTAGGATAATAGTTAAGTTATGCTTTGGTTCACAAAAGTATAGGAGAATATCAGCTGCGTATATGATATGATATAAGTTTTTTATAACGCGCCTGTACACAAGTGTTTCTAGGCGCGACAAGACAAGGAAGGGAGGACAGAAGGAGGACAAAGCAACAATCTTACTGGGCCTTGTGTCATTCAGATCATGCATGCAGGGAAACAAGATGGTTCGCCCCTTCCAACACCACCCTGGCTTCAGAGAATTCTTGGCGGAAAACACTGCCAGTGGCTCCAAAGCGAATATGTAGATTATGAGTGACAGTGGCCATCCCTGCTGCGTTCACCTTTGTATTCCCCATGTGTCCGACACTCGCCTTCATGTTCTTATCCTAGATACCAGCTGCATATGCACTAACTTAACCAGTCGCATAAAATCTTCTCCTTTTCCGGGCATCCCAAAGATGAGTTTGGTCCACTGTGTGTTGCAAGCAGCGGAGATTCACGGACGTGCTTCTACCAGGAACAAACCCTGCCTGGTCCTCATGAATTATAGCACTGATCACTTTAGGGAGCCTCCCCGCAAGCAACGCAGTTAATATTTTCACGGCTTGATTCAGCATAGCTAAAGGTCGATACTGATCACAAACATCAGGGGGCCTCCTAGGCTTGGGTGTAGGGATCATGTATGTCTCACGCATACTAGGTGGGAGTAGACCCCAGTCATATGCCTTCTCATATACTTTTTTTTTTAAATAAAGTTTTATTATTTTGAAAACAAATAAACAATACAAACCAAACTTGCAGCATTATTTACAACAGACTCGTGAACATCAATTAACGCACGTTACTGGTCCCCAAATCCCTCCCCCCTCAAGAGCTTATTTGCGTTTATCGTTCTGTATCTGCTGCGTGTGGCCGGGTATCGCTTCCTTCCGAAGCATCAGAATCCACCAATGTGCCAAACAGTCCTGTTATTAACATTCTCCAAGCCATCAGGTTACCCACTTCTTCTTCCCCGCACTTGCTACATGCCTCCTGCCACACTACCATTTCAGCCTCCGCCCATTTTTGCAAGTCCCGCCACCATACCTCAACCCGTGGCCTGTGGCACTGCTTCCAGCCCATGGCAATCCTTCTTTTAGCAAGCACATATGCCAGGTCCCTCAGTTTCCCAACATGTTTAGTATTCCGTGGTCTGGGAAACCCTCCCAACAGGCAGGCCCAGGCCGTATCTATGTTGAGCGTGACCCCTTTATCCGCTAGTATTCGTGCCACTTCCCCCCAAAAAGCTTCAATCACTGGGCAAGACCAGAACATGTGTGTCATATCAGCATCTTCTTCATCACATTTTGGGCATGCTTGTCTTCCTGCGTTTACAAACTTAGATATTCTTTTCGGGGTCATATAGGCTCTATGCGTTATGTATAACTGTATCTGCTGCAATCTGGCGTTTCTGGACACCTTCTTGTGGTATCCCATAGCACGTTCCCACATCCCGTTGGTCATCTGTGCCCCCACCTCTGCTTCCCAGTCCAGCCTCAAATGAGTCAAATCCTTCCCCACCCGGGTCATCACCATCTCGTACAGTCTAGAGATCTTGTGCCCTCCTTCTGATATGTCATATATTGTTCCCATTAGGACGTCTGGCTCCTCCGCCAGTACAGTCTCTGGCCAGGTTTTACGAATAGTCTGCACTAGCCTGAGATACGTGACATATTGGCCTCTGTGCAAACCTGCCTCTTCTCCCAGTTCTTCGAAATCTTTAATCATCCCTTCTTGCCATATATCTCCCAATGTGACCAGCCCGACCGATTCCCAATAGGTCCTAATTATCATTCTGAGTTGGTTGTCTCCCCCAGCTAAGGCAACTAGCGGCACCTGTGGGGAACACGGGTACGGGTTCTCCATCAGTTGGCATACTCTGCGCCACATCTTCCACCCAAGCAACATCATACCCGGGCGTTCTTTAATTTCAAGTCTAGGCACCCAGATAATCTCCTTTAGGTAAAACGGGGTGCAGTCCTGCCCAAATAGCCTAAATTCAGGAGTTACCTCATCAGAGAGCCATTTGGTTACATATTGCAACTGACTAGCTACATAATAGGCCTCAAAATGCGGCAGCTTAATGCCCCCTCTATCATGGAAGGTCTGCAGCTTCCATAGCGCCACTCTATTGCGAGTGCCATGCCATAGGAAGTCCTTGCACATGCTGTTCAGTTTGACAAAAAACTTTTTGGGTATAAAGTATGGTATATTACTGAAGAAATGTAACAGCCTGGGCAGGAACACCATTTTGAGCATCGCCCCCTGTCCCATCATCGCCAGTGGCAGCTTCTCCCAAAACTTCATATTGGTTCGGATTTTTTTCACAGCCACCTCGGTATTATGCAAGTGTTCCCCCTCCACCGTATGATACACATCTATTCCGAGGTAGCGGAAGGAATCAGCCGCCCAAGGTACGGACAACACTGGCAACCGCTCCAGAGGGGCTCCTATGTAGCTCCCCAATGGGAACATGCTCGATTTTTGGGGGTTCACCGCTATGCCGGACAGTTCTGCATGCTTTTCCATAACCTCTAGAATATACTGAAGATTTTCCTCCGGATATTTCAAATATAGTAGTAAATCGTCAGCATACAAGGATATTAGGTGTTTCTCTCCCCCTACCTCAATACCGACCATGTCATATTGTTGTCTGAGGTACACTGCCAGGGGCTCCAGGGCTAGAATGTATAAGGTCGGGGACCAGGGGCACCCTTGCCTGGTGCCTCTACTGAGTTGCCACCTCTCAGATATCACCGATCCTGTGCGTACCCTGGCCAGTGGTTCACTGTATAGTAATTTTGTCCACCTAACATAACCCTGCCCCATCCCGTATTCTTCCAGGGCTTCCAGCAACCATGGCCACCTCACTGAATCAAAAGCTTTGACTGCATTTAGGGACACCACCACCATTTCCCCCTCGCTCCTGTTTCCCTCTTCAATCACCCGGTGGAGTCGCCTATGGTTGTGGGTTATATTTCTGTTGGGGACATAACCTGTCTGGTACGGGTGTATCAGTTTGCTAATAACTCTACGCAGCCTATTGGCCAGGACCGCCGTCAATATCTTGCTATCCTAGTTCAACATTGACAACGGCCTATAGGAGCCGCAGCTATGCCCTGGCTTGTTGGGCTTAGGGAGCGGCACAATTAACGCTTCTTTAAGCGATTCCGGCAGCCGACCCATCTCAAAAGACTTATTGAGCATCTCTAGCATAGGGGGGAGTACTTCCACTCTATATGTTTTATAAAACTCGCCAGGGAATCCGTCCGCGCCCCGGGTCTTGCAGGTGGGCAGCTGCTTCACCACCTCCTCCAATTCCTCTAAGGTAATCGGTGCGTCCAGCTCCTCCCTTTCTTCAGCACTAATCTTAGGTAATTCCATGTCTTTTAAAGTTTCTCTAATCTCCTCTCGATTGTCCCCTCCTCTGTCCTCATACAATGTCCTATAATAGTCCAAGAATGCCTCGTTGACTCCCTCCTGGGTGTCAACCACCTCCCCGCCTTCTTTAGTTATTGTCCTAATCGGGGGCCTGGGGGTTTCGCTCTTATATAACCACGCCAACAAGCGGCCAGTTTTATCCCCTCCTGCATGTTGCCTCTCGACATACTTCTTATAGTTAAGGTTGCAGAGCCTTTCCCAAAGCTCTGCGCACTTCTGCTGTAACTCGAGTACAAGTTCCGCATCCCCTCCCGCCCTGTTGCTTTCGGGCTCAAGTTTCTCTTCTGCTTCCTCTAGTTCCGTTAGGACCCCACCCTGTAGGCCTTTTGACTTAGCAATAGCAGCACCCCGCAATACCACCTTAAAGGCTTCCCAGAGCGTGCACGCTGAGTCTACGCTGCCTGTGTTTACCTCAAAGTACTGTGTGATCGCATCCCTGATATCTTCCCTGAAGACCGGGTCCCGGAGCGCCTCCGCCCGGAGGCGCCATGTCGGTATCCGCGCCCTGGGGCGGCAGCACTGCCAACTCGGCACCAGAGGCGAGTGGTCCGACAGGAACCTCGCTCTATAGTCTATTTGGGTGGTCTCTATCACCACATCTGGCGTGGCAAAAAAGTAATCCAGCCTCGTATGCAGTTGCTGCGGAGCTGAGTAATGCGAGTACTGTGTTTCATTAGGGTGTTTCAGCCTCCAAACATCTGCCAGCCCAAAGTCGTCTAGTAATGTCTGCAATACCCTGGCCGCTGGGGTGGGCCTATCAATCTTCCCATCAGATCTGTCTGCCTTTGGGTTGAGCACGCAGTTGAAATCCCCTCCCCAGATAACCGCTCCTCCCATACACGCGCCCAGATGAGTACACAGGGTTCTAAAATACGTCGCAGTGTTTTGGTCGGGGGCATACGTATTTATGATGATGCACACCTCTCTATTCTCTACCAAAGCCTTTAATATGACCAACCTCCCCTCCGTGTCCACCACCTCTTGTGTAAGTTGGAGCGGAACGTGCGGTGCCACCCAGACCAGCACTTCCCTAGCGTAGGCAGAATACGGAGAGCCTACTACAGTACCTCTCCACTTCTTCCCCACCAGTTCCAATTTTTGCTGGGTCAAATGTGTTTCCTGCAGCAACGCAATATCAATCTTCTGTCTTTTTAAGTACATCATGACTTTGTTTCTCTTTAAGTAACTGTTAAGTCCCCTGACATTCCATGTTACGATCTTAAGGTCCCCCTGGCTCCTCTTGCCTTCCGTGTAGCGACTCCCCTTTGCCCACGTGATACAGATACAGCTCTCCATCTTTGCTTGTAGCTTCTTGTACCAGCTAAAACTCCCCATAACTATGTACACAGCAAATTCCCAACTTCCCTCCCCTCCCCCCATCCGTCCATTCCCCAACATCACACAGGCCGTCCTTAGGTCCGCAATCGCAGCTAGGACTTCTTGGTTAGCGCCCTATGTCGTCATGCCGCTTGCAGGCGGCTTGTCCCTGCTCTTGGTATTGTCTTGGCCCGGGGACGTCTTAGCGAAGTCGTCTAAGGTGGGCTGTTTCGCCTTTGGCCTCACCGTTCTATTCGACATGACCCAGAGGACCTGTATTTTGCACAAATGACAAATGCGCACTCAGTGCGCCCCTTTCGCTCGGTCACCGTGCGGCCTGCTCCTTCCTTTGTTCTGGACATTGGTCGGCCATTTTGTGTCGTCTTTCGTCTCCGGCGCTCCTTATCTTTTCCGCACAGATCTCTGCCGCTGTTCTTCCTACACCATCCAGAAGTTCACCACGCTTGGCCCGATCATTCACACACCGACATATGTATTTTCAACGATCGTCGGCCCATCGTTACGCACTTTTTCGCCCGGATCATTACAGGATCTCGGGAGCTCCTTCAGATCACGTCCTCCTACATGGCCCTCGTAGCCACGCCCCCATGCCTTCTCATATACGTTAAGCTGGGCAGAAGCCAGAGTGGGGCCATAAGCCTTGTAAAACTCTGCAGGGAGTCCTTCCACACCGGGCGCCTTCCCAATGGGCAAGGATGAGATCACACCCCTCAGCTCATCTTCAGTCAAAAGGGGACCCCAAGGTCCATCCATACAATAATCCCTCTGTCAAATCAAGTAGACGGAGCCATAACCTTCTCCACCCCACCTGGCGATTACTGACTCCTGTTCAGCGGAAAGCAAGTGTGTTTCTTGCATTAGCGTGATAGAAATGTGTTTCCTGCGCAAGTAAGAACCCATCCTCCTGACATTCCAGATCACTATTCTAAGTTGCGCCATCCCAGTAATGCCAAGGTACCCCGGATAGTCTCCCAGGGTGGCCACCCCGATGACACAGTACCTTCCCCTGCATATCATCCATCCCTTGAGTTCTGAACCCACATCTCAAACAGTCAAATCTCATTTTACGTCCCCCTCTGGCCTTCTTGCCCCACCCAACCTCCCATTCTCACCCTCCTCTTGGGATGCCACCGTTCATGTCAAAACACAAAAAACATGTACGGTAAAGCCAACAACAAACACCCCCAACACTGGGGCAAGAGAAACTGCCATTCTCTCCTTTCCCGCTCACCAGGCTCCAGACCTCATGCGCCTCCACAGTCCGGTCACACGTAGGAATTTCCCAACTCATCCTGGCTACAGCATGCAGCAGTATTTCTCCTAAAGCATCCCTCATGGTCGCCACACTGCCTCCTCCGTTCAATTCTGCTCCAACTCCATATGTGGAATAACCGAATGTGCAGGCAGGTAAGCAGAAACCTCTACATGAGCATCTTTCAGCTGAATTAATCTGCTAGCACTTGCTCACTATTGGTGTCCAGTGCTGTGTCTGATCTGTTTTGTCCCCCAAGCCAGTGCTATCATAGACTTTATGTCCACAGTGCCGACAGGAAACCTCTGCGTAGGGCTTGGCGCCGAACTGCGCAGCAAGTGCCTCTGCGCGCGGCCTGTCCCAGCCACCTATGTCAGGCCAGTGCTCCTCTGGTGCTCCTCACTGGAAGGTTGTCCCCGAGGCCTGGGGTGTCCTATAAGTAAATCCCTGCATTCACGGGGCTGATACCACACCAGCAGCCAGCGCAGGCATCCCCAGGGTCTGCCTTAATTCTCGCGGCGGATGCGTCATGCCGGGCGGCCTGTTCCCTCTGCCGCCTATGCGACATCCCCAGCCGCTGCAATGGCGCAACCTCTCAAGTCCGCCAGTAATGCTGTTGCCCAGCACCTCCACCATAGTCAGGGCCGCACGGCTTACAGGAACACCTAACTATACGGGCGTCCCGCTCCAGAGCACCACTCCGTCACCGGTGCAGCAGTAATCCAAGATGTCCCACAGTCTGCAGCCACCGGTCTGGGCTTTCAGCTCCTCCTCTGTGCTGCTGCCATATTGAGGGCCTCCGCCTCCTACAGGCCGTGCCAAATCTTGGTCACCAGCAGCCCCCGAAGCCACCCGGAACGTCCAGTATGGCAGCAGTTGGCTCCTCAGTGGTATAGCCGGCAGCGCTATGGTGCTGTAGCTTGGATCATGCTGCTAAAAAGGATATAATACAAGGATTCATGTGGGAGCTTCCGCCATACACGTCCTCAAGGCATGATCCCTGGCCACAGCCCTCCTTGTTTATCATTATATACAGGCTTTTATTCATTGGGGAGCAGGTGAGCCTGGGAGAGAGAAAAGGGAAGGAAAAAAGCCTGAAAGGTACATGATGCCCAGACACCCCCATGCATGCCACAGAAGGTAAAAGGTCTTAAAAGAGAGGCAGTGAGGTCGAGGGTGAAAGATAGCAGGTGGCAAGACCTATCCTCAAGCAGCTCGGATGAGCAAGAGGATGAGGACTGGCAGGAGCAATCCACCGATGATGAGGTGGAAACAATATCATCTCCATTGAGGGAAGACACAGGAAGGTTCCCAAGAAAAGGAAGGCTATAGAAAATGAAGAGGAGGACGGGGATGATTTTGACCCAGACTCCCTCATTCACCCACAGTCATCGGATTGGGAGCAAAGAGTGCAGCATATCTGAAGAAGCGGCTCAGGACACCTCTGGCAAAAGAAGCTAGAAACATGCTTCGAGCAGAGTGTCCCAGACCACATCTTCCAGATGGGATTGCCGAGACCCCCAAAGACAGATAAACGGATGATCACCTTCATGGGAAGATATGTTAAAGACATTAAGAAGGGTATGGATAGATCCTGGCATTCATGCCTGGCAATTGCCAACAGTGCGGCCACAGCAGAAAGACGTAGACCCATCGAAGTCAAGATTGACCCAACATTTTGCCAGCTAGCCACATCAGAGGCAGCTGCTGCGGCCAAAGTCAAATTATTCGGAGACTCTTGAATAATTGAACAAACGAAGTTCACAAATACCTACGCCACATTAGATAAGGCACAAGCATCCAACTGGTCGAAAAAGCCTCCTGCAATAAAATATTGCACATTAGCAAAGGAGTATAGGAAACATGGAAGTATTATCATCTTCACTATAGAGACCCGACCTAAAAGGGACAACGGCAACTTAGCCCAAAATAACTTAGACCGTTTCACCCCTTCCAGCGCCTTGTATTTTTGTATTTTTATTTATTTGTTGCGCACTGAAAGCCCACAGGCATCAGGGCTCGGACATAAACACAGAGGACTACATTTAAAACAAGACAGGGGATGACCGTATTTCGAACGTGCATACTTTTGGGTGTGTAGTCGAACATGCATACTTTCGGGTATGTAGGAACATGCAGATTTCCCATTGTAGCCCCAGGTCTGGTAAATCCCTCACGTCATAGTGCTGCAAACCCGCTAGGGGGTATAGGCATGACTTCTGCCTATTGAATGTGATCCCAGATAGTCTACCAAAGTCCTCTAAGGGTTCTAAGATAATAGGTAAATTATGCTCCAGTTCACAAAAGTGATTAAGCACATCAGATAAGGCACAAGCATCGCTGAAGAGAGTTTTTGGAAAACAGGTTTTCGGACGGACTGGCTACCAGCCGCTACACATATTGCAGGTCCTGCAGCGACAGGAGCCATTGGAGGGAGCAGAATGACCAAACCCGTTCTTTCCCACAAGGGGAAGAGACAGTGGAAGGGGCTGGTGGCATGCCGAACAACAACATCATAGCACAGGTGATGGCATGCGCAAGGCAGCAAGCGCAAATATTAAAGGGATGGTCTAGTAAACATTTTTATTTAAAAAATAGATAGGCCACATAAAAAAAAAAATACTAGCATTCTCCGTTTTAAAACTTCCTATGTAAAATTTTGAGCTATTCAAGCTCAAAATTTGCAAAAGCAAGCACAGGGGCGCAGCCATTTTGTGAAATGGAGGCCCTCCTGTGCTGGCTTTTGTTTTTGCGGCACTAATGAAGGAAAAGCCAGCCAGCTGTAGTAAACAAAGGCTACCGCTGGGTGGCTTTCCCTTCATTAGTGCTGTAGGCGGAGGACGGGGACCGGAGACCAGAGCAGGAAAGCTGCAGCTGAATCTCGTTAAGTGCTATTTATTTTTTTTACAAAAAATAAGCACTAGCTGCGGTTTTTTTTCTAAGTTTTCCGGGCTGGAGGAGCCCGGAAAACTTAGAAATAAAACCGCAGCTTTAAAAATGTTGTATTTATGTTTGCGGTCGCTTTTGAAGCGACCGCAAACATAAATTCAACGTAATTGTGTTGGAAAACGCTGCGGTTTTTCTTTCCAAGTTTCTCAGGCTCCTCCGGCTCGGAGAGTCCGAATGCCCCAAATGGAAAAGCAGATTCAGGCAGAAACAACGCAGCATTGCGGAAAACAACCGCGTTGTTTCTACCTGAATCTGCTTTCCCATTTGGGGCTCACGGGCTCCCCACAGGGAGCCAGAGAGCCCCAAATGGGAAATCAGCTGCAGGTAGAAACACTACGCGGCATGTAAACATAACCGTGTGTGTTTCTGCCTGCTGTGGCTATCACTTTGGGTCTCCGGTGCTCCCCTGGGAGCACCGGAGACCCAAAGTGATAGCCACAGCAGGCAGAAACACATGCGGTTGTGTTGGAAAACGCTGCGGTTTTTCTTTCCAAGTTTCTCAGGCTCCTCCGAGCCAGAGGAGCCTGAGAAACTTGGAAAGAAAAACCGCAGCATTTTCCAACACAATAAGGTTGTATTTATGTTTGCGGTCGCTTCAAAAGCGACCGCAAACATAAATACAATGTTTTTAAAGCTGCGGTTTTATTTCTAAGTTTTCCGGGCTCCTCCAGCCCGGAAAACTTAGAAAAAAAACCGCAGCTAGTACTTATTTTTTGTAAAAAAAATAAATGGCACTTACCGAGATTCAGCTGCAGCTTTCCTGCTCTGGTCTCCGGTCCCCGTCCTCCGCCTACAGCACTAATGAAGGGAAAGCCACCCAGCGGTAGCCTTTGTTTGCTACAGCTGGCTGGCTTTTCCTTCATTAGTGCCGCAAAAGCAAAAGCCAGCACAGGAGGGCCTCCATTTCACAAAATGGCTGCGCCCTGTGCTTGCTTTTGTGAATTTTGAGCTTGAATAGCTCAAAATTTTACATAGGAAGTTTTAAAACGGAGAATGCTAGCATTTTGTTTTTATGTGGCCTATCTATTTTTTAAATAAAATTTTTTACTAGACCATCCCTTTAAGCAGACACATACCCTCAGAAGGCGGGAGAGTGATTTGTAGAGGTATGTGGGTACTAGACACACTCCAAGTGTTTCATCTTGATTTTAATACCCTACCAGTGCAAGCAAAGCTAGCTAGGCCTTTAGTGCAAAGCGAAGAAGACCAGCAGTTGTTAGACACGGAAATAAGGGAGCTAGAGCGTTCAGGTAGCAGATCACGAAGACAGTTCTATAAACAATATGTTTCTAGTAAAAGGAAAACACAAGCTGAGGCCAGTGGAACTGGAGTGGTGGTTCAAGCATATGGAAGCCTGGAACGGGAGTGCAATATTTGGATCATCCCCGGACCTGGTAGTAGAGTTCGATGGCAGCAGATGTGGCTGAGGTTCCCGATGCAGAGAGCTATCAACAGGAGGCAGATGGTCAGAACAGGAGCTAGAACTCCACATCAACTGCCTAGAACTGCTAGCGGGGTTGTTTGCAGTGAGATGTTGAACCCAGGAGAGAGTTCAATGTTGTGTACTCCTCAAGATGGACAACTTGTCCGCAGTCAGATACATCAACAGACTGGACGGCACAAGACCCAAAATGCTGTTAGAGTTGGTGAAGTATTTTGGGCATTTATCCATATAGAGAAAAGTGTCAGTGGCAGCGGAATATCTAGCAGGTCGGCAGAACGAATTTGCCAACTGGAACTCCAGGTTCCTCAGGGACGCCAGCGATTGGAAACTTGATGTGCAGGTATTCCGGGAACTAATGGCACAATGGGGCCTGTGTCGGACGGACCTATTTGCCTCGAGGTTAAAAAACCAGTTACCTCGATTCTTCAGTTGGAGACCAGATTCAGAAGTGGAAGCGACGGATGCATTTCTCCAAACTTAGGGCCCAGACAGAGAGTATGCATTCCCACCATTTTCAATGATAGTGAGGACATTGGCCCAGGCTAAGAGACAGAAGGCCTCTCTGGTACTAACAGCACCAGATTGGAAGAGACGAGCGTGGTTCCCCAATCTTTTGGATATGGCTTACAACAACCCGATAATTCTCCCGAAGAAGGAGTCAATCGCGCGTGAACCTACGGGGGATTCACCCGTTGGTGCAAACAGACAGCCTCTATCTGATTGCATGTGTGTCAGCAGCCGCATGGAAACTATGGTATCGTTTGAAACGCACAGTGCCATTGTTGTTCCATCACGTTCTCCGGAACATGCATTGCCAGTTTAGTTAATTTCAAGATGGCCATCGCCAGTTCCCTTCACTAGCACTCCGCTCCCTCTGGTTGCTGTGAACTGGATGGTCTCCAGCCAGCCCTCTGACTGGGGATCTCCAAACAGCCCTTTAAGATGAGTAGCAGCACCCTTGAGTTAGATGGGGGATGCAGATTCGTACTCATGCATCAAATCATTATGACAACTCAATAGTTTGGCAAAGGGAGTCCGTTTAATGACAAGTACAAAAAACCTCGAGCACATGAACATCAGCAACCGCTCAATCTTCTCGCTCTCTCTTCCAACTCCTCTCAATTTTTGAAAAAACAATATTTATGGTAAAAACTCATAATCATTGACGTGCAATCTTAAAAAACCTAACATGCAACGTGATTGGTTGTAGGAAGGTAACTTTATCATAGGTACTATATCTGTATATTGTAATGGGGAGAGGGGATTGGATACTCAATGTCAGATGGGGCAACTAAGCCCTTCCTTCAACATGGCCACTATCAACGTCACCCAAAGTATGACGTCTCATTGGCTGTATTCTCTATAGGACCCTAGATTACATAGTCCACTATGATTGGGTTGGCATCAACCCCACTCATACTTTTCCACTCACGTCTAGCAGCCTGCAGAAAGAACATCCATGTGCAGAGAAGCTCGTCTGCACCCAAGTTTTCCTCCAATTATGTTACAATCAATCCTCACCTCAGTGGTCATGTGTCAATTAATGCCTTGTAGTTTGGCCTTGAGTCTGCTTCATAGACTGAGAACTTTTAGGGAGTATGGGTATGGCAGAGATCCATGCGTAGGTGTGAAAGTCTTACTCTTCCTGCTTGCCTTGTCACGTGACTAGGACACTGTGAAATCGACCTATTCTACGTGTATTTTCATATTATTTGATTTAATTCTGCCAGTCTTCTCCCATCTGTGGCTTATCTTGACCTTTCTGAACAGGATACTCTGTTCTTTTCTCTTTAATTGTATCCACTGTCGGCCCTTTCCAACCGGACACGACCTTGGCTTCTTGGCATGATTACTTTTTAGCTGAGTTTCACTCCATTCTAATTCTCTATTTGTTTGCTGCAACACTACCTTTGTTAATTTCTGCTTATATGCATAGCGGAATCATACTTGATCTGTACAGTGTCGTACATCGTCTGCCTCTCTGGTCTGGTTATCTTTTTATCTGGGTGTCGATGCAGCTTTGTATGATGTCACCATTCATTTTCCTTTATTATCTTCTTGGTTTTTTCTGGTATTCCATTCTGACAACCATCATTTTGTCTTGGCTGTAGATCTGGTTTTTTCAATGGGTACCATGTTTTCTTAGGTGTCGGTACTTCAATAGGTACGGTTACTCTAATAGGCACTGGTCATAGCCCTGCCTCTGCTTTTTGCTGGTTTATTTGTTCTCCATACGTCACATATTTTGGCGTGAAAGTACCTGGTACTACGAAAGGGGTGGCTGGAGTGTGGATAGCCCTTGGCACTTCCTCTTCAACTGCATTGCAGCCGCTTACCTCCTCCTTTGTGGTGAGACGCTGTTTTTCCTCTGGGTTTTTCCTTCGCTCCTGTTTTCCTTTGGTTTAAGATCTTTTGCTAGCTCCCCGTGTTGTTCTTCTCCCTCCTCCCTGTTCCTGGTCGTTGTTCTTGCTGCCCCTGTCAGCTGCCTTCTTCCGCTCCACGCTGTGTGTACACTTACCCTTATGTGAGTGTTGTTTCTCGCCTACCTTTTGTGCCCTTGATTTACCTTGGCTCCATTCTCTTTCACTGCCTCTTTCCATTGGACCCTCGCCTCCTGGATCTCAGTACCTTGGCTCCATTCTCTTACTCTGCTTCTTTCCATTGGACTCTCGCCTCCTGGTCTCAATACTTCACTGTGCCAGCTACAGCAGGCATAGTGGCTTCCCTGAGGTAGACAATACCTCTACATGGACAGACGTTGGTCCTGGAAGAAAGGATCCCCACCTCCAGGCGAGTCATCAGCCTTCTCCAGCAACAAAGACTTTGGTGCGGAAGATCTAGCCACCATTGCCAATGGGCAATTTCAGGGGGATCCTGGGCTAGGCCGGGATTATCAGGAAAGACATAATGCAATATTGAGGAGTCTTGGGCTCCAGGGACAAGGAAGGACTATGGATCAGCATGGGCAAAATGGCATAGCTGGTGTATGGAGAGGTACGTGTATTCCTCTGGAGTGGATGTAGTGCATGTAGCTAATTTTCTAACACAAATGGCGGCGCAGGGGAGACCATACAGGATCATTAATACATTGTGCTCAGCCATCTCAGAAGATAGCTGTTGGGTAGCACCCGTTGATATGTAGATTACTGAGAGGTATAAAGCTGCTTAAGCCACCTACATTGAAGTACTCCCAGTTGAGGGATGTTGTAGGGGTATTGAAGATGTTTTCAGCATGGCATGACAACATGGATCTGTTCAGAAAGGCGCTGACAGCCTTATTATTTATTGGCAACTCAATTCGGTTAAATTCTACAATTCCATTACACTATGTAGGACATTCCTTTATGGATAGGACTGGAAAGAGAATAACTGGCAAAAGCATTTGGAATTCGTAACATATTTCATAACATATCTGGAAAATGTAATCACCCACTCTTTGAAAATTATATGTTAACTTGGAAAAAGCACACAAGTTGCTTGTGGCACACCAATTTCTATTAAAGGCAGCACCTCGTTGGGGCAATAATGTAATTTTAATACAGGGTCCCCCCCTTAATCTGGTCCTTTTGAATCAGTTGTGGTATACCTGAGATGTCTGGTTTGTTGGTTGACTTCAACTTTTCCAAACCTGTCCTCACAATTCTAACTACTTGATGTGGAGTATTTCAGATATTTACAGATTAGAAGGTGTGTCAGGGTGGCATTACTCTCATTACTTCACAAAATTAAAACTCCTTTGTTGGCTCCAAAGGTTGCTTTCAACCCAATCCAAATATCAATTTCTACACTGCATTCAGTATAGGCGCTTGAAATGTCTTACAAATCAATGTCAGTGAAGTTTAAGAATAAATGGTAGAAGGCAATACAAGATAAATCTATAGACTCAAAATGGGCAGACATAATTAGTACTAACGCTGGGATTATAAGTGCTACTTATATCTGACTATTACAAGTCTAAACATTGATCTTGTATTGCTTTCTCCAATTTGGAGGACTAGTATTACACACCTGACAAACTTCATGAAGCAAAATTAATACAATAATAATTATTGTTGGAAGTACACTTGAAGGTATGAAAATTGCCCAGACCTTTGAGGAATGTGGGATATGATATTGCAGACATTTAATAGATGTATGGGATTGAAGTTACCTGGGGAAGCTCATGTGGGCATACTGCATGACTTCTCAGAAGTAGAAGCCACATCTAAACATGTTACTAGATGGATAGTTGCTCCTCTCATGGCAGCAACGGTGTGTATCACAACACTATGGAGAAAGAGGCCAGGACCCAAATACAGCACATAGTTTGTGGACATGCCTCTATTGGGCAATTATTAAAGGATAATGTATAGATTGCAGGATCAAACACAAGTGGTACAAGATATCTTAATGTCCTTCCTTTCTTTAATAAGTACCGCCTAGACTCCTTTTTGATTTGTGGTAAAGAAAGATTATATCCATAGCCTAGTTACTATAATTGCACGTAAGATATTCTCTTTAGCAGTATTTTAGTATGATACATATGAAGACTTAAAGATTTATTTTGACCATGAGACACCAATCTAGATAAACATATCTGTTTCATTATATTTGATTTGGTTTACTACTGGTACCCCATGATACAACGTATGTACTTTTGGTTATACAGATCATACAATGGCCAGCTACTGGCATTAATACACATTTCTGATGTTCATATCAGTTCATTGCAAGAGCCATTCAGAGAATATTGCATTACAATATTGGTGCAAATGGTAAATAACCAGAAGAACTTGATGATGTTAGATGATACAACATATGCAATATTTTCTATCATTGGTTTTATTAATTACATTCCTTAACGTAAATTGGAGGATTTTGTTTACTTTAATTACTAGTGTTTGGTTTCCTTGTGTTATCTGGAATTACTGTCCCTTTGTTCTACTTCACTTTGCCTGATTACAATATGCACATTTCCGCACACAATTTTGAATTCACATTTGGGATACATGTTAGTCCATGTTAAATAGATTCAGGAATTAGAATGATGTTCAGTCTGCATTTTTCCTTTTTTAATGAATCTAAGTAAATATCATGTCATCATAAATATGTTGCACGTGAGTGTAATACGTTTTAATATGCCAATAAAACTATAATTTCAACAAAACTAATGATAGAACCAAAAGGTCTAGATCCTAATCTCAGTTTACCCATTTGACCAAAGATGTTTGAATTTGGTCAAATCAGTGAACGCATAAAGCACAATAAGATTACTGTGGATAGAGATGGCCTAGTTGCTTGGGCGTACTTTGGGAACAGAAGGCCTGACTTATAATCACAGACGTCATTTAGGAGAAGCAATTGCGACCCACAATTTCTTATTTGTACTCGCTGTGTATTGCTTTGCAATGCATGTGATTTGACCAGTCTGAAAGCTGATCTATTAAAAATACTGTATTCATTTAGATTCTGAGCACCAACTCCTAGCTGTTAACTTACTGGTTATTGAAACGTTGCAGCGTCATGTTTTCCGTAAATAGCCTAACCTCTCAATAAGGTTGAGGATCTTTTCTTGATGCCCCGTGCTGTAAGGTTATTGATGGGACAATGTTTCCTTCACTTACACTATCATTTGGTTTTGGCTAAATGCCGCTGGTTCTCATTTTGTTTTTCTTACTTGCCCAAAATTCTGTGATCTTGGGCAGCTATCTTTCCCTATCTCCGGCTGTTTTCTTCTCTGTAAATGCTTGGAAACAAAAGAGTGCCAGTATAAAGTGCAATATCAAATAAGAAATGCAAGGTCAAGGGTCAAGAGGGGATATCATATCTTTTCCTTTCCTTTCTTGTGCTTTTCTATGTATATCCAAGGCTAAGGCCATCTGCGCAAGAAGTGCTCCCTATGCACAGCACACATCATGTGGCTCCAGCAGGAGACTAAATCCCTGCCTCACATTTCTGTCCCCTATGCACAGCGCAACTCCATCCTACACACGGTGCGGCTCCAGAGAGAGCCCGAGTTGCCACCTCGCAAGACAAGTGTGCACGGTGTGGCTCACCCTGGTGCCCCAAGCCTCACACTGCCCTAAGGCACCACACAACTCTGTCTACATAGCTCAGCCTCAATCCTCTGCACACCGAGTAACTCCATACCTCAGGCCATCCTGCATGGCAACCACCACGAAAACATACAGCACAGCCCTGCAGCCTCAATCTGGCATGGCCTCCGCGTAATACAGGCCAATGGGAGCATCCGCCTCATGCCCTCGCGCATGAAGAACAGTCTTGAATCATCACCGAAGCAGAGGCGACCATAGCTTGTGTGTGGGGAGGGGTAAGCAAATGAGCAGCATGTGATATCCTGTTAGTGGAGCAGGTCAAGTGTCAAGTTGATATATTGCTAATGACAAGATCTGAATTTTAGTCTGAGTTTCCCTACATGACCATAATGGTTTGTTCCTAGGTTAAGCACTGTCTGCCTGTGCTCCAGTTCTCTTATCTGTACTGTCTCCCCACTCCCCCCACATAAAATCACATGTTCTCAGTGCACATTAATGGACAATTGTAACCTCTCCTTGTTTCAGATTTGTTAGCTGGGGATAGGCTTCCATTCTCTTCTGTCATTGTACAGGAGTGTTGGTGACACATGAAGAGTAAGCAAGATGCTGCCATTTACTTATTCAATTGAACGCATGTGATGTTATTCTCCTCATGCCAGGTTTGTGCTCATTCCAACCCTGTATCAAAACGTAGGCAAGTGTGACAAATTTGACAAAATGTAGGGCATTTCCCATGAGCCTGTGAAATATGCTGGAGCCACGGAGGTTTCACAAACTTTAGTTTATTCTTCAAGTATCATCTGAAGTCCTACCAGCAGCATAGCATCCCTCCTTTCAGTAGGCTCTATATCAGTCATCCTTCCAATCTAGATCCCTCACTACTCAACATTCCCAACATTACATCATAGGATTCTACAACCTGGTCCACTGATTATAACATATTCTGCTCGCCTGCCTGTTTCTATGATGCAGTGCCTTGTTACATGGTACAGGAATACTGAAGAGAAGGAGAGAATGTCCGTTATACCCTACTGGACTACACGTGGAAACACATGGCTGTAGGAGATACCCTTGAGAAGGAGGAGCAAACTTGGAAGCTTTGTGTCATAATGTACACTGGAATGCCGGCTCAGCGTAGCCTGCATTCCAGGTGCGTGAGGAAAAGGACGGTTGGTGAAGGCTGTGTGGCCACAGGATCTGTCTGTCTAATAAAAACTTCCACTGCACCGACTCTTTCCTCATATCACTGGCGTCTAGGACAAGCAAAGACAGACCCTGTGCAGCGGCTCACGAGTGCACTGCTCGGCGCACCAATGGACCAAGCAAATAGCTACAGCTGATCCGGATGCACCCTTCTCTGCAGGGAGCATGGCGGCTGTGAGAAAGGACAGAGAGAGCCTACAGTATGCATCCGAGTGCAGGAGAAAAGAAACACCACATCGGCACAGCCTGGTATATGGTGCTGAGCGGCGACACTAAAAAGCTAGAGGAAAGGTCCTAAATGCATCTACAACCACCCCGTGATGCTGGGCAAAGGCTGCACTCCTTACGACAGCAGCGACATTCGGAGGACAATGAAAAGGAGATCAAGCATATCAGGCGGTGCAAATCAAACCAGGGAAACGTCCCAGCAGGAGTTTTGCTGTATGCAGAGGCAATTCACAGGTATTGCAGAAGTTTTTGGCTAAGGAGAAATGATTCATTCTATGCTGCTCAGCAGCGGACCTAGTGTGGTTGTTGCAGGTGTATGGAGATACTGATAGGATATATCCATAGTGGAAGGGGGGTCTACATGCTCTACTGACATTAAAGGGTGCACCAAGTGCCAGTTACTGGCAGAGTGGGTAGCACAGACATATTCCACACCATAGCGGGGTAGCACAGACATATTCTGCACCATAGCAAGGGAGTAACTGGCAAATTGGACTTGTAGAGCACACGGTAGCATGCAGCATAGCAACGCCAGGCGCCCACTGGCCTTTTTGATGTCCCCAGGTGAACTGCTTGTTCTGTGGGACTTATAGGTGGATGCTTTCAAGGTATACATGCATCGGGCTGGGGGAATGAAGTACAATGATGGCGAAAAGGAGGCTGGGCTATTGAATTGCATTGGGACGGAGGGGCTCAGAATTTTCAGACATCTTTCAGGAGAGGAGGTGAATGTGCCGGGTGGCAGAGAAGGGGAGAGAGTGTTGAGTGCATACGGAACAGCTCTTAAAAAGTTGGAAGGGCAGTTTGGAAAGAGATCCAACGTCATACTCGAGCTGTACCATTTTTTCACCAGAGAACAAGGAGATAGGGAAAGCATCGACACTTATGTCACGGCACTGCGGACGCTTATGGCTACGTGTAGGTTCACGGGTACGCTGGACGAGTACATTAGGGACCAAATCATGATGTAGACCAGCAATTCCAAAGTCAGGGAGAGACTGTGGATAGAAAGAGATCCACCACTAGACAAGGTGATAGAGATTGCAAGAGCTATAGAGGAGTCATGTGCCAGCGTCCAAGTGGCTACTGAGAAAACGGACAAGTATGGCCAAGGGGAGTTCTGAAGAGTTCTGAAGAGAGGGCCAGTGCCGAAAGTACACAAGGTAAGGGGGGTTCCTGTCTTGGCCAGGGAAGGTTTGAAATCTGAACTGGAGAAGTTAAAATCGGCGGGGATTATAGAGGAGATAGAAAGTTCTGAGTGGTAATCTGCAGTGGTATTGGCTCGGGTTGAGGATGTGCTTAGATCTTTGAGAAATATATGCTAGTATTTGAGTAGATCGCCATCCTCTTCCTAACATCAATGAGTTGCTTTTGACAATGGGACACGCAGAGTGGTTCTCTACTTTTGACTTGTCATCAGCATATCACCAACTGGATTCACGTCCATTGACCTTGTTTGTGACACTGTTTGGGACATATAGGTTTTGTCGCGTGCCGTTTGATTTGGCTTCAGCGTCAGCAGTCTTTCAGCGTCTTATGCAAGAGTTGTTTGGGGTGTACCGGGGGTAAGTTACTTCCAAGATGACATTTTGGTGTGGGTTAGGACCAAAAAGGAGAGGGTGCATTAGGTTATGCGCATTCTGCAGCGGAGTGGGTTGACGGTAAAGTTATCCAAATGTCAGGTGGGGGTGCCCAGTGTGACTTATTTGGGGCATACACTGGGAGCGGACGGCATAAAGCCAAGAGAGGAGCTGGTGAAGGTTATGAGGGAGGCTTCATCCCCTATTAATAAGGAACAACTCAGGTCGTTTTTGGGCATGACAGAGTACTGTGTCAAGTTTATACCGTCATATGCAGAGAAGACGGTGTGCATGCGGGCTCTGTTAAAGAAAAATGCCAGGTTTGAATGGTCCCAGGAATGTCAGGACAAATTTGTGAAATTGAAGGAGGATGTGGACGGGGCTCCGTCTTTGATGTCATTTCACCAGAAAAATAAGACAGTATTTACAGTGGATGCAAGTGATGTAGGCGTGGGGGCAGTTTTAGAGCAGTGGCACAATGGTATTTGTAAGCCAATTGCCTTTGCATCTAGAGCGCTTAGGGATGCAGAGAGACGGTATGCGGTTATAGAGAGAGAGGCATTTGCCGTGGTGTGGGCCTTGAAGAACTTTAGGAATATTTCTATGGGGAATTCCCTATGTTATCAGGATGGACCGCAAGCCTGTGGTGTATGTGCTCACGACCAAAGGGGTGGCATCAGTGTCTCCAAGAATAGCGAGGTGGATGGTGGATCTGCAAGAGTTTAATTTCAGGGTCGAGTACCTTCCGTGCAAAAGGAATGGTGGCAGACTGTTTGTCGTGGTTGCCTGTGGAGGTACCGGAGGTGGTGGAGGAATGTGATGTGGGCGCTCAGGTGGCATGCATACTTGCCACGGTGGATAAGAATGAGTGGGAGGTAGAATCAGCCAAATATGCTGAACTTGCTTGGGTTAGGGAAGGTTGGGAGGCAGTTAAAGATAGGGTGGAAGGCAAGGGGTACATGCAGGTTTTGAGTGAGTTGGCAGAGGGACCCTGGGGAGTGACGAGGGGAGAGAGGTTGGTCCCTCCCGTGAGTATGAGAACTAGGTTGGTGGAGCTGGCGCATGAAGGGCATTTAGGTAGGTCTTTGACCTAAAGGAGGTTGCGTGAGGCGTATTGGTGGTCAGCCATGGATGAGGAGGTGGAAATGGTAGTGAAGGAGTATGTGCCCTGTGCCGTGAGTGATAAGAGTAGGTTGGTGCGTTCGCAACCAGTGTATCCTGTGGGCATGCCCAACGAGGTGTGGTCCAAGGTGGCTTTGGACATCATGGGCCCCATGGAGTTTTTGAAGGGTGGTTTGAGGTTTATGGTGGTGCTGCTGGATTATGACTACTTACAGAGGTATTGGGTTCCTCAAAAGGATATTCGATAGGGAAGGGGTGCCTGCGAGCATGGTTACGGACAACGGGGTGCAATTTGTGTCCCAACAAATGCAAGATTTCACAAGGAACTATGGCATTAGACATCATAGAACTGCATTGTACAATGCACCTGTGAATGGATTGGTGGGAAAAATGTATAGTTTTGTCAAGGGTGCCATTCAGCTGGCCATAGCCAATGGGTTGCCGTGTCAGGAGGTGTTATCAGAGGCCTTGTCGGCATATAGGAGGACTCCTTCGGTCATAACTGGTAGAACTCCGTTTGAACTGATGAGGGGCAGGAAGGCTCGGTCTAATTAAGGACAGCTGCCCTAGGTGGGGGGGTGGTGACAGAAGTGAGTATGTCTGAGGTATTGCAGAGAGTGCGGTCTCATCAAGATCGCGTGAGGGTGCAGCAGCATGGGAGAAGGCTCACCAGGGTTGAAGTTGGCGATCGGGTCTGTGTGAAAAATCCCAGGTTTGTTACCAAGGGGAGTAGTGCGTTTATGTACCCTTGCGTTGTGGTAAGGGTGGGGACAGGTTATGTACTTCTTGATGATGGGACGAGATGGAGTAAGAGAAGGATTATCGTGCTAAGCCGTGGTGCAGCACAGTCGGCTCAGCGGGATTCTGAGTTGGAGGGTGCTTTATGTGATTTCTCTGTGGAACAGTGGGTTTGTGGGTCTGGAGGTGGTGATAGCGAGGTGTCTATGGGAAGCGGTCAGGAGGTTGGAGTGAATGTGGTGTCAGAGGAAAGTGTAGCCCGTGCTTCGGCTGTGAGTGGGAGGCGTCCATCGAGGCTTCATGGGCCTCCAGTAAGAATGAGGGATTATGTATTGGAGGGGGTGAACTGTGCTCAGGTTGTTTTGTTACTGCGAGCATGTGCATTGTTCTGTGCGTGAAATCCAAGTCTTTTCATAATTCCATGCACAGTTATTGTTCTCTTTTATTGTTTCTTTTTGTTTTCTTTCATGGTTTCTTTTGCTACATTTTCAACCTTTTTGAGAATGATTCCTTGTTGTTAAGTTCATTAAATGTTTTATTGCCTAGTGCCACATTCTTGTATGTTCTTTCGTTGGTTGTGCCGAGAGGGGGGGAGATGTGTCATAGTGTACACTGGAATGCCGGCTCGCTTTAACACGTAGTCGGCATTCCAGGTGCGCAAAGAAAGGGATGGTTGGTGAGGACCGTGTGGCGGTGTGGCAACAGGGTCTGTCTGGACTTACTTCTACTACACGGACTCTCCTTATATCACTTTGCTGTGTGTTTGCCTGAGAGTATGATGTAGGGACTGTTTTAGGAATGAAATGCTGGGTGTGTGAGTATGGAGTGTTCCTAGAGTGACATGGTTGGGAGTGATATTGTGCCATTATTGTACTCCATGTACCTCAAATCACTCACCTCTGCTGCAATAAAGAAGCCTTGCTTTTGTGCCTCAGCTCTGACAATGTCCTTGCTGTAACCCACACCAATTTACTGGCAACAGTGGCCCTACTGCTATGCCGGGGCCACAGCCTGAAAGACTATCACTGCCCCCCCCAGAAGAAGACTATCCTGGTCCCGTCTTCCACTGAGCACCTAGCCTCCTGTGAGTGCAGCTATCACCTGTGCTGCCCTTGCCTGACTTTCAGCTAACAACTGTCTCTACCCTGTCTTCGCCTCTGGCGATCGTCTCTACTGCATCTCAGTAAGGTTGCTCCGGTGCCACTACCACATATCTGTTGCACTGCCCTGCCACCTCTGAGAAACCTAGCCCGTGTCCGGGCGTAGGACCGGGGTGGTACTGCCAGGATGCAACATGCAGGGACCATGCAGAAGAAGGCTCAGGATAGCCTCAAGGGAAGGCCTTTCATAGTTTAGGGGTGTAAACACATTCTGCGGGTTCCCAAATGTGTTCTTGTGCCAATCAGCTCCCTCTTGGATCTGCTCTGTATTCAGTGATTGCCTTTACCACTTAATCTAGGTTTCCATCAATGATCTTGAATGCTGGTTGATTGGTGAAGCTAATCCCTTTGGTAACAGGCTTCAAAAAGGAGACATGGAATACTGGATGGACCTTAAAGGTTGAGGACACATTGCTACTAAGGTTATGATCTGAGACATTTTAAAGGGTGGTTGCAACTTTCCACCTGCCCCCTGTAATTTGACATGTTTTGTAGGTGATCATGCCAAATCCCAAACCTTAAGCGCTGGGTCTTGGAATCTCTTCTCTTCCTGCCTTTAGTAGCTGGCCTCATCTTCCGCCAGTGTTTGTGTTGCCTTAGTAATGGTTTCTTGAGTTTGGTATGCCGTTGGTCCATTGTGAGGTTGTCTAACTTGCCAACCTTTCATGGAGGATAGTATAATTGTTTCCATAATTAGAGAAAAAAAAGGGAAACCCCCGGGTTGAGTGTTTTTAATTATTATAGTATTGCTCAGCGCAACATAGATGTTCGTAGCAGTTCTCCTATCTGTTAAGGAAACAACGTAAGTATTTTTCCTCTTCCTGACACTTGGATCGTCTGTCTGTAATTGATAACTAGATGAAAGACAGGCATTCCAAAACCGAGAAATCCATTGATACGATCGCTGCAGGGGGTGCATGAAAACAAACCACGTGTTGAAGAAACGCAGAGTCTAGGCTCTAGGCATTGGGGGCGCCTTTCAGGGGAACAAACTAGCTCATTTTTGTCAGCATGTATTTATTATTTATTTTATTTATTTCTATAGCGCTGATCAAAAGGCCCTGAGGCATGAGAGCGCTGGAGTGCATGTCAACTTTGATCGGAATATTATCATATCTCCTGTCATTGGGTAAGTCTGTGATCAAATCCATGGACAGAGTATGTCAGGGATGTTGTGCCGTGGCTAGTGGGCTCATTTATCCTGCCTGCCATTGGTGGATGCCCTTTTGCCAAATGCAAAGGTCACGGGTTGCTACAAAGTCCTTAACATTTGAATACAATTGTTTATGCCAAAAATGCTTGTCAGGACTAGTTTTTTTGGAATCCGCTGTGCCTCGCTGAGCAGGCACAATCTATCTCAGATAATGCTTCTTGCTGCAAATGATCATCAACAAGCAACTGGCCTTCATGGTGCAATAAGCTCATGTTTTGAGTCTGAGCTCTTGCGCAGTTTAACCACTATGGAATGTCTAAGGGGTTAGGGATGTTTCGGATCCATTGCAAAAAAACATGTGTGGGGGCACCCAAGAAGTGTCCCTGGGAAGTGATGTGGCTATCAACCTTGGGATGGGATTCTGCCTGGGGGAAAAGGATTTATTGACAAAGTATCCGCTATGCCATTTTGCTCTAATGGTAATTAATTGTAATCAGCAAAAAAAGTACAGCAAAGTTGTTGAGCCAAAAAGAACTTTGGTGATTTTAAAAATAAGAGTCCTGTGATATGGATGGTCTGTGATGGGGTCTCATGCCCCCAGGAGGTAATGACGGCATGTTTGAAAATCTGCTTTTACGACTTTTCACAGTGGAATCGTTTTATTCTGTCACCAAGAGATTCCTTGGAGAGAATAAAACTACCGAATGTAGCCCGCAGTGTCTCTATGGCGTTGTTCGACAACCCCTCTTGAGAGGTCCCTTTGGATACAACTGGTAAGTGAATACAGCCTCTACTTTACAATTTTTGTAGAGTGACCACCTATGGCCTGTTAGGCACTCCTTTATAACACACTACTAAATATCATTCAATTTATTTTATTTCCATTTTTTTTAAAACAACACAATAAAAAAGCTTATTAGCATACAATTCATCTTCAAAAAAATACCACTTGAGTACAACAATTTCGCTTTTTTCAGGGGGTAACTAAATTTAACTTTTCCTTAATGCCACAACAGTGATTTAGTTATGTAACAGAGAAACAGGGATATACAGCATTTTCAGTTCCCTAGTAGGTAGGTTTCGGCCCTCAATACGTGTACTGCTCTTTCTCACGGGCTGTCACTCAATATAGATATTGGGCCATCTTCTGGACAAAGTAAATATAACGGGAAAGACTTCCAATCCCCAGTGGTAAATCTTCTGGTCTAAAAACAATACATAAAACTACATTTAGTACCACATAAAAATCGAGGAGTGCCCACATGGGCTATGTCATGCCATGGTGATGTCTGCCCTATTTAACATATCGACCTGGTCACTAACCTGTTGTCCACAAATAATATAGCGGGACGTCTGAGAAACACCTTCTGATATAAAGTGCTTTTTCGTTTTTCTTCAGTGTTTTTTAATCACCTGGGGATTAGAAAGAGGACGAATCATGTTCACCTCTACGGAAAAACTGCTTTTTTGTAGTGCTTTACTGATTGTATTTAAAATTGACCAATATATGAGACAATTATTTTACTTACGCCTTGTAAACGTAGTTGTTTTTATTAATTCTGTTTTTGTTGATGATAGGTCATCTAATTCTTTTTTTCTCCTGGGAAAAATGTGTGTCGCAATATTTGCTCACTGTTCCATGTCAGAAAGAGTGCATCTGCAAAATGAAATGATAGCAGACTATTAGAATGATTCATGTGTTTTAATTTCTGCCCAAAGATTACATTATTAATGGGAAAGGCTTTCTCCTGTGCGCTCGCTCACTTTTAGAGAGCACAGTGTTACAAAAAAAATCTTGTTTCACCGCTACGTATATCGTTTCGTCTCAACGTTTTGTAAAGGAGGGCTTGGTTAGTATTGTACATTATATTACTAATGGGATATAAGTACTCTCACTTATGCTTGGTTACTTTTGCAGTTTTTTTATTTTATATTAAGACGCATACGCTCGTTTCAGCGTTTCGCGTACCATTTCATCTAATCATTTTTGAAAAGAAGGGCTTAGTTGATACTACTCACCTCTCTATGTTAGCTGCAATCTTGCGCATTTCGTGCTGCGTTTCATATCGGTGTTAACGAGACGGCCTCAAATAGTATATTTATATGTGAGCTACTTCCTATCACGTGATGCACAACTAAAAGTCACGTGATTTTTATTACGCAACGGTATCCATTGAAACCAAACGGACGAGCCTCACGTCTTTCAGTTGTTTTTTCACATAACGATGTTGTCGTCTACGTTGGGTGCGTAAAAAGAACCTCATGCAAGCTCAATCATGCTCGTATCTTTGTTGTTTGTTTTAACAAGTGGCCCGTAGGTCTCAGCATATCTATATTTAATTTTAGTGATATCCACATAGAATAAATCAGCCTAATCCATGTACCAGTGATTTTCATATCTCCCGGAGAAACAATGTGTGTTTCACATAATTAGAAGAGGGCTCCTACCTAACATAAATATGTTGGACCTGGGGACAGATATTATATTAAACCGGAAGTCTTATATTAAAGCCCATTGGGCAAAAAGCCCATGATGGTTCAATTTATACCATCTGTTCTATTGGTCATACATTTCAAGTGTACTGCCCCCAGTATCAAGATGGTTCCCTATTCTGAACATATAGTGGTGATGTTATTGATCTGCCCCCTTGTTTATAAAAACATATTCCATTCTATTCTTACATTAAGACCATGTTGGACTGTATGTATATCATAAATCCATTTTTGTTCACATTTCGTCAGCCTCAGGTCCCTATTGCTGCCTCTGGGTAACTTCTCAACTACCTGGATTATGCACCAGATCATCTCTGTGCATTTGTGTTGTTTGGCCCAATAATGTGCCACCAAAGGTTTAGCATCCACTTTGTTTCTTATGCAAGACTTGTTCTCGCATATTTTTTGTCGGATTTGTCTTTTGGTCTTGCCTATATAGACCAGGTCGCATGGGTATTTGATTGCATATACTGCCCATTGTGTGAGGCAGTTTGTGAAGGTCGTGAGTTGGATTGTTTTATCTCTTAATACAATACTTTTCATACTGTGTGTTTGTTCACATACTGAACAATTTCCACAGAGATGGTGCCCTATCACAGGGGGCAAGCCCCAAAGTGATGTTTGTTGCTGATGTACATTGGATTTAAGGGGGTACGTGTGTACCAGGGTGTCTTTAAGGTTTATTTGCCTTTTAAAGGCGAACTGTGGGGTGGGCGGATTAAAATCCGATGTCTTGATCATCTGCCAATGTTTAAGAACAGTTTTTCTAAGGAGACTACTAATTGGACTATATGTGCTCACACATGTTATTTTCTCCAAGTTTGTCCGATTTGTGGGTTGTAGGCATGTTGCTCTATCCATGTGTTGCACTCTTTTATATGCTCGGTGTACAGTTGAGGACCGATATCCTTTTTCTTTCAACCTCTTTTTCAAGAGGTTACGATGTTCTTTAAAAGCCTCTGTGTACAGTTTCTGCGAATTCGCAGGAACTGACCGTAAGGCAGTCGTTCTTTTAGGCTACGTGGTTGAAAACTCTGGTAATCGAGTAACATATTTTTGTCCGTAGGCTTCCTGTACAAGACTGTTTCAAGATGGCCTTGAGCTGTTTTTTCAATTTCAAGATCAAGAAAAGACACCTTTTGTTCACCATGTTCTATCGTGAATTTGATAAATGGATTTTGTGTTTTGAGCCAAGAATGGAATGCTGTTAGTTGTTCTATGGTTCCACTCCAGATCATACACACATCATCAATATAGCGAAGCCATATTGTGATGTATTGAGCGAAAGGGTTGTTGGAATGGTAAATGGATGAATTTTCCAGGTTATCCATATATATTGGCCAAATCTGGGGCAAACGTAGCTCCCATACTTGTGCCTTGTAGCGGATTGTAGAATTTGCCATTATAGAGAAAGACATATCTGTTAGGGCTAATCTTATACATTCTACAACAAAGGCTGTGGGGACTTTTGTTAGTGTGTGAGTATGATTATTCACACACTAAATAAATCTGTAAAAAAATTGTAAAGTAGAGGCTGTATTCAGTTACCAGTTGTATCCAAAGGGACCTCTAGAGAGGGGTAGCCGAACTGTCTTTTGTTTCTCTTCTATATAATACTCCCTATAGTACAGATTCAGCCCCTCCCTCCCCCCCGAAAACAAAAATATGGGAGAACCCACACATTTTGTCTATGGCGTTGTGACAAAACTATTTAAACAGCGACATTAGATGATTCTGTCTCTGCAAATTCTGGTCCAGTGCGACCGAGATTAACCAAAAGTGGTTCTAAGGGTGGTTTCTACTTCTGTAGATCAGGCAAATGTGACCTATTTTTGGTAATCAGAGCTAGCCGACCAGAGAAGCCTTAATTAAGCTGCCTATAAATGTTTGCCAAGCCTAAAAAATGTTGTACATCACAGGCGGTAGATGGTGAAGAGCAAACACTTTGGATGAATACATGGTCAAACTCCAACGAGTAATGATGAAGCCCAGGAAACTCAGTGTTGATATGGAACTCATACTTTTCTAAATTAGGAAATATATAGCGTTGCTGCAGTTATGCCAAAACCTTACAGACATGATGGTGTCGGCTATTTAGTTTCAGGGTGCCAACTCTACCAATTCCTAATGACTTGTACGCCCAAGATTCAATCTGCCTTCTGCTGGGGGAAGGAGATTCTTTTCCCAAGCAGGCTGCACAGATTTGAAGCAAGCTTCCTCAAAGCCCTCAGACTTCACGCTAATGTGGGTCTCTTTAGAAAATGACTTAAAACTCATTTGGTTCATACTTATTTGGAACATCCACTTCTGCAACTGATTTGCCTGTGGAAAGCATTTGATTCTTCGTTCCTAAATGAAAAGACATTTTTATAAAGATCTTTTCACTAAAAGACCGATTTAGAAAGACCACTCCGTGACTGCACAGAGCGGTCTTTCTAAATCAAACTGTCACGCGCCTGACGCACACGAGTGGGTGCATGGGCTGACAGGCTCAGTGGCACTTGGAAGCAGAGGGCGAGGAGAACGGCTAAGTGTGTGGGTCCCTGTGTTATGGTGTGTGTGTTGTGTGTATGTATGTGTTTTGGTTTAGGGGGGTCGGTGAGGGAGCTAGGGCTGAAATCCTGTGGAAGAGGGTGGGGGTGATTGCAACTATGTGGGGAGGTCAGAGGGTGAGACCCCACGAATATTGAAAAAAAAACGCATTTTAAAGATCTTAAGAGAAAGAGACCTTTACAATGCTGTTTTTATGGAATTGTACGATCGGACCGAAAAAAAAGGACAGACCGTACAAAAAGTCCAAAAAATGCTACACCAAAGGTTCGAACACCAAAAGTTTGAACCTTTGGAGAAGTAGGCAGCGTTGGAGAGGTGGGAGGTCAGTATGTTGTGATCAACGAGATCAAACGCTGCAGAGAGATCTAAGAGAAGTAGAAGAGCAGGTTTGCCCTTGTCCATGATGTTGGTGATTTGGGTTTTAAGATCTAGTAGGGCTGTTTCTGTCCTGTGACCTTTCCGGAAGCCTGATTGTCTGTTGTCCAGGATTTCATTGGTTTCTAGATAGTGTTGGATTTGGGAATGGGTGGCTTTGTCAAGAATTCTTAGGAGGAAGGGTGTGGATAACCTCCTTCCTTGAAGACAGAGCCATGAAAGTATACTGCGACCAGGCCAACACATCCCCAGACACCATACACTGCGGAGTACCTCAAGGATCATGCACTGCCCCCACCCTCTACAATCTTTTTACCAAGCCTCTGTTTGACCTACTGGACTTGCTCGACATAGCATACACTAATTATGCTGACGACACACAGGTACTGCACCCCCTCTCTGGTGACTACGACCAAGACGCAGCGGCCCTCCTCACAATTTACACAACCACACAAACCTGGATGGCAATAAATGGCCTCTGCCTCAACAGGGACAAAACCGAGATTATACTCTTGGGTCCCAAAGAAATCCTGCCCAAACTAAACAAAAAATATGACAACTTCACTGTTGACAACACCATCAACCCTGTTTCCTCCATCGTAAAAACCCTTGGCATCTATCTAGACTCAACACACGCCATGACTCGTCAGGTCAGCGCCACTGCCTCTGCCTCGGTCCACACCACTAAACTCATTAATGCCATCAAACCTTTCCTTTCCCTTCAAAACTGCCTCTCCATTGCCCGTGCTTCCATCGGAACTAAGTTGGATTACTGCAACGCCATCCTCGCAGGCCCTTCAGCCAAAAACCTCAACCGACTCCAAATAGTGCAGAACAATGCACTACGTTTAGCTCTCAGCATACCCAAAAGAGCACATATAACTCCAACCAGGCAAGCTGCTCACTGGCTACCCGTTAAAGAACGGGTCAGATTCAAAATTCTAACTATCACGCAAAAATGCCTGAGTCTCACAGTGCCATCCTATCTAGCGGAAACTATCAACAGAGTCAGCTCGACCCGTCCCAAAAGAAGTCACCTTGACAACCAACTGCAAGTCCCACTTATCAAAAGAGCCAATGCTGGAGGTCTAGGCTTCCCACACATTGCTCCCAAACTATGGAATGCCCTCCCCAACAAACTCAGAGCAGAACCATCCCTCCTCCTCTTTTGCAAAGCCCTTAAGACCACTCTGTTCAACAAACCTCTCGTTCCCCTAGCATGAACACTGCTTTGCCCCTCTGCTGCTCCAATAACTTCTAAGTCATGAAAGTTACCAATAACTATTACACCCATTGCAAGTTAAGTATGTATATAATTTGAACTGCAATTAATCCCTACTGTAACCTTGCATATACCATATGTACCATGCTTCTTGTAACCTACAGCAGCTGCCCTGTAACCCTTATGCCAGCTTCTGCGTGTAACCAATATTCCAGTTTTTGCCTGTAACCAATATGCTTACCACTGTCATTATAACCAACAAGTCTTTGTAACAGCGTCACGATTCCTAAGGGCTGCTGTGCGCTCTATAAATGCTAATAAATAAATAAATAATAAATTATGAAGAACCCATTTTCTGATGCTTCTAACATTTGTGAAATTCAACGAACCTCACAAAGCTTTGTAAAACAATTATAGACCCAACTCTAGATTTGTCTGGAAATGTTCTTGGGGTTCCATCAAGAAGTAGGCAAGTTATATGGGGGGCCCACAACCTACATTTCTCTTGCAAATTTCAAGTAGGTGAACATTTGCTCTCACCCAGAGCTGCTGGGCTTTTTTGTACCAATATTTCACGAGGAGTGGGTGTCTGGTTCTGAATAAGATTTTGGGATATTTGTAGTAAATGTCCAGTGGTTTGTTTTAAATCTGGCACAGTTGCCACAGGGGGTGACCTGGGGTGCCAAAGGTTGGACCAGAGCCCCCCCCACCCTGGTAAAATTGGCCTGGTGGTACCTAGGGCAGGGAAAAGTGTCCATGGCTGCATGCCTTGCCCAATAGGCACGTTGGGTAGCAAAGTGGCTACCGGCATGGCTACCCAGAGGACATGCTCATTTCCTTGCATTTCTCGCAGAGCGATATTTTTATGTTTCCCATGGGATCTCCTCCCTACTCGTGAGATCCTTGGAAGACGAGGGAAAATTGAAATGGTTGATCACTTTTACAGATTTTGTAAAGACCATGAGAATATGGAAATAATGAAACACTTCATTTTAGTATGCCCGGCACTAAATGTTGAGTGAATGGGTTTCTTAGGAAAGATTTCCAGATGGGAAGGAAGCATTGATGAATGTCGTAATGATGGGGGTAAGAGTGTCAGCTCACTCTTTGATGACGGTGGGAGGGCAGATGTCTCCTTTGTAAGTGGAAGGTTTGATGTGTTGGAGGAGATCAATGTCTTCCCTTTCTGTAACGTCTCTGAAGGAGAAGAGTGGAGTGTCAGGATGAAGAGGGGGTGAGCGGGGGTGAGTTTGTTGAGGAGGGCTGCTTGAATGCTGGAGCACCAGGCTCCATCTTTCAGCAAATTGGATAGACACCGACTCTTTGTGGCAGAGATGCTTAAACACACCAAATGTATCCGATGTGTTAGCGGTTGCATGCTTTTTTAAAATCTATATCTTTATGATCAACAGGTGAAAACATTTCTTTTTTTTTTAAATTGATCCTTCTGCTAAGTAATAACTGAAGCAAATCTTTTTTTATTTTTCTATGTTAAATTATGATATTATCCTTATTATTTGTTTTGTTGTATTTTTAGTTTTTCTACTATTGCCTATAAATGTATGAATTTAGAGTACTCTTATGCTGTTATATGATGTTGTAAAGTTTTTTTTTTAAAC
The DNA here is from genome assembly GCF_040938575.1 of Ambystoma mexicanum. Taxonomy (NCBI): domain Eukaryota; kingdom Metazoa; phylum Chordata; class Amphibia; order Caudata; family Ambystomatidae; genus Ambystoma; species Ambystoma mexicanum. Next base: position 783,949,028 of record NC_090921.1, on the reverse strand, counting down.
CAAATACAATTTAAAAAAATGTAATGTCAGCAAAAGAAATGCAGTATATGGCGGTGGCTGAAATGAGGTTCAGTTGTTTTGTGTTGTAACCATAATGGCCTTTTAACAAAGTTTTCTTCACTGAATTTCAATTTTTTTAAGTAAACTTATACATGAAATCCCTTTCACTGATACCCGTGTGCGTTCTTGTGAAATAGGAGAAAGAAAACCGTGTGGCTTTGAAAGTACGGAACCCCTCCTCCTGCGCGTTGGTAGGTTATTATAGAAAAGACGCTCATTCCCCTCTGTACATTCTGTGTTAATATGTGCTTCATTACATTCCGTCCTGGGGGATTCTCCAATAGCAGAATGGCATTCTTAGTGCCTTGGAAGGGGTGCTGTGAAAAGGCCTGGGGGGAGGGGGGGGGCAGGGGGTAGGAGGGTGCCTCGAGACTGCCGCGTAGCCCACTGCCAGAGCTCGACGGCACTTCGAAGCCTCTGGAGCGGCCGCGCGCCGCCTGCTTGCTGCGTCATGAAGGAGCATTTTCATTTCCAGCGCTGGCAGCAGTGAACGAAATCATCACTTATGCCAGTCATTCATTCCTTTTTTTATTGTAGAAAATGTCGAGTGGGAATATAATTATACACATTTCTATAAAATCGTGAACTAACAAAACAAAAAGTCTTCATGCTCAAATGTTTTCGCCCCGGCAGATACTAAACCTGATGTAGTTTTGTGGCAAGCGTCAGGGTAATGAAAACACCCTCGCACTGTAGGAAAGAAAGAAAGGAGAGCGAACAGGGCACAGAAAACGCTATCTTGTCTATAATTGCGGTGCTGCAGCTCCATTTAAAATGGTTCAGCACTGCCCCCTATTGCCCCCACCCCACTTAGGCAGGGCTACCCGCCAGTGCCCCTGGTAGCAGGGCTACAAAGGGCGCGTGAGTGGAGCAGCTCCTTGGCATTCAACAGTCCAGCCATGGCAACATTCTCGAAATGTGGTCAACAGCAGTTATTCTCTGCAGTTCGATAAGCCACATTGCCTGTACACCCGTCAACAGAGTTAAGTGTTCTAATTTAGCCTTGAGCCATGCTGGAGCAGGCTATACCGCATATTAAGGGTCCGAGCAAAGCAAGGGCCTGTAATGAGGTCTCCATTGACTTTGACCGCATGTATTGGTGAGTTTTAGGCTAGTGATAGCCAGGTCAAAATAACAGCATCTCTCTAACAAGCCTGAGGGGCTCCAACATGGAGGGTGGCATTAGAGACCTGGCATTGGACAAGGACCCACACAGCAGGTCTGGGCAAGATTTCCCGACCACATCTCTTATCACCTGCTTATGTCTTCCTTCACGCACGAGTAAAGGTACAGCATGTGCAAGGCCAGTGCAGATTTTCCCCATAAACTAGTGCAGGTGCCAGAGCCTGGGCAAGCTCCCTCAGCAGACAACTTACACAGCATAGACTCTGGCAGTCCAAGTTTCACTTTCAAAGAGCAGGTACAGCGCGAGCTCTAGACCCACTGTACCCCAATCAGCAGCTTGTACCAGTTATCATGTGCTGGCTGGGGGGTGGGTCAGGTACAGGGGGTGCACAGTGCAAGCATGGCAGCTTTCTGCACTCTGTTTGAATAGCTCATTACCGGACATATTTGTGTGCGGGTGGAAGGGCCAGGTGAAATAAATGGGGGCGGTAAGTGCAGCTGTTGATGGCCCACACACACCCTCACCCCCACCTCTCCCAAGTCTACCAAGCATGCACACTTGACAATCTTAGACTGTCCAAGGAAGGAAGAGGGGTCAGCTGGGGAGCAAGTCCAAGACTTCAGGGCAGTGCAGCTTGGCTGGAGCATATGTGGCCCTTTGGAGCACACGTACACCTCAGACAAAGCACCACCAGCGTCCTCTATGTTCAATATGACCGCTTGTCGCTTATTGGTCGCTCTGGCCCTGCTTTTACAAGACATCAATTTGGCGGCTCAGAACTTTTTTCCATCATTACATTGCAAGTATGACATTCCACAATTCTCAATTCCTTTAACACATTCACTAAGTTTAATGTTTCACCTGCTGCTTAACAACAGAAGGCCCACCTAAAACTTTGACAGGTTGAGTGCTATGCATTTACACTCAACGTGCACATATTCTCAGCCAGCGTGCTTATCTAGGATTTATAATTTGCTCGGGATATAAATATAGTGGCAAAAACAGCAAGGCTTGACCGGTACCGTTCAATATTGGCTTGAAAGTTATCATAGAAATTTGCAAATTATTTGGGCATCTTTTCTTTGTTAACGATCCAAGAAATACTAGCTAATGCTTGCAGCTGTGAATTCACTCATATACCAAGAATTTCAACTTTGAAACACTGTGCATGACCAAACTAAAGTCTATGTATTCATGCAGTAGTTTTGAACATTACTTAAACGCTGTAGCAAATCAACTGTGGAGTCCACGATGAAGAGTTGGCCCTTCCAGCAGCGCTTGGAAAGGCCCATCTGTCAGGTTGATCATGCTAATGAACATGTTTCAGAGTAAATGTGCTGCAGGCACAGCTCACTTTCACCTACTCTGAGATTATGTGGACAAGGATCTTTAACTATTTGTTGTTGAACTTGAATGAGGCCCCTACACCTACCCACTCTCCCTCCTGCACCTACCGGTGAGGGTTACTTCGGCTGGCCATGCTGTTCCTGCAGGAGTTCTAGGAGGATTCTCTCCATGACTCTTGACTTAACTGGTGTGCATGTCCTGGTCCTGACCCTGTGGTTTTACCAACATGCCTTGCTGCTAGGCCTCTGTGCTTTTACATGAGCCAGAACATGTGCTGTGCAACTAAAAAGAATGTGTCTGTAGGCAATAGCCCTGCTTCCATGGCCATGTTAGAGACTCATAGAAATGTGAACAAGCACTGTGGTTTGGCCAGAGGGAACGCCCTGTTTTTTGGTGCCCCCACCGGCTAGCGCCCTATGCAGCTGCCTAGTTTTGCTAGTACTTGCACCGCCCCTCAGACTATGCAATAAAAGAAATGATGTCCAGTTCTCTACTGCTCGCATGCACACCTACAAAGCTGAGGCACAGGCCTTTGCCTTCCTTGAAGTTTGTGCAGGATAACATTCATCTGGCACCTCCATGACACTTGAAGAGATGAAGACACTTGGTAGGGCTCCCTATTTTAGTGTTTTCTCTCTCATGCAGTACAACATGCATTGACGTGACGCGTACGGTAGTGAGTTCATATCATGCATCGTGGGTGCAGTCAAAAGCATTTGCACCCTTCACAGGCATCGGAGGAGGAAGGAGTTGCAGGTGGCACCTTGGGGACAGTCGCACAATCGGCCAATCCGGCGTCCCTTCTTCACGGCGCAAATATTTCCGATATAGCACTGTTGGGGGAACAAATAAGGGGAGGATATGGGTTAGCATGGGTCTCTAACATTCCTATAGTCTTATAGTAGCTTTCAAATCGACTGTAAGAGGAGACATAAAAACAACACTGCTTAATACGACTGCAGCAGAAACATTTCCAGTCACCGTTGACAGTGGGTGTGGCAATTTGTCTTGGGGAACACACCCTTTTTTTCTTTCTTAAAATGTGTATGGTCATAGCTGCTGCTTATACCTCACGGGGTTAAATGGAGTGCAGGCGAGCAAATTCCAGAGGAGGTGTAGCTCTGTGGCAAGGGGTCAAACAATGGATTTACAAGTACACCAGGGTCGCCTCTTGCTAGAGAGGTTGAGGATTTTGGTTGAGTATTAACTCGGCTCTCACCTGAAAAGTAGTACTGCGTCTGCTGGACCTTTCCAATCTAATCTGATCCTCCCACACGCAGGCACGTGTTTCACACAATCTTTGTGTTCACAGGTTAGCAGAGCAAAAGTCATGAGTTAAGATTTCAAATCCTCTGCATTTATAGTCTTGGAGCTACATCTAATGTTTCTGACTACAGTGTTCTTTTGCCACTTGACCTTTTCATGGTTTCCAGAAGGAAAGTTATGTGCTATTTTGGATACAGGTACAACACTTGATTCATACAAAAATGTGATTTCTTGAGGTTTTAAAAGGAAGGAGTTCAATACCATTATGCATGTATGTCGGTATGCAGCGCTTAATGCCGTTTGACTTTTTAATATGCTGACTGCAGCTACGACCTCTTTTTAATAAAACGCACGCATCTTATCTGTTCTTTTTACAATTGGGTCATGACAAGACCATTGGAAAGGTCTGTCAGAAGGGGAATGTACCTCGAAGGACTGAGGATGTTTGTCTACCACTCAACTGCAGCCTCAAAGGGACACTTGGAGCACTTCACATGGAGTGGAACCATAAAAATAAAGTAGACACTGGAAAGGCAATGCTAGAATGTCATCAAAATTGCAGGACCAAGATTAAACAGTTCTAAATAAAAACAGCTGAGGAATAAGGTGGCATCACACCATTTCTTATGTTTTCAGACTGGATGCCAATTCAGAAGGGAACCAACTAACTACATGCAAATCACTCTTGACCGTGGCTGCAGATGGCTCTCTTAAGTACCTTGTAATTTTAATATTTGTATATATCACAGTCACTTTGCCATTGTTTTTTTTGTGAATTAATACATTTATTTTATGTATACTGATGGATTATTAACTAATCTTTTTAGTAGCTTGAACTGTCAATAGAGTGTCTCTATTTCACTGTTAATTGCAGATGGACTTCTCCACCCGGAATGGCATGCCTTCTGGATGAAATTAAGACACGTCAATCTGCCTTGACAGGACAACCTCCTTTTGTGGACGGGCTGTAGGCTGATTTACACACGGTTGCTCACTTTCTCTGTCTATAGATTACCTAAGAAACAGTAGTGTGGGATGCAACCCAGAGACATTTCCGTGGTTAATAGGCGTTGGCTGAAGCATTTCCAAAACATACTGCTAGGAGTGGAGAACGAAAAGGCCCCCTTGGTCTGCTCTTTTCCCTGTCTGCTGAGGCACTAGGTAGAAGAGGGTAAGAGATGGAGGAAGTCTGAGATGGGGCAGAGGAAGGTTGGGAGGGGAGGATAACGGCAGACGAGGAAGAAAACACAGGGAAGGATGGAGAGTGGGGGGGTCTGATGGTCTGGCAAATCAGGTAACACAAGAAATGGGGTTTCAAATGCATGCAGGGCCAGGAGTTTATCTGCAATAAAGAGTGTTCGTCCCTGGGAATAAGCCAAGAAATATGTGCCAGGGTGGGTCCAACTAGAAGGTGTCACACTCTTCAATATAATAAGAATCCTGTTATCCCTGAGGTTTTTTATTCCAAAAAAGCCTCGAGGGTTGTAATGCCCAGACACATCTTTCTTAATATCTCAGTTACATATAAATAATGCCCAGCTGCTTTTTGATTCTCAAACACAGTCTTGAGGAAACGGCGCCTTGCAGCTTCTTAGCTCAATTCCCAGTCACAGGATGTGATGGAATAACTACTGCCTTACAGGAGTATAGGAATGGGTTTCTAAACTCCTGCTCAGCCCCACGTTACTAATAGAACAGCATTGATCTCAATCAAGTTGAAACAGGCACAACATGAATGGTACATCTCCGTCACCTTTTTATGGTAGCATGGGTCAAGGGCAGGCTATACTTTTCTACACAGTGTAAGCCAGCATGGAAACCTAAGAAGCAACAATAATATGGTGCTAACAAAATAAAATAAATGACCAATCAAAGATCTATAAAATTAAGGCTTCAGTTAAACTAAAAGGACAGACAAACTATTAAGAACACTAACAGCCCACTCCTGTAATGTATGGAAGAACATGAGTCTGCAGGTAAAACGTCTTGTAGAAAAGTCTAAGTTCAAGAATAAGTCTTGAAAGAATAACATTGGGTCTTAATTGTCACTTGGATCCATAAATCAAAGCCAAGGAGACAGAACCACAGGTATATACCGGTCTCAACAGCATCATAGTGGGTTTCTGTGCACTTTCTGGTGTGTTGAGTCAGGTTTGACCTGGCAAGCTGGCTCGACAGGATTTAACTCAGTGATGCAGTACAACAAGTGGCAATATCTCGTGGCTCAAACAACTTTGGGAATGGAAGATAATGTTGATCCAGTGTAGCCTGAAGGCTCAACCGGCTCTCAATGCGAGGAAAGTGGAAATTCAGCTTCAGAAGTGAGCTGGCTTGAGTGGATCCAACAAAGTGGTGTGGTTTGACAAGTGTCAAAGGCTTGTGGCGAGATGAAACCTGGAACAGGTAGAAATGTATGGGTCAACCTAGCTCATAGTTGCTTGAAGCTGCTTCAACTTGAGAAGTGTCAAATGCACCTCTAGCAGGTCTTTGCAGTGGCCCAAAATGTTCAAAGTCCTCAGAGCGGTTCAAAGCAGCTCAAAATTGCGGAGCGAGCCAAAGGCAGCTTCTTTTGGTCCTCGCAGTACTGTCGGACCCTGCACTGTGTTCCTGAGGAAAGCTAAATCCTTTTGTCTACCCTTCCTAGCCAGGATGGTTGCTAGGGACACTTGCAGAGCTTGCCACTTCAGCAGGAATAGACCTGTGCACAGGTGTCTGACTGGGGTCAGGCTTTCCCGAGTAGGTCACTTCAAACTTTCCCCTGAAGTGATTAGTGTGAGGGTGGCCACCCTCCTTGCATTTTCTTTGAAATCCTTGTCTACACCCAATGGAAAGGAACTTGGAGCAGCTTTTCCACCAGCAAGGATCCAGTGAAACCTTCTTCAAGATGGTCCCACCCAAGATGATTCTTGAAGATGGTTCTTCCAAGAGGAGTCTCAAAGATTATTCAATTAGGGTGTGCCTCACCCTCTTATATAGTCACGTTGCCACAGCAGATTGCTCCAGTCCAAGTCCCCTGTAAGGGGCCCATCCTTGACTTTATAACAAGCCTTACTCCTTGAGATGTCATCTCCCAAAGGGCCTTGTCTGCTGGATGTTAGGGGGGTCTCACGGAAGGAAGTGGAACTAAGCATTTTCAAGATGGCTGGCCCCTTCTCCAGTGTAGAGGCCCTCCACCAGCCACACTGTCCTTCCCTCAATCTCCTGTCTGCCCCACATCAAAAGGTCTTCCGTAATTATCTTCCCGGGTGACTCCCCCATTGTGTTGCAAAGACTCTCCGCTCTAGCCCCACCCATAGAGGAGGTATGTCCTGTTCCCCTAGGAGAGGTGTCGGAGCTTCCCAGCAGAGAATAAAGAGCATCCTGGCAAGGCACACCATATGTTGGGGGTGAAACCTCTATGCCAGACGCCATGCAGAAGAAGCCCTACAGCAGCCAAGTGGAAATAATAAATTATACCTGATTGGGTTTTGACATTTTGAACTGTACTTGTCATCTGCCACTGCATCAAACCTTGGTATAGCTTTATATTTATCTTTAGCCAAAGTTCTTCCACCAGATAAATTATGGTATGCACTTACAGGTATTTTGAACATGGGTGTCAGTACTTTTAAAGGCAGCCCATGGCGGCTGGAATGAATTTGGTTCCAGGAGCCTTTTATGCTCGTTAGCTGCTATGTTGCCAAATCTCTTTGCAGCGGCTGGTGTGTCAGCTGGCAGGGCCCGGCAAAGTACATATGGGTAAAAGATATTTTTCAGTATGGAGAACTTTGAAGGTGGGGCCTGTTTAGCAGAGCCCACTTTCTGAGAGAGAAGCCCATCATCATTTTGCATTGCAACAATAAAAAAAACCTCAGGGTTGCACACAATCACAGATTGAATTTGTCACACTGGGAAATAGAGCCTAGCTGCTTCTCTGACACAATTCACTTTCACAACGCTATAGCACACAACTCACTATTTGAAATCCATCCCAGAATGTTGCACCTGGTTCACTTCTTCTTGTTCTTGGGATATAGTGCCCCAGTTCATGTCCAAGTGATATAGTACTCCTCCCACATTTTTTTAAAAATATGTTTATTTTTGAACAAGGCAGGAAGCATTACAATCGCTTGAAATCAACATTTAGTATGCATTATTACACGAGAATATTATGTCCTCCCCAACCCCGAGTTCATCCTGCAGTCAAGTCTCCTTCTTCTTGTTCCTGTCCCTGTGAGGCGGGCCAGCTCTCTAGGACCCTTCTGGTCAGCTGGGGTTTGTATGTTAATGCTGGGAAGTCTCCATCAAATTCGAGGACCGGGTTCCAAATGTTCTGGAAGCGGTGGAGAAGACCTACTCTGGCCGTGGTCACCTTCTCTGCGATGAGCACATCCCGTAGCTTCACCCAACACAAGGGCAGGAGTGGGCCCTCCACTAATTTCCATGTGCAGGCCACCACTATTCTACCCACCAACAGGCAGTGGGACAACAGTTTATCTTTGGGGCCTGTGCGTGGATAAATCCCCGGGACCGGGGCACCCAAGAGAATAGGTTTGGGCTCTAATGGGAGCATAATGTGTGTGAGTTCTGCAATGACCGCCAGGCAGTCTTTCCAAATGTTCCGGACCTTGGGACAGGTCCACCACATGTGGAAGAAGGATCTCACCTGGCCGAATCGTCTCCAGCAAGCCGGGTCCACCGAATGATTCATGTGATGCAGTCTTAAGGGGGGGTAGTACCAGCGTAATAACATTTTGTGGGGGCATTCTCTATTCGTAACACAGGTGGATGCTGATTGGGTGCGAGTCCAGATATCTACCCAGGTTTGGTCCTCTATAGGGTGTCCCACATCTGCCTCCCATTGTGCCATGGCCCGGGATTTGTAGGTGAGAAAGTCCTTTTGGAGGGGCTTATGTAATGTGGAGATCTTACCTCGGAGTGGAGGGTCTTTGAGCGTAAGTTCTATGGGTGTGGGAAGGCGGGTTGCCGCTCAACGTGTCTGTGGGTGAGAGCACCAGTGCCGTAATTGGAGGTAAGTGAACATGTCCATCTCTTGCAGGTGGAACCTTTCTTTACATTGTTCGTAAGAGAGTGGTTGTCCTCCCTCGAAGAGTTGCCCTATAGACTCTAATCTGCCTGCAATCCAGTTTTGAAGTTTTTGAGAGCTGTCCCCGAGGTAGAAGCTGGGTTCAGAAAGACCGGAGATGAGGGGTTAAGTCCCCTTGGGCTCTTCTTCAGCTTCAGTGTTTTGTCCCATATGGCGATAGTATGCCTGGTGGTTAATAATAGCTCCTGCCATGGTTGTCTGGTTGCTGGCGGGATGTGGGGAAGAAAGCATAGGGGAAGAGCTAAGCGCGATTGTTCCATGTCCACCCATCTAGGACGATTATTGGTTATTTGCCATGCTTGGGTGCACGCTAGTTGGGCTGCTATCTGGTACTTCTGGAGGTCTGGGACCCCCAGGCCGCCAAGTTTTGCATTCCCCATCATTGAGTCTCTTGGTATTCTGGCTTTTTTCCTTCTCCAGATGAATTGTAGCATTTTCCTCTGTAAATTCCGAAGTGCAGGGCTCGGGATCATCACCGGGAGGGCGGAACATGCATACAAAAATCTTGGGAGCAGGTTCATCTTGCATGCTGTGATCCTGCCCATCAGGGAGATCTCCTGGGACGCCCAGCTTTTCAGGTCGGTCTCCAGTTCTTGGAAGAGCGGAGGGAAGTTCCTGCGGTAGACATCTGTCGGTTTGGCCGGAATCTGGATCCCAGGTAGTTGATGGCCTTCGTTTTCCACTGGATCGGGCACATTGAGATGAGGTCTTCTCACACTCTCAGTGAAATCTTTATTCCCAGCGCTGCTGATTTATTCAATTTAATAGTGAAGCCCGTAACCTTACCGTAATTGCTTAGTTCGGTCAAGGCGTGTGCCAATGAGCTGCGGGGGTCAGTGATGGTCAGAAGGACGTCGTCCGCGTAGCGGGCCAGTTTATGGTGTGTGGGGCCTACCTGGAGCCCCTTAATGGAATGGTTCAGTCTGATCCTTTGGGCGAAGGGCTCCATGATCAAGGCACATAGGAGTGGGGACAGTGGACATCCCTGTCTTGTTCCGCAGGTCAGCGTGATAGGGGCCGAGAGATTGCCATTTATTCTCAGAAGGGTTCTGGGCGCTTTATAGTTGGCTAGTATCGTCTTGCAGAATTCTGGCCCAAATCCAAAGGACTCCAGGGTAAGCCTCATAAATGTCCAATCAACCTTGTCAAACGCCTTGGTTGCGTCCAATGCCATAAGCACCATCCCTTTTTCTCCACGTGTGGCTAGATCCACTAAATTCAAAGCTCTGTGAATATTGTCCGCAGTAGATGGGTTCTTCAGAAAGCCGCACTGGTCGGGCTGGATGATATCTGGGAGGGTGTGGGCTAGCCGAGTCGCCAGAACCGTAGAGTAGATATTGGCGTCAATGTTGAGGAGGGCGATAGGTCTATAGGAGGCTGGACATCTCGGGTTGCCTCCAGGTTTGGGGAGCAATACGGTGATCGACTCTTGCATGGAAGGTGTTATCACGCCAGTCTCTCTAAAGGAGTTTCCTCCCACATTTAAGCAAAATAGTGCCTAGTTCACTAACAAGTGTGGCGGGGTGGCCCACCACAAATAACCATGTTGACTAGAATGTCAAGTCCAAGGGGTTTCTTTACAGACAGGATAGCCGCATCTCCTTTCTCTTTATCTGTCTACCCTGACCTTGTCCCCACCTCGCTAACCCAGACATCCCTAATGGGGCTGTTAGTACTACAGCCAGGTGACCCCCTACTGTCTATCGTTCTTCCTGGGGCTAAGTTTGGCTTCCCTAAGGCATTGGATACATGACTCCCTAGGAGTCTTCTAATGCTCCCTCGCCTAGCCCACTTAGTTTTCTAGGGAGTTAGGGATGGTGCCCGGTGTCACTCTCACTTCTCTCACACCCGCTCGTAGCAGACCCTTCACCATACTGGTTTCTTAAGATGTTCTCCTACCATGTCACTATCACGCCGATCTCTCACTGCGCCTTTCCACCTCCACGCTTTGATCTTATTTCTTTTCGTACTCCTGTTCCTACTATTGTTCTTACCTCCAACTACCCCCTACCCCTGTTATCTTCTCTTCCCTCTTTCCTCCCACTCTACTTCCTTGCTTCTCGCTATTATTCTTGTTATTCTAGTTGTCTCTCGCTACTCTTACCACTAGCCACTCCTAGTCTCCCACTCCATGTCACTCTTCCTACTCTCCAACTATTACTATTATTAATCTGCTACTAACACTGTTCCTTTACTACCTTTACATCCTGACACTACTACTACTACTGTCAGTCTTTTTATGTTTCTACACATTAGAGCACACCATCGCCACTGGCGTAACAGGGGCCCCCGCAGCCCCCGCGGTGCGGGGGGGCCCACGGTGTGGGGGGCCCCACCAGCACATGGCTGGGAGGGGGCCCCAGTAAAAAAAAAAAAAAAAAAAAAAAAAAATTCTAAACAAAAAAAGTTTCTTTTGAAATTCACTCTGCATTCATAAAGAACATTTCTGTAACAGAAATAATTTCTTTATGAAGGCAGAGTGACTACAAAAAGAAACTTTCTTTTTGAAGTCTGAGGGCCCCCGTACCCCATGACATGGAAGACCCTAGGCTGGAGGCCTCCATGTCATGGGGTGGGGAACCCTATGCCTTCAAAAAGAAATTGTTTGTTTTTGAAGCCACTCAGCCATCATAAAGAAATTATTTTGATTATGGTTCGGTCCTTGAAACAATGGGGCTCATTCTGACCATGCCGGTCCGGAAACAACGGTGCTGGTAAGCTTACAGGCACTGTTGTTTCCGGACCGGCATATTACAGGTCTGCCTGGTGGGGCTGCCGTGCCCGACAGGTCTGACCCTGCCAGGCACAGCAGCCACGGTAGGCAGACCTGTCACGGAAGCACCGGCACCGTTAACAATGGTGCAGGTGCTTCTGTGTCCCCATTCCCGTGGAGTCTGGGGTTTAACGAAATTACCGGCACCTGATTTCCCAGCCGCCGGACTTGAAATAGCACGGTGGCACCGGGAAGTCAGGCCATAGTAATTTTTTATGGGTCTGGCGGCAACCCGCCGGTAGCACCGGCACGGTTACCGCTGGACCCGTAATGAGCCCCAATTTCTTTTTTAAGTAATAGGGCCCCCCCTCAACTCCATGAGGTGTGCGTGTATGAGTCTATGGTGAAAGGGTGCACACTCAAATGTATAGCCGGCTGCCTGTGTGTGTATGGTGAAAGGGTGCACACTTAAATGTATGGGTGGCTGTGGGGGTGTGCCTGCATGGTGAAAGGGTGCACACATAAATGTATAGGTGGCTACCTGTGTGAGTGTATGGTGAAAGGGTGCACACTTAAATGTGTTGATGACTGGGTGTGTATAAGGTGAATGGTGTGTGTGCTTGTGTACAGGGGCACAAGAAAACCTTCATTTCGGGGGGGCTAACCCTTCAAATGTTGGGAGAGGCGCTAACTTCACATGCGGTGGGGAGGGGAAACTTATTTGTGTGGGCGCATCCAAATTATTTACGCATTTTAATGAGACTATTCTAGTGCAGATTCAATGTTACAAGCAGTTAACTCTCTCCTATAAGTCTCCTGTTCCCTCTCTACCCTTCCAATCACTCCCCTGGCATGCAAGTACTAAACCCACATCACGATTTCAATCGCCTAAACAATGTGGAATTTGAATGCAGGTACTAACAGTGAAATGCTTTACGTTGGTAATTGCTGGGTTCTTGTTAACAGCAAAAACCAGGTGCCGTTTAAAATCTGTGTCCTGTTCGGTCTGGCAACTGCTCTAAAGGTTAGCCAAGTTGAGTCAATATAGCCCAAAATGTCAGGGGGGGGTAGTGCTGAAGCCCAGTCAACTCAATGGTGTTGCGCTACTACTTGTGTTTAATGCCTTGCTTACTCCTAGCCCTATTCTTCCTCGTCCCAGTACTTATATACGAGGCAGTACGTGTGTTTGAGGCACTCTGCCTCATACAAAAGTACTGGGAAGAGGTAGAGGTACATGGAGGTAATGCCTGATTTAGCTACCTGTAATCTTCATCACTCCTAGTCCCACTGTTCCTCATCCCAGTACTTACCTATGAGGCAAGGAGCCTCATACGAAAGCTCTGGGACAAGGAAGAGGGACGCAGAGGTAATTCTGGGCCAAGGAGCTGATTGTGGAGGTTGGGGTGGTGGGTGGGAGGGAGAGTGGATGTGTGGGGGGGCAGGATTGTGTGATAAATCATAATGGTTGCCCATGTCCAGGCTAAGCAGGCATGATATGTGGTATTAGTGGCTAGAGAGGCATTTTGATTTAGCCAGTCTAGTCATTCCTCAGTTTGGTATGACTTTCTTTTAACTGGACATTTCTGATAAAGTAGTCCTGCTAACTTTAATTACCTGGCTAGATTGGCATTTGGGTGCTGCCAGTCTAGCCATTTCTTACTGCGGCATTTTATATTTTTCTGGGCATCTGTGATAAAATGATATGATGTGATTCAAGTCATTTATAATGCGCCTGTACACAAGTGTACACAAGGGAGGGATGATAGAGGGAGGACAAGACAAACAAACTCACTAGGCCTTGTGTCATTGTGAGAACGAGAAGTGCAAGGGAAAAGGGAGCAGGGAAGTGCAAGTGAGAGGGGAGGGGAAAACAGGGCAGCAATGCTCTCAGTAAGTGCAGCCAGGGCAGAGCAGCTATTGGTTGTGCAAGGAGAACAATGGACTGCAGGGTTACAGTTACAGCCCCTAAGTGCATGGTAGGCCCAGAGGCAGTGCAAGGGTGACCAATCAAGAAAGAGCCTGGACTCAGAGAGACTCTGAGCGTAGCCAAGCAGCCAGTCAGTACAGCAGACATGTAGGTCAGGTAGGTCAGCAGGGGGGGAGAGAGAGCGAAAGCAGCAGAGAAGAGGAAAGCTTTTAGCTGCTTCCGAAACTTCAGGTTGTCCGCCTCAAGTTTGAGAGGGGCAGGGAGGCCATTCCAGTTGGAGGCACCAGCAGAGGAGAGAGGTCTACCCCCACTCTCTGCCTGGAGAAATGTCTAAGCCTTAGAGAGTTGGAGGTAGCTGAGTGAAGGGTTAGAGAAAGAAGGTATTTTGGAAGAGAGCATTGGATTTAGTGTTGGCACTGGCCCCAGAAAGCCTTGTGGGCAATGCAAAGGTTCTTGAACTTGATCCTTGCAGCCAGTGGAGAGATTTCAGGGCTGGAGAAATACAATCCCAGGGCTTGAGGCCAAGGCTAAGTCTTGCAGTCCTGTTCTGGATTATTTGCAGATGAAGGAGACTAGAGGAAGACAGATTGAGAAAGTGGCTGTTGCAGTAGTCCAGCTTAGAGACAGTGAGCTTCTGGTGGAGAGTGAGAAAGGGAAGAGTCCCTTTGAGGAGGAGCAGCTGGTAGTGGGACTTCTTGGAGATGTCCGAGATGTTAGGAGAGAAAGAGAGTGTGGCGTTGAAGATGACACCAAGGTTTTTTGCCTCGCAGGAAGGCAAAGGAAGAGGGCCCAAGGTGGTCTGCTATAGTGAGAGAGGAAACACAGTGGCAAGGGTCCCAATGAGAAGGATCTCTGTCTTACTGGCATTAAGGCAGAGATTGTTGGAGGTGCACCAATCCTGAATCGTGGATAGACAGTCAGGAATGAGCAAGAGAGGAGAGGAGGATGAGGGGAGCCTGAAGGAAAGCTGAGTCATCCGCACAACACTGAAAGTTAGAGGATAAGGTAGAGATCAGGGAGACCAAAGTGGCCAAGTAGAGGTTGAAAAACCAGCGTGAGAGGATAGAGCACTGGGGAATGCCACAGGTAGAGAGAGGTGGCGGAGAGAATGGGACCACGATCGACCTGGGAGCGGAGTGGCGGTCCAAGTGGAAGTAGGTCAGTCTATCTAGGGTCTGATCTGTGATGCCCAGGTTCTCACAGAGTCGATTGATCAGGATGGCGATGTTGACCCCGTCGAAAGCAGAGGAAAGATGAAGGATGAGAATAGAAGGAATGCTGGAATCAAGGTTAGAGAGCAGCACAGGTGTTAAGGAGAGCAGTTTCCATGCCTCTGGCAGCTCTGAAGCCAGACTGATGGTCATGGAGACAACCAACAGATTCAGTGTGGAGAGTAAGCTGGGAGATGGCAAGCTTTTCCAAGAGTTTGCTCAGGAAAGGTGGAGATTGAGCGATAGTTTTCCAGCAGGTAGGATCAGCAGACTGCTTCTTGAGGAGTGGGTGCACAAGGGAGTGCTCAAAGGGAGAGGGGAACATTGCAGTGGCGAAAGAGTGATTACAGAAATCGGCCAAGGCTGGAGTGAGGGTGTCAATATGGGCTTTGATGGTTCTGGAGGAGCAGCAGAGCACCTGTTTGGACGACACTTTCATAGATCGGACTTGTCTAGAAACCTCGTCAGGTGTTGTCAGAGAGAAAGAGGAAAAAGGAGGAGGAGAGAAGAGATGGCCAAAATGGGCCGAGAGAGGAAGAGGACATAGAGGACAGGATGTCCTGAGATTTAGCAGAGAAATGAGAGGCCAGAGCTGTACAGAGGGCATGGGAGGGAACAGAAGAGGTATAGACCACAACAGGATTGACCAGTTCCTTGCAGATTTTAAAGAGTTTGGCAGTGTTGTTCGAGGCCATGGAGACACATGCTTTATTGTGTGCTCTCTTCTTGATGAGTGTTATTGCTTTGACTGGCATTTTGCTGAAAACAGTCTAGGTATGTCTAAATGTGGCCTGGCATTCTGTACTATAATGTTATTCCGTGTTTACACTGGTCTACATTGTGCAGCCAGTTGGAAGCATTAATGTTCCTGTGCACTGTTGGTGACTTGCATGTATTGGATTGTGTTACCCTACAAAACAATTGCAAACACTCTGGCTTTATAGCCAATTTATCTCAGAAAGTGTGCTGTATATTGCATTAAAACACATATTTATATCTTTTTCCTAGTGCAGTGTGCGGCATACCCCTTCAGCAGCACGTTCATGCGTATTGTGCAAGCGTGACAGTCTAGGCCGGCCCAGAGTGTGGCGCAACCCGTGATTTGTTGCCGAGTTGGGGGGCCCCCTCAGGATGGCTCGCAGGGGGGCCCCCACATTTTGTGTTACGCCACTGCTAACAACACCTCTACTGCCTGTTTCTTTCACTTGCTACTCCAGTACTCCTGCAAACTATTGTCTCTACTCCCAAATACTACTACCTCCACCACTTCTACCACTACTACTCCTACTCTACCTCTACTACTCACACTCTCCTCTCTCACACACAAACACTCCACAGACCGCCTCCTTATAATAGCCTTCACACTCCTTTCGCTCTCTCCTCCTCTGGTCTCTCAGACGTCCTCCACCGCCTCCTGTCCTCACCCAACTAAACCACACTGCCACATTTGCTGCTCCCCGTGGCATTGGTCCTGTTGCCAGCATCTCGAAGCTCTGGCGCTGGGCTGCCGGTCTTCCTGGACCTATTGCTTCCTGGAGTCTTACATCGCAGTAGTTAAGGTGGGGTGGGGAGGGAGCCTGCCCAGACTCAGGCACCGTAGTTGGATTGGGGGGGCTCCGTCTACCTCCCTCACCCTGACAGGGCCACAATGCTGGCCCTGTCACATACCTCCTCCCTTGCTTTGCAGTTTGTTTCCTGGAGTGGCTGTCCCTGCTTCTCTTTTACCTTTCTAAGTCCTCTGGTTGGGGTCAAGGGTCTGCTAGTTAAGGTTTTATTCTCTCCACTTTGGGCTACTTGTTACTCTAGGGCAGTTCGCTTTTCCCGACTTTCCTAGTGACACAAGTTAAATAAGGGAAAGTCTGTTCTTAGGATTACTTCTTCCAGTAGGCCGGGTATTACCTGCATGGGAGCAATACAGCGATTTCCTAATTCTTAATGTCCACTTTTGCCTGCAATTACGGGGTAAGACCTTCAGTACTCTTGCTGCTCCAAGGCCTCTCTGGGTAAAGATCACCAGGTGCTATCAGATCTGGATTGATGGTGGACACTTTATGGGACTAGCACTGCGTTGGTAGCGATGCTTTGGCCTACTACTTCAAGCAAGTTTCTCCAGTCTACCTTTCCCCTGCTTGGCTCCAGATATTGAACGGAATCCAGAGTCACCTTTGCTGTTGTCAATGGAACTGCCGGAGTAACTTTTCCTTCTGACACTATCAGGTCCAACACCTAAAGGAAGCCCCCTAGTTGGCAATCAGTCCACCCTGATGTTATATGGCTGGTTGAAGCTGTGATTTTCCTCTGTACTTCCACTGTTCCTTCTTGACCTGTCCCGGCTTTCATGACAACCCCTTGTCCTTGACGGTTGTCTGATCCGGAACCAATCCGGCTATTCTCTGTGGTCCTCTGTTAGCTTGTGGTCTCCCGTTTGGAGTTCTTCTATGCCTTCCGCATCAGATTCTGACATTGAGCTGTCCTGATATTCTGAGGATGTTATCTCGGGATCCGGTTTAAGAGGTGGTGTCTCGATCAGTCGGGCTTCACTCCCCCCTAACCATCACTGTCTTCGGTTCATGGATAAGGTCTCAGTGTGATTTGTTCTTCAAATCCGGATTGAGTGATTGGATTTGGACCCCCTGCTTCAGTAACCAAACCATGTTCTATCTTCCATTGGGGAACTGAATCTTCGACGGCCTCTGGGTAGGAATCTTTATGATGGTCTGAATCTCTAACCTTCACTGGCTGGCTAGGCCTTTGGGACCAATAGTCACTCATCTGAGGAAGAGACAAATGTTCCATGGTTTGGTTCGAAACCTCAGTTGTCTTTGCAACAGGTCTTCCCTGTAGATTGCTTCTTAGGTCCCCCATGGTTCGCTTTCTTCCACCTTCTTGCCACTTTTCAGACTATTGATCTTGTCTGTGCTCTGTCTTCCCAACTCTAAGCATGGTAGGAGTCTGTGTTGAGTATCTGAAATTTTCCAGCATTGGATCTTTCATGGATTCACATGCTGTGAATTTTCCCCGTCGTCAGTCTGGGACACCTCGGTACTTTAACCTAGCGTTTTCCTATGGAAAACTTTGACACTTTAGTGTCCTATCAACGTCCTTTTTGGGTGCTTTAGTCCCTACAAATAGGATGTAGGGTATAAATAGCCCCGCCCCGCTGCTTCCCTTCAGATTTCAACCGTCTCCAAACTTTTGGGATCACCTTGTGTTCTTCATGTTTTTGCACGTGCGTTTTTGATCATCAAGTATTAAGATGGCTTTAGGGGCTCAGAAGAAGTCTCTTTTCCGGCCCTGTGCTACTTGTGGGTTGAAGAAGGTGTAAGAAGGTGACGGCCATATGGATTGCCTCTACTGCATTTACCCCCATCACTCAGCAGACACTTGCGAGATTTTTCAGGGGTTCTTGCAGAAGACTCTTAAGGACCGCAATCAGCGGCTTATCTGTTGGCTCAATGAGGGCACATACCCGGCCTCAGAGGTGGCGTCGGTCCAGAGCCTTTACTCGGAGCAGCCTGTGAAGGCTGCGGACCATCGCTGTGCGGCATCGGCTGAACCTCCTTTTAAGAAACATCGTCCTGCTGTGCCAGTGTCGGAGGTGGGGAAGAGCAGTAGATCTTCTTCGAGTAAGCAGCTGTCGAAGGGTACATCTTCGTCCAAGCACGGTCGGTCGGACCATTCCCGGGGGTCTGGTAGTAGGCCCGAGAAGTCGACGGCGTAGGGAAAGGACTTGTCCAAGCCGAAGGAATCATCATCGAAGCGCTCGTCTTCCGGGCACCATCATAGGTCGTCCTCCAGACGGGAGTCATCTAAACACCGGTCCAGAGCGTCCA
This sequence comes from Ambystoma mexicanum, assembly GCF_040938575.1. NCBI lineage: Eukaryota > Metazoa > Chordata > Amphibia > Caudata > Ambystomatidae > Ambystoma > Ambystoma mexicanum. The sequence continues at coordinate 783,930,459 of NC_090921.1, read as the reverse complement.
AGCAGTCCGGGTCTCCGGTGAAGTCTACGCCGCAGGTGGAGGTACCGACGACAACCTCCTCGACGGTGGACCCGTCGTCGACGGTTACTCTCCAATCTACAGCTCCATCAGTGACGGTGGTGTCGTCGGCTCTGGTGACGACAGTGTTTGGCAAGGAACCAATGCTGTTCTCGTCCACGAGAATGGGTACGGAAGGATTGTTGCCGACGAGTGGGGCATGGCAGTCTTCCGCCTATTACTCGCTTCTGCCTGACCGCATTCTGCATCAAGATGCAGCAGCTTTTTCAGTGTCCTCGGAGGTTGATTACGACCAGGAGCCTGTGCTGGGCCCGTCGGCTTTGGGACTCCAATTGGTTGGGCCTTCGACGTTGAGTGTAGTGGGAGCTGGTCCAGCCGCTTATCCGCTGGTTAACCCACAGTCTATGCTGTCACTCAAAGTTCTGTCCACGCTGCAATCATTGTTGGGCCAGCTGGATGCAAGGTTGCCTCCTCTGCATGTGACCCCGACGGGGCCGGTAATGGAGGTTCCTGGTGTGCCTCCACGAAAGTCTCCTCCGGCAGGGTTGCCAGTGCCGTTGCTGGTGAGGGAAGACTGTCTACGGTCGTATCCGGAGGAGGGCGAACTGCCAGAGTCAGAGACTGAGAGGGTCCCGCGGGACACTTTGTCTGCTGGTTCGTCTTCACCGACGAGGTACAACACGTGGGATACGGGCGGGGAGGTGGAACAGCCTCGGAGTCCAGCGCAGCCTCCCACCCTCCTCCCCCGATGATATTGGGGATTTTCAACCCAAGATGTCTAAGGCGTGTGTGGAGTTTGGACTGGCACCACCAGAGGAAGAGCGGAAGGATTGCTTCCTGTTCGATCATATGGGCAAGAGAAAGAAGGCTGTCTTTTCTGTGCCTATTCTGGACCATGTGTGGCACGAGGGCCTGCGCATGATGCGCCATCCGTTTTCAGAGCCGGCTGTCAAGGGTCGGCTTGAAAAGAAGTTCAGGGCCCCGGAGTCTACCCCTTCAGGAAGAAGGGTTTGACTGTTGGGGCGACAACGGTGAAAGCAGCGAATTCCTTATTGATCATGGCACGTTATGATTGTGAAATGTGGCATCGGCTGGCGCCTATTTTGGAACATCTGCCGGAGCAGCACCGAAAGGACGCCATGCTGTTGGTACGTGAAGGTGAAGAGGCTTCCAACCACAGCATAAATATTGCCGTAGACCTGGCGGAGTCAGGCTTTAAGCAAATTAACAATGGGGTAGTGCTTCGTCGCCAGGCCTGGCTAAAATGCACTGACTTTCAACTGGAGGTGCATTACAAAGATATCGACATGCCCTGTGAAGGGGAGCATTTGTTTGGGGGAAAAATCGATGAAGCCCTCAAAGGCATGAAGGAGGACACAGAGACTGCTAAGTCCTTAGGCGCTTTGCAGAGTGGGCGCTCTTTTCACACCTTTTGTCCGTTCCGGGGTTCTTCCGGTAATGACCGGGGGTACGGTCGATCCTCTTATTCCTCCCAGCTGTATCGACGGTCAGCGCAGTCGGCGCAGAAGAGTCGGGACTTCCAGGCTCAGCGGAAAAGGGGATCCCAGTCCTCCGCCTCTAAAGGGAGGCAAGCTAAACCGCAAAAATGACTGCCTTCAGGACAATCTTCTGGGGGGCAGGGTGGCTATGCACGTGGACGAGTGGACAAAAATAACATCGGATCATTGGGTGTTGGACACGGTGCATCTCAGCCACTCGTTGGAGTTCAAGTGTCCCCCGGTTTCCATTCCACTGGTGTATGGCTTACAACCGCATCTTCAAATCCTGTGGCAGGAGGTGGTTTTTATGCTGGAGAAAGGGGCTATAGAACCAGTGCCGGTGGCAGAGAGAGGCCAAAGGGTTTATTCCTGCTACTTCGTGGTGAAGAAGCCCAACGGCAAGTGGCAGCCCGTTCTGGATCTTCGGACGTTGAACAAGACTCTACAACGCCTGAAGTTCAAGATGCTCACTCTTCAGGAGGTCATCCATTTGGTTCAGCCAGACGAATTTCTGGCGTCGTTGGATTTGCAGGACGCATACTTTCACATTCCCATGCGTTGACGGCACTGCAAGTTTCTGCGTTTTGTCGTAGGAGTGGAACATTACCAGTTTCGGGTACTCCAGTTTGGTTTGAAGTCGTTCCCCAGGACGTTCACCAAGTGTTTGGCACCAGTGGCAGCTTTCTCCGATGGGAGGGTCATCATGTATACCCTTATCTGGATGACTGGCTGGTGAGAGGTTTGTCACCAGGGAAGGCGAAAGAAAGTCTTGGAGCTACCTTGCAGCTGTTGCAACGACTGCGATTCGCCATCAACTTCGAGAAATTATTTCTGACGCCGTCCAAAGAATTGGTATTTCTGGGGGCGGAGTTTCTGACTCGACATGGTCTGGTGCAGCCCTCTGGCAAGCGGGTCCTGAAGCTTCTGCAAAGGGAAGGCGAGTGCAAGGTGGGCACAAGGGTGTCGGTCCGCACCTACATGTCGCTGCTGGTGGCCATGGCTTCTTTTATTCTGCTGCTGCCAAACTGTCGTCTCCTCATGAGACCGGTGCAAGAGTTCCTTGCGGACTGGTGGGCGCAGACACGTGGATCTTGGTCTGACAAGTTGGTGATCAACGGCCCCCTGGTGGGTGCTCTTCGCTAGTGGACGTACTTGGCCAATCTGTTACGGGGCATGCCGTTGCTGGAGCCGGAGTTCCAATTTACGATTGTGGTGGACGCCTCTCAGACGGGATGGGGGGGCGCATCTCGGCGATTTGCAGCTTCAAGGCCTGTGGTCTCGGGAGGAATCTTGGTTCCACATCAATGTGCTCGAATTCAGAGCAGTACACTCTGCCCTGAAATCGTTTCTGAGGCGCATGCGCGGTTCGTTGATGAGGGTGTTGACAGACAATACCACCACAATGTTTTATCTCAGGAAACAAGGGAGTACTCATTCCAGGGTTCTGGCGAGGGAAGCACAGGACCTTTGGCATTGGGCTCTGCTTCATGAAATGGACATTGTGGCTTATCATCTGCCGGGAGTGTTGAACGTGCAGGCAGACACACTCAGCATGGACGTCGGCCAGCTGCACGAGTGGCAGCTGAAGGAGCATCAGGTTTCCAGGATCTTCCGGAAGTGGGCCGTTCCCCCGTTGGATCTTTTTGAGACCGTTGAGAACAAACAGTGCTGGGAGTTCGCCAGTAGGTGGGCTCACCCCGAGTCGCTGGGGGATGCGTTCTCGTTCCCGTGGACGGGCCGGTTCACGTATGCATTTCCCCTGTTTCTGCTCATCCGGCAGACCCTCCATTGGATTCGGAGTTACCAATGCCAGGTGATTCTGGTGGCTCCGTTCTGGCTCATGCAGCCATGGTTCTCCGATCTCCTTCATTTGTCGATGGTGGAGCCAATTCGGTTGGAGGCGGTGCCAGACCTTCTGTCTCAGGACAGGGGTGCAGTGTGGCACCACGATCCGGGGTCTCGCAGCCTGAAGGATTGGCTCCTGACTACTCTGAGTTTGGCCAGTTAGGTCTTTCCTACGACTGTCGCTGAATTTTGGAGGCAGCAAGGGCACTATCCACAAATGTCTCATATGCCTGTAAATGGAAACGGTTTTGTGTGTGGTGTAAGGCCCAACCGGGGGTTGACCCTTTGAACATTTCCCCAGAACAGGTTCTCCCGTACCTTTTGCAGTTGGCGGAAGGGGGCCTGTCATTGTCCTCAATTAAAGTACATTTGGCTGCAATATCGAGATTTACTCAGAGGTGTCATGCAGCTCCTCTGTTTAGTGATCGTCTAGAAAAGCATTTCTTGAAGGGGTTGTTTCGAACTTTTCCTCTGGTGAAGACGTTTGCGCCGGTATGGATCCTTAATGTTGTACTTTCGGGTCTGATGAGACCGCCTTTTGAGCCAATGTCGATGGCTCCGTGGAAGTTTCTATCATGGAAGGTGGCTTTTCGGGTGGCAATTACTTCGGCCAGGCGGATATCAGAGTTGCAGGCATTGGTTGTCGACCCTCCATACTTGAGATTCCTGAAGGACAAGGTGGTTCTGGCTACTAATCCACATTGTATTCCCAAAGTGGCCACGCTATTTCACAAACTGTCTTCTGTTGTTTTGCCCTCGTTTTTTGCTTCAGTATCCATGCCTGCAGAACAGGCTCTGCATTCTGTGGACGTTAAGAGGGCATTGAAGTTTTATTTGAATCGAACACAAGACTTCCGAAAATCAAAGCAACTGTTTGTGGCTTATGGTCCGTCCAACAAGGGACAGGCTATCTCTAAACAAGGACTTTCACGTTGGGTGTCCTCTACTATCTCATTATGCCACGCTAAAGCTGGGAAGCTTTTGGGAAGGACTCCTAAGGCGCACTCGACGAGGTCCACGGCTTCATCGGCAGCATTATGGTGGGGGATTCCGCTGGTGGATATTTGCCAGGTGGCCTCCTGGGCGGTGCTGCATACCTTTACCCTGCATTACTATCTGGGGCAGCAGCATGGTGATGATGTGCAGGTGGGACGTGCGGTCCTGCAACGCCTGTTCCAATAAGGTAAGCCCCGCAGCTTCGGGGTGTTTATTTTGAAGGTTATCACTTGATGGGTTTCTTGTCTCATGTATGTGATTCTGTTTCTGTATTGGTTTGCCTTTACACTCCACCATGCATGTCGGTACTGCTATGTAATCCATTCACAGCTTGTGAATCCATGAAAGATCCAATGCTGGAGAAGGGAGTAGTTTCCTACCTGTAACTCCATTTCTCCAGCGTTGGTATCTTTCATGGATTCACATGCGCCCGCCGGCCGACCCTGCAGGCAAACCTGGTTCAGGTTCCCTCTACTTTTGAGGTTAAAATCTGAAGGAAAGCCACGGGGGCGGGGCTATTCATACCCTACATCCTATTGGTGGGGACTAAAGCACCCAAAAAGGACGTTGATAGGACACTAAAGTGTCGAAGTTTTCCATAGGGAAACGCTAGGTTAAAGTGACCAAGGTTTCCCAGCCTGACGACAGGGAATATTCACAGCATGTGAATCCATGAAAGATACCAATGCTGGAGAAATGGAGTTACAGATAAGAAACTACTCCCATCTTAACCGCTTCAGCCTTTCGGTAACGGGGACCTTTCACATACCAGTTGGGTGATGGCTTGCCCTGCTGTAATGCAGTAGATGTTAACTCCCAGGTTGAAAAGAGTGACCTTGACTTCTTTGACTGGACTAGAGCGCAACTCCTGTTATACAACTTCATATGACATGACAGGAGAGGAAAAACTTTTTGGTTAATGAAGACCCAGATACACAAACCAGGTATTCTAATAAGTGGTGTAATGCCTGGTTTGTGTAACGCTCACCGGATTCCCGCAGAGGCGCCGGTCTTGACTGGGTGAATGCCGTATCTTCAAAGGTGATGTGTAACACACGGTTGGCTCTTTGGGCTGGACCTCTGTGCACTGTATGTCTGACTCAAAGAGTAAGATGTCTGCAGATAGAAAATATGGGATTAATGAACTGGGGTTATTGGGTGCCTCTCTCCTTTCTCTTCTCCTGTAGAACCCTAAAGGTTAACGCCCTCACCTTAGGTAAGTGAACGCCGAGCTCTCCATCTGCCTCGGGGCAGGGTGCCGTAACCAGTTTCTTCACTGGATAAGGGTGCAGGCCTCTTGACCTCAGAGGACTGCTGTCCGTCGTTAACTGCACGAACGGTAAGTTCTGGGCACTTCAAATGTCTTAAAAGTCTTTTGTAATGATATCTCTTGTTTTGCAGGGTTCCGGCGATGGCGGATGGCGGGCTGATGAGAGTTGAGGATCGAGCCCGCGTGAGGAATAGAAGCGCCTGGAAGCACGTAAGTAAGCGCTTGTAGCCTGCTTCACGATGCGCACTAAATGTCCCTTTTATCTTGCAGGTACAAGTTCGGAGCTTTCGAGAAGCTGAAGGGTGCTGGAATACCCACTGGATTCGGCGTGGGAAGGAGTAATGGCACGTGAGTAATAAAGTTGCCCAATGTCTTTAAACGCACCTTCTTTTGTCTTTCAGATGCGGGATGCAGCACCGAAGGCCTCCGGAGTGTGCGAAGAGCTGCTAAGCTTTTGTCTTTCAGATGCCGGAATGCAGTGCGAAGACCTCCGGAGCATGCGAAGAGTAGGTAAGCCTTTGTCATTCAGATGCCGGAATGCAGCGCGAGGCGTTGGTGACAGCCGATGGACCAGGTAAGAGATGCGCTGCCACTGAAGACCGTAGTGCTAACCTGTTCTTTCTTTGTCTTTACAGGTGCTGCTGAAGACTGGATTCCAGGATGGTAAGCCTTTGTTCCCTTAGGCCCAGGATCAGAAGCAGAAGACACGATGAGCGTTCTGCTGCAGAGAATGCAGAATAACGCAAAGCAAGATTCATCCATCGGGTGTGGTTTAAATAGCCTCCTGTAGTGCTTAGGTGTCTCCATCCACAGCCACGCCTAGGTAAGAAAAGAGTTCCTGCTTTCCAGAAGAGTTCCAGTGTTCTGAACCTAGGGAGTGGCTCCTGCCCCACCCAACAGGAAAAGTAGTCCCAAACAGAAGAGGATCAGGGGTTCAACTGGCAGGTAAGTAAGCAGCATGGTCTGCTGCAGGTAAGTCCACCCAAGCATTATGAGCCCGGCGCTTCCAGCGCTGGGACTGGGCATCTTTACGAGCCTGGTGCCACTGGCGCCAGGACATGGTCCAAAAGGTCCCAATTGGGACTGGCTGGCACTCGGAACCGGGGTTATGGGTCTGCTTCCAAGGGAGTCGGGCAAGTCCTGATCTTTTGGAAGCAGAGATCATGACAGTTTGTGTATCTGGGTCTTCATTGACCAAAACGTTTTTCCTCTCCTTAGACTAATGTCTAATTGCTACAATTGACTTGTTACCTTTTGAGCTTCGTGTCACTTGCACTTTATATATGCATTTTTAGAAACTTTTTAACATCTTTGTGTTTTTATGATGTTTTTTAAAGATTATTAATACAATTTGTATTTTGTGCTAATATGTTGGTGTAGCTGAATGCACTTTTCTCTACCTTTGCTAATTGTATTTTTGTGTCCGAGGCCCGCCAGCTCCTCGGGCCTTTCTGCCTTCCCAGCACCAGCAGCTTGATCATGCTGCCAAGTTTCCCCAGTAATGGTTCTTGCTGGCACAGCTGGCATCTCTGGTCCACATTGTGATATTTCTTCTTTGATCCCAGGGTCTGCCTCTCTGCCCTCATACAGTCTGCTCGCTCCAGGAAGTCTGCTGTTCTTTGCTTCTCTTTCTCTGGCCCTTTATAAGTAATCACCTCTCTTGTCTTTTCTACCTCTTTCCCACTAGTTTCTTTCCCTTCTATGTAATACTGTATTTCCCAATTGGTTCATTTATGGCATTGCATGATTTGCCCCCGGTGCTATTGGCCCACTGGCATGCGAGGCTAGAAAAAGCCTGCTGGCCATTTTGGCTTCAGGCAGCAGGCCCTCCCCTTCCTCTGGTTTCTGCACTACTCTGCTCTGGCGCCTCTTGCTGAACTGCTGCCATGCTTGAACTGCGAACATTTGCATGTAATTGCCCTCAGCCCACTGCACCTGGCGCTTTGCTTAGGTTCTGGTGTCTTTCGGGGCCGCCTGTCTGTGTTCCTTCCTCACATCGATCCCTGCATCGTTTTCCACCCCCAGTGATTTCTCCACACAGGGCCTTCTACTATTGGACCACTGCAGCAAGAGTACCCCTAGTTCTATGGTGGGCCTTGTGAGTGATGCTGGTTGTGTCCCTCCCATGCAGGTATCTGGTACTCTCATGGTGGTAGTACATTTAAGCTTGTCTAGTCTGCATTGCATGTAACAGTTGCGCCTGGGATTTTGATATGGGGTCAAGGTTACATTCGTACTCCGAACCTTCAGATTCTAGGCAGATTTTTTTCTAGGTAAGGGTAGGGGCATGGACGCAAAGGGGGACTTTACAGTATGCATCCTGTATTGCCTCCAGGTAGATGACAACTCTGGTGAAACTGTCCTGGTAGGCTGGCTTTCCTGGGCTGCCTAGTCCATCCCAAGATATGGGATAGTTGTTGCATTGCCGGGGGAGGGCCACTTGTGCTGCGCAGAGCGGCGCAGTAATGAGACACATACCCTAATGTAGTCTCAGTAGGTCCCCGCTCCGGTCTGTGCAAAGCAGGGCTGTATTTATTGGCTTGCACGTCGTGACGGGCAACGTCACAGCATGTGGTTACCTGTCACTACACTCCTCCCATTTTTTGTAAGAAAAAAACGTTGCAGACAACATGTCAAATCAAAAGTATGCATGAACAAAAACATGGAAACATTGTTGCACTTAAAACAGTGGCATAACTTGCTGAATTTTTATGCAGGAATTACACATCTAGCATTAGCTCAGTAACCTGACATTGATCACGTGCCCAGGTCATAGTCTCTTAAATATGCAGGTGGCCCCGTCAGCTTGCGGGCTGGGTAGTGGTGCTCAGTTTCTGCACATGGGATATCTCCTACCTGCTCGTCTTGACCACCGGGTGTCTGCTCTCCTACCCATTCCTGGCATTGCTCTTCCATGTCATCATCTTCAGCATCACTCATCACCAGATGGGGTGCTGGACCATTTGCTTCACATCCATACCACTCTGTCTGCAGTCGAGGTGGCCCGTGACAGTTTGAGGAAGAAACTTGAATTCCTGATCACAAGCCCGTGGCCGTCTGCCTCTGTCACTTGCAATCCCTTCACACAAACTACCTTGAGTGGTGTTGGCTCATGAATTAGAGGGGTCTTCGCTGTTGGGTTTCTGGTCCGCACTAAAACTGTGTTGCCTACGGTGAGGTCATGTCCCTGCAGCCTGCAGCGTGCATTCTCTCTTCTGGTCAATGTCTCTCTCCATGTGCGGACTTGCTCATTGTCAATGATCCTCAGAGTTCTCCCTTCCAGTTCGGGGAGGAAAGTGTGGGGACACCTCTGGAATAGGGCTTCTTCCAGAGCAACTCCTGTGGAGCAGTGTGGGGTGGTCCTGTACTCGAGCAGGAACTGGAAGAGTGCTCTTCACTCACATAGCCCTTGGCCATGTGCTATTCGGAAAGTCTTTTTCAAGGTTCGCATAAAGTGCTCTGCCTCTCCATTTGCACAAAGCCAGACTGGAGTGATCTTCCGGTCTGTGATTCCCCTTTCCGGCAAGAACTCTGCTAAGAACTGAGCTCTGAAATGGTGGCCCGTTGTCCGAACACACTGACCTAGGGAACCCGTGGGTGACAAAGAAAAATTCCATTGCCGGCACCACGTCATGCAGGGATAGGGAATTTATTCTACTTTGGGATAGCGAAATCATTGGTCCGCCATCACAAGGATGTGTGAGTCTCGCTGCATGGATCCAAAGTTCATGTGGACACATTCCCAAGGTTTATCAACTTCCAAGGACTTAGGGATTGTCCCTTCTGTGACCATCTTCATGTATTACCCTGCATCCGTGACATCCTTTTGTACGACCATGTTTTTGGCCTGCGGGTGCATGCACAAGTAGTCGGCAGCATTGTTTGCTCTGGCCTGTAGACCAGGTTGACGCCATACTCGAGCAGCCACTTCTCAATTCACAGTGGTGGATTCGCCGAGCCTCCTATTATAGTAGAAAGTAGGGGCTTGTGGTTCGTAACCACGCGGATTGTTTTCCTGTAGATATGCACGTGGAAGTGACGACACCCCCACAGAACTGCCAGCACCTCATGCTCGATCTGGGAGTACCTCTGTTCTGTCGGGGGAAGGGCCCTGCTGGCGTAAGCAACAGTGTGCAGGGTGCCATCTTGGTTGGCTTGCATGAGTATGGTCCCTAGACCAAACGGGCTGGTGTCAATTATGATTTCTGTGTTTTTTTCTTGGGTAGAAGAAAGCTAGGGTACAATCTTTTGTCAGAGCTGCCTTGATATCCTTGAATGATTTCTGTTGTAGGGCTGTCCATCTCCACATTGTGTAATGTTTTGTAAGGTTGCGCAGGGGCTCGGAGAGTGTTGCCAGATTTTCAATGAAACCAACACAGTAAGGTGCTATTCCTAGGAAGCTCCTTACTTCAGAAATGGATTCTGGCACTTTCGCCTCCTATATGTCTTGTACCTTGGCTGGATCAGTCGATAGTCCTCCGTCTTGGAAGATAAAGCCACAGAATTCTATTCTCCTCTTGAGAAACTCACATTTCTCGTGGCGTGGATCAGGATATCATCACTCACGTTTAGGGTGCCAGGCAGTCCTTGAGCCTCTTGTAGCTGCTACAGGCCAATGTGGGTCATAACGTGGTGATATACCGGATGTCTTGGTGAAGCATTAGCTGGTGGTATCCTGATGTGAGGTTGAGCTTGGAGAAAAAGGCTGCGCCTTTCAGGTCAGCTATAATGTCATCCAGTGTTGGTGTTAGGTGGCGTTCTCGTTTTATCACCTTATTTGTCAGTATCATGTCGCCACAGATGCAGACACTGGCTGCTTTGGCTTCTGAGCGATTACTATTGGGGACACCCGTGGGGTGGGTCCTTCCACCCACTCGATGAGGTCTAGATTGAGAGGTTCTGTATTTCTTTTTCTACTTTGTCACGAAGACGGAACAGTACTTGTCGATGTTTTAACGCCACCGGCTGGACGGTGTCATTGATGTGGAGTCAGACAGGCTCTCCTGCCATTCGACCAGTGCCTGTGAACACACTCTAGAATCGTTTTACTAGCATTTGCACATCTTCCTTGAATACTCCTTACGCGAACTGGGTGGGTTTGAGGGCCTCTGCTACAACACAGCCTAGCAGGCCCTGGCTTCCCACTTTTGACATGTAGAAGCGTGCTCATATGGAAATGTCACCATGTTTGATGGCGGCCACAAATGCACCTTCGAGGGGTAGTGGGGTTGTGCTTCCTAAGGTGAATATGCATACTTGTGTTGGCTGTAGTGTGGGTGGGCCTGGCAGTTTGTGATATTGCTCCTCAGCCATGACACTGACTGACGCCCCAGTGTCAAGGAGCACTGGGACAGTGGTGTCTAGGATAGTCACTGAGATCTTGGGTTGGTGTTTTCATTTTTCTCCCACTGTGAGCACTGCCAAGATGAAGTAAACGCCTTCGTCTTCATCACCATTGCCTTCTACTTGCAGTTCCAGTGTAGTTTCGATTGACGCAGTGTTTGCATTTTTCAGTACTCGATTAGGGACCGTGCCTCGGTTGTTCTTTGCCATGTGATACATTGGCTGTGGCTGTTGCCCTGCAAACTCTTGTGAAGTGGTTTTGGTTTCAACATCTGGTACACGTGTACCCCTTTGCTGAAAATTCCTTCTTGTGGGGGAGGTCATACCCACACTGCGGTCACAGCACCGGGGTAGATGTGTTTCGTTGCCTTCTTTGTCACCAGGTGTTCCTTCCACTTTGGCTTTTGGGTGGATGTTTCTCCATCGTGCAGGCTTCCTCCAGCTTCACAACTTTAGTGCTGATTCCATTTTGGAGGCCCTGATGTCAGCTAGCTCATGAGACTGCCCTAGTTCAAGAATTCTGGGCAGCGTTATTCCTGGCTCGTGAAAAATTTGTTGCCAGAATTTGTCAAAGTGGCACCTGTTGATGATTTGTAACCTAACTTCTTTGTCTTCATTTGACCAGGCGCAGGTCGCTGCCAGCTGTCTGGGATGGCTGTGGTACTTGTCCAGGCTCTCATCGCTTTTTTGCTTGCCGGTGCGCATAACACATTTTTCATGGTCGGTTTTCACCATGGGAGCAAAGTAGTCTGATAGGGCTTTTGCTGCTGCTCCATATGAGTCATCCGTGTGGTGTAGAGTTTTTAAAATGTTGTGGACTGCTGGGCCTGCTGAGTATATCAGTGCACACTTCTTGGCCAAGTCATCCTTCTGCCCTGTAGCATTGAAATACATCTCAAGGCACTCACACCAGAGCTACCACTGTGGGCCTAGGTTGGCTGGTGCTCCATCCATATCCAACTTGCAGAGTGGCGCCAATGAGCCTTGTTGGTGGGGCGTGTTCCCACATGACTGCGCTGCAGGTGCTCCTACATCCTGCCAGGGTGTGGTGGGCTTTAGATGAGGGATGGTGGTTGCACTGGCTGTTGGCGGGCACATGAGCATTCCGAGAGGAGCGCAACCCTGTTGCTGGTGGATGTGGAACTGGCTTCCTGGGGCGTCACCCTTGGGCAGGCGCTCAAGCACTCTCCAAAGAGAGCCGCGCCACTAACAGTCCTTGGGAGGGACGGCCACTGGTCAGGGATGGGGCCACAAGTGAATGAGCCCCTTTGAAGAAAGATGGAGGAGGATCTAAAACCCCTCAACCAGGTGTGGCGCACAGGCAGGGTACCAGGCCTGGCCTGGTGAGTCCAAAAATAGAAGCAAGTGCCGCTGCGTGCAATGGAAATGGCGGCAATCAAAATGAAGGCCTGAGGCCCCTTACCGACAGAAGAGCGGAAGATGCAGTGGCCGATGAGGCAGAGGGCTTGCACACAGTGGGAGTCTGGATGCCTTGAGCCTGCATTACTAGCAGGAGCATGTCCAGGGCAGCCTCGTTGCCATTTGTTGTATCACAGGGGGAGGCCCGCATGTGCTGTGCAGCGCTGGGCGCAGTAATGAGGAACGCACACTGATGTAGTCTCAGCAGGTCCCCTCTCTGGTCTGCCGAAGCTCGCAAAGTGGGCTGTGTTTATTGGCTTGCACGTCCTGAAGTGCAACATCACAGCATGTGGTCACCTGACACTAAACTAATGTCAGGCATCTATCGAGGGGAGGAAAAGCAAGGGATGCATGGGGTGTATCCCTGCAACATTGTACAGACAGCAGTGACACCAGCTTTGTGTTTACTCTATCCAGGCTATAGACTAGATTAACATTCACTTGAAGAGACAACATACCTTGGGAACTTGGTTGAATTTCTTCGCACAGGTGGAAATTTGTTTGCTCTGAAGTTTCGCCAAAACATCCTGAAGCTCCTCCAGCTGGGTTTCCAGGTTCAGAAATAATAAATGGACAGAGGGAGTGCATAAAGAAAAAACACAATAGAAATATCATACATACACTTCAACCCAGAGGCATCAAACAAGTTTCTTATGAGCTTCAGAAGAAAATAGAAAACATTAGGTCAGCCATTCACACACCTGGAACAACATTCCTTAAATAAAGTCCTAGGAACATGAAACAAAACTGAAGCACCTTACGACATTAGACAAGGATAGCGGTGGAATGGGCCATAGGCAAATTGGGAAAACTCCAGAGGGTCTGATGTCTCTGAGGGTCTGCCTAAGGCCATTCTAGTTGGACCCAAGAGTGTTGGTGTGACAGGTCTTCGGGTCGTGCATTGCTCTGGTCCTGTACATTTTTCTGACATGTATGGAATTTGTGCATCTGCATCTGATGCCTATTTTCTAGGATAGCTGTAAATTCTTTCAAAACAACTTTATACCCAAATCATCAAATAAAGATTAGATTAGATTAGGGATTTGTAATGCACCCATACTTTCGGAACCAAGCAGCAAACTTCATCTAGGTGCATACGTTAGAATCCTTTGCTCACATTGGGGCACAGTCACAGAACCCAATTAATCACTGACGGTACTTGGAGATGGAAACTCTTTTTGGAAGATTGTATAGCAATCGAACGGCAGCATTTTGAGCTACCTGGAGTCGTTGCAGTTGACAGTCTGGGGCTCCAAGTAGCAATGTCTAATCTTGAGTTTACCATAGTACCAACAATCATTGCACGGTCTGATTCATAGACCACAGGTAAAGTAGATTTCAGGAATCTAATTTGAAAATAGATAGATTTAACTACCTCTGAAACATGGACATTTCTGCCCAAACATGTTTGCCAAATACAGCCTAAATTCTTAACCTTATAGACCAGGCATGCAGTGTCAAATTGAGTCTCAGGGATGTTGGAAGACTCAGTGTATCTCAGATGTGAAGACAGCAAATCTTCGGTATCAGCATTGTGTGAAACTTATAGATGCAAAGGCAGTTAAAGTTTGGGGTTGAGGATTAACAGTGGTTCCAGGTGTTAAAGGTGCCCAAAGTGGTGTTGAGCAAGTCTGAAGATGCAGTGGGAGCCAAGGGCCACTTCCTTGGTTCTTTGGGTTCTGGTAAACCCCGTCCGGGTTCTCAAAGGCAAGGTAAGTCCCCTCTTATGCCCTCCCCAACATTCAAGGTGTATAGAGAGCATGTGCATGGTTTTGTCACCTCCATTTACCAGAATCTAGGAGAAAAATGTGGCTGAGTCACAAATGGCTAGACAAGGGGTAGAGGCATGGTATTTGCTAAGAAGATCATTTGGCTCAAATACTATAACCTCAGTTTTGGTGGGATTTCACTGAAACTTGCTTTCCACCATCCAATCATTTATCGCTTCAGCACAGGCCAAGGCACGCTCTGTTGCTTCTGGTGCTGATTTTAATCCGCCATATATGTGCGTGTCGTCTGCATATGAATGGTATTTCAGATTAACCCTAGAGAAGATGGCCATCACTCTCCTAAAACAGACATTAAACAATATCGGTGATAGTGGTGATCCCTGTGGAACTCCACATAATACTGGGAGAACTTCGGAATAGTAACCTCCCAGCTTGACTACTTGGATCTGATTGTCAGAAAAGAAGAGAACCATTTCAAGGCAGCCTCTGACACCTGGGCGACTTTGAAAAGTCTGTTCAATAATAAATCAAAGTTGACCGTGTCAAACGCTGCTGACAAATCCAGCATAATCAACATACTCAAAATCCCCTTCATCAGCTGCCCTCAGGATATCATCCCACACAGCCAATAGCGCTGTTTCAGTCCTCTGGCCGGTCTGAAGCTAAACTGGAATGTGTCAAGAACAGAATATTCCTCTAAATGGTTCTGCAGCTGTGTGGTAACAATCAATCCTAAAACCGTGGTGGTCCAAGGTAGACCTGCAATTCGACGGTAGTTCTCTAAGTCCTGGTGATTCAAAGTAGATGTTTTTAAATAAAGGTGTGAAAACAGATTTCTTAAGATCTTGAGGTACAAATTCTTGCACTAAGAAAACGTTCACAAATTCTGTCATGAAACCACTAAGATGGGAAGCATGTTTTGCTGCCAAATATGCTGGGATTGGATCATAATCATGATTTGTGGGTTTAAGTTGTGAAATCAAATCTTCAATCACCTTGGAATTAACCGGCAAAAAGGAAAAGGAGGGGACGTCAGAAATGGCCCTTCTTTGAGGGGCTTGAATTTGATTAGAGGCCACAGTGATATTAGATTGTGAATCCACTCGCGTGCATATAATATTTATTTTTTCGTTAAAAAACTCATGAAATTACTTTGCCAGAGCATGGAAGGAGGGCAGCCTGGATAATACACAGGTCGGTGATGTAAGGCTCATAATCAGTGCAAATAGATCCTTTAACCTATTCTTAGAAGAGTTGATCTGCTCTTGAAGGAACTGCGGTTTTGCTGAAATAATTCCCTGTTCATAAATTGCCAGTGCATGTTTGGCATTTTGATGGGAGGGTGTGTCTTTAAGTTTTAACCATATTTTTTCTTTATTTCAATAATTCTTCTTTAGTACCTTTAGGGAATCTGTGAACCAGGTTTTTTTTTAATTCTTTATCAGATTCTTTGCTTTCAAAGGTGCTCTTGCATCACAGCATTTCCTTAACATTGATGTAAGTAGCTGATAGAATTTGTCACAGTCCTTTTCCAAGGACAATGGCAAGAGTTCAGCAGTTAAGCAGTTATGTCATCTAGCGCCTTCTTGCTATGCAACAGGACAGATTTAGGGAGTGGTCCTGTCAATGGGCCTGCTGAATCGAGCAGGAAATAAAATGTCACCATGAAGTGGTCTGACCAAGCGACTGCTTTGTTTTCCCTCTTCATTCTTAATCTCGTGTTTGCAGTTTTGTGTAGAACTTTGTGTTCTTCACACCATTAAAAACAAGAGGAATGACTGACTGTATGAATAGATTACCTTATCAAACAATGTATTTTGTTAGGTGTGTTTAAGTGGTTAACTGCAGCAGTAAAACCTAAGTTGGCATTGTAACCTTTCATTCAAGATAGGCAAAATGAAGCTACAATTGTACACTTTTTGCTTTACATGTTTTTATAATGATTCTATAAATATTTAGAATCATTATATCATTCATGCTAGCGCATGCGATTGTTATGGTTAAGATGAATTGTCTATGCAATTTCACAAAATAACTTTTGCAAATAACTTTCAAAACCTTGCAAAAATGTCAAGGTAAAATTTCAAGGATTTTTCATGGTTGACTTCAAATTTTTAAAAATGTTTTATTTTGACCGTGTTTCGAACAGCCTTTAACATTAGGTTTTACCATAGGAAAAAAGATATAATTTCTCAGCCCACATATCTCGAAATTGTTATTCTTGGCATGCTCTCACATCTCATCAGGAATTGGTGCACTGAAAAAAGATTTTGAAAATCGACTTGCCAATTTTCAGATATTAACCATTTAAGATGTATCTATATTTGACAATATGAATGTGCATCTTTGATACAAACGGTACATGTATGTGTAGAAGATGTAAATTAGGCCGATGTAAGTTACTATACGTATGAAAACTAACATCAAAGTGAGTACCGTTGCCTTGATATTAAAGAATATATTTTTGGATTGACTATAAATATAGAATTCATGGTAGATACAACATTTTATAAACCTTGAACCTGCATGCCTAAAATTGTTTCCTTTATATTTAAAGGATGCATGCTTTAAAGATTATTTTATTAGTTTGCTTATCTGTTCAAGGGCATGCGAGAAAATAACACTATGCTATGTTATGCTATGTTATGTATGACATATGTTATGTTATGATTATCTAACAATAAAAGGGGAGAATTGTGGAATTTGATAAAATGAGGAGCCTGGAATTGTTATCATTAGAGAATCATGAGACCCAATAGAGAGTCATTACTTATTATTACCCAGTATTATCCCTTTAGACATGGGTGCATCATGGTTAGCTGTCCATTATGCATTCAGTTTAGTTCTGATTAGTATATTTTTGAAGTAGACACTATCCATATTATTAGACTGCCACTGTATGCATTAGCCATTGACATGTTATGCATTTGAAGAGAGAAATAGGCCCTGTTGTATGAAGGGTTTGCTTTCAGAATGATATGTCTGCATTAGAATATAGCACTTGCCATTAGGAGAGAAACATGCTAGACACTTTTCCATTTGCAATAGAATGACACTTGCACCATATTTTAAAGTGCCATGTAGTGCTTTAGAGACACTGTATATTTGACATGTAGAGAAGATGTTATCTATGTTTACATTGTAGCGCTTAGGCTGAGAGAAACGTATTGTTTGCAGGAGAGCAGAACGAATGAGGCCTGGAAATGACACACACAGTGCATATTTGAAATGCAATGAAAAGCCATTCAGATTGTTATGCTTTGTAGTTACACATTTAGAGATATGTTTGACACACATGTATGTATGTTGAGTGTATTTAGAATGAGTTTACATTATGTTAGCGCTTGCATTGCGAGAAGAATAGCGTAAACGTTAGAAAGCATTAGGCTGGCATTTGAATCCATTTCTGATGGAGACACACTGAAGTTGCCTGCGCCACTGGGCTCAGCGCAAAGATGTTATGAATTAACAGTGTACCAGGAATTTGTAAACATTTGCTTGGCAGACAGAGATAACATGAACCCTTGTCCGAGAAGGGAGGCTAATCAGCTTGGCTTCTGAGCTTCGCAGAGACAACACGAGGGTGGGGGCAGCGCCAGGGAGCGACATGGAGAGATGGGAAAGAGGTGCTTTTTGCAAGGGGGATTCTTTGAAAACGGGGATTAAGAGAGCATTTCGTAATGCAGAGAGATGCCAACAGTGAAGTGAATGCAGAAATAGATGGAATAGATGGTATTTTGCACTGCAGACTCAGATGGCCATGGGAGACATACAATGTACAATGTCACTTTGACACTCTTTGACACAGAACATGCCGTGAAAGTACACGCAAACACAGACTGGCAAGCATTTTGCTATACGCTGACAGACATTCTTAGGCTTATAGAATGTATGTAAAGATAGAAATGGGTGCGTCATTGGAAACTATAACCAGAGCTGGAGAGAATGGAGAGTGGCTAGTTCGAGTTAGTTGCTGAGAGTCTGATGGAGGATGTAGCTAGAAACTGATGGAGTTCATTCGAGCTAGCTGCTGATGGAGTTTGGCTGGAGAATGCAATCCTGAGAATGAGGGAGGGATGTTTGGTGCAGCAGAATACAATGGTTTTGGGGCAGAGAGCTTGGCAGAGCTTGGCAGAAGCAGTTAATGTGACCAGATCTTGGGGCCTCCCACTGCTGACTGAGTGATTGAAGAGAGTAGCGGGAAGAGGAGAGACCTGGCTTGACAAATACAGAGCTGGAGACTGAGAAATACACAAGCAAATGGGAAGTATGGTTCATGGCTAGACAAACTGATTGATTACATTTTGAAGGGTTAACTTTGCTGATGGGTTGGAGAGGGCATGACATCTGAAGGGGAGGTGCCCGAGCCAAATGAGTGGGGACAGAATGGTGTGCCATGGAGATTGCGGGGACGTTCATCCCTGTTTCCCCCCCAGAATTAGGCCCATGATTAGAATGTGGCACCATCTAGTTGTTGGTCAGACACTCACACAAACAGTTTTGAACTTGGAAAAGGGGAGATCAGACAGGGATTGTCTTATAGAGAGTGAGTGTGAAGCATGGTGTGGATTGGTGTGGATTTGAAGAGAGGTTTGATTCTGTATGAAGGAGAGGATTGTTGGATGTTTGACGCTTGCACGATAGGCTTGTATTTTAGAGTGCATTAGAAACACATGCATTAGGAACCTGAAAGGCTTATAGTTATTGCATGGTAGATTTGCACCAGAAGTACAAAAGGTGCACATTCGATCTTGGCTAGAGTTTTAGCATTGCCTGAATTATGCTTTGGTGTGCCCAAATAAATGTATTCCATTGTTATAAATGAATCGATTCATGTGTTGTTCTTTGTGTTTTGTTATTTGTGTCCACAGTAGTAAGATAGGAGTATGTTGGTATTGTGTCAGTATTATTTGTTCTGTACAACATGGGTATGTTCCTAGAAGTAATCTAGGAGTAACACAGTGCAAAAGGGGCCTGAGATATGTGAGATTGGAGGGGGGGTATGGGCGCCACATACACCTCCCCTAGGGGATTGTCAGAGATTGTCTGAGACGGAGCATGCTTGCCCGGGAAGGGGGGGGGCAAGACGATGATAGGGCTTTATTTTGCAGACTAACAACAATGCATGCATATATGCAATATTAAACCCAGGCCTATAGACCAAACATTTTGTGGTCCTATTTTTGGAGCCAGTCCACCACTGACCATTAAAGACTCCCCCAGAGCAGGGCAATAAACCCATACCAAGAGAAGTACTGGGACCATAGAACAATGAAAATGTTGATTTTCAGTGTTTCAGTGGTCCCAGCTACTCAGACAAGCAGTCATTTCCATAACCCCCCCCACTGCGGACAACGCTTCCTTGAACATAAAAAGCACTTTGGAGGTCAGTAGTTCGTTTTCCCTCACAGACACTGAATACTAGAGTTGTTTTAAAGCATCAATGCCTTTGAAGAATCGCAGTGACACCATGAATAATTTGACTGTTTATTTGTTATACAGTAGAGACCTCAGTAGTGGCTGGAAAGGTGCTGCCACACTGGAATCTCCCTTACCAATCTGAAGAGAATCTATCCTGCATTTACTTACGGATGCCACACATCTCCCCTCATTAAAACAAACCATGAACATGGAGAACAAGGTGTAGGGGGGCGGGGTGGCAGTGAAGCACATGCAATTGCCTATCTGGCAGGTTTGAACATGGTTAGTGGTTATCATGTAGATCATTGATTATAATTATATAACCCAAAAGTGATGGGATCACTTACTACCAGCTACTGGTCCTAAAACTCTTTCACAAATAATGTTAGAACTAGCCCACGCTCACCTGGCTGCAGGACACCTGAATCTTGAGAAGACACTAAGAATAATTTTAAGTCAATTCTGCTGGCTGGTGTTGATTCCCTTCTTCACCTGTGTCAGGTTTCCTTTGGCACTCTTCACATATCAATGCAGCTGTTTCATGCCAAAGTGAATGGGGGACATGGAGGAGCTGACACGGAGGAGCTCATGAACATCAAGACCTTACATACATCGGCATACCATACTCAAACCGACGGACTAGTAGAAAAGTATAATCAAACGTTGAAAAAGATCGGGAGAAAACTAGTACACGAAGATGGAAAAAATTGGGATCACTTGATACTGTGGGCCCTCTAGCCGTCCGGGAGGCCCCTCAAGCACTGGTGAAATTACATGATTCTCCATCCCTCAAACCATAATATAATGTTATCAAGATAGCATGGGCCCTACATCGTTACTGAAGCTGTGTCACGACTAACCTATAGAGTTCAGCAAGATTACTGAAGGAAACCATCCCAACTTTATTATATTAATAAACTTAAGGCTTGGAAGGAGAAGAGCAACACTATGCACCACTGACATCCCACTGCGTGTGAAAGTACATGGAGTGACGATCCCTCAGGGCTGATCTCTGCAGAACCACAAAGACCTGGCAAAATGTATAGAGTCCGACCCTGATGTCTTCATAGGAAAACACAGAAGAGTACAATGATTCTTTCATAAGATTAAAACACCACCCATAAGGGTAATATGACTCAAACCATATCGACTCCAAAAAGCCAGGAAGAAAATCATACAAGAGGAGGTGAAAAAAAATTTCAACCTTGGGGGTCATCGAAAGATCACATCTCCAATAGGCCCGTTACCCAGGCCTGATCATTGTTGGCACTTCTGCATCGACTTTAAAGGACTAAAAGATATATCAGAATTCAATGTATATCCCTTGCCTCATATAGATGGGCCTGTTGAAACCTTGGGCCGTGCAAACCTCACTTCCGCATTGGTTTTTTTTAATTGTAAAACTTCAGTTCAATATTACATATCAAACTTTTGTTACATTGATTCGACATTCAATTTCTTTACAGTTATAGCCCAGCCTAACTCAAAATGATTTACTACAAGAGCATGTACATGCTACTTCGGTTTTCCATGCCTTAGAGTAAAACATTTGTCGTCACTTTAGTTGTATCGGCGTCCAGAATCATATCAAGGAAATTGATTAGGCTGCATGATAGTTTGATGTTTCTGCCAGCTGAAACCAGTTCCCACCATTCATCTGCGTCGTAATTTATAGTTTTAAATACGCTCAGATGCAATTCTCGCTGGGTAATAAGGTTGAAGCATGCAGTTATAAGATGTTTTAGGGACTCGACTTCTCCTGTTTCACAGAATCTGCATTTGTTGGTATCAGTGTCTTTATTACGACGCAACCAAAGCATTTCTCTGGTGTTCAGTGCGTTTAATCTGAATCTTAGAAACTGGTTCCTATGGTGGCGTGAAGGACAAGTTGTTAAGTATTTTGGTTGGTTGTGTAGTTTCAAAATACTTAATTGTGTTGGTAGAGTAGATTTAAGAGACGATCGGTGGTCGTAGGTAGAGATCCAGTCCCAAGCCTTCAACTTTATTTTTGCTTGTTGTGGGCGTTCGAGCAGCTCATTATGGCTTATGTTGGCAATTTCCATTATGGCTTCTAATTTCAACTTCCATGATTGCAGTAGTCTCAATTGAGTTACTTCGTTTCCATTGTTGAAGATGTGATATGCTGGAATTTGAGATTCAAGTAACATTTTCCTCTAAGAGTATAGCGATTTCCATCCAATCATCATATAGAGCGAATTTAGAGCCAGTTCATATCCTAATGCAGCCATTTAAATATATTTGGGTAGCCCCAATGCATGTTTCCAGAAACTGCCTTCGAGCCTCTGCCAGAGGTTGTGATCGATATTCCAGCCTGCTTCTCCGCCAAAGGTTATTGTGGGAATTAATTTCTGCAGATAGAACGTTATTAGCAGAGCAAGTGAGAACTTTCCATACTCTTTGTTAATTTTTGCTCCTTGTAAACCCATTTTGTTCGTTCTCTCGATTAAGTCATTTGTCCATGCGGCTTCACAGATGGAGTCGTTGATCATGATGCCGAGATATTGTATGGACTTTATGATACTTAGAGCCAAATTTTTGATTGTGCATCTGAAGTTGTTCTTTCCTTGAGAAGCTTTTACCAATGCACATGATCTTGGTTTTGTCCGTATTTAAGGTCAGCTCATTTGCTTTTAAATAGTCATTTAGACTGAGCAGAAGATGTTGCAGGCATATATGGGTCCAATCGATCAGCACAATATCATCTGCATACACAAGGCATTTGATTGGAGTACCGTTTATCTTTGGGAAGAAGCAGCGGGCCGACTCCAGCCACTTCGGCAGATCTGAGATGAATAGTTTAAAGAGATTGGCTGCTAGTGGGCAACCTTGCTTGACTCCTTTATATGTTGGTATTGGTTGTGTCAAAACACCTTGCAAATGTATTCGTATTTGGATGGATGTATTGGTATCTTAGGGCTTTAATTGGATCTAGTAGCTGAGCAGGACAGTTCCACCTTTAAAGTTTGGACCAGAGCGTTTCACAGTTTATTGCATCGAACGCCTGTCTTAGGTCGACAAAGGCAAAAAATACTTTATTCTTTTACTACAGAGCATGTAGTTTTAGAATGGACAGTAGGGTGAGGTTTACATCAACTCCTACTTGTTCTGTGAAGCCAGTTTGTCGGCAGTCTGTCATCTTAGCTTCAGATGCCCATGCTGCCAACTTCAGTCGAAGAAAGGAGCCAAATATTTTCCCAATTGTGTCTAGAAGGGCAATAGGACGATAGTTCGCCGGGTCATCACTTGATGACCCGGCGAACTATCGTCCTACTGCCCTTCTTATATATTGGGACCACTATTGCCTTTGCCCAGGAAGAGGGCGTTTTCATAGATTTTGAAATTTGGCTAAATAAACCTTCAATAAATTTGGCCCAATGCTGTTTGTTTCTTTAGCATGATGTTTGAGATATGGTCTGGTCCTGCTGCTCGCAAGTTCTTTAGCCTTTGAATTGCTGTTTCAAGCTCTTCACAGGAAGGCATTATATCCCAGACTCTTGCAGAGGTTTGTGTATTGTTTTGAAGTCCTTGGATTGGCAGCTCGTATATCGTTGTAAAGTATTCGACCGATTTAGCACTTGTAATTTCGTTGGAGATGCTTGGTATAGATTTTGTGTTGCCCTTATTTAGTATTGCCCATATTTTATTTGGGAAGAGGAAGAGGCTGTGAGATTTCAGAGGTTAAGGCGTTAGAATGGGGAACAGAGCTATTGGAGGACTTAGCTTCATGCAGTGTGTTCAATTTCGTTATTTGAATCGTTTGATCGTGGCTGGCGTTTTTTCTCATCCATTTGACAGCTTCTAACAGCCCTTCAGTTAGGGTGTTGTTTTGACAATGGTGCCAAACCGCCAAGTCACTCAGGCGTTCCTGCCACCAGGTCGATGCATCCGCTTCTTTTGCCATCTGGGCTTGTAAGAATCCTGTGAACAGATCTATTTTTTCTAATTTTTGTACCAGGTTTGATAGCATGGCCCCTTGATCGCTTATTAATCCATTTAGTGATTCATATAATTATGTGAAAGGGGCAAGTGCAACAGCGGAAGCAGCAATGACATTGTTGTGTATCTGAGTTAAAGCTTCAGCGGACATGCTTGTGTGTGAAGCAATGGCTGTAATAGGTTCTTGACTTATTGAAGAGGCGTGAGAACAATCTAAATTGAAGCGTGCATCAGGTGGAGACTAGTTTCCTGTTAGATTGAACGGTTGAGTTTCTTCAGGAAAACGCTTGATTTGAGCTTGTGGGGTGCTTGAGGTAGCAGCAAGTTGGTCTAGATTTTTTTCCAAAGGCTGAGGTTAGACTTGAGCCCAGCTATACGTTGTAGCCGACGCGCTCTTGCAATGGAACTAATTTCCATGTTAGTTGGTCTTTGCGTTAAACTGTTCGAAGAGTCTTGCACACACAGGAGCTTAGGCTGTTCGGATGGGTATCTTGGTGAGTGTGTAGTTCTCACACCTATTTCCTCAGGGGCTAAACAGGCAAAGTCGCTAAGGTTCCCTTGGTCCAAGACAATGGAAATCGGTCACGCAACGTAGTTGTCTCCCTTGCTCTCGGATACCACTGGCTTTGCTTCTGGTGCCTTGTGGATTGAGTAGTGTGAGGTAGGGGAGCTTGCATGGTGCCTTTCTTTGACAGGTAGTGTCGCGATTGTTTGCTGGGGCATCTCGTGGTTTTTAGCTGATTTGTGTCCTGATTGAGGTAGAGGCTGAACGATTCCCAAGAATGGTTCTGGCTGCATCGAAGTAGATAGACTCATGGAGGTGCAGCTTGGAAGGTTAGTCAGGGTCTTTGTCAGAGACATAACAGTCTTCACGAGTATGTGTGGTTCAACTTCACTTGGAAATGGGAGTATATTTGGCGGCGGTGCCTCGCCTGCGCCTACAGTGTTGGGAGTGAGTTGTAACCCCTCAACATTTGGAAGGCTCATTAACTCATCATCACTAACCATGAATGAGAAGAGTATTTTGTCATTGGTAGGATTTCGCTTTTTAGAGCCTGTTGCCATTTCATCCGTTCACAGAGCGGAGGAAGGTACTGTGTTCAATTCCAAGCTGGATTGATTGGCTGGGTTTGCCAGGGAGAATGATACGTTCACTGTGGGCAGTACAGATTTATTTTGTTCAATTGGCTCTTTGTTCATGAATCCAGTTGGTTGTAGTAAGGGTGAGGTCGCTGGAGGGACAGGAAGCTGGAATTCTACCATAGCTGCATCAAGTGCAGAGCCCCCAGCGACGTCCCCTTCATTTGCTTCTGGAGCCAACGCAGACGCATGTCTTCCGTGCTGACCTTTATGTATTAGTTTGACTAGTTGATTTACAGCCGAATCAATGTTTGAGTCGAGGTGACAGTCAACGGAGCGTGATTGCGACTCACACACACAGCTCGACAGAGTGTATTGTTGTAGAGGCTAACAGTGGGACAAGTGCAGCAGATGAAGTAGAAGGTGCAAGCAGTGTTCGACTTGCTGATTTGCTTACCTTCGTTCCTGCTGGAGCCTTCATCGCCGTCCACGGATTCAACATGCGCCGATGTTGAAGTGTTTTTCTGCGCGTCTGGGGGCCTTCGACCGTCAGAGTCATTTACTCTAGTCGAGGCAAGCCGGGGGGTGGGCGGAGTCGATCAGGTGGCGGACAGGGAGCAGATTGGGACTCTGCACCAGACTCTGCGTCGCGCTCCGTGCGTTGGAAAGGCTTTTGAAGTGAAAGTTAGTAACAATGAAAATAGGACTGACACGTCGTGCAGCTCCTCCCTCACCAAAATACAAACAGAGACTGGGGGCAGACTGGGACTCTGCACCAGACTTCCACATTGTACCCGACAAAAGGCTACTGGCAAGTACCTTTAGACACAGAGGGAAAGAGGAAAACAGCCTTTTCCACCTCAGATGGATTCTTTCAATTTACTGTATTGCCCGTTGGGTTGTACAGGGCCCCAGTCACCTTTCAACAACTCATGGTCAGAGTTCTAGACCCCTGCATAAAATTCTTCTGGGACTATCTGGATAATATAGGAATACATAGAGAGTCCTGGGAAGGCCACCTAACCACCTGTACAAAGTTAGACATTTTTAAAAGAAAGCCAGGCTCACTGGCAACCCTGCCAAATGCCATCTGGCACAGATATCTGTAAAGTATCTGGGATTCCAGGTGGGGAATGTACTTCTGTTACCACACAAGAATAAGGTCACAGCTGTGTAGATCACCCCCACCCAAGAATCAAGAAAGACATCAATCGATGGTCCGAGAGCTGGGAAGACAGAATATCTCTTTATGCGGATGACCTACTCATCTACTTAAAGGACCCGAACGCCTCGTGTCCCAAGGTTGTGCAACTACTGAGGCAATATGAGGTATTTTGCGGATTACGCGTGAACTGGTCCAAATCCATTCTTTTCCCTATAAGGGGCACCCCGGTGGTGGACCTAGCGCCGGGCCCCTACCAGATCGAGAAGGAGCAGTTCAAATACCTGGGTGTACATGTCACGACGCAACTCATGGAGTACACAACATTGAACCTCTCCCCCTTGATAACAAGATTTGCGGATGACACTCGCCACTGGATCTCCTTGCCGCTGACGCTGCTGGGAAGGGCGGCGCTGTTCAAAATGATTGCCCTTCCCAAGTTCCTATACATCCTGCAAAACGCACCTTTGTATATTCACCACCAGGACTTCCATAAAATTGAATGCATCCTCCGAAAACTGCTCTGGAAAGGAGGACACCCGAGAATCGCTCTTGCCACTCTTCAGAGGTCCATCTGGGAAGGGGGGCTTGGGTTGCCCAGACTGCAATCATACTACTGGGCTGGCCAGATGGAAGTGGTGAATGATATGCTTCATGGCGACAGGGGCCTACCACACATCAGGGGCCTCCATTGTAACACCACAGCGAAACCAATAGAGCTCCTCTACAGGGACCTGGACCAAACTCTGAAACCAGACATGGCGTCGCACATAATGAGAGTTTGGAAGGAAGCGCTTCGATACTTGGGCTGGGGAGGGAAAATAACTATGGCCCAACTACTGCAACCTCCCTGAAGTACGAAAGCTGCCAAGATGGCCCGAGTGGACCCAACGCGGTGTTTCCAATGTCGGAGATGTCGTGCATGAGGACAACCTAGCGACATTCGAGACATTGCAAGAGAAATTCTCCCTGACAGACAAAGAAAGGTTCCATCATATGCAACTGAGCCATGCTTGGACAGCCCATCGACAGACCATACAAGATCTGCTGGAAAGCTCCCCTCTAGAACACAACATAGTCCTAGACAGGGTGGAGCGGAAGGTTACCTCCACAATGTACAATGTAATAACCTCATTCACGACATCGGAACTTTCCAGTCTCAAAGCAAAGTGGGAACGCGATGTAGGCCATCTTCTGCCAGAGGATTGGGTGGAGGCCCTGATGTACCCGCGAGAAACAACTATCTCCTCAAAGCTCCGATTGGTCCAGCTGAAGATCCTGCACCGCACCGACTACCCGAGAGTGGCCCTCTTCCGCTGAGGCAGGGCCTCGGATGCAAGATGCCTGCGCTGCAAGCGAGAGAAAGGTACCTTTTTTCATATACTGTGGGAGTGTGGTAATATCCAGCAGCTCTGGCAGAAATGCTGTGACAAACTATCCAGAGTTTTGGGTAAACCGATACAGAAGTGCCCGAAGCAATTGCTTTTAGGGATCTCCAGTGAATCTGACCTCTCCCGCTATGAGAAGCTGCTATGGTCCACTGCGATGGCGATCCTCAGGCGGAACATTGCACTTACGATCAATGGGTTACAGATGTGGACATATGTGCAGTAATGGAGCACCGTGTGTACAAAGCAAGAGGTTGCCCGCAAAAAGCAGAGCAGAGAAAATATGGAAAAGGTGGGAGGAAGATGACTGAGGGTCATGGGCAAGTACTGTAGTCGATGAGTCTGTGGGAGGCCCACTAAAGGGGAAATATTGAATCTGTTAAGTGCACCCTATGTCATGAGGACATCCGATGTCAATTCCGACTAAATGTTGTACCATGGTCCCTGAAGCTGAATTGTTAATGTTATTGTTTTCTTGTCTGCCTCGCTCCCCCCCTGCTCTCCCTCCTCCTCTCCCCTTCCTTCCCCCCCTTCTCCCTCCCATCCCATGACCCCTACCTGGAGCGTAGAGAGATGAATGTAATGTTGTTTAAATTTGAAAATCAATAAAATCTTTGATTTAAAAAAAAGAAAGACATCAATGCTTTTCTTAGGTTGGTAGGGTATTCATGTTTTATTAATGTTGTTTTGTACAACATTTCTCAGCAAGTGTGGCACCACTAACAGACAAACTGAATAACACTCAACCAAATTCCATACTTTGGGACATTCAGGCCCAGAAGGCATTTGAACAGTTGAAAGACAGCCTTTGTAATAGCCCATGCTGATTATGCACAACTACTCTGAGGAATTCATCTTACAAACCGATGTATCCCTCATTGGTTTAGAGGCAGTTCTGTCACAAGTGATAGAAGGTAAAGAAAATCCTATCTTGTTTTTAAGCAAGAAGCGATATTCACTTGTGGATCCAATGAGAAAACAGATCCAAACCAACTGTCATCAGCAATGTCTTTCACTTCGTCTATCATCTGTACATGTAACTTCGTCAACAACGTTATAGCCTCTTTGAAGGTGCCATTCTCGTCATCACTAGAAGGTATGAATGTGCAACATGATTCTCCGATTTTGGCACAAACACCTCCATCCATAGCTGTAATCATGCCCAGGACGTATCTATTCTGAAGAGTCATCAGTCGTATGGCTCTCAGCTTTTCCTTAATAGCATTGAAACCCTTTATAGTAGTGTTAATCGTTTGCAACAATTCCCATCTGGTTATCTGTAACCCATTGGTATTTGCTGCTGTCTGGATCCTTGGCATGAAGATTATCATGAATATTGTTGAGGCCTGACTGAATAATCTATGTTCATATGGAATAGAATCAAAAGCTTCGATTGACTTGGCTGAGAAATAGTTCTCTCTCTTCATTCGATTTATCAGCTCAGCAGATCTCTCTTTCCTCAGGTGAGCATCTGCCTTTGGAAAGTCAACAATGTTCAAGTCACTTTTAGGAATCACCAATGCTGGAACATGGATGTTTACTATAGAACATCGCCATCCCCAATCTCTGGGCAGCTTCATATAAGCTCTGGATCCACAGGCCCAGTAGTGATCCATTATCACTGTTGTCCTGTCCTTCATTCCTGGTACAACAAAAACTCGACCACAATTTTGATTTTCTCCAACATTTCTTGTGCCATTGTTTTTGAAACACAGCTTTGCACTGTACAGGGGCACTATCTGCAAGGGTAACATTGATAGCAATAATAATAATGTGGCAAACAACGAGAGAACACAGCAACGTGCAGGAAGCCACTGTTGCTGGGGATAGATGTACTGGTACATAATTTACACATGTATTATATTTATCATCATTCTTTTGCTTCTCACGATACACACTTTTATTATGCTGGTCCAAAGAGAGCAGTGGTTCCTATGTAACTTGTCCATAGCAGGGGCAATGGTTCTGTACTGTCTTCTTCGCAGTAGTGATCTTAGCATGCTCATATGAGGTGGCGAGTCCCCCCTCACACTATGGGATCACCCTTTAGGTCGGTCTGTCCGCGCCAGGGGCTCTGGCGCCCTCGATTTAGGTAGGTCTAGATCCAACCATCTTACTTCCCTTTCTGTCAGAGAACACCCATCAGGACCACATGCATTAGCGCCCTCCTCCCCACGGAAGGTTTCTCTGTCTTCAGCTGACATCTCTTGTCCCCCAACTAGTGTGGCTTCCCTCTTCCTCGTCTCTGTTTAACGTTAGTTTGTCCAAAGACAAAGCTCTATGCTCGAGGTTAAACAAACCTCTTTCTTTGCCTCGTGACTGAGTTCCCTCAAATTGATATTCTTTCCCTTTATTTTTTTATTCACTTTTTTTCCTCATCTCCTGATAGGCTTTTTCGATCCTATCTCCAATAGCTCCTATATCAAAATGATCTTCTAAATATATCCTAGAGGATCATGCCATTAGTTTTTGCGTTGGCTTTGGGAAGAACTCCTCTACTTCCTCCCATGCCACTGCTGGATTAGGTTCCATTAACTCTTTCTCTATGCGATCGATGTCGTGTGCCCTTTGCCTTCTCTTGTATTCCATTTCTTTGTCAAACTCTTTCTTTCTTTGTTTCCTCCCTAACCCTTTCCTCTTCCTGTCTTTTCACCTTTCTTCACTCATTTTCTCGATGCACTTCTTCAACTTCTTCATCTCTGCGTCTTTCCATTCTTTTATCTCTTAATTTCTGTTCTTCCTCTTCTTCTCTTCTTTTTTCTAGCCTGCCCCGTTCCTCAACTGCTCTTAGTCTATTGTCATACTTTCTTTGCTCCTCTGCTCTGTCCTGCTTCCTAAACTGTACATCTTGATACAGTTGTTCCCGTCTTTGTCTATTCTTTCTTTTAGCTTTGTCGTCCTTCAATCGTTTCTCCTATTCTTTGTCTTTCTTATCTTGCTTGTCCTGATCTTCCTTTTGCCTTACTTCCTCAATGCTCTTTCCGTCAAGTTTGAGCAATATCTGACCACCCATCCATTCGTTCTGTATGAGCACTACCTCGTAATTAGCTTTTTCTTTCTCTCCTTTCCATCTCTTTATTTTTCTCTCTATGTGTAGGGACATACCTGGTCATTCACCTCTATCCTTGTCTCGTGGGACTTTAGGGATCACATCTCTTTCTGCAGTCCTTTTGGGATTCTCATCACTGCTACATGTAGGTGACTTATGTGTCGGGTTGCTATACCCTGTCGCTGCCTTAATCTCTCTTAAAGGATATAATCCTTCATCATTCGTACTTTTATCATTTACTTCAGGTGCATTGGGGGAGCAGAAGGCTCTTCACCACCCTCTTTACACTGGTTAAGCATCCAGTCCTCAGGAGGCGGGTCTTCCCTTTCCTCCTGGTACATCTTCCAAAGCTCCAAGCTAGCTAACCTCTTTTCTAGCTTCTTTCCCGTGTACGCTGCGTGCAAATATGTCGTCATGTGTTGCAAAACTGTTTTGGACAGTGATCCCATTGTGGCCATGGCATGAATATTTTATCTGCTGTGCCCTTAACCCATTCTGCACTGTACCGTTTAAGCTTGGGTGCATGTTTTGGGAGCTGTCTGCACAAGTGTACAAGCGGAGTAACATCCTCCATCATGACTAGTCACAATCGACTGTTGAAACTTACCGCTATTTTATACAAATACTTTTCAGAAAAATAATGCAGTATGAGTGTGCACCAATCATTGCAGCTCCAAACCTCTGTTTCACTTTACTTCAATCTACTCATTCATTGAACATTATCAGTCAACTAAATAATCACTTTTCAGCCTTTTACCACAATGTAATACTTTTTGTTTCTTCACTACCTTACCATATACAACACATACAATATAAAAACAAGCAGACAAATGAACAGACTGGCCGGCCCACATACATTTCTTTTTTTTTTAAACTTTTATTTTTGGCGGCAGAAGGTTACATGGTACAAACAGCAAGGCCTCAAGCATGGGCACACGTTGCAAGGTGGAGCAATACATAAAGCATAGTACAATGGTAACAGTAGTGTCAGGCATTGGTCACATGAGATTTATACAAGTATATGTTCATATAGTGGGGGTAGTTACGGAAGGAGTGGGGGAGAAGCCGGAGCTGGAGGCGTTCGTGCTTCTACTGTTAAGATATGAGTTGAATTCCATCCATATGTTCTTGGGGCGAGAGGTGGCAGGGAGCATGGATATGAATTCTTCCTCACAATTACGTGACCAAGTAAGCATATGGAGCCACTTCCGGTGGGCCGGAGGGAAGGGACTTTTCCAATTCTGAAGAATGCATTTTTTGGCTATCATACAACCAATATTAAGGAATCTAGCTGAACATCTAGTGTCATCGGTCCTCCAGGCACCAAACAGGACGGCCAGCGGATCCGGGTCAACTACTGTTTCAGTGATAGCAGAGAGTGTTTCTAGGATACCCTCCCAAAATCCAAGCAGTTTGTTACACGACCAGAACATGTGTAGGTGATCAGCCTCTGTCGCCCCGCAGAGGGGCAGGGGTGCGCCGCAGTACGGGCGAACCCCGAGGTTCTATACGGAGTATAATAAAGTCTATTTAGAAGTTTGTACTGCATGGCGCGAAAACGGAAATTGAGGGAGACTCTTTGGGTGTGTAGGCACATACCCTCCCAGGCCCCATCCGATATTTCCAGGCCCAGGTCGCTGGCCCATTCATCTCGTGCCTTGAGAGTGGGAGTAGGGGAAGCAGCCTGAAATATCTTGTAAAGTGAGGAGACCACTCCACGGGCACCACCTGAGTTGGCAATGTATGCGATGGCCGAGTTGTCTGGGGGCTCGTCCGGGAATGTGGGCCATTTGGAGCGAAACGCGGCCCGTAATCTATAGTATTGGAGGGTTTCCAAGGCAGTCCCGGTGTGTCCCGGTTTCCAAGATCGGGGGTCAATGAACCTGTCTTCGGGGTAGAAGTCCGTCAGTGCTTGGTATCCCAGCTTCCCCCAGTGTCGGGCCAGCGCTTCATCGTGAGTTGGTTCCAGGCCGGGAAAGGCCCACACAGGAAGCCACATGTAGTACGGGGAGGCTCCAGGCATCTGGAATAGCAGGCGAGCCCAGGCTAAAAGAGTCGTATTGAGAGGGTCAATGGGAGAGTCGGGTGTGTATTGACGATGCAGTATGATGGACATTAGATCGGTACCAGCAGTTGCCAGTTTTTCCAGTTTGACATGGGGACGCACCGGTGTACCAGGATACCAGTGAGTAGCGTGTTGGGCCTGAGTTGCGTGCCAATAAAGTGATAGATCCGGAGCCGTGTGTCCCCCTAGTTTGTATGGAAGTGTCATGTCCATCCACTTTTTGCGTACTGCGCCTGAGTGCCAAAGGAACTGCGCAAATAATGTGTGTAGCCTGGCAAAATAGACCTTCCCAGGCCACACGGGTACGTTGCTAAACGTGTAAAGAAGTTTGGGGAGCAGGATCATTTTAATGAGGGAGAGCCGTCCAGCAATGGATAGTGGGAGGGTACGCCACCGGAGGACTTTGGTCTCAACTATTCGTGCTACCGCAGAGTAATTGTCAGCAAGGAGGGTGGATTTAGCTAAGGATATGTGCACGCCCAGATATCTAACACCATTCGTGACCAGCGGAGGGGGTATTCAGAGGCGGGTTGCTGGGTGGATTTAGTGAGCGGGAAGATCTCTGATTTGGAATAATTAATAGTGAAGCCGGAGTGAGTGCCAATGCGGGTAATATCCCTCAGTATTGAGTCCAGGTGTGTCGCAGGGTCTCTGATATATAACAAAACATCGTCCGCGTATAGAGATATGATTTCGGGGCTGTCTTTCAATCTTATTCCCTTGCGGGCGTGATGAGCACGGACATAGTCTGCCATTGGTTCTATTGCTAAAGCGAACAGTATTGGAGAAAAGGGGCATCCCTGTCGGGTACCTCTGAAGAGTGTAAAAAGATCAGATGTTAGTGTATTGGTTCTAACCCGCGCCAAGGGAGAGGTGTATAGCAATTTGATGGACCTAATCATGTTTGGGCCAATGCCCATAGTCTCCAGCACCAGCCAAGTGTATCTCCAGGAGACCATATCGAAGGCCTTTTGGGCGTCTAGTGTGACCGCCACCGCCTGTACAGCCTGATCAATGCGGGACATTACGTTAAATAGTCTTCTGATGTTGTGGGAGGTGGACCTTCCAGGTACAAAGCCGGCCTGGTCCTCATGGACCAAGTACGTCATAATGGGCAGAAATCGGTTCGCTATAATTTTTGCAAAGATCTTTGTGTCGAGGTTCATAAGGGAGAGGGGTCTATAGGACCCACATTCATCATCCGGTTTGTCAGGCTTGAGCAGCACTGTAATGGCTGCCTCGCGCATGGAAAGGGGGAGGATAGAGACTCAGAGCGATTCATCCCAGACCTCAAGTAGCTTGGGGGCGAGTATGGAAACGTGTTCTTGGTAGAAATCGGCGGTTAGGCCGTCAGGCCCCGGGGCTTTGCCTTTGGGTAGGTCGGAGATGGCTGTTACTATCTCATCAAGTGTAATTGGGGAGTCGAGTTCCTCTCGAGTGGTGGAGGAGATCTCTGTGGTGGGGATCCGGTCGAGGAGTTCTCGCATATGTTGTTCAGTGTGCTCAGCAGGCTGAGAGTAGAGGGACCTGTAGAACTCGGTGAATGTGTCTAGGATTTGTTGGTCAGCCCATTGAACATTGCCCTGTTCATCTTTAAGAGAGGTGATTTGCGTTCGACCAGATTCCCATTTGATTAGTGTCACTAACGTTTTCCCGGGCCTATCTCCCTCACCATATTTCCTGGCCGCTTGAGGGCGGCCAAGGAATTGTATCTCGCTGACGGCGAGTTTGTTGAATGCCTGGAGTTCATCGGAGATCTGGGCAAGTGTGGCATGGTCGGCACCCGAGGCACCTTGCAGTTCCAGTTGCTTCAGTTTGCTTTCAGACGGGCCCAATGCTGTTCTAATTGATTTCAACACCCCAGCTTCCCGGGAGATGGACATTCCCCTGATATATACCTTGAAGGCGTCCCATCTTACAGCAGCAGAAGTGTCCCGGAGAGTGTTTAGTTCGAAGAAAGACAGAATGTCAGCAAGTATTTCAGCCTTAAATACAACATCTCGCAGAGCATCGGATTTGAAACGCCAGGTGCTAAACGTCGGAACAGGTATCCCCAGTCTAGCTGAGAGTGTAATCGGGGCATGATCAGACAGCGTGCGAGGCAGGATCTGGGAGTCCACAACCCCTCCCATGACTCCTTTTGAGACAAAAATAGGTCTATCCTAGAAGAGCTATCGTGCACTGATGAGTAATAAGTGTAATCCCTAAAATGGGGATGTAGCATTCTCCAGGCATCGCAGATGTCGAGGGTCTTAATGTGAGAGTGCAGTCTGCGTGCAGCGCAGGACAAAGGGCGGGGAGTAGTACCAGTTCTATCTAGGGCCGTATCAAGGATAAGATTTAAATCTCCCCCCCAAAGGATCGGTGTGCCCACATATCCCAGCAGTATGGTGGTGATTTTATCAAAAAATCGGGAGAGTCCACATTGGGGCAATAGGTATTGACAAGTAGATATTCTTTGTTGGCCAAGGTACAGTGTAGTACTACATAACGTCCCTCGGGGTCAGTGTAATTTTTGTGCAATGTAAACTTAATGGATTTATGAATCATGGTTAGAACCCCCCTGGATTGAGTGGAGTAGGAGGTAAAAAATCTAGCAGGTCCCCATGCCGGGGCCATGGTTCTAGGAATGTGGCCATTGGAGTGTGTCTCCTGTAGGAGCAGTATTTTGCAGCTATGTCTGTTGGCATAAGCCATGATTTTACGTGCCTTGGTGTGATTGCTTACCCCACGGACATTCCATGACATTATGACGGTAGCCATCGCAGTGACTGATACCCCATTATGTAACACGTATTCTCAATGAACATCTAGGATCCAACAATAGTGTATGCCCCGAAGCTTGGAGATAAACTCGCGATCGCGGCCCATTAGTGCTCGCCACATGCAACCTCGTGTGCCTTTGTAGATAACTCCCAGTTTCCCCCCCCCACCCTCACCACCAACCCAAGATTAGCAGTGTACACTCCACCCATCCCAAACAGCGCACAGTCGGATCGGCCCCAACATGATCCAGCCTGTACAAGAACCCAACAGGGGCAAACCCAGAACAAAGGTATAAGAAGCAGTGCAATCGCAGTGGGGTGCGCTATTGCCGTGTGCTAGCACGCTTGGGACCCAAAGGTGTCCGTGAGAAATTAAACAGTGTTCGCGGTTTAGTAATGCATGTCACAGCATCTGTATGCAGCCGTGTCGGGCCTAAGTGTGAAACAGAGAAACGTTACATTCAACGAAGACAGGAAGTCGGCATGGTCACGATGAGTAGTTCAACAACATGAAAAATTGACAGTGCGTATCTGAGAGTTTAGGTACAGTGAGTACAGCCCGGAGGGCATGGGAAATAGAACAGCAAGGTAGTTGTGGGGGAGGCCGATGGATGGTGGAGCCGTCAGACCGCATGAGCAAACGACAATCAAGGAGAACAAGTTTCGGACCAAGTTCAGTCATTCTCCCCCACATCTTCAGCAGGTGGATGAGGGGGAATGTGTGCCTCTATGAATTTCACCGCTTCCGAGGGCACCGTAAAGAAGTAAAGTTTGTTGTTAAATGTGAACTTTAGACGGGCAGGGAATAGGATGGCGTATGGAATGCTTCTCTCCCTGAGCAGTTTCTTGACTCCAAGAAATTGGCGACGCTCCTGCTGAACTGCGATTGAGAAGTCAGGGAAGATTCGGATCACCTGCGAGTCCAATCTGAGCTCACCCTTCTCACGCGCGAGGCGGAGGATTTGATCCCGATCTCTAAAACTCAGAATTTTTGCAACAATGGGCCTCGGAAAGTCTCCCGGTTTGGGACGTGGGGCCAGTGCCCTATGGGCCCTTTCGATGGTGAAGAAGGGGGACATATCCGGGTTGCCCAACAGGTCTTTCAAGAGGTTCTCGACAGCCAGTTCGAGTCGACCCTTCAGCGCATTTTCCGGGACCCCAATAATGCGTATATTGTTCCTCCGTGATCTAGATTCGAGGTCGTCACATTTGGCCCTCACCAGTTTCATGTCCGTGACAAGGGTGGATACCGTGCTCTGCAGTGTGGTTATATTGTCCTCATTGGAACTGATCCTGTTTTCAGTTTCGGTGATTCGCGTCCCTTGTTGGTCTAGTTTGGTCCTAAGAGAGGCCACATTTGCATTGATGTCATCTAGCTTCTCATGAAAAGCTGCAAAGTTTCTAGCCATTGACTCCATGATGACCGTCAGGTCCGTGGGGGGGCCTTCTGCAGAGAGTGGTACTTCGATCTGGTCGCATGATGTATGGGCCGAATCGGGCCTCGGGGTGGCCTTCGCAAATTTGTCCATGGCCCCTGTCTTACCAGTGTTCCTGGACCTATTGGACATCGTGTGTGGCGTGTGGTACAGAGTGTTCAAAGTGGTTAGTCTCGTGTGGGTATCGTGTACCCTGAAGCGGGGCGGTGCAGTGACAAGATGGAAAAGGCTGCTCTCTTGTTGGTGGCGTAGCAACGGCCCGCAGAACCGGTAGGCAAGGATAATAAATGTCGCTGAGACAGAAATCCAAGCGCCGGGGGTGGTGGCTAAAAAAGTTCACCCTAATGGAGCACAGCGCGGTTCTTAGGGCGGCAGTCAGATTGAACCAGGGGGGTTTGCAGAAAAATACTGCACACAATGGCCTCCCCAACTCCTCACCTCAGGCTCGGTTCACATCCGTGAGCAGGATCAGGATAGTGGCGTCTTCAGCGGAGTCTTAAGCGGCATCACACGCAGCCGATGGTCCAGTCCCCAGAGGTGACCAGATAGGCCTCCGGGCCGTTAGGCGCGGAGGGAGCGTTGTCTCCGGGGCGTGCTGCGATATCACAGAGGCAGCAGGGGTAGAGCCAGGCAAAGGCGGCGCACGAGCCGCGGTCGGCCGCCAGGAGTACCAGATGTCAGGCGCCGGATTTCCGCGCTGGATCCGTCCACGCGCGTCAGCGTAGGCAGCACAGGCGGCCCCCGCGCAACGAACCCGGTCCCAGCCACAAGGCAGCCGGGCGCGGGGGCCAGATAGAGAGCCGGACGGGGGGTGAACCGCTGGGCCGGCAGCGGCCACGGGTGTCAGTCAGCGCCGCCGCCCGCGTCATTCGCCGGGAGTGCGAGGGCGCAGCTCGGCCCCACACGGGGGCAGTGCCGGCAGCCGAATACAGGGTTAGAAGGTCCGATTCGGGGCCAGATTTCACAGGCAGGTGGCCCCAAGTGTCAGCAATGTGGGAGCCAAATCTGGAGACGGGGCAGAGTAGCAAACCGCAGATGGAAGCAGATGCAGAGCGGCAGCACACGGAGCTGAAAAGCTAGGCAGCCATTTTGTCGGCTGCTCAACAGCGCCCCCCCGCCCACATACATTTCTATCAACGCTCCTTGAGACTGATTCCTGCCCCTAATAATGACTACAATCTGCGTATGAATTGTCCTCTTTAACGATCCCTGATCATTCGTAGTCTAGGTATGTCTACTTGGACTCTAGTACAATTCCTTCTAGACATCCTTGACGTAGGATTCTGGGCTTATCACATAGATCGCTCCTCGTCTGCATACCTTAAACTGTGACCTCTTTGTCATTAAACTAAACATACACAAACCATCCCTCTGTTTCTCTTTCCGCATTATCCCTTTATCACTTTCCCCACTCAATGGCCATTCATCGTTTGCCCTCTCTCTGTCTACTCACCATTCGTATTTCAGCTTCTGACCCTCGAGATCGCCTCCTCCTCAACCAGCTGCTTAATCCTTTGGTCCACTCAGCTGCCTGTAGAAATCGGGTGGGGATGCCGTGAAATGAGGGACACGTCTCAGCTGTCTTCAGTGACTTGCAGATTCTTTTTTTACTAATGGCCGCTATCTACAGGGAGCTTCACGTTACTCCAGCTAAATGGCAGAGGACACTCGATATTTCGAGACCCTTCAAAACCTACTAGATCAATGGGTCTATTAATAACCATCACCTTTCTGCTACCACGTGAACCTGTGTACCCAACACAAGTGTGTATGACCTTTCCTTTGGTCATACACACTTCGTTTAATCCTATTGGCCATCCGTTCCTACTTGGAACCCAATCACAAGCCGGTAGGCTTGAAGCCGGCCACGAACAAAGGCACACAACAAAGGCACCTTCCCCTGTCGTGAGCCTGTTTGGAGCCGCATGGAGACGGCAAACCGACACTCATATGGTAAGAATGGCCGCACTACCATGAGACAACGCATATAACCCTGGAACACAGATCTATGCTATATGCGCCAGCTCTAATTTCGTATCTATGAGCCTGTGCTCCCCGCTATACTTCTTTGCCAGCCGCAATCCCGTTCTTGCATTCATTGACAACCGGAACCGTATTTGCAACTTAACATTACAGGTCACCGGGAGTAAAGTATCTATCTGCAGCCGGATCCTCACTTGCACACGCAAGTCCACCTCCT
The DNA here is from genome assembly GCF_040938575.1 of Ambystoma mexicanum. Taxonomy (NCBI): domain Eukaryota; kingdom Metazoa; phylum Chordata; class Amphibia; order Caudata; family Ambystomatidae; genus Ambystoma; species Ambystoma mexicanum. The sequence goes on along the minus strand of NC_090921.1, from coordinate 783,891,816 downwards.
GCAAACGTGACCACGTGGACTAAATCAATCCAACATTACCAGCCTTGCACGCTGACCACTGAACTCCTACCTCCCAATTTAATCATTTTACTGCAAGCCCTGCATGTTCTGTTTGCCTATGCCTCGCTCCCTCCAAGAACTGCAGTTACTGCAAACACGCCCATCTGAACTTCTGCCTAATGCAGCCTCTGCGCACCCTTTTTGCTTTTAAAACCTATGCAGCCTATATGTACCCAGTTGTTTTCTGCCAAATGCAGCCTCTGCGCACCCAGTTGTTGTCTGCCTAAGGCAGCCTCTGCGCATCAAGTTGTTTTTGAGACTAATGCAGCCTCTGTGTACCCAATTTGCTTTTATACCTATGCAGCCTCTATGTACTGAGTTGTTTTCTGCCTAATGCAGCCTCAATGTACCCAATTTGTTTCTGACTAATGCAGCATCTGTACACCCTATGTTTTTAACCCAACACAGTCATTGTGTGCTCTTCCGCTCTTTGCCTAAATTAGCACCAATTTGGTTTAGAGCCCCGGTGTACCCATTTGTCTTTAGACCAACGCTGGCACTGTGTACTCTTATCGATTATAGCCTATTACAGTCACTGTATACTCATGTGACTTTAGCCTACTGCATTATCTATAATCCTTTTCTGACTCCAGTTTATGCAGGTTAGTGTGCCCTTTACGTGCAGCCTAGCCAATGCTGATTCTACCCTTTGCCTGTACCCTTGCAAAACATATAGGCCAAATAGCGTAGTTGCACTCCATCAGTATCCCACCATGCTAATCTGGCTCACCTTCATTATGTTCCCCTTCTGTGTTATGCAAGATAGCGTACCTTGCAGTGGCAACAGCTACATAGCTCACAATAACGGCCTTGCCAAAATAGCTTGCCCTAGACACTTCCCCATAACTTGCCCCACACCATTCCTGCCTACCACGCCCCCTTCCCTCTAGGCACCCATGTAGCCCACACCACTAGTGATAGCAACCTCCCAGTTGTCACTTCTGCCAATCTGATCACTGACAGACAAAAATGTCACTGCCTGAGACCTAGCCCTCCTGGCCAGGCTGCCACTCCTAACTACAGCCACTCTACACCCATAACTAAGTTCTCCGCAAACAGTAATCAAATAAGTACACTCACAGCCAACCCTAACACTACTGACCATAACAATAGACTAGGCACTAGACTCCCCCATCTGAATTGCAACCTGCTTGCCAAATCTTACACCAAGACCAACATGAAAAGTTCAGCCCCTAATAACGTTAAACAGACCCCACTAAAAGGAGCACTCTTAAGTGTCAGGTCCCTTGTCGCACATTCCACTGAGATCGCTGACATCATCCTGACCAATAACCTTGACTTCCATGCACTAACAGAAACCTGACTGCATGATGCAGCGGGCCCCTACCTAACCTTGGTTATCCCTGACAATTACTCCATTCACAGAGCCAATAGACCTAATGCCTGAAGAGGAGGCATAGCTTTCATCTTTAAATCTTCATTAGACATCAGATTAGTCACCTCTTCTCCACTCAAATCATGTGAACACCTCACAGTCAAATTGCAAATATCTCCCAAAAGTACAATTACTATTCACCTAATGTATAGGCCCCCAGGTCATCCAGGATCTTTCGAAGAAGATGTTACCTCTTTAGTAGCCGAGAATTCCAAACCGTTGGCCCAAATTATCATCCTAGGGGACTTCAACAATGGGTACAATGACTCTAATGACTCCCCAGCTTCCTCTTTGGCCACTGCACTAGCTGAGCATGGCTTTACACAATTTAGCGTTCAACCCACCCATCAGAAAGGTAGGATTCTCGATTGGGTAGCTGCCCTTAACAGCAATATTACCTGCAAAGACCCCCGACCACTTGAGTGGACCGATCACCATCTCCTTTCGCTAGACCTCTATATTAACAACATAGAGTCCACAAAGTCTTCCAATGCTCCAGCTTGTCCCACCAGGAATAAGCGGAACATAACTGCAGAGGCCTTAGTACCCCTGGTAGTACCCATACTTGACGCACTACCTGCCACAGCTGACCTTAACCTTCTGGTAAATACCTATAACGAGGCCATGTCTAAAGCGATAGACATCATCGCCCCATTGAAAATACGCAAAGGGAAACCTAGAGCACACCTGAACTCTTGGTACACCCCAGAACTCAAACTACTTAGAATAAAAAAAAGAAAATGCTGTGGAAAACGGCACCCTCCATAGAAAACAGAACTAATCTCACTAATATCACATCCCTATATAAAAATGAGATAATTCGGAAAATAAAGGAATCATTTAATTCTAGGATTAACCAGGCAGTATCTAGCACCAAAGAACTATTTAACATTCGAAAGGAACTAGAAAACCAGAGTCCCCCGGAAGATACCTCTACGAAGGACAAACCCTGGTGCACTAGCATCCAGAACGCCCTTGCCAACAAAATTACAGGGCTCCAAACTAAAATAGAGAACAAGCGTCAACAACTCACAGGTAGTAAGTCTACCAGCCCTATCACACTACCTACCATTGACCCCAACTTAGGCTTCACTTTCAAGAAGGTAAACATACCTGAAGTACAAAAAATTATAGCCTCTCTGAAACCGTCCAATTGTAAAGGGGACAGCTGCCCGGCTCAAACTATAAAAGACGCAGCCAGAGACCTAGCCCCTTTCATTACCAAACTAATAAACTTATCATTTGGCAGTAATTCAGTCCCAAGTAACCTGAAGCAATCATGGGTTCTCCCACTTCTAAAGAAACCAACGTTAGACCCATCTATACTCACTAATTACAGACCAATCACTACTGTCCCATTCCTTCTGAAAATCCTAGATAGAGTTGCCTACCTGCAAATTCAAGACTATCTAGAGACTAACCAACTTGTAGGATTCCGTCAATCTGGCTGTAGACCACAACATGGAACCGAAACGGCCCTTGTTGACCTCAAAAGCCAGATCGATGAACTTAAAGATAAAGGCAGTGCCGCCATCCTACTTCTTTTAGACCTCTCAGCAGCCTTCGACTTGTTTGATCATAAAATCCTTTGTAACCACCTGTCGTCGGCAACACACTTCTCCCTCTCTGCTGTCACATGGATTCAATCCTTCCTCGCAAACAGAACCAGGCGGGTCTTCTCACCTTCAGCAGCGGCTGACCCGATCCCCATCACATGTGGTGTCCCACAAGGTTCATGTGTTTCACCGACTTTGTACAACATTTTTACAAAGCCTCTATTTGACAAACTGGACCATCTGAGTGTTACATATACCAATTATGCAGATGACACCCAGATACTTCTAACTATATCAGGTAACTACAACTCTGACGTCAACCGGATCAACAAAGTCTTCACTATCATTCAGGCATGGATGGCCACACATGGCCTCTGCCTGAATGATGTTAAGACTGAACTGCTCCTCGTTGGTTCACCTAATAATCTGTCTAAACTTAGCCCTAACTAGAACAGTATCATCATTGATGGTAATACCATACCTATCGCTAAGAGTGTAAAACCCTTGGTTTCTACCTGGATGCCAACACCAACCTTTCCAAACACACCAATATGACTGCCTCAGCCACTGCCTACACAGATAAGCTGATTAGGGCCTGAAGACCTTTTCTGTCCTCCAACAGCTGCCTCATATTGGCTAGGGCTCTTATGCAGTCCAAACTGGACTACTGTAACAGCGTATACTTAGGCGCTAATAAATCTATAATCAACAAATTGCAAGTCCTCCAAAATAACGCATTACGAGCGGCCTTAAACATTCCCAGGCGAGAGCACATCTCTACTATTAGAAAATCCTGCAAGTGGCTCTCCCTACAACAAAATATCGACCTAAAAACGATCTGCCTCGCCTACAAAGCTCTGAGCCACCAAGCCCCCCCATACCTCACTAACAAATTTACCCTGAAATCTTCTGCCAGAACTACCAGATCTTCCAACACATTAAGCCTCTTGGTGTCCAGATTCTCCTTAAAAAAAGCCAGCGGAACCAGCTTCCCTGTTCTAGCCTCCCAGCTATGGAATACTTTACCACTAGACATCAAATCCATCTCAACTTTTCAATCATTTAGAAACCATGCCATCTCATGGATTCTGAACAAAACCAACACCATACTGTCCCATTCATGCCTCCACTTACGCACACCCCAGCACTCACTCCCTCCTCCTCGCCTTGATTGTCTTGTTATGAACCATAAATGTGTTAAAATCCTCTAAATTGTATAAATTGTATAATTTGTAAAATATATCTAAATGTATAAACTGTATCCTGTAACCATTTACCTAAGCGCCCTTTTACCCCTGGGTCTGGAGCGCTATATAAATAAACAAACAAACAAACAAACAAACTAGGCTGTTTCTGTAGCGTGAGCATCTTCATCTCGAGCCCGAAATGTTGCTCATCTTTAACACCTCCACCTTAGATCTTCATAGAATGCTTACATTCTTCAGCCTCTTGTTTCTTCTCTGGATACGTCGGCTCTGCTTCGGATGACTTCATCAATCTTCTCTTTTGCTCGTTTTTCACACTTCTTCTGGGATTTCATTCAAATGGCCGACATATTGTCGGGAGTGCATATCCGGCTTTCTCAATGGGTATGTTTCTTCCAGGATTCTTTTCGGTATATGTACTCTCACTGGTACTGCACGTGTTTCACACTCTGGCTCCTAACATATAGGCATCATGGGGGCGGAACTTTGAGTGGAGGTACTTGGCTCCACCTCTACAGGAGTGATAGCAGAAATGGGCCAAGGCTGGAGCAAGCGTGTCAATGTGGTCGTTGAGGGTTCTGGATGAACAGGGGAGAACCTGTTTTGATGAGACTTTCATAGATCAAACTTAAAAAAAAAATCTTTATTGATTTTCAACAACAAAAGAGCTACAAAAAACAAAAGAAAATGTAACATACAAACTCTTAAAACATAATTGGCACATTTCCCGGATTCTGTCCTACATCTGCGGTGCCGGGATTCTCCGGTGACCTTATCGTTTTTGTCCAACACCTTCATCGGGGCTATCGCAGAGTCTGTTGCATAAATGTTCTCGCCCTGGGGCTTTGGATGGGGCCTTCCTGTTTTCACTCATTGATCTTCTGTTCTTATGGGGTCTTTGCTGTCCTCCTCCTCCCCGCCACCGAATAGGTCCTGCATCAGGAAGTTCCATGCGGTTAGTTTTTGCACTGTTTCACCTTCCCCTCTTTTCACTGCTCTTATCCACACTGCTGTCTCTGCCAGCACACACTTCTGGAGGTCTGACCACCATGCTTCTATGTTTGGACCCTCCCTTGACTTCCATTTCATTGTTGTTCTTCTTTTGGCATGTATACATATTAGGTCCTTCATTTTCGCTAGGTGCGACTCATGTCTGCTTCCCCTTGGAAAGAGGCCCAGTAAGTACTTTTCCGGATGCTCTGCTTGTATTTGGAGTCCACTCTGTGCTATTTTGGTTCTGATCTTATCCCAAAAGGCCTGTATCACTGGGCAGGTCCAGAACATGTGTACCATGTCGGCTTCGTCCGCCAAGCAGCGGGGGCACCTGTTTTGGTTTCCCATCTGCATCTTGTTCATCCTCTTGGGTGTGAGATATGCTCTATGCGTTGTGTCTAACTGTGCCTGCCTGAACCTTGCGTTCCTTGACACTTTTTTTGGGTATCTTAGTGCCCTGGTCCATTCCTGGTCGCTGAAGGGCCTCTGCAGTTCCTTCTCCCAGCGCTGCCTTGTGTGTGACTCCTGCGGGTTGTCTGTTTTTAACAATGGTTCGTATAGCCTGGAGGTTGTGTGAGTTCCCTCCGATATGTCATACCAGGCATCTAGTGTTGTCATCTCCTCCTCCTGGTTTGTCCACTCTGGCCATTATTCTTGATGTTTCGTTTGTATAGAATGAATTGGCCCTCATGTATCTCTTGGTCATCCACCATTTCCTGGAAGTCTGCCCACCTTTCCCCTCTCGTCAGGTCTCCAATTTGTGCTACACCTTTGGCTTCCCAGTGCGCTCGGTATATTGTTTGTGTGCCCGCCCAGGAGGCCCGCTAAGGGATTTGTTCCGAGCACGGATCTTTCGTCCCTTGGAGTCTCCACGCCCTGTTCCATAGTCCTATTGCAATGTTGAATATGTTCGGCAGAGTCTAGAGCGGGGGTTTGTCAAGCCACAGTATTTCTCTCAAATAATACCATTTCCGTGCTGGCTGAAAGACGATTGTGTCTATTGTTTCGTCTTCCCCCAGCCACTTGACTGCGAACTGCAACTGCCCCGCTAAGTAGTACTTTTCAAAGTCTGGTAGTCTGATACCTCCTTCTTCATAGTCCCTCTGGAGAGTCCCCATCGCGATCCTGTTTTTTCCTCCCCCCCTTAGGAAGTTTCGTGTTGTCGTGTTTAGTTTGTTGAAAAAGGCCCTGGGAATGGTGTATGGGATGTTCGTGAAGTAATATAGTAGGCGCGGCAACACCACCATTTTCAAGAGGGCCGCTCTCCCCATCATCCCCAGTGGGAGTGTTCCCCAGAAGGCCATTGACTTTTGTGTTTTTCCCAGGGCGGCCAGTGTGTTGGTTCTATGGGCGTCAGCGGTGTCATGATGTATATCTATACCCAGGTATCTGAAGTAGCGTGGTGCCCATGTCAGGCCCAGGTCTGGGAGGCTATCCGGGGAGACCCGTTTTAGACCTGCCATGGGTAAGACCAGGGACTTCTCTTTGTTAATTGCTATGTCCGACAGTCTGGTATATGCCCCAATTGCCTCTAAGAGGCAGGGTAGATTCACGGCCGGGTTCTTTAGGAATAGCAGCATGTAATCCGCATATAGCAAGATGTGGTGGAGCACCCCATCTATGTCTATCCCGCTGTCTCCATATTCTGCTCTGAGAAAGGCCGCGAGCAGCTCTAGAGCCAGGATATATAACATTGGCAACAGTGGGCATCTCTGCTTGGTTCCCCTGTGTATTCTCCACTCCTTTGAGATGAATCACCCTGTCTTCACCCTTGCTCTGTGATCTTCATATAACAGTTTAATCCACCGGAGGAACCCCTCCCCAATGCCGAAGTGAGCGAGCACACTCACCAGCCACTCCCAGCGCACAGAGTCGAAGGCTTTAACAGCATCCAGTTACACTATTGCACTCCTATCCTGTCTTTGGTTTGTCTCGTCTATCATGTGGGGTAATCTATGAAGATTGCATGACGTATTCCGTCCCGGGACATAACCCGTTTGGTCCGGATGAATCAGCGTGGGCACTACTTGTTTTGAGCGGTTGGCTAAGACTGCAACTCCACCAGCTCCCCAGGCTGCCCCCTGCTATCTCCGCTTGTCGCTTCCTTGATTCTATCTCCCTCTCGAGTTCACTGAGCTCTTTCATGGCTGCTCCCGTCAGTCCCCCAGCTCTGCCTATTGCCGCTCCTCTTATCACTACTTTGAACGCGTCCCATAATGTGGCACTACTCTCAACGCTACCTTCATTCTGCTCAAAAAAGTCCTCTATCGTCTCTTGAAGGTGTTCCTCAAGCTCGCCCTCTCTCAGGGCCTCTGCTCGGAGTTGCCAGGTTGGTATCAGGGCTTTCCTATGGATGTGTGCCCATGTCGCCAATATTGGGGCGTGATCAGAGAGTGTACGTGCTTTAATGGTGATCCCTGTGAAATCTTGCAGTGATTCCCTACCCGTGAGTATGTAATCTATACATGTGAATGTTCCATGTGGTGCACTGTAGTGTGTGTAACCTTGCCCCTCTCCATGTACCTGCCTCCAGACATCCACCAGCTGTAGTCGCTCGAGGGTCCTGTGTAGTTCCTTAACCGGGGGTGCTGGCTTCCTGTGCATGTCATCCGACCTGTCGAGGAGTGGGTTCATGGTGCAATTTAAGTCGCCCGCCCAGATGAGTGTTGCCTCCCTGTACTGGGCCAGCCTGGGTTCCAACTTTTTAAAGAAACATGTTGCATCGTGGTTTGGGGCGTAGGTGTTAACCAGGCACACTTCTCTGTTTTCCAGCATGCCGTGCACCAGTACCAGTCTCCCCTCTGGGTCTGTCTCTTGCTTGAGCAACTGGAATGGGATCCCTGGGGCGATCCATATTAGTACTCCCCGTGCACAGTTCGAGTACGTGGCGCTGTATGTCTGCCCTCCCCATTTCGTGTTCACCTTGGTCTGCTTTGCTATCTTGACCTTCATCCGGTTCAGCCAGGCGTAGACCCTGAGTCTCTTGACATATGCATGAAGTCCTCTCATGTTCCAGGTTACTATTGTTAATCCGTCTGGCCCCATGTCCTCTTCTTACGGTCTGGCTTCATTATCCCACAGCCGTGTCTTTGCACTCTGCCCTCTGCCATCCCCATACAGGTGTCTCTTGGAGCCCTTCCCACAGGACCTTTCTTTTCGGTGCAACTGCGGTTGTCACCCCCGGTTTTTTCTTTTATGTTGTTCTGGTCGCCTTGTGCTTGTGCCTCTCCATTGTCTTTTGCACCATTCAACGTCTTTAACCCAAACAAAAACTGATGAACTAACGCCCCGCCACCCTCCCCCTGCTCGGGCTCTGCTGCTTCTCTCATCGTGCTCCTTTAGATGGGGCCAACTTGCCGCAGCGTGATGCCTCAGAACTGACATCTGAACTTGTAGTTCGCTCTCTACGGGGGTGCTGCCTCTCTGTCAACTTTAACTGAAGTGGGGCTGATTGCTCCTTCGTATTTTTCTTCTGGTTTAGTCGGTTAACAAATGCTTGATGTCGTTATTCCTGGCCGCTTTGATCGCATCTCGTCAGGGCCTGTTTCCGTTGTTGTTGGAGTTTCTCTGCCTCAGCTGGGGGATGTCCTGTTAGTCCATCCACATGTGAGCCTCGTCGGTGGAGACAAAGAAGCATATTTTGCCCTGATGTATCACCTTGAATTTGGCAGGGAACAGGAGCATGCGCCTCACCCCTGCAACCCTGAGACGTTCCTTTGTTGGGCCGAACTATGCTCTCTGCTTCTGGACCGTAGCTGTGTAGTCTGGGTACATGGTGATCTTGGAGGAGTGTCTAACGATCGCCCCCCCATTGAGAATGCTAATATTTTTTCTCTGTCCTTAAAGTTCATAATCCTGGCGATCATCGCCCTCGGGGGGGCAACCGGTTGAGGTCTCCTAGTCAGTGCTCTGTGTGCCCTCTCCACCACAAAGCCATGAGATAGTGTTCCAGCTCCTATCTCTTGGAGCAGCATATTTTCCACGTACTCCGTGGGGTCGTTACCTTCCTCGCCCTCCGGAAGTCCAATTATGCGGATGTTGTTCCTCCTCGCTCTTCCCTCCGCATCCTCTGCTCTCCATTCCAGAACCTTGAATCTTTGCAGTACTTCTGACATTTGCATCTGCCGTGTTTTGTTGCACCTGCTGTTCCGTCGCTGTCACCCTCTCTGTCAAGTTCCTTGCGTCCTGGCGAATGAGACCCACATCCACCATGACTGTGTCCAATTTATTTTCAAGGGATGCTTTCAAGGATGTGATTGCTTCAAAGATCGGGCCCTCATTTGCGCTTTCTGCCGGGTGTGGGGTATTAGTTGCGGCCCTTGCCTTGTCTGTTGGCATCAACTGCTTATGCCCAGGTGTCTTAGTGAATGTTTCCATGCTAATTTGCTTGGCTTTCCCTTCTGTTTTTCTTATTTGGCATTAAGTCTGTGCACGCTGAGGGCGTCTCACTCTTCTGACTCCAGTAGTCACTCCGGATTGGCGTGGGGGTGCTGTTCCAGGTATGAACTGTCGGTGCTGGGTCCAGCTGTGTACCACTTGGTGTGGCTTCCGGTTCTCCCTCCTCGTTGCTCCCTCTTCTTCCCACAGGTTTCTCGGCTGTGTGCTCCTCAGATGGCCCCTCACATTGTGGTATGGGTGCCACGTGGGTCAGTTAGGGACTCAAGCTCCTGCCATATGTCCCGTTATTGGGCCCTTCTGTCCTTGGCACCGCGATGTCTTGAGCGCTTTGGTGGATTATTATCCTGGCATGTGCGTCCCCTTCTCCGCGGTCTCATGTGCTGTTAGGGCTTCTCCGCTTTCTTCCCTTGTGAGTGGTTTGATGTTTGCACTGGGCCAGTGGCACCTCGGAAGTTCCTCACTGATGGCCCAGTGTGTTTCAGCGCGCAGGCCACTTCTTGGAGGTTGTGAGTGGCCCATGCTGGTTCCCACCGTCTGGCCTAGGAGGACAGCTTGTAGCTTCCAGCATGCTGGGTCTTCACGCCTCAGTTGTGCTGTGTCCCCAGCCTTTAGTGTGAGAGGCGTCCCCACCTGACAGCCCAGCCTTCCTTATTTTCCTATGCTCCAGGCGTGTGTTAGCACAGCGCTTGGAGAGGAGAACCACAGCGGCTCCGCTATAACTCTGCGCTACAAGCGCTGGGAGGTTGTCAGCTTATTCTGCCTACCTTGGTGTCCGAGAGCAGCCGTTCTTCTCGCAGTGCATGCGGGTCTGGTTTCTCCGCTCATTGGGTGTGCGCGGCCCCAGGCGCACCAGCAGTCCCCCCCTGCGGGCCTGGGTCCAGTGATTTATGGCTTCCGCACCTGGAGCGGCTTCCGTATGCTGTCGTGGGTCCGCACTGGGGTTCTGGGCAGTCCGCTCAGCGCTATCCTTTGTCGCATGTAGCCTCACCCACACAGTCCAGACGTGTCCTCAGCGTTGCGACGGATGCCATCCGCTCCTCCGCAGCTTCCGTCTTCTCTGGTCCGACACCAGCCCCTGGCCGCGCTTCCCACCCCCGGAGTCGCGGGCCTCAGCTCGTCTGTTGGGTCCTTCACAGTATCGCCTGCGCCCTTCTCGCCATCGGAGTCACCGTCCGGCGCACTGTTCCTCCTGCGCCCGTATGCCTCTGTGCAATCCGGATGACTTCTGTTGTCCCTGGGCTTGCTCGTCGCAAGGGCAGCTGGAAGGCCTGCTGCTCCTGGTGCGCAAGTGTCGTTGCAGGCTCCTCCTCCTCTTCACCCCGAGGCCGCGGCTTTGTCTGCCATCTTGGTTTTTCGCTGGCCCTCTCCTGGAACCGAACGTTTTCTTAGATGGGTGCTTCGATTTTAGTCAGCAGCACGCTCGATAGTTGGAGGATTACTTCCCCCACCTATTCATGCGTTCCGGTCGTCGCAGCCTTCGCCAGAATGGTACTAAGCAGGATCTGTATGAGGATCTTGACAGGAGCTCGGTTTTAGGACAACCTCACTCCATGGGCTTAGGCCACACCCCCTTCATAGATCAGACTTGTCTAGAAACATCGTCTGGGGTGAACAAGGGAAAGGAAAAGAAGGGAGGAAGAGAGCCGGTCACAGGCAGGCCAGGATTGGAGGAGGAGGAGGAGGAGGAGGAAGAGGGAGAAGGAGAAGGAGGAAAAGGAAAAGGAGGAGGAGGAGGAAGAGAGGGTGGACAGGATGCCCTCAGTTTTAGTGGTGAAATGAGAAGCCAGGCCGTACAGAGGGGCTGGGTGGGAACAGGAGACATAGAGTCTGCAGCAGGATTGGCCAGCTCCATGCAGATTTTGAAGAGTGCAGCTGAGTTGTTAGAGGCCACAGAGATACGGGCTTGGATGTGGGCTCTCTTCTTGGTGAAGTCAGAGAGTCTGTATTACCTTTGGAGCAGGCGGCAGGCCAGTTTGTCAGTAGGTGCCCCTGATGCCTCTGCTAGGTGCTATTAGTCTCTTTGGCCTCTGGAGACTTGGTTGCTCTGTCTTGCATATGCTTTCTGCATCTTTAATTGTCCAATACTTGGTGCTTGCAGATGTTTACTCCTTTGCTTAATCTAAGAGAAATATGTCTTGCATACATGGTTTATCCTCTTTGACTCCTTTTGTATCTTGCAGTTGCTTCTCATTGTGGCATCCTTGATCATTAGCCAAACAAAAATTATTTGTTCTTGCATGAATCTGTATTTCAGTGCCTGTTAGTTCTTCTGCCTCGATCTCTACCTGGGGTTTTCAGCTTACTATAATACAAAACCAACATCCATCTGCTCATCATGGCTGCTTTACCCGTGTTATATTTTCTACTGTAGCATGCTTTCATATGTCTCATATGTTAACCTTGCATTTCTGCGCATAATACATCGCCTGAAATTCATCTCACTTATCTTCTCAGTCTTTACTTTGAAGTTTACTTTGTTACTTCAGTCACATCTTCATTCTTTTATTATTTGTATATCATTTTAGTCCGTCATTGTGTCTTCTCTTTATGATGTCACTTTACACCTGTCAGATTTTACTTTTAGTTCTTCTACGTCCAGTGGTGTCTGCAGACTTCCTTCTACCACTTCAGTTTGAGAGTACATTTGGTACGGTATTCTGAGCGCATAACGTCTTTCACATCTTCAAAGCGGTATTGGTGCAATACCGGGTGTCATGCACAGTGCTTTCTTGTTGTTCTTCCAATATGATGGAGGTGAGGGGGTGGGCTCCGTGAGTGACGTGTACCATCTGCTTCTCCACATTCCTGTCTCCCTGGTCTGCCATAAAGGGCCATCTTTACTTATAACATCCTATTCTTTGGCTTTCAAGACACTTTAAAGTACTTTGGGCATTCGTTGCTAAAATCAATTGCCTGCACACCTATCTTTATGTTCCCCATTTGCTCTCAAATTCTCCCTACTTTATTTCCTTTACTGGGATGGTTCTTCCGTGTTTTTAATTAGTTGTGTGCATTGATAGTTTTTATTGAAGTTCCTATTTTTATAGAACCTTGCTTGGACATTCTTTTTTTCTACCACCATACTTTGGTTTGTGTTGCATCTGTATCAGCTCACACCACTCCTGAGGAGTAAAGCCTGCTGTTATAATCTATGCTGGTCATGATTATGGCAATGGATGTTGTGTTGGTTGAAGAGAGGGACATATGTTATAATCTGTGTGGGATTGATTATGGCTATGAGTGTTGTGATGGTGGTGATGTCACTAACATTCTAGGTGGAGTGTTGGTGTGGTGATGTCACTGGGACTCTGGGTGGAATGTTGATGTATGTTTGGTGTGCAGGGTTCTACTGGTGTCAGTTGGACCTAAGCTGCTGGGCTAGATGGATGTCCCAGTGCTTTCTCGACTTACTAACTAAGAGAATAAAACCTACATGTAAACTACTTACCTTCTGGTCATGGACTTATGGAGAAGGAGCGTTAGTTTATAACACTGGCGACGAGGATGGTCCTGCTTGGAAGGGGCAGTAGATGAGGAGCGCTGCCTTCCAGGGAGACATCCATCAAACAGGAACAAGCTGCAGTCAGGGCGGTGCAGTGGAGGTCCAGCTGAAGCAGAGATATCCGGTAGGCTGGGCGGTGCTGTGGCCCAAGTTTCAAAGGACAGGCTGGGGCTTTGAAGAGTGCGGGTGGCCCGGTATAGCTGTGCCAGGAGAGGAGGAACAACAGCTGGTGGCTCTGTTGTATGTACCGGCGGGGGGGCTGAGGTTGCCCAGTTCCCGGAAGGTCCAGTTTATAACACCTGCCCTCTGCCCAAATTACCAAGAGGCGAAGGAGGTACACTTGCCAAACTGTGACTGGTTCACCTTCATGATTGAGATCACTGCTGCTTTAGTAGTAGTGTCAGGCTGAGTAGGTGCTTTGTCCAATGCTTATTCCTGCAGAACAGTAGTCATTTCGTCACTGTCACCATACTCTGACTGACACAGAGGGCAATACGGCATCGCCCCAAGGTCCGTTCATCCGGCAGGTGTGGGTAATGAGAGTTACTTTAAACAACCAGCGCATTTGTTGAGCTGATGAGCAGAGCTCTGCAGTGCACAATGCTCTCCTAAGAAACCTTCCTCCGATAGTGAGATGTGCCCTGACTGCTCCCATAAGAGGCGACCTGCCAGGAGTGAGATGTCCCCGACTGGGCCTGCCTCCCTGAATCACTTTAAATGGCTGTGTTGGCGGAGCTGTAACAACCTGTACAGTAGATTGTGTTCTTAAGGTGCTCCCTGCAATTACTGGACTCATTCACTGCCTCCCGGAGGCCAGCCAGGGCCCAGCATCGATTTCCCATCGCCGAGCTAATTGTAGAGGAAAGACTGACGCCGCGTTATGTTCCCCAGCACATCCTGCTCTCCGATCAATGGAGGCGGGAAGAAGCGTGACCGGATGCGCGCGGGTGTTCATTTACAACTGAAAGGAGACTGTGCCTATGCGCAAATGTCCCACTGAATTCTGCAAAACCTGCTGACGCTCTTCTGTGGCAACGTGGTGACACGAGGCCGCGTTCTGCTGCTTCTACAAGGTTACGGAAGTCAGAAGGGACCTGCAATATTCGTATAACGTACTGTTTGGGGAACTTTATTCTTCATATCACCTTTTGAGGTATTTTGGAAGAATTCACTTTTTGTATGAAACAATATTTTTTTTTTAGAGGAAAGACTGGCTGCATGGAAAAAAAAACTGGGTGGGGTCTATGATACGTAAGTGCTTTTTTAGTGAAGTTCTGCTTTTTAATAATAAATATTAAGTAGGAGTATCTTTTTGTTGGCGTTTTTCTTAAGTGATCCTAATGGTGTTGCTTCCTTTGTCATGTGTAAGTGTTTGGTTCCCATTGATTTTTTTTTTCACTGCTTCAGTGGATATTTCACTTTTATGAAAAGTGGGGAGGGTGTGGACACAGGGTGTGTCTCGGCTGCCCTTCTGTTATTGTGCGCATGTCGGGTTCAAACACTTGTCTGTTTTGCCAGGGTTTTACTGCGAAGAAGACATGTGGGAGATGCTCATGACGGAATTGCAAGATTGACCAATTATGTATGATATATACCTCAATATTACTACTCCACCTGTCTCATGACAGTCCTTACTAGAGGAAGGATCCCTTCCTCCCAGACAGAAACCAACAAATAATGTCCCTCTACTCCTTGAGCTGAGCATAACAGCCTGCCTCTCTTTGTCCTCTGCCTGTGTTTTTATTATTCGAAGGCTAGGAGGCCCAAGAACCCGAGAGGGAGAGCGGGGAATGCGTGGACGTGGTGTAACAATGAAAACAATTGCCTATTAACATCCGTCCACTATTGCCTTACCACAGTCCTTACTGGATGAAGATTGAGAAAGCAGTATCACATATGTTTTGACAGAGTAAGCCAGGAACGCAGTACCCAGAAATGCTCAGAGCAACAATATCTGAACAACAACTCCACAAGTCATGCGTATTATGGAATGCGTGACCCTACTATCTAAGAGGAAACCAGTCCATGGCAGCTCCCCTCTTGTATCAAGGAACGTGGACCTACCCATGCCTATTGGTATAACACGTTTGCAGATATGCCATGTGCATTGGCCAGGATCTAGCTTTGTGGCGAATGAGTCGGAGAGGTATGGTAGTGGCCCAAACCTTCTTAGTATGTGGAAAATATATTAATTCCACCAACACCACATAAAATGAGAAGATAGATTGGCTGAAAACTACCTCTGTTCCTCAACGCTGATTTACAGCGTGGAATGTTACACCTGCTCAATGGCCGTTGCGTACCGCTGAGAAGCCACAGCCTAACACCGGACACTGATAGGCTGTTTCGATAGTAGCATATGTCATTCTAATCAGTGATATTTATTGCAAGCTGAAAAAAATGGGTGCCAATGAATGACTACCCAACAACATCAAGTACCAATGGATCGGACACAGAACCTGACGTCGATATTTACACTTGAATATTGACACGGCGGACAAGATGTATAGTCATTGAAGGTCGGCCATTATTCACCAAAGCAACACTTTTGGAATAACCTGGCTGTTTCTGCACAAATGTTATCAATTAGACAGTACGAAAGGCAATAGATATGAGAACTGAGCCACCCTTGGAGGACTCTTTAACAATCATCTATATAATTAGTTGCAGTGATCCTTTCAAAGCAAGCAGTGGGAAATGCCACCAGGGATACCAGGAAGAAGCTGAATCTGGTATTGAACAGTCACATGCATGTAGCGAGTTAGACCGCCTCAGAATAGTATAGTTACAACACTAAGGGCCTGATTCACAGAGCGTTTTCCTATGGGATTGCGCCATTATAAAATGTTTCTGTGAATCCGGCCCTAAGGGTAGTTATCATGACACATTCTGTGCTGTGACATATCACTGTGCCTGGATCAATTGCACGTGGTATGGCAAAGACTTTCTCCCTGAATCAGTATTTTTTTCCCAGCAGATTTAAATAATTTGTTTACTACACATGTCTGGAAAAGGCTTAGTGAATGCTTAAGTAGGGCATTTTGGAAGCAGCGGCCTTGGTCTCTGCATGCAGACAGAAAAACACAGGCAGACAACAAGGAGAGGCAGTTTGTTTGATCCCTCGAATAGGGGGACATTTTTGAACGTTTAGGCATTTTTTTTGCTTTCTGTGTGGGAGGGCAGGGAGCCTTCAGTTAGTAAGGACTGTGACGAGGCATGGGTGGACGGAATGTAATGCTGGTAGGATTTCCATATGGACAGCTGCATGTGACAAATATTCTTAAATACGACTGCAGGGGTTGGGGTTGCCTGTGGAGGGCTCTGCCTGAGAGAAACGCTTTGTTACATCATCACTTGCGTATGATAGCTTATTGGAGGCCTCCAGTTGGACATTTTTCTTGACATTTTCTTGTAGTAAGAATTACAGGCTGAAGTTCACTGACTACTCAACTGACACAAAAACTATATGTTGTCACTACAGACCAACGGGGGAGGGGAATGAGGGCAGTCCCGGATTACGCAAAGTAGGCACAGGCCTATGGGCCCCACTCCTTTTAGGGGCCTGCTAAAACGGATCAAAATCATATTGATTTGATCTTGAAAGAAAATTACAATCAAGCTTTCTTAAATTGTTTCAAAAAGGTAGAAGAAAATGAATCAACTCAAAGAAATGAAAA
Organism: Ambystoma mexicanum; assembly: GCF_040938575.1. Classification (NCBI taxonomy): domain Eukaryota; kingdom Metazoa; phylum Chordata; class Amphibia; order Caudata; family Ambystomatidae; genus Ambystoma; species Ambystoma mexicanum. The sequence continues at coordinate 783,875,029 of NC_090921.1, read as the reverse complement.
CTTTACATTAAAGACTCTATAGAGAAAACACTGCATTCATGTAATGTACCCATCAACAACTTCAAGTACATAAACCAGACACATCAGATTCAGATACCAGTTTGTCTCTTAAAAGCGCATCCTCATGCAGCGGGCAGCTTGTAAAAAGAATCTGGTGCAAACTACGTAGGTGTAATGTACAAACTGTAATACAATTGGTTTATACAGATTGTTGGTTGCTACAATTAAAAACATATTAGGAGATAATTTGTGAGGGAGCCCCGAAATGTTGACTGCCTAGGGACCTTCACAGGGTTTAATCCGGCACTGAATCAGGGGCTTGTATGTTAGTCTAGTTACACCCCTGACTTGCGATCACAGTGCTGATCTGTATGGAATATGACATTTAATATAACATCACGTTTTTATATGGCGCTTCTTCATGCCAGATTCCACCCACTTCCAACTGCTGTAATAACAGGTGTTTTGTAACAGCAGGTTGCATACAGATGTCTGAGGCGAGCGCTTCACCTGCTAAGCTGCCTTGCTGGAATTCTTTATCTGAGGAGCTCCAAAGTTGGTCTCTTTCTTGATGGAAGGTCTTAGCGACAGACCCTCTCGCTAAAAAGAAATGAGTAGATGGGGGTCCCATCTTTGTAGTCATGGGGCTCGGAGACGTAGCTGCCGCCTCGACTAGTCTCTAGTTTATCCCTACTAGCTGGTGCATTATAAAACACCAGAAATAAAATATGTGTCCGATGTATGACCATATCCGCTATACACCCAAAATTGTAATTCAGTAGATTATGCAGTGATAAACAGGGTTATTGTAATGCTCATACGTCCAAATGGTACAACGTCCTTTCATCGTGGGATGTTCTTTCGCAGGGGGTTTTACTGCAGATTTTTTTCACGAAAAAAACTCATTGAATTTTTGGGGGGTTTAGAAAAATATATATATGGGGTGTGGGTGTTTGAGAATAGGAAAAAAAGTAAAGCGGGTGGCAGCTGTTAGGGAACCCCCCTCCAAAAAAGAGTTTTTTTCATTAAAAAATCTGCAATAAAAACCGCAGTGAAAAAACATCCCGTGATGAAATGACATGGAACCATCCAGTCACACAAACGAAATATGGAATTTCAGAACACCTTGCACAAAGGCTAATTTCCCAAAAGTATTGATTGCACAAAGGAGCCCGGCAGCACATTCATTATTTGCACATCAGTCCCCTCTGTGCAATATTTGTGGTTTGCATTAATGAAGTGCAATAAATGTTTGCAAATCCAGGCAGACCCTGGCTTACATGCTTCATATATGCCTCCCACCGTGCACATATGGCGCGAGGCTGTGAACATGATTTCCCTGAAAGACGCCACTTTATTATAGCACGCGCTCAAAGCAGGTGGAATCTATATGAGTTCTATGCATTATCCCCCAGCATCGATATCACAAAATCGGATGCTGGAAGGAATGCATGCTCTTTTGCTAGGCGGAGCATATGGGGTAGGGGCAAACAGTCATTTTGTTCTGTGCCCCTGCTCGGTGTGTAAAAAAATTGAAAGTGCCCCAAAGGAGCTCATTTTGCTCCAGGCTGTAATGTAGTGGCAGGGAGCTGTTGCGTTAACACTGCGTTAACATAAATAGCTCCCCGCCACCAAATTCTGGTTATTTTATGACGGAGTGCAAAAGAGCAGGGCAAAAGGCGGCGTACAAGCCAATTGAGTACAGGCTGCCTGCCATTTATGCATGGTAACACATGTTTACAATGGAACCCTATATCCCATACGGATCCACAGCATTTGCGCTGGCTTGAAAATCCTTGCCAGTGCAAATGCTGATGGATTTGTATGGCCGGGAGGAAGGGAGACAGTGGAAATGCAAGTTGCGTTCCGCCCCTTCTCTTCGCCATACAAATCATTGAAAATGAGCCGTGACGTAAGAAAAAAGGGGAAATAACGTATGCATTGTTCTTATGTTACGGCTCTTTGTAAATGAGTGCCATAGTGTTAAAGGAGGTGTAAAACAGATATAAATCTTTTACGTCCATTTTATTCTTTTTTAATTAAATTATTTTTGTGGAAATTTCGATTGACATAACACACATTGGGCCTCATTACACGGATGGCGGTAAAATACCGCCCTTACCGGCATAGCGCTATTAATGTGTTCGCCTAGGCAAGAGGCCACTAATTGCGTGCCATTACGAGTACGCGGACACGAGCATAGCGCCATGCCGGTAATGACCCTACCGCCATGCCGCTAAAGACCCTGAAAAGACCCTTAGCGGTACCGATTAAAGCGCTGATAGCACTTCCGAGCTCCAGCAACACGGAATTAGCAGTGACCGCTATTAGCGGTCACCGTAAAATTGCGGAACCAGAAATAGCGTCATCGCACAGGAACGGGAAAGAGCACGGCGGCCATCTTCAAAAACACAATCCATTGCCATCCTCTGCCCCAGGACCTGCATCCACACCAGTGCCATACCAAACCATCCAGGAAGCCCTGACAATGCCCAAGGCAATCAAAAAAGCAACGGATCGCCAGCGGAAGGAGAAATTTACCAATGAGGAGCTCATCATGCTCACAGACACGCTTGCCGCCAATGCGGATCTGGTCTTTGCGAATGACATGCACCTTGAGACCCTAATTAAAAAAAAAGGCCATCTGGGCAGAGGTGGCCCAGAAAGTCAGTGCGGTGGGCTCCACCACCCGCACTGTGAAACATTGCAGGAAGCGGTGGGATGATCTCCGCCTCCGTGTCTGCAGCATACTGTCCGCCAATCGGAAACCTGGCCATGGCCACAGGAGGTGGTGGAGATTCACCGATCAAACTGAGGGAGTGGGAGGAGACCTGCGCGAGCACCATAGGTGTTGAATCCATAGAGGAAGTCGGCGACATGGAGCGTGGTGCGCCCATAACATCAGATGGAGGTGAGTGTCCACATAAAACAATGCACTGTGAAAGGTGAGGTGCCCCCCAACTGTGAGCCCTAAATCAGCTCATGGATGCGGCCACAAACATACATGCACACAACCCTGCCCATGTGAGTGTCACACGCCAACACGCACACATGCACGCATCACCACAGACACGTGCCACCCAGACCCATGCATGAATGACCCACCCGACAGTCCCATGACCTGAATGCCCACTAATGAAGTCCCAATGCATAGAATAGCATGATAAACAACATCTGCATGAAGCACGTTGACCCATCACCAATGCCATCCTCCTCTTTGTCCCCCACAGGCCCACAGACTGACAGCGATGAGCAGGACACTGCAACACAGGCTCCCCCTGTCAAGAAACAAGCCAAGGCAAAGGACCCAGGGAACACCGCAAGCACATCAAGGGGCACAGGGAGGAGTGCGCTCCTGCAGAGGGGCAAACACAGCAAGCCACCCACGTCACCAAGACGTGAAGCTACGGCTGAAACAATTGCTGCACCCACTCCAGTGAACCCCCCAATGCAGGAACCACCCTCGGAGGGGCCACTGTTTGCTGCCAACAGTTCAATTGGTGAGGCAGCAGCCACTGCACCGCTGTCCGATGTGGAGGACACCTGTGACTTGGTCATGCAAGAGCACACCCCCAACCCCCACCAATCCAGAGAAGCAATCCCACGGCCAACATCACAAACCAGCAGCCATGCCCAGTCTGGCGATGAAATCGTGGCAGGGTGCTGGAGCCCACAGGTGTCCTCACCTGATGCCCTACCCATAGATCAAGGTGCGGCACACTCCCCACGAGTAGGACACAGTGGCCATGACATGGCCAGCATCAGACAGCGGCAGGAGGAAATAACAGCGCTGGTTGGCCAGCATGTTGATGAGGCAGCCCGTCTGATGGAGGAGTTCAGGGAGAATGCAAGGGAGACGAAACAGGGCATGGAAGCCTGCACCAACAGGCTCTGTGAGGAGATGGCACAACTGAGGCAGGTCCTCACCCGCATAGTGGACGCGATGGACAGACAGTATCCCCCACCACCACACGAACAACCAGGCACCTCCTCCTCTGCCAGCTCAAGGCAGACGAGCCCCCTGCGCCACTCCTTGCGCTCCATGAGGCGCACACCCTCCCAACCCCCTAATGCTGGTGGTGGGGATGGGAAGTAGGGCCAGCCCGATGTAGCAGGCACATGTACAGCAAGACAGCAATGTTGTGCCAGCCATACATGGGGTTGTAGTGGGGGGAGGGGGGAAAGGGTGTTTTGGGAGTGTCGTGGGGGAGGGGGGAAAGGGTGTTTTGGGAGTGTTGTGCGGGGAGGGGGAAAGGGTGTTTTGGGGGTGTTGTGGGGGGAGGGGAGAAAGGGTGTTTTGGGAGTGTTGTGGGGGAGGGGGGAAAGGGTGTTTTGGGAGTGTTGTGCGGGGAGGGGGAAAGGGTGTTTTGGGAGTGTTGTGGGGGGAGGGGAGAAAGGGTGTTTTGGGAGTGTTGTGGGGGAGGGGGGGAAAGGGTGTTTGAGTTGTTGGGTCCATGCACCTCTTCATCTCCTAATGTATTAAACACATTGGTGACAAGTTAAAACACAGGCTTGGACATCATCATTGAGTATGTGAGCTTTATTGGGGGACAGGGACCAGTGTGCGCTTCACCACAGAACCCAGTGGACAAATACCCACATCCATTCAACAGAGTAGGACCATGTGAATTAGAATAATTGGTTGATCAGATGCTGACGGACATCGGGTCCCTCCTGGGCATCGCCTCCTGCATGACCTGCAGCCCCATCTCCTCCCTCCTCATCCCCTTCATCATCCTCATCAGGTGGTTGCATTTCAATGTCATGGGGCATTGGCACATTCCGTCTGATACACATATTGTGCAGCATGACACATGCCATGGTGATGTTGGCCACCTACTCATGGCCATACAGGCACCCGACCTGCTGAGGCACCGGAACCGTGTCTTCAGAAGGCCAAATGTCTGCTCAATTACCACACGGGTACTGGTATGTGCACAGTTGTATTCCTCTTCGTGCCTGTTCTGTGGGTTCCGTACAGGGGTAAGGAGCCAGCTCCTCAGGGGATAGCCAGCATCACCTGCATGGGGGCAACAATGGGGACTTGTTACTGTTCACGTCAAGTGCAACCTGTACATATCACACAAATCAACTTTGCATTGTGATTGGCATCCACGAATCACAGCATGTTTGGAGACGATCTGTGTAACTGCAATGTGAGAAGGTGAGCTAGTCCCTGCAAGTGGACATTCACCATGCATGCCTCCGGCTGTTATTGCCATGTCCTGGGTGAGGACAGGTCTTAGGTGTTCCTGGGCCCTGGCAATTCTGGTACCACACTGCTAGTGTACTGCCATTCTGAGATCGATGTCGCCATGCTGTGAAGCGTCACTTCAGTAGTGGTGTACCGGTGTGGTTCAGTACAATGGCTACAGGTGATCCCTTTGCATGCACTCAAGGGTGCATAGCTGTAGTGATGTTGTTCAGCGCACATTTTCATTTGGCATATTGGCGCCATGTTGCTGATTTGTGTCATATGGAGTATGGTATGATGTGCAATGTGCATGTGGATAGATGTGTCATGTTGGGCATATTGGATTGATTTCAATGTTGTGCAGCTTCAAAATTGCATATGGTTTTGTTTACCGGTCCATTGTGGCCTGCCTTGGTGGACATTGGCGTACATCTGTATGTCCATTTATTCTAGGGATGACAGTCCACACCCAGTTGGAGTATGCATCTCTTCCCCCCCCCAATCACACTCAGATGGAGTATGCATCTCTTCCCCCCCCAATCACACCCAGTTGGAGTTTGCATCTCTTCCCCCCCCCAATCATACCCAGTTGGAGTATGCATCTCTTCCCCCCCCCAATCACACCCAGTTGGAGTATGCATCTCCCCCCCTCCCATCACACCCAGTTGGAGTATGCATCTCTTCCCCCCCCAATCACACCCAGTTGGAGTATGCATCTCTCCCCCCCAATCACACCCCACATCACACTACCATGTGCTTGCCCTGCTACTCACCAAGTAGCCACGAACATTGTCCGGCATGTCGCTGCATGTAGCGTGGTATCGTTCAGTTACGCAGGACCATTTAATCATGGGTTGATCTGGGATATCGGGCACAACAATGTGTGATTATCCTGTTTGAGTCACATACCATTTGGACATTGATGGAGGGAAATTGCTTTCTGTTTCGGTAGACTGCTTCATTGTGATGTGGGACCACCAATTCCACATGGGTACAGTCGATGGCCCCGATTCAACTTGGGATGCCTGCCAGTGAATAGAAGCCAACTTTGGTGTTGGAGATCTCCTGGGCAGTCCGTGGCAGGGATATGTGTTCACTTGTGTACTTCAGGAGGGCATCGAGCACCTGGGTCAGCGTGCGTGAGAATACTGGTTGTGAGATGCCATGCATCTGCCCTACTGAATGCTGGTAGGTGCCTGTGGCCAGGAAGTGGAGCACAGTTACCACCTTCAGTAGAGGGGGGGATGGCAGTACGGATGTCTATGAGGCTCACAATGTCGTCATGTATCATGTCCAAGATGCTGGTGATGGTATCACGGTCCAGACGGTACAGGGTGTGTATGTGCTCAGGGGTTAGGTTGAATGGACTAGCTCGAATCCTGGGGATTGGTGGCTGCCTCTGTGGTATTACTAGGTGCACTGGTGGGGCTTGCTGGGCCTGTCTCCCCCTCCTCCTCCTCCTGCATCTCCTCTGTGCTGCCTGTTGTTGGTGCTGCAATGCAATCATGTCCTCCAGCCCATGTAATGTTGCTATTATGGGAACCATCTTGATGTGGGAAGGGGTGTGGTGTGCTCCTTTTGTGCTGCCACAGTCTCCATTGCATCCACCTGTGCTGATTGTGTCCACCTGTGGCAGGTGGGAACACTGCTCATGTCTCTTAATGGGTGGTTCGCGATGCCAGTATTTCTGCCATGCCGGTATGGGCTTTTTGGGGCTATTCCATGCCGCTATTAGCATGCCGGCATGCCTTGTGATGGTGTGCTATTAGCGCCATGGCCCTATTTACGGGATGAGGGGTCGCGCGCACGTGGACTAGCCGCTATAAGTGGCACTGTTCTTAGCGGTGCCGCTAATAGCGGTTATCCGGGTCGTAATTGGCAAGGGTATTTAACGATACCGGTATTCCCTTACCGGTATCGTTAATCCCTTACCGCCATCCGTGTAATGAGGCCCATCGTATATTATAAACAATATTGGAGCAGTACCAACTGGCCTGCGTCATTGCAACAGAACTTCATTTGAACTAAGTAACAGTATACCTTTTCGTCATACAACCACTCTCACGTTCAGGAGAACAGGTTAGGAGTAACTAGTGCATGTTTAGAATATAGACGAGAGGGAAGGAAAGGGAAGATGAAGGAGAGAGAGAGAAAAAAAAAAACACACACACACAAGGCCCACATTTATAAGGAGTTCTGTGTGACCCTTTAACCGCACCCCGCCTAGGTCATATTCCTCAGGCCCATTGTCACGGTCAAAAGATATTTCATCAGTCTTGGCTGGAGGGACATGTGTTTATGCCTGTTTTCTCTACGGGACTTAGAAAATAAGGGTGACAAGGTTGGAAAGGGGTGACACATGCTCTTCACTCAGTGACGCTAGCACTGGCTTAACGAAGGGATGACTCTGCGCAGCTTCACGTGACCCCTTAAGTCTCCTACTAGCAATCGAGGGCAGTTGCCAGAACAGACACAGGACACTGAAAGTGACACCATACCCCCGGGCCATCACTCAACCCAGAGTGCCACAGACTCTCGGGTGTTACTGGTGCACAATCGGTTTACAGCAGTTCCCTGGGCCTTGTTTGCTTTGACAGTGGAACAGGGGCGGGAGGGGCAGTGCCCCCCCCCCCCCGCCCAACATGTCCATGAGTAACAGGGATAGCTGGTCACTCATGGACAGGGTGGCTGCATTGAATGTGCAGTGGCATAGCACTGTAATGAGCTATCCCTGCTGCACATGCGCAGAGCAGTTTTGTGCAACAATAGAATGCTGATCAAACCCGGCTCTACGGGGTATCTAGACTTTCCATCGAACATTTATTCATCTAAGTCATGTCCATCAAATTTTATTCATTGAAAATACTTTCCATCAAAATGCATTTTCATTGAATAAAATTCGATGGATATTAGATGGATTTTTTTAATTTAAGAATTATGGTTAGGGTTAGTGTATGGGGCAGGGCAGGGGTTAGAGTTGGGTTAGGGGGAGGGGGGCGCCTTGGAGTTTGGGGGGTTTTAGAGGGGGAAATCCCCCCCAAAATAAAAAAATAAACATTACATGAAGCTGGCCAGTACTGAAATACTGTGAAGATTTCAGCACTGGACAGCTCCATGTAACGTTTTAATCTGAAAAATAAATGCATCGAAATGCTATATTTTACATTTAAAAGTACATATCCATTGAAACGTGTCCATTCCTATATTCGATGGACACATTTCGATGTATATGTACCTTTACATGTTAAAGATAGCATTTGCTTTTTCGATGCATTTCCATCCATGGAAAGACCATAAACCGCTCTATGGGATTGGGGGAGTTAAGAAAGAAACGCCCCCAGGCATGCTTTGCTCTTGACACCACGCCCTGTCCCTTATACAGGTTGGGGTGTGGTCAGAATTGCAGACCACACCCCAGTCTTTGCAAGAGACAGAATAGGGTCAGACAGCTGAGGGAGCGGGGTCAGGTCTCAGCCACAGACCTCGGAGCCTTGACTCCCCTCCCTCCGCTAACGTTACATGTGTTCGAGGCTGGGGGCCTACCCATGTGCAGGAACTTGGAAAAAGGGAAATGAAACCAATCCAGCCTTGGAACACACCACTTTGTCGGACTGACTGCAAAGCAAGAACATCGGGACAGGAGTCCTCCTACTGCAAGGAAAGATCTGGAGGGTCCCGTCCGTGGCGCACACTTGGCACTTGGGGTACGCTTTAAAATGAGGCAGCTCACAGGCTAATTCAAAGGTTTTGCCGAACTGGCAAGGGCTTTGTTAATTTGCCTGTGTGTATGTAGCATTGATTAAACAGGCAGACAATTATTAGCCTTCAATATGGCCAAGAATCTTCGGCTGTCTTTAAGAATAATAATACATATATCACGGATCAAAGCAGTAAGCACAGGCCCCAAGTTTAGTTTAGTTTAGTTTAGTTTATTATTTGTATAGCGCCGCCTGGCCCTAGGGCATCCAGGCGCTTGCGATGAATACAACAAGAATAATGAATACAACAAGAATAATGCAGCAGAAATCTACAAATCGATTACATATTTACACATTTACAGTCTTGGTGCATGCTGGTGCGGTAGGGCTAGGCAGTTTCTTTGGATAGAAGCCAGGTTTTGGTGTTGTGTCTAAATCTGTGAAAGGATGGTTCTGATCTCAGCTCGAGTGGAAGTGAATTCCAAAGTTTGGAGGCAAGCACGGGGAAGCTGGAGCCACCTGCTTTTTGGAGCTTAAATCTTGGGATATTTAAGCAGTGTGTTTGAGCTGATCTGGTAGGGCGCGCTGGGGTGTGGTGCTTGAGGTTGTCGGATAGGTATCTGGGTGCTTGGTTAGCTAGGCATTTGTGTGTGAGTGAGATGGTTTTATATTCAATTCTTTGTGGTATGGATAGCCAATGGCAGGTGCGTCTGGCGTCCGAGATGTGTTCTTGTTTGGGTATGTTCAGGGCTGCTCGCAAGGCGTTGTTTTGTATGACTTGTAGTTTGTTGATGTTTTTCTGACTGGTTCCCAAGTATAGCGCATTGCAGTAGTCAACTTTGGAAAGGACTAGCGCTCTGGCTAAGGTGATGCAGTTGGATGGTGAGAGGTAAGGTCTGCTGGCATTGATAAGTTTACAAGTGTAAGCAGTGGCTGATGAGATGGAATTGATCTGTCTTGTCAGTGTGAGGGAGGAGTCGAGGTAGATTCCTAGGGTTTTGACACTGTTAGAGACGGTGATGTTATTGCCATCTATGGTGAATGCTTGATAGAGTTTGTCGAGTTTATTAAGTCTGGGTTGGGAACCTAGGAGAAGAAGCTCGGTCTTGTCGTCATTAAGGCATAGGCCATGCTTGGCCATCCATTCTTGGATAATGGAATAAATGTTGTTGAGAGCAGTGAGGTCAGTGGAGTAGTCGCCTGTTAAAGGGATCAGTATTTGGGTGTCATCTGCGTAGTTGGTGTAGATGACACCCAAGCGGTCCAGTATGTCAAAGAGGGGTTTCGTGAATACATTGTATAGAGTGGGGGAGACGCAGGAGCCCTGGGGGACACCGCAAGTGACTGGGGCTGGGATGGCAGAGGCTGTGGGTGCGAAGACTCTCATGGATCTGTTGTTAAGGAAGGAATGGATCCATGCGTTGGCGTTATCTGAAAATTTGGCTGCTGAGGATAGATGTTTGCAGAGGATGTCGTGGTTGACCAGGTCGAAGGCGGCCGATAAGTCAAGGAGGAGAAGGAGGGCTAGTTTACCATTGTCTTTAATGTTGTCCATCTGTGTCTTAAGGTCAATCAGGGCGGTCTCAGTGCCGTGTTTGGGGCGGAATCCTGATTGTCTGAGTCCTAGTAAGTTATTTTTCTCGAGGTGGTTCTGTATCTGGAGATAGGCAGCTCTGTCGAGGATTTTTAGTAGGAAGGGTACAGTCGTTATGGGTCTGTAGTTGGTGGGGACATTAGGGTCAAGGGTGGGCTTCTTAAGTAAAGGAAGAACCCAGGAGTCCTTGAGGTTGTTGGGCACTATGTTGGAGGTGAAAGATGCGTTGATGAGGGAGGTGATGAAGGGAGCAAGTTGTTTGGCAGCATCTTAAATGATAGGGGCTGGGCAAGTGTCGCCTTGGCATTTGGACGGTTTAAGAGAGTAGATTATTTCTTCAACCTCTTTAATGGTTATGGTGGAAAACTCAAAGAGGTTATTGTCATCATTTTGGGGGGTGGTGTGGGTGTGTGTAGAGGGGGTGATGTTATCGGAGAGGGTGAGGCTTTCTTTCTTTGTCAGGATTTTGGCTTGTAGCGTGGCAATTTTGCCTAGGAGTGCTTCCTGGATGTTCGTGCACCAGTGGATCAGAACAGAAGTTCATCGGGCTGACCCCCTGCACGGTTAGGAATCATGTTTCATTACTGAACAGGCTAGGCTCTCTCTAGTAATGATCCACAATTAACTGCACTGCTGCGCCACACACCTGCCAGTGCCCCCGAGTGCACTGCAACAACCAGTGCTGCTGCTGACCCCATTCCATCTCACCTTGCCCTGAAATTGTTGTATGTCCCAACATACAATTTAAGAGCAACGTGTGATGCAATGGGGTCAGAAGCAGCATCGCTCTGACATTGTTGTATGTTGCTCTCTAAAGCAGCCATTGAGAGCACAGTTTCATGAGGCCAGCTAGCCGACCGCTGCCCTTCAATGGCATGTGCAGGCCTCTGTAACAGCCCCCACATTGGGGTAGGGGGCTCTCCTCCCCCATAGTGTCATGGTACTATTGCTTGCCTCCGTTTTATATTCATTATTATCCGCAAATTTGGAGAAGATTCCTGCACCATCTTTAGGGATAATAATGTATGTATAACTGATGTAAGCAGTGTGCACTCAGCTTCTGTCCCATACCAGCCCTGACACTAGTCTCTCACATACACTCACTCACACATGCACTCAGCCTCTATCTCCCACCTGCCCTGACATTTACACACATGCACTCCGCCTCAGGCATGTCTCCACTCGCCCTGACACTCACTCACCTGCACTCACTCACACACACACTCAGCCTCATGGTCCCCCAACAGCCCTGACACTCGCACACACTCAGTCTCAGTCCACCATCTGGCCCAACACACCCCCACACACTCACTCACGCATGCACTCAGCCTCAAGGCCCTACCCAACCTGACACTCACTCACACACTCCCTCACATTCATGCAGACACTCAGCATCAGCCCCCACCTGCCTTGACATTCACACACACACCACTCACAAATGAACTCTACCTCAGTCCCCCACCCACCCTGACTCTCAAAGCTGCGCTCACTCGCATATGCACTTAGCCTCAATATCCCATCTGTCCTGAACATTTACACACATTCTTTACTGGGCAGCTTTGATGAAGCAGGCATGATAAGTGTTATTGTCTGGCTATAATGGCATTTTGGTGCAGCCAGTCAAGCTATTTGTTTGGAATAGTATTTTTTACTGAGCATCTTTGATAAAGGAAGCATGATAAGTGAACATGTTTTCATATTGTGGCACAGTTTTTTAATGGCAGTGCCAATGGGATTATGTTATAAGGTGGCTGTACTGCCATATATTAGCAGAACCAACATGGACATGTCTTATAGTATCATTACTGGCATTATCCACAAAGCAAGCACAAATGTGTTCTTATGTGGGAATACTGGTATATATTGGTGCAGCCAGCATAGAAATGTATGGGCACAGCCAACGTGAACATTTTTTTATACTGGCCTTTATTGTGGGCAACGTCATCGTGAAAATGCATTGGAAATTGCTCCTGTGTACTGTTGGTGACTTGCATCTATTGGACTTTTCCATGCGATGGCCCACAATTCAAATGGGAAACTGTCTGGCTTTTCCACACATTTTTACTAAATGTGTGCTGTAAATCCACCATTTTAACCAGTTATTGAAAAAATAAATCACAAAGGGGGAACCCCCAAACCCCTGACCCCTCCATGGTTGATTTTGGCAACATATCTCCGCTCTGCCGCTCAGGCATATTTGTGGGAAATATTTACGCCCCTCCAATTAAAAAATTCACCAGCTGCCACTGCATTGCCACATGGTGCAGCACCTCAAAGTAGCCAGAAGATAACACGTAAACGCTATTTGGAACCCAATGATGTAAATACCAGTGAGTTGGATGATATCGACTTCACTTACAGTGCAGGTGGGACATCCAGATACACTACAAAAGATGTTTTTTCAACATACTTCTATCGATGTGGCATCTGCCAGTGTCCTTAGGATGGAATCTCCCCAGTGTGCCAAAGAGATGTTTAACCCTTAATTGGCAATTCTTGATTCTGTTAATTTGATAATGTATCCCATTTGCGTGCAAAGCTATATGGATGCTCATTTGCAAGTTGCAATGGGCCAGAAGTTTACCATTCTGAAAATGTCTTGCTCATTGGCATTTATTATGCGCTAGTCGACCGGATAGAAGGAATTCACCCATCGCAACGTCCTTCATTGTGTCGACCCAAAGCCTAGACTAACTACAAACTAATCAACCAGCCTGCCACCGTAACAGACATCACATCCATCCACGCCACCATAACACTAAAACCCTACATCTTTGGCCACAACTTCAAAGCATGTGAAATAGGTCCATGAGCTTGACTGGGTCACCACAAGCATACCCACCTATGGTATACTCAGGCTGCCCCTCACTAGACCTGTTCCTACAAAAATACATATGAATTTAGCAGCACATACCAATGCTGCTGTGGCAGCTACAGTCCTCTAAACCAGCTAACGTGCCAGCCCAACAAAGCCCAACCAACCTCTTTCCGGTCCAAAGCACCAAGAGGTCATGAGCTTGGCAGAAGTCACGCTAGATAGAGGAGGCCTAATAACATAGCGTAACATTGGAGGAGGTGGGTGTCGGTGTGAAGAGCATAGACATGAGTGGCACTCACCAGCTCCTTCTGGTTGTCTTGGTGGGTCTGCCTGAAGGACATGGACTGCCATGCTCTGGGGTAGGCCTCTGATTCTTGCCATGCAAAAAGGAGGACCACAAGGATCCAGAGGGCAGGAATGACTTGGGAGGTGACCATGATGGTTGAGGCAAGGTGGAGAGGCTGGTTGTGCAGTCAGTTCCGAAGGCACAGAGGGGGAATTGAATTGCTAATGAGCCCTGGAATAGCGTGGAGGCAGAGAGAATGCCTTGCCTTTCGATCCAACTGTCCCGTCTCTTAATTCAAGGCAGAGGGATACCAGGCAGCCACTGTCCCGAAGCCCTGGTTAGTAAAGCGTCTAGGACCCTGCTGATGCCACGCTCCATAGGATGAGTCAGGATGATATGGTCTCTTATTCTGGAACTTTTAGTTGCTTGGACCATCAATATCACTGGGGGAGCTCCATGATTTGGAACAGTCTGAGAAGAGCATAGAGATGCAGGAACCTGCAGGGACTACTTCAGGATGGGAGAACCCCAAAGAGCTGCTTTAGTAGACAACACTCTTGGGGGCTGCTTCGCAGTGCAGGGATACTAGTAGTCAAATTTGAGGTGCACAAAGCCCTAGGGAACTGCTGGGAAAATAGGAACCCTGTCCAAGTTTCAAGGACTTCATGTAGCTTCTTCAAGAGCAAATGAAACCTGTGGCAGCGGCTTCAAGGTGCAGGAACCGTCTGAGCTGCTCCGCAATGCAGGGACTCCTCACTATTGGAGATGCGGGAACTTTTGTGAGCTGCTTGTGGATGCAGAAAATGCTGGGGCTGTTGGAAGACATCTGCACCTCTGTGAGATTCTTGGAGGTGCAAGCACCCATGTAAGATGCTGTGATGTGAAGGTGGTATGCCCACCAGCGGCTTGAGCACGCATAACCCTATGGCTCCAAGATACAGGACCTCCTGAGTGCAATTTGTAGATTCAGGGTTCCTTTGGGACAGCCAGAGATGCAGGAACCCCTGGGAGATGCTTAAAGATGCAGGAATGCAGGTGACAGATTGGATATGCAGGCTCTCTTACAAGGAGCTTGAAGGTGCAGGCCCCACTGGAAGAAGTTTGAACATCCAGTCACCCCTAGGAGAGGTTTGCCGATTCCAGCAGCCTAAGGTGCAGCTTAGATTTGCAGGCACTTGTGTGATCCTTTCGAAGATGGAAGTGTCCCTGGGAGCTCTGTGTGATGCGGCACCCACAGGAACTGCTTTGAAAAAGGCATGCACCTGTGTGAAGGGTCAGGCGAGGCAGGCACCCCGGTGGGGGGAGGGAGGGCAGCTTGGAGATGCAGGAACTCTGTGAACGACTTGAAGATGCAGTCCCCCTGGGAGCAGCTTGGCGTGGCAGACGCCCCTGTGGACCTTCCACCCTCTCCCCAGCTAGAAGGAGCCGAGTGAGGAGCGCGGGGTTCTTCTTTCCAATTTTATGGAGACACTGAATGTGCAAATGGCTTCCCACGCAGGGGGGGGGGGGGGGGGACGCTACAATCACAGGAGAGGAAGGAGGGGCAGTCCCGATGCGAAATGCCAGCCACCACAACCATTGATCGGTCACGGAACCACCACCGGTGAGGTGCTGTCATCACGGCAGGGCAGACGTCGACCTCTCGCAGAGTCTGAGTCACGCATTCACCTGCAGAAGTGAACTCCTACACGCAGAGCAGAGATGAGGGCGCCAGATAGCTATGCTGGAAGCCAGGTCTTAGAATGACGCAGGCCAGATGATAATAACTTACCCAGTCCTGTTTGTTTGCTGGACATCCTAGTAGTCAGTGTGATTGTCCCGTTATAGGTGCGAGCATACAGGTACCAGCATTCAGGGCGGCATGAGATACATTTGACATTTGTGTATAGTTGTGGTGCCAGCATGGCAACATGGAACACTTTAGAATGATGAAGTGCAATCATGCTTTATTTTCATGACTCATGGGTTGGAAAGTTTTGCCAAAGCTTTACAGGTATACTAGTGCAGCACAATAATAATAGTTCATATTTGAGTCCTGATGGTGCTGCAGGCTGATGGTATTTTGCTGTTTGGTTTTTTGCTGTGCCTAGGTTTCCCCTCTGCAAGATTCAGATCTTCTGTCGATCTTACCGCGACGCCTCGTTGTTCAGGTGGTTGGACAATTTTTTGCAGTAGTGTTTTCTTGTTTTTCATAATTGGGGCAGTTTAAGAGGAAATGGCTGTTGTTTTCCAAACAGTTGTTTTCCAAACTAGACCTAGGCCACTTGCTGGGACATCTGCCCATGCTTCACCATTCTGTCTATACATTTAATGTGTGATCAAATGCTCTGTGATTGGTGATAAGCTGCCTATGCCTGGACTTCTTCTTGGTGATTAAATAGTTTGCTAGGGATAGCTGCTGTCTGAAAGTCCCTATTATTTCATTGTGGCTTGAACTTGCATCCGAGTTTCCCAGTGGTTTGCATGTCTATGCTTCTCTTCTCTGTTTCATGTATGTGTAGGGTTTCTCTGGTGCATGGGGGCTATTGCCAATTTCTGCTGGGTTTTAAAAGCTTTGGCAATGAAGGATGTATTGTTGCTTTTCTTCAGCTGTACCTCAGGGGCAGGGTGTCCATAATGGGTGAGGGGGCGCTGACCCGCCAGAACCCCCACCCATTAAGGAGGAGCCACGGCTTAAACTGCCAAAGGGAAATGTGGTTTTCCTTTGACAGTTTCTGCTCCCAGCACACATGCCCAAAGGGGGCAGAAGGTAAGAATAACTTAAAGTGTATGTATGTGTATGCATGTGTGTGGATGAGTGAGTGAATGTTTTGTGAATGTGTGTGTGCACTTGTTTTTACTAAGCTAGGCCACTGAGCACTGAGTTTTGCAGGTGGAGGGCCAAAGGAAGTGAGGATGTGCTAGTTTTTGCTGGGCATCTATGATAAAACAATCATGATAAGTGTTATAACGTAACATGGCTAGATTGGCATTTTGGAGCAGCCAGTCTAGCCATTTCTTTCTGTGGCCTGACATTTTGACTGCTAATCTTTGAAGCATGGTGTTAGTGGGTGATTAAGCTTTATTTTGACAAAATCATTTTTGTCATAATGCATCATAATACATACAAAGTTCAAACAGCCATGTACTATGCATCACCAGGTCATTTGATAAAAGGTCCACAAGTTAATACAGCAAAACTATTACATAAGAATTAGACAGCACAATAAATACATAAACACAACATTGGGTCAGTTCACGAAGGCACACAGGTCATTCTACTCGCAAGTCTGCTCATCCTATAACAAAAGAGCTCTTTTCCTCATAGGTAAAGTCTGTCTTAAAAATGGCAGCAATGCCCAACCAACACATGGGGTCTCTGCTGAAGATGAAGTAAGGCAGTGCTGCAATAACGAATTTCAGAGTTTTTCAATATTGGAATCAAAGTTCTACATCTGATTCCCGAATATGCCGGACAAAATAGAGACAGCCCTGCATGATGCACAGTTAGACATACCATCCGAATGAGCCCATGAAGCACACACCGCCCTTAAAGGCAGTTTTAAAATCTTGCCCTGCTGATTAATCATCTGTCGTTGAACAAATGGGGGTGGGGGTATTAATGACGGATCCTCCCCCACGTTTTTGTTAATGGGGAGCCGGTTTATCTCAGGTAGGGAGGAAGTATTGCGATATAGTACATGCGAAAACCGACTACGGCTCCCTTTTGCACCGACTAATAGGAGACATGGAAAAGGATGCAAGAACATTTAATCAATGTTTCAGCCGAAGCCATGAGGATAAATTTAAAAGAACATCATTTTATTTAATCACAACAAAGTTAGAATTGACACATATTCACTAATTCATATATCAGACAACTTTGTGCAAAATGCGCCAATGTGCAATTCATCACAAAATGTGCAAATAGTGTAAACGGGGTTAGTAACAAGTGCCAAGTAAAGTGCAATAATTGTTTTCCTATTTCACTAATATAGCTCACAGTCAATTTCAAAACACAAAAGAGATGCGGGCTGTCCCAGGTGTACTGGTTGCTTTTCACTCAATAACACAAAGTGGACACTGAGCACACCTGGTTGTTGTATAGTAAGTGATTTTTAGGGTGTTTTTTAAGATAAGATCTCTTGAGTTATGGAAGATTCGAAGTGCGGGGGAGAAAATCACAACCTTGGCATCTAGGTTGTTGTCAAAACAAGAATTGGAGTGAGTTCCCTATTAGGGAACCCGCGCCCCCTGCACACTATCTAGGGCCAACAAATTAGCCAAACAAATTTAGATATATTGGAACATGGCTATATGTAATACGTTTCTAAGATTTCACACATATTTATACAATGAAATGTTATATATAGCATTAAGCATTCAATTGACAATTTCTTTGCTTCAAAGGTAAAATATTTTTTCAAATGGCCCAACACGTTTCAAGCATATCACCCTTCATCAGGGGCAAGTGGAATTTCAACAATTGATACTACAAAAGATATTGAGGAAAAATAACAATAAGTAAACTGTTTTTATCATTTTTGATTATCGACTACCTTATGGTCATACAAAGTTGATTTTTAAGACATAAAATATTGTTGTTAATTTTAAAAGACAATATCTAACTCAACCTATGTATTCCCACTTCGTTGTATAGAAAAAAAATAGACATTTCTAGCATCCTGCTTATATTAACATTGTTCAATTTAAACATTGTTCAATTTCAAACAACCAATTATCTTCAATGTGGTATCAACAAACCTCTTATGTTAGAGATTTATTTAAACAAGATAACATGTAAATTCATTCAAACTACTACTTAGTGGTGCAATCTTTTCATTAGTGAGCAAAAGCTAATACCCGATTCATTTCATTGTACCAGACAAAACATGCCTCTATTTTCAACCCATTGCCACACAGTAGTACTATGGTTATTGGATCAAGAGACTATATAATGATTACTTATTCAGGTCTGTTTCAAACTGACCAAATTACGCAGAGTCTGCATAATTTGAAGTTAAACCACTAATTAATGTTGAGATTTAACTTTTAATTGGTTAAAAGAGAGAATCTGACTAACCTTTTTCTGGGTTTGAAGTGTCAAACGTTTGTTAACGTGGTAGGATGCTTTCCTTCCAAAAAATAGTGTACACCTTAGTCCTGATTAGATATATATGCAAATAAAATGTATTGTAATTGAAAGTAAGAAAGGAGCAAGAAAACTCATTTTTTTAAAGTCAATTATGTGCATTGTGCCCATGTACAGTTTAAGTTTTTAGCTTACCCGCTATTTACTACTATTGTTCCTTTTTAAGAAGTTTAGGATTGCAGGAAGACTAAACCTCCAAACATGAGTATAACAACTTTGATCGTATTGGTATATTATACATTCTTTTTTGGCACTTAATGTGACGTCATGTTGCGCATGTGCGCTATGACGTCACTAGCCATACTACATTGACTATCTCGGTTTACTATCCGCAAACCTTAAAAAACATAGTTAAGATGTTCTGTATATTTCTATATTCCTCTAAATATGATCACGGCAGCCTTGTCTGTTGTGCAGGATTTCTTAATATGAATGATATGATATGATAGTTTATTTATATAGCGCCTATACACAATGTGTTTCAAAGCGCTTCAAGGCAAGGGGGGAACAAGGGAAAGTACAATGACATTCTTACAGGCCCTGAACAGTAAGGATGTGAAATTAACTATCGTAGTCGGCCTGACGACATTTTAGGTAGTGCAAGAGCTAAGACATAGATAAGGAAGGGAGAGTGGGAAGGAAATGGAAACAGACAGGCGACTACCGTACTAGGCCTGATGACATTTCTGGTAGAGCCGGAGAAAAACAAGAGGTGAGGGAGAGGGGTGCAGAAAGGTAGGGGAGGAACAAAACAAGCAACGATCATACTGGGCCTGATGACATTTCAGATAGTGCTAGAGGGGGGTGGGAGGAGACAGACGAGGTTGCTTTTATACTTGGTCCAGGGACAATTTTGATAGAGTAAGTGCATAGAAGAAAGTAAGGGGAGGAGATAGGAAAAGGGAGAAAAGAAAGGAGGAGAGAACTGAGAGTTAGCAGTCAAAAGAGTGGAGAAGCAAGAGGGGAGAGTGAATACAATTGCAGATGTCAGTAGTAGCACATAATGTTGCAAGCCAGGATACAAGATGAAGATGGGAACAGCATGATTCAGGGCCACCATGAGTACAAGATGCAAAGGAAGTCCAGCATGAGAGTTGAGAGTGACACACCGTGAATGAATGAAGTCCATAAAAGTAAAATCCAGCATTGGCCACAAGACGGTGATGGTGAAACCAGAATTTATCAGGACAGACTCCTGCAGAAGTAGGCTTGAGGGGGGACGAGGAGGGAGCAGGGTAGAAGAATCAAGCAAAAGAGGCAACACCTGTGTGCGAGAATGGTGGGGGCACAAGGGAACATCACAGGGGGACCAGAGGGGTTGGAGATTGCCTGTGGGGACAGAGGGAGTAACACATGTTTGTGCATGTTTACCTGCTGTCTGAGCAGGGGTCGGGCCCTGGGTCCTCCTGGTCTGAACAGGTCCAAACAGGAATTGCCCTTTTCTTTGACTGCCCTTCACTTCGGACGCCCGGGCGAGAGACGCCCTTGATCTAAGAGTTAAGAGCAGGAAGGAAGAGGCAGGGCTAAGAAGGTGGGTGGTGCTTAGGCCAGGTGACCTAGATCCACTTGCACCTGCTCCCCATCTACCCGTTTACTCATGGAGTAAACGGGTGATGTCATTCGCGCATGTGCAAAATGACGTCACCAATGTATAAAAACCAGAATGCCCCACAAAATGGCAGCAGGGAGATCTCGGCGGCTCCAAGGAGCCCAGGAAATCTTGGCTGAACATTTTTGGATACACAAGTAAGTCATTTTTCATTGCGCATACAAAATGGAGCATCCTTAAATTTTAGGCCCTTAGCTAATTCGGTCATATTTTTTTATTTTAGGTTCATCCTGGTCTAGATGGGGCCAACTGATGAATACAGACTGAGGATCCCTATAATATAGCCACAAGCTTTATTTACTCATTGAAGTTCTGTGTAAGACACAGTGCATGTAAAACCTTGCAACTTTTTCGAGCTGTTATCTCATATGCTAAACACGGGATTATATATGTTTTTACAGAACATATCAGCACTCAAACAGCTGCAGCAGTTTTGGCATTTAGGCAGCAGACATATACCAAAGGACTGGTTACCCATAGTTTTTCTACAGTCAAATGAATAGCAGGAAAGCTAAAAACCTAAACTGTACCTGGGCACTATGCACATAACTGACTTTAAAAAAAACTTGTCTTCTTGCTCCTTTCTTACTTTCAATTACAATACATTTAATTTGCATCTAGATCTAATCAGGACTAAGGTGTACACTCTTTTTTGGAAGGAAAGCAATTTGAGTAATTTGGTCAGTTTGAAACATACCTGAATAAGTAATCATTATATAGTCTCTTGATCCAGTAACCATAGTACTACTGTGTGGCAATGGGTTGAAAATAGAGACACGTTTTGTCCAGTACAATGAAATGAATCGGGTATTAGCTTTTGCTCACTAATGAAAAGATTGCACCACTAGGTAGTGGTTTGAATGCATTTACATGTTATGTTGTTTAAATATTTCTCTAACATAAGAGGTTTGTTGATACCACATTGAAGACAACTGGTTGTTTGAAATTGAACAATGTTTAAATTGAACAATGTTAATATAAGCAGGATGCTACACATTTCTATGTTTTCTATACAACGAAGTGGGAACACATAGGTTGAGTTAAATATTGTCTTTGAAAATTAACAACAATATTTTATGCCTTAAAAATCAACTTTGTATGACCATAAGGTGGTTGATAATCAAAAATGATAAAAACAGTTTACTTATTGTTATTTTTCTCAATATCTTTTGTAGTATCAACTGTTGAAATTCCACTTGCCCCTGATGAAGAGTGATATGCTCAAAATGTGTTGGGCCATTTGAATAAATATTGTTACCTTTGAAGCAAAGAAGAAAATGTCAATTTTATATGTAACCTTTCATTGTATAAACCTGTGTGAAATCATATAAACGTATTACATATAGCCATGTTTCAATATATCTAAATTTGTTCGCCCTAGATAGTGTGCCGGGGACACAGGTTCCCTAATAGGGAACTCACTCCAATTCATGTTTTTCACTCAATGAAATGAGAGATTGTAGAAATATTAACCTTTATGGGAACTATACAACAGATATTCTAGCATGGGTCTACCCACTATTGTATATTCTAATTTCCTCAATTTGGATAAGGGATATTGAGCAGAAATTCCAGGTCAAAAGAAATTGGTTGACACACTGTGTTTCGGCCCTTCAGTCGAGATACGGGCATCCAACACCATTCTCCCAAGGGTTTGATCGGCCTTCATCAAGACAAACATATTCATACTGGACTTGAATCCACATGCTACCCCATAAACATATGTGAATTCCTTATTTAGTGATTTTAGGTGCCTGGGCAGAAATCATTTCTTCTGAGCTCATATCTGTTTGTGGATAGTCGTACTGCATACCTTCCTGTGTACAGGTGGCACAGAGGCAGCGGTTGTGACCGGTGATTTGTTGGCGTTAACCTGCAGATCCAATGAATTCATAAACAGAGTGTACTGCGTTATCAAAAGTTGCAAGGCGCATGGAATATGAGCCCAGAGGACGGTATCATCAGCATAAATTAGGGCAGGAAAGAATCGGCTGCTGATTTTTGGGGCATGAGTGCAAATACTAAGTACAAGGAGAACAAAAGGGGAGCCAGGACGCAGCCCTTGCATACTTTGGAGTTCACAGGAAAGAAAGACAAACATTTACTATTATCTCCAGTTTTCACTCATGGACTGTTTCCTGCATGTAACTCAGCCAACACTTGAACCAGTGTCTCCGGGCAATTCATGTAACTTAGCATCTGCCATAATTTGTTACCATTACCATGTCAAATGCCGTGCTCAGATCCATGAATGCAAGATAAATAGGTTCCTTTTTTAAGTATAGAGAATGGGCAACAGTAAGGTACAGGTAGAGTACTTGTTCTTGGGTCCCTAACCCCACTACAGAACTCACATTGAATGTCACTAAGAACATTCTGATCCAGAGCCCATTGGTTGAGTTTGACCAATATAATGCACCTAAATATCTTGAATTGAGTGTCAAGAAGGGAGTTGGGTCTGTAAGTGTGCGGGTTATCTCTATGACCTTTTTTAAAAATTGGAAAGATGATAGCTTGTTTCCAAGTAGATGGAAAACTGACTTTCTCAACCAATAGATCTGGGTGACATAAGACCTCGTAAAATCGTTGTTTTGTCCTCCTTCTGTTTCCCCCTCCTTGTTTTGTCATGCCTAGAAACATTTCTTTACAAGCGTTATAAATGACCTATAGCATATCATATCATACCTTAAAGCAAATAGTGAGTAAGGGTGCTCAAACATCTAT
Organism: Ambystoma mexicanum; assembly: GCF_040938575.1. Taxonomy (NCBI): domain Eukaryota; kingdom Metazoa; phylum Chordata; class Amphibia; order Caudata; family Ambystomatidae; genus Ambystoma; species Ambystoma mexicanum. The sequence goes on along the minus strand of NC_090921.1, from coordinate 783,851,975 downwards.
CAAGAGATCTGCTGGAATACCATCAGGGAAGGGGCATTATCCTAAGGCTTGTTTTTGGATAGCTACCAATACCTCTTGATATGAAATGTCAAGTACATCTTGATTAGAGCCTGGTCTAGATTTTGTTCTAGGATTAAAAAAGATAGATGAGACTAATGATTAACAGCCTGCAGGCTTATTACCATCAAATAAGGAGGACAAGTGGGAAACCTATAATTGGTCCTTAATGGTAGACTCAGTGCACATTGGGCCCTGCAGGTACCTTGGGCCCAAAATGTTTTGAACTAGTTCAGTCTTGAGTTTGGAGAGGGTTGATACATAGGCAGTCCTGGCTGATACTATTTTGAGTTTCTTAGTTGGAGTCTCATTTAAAGCAGAAAGTAGTTTGCTTCTAACCTATTTACACTCTGCATTAAGCCAGGCTTCTGATATCGCTGTGATGAAATGAGCATAAATGGAGAAAATGCGTTTGGAGGTAGAGCCTGTATTAAGAATAAGACCAAGATGAGCAAAATTAGGTTGAACACGATTACTGATCAAGATGTGTGATCAGGCCTTCCCCACATTAATCTTTGCCGGCCAGATCTGCGCTCCATCCTGGAGACGTGAGGATAATCAAGACTCCCCCTGCCAGTTAGTTGTCACAGATAGGGGATGATGGTCACTAATAAGATTTTCAACTACGTAAAATTCCTTTAGTGAGGGCCATTTACATCACGGAATACATAAGTAGTTAATCGTTGAAGCCACACATGCACTTTTATTAATCAGCTTCCCCAGGACATCCATGGTAACTATGCCATTTATTGACTGAAGCCCCCATGTCACCAACCATGAATTAAAAAGAAGACCATTAGAGCACAAGTGTGTGGATCACTCATAATAGGATCTTGGATTCCAACAGTGAAATTCTCCTGGGAGTCATACAATTCTGGGAGAGGGCCATTACCAATTTACAAGTTGAAGTCCCCACCCAGAATTATCCAGTCTTGTGAGATATTAATATTATTAAAAAAATATAATTCATGAAAACCTTAAAAAGAGAGAGGCTACAGGATTTGTGATTATGATAAGGGGCATTATACAAATGGATTCCCCAGATTGAATCAACGTTTGTATTATGAATTTTAAGAGCTTGGTGGGTGTTTATGAGTATAACCAATCCACCAATATGCCTGCACCTACCTTTCTTAAAAGTGGGGATCTGCTAGGACTCATAGCAATCAACTAGTAACAAGTAACACATCCATTGCCCATGTTTCCTGTAGAAAACGAACATAATAAGCTAATAGGAACTTCAAAATAGACTGATATTTGAGTTTGTTTACACTACCAGCTATGTTCAAAGAGACCGAGGATGAGAGAGAAGGCTCTGATATAATATGTTCAATTTGGTGCTTTTTGGGCAATAGTGTTAAAGACGGACAGGTATAACTGTTACTACTACTACTGGATGTGTTCCACGAAGCCGACGTACCCATAATATGTTATGGGGACTGGGATAGTCAATTCACCTCTTCTAAGGAATTCAGAATTTTGTATCCATTGGGATCAATAATGCACCCAGGCGTGCTGTCATCTTCTCTGCTATCGATGCACTAGGTTCAGACACAGAGGTCAGCATGTTAGATGACCCGATATAATATTTAACAGGGTGTTTGATAGCAATAGACTTGGGAGAGCTTGAGGAGGCACAGAACCAGAACAACCCTGATTTGTGAAAACATCCTTTTTAGAAATAGAAAAATAAAAATAAGAACGTGGTGAGATGCTTAGAGTAGAGTTGCCAGATCTCCTTTCCAAATTACAGCAAAATACATATTGTAAAATATTCAGATTTGAAAAAGTGATAACAATGCACCCCCCCTTATAGTATTTGGGCCACACCCTGTCTAGTCCACTCTCCTAGCCATTTTAATGTCCTGTGGGTTGATGTGAGAGCCCATAAGATTAATATTTATTCAATGCGTTTATCTGTTTATCAAAGAAATCATGGATTCATACTGGTCTATAGGAATGGGTTAATCGCACAATTCTCCAGCATGGGGTCTGGCATGGATTCACATGCTCATGATTCACATGCTCATGATTCACATGCTCTTGAATATTCCCCGTCGTCAGGCTGGGAATCCTCGGTAAAGAAAAATCAGTATCAGTTTCGTTTCTGATCTGTCTTTCGTAGTAGTAACCAATCACTGATCTCTGCGTCATACTGACCACAGCCAATGACTGCCATCTCCCTAAGCCCCGCCTCTGGCAGCCATCTTCAGATTTTTACCGCACGTTCATGTGTTGGGATCCTCGTGCTATTGCTCTCGAGCTGTAGTGCGTTTTTGCGCTTTTTTATAGGAAAATTCTCTCTTTTTTTGGTCAAAAGAGCCTCAAGCTCCACCGTTTCTTTATCCGATCAACGGGGACCCGTGTCGGATTCCACTACGCCTCTCAAGGGTGAAGATTTCGTTGAGCCACGCTTTTGGAGGACTCCAGAAGTTTCTCAGGCCCATCTCGGACATGGCCCAGGAGAAGGGAAGCTCGACGCCCGGAAAGCTGTTCAGGGTCTGCCCTGGATGCCAGCTTCAGAATGTCTTTAAGGAGGATGAACACTCCCTTTGCCTCTACTGCCTGCATGAGGACAAGACGCACGTGGAGAAGGACTGTGCGTTTTGCGGCAATATGTCGGAGCGCACCATGAAGGACCGCCATCTGCGTCTCGCCAACTGGCTGGAAGGGAAGAGCCCGTCAGGCGAGAAAAAGAAGAAGAAGTCCGAGCAGTCTTCTAAGACCTTTGAGGGCGCCCCGGCGACGGGAGCCCCAACAGAAGGCCAAGCACCGCGAGTCCGCTGGCACCGGGAGTGCCGAATGGTCGGGCTCTACGGTTGCCAGGCAGGGCGCATCCTCCCCGGCACCATCAACCACGAGCCAACGCTCTGGCTCGGGTAAGAGGAAGGCCGAGCACCCGGCGAAGCTCCTGGAGAGACCCTGGTCGAGCTCGAAGGCCCCATCGGAGGGGGAGCGAAGCCGTGACCCTCCCCCCAAGGAGAAGGCGGTGAGCGCACCTAAGGTGGTGAAAGCCTTGATCCACCCTGCCAAGGCCTCTATCGAGACAGTCGCGGCAGCCCTGGCTCAGCCTGTGGAGGCTACACCAGTGGAGGCGACTTCGGGGCTCAGAGTCTCCCTGCCACCGCGGAGGGAGTCCTCTTTCAAGCCCATCGACAGGACCCCTGTGAAACCTCCGACGGAGAAGAAAAAGGGGGGGCAGGAGGTCGTTGTGGATTCGGCCTCAACCTCTGAAGAGGAGCTGATCGAAGTCTTAAGCCACGGCATTGGCGTGGAAGAAGACCAGCCCGTCGGGAGGGACCCCGACGTAGGAGACGACGAGAACGTCGAGGGTGCTGACGAGGCTCCTGACCGCCCGTCGGAATCCCCTCAACCAGTGCCGCAAGACAACTCGGCGGCCATTTTGTTGGCTATACAGTCCTTATGCTCGGCGATAAGGACGAGATTGCCGTTACCACCAACGGAGGAACTGCTCCCGACGGGGGACCCGGAGCCAGGCCCTTCTGGGAGCTCTCCTCCTAAGAGAAGAAGGATTCATCCTCCACCTCCTTTTCAACCATCGTGCCCGTCTCAGCCCTCCTCCCCGTCCACGACCCGTGGGGATGATACGGGGACGGACACAGCCGCGACGGGTACAGACGATGATCTTTACGACGAGGATCTTCCGTCGTCACCTCCTCCCCGGGCTACCCCGCCCGACGAGATTGGATCGTTTCATGCCATGATCACCAGGGCATCCAAGCTTTTCCAGCTCTGCCCGGAAGAGAAGAAGAAGGAAGGTTTCCTTTATCAACGGCGCGAGACCAAGAGGAAGACGGTCCTCGCTGTACCTCTACTGGACGATATCTGGGATGAGGGTCTCGCCCTCCTCAAGAACCCATCCACAACGCCTGCGAGAAGGGATCGGTACGAGAAGAAGTACCGGCTCCCGGACGCGGCCCCCTTGTGCCTTCGGGCACAGCCGACCCCGGACTCAGTCATCTCCGCGGCGGCCAGGAAGAAAGCGGGGGCTTCAGCCTCTACGTCAACCTCCCCCCCGGACGGCGAGGGAAAGAAATTGGACACGATGGGACGCAGAGTCATCTCATCGGCAGCGACGACGATTAAGGCTACCAACGCCTTAGCTATCGTAGCCCGCTACGACAGGGAGTTGTGGTACAAGATCGCCCCCCTGCTGGACTTCCTACCGGACGACAAGAGGGCAGAGGCCCAAGAGATCTTGCAGGAAGGAGAAGTGGCATCGGACCACGCCATTACGATAGCGACGGACATCGCTGACACTGGATTTCGACTGTTGGGCAACGGCGTGTGCCTTAGACGGCGTGGATGGCTCAAGGCAACGGACTTCCGGCAGGACGTGCAGACCAGAGTTTTGGACATGCCATTCGACGAGAGCAACCTGTTTGGGAAAACAGTGGACGATTCCCTACAAGCCATCAACACGGACACGGAGACGGCCCGGGCTCTTGGTGTTCTCCATCAACGACGGCCACCCTTTCGGAGCGCCGGAGGCAAGCAGGGTGCCTCCAAAGGTTCCGGCGGCGGATATTCCACCTACCGTCAAGCGGCCCGTTCGTCGTCACAGGAAGCCTACAGGGGACGAGGCAAGTCGGGCGGACCCCGCCGTCGTCGCCAGGGAGGACAAGGCGGCAAAGCCTCGTCGAAGCAGGACTGAACCGGCCGTGGGGTCGGGCCCCCACCGAAGTATCCCGGTGGGAGGCCAGCTGGCGAACTTCGTCAGCGTGTGGGAGTCCATCTCCACCGACCGTTGGGTGCTGGACGCCCTGGCTCAGGGTCACGCGCTCGAGTTTCTAAAGAAGTGCCCGCGTGTCCCCCCCCCCGTGGCCAGGAAGGAACATCACGTCCCTCAACTTCTCTTGGAGGTAAAGGCGATGCTCAAGAAAGGCGCCATCGAGCTCGTCCCAAAGAGGCTTCGGGGCTCCGGAGTTTACTCAAGATACTTCCTCGTGAAGAAGAAGACAGGAGGATGGCGTCCATCCTGGACCTACGACGACTGAACAAATTCATCAAGGCACAGAAGTTCCGGATGGTCACCCTCCAGCACGTCCTGGGTCAGCTGGAGGAGGGCGATTTCCTGTTGTCGTTGGATTTGGAGGATGCTTACTTCCATATCCCCATCCTAAAGGGACACCAAAGGTTTCTCAGATTCGTGGTCCAAGGGCGTCACTACCAGTTCAGAGCCCTTCCCTTCGGATTGAGGTTGGCACCCAGGGTATTCACCAAGTGCCTCGCACCGGTGGCGGAAAAGCTGCGCCAGGAGGGGATCCACGTCTACCCCTACCTGGACGACTGACTCATCCGAGCAAAGACAAAGGAGCTCGCCGCGGAGCACACGGCGAGGACCGTCCCGGACCTGGGATTCTCCATAAACTACGCCAAGTCAAACCTAGTGCACGCGCAAGACGCACTGTTTCTGGGAGCGAAACTCGACACAGTGGCGCTTCTGGCCTCTCCGTCGGAGGAAAGGACGAGGGCCATCTTGGGCAAGGTGCAGCGGATGCTGGTTGCGGACGCGGCCAGGGTGCAGTCCATCAAATCCCTCCTCGGAATGATGTCTTCTTGCATTTATCTCATCCGCCTGTGCAGGCTTCGGATGTGCCCTTTACAGGAGTTCCTGGACGCTCGCTGGATCCAGACGACGGGCAGCTTCGAGGACAGGATCACACTCGACGAGAGCTTCCGACGAGCGATCCGGTGGTGGGGCACCCGCGGTCATCTGACGGCGGGCATGGACTTCCAGACCCCGGGCCACCAGAAGACAGTGACCACGGATGCCTCCCTGGAAGGGTGGGGAGCGCACACCGAAAATCTGCACGCGAGGGGCCTTTGGCTGCCGACGGAGAAGTCCCTCCATATCAATGTCCTGGAGCTCCGTGCAGTGTTTTGGGCCCTCAGGTCCTTTCTTCCATCCCTCAAGGGCAAGGTGGTGAGGATCTTCACTGACAACACCACCACCATGTTCTACATCAGGAAGCAGGGTGGTACCAGATCCCCAGCCCTGTCCAAGGAGGCGCAGGATCTGTGGCATTGGGCCGTCGCCCAAGGGATATTTCTGGTGCCGTTTCATCTGGCAGGAATAAAAAACACCATCGCCGACTCGCTCAGCAGAGAGCTGCGCTCGTGCCACGAGTGGGAACTACGACAGGATCTAGTGGACCGCCTCTTCCGACGGTGGGGCACACCCCAGATCGATCTGTTCGCGACGGCGACGAACTCCAAGTGCCGGAGGTTCACCAGCAGGTTTCCCCAGCCGAGGAGCATGGGCGATGCTTTCTCGTTCCCCTGCGAGGGCCTGTTCCTATACACGTTCCCTCGATTGCCGTTGCTGATCCAGCTCATCAACCAGCTCAAGAGGTCACAGTGCAGGATGATCCTCGTCGCATCTGCGTGGCCGAGGCAGATATGGTTCCCGGACCTTCTGGACTTGTCAGCGTCCCCGTCAATCAAGCTGCCAGTGGACGCGGATCTCCTCTCCAGGGAAGGAGGCGCCATCCTCCATCACGACCCGAAGTCACTGAACTTGCAGGCCTGGCTCCTGCAGCGTTAGAGTTTGGAGGTTACGACATACCGGCCGACTGCAGAGAGGTTCTTGCAAAGGCCAGGGCGTCCTCAACTCTTAAATGCTATGGACACAAATGGAAGAGGTTCTCTGTCTGGTGCGACGCACAGAAGATTAACCCTCTACGGATTACGGCTCCTCAAGTACTGCCGTACCTGCTGACGCTGGCCAAGGCTGGACTGGCGCACACTTCGATCAAGATTCATCTTGCTGCGATCTCCCGATACACCAGAACCACGGGACGGACGTCTTTGTGGTCTCATCGTCTGGTGAAAGAATTCATGAAGGGACTGTTCAGATCCTTCCCGCCGGTGAAGGCTCCGGCCCCGGCGTGGGAGCTCAACGTGGTGCTGACCAAGCTCATGGGACCTCCGTTCGAGCCTCTGCACTCAGCGCCGTTGAAGTTCTTGTCGTGGAAAACAGCGTTTCTTGTGGCCATCACCTCCGCACGACGGGTGGGAGAGATCCAGGCCCTTTCCTGCAAGCCCCCATACTTGACTTTTCACGACACGAGGGTAGTGCTCAGGACGCACCCCTTCTTCATGCCCAAGGTGCCGTCGGACTTCCACCTCAACGAACCCTTGGTGTTGCCTGTTTTCTTCCCGTCGCCTTCGTCGCCGGCTGAAAGGATTTGCACTCGCTGGATGTGGCTAGAGCGCTGAAGTTCTACGTGGACCGCACGAAGAGTTTTCGGAAGACGTCACAACTTTTTGTGAACTTTGGACCTGTCAATCAGGGGAAGGCTCTCTCAAAGGCTTCCATTTCCAGATGGCTCTCCGGCTGTATCATGTACTGTCATCGGTTGGCAAACCGACCGCTGCCTGGCCGTCCGAGAGCCCATTCCACCAGAGCGATCGCAGCTACCACGGCGTTCCTATCTGGTGTGCCCCTGCTGGACATCTGCAGGGCTGCTATGTGGAGGTCGACGCACACCTTCACGAAATTCTACTGCGTCGACCGGGATTCCAGGGAGGAGTCCAGGGTCGGCCAAGCAGTGCTGCGCAACCTGTTCGCCTAAGGTGAGCCTGGTGAGAAGGTAAGAGATGCTTAATGTTGAGTTGTGGTATTGCTTAATGTTGAGCCTGTTGCCACCTCCCGTGGTTGTGCATGTGTGTACTGCTATGTATTCTTTTATTCATGAGCATGTGAATCCATGCCAGACCCCATGCTGGAGAAGGAACAAGTTACTTACCTGTAACTGTTGTTCTCCAGCATGGGTCTGGCATGGATTCACATGCGAACCCCCCCGCCTACCCCTCTGCGGCTCTTCACTTGGTCATACTGCCACTTCACGTGCTACCAAATCTGAAGATGGCTGCCAAAGGCGGGGCTTAGGGAGATGGCAGTCATTGGCTGTGGTCAGTATGACGCAGAGATCAGTGATTGGTTACTACTACGAAAGGCAGATCAGAAACGAAACTGATACTGATTTTTCTTTACCGAGGATTCCCAGCCTGACGACGGGGAATATTCATGAGCATGTGAATCATGAGCATGTGAATCCATGCCAGACCCATGCTGGAGAACAACAGTTACAGGTGTGTAACTTGTTCCTTAGCACCTGGCCACGGGGGAACCAGACAATCAGTTGGCTAGAAACACGGGCTGAAACCTACAATTTCAGCTGCGTTCCAAGCCACCTGACAGCTGTTTCCCCCGGCCGCCATCTTGCCCCACCCTACGTCCCCGTATTCTTTTTTTTGTTTTACCATTTCGAAACCCCCTTCGCAACCACAATTACTACTTTGTTCCCAGCTTCCGGGGGTCTGAACCGGGTGTCGCAGAGGCAGTGCCAGAGGTCACAGGAAAGTCACCAGGTGTCACAGCTACTACCCCTGGCAATCCCCAAATGACATCCATGCCAGGTCCGGCTCTGAAATACTGGTAAGGAGGGTTTCCCACCCCCATCGATATGGGGTTTATCCTGGTATTCTGGTAATGAAGTCCTCAGATGGAGGGGCTCTATCTTGCAGAGGAATGTTAGCAGGTACCAGGTGGTTTGGGTCTTTCTGTTGATATATTTTCTCAAGGGATACATGGTAAATTTGAGTGATTTGGCAGGCATGGCCAGATCAGGTGCGAAGCCATCAAGTTGTGTCGTTAGGCCACCCTTGAATGATGTCGTGTTCATGATATCCGGCTTGTGCAGTTGTTTACTCCTTTGTGTGTATCTTCCTCCATATGTTCCAGGAATGTCTACAGTTAGAGGGCTTCTTCAATATCAGGGAGATTTTCTGTGTCCTGCATGTTTTCATTTTATTTGTTGACAAGGTCTTGACTCTTTTAGTCCTCTTTTTGGGGTATATGTATTTTGGATAGGGAGTTTCCTCAGTTTGGTGTGCACAGCTCTGCAATCAGAGTCAACGCAGGTGGCGGCGGTGCCCTGTGTTTCCCTCTCTGTGGCTGTGTCATTGTTATGGCTGAGCTTCCTGTCTTTTGAAGATCCTAGAGGCTAGTGCATCCCACCTGAATTGGGCCTGTATTATTTTAGTATACAGAGACACTCTCATTTGTTTTGTATCCCTCCAGTGTTGATGGTTTGCTCCCATGGTGTTCTTCTGAGGTTGGTACGTCTGAGCTTGGATAGGAGATTGTGCAAGCTCCTTGTTATTACCTTGCATCCTGCCATTCCATTCAAGATTTATCTGACCAAGGAACGGGATGGTTGTGCTCAGACCATGGAGAGACTATGAATGGTTGACATTATTTGTTGGTATATCTGTGATTACATAATCTATTACACTGTTCTCTAGGTGGGAGTTGTGTGCAAATGAATTATAGAACTTCCTCTTGACTTTAACGGCCTGATTGCACCGTTATAAAAGGCTTCTGTGAATCAGGCCTAAAGTGTAGTCGTTTTTTCCCATGGCCAATTGTTTTTGGGCATGGGTTGTTGTTTACAATGGTGTTTCTATTTTGCTCATTGGGGATGTCTGCGTTTGGGCCTGTTCTTGCATTTGGCTCACTGTGTATTTCAGAATGTTCACTCTGTTTTGGTAGTGGAGACTCTGCCTTTATGTTGTGAAACGTCTATTGGTTGTAGCAGGGATCTTCATTGGGTGGCATATATAGAACACCTACATTAATGTCTGCTTTCTCATCAGAACTCTGGGATTCTAAATGTGACTCTGCCTATTGTTATTGGTTTCAAGAGTGCCCAGTTCACTCTCATACCACTTTTAGGATCCCTGATTGGCGTCTTCGTTTTTTGTTTGTGGATTTTCCAGTTTGTGATTTGAAGTCCGATGGTCTGCCGCTGAACGACTACTATGCAGTGTCTTATAGAACTGGCCGCATAATATGCAATTGGCATTGGCAAGTGGTATTTCACTCTTGGTGAGAAAGCAATTGTGTGATTTATGCTTGGGGAGCACTGACATGCATGCCAGGTGGCGAGTGACTTCTATGCTTATAACGACCATTGTGGAGGATGATGATATTGTGGGATTTCATCTTTTTTAAGTATAATTTGTTGCACAGTTTATTCTTCACAAATGAATGATTTTATTGCTTGTATCGTCCAGGTACTGATGGTAAATGACAGCATTTGCAAATACATTTTCATAACCAAAGCTGCTGTGAAACGTAATGATGTGTGTGGTGTGGATGGTGTTCCAGATCCCCCTAAGCCTATGTGAACTATATCGGTTTTCCACAGCTTGCAGCATTTGCCCAATATCCGCTAGCTTCTTGCCCGGAGAACGGGGCATTGTGTATTTAGTGTTTTGAAGTGTCGTGTGATTTGTCTTCCCATCTGCTTATCTCTGCTGCTGTGTTTGCTGGAGTGGTTCTTAAGTGTGGCTCCTTGATGCTGCTGGTTGTATTTTTCTTTTCTTTGCAAGTTCTTGTTCTTGTTATTGGTCCCATCTCTCCTCTGACTGTCTGTGTTGTCTGTCTGGTGGTGTCTGATTAATCCATTCCTTTGGGGTGTGGGGGCTCTGGCTGATATTTGTTTGTTGGGGCTGTCTCATGTATAATTTCAACCTATTAGGTCTTTCCTAATCTCTGCGTGTCTCTTTGTGGTCCATAGGGGACTGTTCAGTTGAGTGCAGTGTCCTGTAGATGTTTGGGAAATAGTCTCAGATTTGTATTTTTGAGGTTGACCATCTTTCATAGATGTTTCTTGTTGATGAGTCGACACCGCGCTATTTCTGTTTTGGGGCTTTGGGAGCCTCTGCTATATTCTTGATGATACTGTCACCCTCTTTTTGTGGTTTTGTGGTATATGTCATCTTGGGAGAAGGATGGGAAGAATCAGCTGTGTTGCCTGGAATTGGTGGCTTTTTCATCTCACGAGGGTCCCTTTAGATTGGCGATGCTTCCATAATTGAATTGATAACTTGATCCTGTGGAGATGATGGTCTGTTCTAGATGTACTTCGATTTTGGTTTACGTGTACTCCAAGCTTATTCTGTGTACATATGCCTATTCTGAGCATATTCATGATTGCGCATGCGTAACCTGCGGACTCCCATCTTTCTTTGCATTCCTGACCTAAGGCTTAGGTCAGAAATATAGGGAAATTCTGCCTATTTAAAAAGTGAATTTCTCGGGTTTGGCTGATCAGATTGTTAAAATTGTTGCTGCATGGTAATTGTATCTTTATGTGCCTGAAATATGGAACAGCTAAGCAGGCAGTTTCAAGATATGTGACCTGAAAATGTGTTTTATTGGACTCTAAGACAAACACCATTAGGGCACATGTTTGGCCCTACGTAGCGGAAATGCAATGCTTAAAAGCCTTGCATAGAGTTTTTACCCATTTCGTTTCCAATAAGCCACTTTTTTGTCAATTTGTATGGCAGAGAGGAGGGGCGGAACACAATTTGCATTCCTGACGCTCCTTTCCTCTCCACCATAGATATACTCCAGCATTTGCGCTGACATGCATTTTCATGCAGGCGCAAATGTTGGGGACCTCTGGAGCCTGCCTGCTTTTTGCACCAGCATAACGCAGGCTGTGTAAATAATGTATGGCAGACAGCGTTTACAACTACAAATAAATGCTGTCTGACATGTTCACATTTCAGACAAGGTTTATTTTTCATTGTTAACACTGCTTACCATGCGTGCATGGTAAGTAATGTTCACAAATGAAAATGAAAAGCTCTGAAAGTTTAATTGCAATTGTGAGCACTGCTTGCCATGCGAGCATGGCAAGCAGTGCTAGCAATCAATCAAAAGTAAACGCTACCTGGCCTGCTAGCATTGTAGGTAGCGTTCACTTACTTTGCACTGCGGAGTGCTAATGGGAAGAGCCCAAGATGGCATTCATGCCTATTCTCTGCCTTTTGTCCTTTACATTTGCACCCTGCAATGCAAAGATGAAAATGAAGCGGCGGGGAGCCGTTTGCGTTGCAATGCAAACGTAATAGCTCTCTGCTGCCAAATTACTAATTTTTAGAAAATGAGCGCCATTGTCTTGAAAATTAGACCTTGGTATGGTAGTCAGCTATGACTGAAACATATTTCTGCCAAATTTGATGAAGTTTCATAGGCAATGTCAAAGGTCACAGAGGCCTTGTTGGGCCTCATCAGTGAGGTGCAGGTTGGTTCCCTGTGGCGCAGCGGGCAAGGGACCCGCGTCTGTGCATACCCTTTCTCAAATAGGGAGACAAACTAAAACCAAAAAAGTGATGGGTGGAAGATTTTAGTTTTAGCACACTGCGGTTGCTTGTGTTTCTGTTGGAAGTTCGGGCCGGCTGCTCCCATTGGTGGCAGTACCTGATTGATTTGCATATGGCTGGATCCCTTTTGCAATGGCGCAGACGGGCTAAAACACTGTGGTGTGGAAGCAGTGGTGTACTGAGCGGGGATTGGTAGGGGGGGCAAGCTGCCCCCCTGTGGCTCTTTTAAGAGCCAGACCAGGACATTTGTCAGTGGGACACCTCTCCCGTTCAGCACCTCAATGAGGGTGCACTACGGGAAAGGGGTCCCATTTACAAGACAATGTGTGCCGAGCAATTCCTGCTCAGCACCCTCATTGTCCTGGCAGCAGGACACCTTGCCCTTTCCGAACGGGAGAGGTGTCTCGCTGCCAGGACAATGTCCCAAAGACCTCTGGGCAGCAGAGGGGCTCTGATGTTGCTCTGTGTAAACAGAGCACTACAATGTGAGCAATTATGCACGGATGGGGGAGGAGAGGGACTATTAGCAGGGACCTTTGTCCCTTTAGAAATGGGAATGGGAGGGAGTGATCAGAAATTAGAAGGGTGCATAATGCTGCAGGCTTTATGAAATAATGACTATGGCTTTAACGCTCAAGTGGGATTTGTTAGGCTCACAGGAATCTACATTATGCTATTGTGACTTTGCCTGCAGGATGGGGAGGGTAAAACTAAAGCCATTCTCTTATTGGCCATCATATTTCTATGACAATCAACATATTTCTACAACAATGTATAGAGTGTATAGTTAGTTTAGTATAAAAGATACGGTTTTTTTTTGTTAATTTGGTTTATTACAAACCTATATCTATACATCATCAACAAAAAGAAAAAGGCATCATCAGCATCTATATGTGTTTTCCCAAAGTAAATATGAAAAATCAACCCTTCTGAGTTAACATCTAAATCTAGAAAGCTTTGGTATCCATGTCACAATAATATCACCAACAAATTAAATTTGTGTTATTTCTGGATAAAGACTTCAATCAATTTTTTACCCTGAAAATTATTGAAAAATGTTCACCAATTAAACATAAGGACCACCATTCTTCTCCATTATAGGATTTCCTCTCTTAAATGAAGTTACCTAGATATCTAGTTCTCAGCAAGGTCAAATCTGTGCAGAATAATAGAATGTGTTTTATGGCTGTTCCACCTTTCGATCTGGGGTGCAAAATCTACATCTATAGTCCACTACATTTTGTTCATAAGCGAATAGAATTTGCTTTTTGGGGTTTAAATTCATACAAAGTCTCATGAATTGATAATGGTACAAGGGACTTGGAAATGGTAGAGTGTTATACGCCAAAACTTCTTTTTCTTAAATTTGCTTGTAACCTATATTTGTTTCTGGTTACATCTGTCAATATCCAGTCGTGTTGCCATAGTTTCTGCTTGACAGCCCCTATTTTAGTCTCTAATGCTTCCTGTGTGGTTTATAAGTGTTCTAGAATGGCCAAACCCCTGGATTTCAATTGTTCAAAAAAGCCAAAACTTCCCTTCATATTATCTGTGATCAGTATCTGGTAAGGGAGAGAGGACTCAGATATGGTACATTTCCAATACAATGAGAGAGCCTTCCATACCGTTACTGCAGAACTTGATGTTAGACCTAATTCATGTCTAATAACAGATGTAGGTACGCCACTTAGCAGACGCAATACTCCCCTCCAGAATGTACCTTCGAGCGAGGCCCAGATTTTCCATGACATCGAAGAAGGCCTCGGCTCCATAAGTTAGAATAGGGATCACTTTGGATTTGTAAAAGATCAACACAGGGAGGGCAGAACATTGTCCATATTTGTTCTTTATCAACATGCCCTGAGTGGCCAAACTTCTAATTTTAGTTCTTAGCGCCAGTTGATGAGGATTATCATTTATGCTAGAATGTATACATGTACCCAAGTAGGTCATTGTGTTTACTTGGGTAAGTGCATCTCGACCCAGATATCATTTAAAGGAAAGTTTTTGCTTATCTCTCATTGAACATAAAATCAGAATGTTTGTTTATCAGTATTTATCTCTAGACCATTTTTAACCACATATTCTTGTAGGTGACTTAGCCTTCATTGTAGGTCTATGGGGGTCTGATCAATCAGGACTAGGTCATCAGCATAAAGAAGCCAAGCCCTGACCATTCAGTTTAGGGGGAAGGCTGTAGCTAATTCCAAAGTTTCATTGAAATCTGATAAAAATAAATTAAATAGAATTGGAGCCAGCGGGCATCCCTTCTTCAGCCCTCTGTAAGTGCTGATCTCCTTAGTCAGTAGGCCCTGGGAATTTAGTCTAATATGTACCTTCGTAGATGTGTATAATGCGTTAATTGCCAGCAGTAAATCAATCTGACAGTCCCAGGCCTTAAACCTAGACCATAGACATTTTCTGTCAATACTGTCAAACTTTTCAGGTCAGTAAAAGCCAAGTACATTTTTGAGCCACTTTTAATTGCTTTCATTTTCAGGTGGTTCAAAAGAAACATGTTCAAATTAGTTCCCACCCCTTTTACAAAACCTGTTTGACGAGGGTCCCGCCTACCCACTCTATTAACCCAGTTTTGCAGGTGTCTCAGGATCACTGCTGCAAATAGCTTACCCAAGACATCCAAGAGGGCAGTAGGGCGATAGTCATAAGGATCTGCCCTATTGCCTCTCTTGAATATGGGAACTATTATTGCTGACCCCCAAAACTCGGGGATGCCCCCTAATCGCATCACCTAGCTGAAAGGTTTAACAATGAAAGGGATCCCCTCTTCAGGGGCCTCTTTAATCATGTTGTTCGTAAGGCGTCAGGACCTGGGGCACTCAGCGGATTTCCTTTTTTAATTAGAATTTCTAGGTCAGTGTTATCCAATGGGAAGGACCATGTCCTTAGTTTTCCAAAGAATTGAATCCAACTCTCCTCTGTGATGACATTCGTCTGGAGCGCTGATTGAGGGGTAGTTTTATTTTTGATCATCTGCCAAATGTGTATAGAATCTTTTTTCTCTATGGCACGCAACATCAATTCCACTTTATTTATTTATGTATTATTCATATGTTCATAGCCAGGACAGGCTTTACATATATACAACACAATCATCTTTCACTTCCTGACACCAAATCTAAACAATCAAATTATCATACATAAATACCATCAGATAACTCTTTTAAAATGTTTAAAATCTGCTCATAAAATTTCATCATGTGAAATATCAAATTGATGTCATTCCCTTCCATTCATTCCTCTTTATTCTGTAGCATGTGAGATCTATGAGAAATTAACCCGATTTTATATGTTTGTTTTCTCTTTCGTAACATCTCTACTTTCAATTTATTCTTTGTATGATTTATTACACATAGGTCTATCCGTAGCTGTTTTTTGCTATTACAATCTCTTTATCATAGTTGTGTTTGGGAGAAAAGATCGGTTTCTTTCCCCTTTCATTAGGCATGATAAAGTCAAGCAATAGCAGAACATAGTTCACTTCTAGTTGATATCTTTCCAAATTGTTGTTATATGTAGCCAATAAAGTAGTTACATCTTGCAGATTTATGTGCAGCCTATTTCCACCTTGTGAAGTTTTAAGATTTGCTGACCATTGTTTGTCATTACTTTTGCTTTAGCACTCCTAGTCAATCTTAATAAGGAGTGATCACTCTTTTCACTTTTTTCCATTCCAATCACCTCCAGAGTCTTTATGACGTTAATCATATTTCCAGAAACAAAAAAAGTAATCTAGAACTCCAAATTGGGAGTAGTTAGACCAAGTGAATTTACTAGGAATATCGTCCTTGGTTTGCGCATTAACAAGTCTCTCATCTGCATTGCATTAGACCATCTTGCTTCTCTTTCATGGCCGCTATTAGTAGAACTATCAAAATCTGTGTAACAATGTAACAATAAATGGGGCGTTAGCTTGAATGCTGTATTTATCAATGATATCCATCACATAATCCACAGAGTTGTTGGACACTATTGCATTGGGATTTCAATACAGATTTAGAATTATCCCCAATTTTGAGTTCTAAGAACCCCCCCCTGGTCGAATTCTGGTAAGATAGCTTGGGTAAAGGGATTCAAGCCCCAGGTTGTAAATACAACTAACCCCGACCCGTTTCTCACTAGTGTAAGGAGTCCTGAAGAGGGTCTACCACTGGCACCCTTATAAAATGAATTAGGATATGAACTGTAGCCATCAAGAAAAGGCGTAGATTGCAACCAGGTTTCCTGCAGACACAAAACAGCAACATTTGAAAAATTAAGTTCGCAATCAGTGACCATATTAGTAAAACCACGGGTGTTGCATGAGCCATTAACCCAGTCCCATCCTTTAGGTACCTCTTTTTGTTATTTATTGGATTGAGTGAGGGCCTCTGTCATCCAGGACCACTGGTCAGCGTGAAATGCTCTACCAGGATTACCTTTTCGAACCAATCTATTTGTGCAGCTAAAGGTGACCTTTAAAGGGGGGGGTTTGATTTAAGTTGGAAACTTTCAACTCCTCCTCAATTGCCGCCATTCCCAAATTTGGTATTCCCCCAGAGGTTAAACTGTTGGTAGTTATCGGCTTCTGTGATTTGTTTTTAATAAGTAACTTGTTAGTGTCTTGTGACTTTTGTTTTATAGACCGCATGTTGATCTAAAGGTCACCTAGTTCAAAACCCAAAGGGAGGGGCAAATGAGCAACTTCTAGCAAAGAGGATTTAACCAAATTTGAATTTAGGTGGAGAATCACTTTACCTAGTTGAGACTCGTTTACAAATTCTACGATCTTTATATCTTTTGTATTCATGAAAATGTAATATGGGGATATGATGAAATCATTTCAAAATCTTATACTGGTTTGAGAACAAACCATCTTGTGTTGGTAATAAACGTTCCAAAAGTAGAATGTTGTCCCCAAGCTCTTTCTGAGCTTGGACCCGTTTTGTTGTGTTTCAAAAAATTAGAATTGCGCCCGGTCTCTTTTCTGTTAATGACTGAATTTGTAACCATTTCATTGTACTCATCAGTGAATGGTTTCAATTTTTGACAACTATTCGTCATCCTAAATTTCAAGTCTGCAGCCATTCATTTTTGTGCTAAAGGGTAGTTGTCATCGGATGAAGCTTCCATTTTGGTCCTCTCTATCTTCGTCTCAATCAAATTCAGTCCTTGTTCATCCAGGTCCAAACTCCCCATTTCTTCCATTACACCATCCACCGTGTAGGTTGAAAAGTCCAGCATGTCTTCTTCCTCTCGATCGTCTCTCACAACAGCTTTGTCAATATTAGGAAAGTCCTTGTTTCCATTTTGAAGCTGTGAGGGGATTCGGGACGTGTCAAGGACTTACACAACATTAACTTCGGGGACGAAGAAGGGGGTTGATAAATTACGCAGGAACCTACTCGCATCATTAGATTGACCTCTTTTCAATTGCTGGATTTTTTTTGTTTTCCTTATTTGCAGTCCCTCTTTAATGCTCTTGCTAAGCAATTTTCTTTTCTTTCTCTTTTGAAATATAGGATAAGAATCATCCGGTAATGTTGTTTTTCCCAGATTCCTTCAATCGTATTGTGAGTAAGGAGGGTCCCTTCAAATTCAGAATTTCTTGGATCTAGTTTTGCCACGTCCATTATACTTAGCGGTGGACAATGAGATACTCTATCAAGATTTCATGTCTTTCCATGTAGGGATTGCCATTCTTCAACAGGAAGCACACTAGAGAGCTGAACATTTTGGTCTATAAGGCTAGTTGGTTTACAAGGAGGTGGAATATTAGGTTCACTTATTATTATTTTTTGCTTTTGAGTTGCAATCAACAGGTTGGTGGGCCAGATCCGTAAGTCTCTGATCATAACCACTGTTTTTCCCTTAAGGACCTCCAAACACGGATCCTAATATATATTTTTTGTCTTCACGTCCCAATTCAAGCGATTCCTGGAGCTTTTTTTGTAGCTGAGAGGAAATCGCTGCTTCATGGTCCACTCTAGTTTGCAATGAGGTAATGAATGATTCTACATATATCATTTTTGAGTGGATCATGGCTAGTAAGGTCGCTTGATCTTTGATATTTTCATTAATTGTTTCGTACAATTTTAAAAATGGAGCCAGAGAAATGGTTAATGCTGACATAACATAGCAATGACTTTGAAACGCAGTGGAGTTTAGAGGATTCGCCTGCCCCTGAATAGTTTTTGGTGAAAAAATGTAATCATCAAGAGATGATGAAGACAAAGAAGATGAAGTTGGATGAATCTTGGAGGGATCGAGTATAGATTGTGATGGTAATGGGGTCAACAGAAGAGCAGTACTAGAAATGTCCTCAGTTTCCGTTAGTCTGTCACCATCCTTCGTACCATTTCGTAATGTATTTCAAAAAAGGTAGCAGGCGCTCCTCTCCAGAAAAAACATGGCATGATAACCTGTTCTGAGATGAGAGTTTGCAGCTCATGCTTTTTGCTCACTGTACCTTTCACAGATGGGAAATATCCATTTGCATATCATTCTTTGTCCCGCCCACATGGGTAGTCCAGTACCGAAATGCTATGGCAATACTTCTCTGAACAAGAGTACCAACAGCAACCCCATACACATGTTTCAGCCTTGTTGGGCCTTATCAGTGAGGTGAAGCTGTGCCTCTCTGGCCACAGTGAGCAGGGAGTCCATGTCTGGTTGCCCCCAGGTAAGTCAGGGTGACCAACCCCAAGTTCCTTGCAAATATTTCAAAAAAGGTAGCAGGGCTCTTCTGCAGAAAGAACATGGCATGATAACTTTTTCTTCCAAATATTTCATAATGTATCCTGAGAGGCGCTTTTACTCCAATCATGGATAAAATCTTTAATTTTGTTGTGAGACATGACTATCCAAAGGGTTGGCCATAAAATCAAGTTTAGTAGATTTTTCATTTTGCTTAAGTCTCTCTTTAATGAAAGCAATGGCCCTAACTAAAAGTGCTGCTAATGGGGAGGACACTGCTTCAATGTTTTGTGAGGAGAATACCTGTTGGGCAGCCTGGATTATGTGTCATTGGTGTCATTTCAGATGAGGACGGTAGTGCTGAAATCTTCGGACTTCTGAGGGGATGGACCAGGTTCAAAAAAGTATCCAATACTTCTGTCACGGTCATTTCATTTAAAATTAGACCTGGCTCACCCCTCCGCCCCCTATAAGAGCATAGATCTACTTTTACCATCTCAATATCCTTTGAATCAATCCCCCTATTCACTGAACCTGGTGCTTCCTTCTCAATGGTGGTGATAAATCACCTTCTAGTATTTCAGTGTCTGTTAAATAAAGCCCCCTGGAACTTGCAGTTACAATTTCCAAATAATTGTTCAAAGTTGTTAGTGGATCTTTGGGTATTTCAGGGAGCAAAGGAAGTTGTGGTTCTATGCAAAGAAGGGGGTGCACAACTGGCCTTGTGGGGGATTTGTGGGATTTGAACACTTTGGACAATCCTACACATTCAATACCCACCTCTGAATCTTGCTGCCAGGTGTCTGCATCTTTCAAGCCGGGTTTGAAAGGGGCGCGTAGGAGTAATGCTAGCTGAAGATTCCTGCTTGTTAGCGGATGACAGACGACAATCCTCTTGTCGCCGCACTTGGAGTCTTGTTCGAGGAAGGTGGGAGGACATCGCAGGGATTGCTTACGATATTCCTTGTGGGGTAACAGCTTCAGTCAGGGCAGCCACGAGAGCCATGGTTGAAGATACAACTGAAGTCGGAAGTCAAAACAAGCCTCTATCTGCTGTGTTACCTTTTCTTTTCCCAGTAGAGGACTCTTGTTTTATTTCAGACTGTGATCTTGCTGGAGGTACAGCAACTTGGGAGTCCCCTGGGGGTCCAAACTGGAATCACTCTTTCACCACGGCGGACCCAGAGATCTCGGGGAACTCAGGAAACACTCCTACAGCACTCCGCAATGCTCCACTCGGGAGATTAGCTCCTCCTTCACAGTAAGCAGCAATGACAGGCTAGTTTATTGTGTAATGTGGTTTGCTTCCAAGGCATTGCTATAAATAAAGTACTATTTAAGTACATGAGATGCAAAGCAAAACCTTAATACATATCTATATCTACTAAAGCTGGGAAGATGTGCTCAGTTGTCCATCCGTTAATACAGAACTTGATGCAACTGCACACTGAGAAGGTTCCACCAACAAGCAATTAATTGCAGACGCAGCAAGACACCGGGATGACCATAGACGCTGATGCTGGACCGGGCTCACAAGCACCAGCTATCATTTCTAGGATGTAGTGGTAGCACCGATAGACGTGAACTGGATGCAGTGGTACTCCAATAAGCAATTGCAGACCCAACAAGACACAGGGATGGCCTTAGCCTAATAGCCCCGAACCTCAAAGGGAAATACTGTCACCTTGATAGGCACTGTAAGGTCATCAGCAACAGGGTCTCCCTCCAATCCACACAGACAATTGCAAAAAGACCAATATGCTAACTCTGTCCTCCACACCAACAAACAATCGAATGCAGCTATACCCCTCAATTAATTTGGCCTACCTGCACACATTCTTATACACCTCCATGAACACCTCAACAATCTTTAGAACCCAGATATACCCCCACGAAAATCAGACTAGCTACACACATAATCCCATTCACAAACTCCACCTCTGCCAGAACGCAGCTACCCACGTCCAATTGGCCTTGCTGCAGACATTCTATTGATCTCACACAACCACTGCACCACGCCTAGCACTAGAATGCAGCTACACACCACTTAATCCACCCTGGCTGCACACATACCGAGTGCACCCAAGCACTATTTACTACACTACTCTCTCCACTGACCTGGACTACGGTCCCCAATGGTGTTCAACCCACAGCGCTTTGGAATCATATCAATGGTAAAAGGCGCTATACAAACGCATCCCGGTTTCACCATTTAACCAAAGTGTGTGATCCTAGACAAATCATTTAATCACACTGTGTCTTATCTGCAGCTCTGTAAGTGATTCTGATTCACTTCATAGCATATGTTAATATATCATGCTATTATTAAAAAAAAGTCTAATGGCTACAGAGTTGCTCCATATATAATAATAGTGCAATTTATAGTGCATTTAATTTCACAACCAAGTTATTTGTCAGTTGGCTTACTTATGGCAACTTATTCTAAAGTCACTTCCACGATGCATCCAAGTATCAAAGACTGATGATGCTCCTTGCAATGTTATTTTCTGTGAAGTCACGTCTGTTGGTGCAATCCATTTGCAAATTAGAAGGATGGCATGTATTTTGCCCCAGAGCGCATGGACAGAGCTCTAATAGATGAGTTTCCTGCATCTGTAACGATTGAGCAGTTGTATTTTTTTTGCTTTGTGTTAAAATGCCACCTGCCACTAGTGTTACCAAAAAAGTTGATTGGGGCAGGGATGGGCGGTTTGGGGGGCTGCGAATGATACCAAATGGAAATGCGCGCACTGCATTTGGGGGGGAAAGTAAGAGGACTTTTTTTTTCGTGGCTTGTCCCCTCACACTCCCACTCTTACAATTCTTGTTACTCCCCTGTGTGGAAGGTTGCCCAGAGCAGTGCCAGTGGTTCGATTAATTCAAAACCTTCCACCCATCACTATTATGGTTTTACAGAGACCACTGCTTGCCCGGTTCCATGCATCTCCGAGCAAGGAGATCGGAAATCTACTGAGAAGTGCTGCTCCAGAAAGCCCAGATTAAATTTGTTTCCAGAAACTCTAAACCTTAGGGTTTCTTGGGGTTCTCTCCAGATGTGTTGGACTACAACTCTCATCAGGCCTACCCGGCATGGACAAAGCGACGGGATCATGGGAATTGTAGTCCAAAGCATATGAAGATCCACAGATCGCAACCCCTGCCATATACCCTTGCCTCCCTTCAAGACGTATTCTGAGACTAGTCCTTCACAGAACAGAAAGCGAGCGTAAAAGGCAGGTCAGGAAAGCATTCTGCAGGCAACTTGAAGGAGGGCAGTGCAAGGGTGAGTGGGGGCAATGGAGGCAGGGATGATAGAAGAGGAACCAAGTTGCTCTGGCCCACTGTGAGCGATGGGCAATCTCTCACATTTTAAGGCATTCTTCAGGTTTAACCAAAAATCTGACCATTTCAGAGTGATGTATCCCCTTGCACAAATATCCCTCACCTGTGATTCCTTCTTCTGTCACCTTCACATCCATCGTTTATCTCCACCCTCTGCTCTCAGACTCCTCTTCTCTCTTATATTCCTGTCAGCAATTTGAAAAGGCTTTTAGTGGCATAAATGTGGTAAAAGTAACATGCCATTGTATTTGTATTTCCATGTATACATTTGTAGAGAGTGGTACAAATTAAGATTGAGAATGTGCAGTAATCATTGATTTAAAGACAAACAATGAGACGGCAGGGAAACACGGAATGAAGAGAGAGTGATTAAAGAGCGAATGGAAAGAGGTAATGAGTTCCAATGTTTAGGTGCCAATAAAGAAAAGGAAGGAAAGCGAGAAGAGGCAGGGAGATGGGGGGGGGTGGGGAGGGATAACGGCCAGATAATAAGTGAAGTGATTCAGAGTGTAAGGAACGAGTAGGGGCATAGATGAAGATGAGAGAGGATCGATGGGGAGGGGCCATACTTCGCCGTGGCTGGGAGGCATCCAGCATGCGGCTGTGGTGAACGCTGATGACTATTGCACCTGCACAAGGGTGCTCTGAGCCACTGTGCACCTCAGGACTGCTGTGGAGGAAACCGGGGCCCAGACCCACTCTGCCAATGCGGGGCATACCGAGGCCAGCAGCACTACAGAGCTCCCAGGGACGGGCACCTCGCGCCTGCAAATTGATCGGAGAAGGGAATGGCGGCAGGCAGGAAAGTCTGCCTCCCGGAATTAATGGCCTGCACACACTGGCTGGCAAACTTGCTGGGGCAGTGGAACAATGCTCTGCACTATGGAATGACTGAAACAAGGACCTCCGCTGCCATTAAACTGCTATGCATTAAGTCAACATGAGAGACTCCAGCCTTTAACCCAAGCCACTACGAGATCCTGCTGGAGGAGAATGCCAACACCTCCTAGCCAGCCTATAATGCCGGGGCTGCACATTGGTGAACAACATTGAAACACACTGCAGAGCCGTTTTTATTTGCTCGCTCATACAAAAGTACTGGGGTACAATGCAGATGTAGGAGGCGCTGAGGGACACACACAAGGTCTGCTGATGACTACTGCTGCGGCACAACCTCCGCATATGATGCACTCCTAGATACTAGGATGTCTCCCAGGGAGTCGCAGAGAATAGACTGGCAACGGACCCTGATTAAACTGCCATGTACAGCGGACCGGTGGCCTACTTGGGAACCTTTTCCAAGACCACCGGGCAACAGTGAAACCTGCAAGCAGACTACAGCAACAGGGCCCAGTAGACTACAGGATTATGCAACTGCTCACCAACATGGACACTGACCCATTGCACATCCTCCAGGCTAAGGGGCATGCAACGGGTGCCAGTGACCATGAAATCCGATACCGGGGAAGACAGCAACCCTACTTATACTCCACTGCACAGATCGACCAGGCGGTACCTGAAGATGGATATCCAGATGCAGCTCCAGGCAATACTGTGCAAAATGAAAATTATAAGCCAGCGAACACAAGAGACCAACATCAAGGTTCAGGACATTAAGACGAGATACAGGACGTAAACGCTTGGATGAAGGCCCAAGATGAGAGGCTTGCGAACAATGAGCAACACATTAGTACCTTGGAGGCCAACTATGATACAGTCAACACAGACCTGGATGGGCTCATCACAGAGGTGCAACACTTGGGGGCAAACTGGAGGATCAGGAGAATAGATCCAGGCGCAAAAACCCCTGAGTGGTGGGCCTCCCAGATAACACTGAAGGGACCAGCCTGGAAGAGAGCTACATAAATGGTCTCCTGCAGGACAAATTACACATTGACAATCCTCACTCCTATGCCATCGAAAGGGTCCACAGGGCCCCCATCCCCAAGCCTGCCCCTGGGAAGCATCTGCGCACCATCACAATGAGCATACTACATTTCCAGCACAAGATTGTGATCCTCAAAGCCTACCGAGCAGCTGGAGCTATTAGCCTGAACAATAAGAACATACACATTTTCAATGACTACTCTCTGGAAGTGTCCATGAGCAGGCAGGCCTTCCACCCATCATTCGACACACTGAAAGGGTCGGAACACAAACACTATCTTAACTTTCCCACAGTGTGGTACAGCCAACTGATGGTCAATAGCACACCTTCAAAGAACCCGAGTAGGCATGGCACTTCTTAAAAATGCACAATCTGGTCACTACAGCATATGCTCCAGAGGAAGAGAAAGAGGTGCAACAAGACAGAACACGCTCTTTGTCCCGCCCACAGCGACAGACAAGGACCTGTGACAGAAGGCAGAAAGCAGGACGAAAGCCACATGGATTGGATCGGCGACAGGAAAGCTCAGTGAAATGATGTTTGCATTATGACTCGCTGAAGGGAGTACCCCCTATGCCCAAGCTCAACCCATGGATCGTTTGAACACTCCTTCACGGCAATGGCATGAAGACGGAACTCTGTCACTCCGTTGACGCGGGAGGCCGACAGACTGCTTTAACATACTCTCTTATATTTATTTATTTAAAATGTATTAAGGGCTACTAAGGCCCACAGGGCATCTAGGCGCTGAACAGCGGACAGAGTGGCAGGCTCAAATACTCAAACTAGTATCTTAGCAAAGTGGAAGAAAAAGATGAAACAGATACGTCTTCCACGTTCTGAGGTCGAGTGGCAGAGCATTCCATAGGTGTCATGACCACTGTGAGGGGGCACAAGTTGTGCCACAAGCAGGCTCCCACCAGAACCCTGAGGGCCTTACAACCAATGCAAAAGGGCTCCTGCAGCCAGTCCTCGCGCTTTTGGCACAGGCTCATGTGTAGGAAGGAAGGGCTGTTCAAACTAGGTCCCATTTATGTATATGGGCCTTTAAATCCAACATGGAAGCACCCACACAGTCTAGTTCTAAGAATCAAGCCATGCGATCTAGTGTTTTGGGTGTGGCAGGCCTGGAACTACTTTCCTTGGTACTACTTTGCCTGGGCTATATAAACCACACCCTGACTGCAGAACATGCTTCGAGTTATTCTGCATCCCGCAGCGTGACGCTCACCGTGTCCAGCTCCTGGTCTTCAGCATCTTCTTGTAATCCTGCAAAACAAGAACAAGATTATTCTGTCTTACCTCAGAAAACACCATACGCACTCAGCATCTCAACTGGGCTGCAATCCGTGGAAACTGAGACAAGAAGAAACATCACTCACCTGTGAGTACTAGTTTAAGGACTTCCGGCGAACCGCTACCACAGCTGCTGTTTGAACATTGCGACCTGCAATAACGAGAAAGGGAAAAACAATATTAGAATGCGCGCTTCCAAAACATCGAATTCCATCAGTCTTACCTGAATTCCATCGCGCTACGCCACGCTTCCATCCGGAGCACCACAGCAACATCTGCAAAGGAAAAGAGACATATTCAGGTTCGCTTTCAATATTAAACAACCGCACAGCACTGTACTTACCTTAACGGATTCCAGGGGGCCTGTTTTTCATCGCGCTCTCATCCACTCGCAGCACCACAGTGGCCTGTGAGGAGAAGAAGAAGAAAACGCAGGTTAGCTTTTAAAGACAATAAAGGCCCTGCGCTTCACACTTTCTCTTACCTAGAAAACGTGCCTCTCCATCCGGCACGCCAGCATCAAGACCTTCGCACCAGAAAAGAAGAAGATAAAGACATTAACAAATGTCCACCATAAACAGAACAAAGACTTACAATTAACAAACCTACCTGCCTACCAGCAGATTCGGGGGTCACAGCTGGCCTGGGCCCAAGGAAGGCGTACTGCACCAGTGAAGCAACTCGGGCAGCTCGCCAACAAACATCAAGCGCCCCTGCACAAGAAACGCAGGACGGATAGCTCACCCTACAAATAACTAAGGTGAGAAAAGAACCCAGTGGGAAGGGAATCGGTCAGAGGGAGGTGGGAGATTCACTCATTAGAGACAGTCGTCACAAATCCTCCCTTCTGTAATTGCAGATTCATTATTCAGCACTGGGCAACTACGCATCCAGGGTTCCAGATCTCTGAGCCTTCCAGACGCCCCGGGGATATCAGGTGAGCATAACAATAGGCTAGGCACCAGCACAGAAAACGAGCAACCACCCAGGCGCTTCCGACAGAATTTAGGAACCCTGAGAAGCTGCTGAGAGTCTGAATGAAGATGCCACACAGGACAATATTTTCGCGGTTAGTTTTTCAAATAGTGTGGGCCCACATTGTGGATAGCTCTATGAACAATACACAGAATCTTAATTTCAATGTGAGCCACCACAGGGAGCCAATGCAGGCATTGGAACAGGGGAGCAGTAGGAGTCAGGCGAGGTGCCCCAAGTGCCAGGCGAGCTGCTGCATTCTGCAAAATTTGCATCCGCTGTATCTGATATTTGGGCTGCCCCAGGTAAATACAATTGCAATAGTCCAATGAACTGATCACAGTGGATGCCATTAGAGTTGACCTGTTTTCAGAAGGGAGCAGAGGAAGAATTTTTCCTAGGGCCTTCAATCTACCAAACCCAGCACTGCAGATGGCTGAAATCTGGACATCACGGGAGCCATTCGGAAGGAGCTTAATGCCAAGACCTTTTCCAGAGGCACAGGGAGATGGACAGGGGCCGAGAGAATTCGGCCAATACTGGGAATTCCATAGATGATCCTTTCCCCTGGTACCAACCACCAGCACCTCTGTCTTACCACTGTTCAATTGCAACCAGTTAGCAGCCATCCAGATTCCCATTTTCTCAAGGCAGTCTCATAACCTCTCGTGGGGGGCAGTCTGAGGGAAGTTGAGCCTGAAAATAAGATGGGTATCATCTACATAGGAGTAAAAAAGAACTCCATATGCAGTGATAAGATCAGCCAACAACCGGACATACAAGTTGAAAAGAAGCGGTGAAAAAGCTGATCCCTGAGGCACTCCGCAGAGCATCTCTACTCGTGAGGAATGGCAGGACTGGAAAGAGACACTTTGAGAACGCCCAGTAAGAAAAGAGCGGAACCATTCAAGCATAGCCCCTGATATGCCCACTTGCTTAAGCCTAGCCAGCAAAATCTCATAGGCCACAGTATCGAAAGCCGCAGAGAAATCCAAGAGAATAAGAACCCTTTTCTCTCCGCGGTCCTGCAGCATTGCTAAATCAAACAGTAAAACAATCATCACAGATTCCGTCCCCATCTTGGGGCAAAATCCGGACTGAGGTGGGTGTAGGCAATCATTTTCTTCCATAAACAAATCTGAGGAACAATAGCTTCATCAACACAGGCAGCAAAGAGATTGGATGATAATTTGTGGGTTCTTTAGGGTTCAGATTACTTTTCTTCACCACGGGGAGAACCACTGCATGTTTCAATTCAGAAGGAACCACCCCCACTGAGAAGGAGTATTAAACTGCTTCAGTCAACAAGCTAACTGCTTGGCATGGCAAAGCTTTCAGCATATGCAGCGGAACAGCGTCAAGTGGAGAGGCAGATTTCAAACTCAGGAGAACTTTCCTGATAACTTCATCAGATACCCATCCTAGGGTTGGGCTGCAATGCAAAGCTCATCACCCGGGGATCGTCACTTTTCCCCAAATACTTACTTGCATTTGTGCTTTGCACATTACTCAGGTAACATGGCTGGTACTTCCCACTGGGGAGCATCAGCATGTGAGGGGGTCGCTGGCTTTGTGGACTGGCCTATCCACCACCTCGCATTGGCTCTAAAGTTTTTCCTGGAGTCAGGATTTTAGGCTCCAATATTTGGTTGTTTTGTTGGAATGTTGGAAGAGTTCAGTTCGAATTGGGGGATTTCTTGCCAAGCTATATCAGGGCCTACCTGCCTGCAACCCTACCCAAACCTCCCAATGTGATATTACAGGGAAGAGATTGCCTCATACCTGGAGGGGCCCCCTGCGTATCTGGGCCACTCGAAGCCACTAGATGACCATGCTTATTTGCATCACCCTTAATATACAGGGGCTGGGCAATCCATTAAGTGGCAGCGTTTATTGCATATGTTAGGAGACCTCTGGGGATATCATTATTTTGCTGGAAATGCATCCAGATGTGGGGGGAGTCCATAAATCTGTGTAGGGGATGGGTGGGGTTGGCTGCCCACTCCCTGACTCACGGGAAGAGGGGCATGTCAATTTTCATACATCAGCAGGCCCCTCTCTCCATATTGGCCACTGAGGCCGATAGAGAAGGTTGCTTTGTCCTCATACATGGACTCCTATACCAGCACTGTATCACCCTCATTAATATCTAAGGTCCCACGACCGATAACCCTGGGTTCTTCTCGCACATATTTGCCACATGCGCTCGATTTATGGGTTGATTGACACTGATTGGGAGGGATCTGAACATTGCTCTGGAGCCCGATAAGTATAGGTTCAATCCCACGCAACCTCAGAGCGGCCCGTCGCTAAAGAAGGGACGACCACTGGAAGCCCTAATGACGGACTTTAGATTGGTAGACGTATGGAGGCAATTACACAAGCACAGCAAAGATAAAATGTTATATTCCAAACACCATCAGTATTACTTGCGACTAGATTACTGGTTACTTGATGTATATGGTGGGGAGTCGGGGACCTGTTCAATCCTCTCTATGACACTCTCAGATCATGCTCCAGTGCTTATGCGACTCACCCTCCCAGACGTACCATACAAAGCCCCCACGTGGGGATTGAATCTCATTTCACTACAATACTCTGACATGGTGGACCTGATTATGCAGGATGTGGGCAGTTTCTGGCAGGACAACTTGGTATAGGGGTTTAACACACTTAGATGTGGGGATCCCTTAAAGACCTTTCTCAGGGGACAATTCATCTCATGCTGGCCGCATAAAAAGAGAAATTGGTCTGAAAAGGAGTCCCAGCTGGCATTGGAGCTTTGTGCCACTGAACACTCACACAAACACAACAGTGACCCCCAAGTATGTGCCTGTATAACTAAACTCCGGTTGGAAATTGCACATATTACCACAACCAGGGCCCAGAAAGCCTTCCCCAAATAGGCACTCGACCTCTATGCAGCAGGGGACAGGCCTCTTCACATGCTCGCTCTTTCCCTCAGGGGCAAACACCGGGTCCAACTAATCACTTCAATTAGGGGGGCTGACAGTGGGTTGTTCATTGGGTCCAAGCCATAAATAAGAGATTTGCCGAATTCTACCAGGGCCTCTGTGCTGCTCCGCCAGACAGAGTCAAGATTCATGTCACTGCCTTTCCTAGTGAGGTACCCCTTCCTATACTCACGGCTGCCGATCTTGCCCTCTTGAATGCTCCCCTAGAAGATGGGGAGGTGGTCCTACGGGCCATACAGGGATTGAATTTGGGCAAAGCAGCAGGCCCGGATGGCCTGCCTATCGATGTCAATAAACTAATGCTCGAGGAGTTCGCACCGCCCATGGGCCAGAGGTTTTGAGAAGCCCTGGAATCTCGCCAACTGTCAACAACTCTACTGAAGGCAAATAGGAGCTTTCACTCCTATGAAAGGGCTCATTCCTACTCTCTGCCGCTCCTACCACACTATATCCCTTATAAATGCTGATGCAAAGGTGTTGCTGAAGTGCATTGCGGACAGATGGAGAGGCTTCACCCCAGGCTCATCCATCAGGATCAGACAGGCACGCCACCGATAACCTCCGGTGCTTCCTACACATCTTAAAGGTGGATGCACAGCCATATCAAGTAGTCCTATCACTTGACGCCATGAAGGCATTCGATAAAGTGTGCTGGGATTACATGTTCGAGGTGTTGCATAAATCTGGCTTTTCGGGGAACTTCTTGCACATGGTGCAGCTTCTATATATGGCTCCCTGCGCCTCGGTGGTCACAAACGGCATCACAGCTGACTCTTTTCCTCTGCACACCGGGATCCGCCAGGGGTGCCCGCCATTGATATTGATATTGATATTTTATTTCTATCGTGCTCGTACACAAGTGTTTCAGAGCGCGACAAGGCAAGGGAGGGGAACGGGAGAACAAAACAGCGATCTTACTAGGCCCAGTGACATTGAGAATGTGCAAGTGCATGGGAGAGGGGGAGGGGAAAAGTGCATTCTCTACGCCCTTGCGATTGAACCCCTAGCCACCAAATTGAGAAAGGACGAGGCTGGTCAGGTATAGCCAAGGGGCCGGAGGAGCACAGAATTTCGCTGAATGCGATGACATACTATTGTATATTAGTCCTTGTAATAGATCCCTATCTCGCATCTCAGAAGTATTGCGTGAATTTCGGCTTCTGGCCAGCTACTGTTTCAACTGGGACAAGTCGAAAGTCATACTGCTGCGAAAGGACATCCCCTGGGACCCGGGAGGGGTCGCCCCATATAAACTTCATGTGCAAGTTATAAAGTACTTGGGGGGATGGATCAGTCCTGAGCTCCGAACTCTGGCCGACCTGAACTATACACCCCTACTAGCTAAGAATCAAAGGGGATATGATTGCTTGGGAATCACTGACTCTCTCTCTTACCAGGAGAATTAATGCCATCAAGATGAACTCAATGCCAAATTGACATACCTTGGATTTATGCTGCTGATGCCCCCTTCCAGAGCACAATATGCTGATTTTGACCGGCAGGTGATTACATTTATATGGTGGGGCAAGAGGGCAAGGCTCAATAAGTATGTCCTACAGGCTGCTAAACCAGATGGTGTGCTTGCATTGCCATCAGGGTGGACCTATTATGTGGTGGCCCAGATAGGGCGAACCAAAAAGTGGCTTAACACAGAGTGTACTAAAAGTTGGCATGTCATAGAGCTGTGGGCGCTTCTCCCACTGCCCCCCCCCCCAATCCCCTGGGCGATTCTGGCTATTCCCCCACAACGTCTTCCGAGAGCCCTCGTGCGGCACCCCATCATTGGTCCCATGCTAGTGCAATGGCATAGGATGTGTAGACTAGCCAGGACTGATGTTCGGTTTGCCCCACAATGGATCTCACTTTGAGCCCTGCTATGAACAGCATCACTGTATGGGTTCACACAGCGCAGCAGATCCAGTGGGGAGATATCAGAGTGATGGACCTCTCCGGAGATGACACACCCATCCCATTTACAGAGATTAGAACTAGATTGGGGTTGGGCACACACTGAATGGCTGCAATATAAGACTCTGTACTCGGTCATTGCCTCTCACACTAACATGCACTCCAGAGTGGCAGAACCGTCACTAGGCGAAAGGGAGATAATGAGAGACTCTACAGAATACCCTAGGCTCAAGACGGTCTATGCCCTTAGCACACACAACAACTACAAAATAAATCTGACCCTGGCAGACCTGTGGGGCTAGGACTTGGTGGTGGAGATAACGGTGGGGGACATGTATGACTTCTTCACTATGATAAACCATGTGTCTTGCAATCTGAAACAAAGGGAGATCCAATTTAAATTATCTTGAGAGCCTACTTCACCCTGGCTAAACTATACAGTATGGGCTCAACTGCCGAATGCTGGCGAGGGTGCAGCAGATTTGGGACCATGGGGCACATGTTCCCGGTACTGGCCAAGACTGGCACCGTTCTGGGCACAGGTTGCCCAGCAGCTCCGGGGAATGCAAGGGATCACTTTAGAGATGATCCCTTGATGGCTCTGTATTGTTTGGGATGGGGATTGAAGATTGGCACGTGGACGTATGGGCCCTCAGACTGATACATATTGCGCTCTTCACGGCCCGAAGACCATTCTCTTGGATTGGAAAATACCAAGCCTGCTATCCCATCGGAATTACCTAACACTCTTGTCTAAGCTCTGTGCAGCTGAACGATCGTGTTTTCTCTCTTTTGCTTTCTTTTCTTCTCCTTTCTGTTTTCTTTTGTTATCATGCTGAAGAGTGGGGGTCAGAAGGATAGGCGGTTTGTTACTGGGGTGGGATAACTTGGTTTATGTACACAAGACATGTACACTGAATAGAACCTGTTTGTGATTTTTTTGCTTGCGACGTGGGCAGGTTAGCCCTATCTGTACTTTGCCCTTATAAGTGCTGTCTGTTTAAATGCAATAAAAGATCAAATACATACACAATGGCATTCAGAGTGTGTCCAGCTACGTGGGTGGGGCCTTTGACCATCTGTTTGAGGTGTAATGCAGCATGGTTTGCTCCAAGTGACTTTGTAGTAGCGTTGTCTTCTTTCTCAAACCAGATGTTGAAATCTCCAAGTATAGGTAGTAGTTGGCGATTTACGGCAAAGTGAGGGCTGTAGGAGGGAGATTTGTAGATGAAGAGGATGCTTACTGTAGCTGTGGGAGAGATTGAGCAGGTAAGAGCAAGCGATTCACAGTCTGGGAGGGTGTCAATGGAGGGTGTGGAGACTATTGAGTGTCTGTGCAATAGAGCCATGCAACCTTCTCTCATATTATTGTGATCAACATAGATGATCTTGAAGCCTAATGGGATACTCTCATGGATAACCGGGGACTGATCATCTGAGAGTCAAGTTTCTGTGATGAAGAGTAAGTCAATTTAGCCTTTGGAGAGAAGGTAAAAAATGTCTGAGGAGTGCTTGGAGACAGAAAGTGCATTGTGTAGGAGGCATCGTCTGCCTGACCTTTCTGGGTGTGTTTGGCTGCTTGAGCCAGTGCTGTTGTGTTGTTCAAGATTGGTTTCATTACTTTCCAAGGGCTCCATGATAAGACGTTCAGATTCAAAGAGGTTTAGCAAGTTCTTCTTGGGGTCCGGCACATCCCTTGGTATTTGCTATATTATTGTGATGGATGGCAGAGGTTGTGATGAATGGAGTAACATGTATTGTTTCTTACGAGTCCCATCTTATGGTTGGTTGAATGGCTGTCGGGTAAATGCAGGCATGGTATGTAGATCGTTGGTGAGTCCTGTTTCTTGGTTCACTGTTAGGTCCTAATACTGTGGTTCAGCTGGATGGTTCAGGAGGTATCTGGAGATAAAAGCTATCAATGGTCTCTTGAGGTGAGGTACTAGGAAGTCTTGAGATGCTTGATCGGAAGGGGTAGTGAGTGCTGCTTGTTCTTAAGTACTAAGGAGCCTGGTTCAACATTGCCCAGCTGACAAAGACAAGAATAAAGACGCTGTGAAGAGACCCTGCCCCCTTGGTTCACTCTTGGAAATATAGTGACGTTTAAGACTCCCTTTCCTACCTTTTTCTTCCAAGATAAAACCTTGAACAGTGGCATTACTGCCAAATGATTGACTCAACACTCCTTCTCGTCTACTCACAATGCCCTTTTACAAAAGTATGCATTCTCTCTGTTTTCTTTTATAGCGGCAGGTGTTTCTAGCATTTTCTAGTTAGTGGATTGTACATTGGGGACACGTCTCAAGCATCCACTCGCCATCAAGCGTTTCTCACTCGATCTCCCGAGCCCTCCAGGTTCCAAAGGAGAAGGCTCGGGAGATGGAACCTAACACATCTCCGCCCTCTACAATAACAAACAACACATTAATACTTTAACCAACAAGGAATTTATAAGGTTTCGAAACTTGGAAAAAGGGGAACGGAATATCTAAACACATGTCTGTTGATAAGCATAAGTACACATGGAGATAGAGTATTCTACAAGATTGATACTGAGCATAGTGATTGTCGTAACACTTTACATATGACCAGATCTTTCACACACAAAATCCTGCAACCATTTGGGTTCCCAGCTCACTCTCTTAGACGGTGACACCACATCACCAGAATCAGTGGCCCTTGACACCCTGCCGAGACCACTCTCACATTTAGCCATAGACCCTACCTCCTCTCCTTCCACTATCACCACACCATTCCTTACAGCAGAAATTCTCCTTGGACCAATACATTTACTCTCTATGCATTTGTGGGTGAACCTTGGATTCTGTATAAATACCCACTCTCCTACTTTCCATTCTTGTTCCTTCACTCCTTTTTTCTCATGTCCCATCCTCGTCACCAGTGAAAGAATTCACACTCAGATGGTGAGTGTTTTTAAGGAGTTCTTTATTCACGGGCCTGTGGGAACACGTCTCAAGCCTACACTCTCCATCAACCGTTTCTCACTCGATCTCCCGAGCCTTCTAAGTTCCCAAGGAGAAGGCTTGGGAGATGGAACGTAAGAGGTTGCTACTGTCATCCGCTTACACCCCTTCTGAAGATATAGCCTGTCCGCGGCCCAATGTTACGAAAGAAGCAAAGGAGGTATGCCTTTTGGGCTGCGCCTATTTCACCTTTATGAATGGGAGCACTGCTGGATTAGAAGTAGTGTGGGGCTGAATAGGTGGTTTAGCCACCGCCCATCTACCACTACCCATCTAGCCACTACTGTCCTGCTCGTCTAACTATCACCCAATCTTCATCACTCCTTTCCTGGGCAAACTCCTGAAAAAGCTGGACATCTCCTGCTTAATCTTCACACTGAATCTGTTGGCTGTCTCCATGAGCATCAGTCTGGCTTCAGAGCTGCCAGAAGCACGGAAACTGCTCTCCTGAAGATCCGCGAAGACCTGTTATCCAACCTCGATGCAAACACCCGCTGTGTCCTCATCTTACGTGATCGCTCTTCTGCCTTTGACACGATCAACCATGCCATCCTGCTCAACCGTTTCCGTGATAATTTGGGTATCACCGATCAGGCCCTGGATTGGCTGACTTCTTGCCTCTCCGATCGACCCTCCCAGGTCCAACTTGGGTCCTTCCTCTCCTCTATCTCCATCCCTGTTCCCCAGGGGTCTAACATCTCTCACTGGCTGTTCAACCAATACCTGGCACTTCTTGCCCACCGCATTGCCGCTCTCTGCCCCAACTTTCAGTGCTATGCTGATGACACTCAGCTCATTTTCAGGCTCCCTTCAGCCACCTCCTCTCCTTCTCTCATCTCCGAATGTCTGTCTGCTATCCAGGAGTGGTGTGCCACCAATGTTCTCTGCCTTAATGCCAGTAAGACTGAGATTCTCCTCATCA
Organism: Ambystoma mexicanum; assembly: GCF_040938575.1. NCBI lineage: Eukaryota > Metazoa > Chordata > Amphibia > Caudata > Ambystomatidae > Ambystoma > Ambystoma mexicanum. Next base: position 783,816,725 of record NC_090921.1, on the reverse strand, counting down.
GCACACCCGCTCCCTCCTTCCCTGTCACTCTCTGGCCGGCCTTTCTTGGCCCTCTTCTTTCTGCCACCTGTTTGGCTAAAAACCTCGGGGTCATCTTTGATGCCACACTCTCCTTCTCTCCTCACACCTCTGATGTCTCTCAGAAGACACACTACCAACTGCACCTCCTCAGAGGTATTCTTCCTTTCCTCTCCTTCCCCCAGAAGCTCACTATCTCCAGAGCTCTGGTTCTCTCTAGGCTGGACTACTGCAACAGCCTTGTTCTAAATCTGCCTGCCTCTACTCTCTGTCCTCTACAACTAATCCAGAACAGGACAGCAAGACTTGTCCTTGGCCTCAAGCCCAGGGATTGTATCTCTCCAGGACTGAAATCTCTTCACTGGCTCCCAGTGGTGGTGAGGATTAAGTTCTAAACCCTCTGCATTGTCCACAAGGCCTTCTGGGCCTGGGGCCTCAATACCTTCAACTCTCTCTTCCTAAATATCTTCCCTCTCGAGCTCTTCGCTCCTTCACCTCCAACTCCCCCAGGGTCAGTCGCTTCTCCAAGCAACGAGTTGGTGGTAGATCTCTTTCTTCTGACGGGGCATCCCTCTGGAACAGCCTCTCTGCCTCTCTGAAAATTGAGGAGAACCATCTCTGGTTCCGGAAGCACCTCAAGACCTTCCTCTTTGCCTCTGCTTTCTCTCCTACTCTCCCCTGCTGAACTCCTGGCTGAAACTGAAACTGCACTGGTCACCTAGCTACCCTCTGTTCTCAGGCCCTGGTCCCCTCCACACCATGTGCACACCTGCACTGCCCCCCTAGCAACTCCTGCCCTCTGGGGCTGTTCTGTACCCCTAGAGCCCCCTACCAGCACTTGACACTTGATGTCTGCACTTACCCTTGCACCTGCCCCCAGCTGGCCGCACTTCTTATTTATTGTTCCTATGTATTGCTTCTATTTATTTACTGATATCCTATGTACTGCACTTCCCTACCCCTTCCCCCTCACGCTTTTCCCCTCCTCCACATCCCCTGCACTTGCGCGAGCTCAATGTCACCTGGCCTAGTAAGATCGCTGTCTCTGTCTTCCCTCTGTTCCCCGCCCTTGCCTCGTTGTGCCTTCAGTTCAAACACTTGTGTATAGGCGCGTTATAAATGCCATATCATATCATATCATCTTTGTACTACTATGGGACAGTAGTCATTTTGTCGGAGACTCTGGCAAGGATTCAGTGCTTTGCAACTACAATGTTTGTGATTCGGCACAGTACAAAAGCAGAGTAATTTAACATAAGAACTCTAATGAAAAGCCTGTTGATCCGTGTCCTTGGAAAGTGGGTCTATATAGCCTACGACCGGATCACATTCTTCAGGTGTTTGTAAAAGTGTGCAACCTCTTCATCCCTGCGACTTGCGCCATCACATGGCCATGGGTGTCATGTAGTTTTCGCTACCCCTCTCCCAACCCCGCTGGCTTTTCAGAGGCCTAGTCGGCAATATCCCCATAGGCCAGTAAACATCCGCCGCATCGCCGGTTCCTTCCCCTTCACACAGGATTGATTTTGTGACATTTTCATTAGTAGGTCCCCCAGGATGTTTCAGATTGTAGTGCACAGCGTCCCCACTCTGCTGTGGTGGATTTCTTCCCGGCCAGGAGCCTGGAATTCTCCAGAGTGTCTGCAGGACGAACAGCTTGCTGAAAGATGAGCACGAGAACCAGAGTTCCAGTTCACGCAAGATGGCGCAATGTGTCAATGTGCCGTATGAAGAGATAGCCTTACCCCCATCAGGTCACAATTTCCCATGAATCCCCATCAGGTCACAATTTCCCATGAATCCCCATCAGGTCACAATTTCCCATGAACCCCCATCAGGTCAGCATTTCCCATGAACCCCCATCAGGTCAGCATTTCCCATGACAGCCAGAATGTTAAAAGCATCTTCTGCAGATCTGTGCATACGCAGCATGCAGGTAGGTAGATGTCCCTTCGACAAAACGCAACAGTAGGGCCACACTTTCTCAAGCCCATACAAGCAACACAATGATGCTATTTTCTTTGGTGGAAGGCTCGTTTTAATTAAGCAAAATGTTTCTATTTAGACTATTCTGTGATGATTACTGGCGTGCAAGCGCGCAACGCCATTGGCTGTCCGGGCATCAGCCCCTCTCCCCCCGCCAACCCCCTGAAATTTGAGCTGAGGGGCAGGGCTTTTTGTTAGTCAGAGAAGCCTTTCCTAAAATCGGTGGCTTTAAATTAAAATAGTAGCTTGTTCCTGCAGAAGCATTTATTTGCACCAACGCAGCAAAACTGTAAAGCTGCTAGTTTCAGGAAAGGCTAGGAATGCACACATCAGCCCCCTCCCCACGGATGCAAGTGAACATAAAACAACGTTGTGTGTTCTTTCACATCTGAAGGAGGGGCTGATGTGTGCACTTGCCTTTTTGTTATGCAGGGAGGCGAGGGAAGCCTTTTTTGAAACTAGCAGTGTTAATGGGTGTTGCATGTTAGCTGATTATGTATGCATGCTAGTGTGTATGTAATGTGTGAATGAGTGTGTGTGAATGAGTGTATGATGTATGGCGGCTGGGTGTGCATATAAATGAGCGAGTGTATGATCAATGGGATGTTTAAATGAGTGAGTGAATATGTAATTGTGTGTGTGTGTGTGTTTGTGTATATATATATATATATATATTTGTGTGCACTTATCTGTAATGCTGGACCGAGGAGGAGCTGATTCTGGCGGCTAGAGGGTGGGAGGTGGGGGTGTGTGGTGGTTGAAAGGAGAGGGATGGGTGAGGAAAGGGGGATATATGTACTCCACGCCAGACAACCCTTGAGGTAGAACAGAGAGGGCGGAGCCTCTGAGTTTGCCATGACCAGTTTCTGAAGTGGCCCCGCCCATCACCAGTTGGCTCCCCAGAAATGAAGGCTTCGCTGCATTACTGCCAGCATGTAAATGGGTCCATTAGGGTCCCTTCTGTGTTTCAGTGCCTCCAGAAATTAAGGGTGCATCCCTGCAGAGGCAGCACCACCTCGGGAAAGTGCTGCTGCTTGTATTGAGAAACAGGGTAAATCTACCGCTGTCAGGAGCAACATTAGTTCCTTATTTCGAGGCAATATTTAAATTTTGCTAGCCCCCGGATGCCACCGCCCACTTTAAGCCCTAGGAGGGGACAGACAGCAAAGGCAGCAACAGGTGTTCGATTGGACAGACATCCTAGAGTGTGCATTCCATAACCTTGCAGCCTGTACCCAGAAGGGGATCCCAATGGCCATCTTATTTTTAAAACCTGTTATAGGAGCAATGCATTTGTTGTATGGAAATCTGACACCCCTAGCGATGGATGCCTGCTGCTGTCACAATCCCTCTAGATGTTCTCAGACACACCGCCTACCATTGCGAAGCTTATCATGACTGATAGACAAGAATAAGACTGTAGCTATCACCCCTGAGTCGGGGGTGTACATGGGCAGTAATGGCCCACCAGCCAGAGCGAAAGGCTGTGGGCTGGTAATGGCCATGTATGCCCCCTAACAAGGGGGTGATTGCTATTCGCAGCCTGGGGCTCCGTCTGGGGTGCAAATATTTTTTTATTATTTTCATGGGAGAACCGGGCTCTGCATATATTGCGCGAGCCCAATCTCCCATCAAAACAAAAACAAAAAAGACAGCCCCACCATAGGTCCCGAGGACGTGAGGGGACCGGAGCATCAAAAAATATGGTTCAAGCTGCTTTAAAATTTGTAGTAATTATTTTGTCAAACACTTCTTTATAAGGTGTATCATTATCGATATCACTTCTGATATTCTGGCTGTACTGAGTTCTGAAAGCAGTCACGAAACTTTTACTGTAGAAATCGACATTTATTCTCGTGAATCTTATAATACAAAACACAATGCATAAGAAAAAGTAATATCAAAAGTGAAAAAGCAAAAAGTGAAACCGAAATCACATAGTCCAATCTAGTTTGTGAAACAATGAAAAAGTGGATTTTTTTTTAGCAATACATCATAAATAGTTATAAGAGAAAATACAAGAACATAAGCACTTAACTATGGTGCACTTAGGCAACAACATAAATTATTAGAGCACCCACTAGTGGTGCTTCCTGTAAACAGCCACTACTTTTAATTTCTAAAAAAGGTAGCTGACAAGTTTTCAGCAGGTCTGTCCACATCTACGGTCCAGCAGGTGAGGGGGGAGTGAGGGAGGAGGGAAGTGTGCATGATGTCTTGGGAGGGCGGGGGCGTGGGAGGCAACAGGGAGGAGCACAGGATAGCACAGGGGAAATGCTCTGGTCTTGGAGGCCAGACCACGCAGAGCAACAGAGGATTGTATCCCGGATCCGCACGTAGAAACCAAACTCAGGCACGGTATTAGGCGCGTTATAAAAAAACAATTAAATTAAATTAAATTCAAGATGACGGCACCCAGGGAAGTGCCTCTGTGTACACTGTGTATTCACGCCCACATTTCCAGCCACCTGAGCGCCTTTCCCCGGGTGCGAATGTGAATGTGACAGAATGACTACTGCAGGAGTACAGGGATGAGTAGTGAATAAAACTCCTCTCCAGCCCCACGCTACTGCTAGACACTCAGAATCCCAGTCATAAAGGTGAAATGGGTACAGCCCTACAGGTATACCTCCCTCACCTCTCTTCAGGAGGTATGTGAGCTGGCACAGAAGCAGGCCAATAAACAATAGTACTGTGCTACCAAAATAAAAGAATGTCCAAAAAAGGTTCTATAAAAATACAACAGGTTAATTAAACAAACAATGCAAACACACTAGTCAAAAACATTAAAACCCACCCTGGTAAAAGAAGACACAGAAGATGCAGATTTGTAAATAAAGGGGGCACGCTGGGTTTGTAGACAGGGGTACAGAGGCAACTATTCCAGCAGCAATGTCAGTTCTCTGACTACGTTGTTTAAAAAAAATAGGTAGCAAAGGGGGCCTTACAAGTCACTAGGGCCCTTTACGGGGTGGGCCAGAGGAGCAGAACTTCAAATACCTTTAAATGCTTCTAGCCGCTTTAAATTGGCCTAGTCAGCAGACAAGACAATTGACGTCATCATCAGTCGGAAATGTGCAAGTCAACATACATCTGTTTCCTCTGCCTTTACCATGTTCAAGATGCAGGAGCATACAAACTCCTGCTATGATAGAGTGGCAGTGTCCACCTGTTTAGGCTATTAAAACCTTGTATTTAATTGGGCACCCAGCAAATTGTCAAAAGGCACATCGTTCTCCACTGACAGTGATTCCTAATGATAAAATACATCTAGGGAACATTACAGCATATGAACTGGTCAGTCCCGGGAGGATAGCTCAGCGGCAACGTGCGTGTCTTGGAAGGAAGACGACACGAAGCAACACAGGTTCGATCCCCGGGTCCGTGCTTAGAAACCTCTGGGTGGTTAAGCGCATAACAGCGCCTCGATGCCTGTGGGCTGTGTGAGCGCTTTAAAAATGTAAAATAAATAAATAAAACTGCCAAATCTGGGTGACATTGATATCCAATGTGAATGTGCAACCCCAGGCGAACCTGTTTCACAGGGCACTAGGGGTGCAGGAATCCACTAAAATGTTGTATTGAACCCGAGGACCGTACACTCAGCATTTACGGCTTGCCCCCCGGAGAAGGTACTGACCGGTGCACTGGTGTATTAAGTCAATGGGAGGTCACATTTGTCCAATTATAGATATGTTAGTGGAGTTTGTGTGTATGTGGAATTTCCAATGAGAGCGGACAGAGGTGAGGCGACCACATGTAAGTTAGGGGCATGCACCTGCAAGAGGTCAAGTGCATCATGTGTCAGTGATTACTATGGTCAGTGGAGTAGCTTTGCTGAAAATGTTGGGGGGGAGGGGCATGACATCTAAAGGAAAGGGGACCCTGCCAAATGAGGGGGGCAAAATGGTGTTCCATGAAAGTTGTTGGGGACAAACCCTCTTTTCCCCCCCTAAAATTACACCCATGGCTGTGGTCACTGATTCAGATTATGTTTTTCACAGAGGCACCCTTTTTTTGCCACAGTGGTAACAGAATGATTTTCATGCGTCAGGTGGTGGCTGAGTTTAGTTTGGTGAACTGTGACATTTGCTGTAGTTGAAGTCTACAGACTTTGAGTGCAATTCTTTATTGTAAAAGTTAGGGCCCATTGTAGTCGCCGACCCTTGGCTAGGGGTAACCAGATATCTGATGTGTTGGGGCACAAGCTGCAAAGGAGGGCCCTGATTTTGCATAAAACTGCGGAAAGGCCGAATGATATTGCAAGGGTTTCAGCTATTCTAGTGCACAAATACGAGAGAGATGCATACAGGTCTTGCACAGCTGTGTACTTTACAGCTTTGCATGATTGTGATCTAATTTTGGTCTAAACCAAGCTGAAAAGGTACTACTGAAATACGTTTTGAGCAGTGTCTCCTGGTGGCTGCTGTATTGCAGCCAGGGGTGTTGCTAGGTCTGTAAAAGATCCGGGGCTACGGCAATGTCTGGACTGTCGGGAATCGGGGCTAGCTAGCCTTTTGGTTGTAGCCCCTAAGCTTCTATCTGGGGCTACACCAAAAGACCCTGGGCTGATGTAGGCACCTCCTCACCCCAGCCTACAAGTGTGGTGGCCCCAGAACCCCCACAGAAGACATATCGGCACTGGCGTATGGTCCGGGTTCAGAGTGTGATGTCACATTTATTGACGCAGAAGAGTTACGTCACTCCGTCGCTTTGCTGTTAAAGGGGCACCAACATATTCCTCCTTTTTCATAACAACAAAAGTGAACAGAACCGAGCACACCAAAACAATTTCCCCCTCTCCATTTGAATACATAAACACACATGGGGCCTCATTATGAGCTTGTCGGTACAGTAACAATGGTACCGGTAAGCTTGCCGGTACCGTTGTTACCAGACTGGCAAACTATGAGGTCTGCTCGCGGGTACCTTTCCGCGCACCAGGCCGGACCTGGCGGGCGGACCGGCTCCGTGAGCAGACCATGTCAGATGCACCGGCACCATTCACAAATGGTGCTGGTGCATCCGGCCTCCCCATTCCCATTGAGTCCAATGGGACTCAAATGGGAATGGGGAGTCATTTTTTACGGCGGCCGGGAATGGCCAATTACCTGGTCCGGCGGGGCTGTAATGCCCCGGTAATTGTCTCAGAATGAGGCCCACGGTATAACAAATGAACTGTTAGAAACGGCACCTTCTTTATGCCTGTTTCTTCCTCTCGCTGAGGGTGTCTCCTAGTCCACCGCAGATCCCGCCCCAGCTTGATCTTCCATCCTCTGCTGGTCCTCGATTGACAGGCTCTTGAGGGATAAATTTGTCTTTGGCTTCCCCAGACTCTTCTTTGTTTCCAGTCCTCGTGGTGGGTCCAGCCTGACCACTCTCTCCTATCTTTCTAAAGATGCTTGAGTTCCTGGCTACTGTCACCTTGCCATCAGACGCAGTGGCAATGGACCCCTTCACTCCGACCACATCCATGTGGCGTGGCTCGTAGGTGGCAAAAGCTTCCCTTCAGGGTGTTGATTCCTCACCAATACCTCGTCTCCAGGTGACAGATGATAAGGCTGCAAACCCTGCTGGATGTTCCTGGATGTCCTCTCTTCTGCCACTCTCTCATCGTCAATCTCAGCAGCTGTCTCCTCTCTGGGTCCAGCAACAAACCACAAGGGCACCTCCTGAACAGTGCCACCGCAGGGGCGACTGCGGTTGACAGTGGGAGAGTCGCTCTGTATTCCCTCAAGAACTGGAATAGCACCCATTTCACGCATTGGCCCTGGCCTTGGGCAATGCGAAACACCTTGTTCAGGGTCTGCATACACCCTTATGCCTATCCATTTGCCCTTGGCCACACCAAAGTAATGTTCCTGTGGTGTATTCCGCACTCCTCAATAAACTGTGCAAAACTGTCCCCCTGGAATGGTGGACCGTTATCTGAATAGAGTTCCTTTGGGAAACCGTGCGAGCCAAATACCTTCTCCATGATAGGAACTATGTGCACCAATGACGTGGACTCCACAAATTCCACTTCCGGATATTGTGTCCACTGATCAATGAACACCATAAAATGTGTGTCCCGTCCTGTTGACCCAAAATCCATGTGTACCGTCTCCCACGGTCAGCCACTCCTTGCCATGGACTCGATGGAAGGTTCCCGTTGCACAGGAGCTGCCACTTGGCACCACACACAGCTCTTCACAAATTCGTCCACACAGCTTTCCAGGTTTGGGAACCACACCTTAAGTCTCAGGTGTGCCTTGGTTTTGGCTGCAGCCTGGTGCCCCTAATGTGCCCGTTCAATTACCTTCGGGATCTTGACTGATGGAACCACCATTTTCTGCCCTCTTAGTAGTAGTCTGAACTGAGTGAAGGATTACTAGTCCGTGATCCTCCACAGCTGTTCAAGCATCACACAAGCCTCCTGGGTCCGTTTGTTCAGTCCCATAAGGACCCCTTTCCAATCACCCTTGTGCAATGCTTCACAGAAGAGGCGAAACACTTGTCCTCAGCTGATGCATCCGCCAAGTCCTTCACTGACATATAGTTTGGAGTTGGTGACTCAATAAATACTTGCACAAATTTCTCTGCCTCAGCTTTCCCTGTCTCTGGCCAACTGCCACTCCCTCCCGGATGCCTCGGGAGATAGTCTGCAGCATTATTTGACCCCGGGAGATTTGCTAGGCACGTTCAATATTCCAACAGGGCAAGCATCCAACGCTCAATGCGGGCAGGTGATCTCGACTAACCAGTCATGATCGGAATGAGGGGCTTGTGGTTGGTGACCACAGTTACCAGTCCCCCCAAAATGTATAGCCTGAAATACTGGCACCCCCACAGCACCGCCAGAGCCTCTCTTTCTATCTGAGAGTACTGTTGTTCTGTCTCAGAATGGGCTATGCTTGCAAATGCGACCATTCTTACATTGCCACTTGAATCCTGTTGTGTCAATACTGCACCCAAACCAAACGGGTTCGCATCCACCATGATCTCTGATGCCGGATCAAGAAACACTATGGTACCATTAGCTGTGAGCACCTCCTTAATCTTGTCAAATGCTGCCTGTTCCAGCGGGGTCCATTGCCACACTGTGTCCTTCTTGGTCAGGTTCCTCAGTGTTTCTGTCAATGTGGCCAAATTCTTAATGAACTGTCCAACTGCTGCCGGATCATGCTCTTTTCATCACTTCACCCACAAGTGGATGCCAGCTGCTGCAGCCTGCCATGCAAAGTATCAAGAGTCTCATCATCCTTTTGTTTCGCTGTGCCCATCACAAACCCATCGTAGTCCAAATTGACTAACTCAATGAAGTATTCTCTGAAAACCTTGTTGCTGCTATGTAAGAGTCATCAACAGGCAGTCAAAAAATAGTCATAGGTGCCCCTCTGCGAGAACAAATACTGATAAATGACCTGTTCTTTGGGAAGGTACCCACTCGAGAGTCCCAGCCACACTTTAGCGCACTGTACTGAACCGGGGGACCGGCTCCTTTAAGACGAGGTAACAGTATTTGAGACGGATGGGGGTGCAGATCTTACTCATACATTGATAATCAGAACGACTCAGGAAGTTGGCAAAAGTCAAAGCTGTTTTAAATATAAGTCTTTAAAACAGGGAGTACAGGGGACATCAACGGATGCACACAGCTTGCTCTTCTGAACAAGAGTACCAACAGTAACCCCAGAGACGTGTTTCAGCCTTGTTGGGCCACATCAATGAGGTGGAGCTTTGCCTCTGTGAGCACAGTGAGCAAGCGGTCCACATCTGGATGACCCTAGGAAACCTAGGGTGACTAAACCTAAGACCCTTAAACAATAAAAGAAAATAGTCATAGGCGCCCCTCTGCGAGAACGAACACAGCTTAATGAATTGATCTTTGGGAAGGTACCCACCCGAGAGTCGCAGCCACAATTTTGCTCACTGTACCTTTCACAGAAGGGAAATACCCATTTGCATATCAGTCTTTGTCCCACCCACATGGGCAGTCCAGCACCGAAATGTTATGTCAATTTCTCTTCTGAACAAGAGTTACCAATAGCAACCCCAGACACATGTTTCAGCCTTGTTGGGCCTCATCAGTGGCCGGATTCCATGCCTGTCTGCAGGCCATGGGGGAATGGATGCATAACAACTGTCTCAAGTTGAACAATGACAAGACCAAGGTGTTGTTGGTGGGCCCCCCCTCGGCTTCTTCCCTTTGGTTGACCGATTTTTGGCCGACATCTTTGGGTCCTTTTCCCCTGCCAATTTCCACGGTTAATGACTTAGGGGTAAAACTCACTTTATCCTTGTCCATGGAGCCACAGGTGAGTACAGCCTGCCAGCGGGGCCACTTTCAGCTTAATCTCCTTCGACAAGTTATTCCATATACCCCTGAGCTCCTCTGTGTCCCTTATCTCTGCTCTGGTCACATACTGGCTGGACTACTGTAATTCTCTTTACTTAGGTCAGCCCGCCTATGTTCTCCATCGTCTACAAGAATCCTGCTGCCCGATTGGCGACCTGTACCCCTCGCTGCTGTCACATTTCCCCTGTGATTCGTAATCTCCATTGGCTGCCATTGACCAAACACATTCATTTTAAGACGCTCTGTCTGGTTCATCAGGCTTTTCACAGGGAGGGCGCAGAATACCTTGTGGCCACATTTTAATCTTATACCCTGAGTCGAGCCCTGCGGTCAGCTAACGTTTGTTACCGTCCCGTCTGATAGGTACAGTCGCATTGGTGGCTGCTCTTTCTCAGTGGCAGCAGCAGTTCTTGGCACTCCCTTTTACTGTCCCTCAATGCTATTTCTGCTCGCCTGTTTTTTTGCAAAGCCCTGAAAACGTTTCTCCTCTAGATCATTTTCTTTCTCTGCTCTGTAAGGAGCGCCAAGATGCCTTTGGGCGAACCTTGTGATTAATAAGTACCATACCATACCATCAGTGAGGTAGAGCTTTGCCTCTCTGAGCACAGTGAGCAAGATCATCAACAGGCAGTAATGTTTTCAATATTTTGTGTGCAGCAGGACTTGCAACGTAGACCAAAGTCGACACGTTCGCCTCATAATTCGACCTAACCCGTGGCTTTGAAGTACATCTCCAGGCACTCTATCCATAGATTCTACCTTGGGCCTAGACTGGATGGTGGACTGGACACATCAAACTCCGGCATCAGAACCCAATAACCATGCTGTCTGGGCCTCTGGACACCTGCCGGGGCTGCAGCCGCCGCCACAGGTACATTTCCGTAGCCACCGTCCATGACTCTGCTGCCACCAGCAGACCAACTTCCTGTAGAGCGCATGAGCACCCTCCAAAAATAAAATTGAGGGCTGCAACTCAACAGCACGTGCCCCTTTTAGTGCAGGCACGCTGTGGTGGATCCACAGCCAGTTTCAAAAACACTTATGGAGGGATTCCAGGACAAATAGCACCAAAGTCATTCCTGGTATGGAAAACGATTCATAGACCTTGGGCAAAAACAAAATGTGGTCTATTACTCTTAAGTAGAAACCCACTTACACACACCGAGACGAGGAAAGAGAGTAACAACAAATTCAAATTACTCTCAAGAATCAATGACTTGCATCATTCAATATAAGTACAAAAAATATACATTAATTATTAAAAGTTGATAAACTTCAAAAATTGAAGGATACAACACATTCAGTCACATATAAACGTGACTAGATAAAGAATATGTACAGTGTTATCGCAATTCAGACAGTATAATCAATATTTATAAATTAGCTAAAACCTATAGCATACATCACCACAAAAAACGATCATCACAAATCGACTTAACAGTGCTTAGCTACCACAATGAACATAAAAATAAAGCACACCAAAGGTTGTCTTTAAAATAAAGAAACAATTTATCAACCTAATCAAACAGACAGCATTAACATTCACAATACAATTCACTACATATACACTATCACGTAACCCAACATGTTTCTTTCCTTCACACTATTCAATTGGTTGGTGGGAAATTCGTCTGGGGAATGATGATAATTTAGTAGATGCACCACCCTTGATTCAGTGGACTCTCAATACAAAACAGCATTGATATAGAAGTTAATTAATGATGATTCCCTAGAGGCACGCGTGCACTCCCCAGAGGAGCTGAAACCTCTTGATGGTGTCGGTGCAGGGTATGCCTCACCTCCGTATATGCAGCGGCACTGCAGGCGACACATGTCTTCCGACGTCGCTATGGACGTCAGCAATCATCGGGAATCACAGCCACCAGCCCGAACACGTAGGTCCTTATCAGCGACCTCCTCGTCACCATTGTTGTAGGCTCCTTCTCTGCCTACAAAATGCGGGGACCCCGGACCACCACAGAAGCCACAGCGGCACTAGCGTATGGTCTGGGCTTTGCACGCGGACTGCTGTGTGCACATGGTGCTGCCCCATTCATTGACGAGTCACACTTATGTCACTCTGTCACATTGCTGTTAAAGGGGCACCACCATAGGGGCTATAGCCACCCCCAGACCACTCCTAGCAACACCTCTGATTGCAGCATCCCAAGTTTGACTGGACCTTATTTGGCGACTTCCCCATGGCAGTGGCTCATCGAGAAAGAATGGCTGACGTTACCTGGGGTATGCCCATCGCTGTGAGGTCTCTGGTGCTGACATGAGGGCAGGGACAGTGGGGACATTCCAAAGGGACACAAGCAGAACAGGAATTGGTGAAGTTGCAGTGGTGGCCGAATATAAGTGGGATTTGCAAAATCATATGGGGATGTTTGAAGAGAGAGGGTGGGTTGACAAAACCTAGTTTGTTGGTGGCGCTGGCAAGGGGGTTGGTGCCCCATGGTTATTACACAAATCACTTTGAAGATGTTTTTGTGTGTGCAGGCATATTTATTATTTCAAGCGCAGCATAACACCTGGGGAACAGTGTACCAGGTTGGTGAACCGTAACAATAGAAAAAACAGCCGACGCGCGTTTCAACCGAAGTCTTTCTCAAGGCATTGAAGTTGGGATGGGGGCTCCCTTTGGAATATATGTAGAAGAACCCTGAGTAGGGCGTTGAGTAGATGCTGGATAGCAGATTTCTGGGCTGGTGGTCCGTCAGCGTCTGGGTGCTATCCAGCATCTACTCAACGCCCTACTCAGGGTTCTTCTACATATATTCCGAAGGGAGCCCCCACCCCAACTTCAATGCCTTGAGAAAGTTGAAACGCGCGTCGGCTGTTTTTTCTATTGTCACGGTTCACCAACCTTGTACACTGTACCCCAGGTGTTATGCTGCACTTGAAATAATAAATATGCCTACACACACAAAAACATCTTCAAAGTGATTTGTGTAATAACCAAGGGGCACCAACCCCATTGCCAGGGCCACCAACAAACTAGGTTTTGTCAACCCACCCTCTCTCTTCAAACTTCCTGGGAACCATGGAGCCCGGTTCCCTGACAAAACCATGTACCGGGCCGCAGGCCTAACCTTGAATAAAGACGACAAATTGCGCAAGGGACCTGGCTGTCCCGAAACCAAGCTCCTCACCCCTTGCAATCATATTTGGATGTGTTTGCCTTGTTTGCTGCATAACAACGTGTTACAATGTTGGAGAGGGTGGTGATTGGAGCGTCCTACCCCAGAGGGCCCCTTGGTACAGAGTACACCTCCCTTTTATAGTGCCCCTCCCGAACAGAAGGTGCCTCTCACCAAGAGTAGGCAGTTAGGTTAGTGCCAAAAGGATTTGAAAGTTCTAATGTTGCAAGAAACAAATCAAGGCCCCAACTCTTCAATATATTTGAGACAGAGTCAAGGTTACAACTTGCTTCAGGAAGAGATGGCTGGCACAGCAAAGCGGCAGCACCCGCATTATAACACACAGGCCTAATGGAGCACCAAGATTAATGATGGATGGTGGTGGACAATGATGTCGAAGACATCAGCACTGTTGGAGGTTTGGTGGTTCTCGTCTTTTCAGCAGTTTGGTTTCTCATGTTTCTTATAGGGCTCTCGGAAATTATAATGAAAGCATATGGGAGTGTGTGATCACTTTGAGGTCTCCCCCGTTCTTATCCTAAATGGTTGAACTCTCTTTCTGACACCCTCCTGGCAGCTGAAATCTTGGCAAATTACATCACGGAGACGTGTTAGCATCTGTTAGTTTCTTTTACTGGTATACAACCAGAGCCCTCAAGCCCACTTGTATTCAAATTGGAACCAATTTTGTGGGAAACGATCTAAGAACATATAGATGCCCTAGGTGGGAAGGACACGTGGTAGAGGTGGACAGCGTTTGCATCCTGCACTGAAACACCAGACTTGACTAAGCACCTCTGCCATTAGAATACAGCGACGACCAGGCTCAGACAGGCCTATAGGGAAATAGGGCAATTCCCAAACAAAAAACGCAAAACACTATTGTGGGATAGTTTTTTTGGTCAAAGTGGACCACTTTTTTGGCGAATGTGGGCCAGTTTGATAAGTTACTTCACCATGCGGCTAGTAGTTTATTGAATACATTTTCTTTAAAATTCACAATTTTCACCCATCACATTTTATCACAAAACTCCCACTTGGGTACTACTCAAATGGTTTGTCACAAAAGGAATGAATTGCCATTTGCAGCTGTGGGCCACTTTTTCATTGGTGACCGAGATAGTTTTATGGGGCAGTCCGACCCTGGCGACAACCTACGATAAATTTGGTCTAGCTGGACACACATACAATCTCCTGCACTAGCTCTTTGTCGTGACCTCCTGCAGCACCTGCCAAAGCGCCTGCCCTCTTGGGTTGCTTACTGGAGCCTAGCCAGCCCTCCGAAGTCGTAATCTAGGCCACATGCACACAGGCACCTTAAGCCACCTCTTAGAACTTTCCCATAACCTGGACTTTGGTCCCAGAGGGCGTTCCAACCCACGAAGTGCTTTGATGCTATACAAATGCGAAAATGCGCTTTATAAATGACTACTACAATATAATACAATTCCTCATATGTTGTCACTTGTAATTTGTGCGACTCCTGCACCAGATGTGATACGATAGACTCTTCGTTTTTTTAATTCATGAATGGTTTTATTCTTCATGTGTTAGTTTCATACATTCCAGTCATCTAAGTTTATATGAAAACACTTTTATTCTCCCAACACGTGTTTCACCACAGCTTTTAGCCGTGGTTCCTCAGGAGAGATTCTGTACAAAAAAATAGCAGTAATTTAGAATACTCTTAACAGAATTATTGAAAATTGAGCTCAACCCAACATTGGTTAATAATAATTTCACCTTTTACACATTGTTAATGCATTCGCTTGAGCTTTTGTATCATCTCTGTATAGGAAAAGACTAAAGAAGAGGAACTCTATTATGTGAAATTAAATATTCAGGTTAACTCACCCTTTTGTGTTGTTCACTTTTTTTGAAAAATAATTGTAGTTTTTTGATTTCAAAACTTGAAAGTGGGTTTCTTTTGTACCAAAATTGTTAAATCTGAAAAGAATTTCAGAAGGACCGGTTATTTTACTAATATCCTAGCGCATTTTTAGTTCAATTACCATTTCTTAGCTGTTTTCTAAGTGAAAAACATATATAGATGTTATATTTTTCTCTCCTTTCTACAACGTGGCTAAATTTGGGTAATCTAAAAGTTAAAAATAAGGATGAAAGAGGTAAAGCTTTACCTTAATCTTCTTGTTATTTGCCAGGTCCGATTGCCTTAAGCATGCTCGCCAGGATCCGCGGTTGTTGTGAAACTCATTTTGTTCCGCTTTTATAATTGAATTTGGCGTGTGATGACATCATCGCATGCGCGTGCCGCGATGATGTCAAGACGCTCAAAAAAGCGTGCCGCGGCCATCTTGGTGTATGTGTTGTTTACTGCGAGGCCTACTTTTACTGCTACTTTCGTTTTGTTGGATATTATTTTTTTAAATTATTTATTTATTTATTTTAATTTTATGGTGCTTTTAACAGAGCGCTCTAAGAATGTGTCGCCGCCATCTTGGTGGATATTTTACTTGCTGAGAAGCTTACTTTACTAGTAATTTCGTTTTGTTAAATTTATTTTAATTTAAATGATACTCGAATTTCTTGGTTTATAGGTCCTAGTTTAAATGATGTGTGGTTGGAAAAGAAGATATATGATTACATTCAAATGATACAAAACATTAAAAATTATACAATTCAATATTTGCACAGACTGAACAATATTCTGCGCGATTTGGAAATAATAGTTTTTGATGACATATATGTTGTTGTTATATAAATTCTTTTCATTATCCCTGTGTGTTGACGTAATCTTCTTCTTACAACCAATATGCAATCTCATGATCTGTGTTCAAACCTGTGGAACGTGTGTCCAAAATGCAGATCCATTTTGATTCTCTTTTACGTAGTAAAAGTTCTCTATCACCACCTCTTTCCGGTAGGGCAATTTTTTCTAAGCCCAAAACTTTTATATCCTTGATGTTTTCTAGATTGTGCTCATTTAAAAAATGTGTAGCCATTGGGTATCTTGTGCCTCGATTTTTTATAGCTCTTAGATGTTCCATGATACAAATGCTCATCTCTCTTATTGTGCTGCCCACATATTTCTATCCACAAACACATATTATTGCGTAAATGACAAATTTGCTTCTGCAATTAATAAATTGTCTGATTTCTTGTGTTTTTCCAGTTGTTAGATTGACTTGTTTAGTTCCATGTAGCATATAAACACATATTGTGCAACTTCCACATTTATGTGATCCTGTTGGTGCTGGCAGTTTCACAAATTCACTTAGATTACTCGTTTTGAGGTTTTTGAGATGGCTAGGGCTTAACCTTTGTTTTAATGTGGGAGCTTTTCTGTATACCATTGTTGGTTTTTCTTCTAGATATCCTTGTAGGGTTGCATCTGTAAGTAAAATGTTCCAGTGTTTGTTTAATCATTTTTTCACGATATGTGCTTCACTGCTATATGTGGTGATAAAGTGTGTTTTCACACATGTTTTTGTAATTTTCTGTTTGTTTTTCAATAAATTTGATCTTGGAATTTTTTCTGCTTTCTTTATAGCTTGATTCAAAGTCTCCTCTCTATATCCTCTTTGGATGAATTTCTCCTTTAAATCCTTTAGGTGTTCTTTATACCTCTTTTCTTCACTGCAGTTTCGTTTGACTATGAACATTTCCCCATATGGGATGTTTTTGATGATGTGTTTCACATGGTTACTTTGTGCATGTAATTTATTATTCACTGCCGTGGGTTTAATGTAGAGATCTGTTAGTATTTTTTCTCCATCTGTGTATAGTTTTAGGTCCGAAATTTAAATTGTTGTTGCACTGACTTTCTCTGTGAATTTGATATTGTAGTTGTTGTCATTGAGGTACATAATGTATTTATATAGTTCAATCTTGTTTTAATTCTATATCATAAGTACATCATCGATGTACCTTCCCCAATATACCACGGTGTTATCACTGAATGCTTTGTGTTGCCATGCATGATTTAACTCAAAATGCCCCATGAATAGATTGGCATATGGAGGTGCAAATTTTGCACCCATGGCCGTGCCTTGCTCCTGTTTATATATTGACTGATTGAACATAAAGATGTTATTACTTAAAACAAAATTAAGCATCTCCAAAATCATATTATATTGCTGAAAGAATGAAATAGACCTTGTTTTCAAAACGAATTCTACTGTTTCAAGTCCTTTGATGTGTTGTATACTAGTGTATAGAGACACTACATCAAGAGTCACGAATAAAAAGTTGGGTTCCCACAGGATAAGTTCCATCTGTTGGATGACATGTTTTGTATCTCTCAAAAATGAGGCAAGTCCTGTTGTGAGAGGTTGAAGGTGTAAATCAATATATTGTGATATCCTCTCCGTGAGAGATCGTATGCCATTTATTATTGGCCTGCATGGTGGAAAAGTTTCATAATTCTTATGTATCTTGTGCAGGAAGTAAATAATAGACATTATTGGTTTAGCTATGTCCATATAGGCTGATTCTTCTTCTGTCAGTAGACCCATTTCCTCCCAGTTTTTAACCATATGGTGCCACTCTGCTTGTAAATCCTTGATTGGATTGGTTTTGAGTGTGGTGTAGCATTTTGTATCACTTAATTGTTTAATTCCTTCCGCCACATAGTCTGTTCTTTGCATGAGGACTATGTTTCCTCCTTTATCCGCTGATTTTATTACTATTTGTTGGTTCTTGGATAGTTGATTTAAGGCCCCTCTTTCTGCCTTAGTAAGATTGTGTTTAAGTTTGGAGGTTTTGTTCTTCAAATAGATTTTGCGTAATTCTTGACTAACTGCTTTCTGAAAGATGTCTATGGCGTTGTTTTCCATCAGAATTGGAATTAATTTAGATTTGGGTTTCAAGTAAGTTTCTTCTGTCTGAAACGAGTCTATGTTTGTTCTTCCATTAGGTTTTCTAAGGAGAAGCTTGTCTCTGTCAGATTCATGATATTAACTGTTCCTTCTGCTAGTTCCACAGTGAGGGGTGAGATATCTTTGAGGTTGATTGATTTTGGTTTCAGTGGTGTTTCAGCAAAGTATTTTCTCAACTTAAGCTTTCTACAAAATTTGAACAGATCCACTTTCGTGTAGAAGTAGTCTGTTTTGTTAGTTGGGCTAAAATGTAGCCCTCTGTTGAGTGCTGTTTCTAGTGTTTTATCCACATGTTGTTCTGATAGGTTAAGGATCAAATTCACTGGTTCATTCTGGTTTCCTTGTTTTTCGATCTTGTTAGCATGCCTCCTTGTCCTGAACCTTGATTATTTTGCGCCTCCTCTCTTCCCACTCTTATTTTTGTGAAATTGGTTGAGATATTTCCGCCGAGATTGGGATTTGACCTTGTTTTGGAAGAATTGGTTTGTTGCGTGTAAAGTCTTGTTGTTTTTATCTGCGAAATTCTTCTAAAAAAGAGGGATCTTGCGTACTTGTAGAGGTACTTGGTGTTGAAATTCTTTCTCTGTCAGATTCACTGTTGGTTTCTGTGTCTGATGATTGAGTAAGTGTACCAACATTCGTTGCTGCAGATGCTTTTTGTTTGAATCTTACTTGATTTTTAGTGTCATATTTCCGTTGATATGTGTATACTCTTCCAATTTTGTAGTCTATTTCATCCCTGATGAAAGCTTTTTGTTTTTTCATTTTAACTTCCTCCGTGAATCTATTTAGATATTCATCTAGAATTTGATAGTTTTTGAAAGTTAATTCCAGAAGATTACATTTTTCAATTGCTGATTTAAGATCTGTAACTTCCTTTAATGTTTTCTCATGAACAAGTGCTGCTTGGTTGATAATCCTAATCATCATTTCTTATGAGGTTTGTGTTAGTAACATTTCCCAATTTTGTAATGCCTCTGTGTCCTCTTCTTCAAACGATGGGAATATACAGATTCGGAGGCCTCGGGGTACCCTTCCTACCTCCATGTACATTTTTAATGTTTTGATTTCCCACCATTTTGACAACTCCTTTTTTGAAGCTGCTTCCAATTTTTCAAATAGATTTCTTAGCGAAGTGGATGTCTGGAATGCTACATCCCCTATTGTTTGTCTATGTCTCAAGAACAACTCCTCTGCTTCTGCGTCCCTTCTGTCAAAAATGTCTGTCATTTCTCGAGGTTGCACTGATTCTGCCCGAGAGGAAAGCCTTGAAATTATATTTTGTTTAGATACTTCAACCTTTTTTGGCTTATAGTCCTTTCAAGGGCGATTCTACTGTGCCAATGATATTCTTTGTGCTCGGATCTGCACTCCAAATCACTCTATTGTGGCTGAAACAATAATGTCTAAATATTTTTCCTCATATGTTGTCACTTGTAATTTGTGCGACTCCTGCACCAGATGTGATACGATAGACTCTTAGTTTTTTTAATTCATGAATGGTTTTATTCTTCATGTGTTGGTTTCATACATTCCAGTCATCTAAGTTTACATGAAAACACTTTTATTCTCCCAACACGTGTTTCACCACAGCTTTTAGCCGTGGTTCCTCAGGACAGATTCTGCACAAAAAAATAGCAGTAATTTAGAATACTCTTAACAGAATTATTGAAAATTGAGCTCAACCCAACATTGGTTAATAATAATTTCACCTTTTACACATTGTTAATGCATTCTCGTGAGCTTTTGTATCATCTCTGTATAGGAAAAGACTAAAGAAGAGGAACTCTATTATGTTAAATTAAATATTCAGGTTAACTCACCCTTTTGTGCTGTTCACTTTTTTTGAAAAATAATTGTAGTTTTTTGATTTCAAAACTTGAAAGTGGGTTTCTTTTGTACCAAAATTGATAAATCTGAAAAGAATTTCAGAAGGACCGGTTATTTTACTAATATCCTAGCACATTTTTAGTTCAATTACCATTTCTTAGCTGTTTTCTAAGTGAAAAACATATATAGATGTTATATGTTTCTCAGCTTTCTACAACGTGGCTAAGTTTGGGTAATCTAAAAGTTAAAAATAAGGATGAAAGAGGTAAAGCTTTACCTTAATCTTCTTGTTATTTGCCAGGTCCGATTGCCTTAAGCATGCTCGCCAGGATCTGCGGTTGTGAAACTCATTTTGTTCCGCTTTTATAATTGAATTTGGCGCGTGATGAGGTCATCGCGTGCGCATGCCGCGATGACGTCAAGACGCTCAAAAAAGCATGCCGCGGCCATCTTGGTGTATGTGTTGTTTACTGCAAGACCTACTTTTACTGCTACATTCAATTTGTTGGATATTATTTATTTATTTATTTAAAATGTTATGCTGCTTTTAACAGAGCGCTCCAAGAACATGTCGCTGCCATCTTGGTGGATATTTTACTTGCTGAGAAGCTTACTTTACTAGTAATTTCGTTTTGTTAAATTTATTTTAATTTAAATGATACTCGAATTTCTTGGTTTATAGGTCCTAGTTTAAATGATGTGTGGTTGTAAAAGAGGATACATGATTACATTCAAATGATACAAAACATTAAAAATTATACAATTCAATATTTGCACAGACTGAACAATATTCTGAGCGATTTGGAAATAATAGTTTTTGATGACATATATGTTGTTGTTATATAACAAAAAACGCAACACACTATTGTGGGATAGTTTTTTTGGTCAAAGTGGACCACTTTTTTGGCTAATGTGGGCCAGTTTGATAAGTTACTTCACCGTGCGGCTAGTAGTTTACTGAATACATTTTCTTTAAATTTCACAATTTGCACCCATCACATTTTATCACAAACCTCCCACTTGGGTACTACTAAAATGGTTTGTCACAAAAGGAATGAATTGCCATTTGCAGCTGTGGGCCACTTTTTCATTGGTGACCGAGATAGTTTTATGGGGCAGTCCGACCCTGGCGACAACCTACGATAAATTTGGTCTAGCTGGACACACATACAATCTCCTGCACTAGCTCTTTGTCGTGACCTCCTGCAGCACCCGCCAAAGCGCCTGCCCTCTTGGGTTGCTTACTGGAGCCTAGCCAGCCCTCCGAAGTCGTAATCTAGGCCACATGCACACAGGCACCTTAAGCCACCTCTTAGAACTTTCCCATAACCTGGACTTTGGTCCCAGAGGGCGTTCCAACCCACGAAGCGCTTTGATGCTATACAAATGTGAAAATGCGCTATATAAATGACTACTACAATATAATACAATACAGAAGCCGAGTGGATAAGAAGGAACTATAACCAGATGCTCTTAAGGCAGAGCTCCAGCAGTAGGTCAAAAGGGATCGTAGTTCTCCTTAGTTTGTGGGAAGATGTTCCAGAGGTTGCCTGTCAGTTATAATTAAGGCTTCCAGTTTTCTGTTTTTACTGATTTTAACACATAAATGCTGACAGAAATCAATCTGCTTTCTGTCTGTATTTCTATATAAAAATGGAATCAAACAGGTCCTTCTGTTTGGTTCTCTATGATGTCATTCATAAATTGCAGGCCAATCACATTGCAGATTGGCAGCAAGGAGAGTATAAAAGTTGTATAAAAATAGCATTAAAGTTCTTCAATTTGCTGACAGCATATATCTTAAGGCAGCAGCAGTCACAGGGGCAACCGCTTGTTGTTATGGATAAAATGGAGCTAGCATTTCTTTCCTATATGGCTTCATGTGTGCTTTAATAAATGCATTTTATATTAGAATAAATTCAGAAAATGACTGGTTGAAAATTATCATTTTATATGACATAACATAAACGTCCACAAATACAGAGACAAAGGCCCAAAAATAAATATGGATAAATACAAACAGAAATGGCAGAAAAATAAAACCATAAAACCGGAAGCCTTAGTTCTAATGTAAAACAGACATACTTACTTGGTTATCCTCCTTTCATCCTACTTATTTCAAGTGGTGACATGTGGTCCTGAAGTACAGGAAATGGTTCTTCAGCATGCATGACGTGGTTATAGTGGGGGGGAGCAGCAGATGTGAGGCCCACTGACCTCCAGGACTAAGCCCCACCGCCCAGGAAGGTCAAGGCAGCCAGTAAGAAGTGCTGCCAGTTGATGGGCTGTCAGAAGGGATTTGCTGTGTGTAGCATTGTTTTCACCCTATAAGGGACTTTTGGGATCTAAGCAGTGGCCTTTCCGCACCACATTACTTCTGGGGTCTTCTGAGGCAAAGATCTACAGGTGGTGCTTCAGTGGGAGAAATCGGCGGAGCATCACACAACCCGCCAGGCCCATACCGGTGGTGGGAACGCTGCGCTGGGAATGGTTCTGCTCAGAGCCCTCTGCGAAGTGACCACGATTGTTGCAGTGCTTACTTCAGTTTCCCGAACCAAGACTCTGGAAATATTGGGGCGTGGAAGAGATGGGGCTCACGTCGTAGCAAAGCTATGTTTGGACCCGCTATTAGTGGTGGAAATGATTGCAGCATGGATTGCAGGAAATTGAAGCAGCCTGCTGGGGGGGATCTGTCGATTTCACAGTCATTAGCACTAAGGAGAGTAAAAAGGGTAAAGCTTGAACACACAAGTGAGGCTAAAACATGGACAGTGGAGAGATTCGGCGTGGTTCTCCATGTGTGCCGCCAGTCCAACAACGTGCATTCGATATCAGAAAGGAGAACCTGGTTGCATGGCGGAATGACTGCTTTTTTTTTTCACAGAGGTCTAGAAGAGTTCTCTCCTGATTTGCTATCGTTGAGTGAGATCAAATTAAAAGACACCAATGAAACATAAAAAGCAGTTATCAAGTGGTGCACCGCATTATGTTGAGATGTTGTGTGTCTCGTACCCCGCCAAAGGCTCACGTTTACCTTTTAATATCTGGCTAAGTAGATTGTAGCTATGTATAGAGAGTTGTTTCTTACAAAACATAGAACTATTGGAGCTGTGCTTAGGAATTTATGTAGGTTACAAATTAACAGCACAGAAATAGGTTTGTGTTTATGTCACAGTGTGGATCATGTGATGCTGGGCCCGTATGCATGACGTGGCCTAATCCTACATGGCCCTTAAGGATGATCACACCTGTAGCATATGTAGAGTTGAAATCTTGTTTTACAAGGTGTATTTTCCTGGTTTGCATTTAGGATTTACATGGCGGCCAAGGTTCTTCCACACATCGTACACGCAACCCACCAGAAGAATTGGAAGCACAGCCCGTGCGCCTACAGTGGCGATTAGTCAGAACATAGATGACGTAGCTACTAACTGTTCTTATCACAGACAGAAGAACCACCGGAAGAGGCCAAACACCTGCACGGGGGTCCTAACATCATTGCGCCTTCAATGACGGCATGGTACGTATAACACACCACTCCACCGTCTGCAGGCACGGCTAGCCAAACACATCAGTATAGATCAAGGACTATGACAACAAATTCAGTCGTGCTGTTCACATAATTTCTCCACCTACTTACACTAAACAAAGCCTCAACACCTATGACAGCAGAATGCAGCGCAGTCAACGATTAATTCAGGCATGTTGAACACATAGGGAGTCTCTAGCACTGACGCCACCCACTCCTCTCAGCACCCAGCCACTTGCCTGACCGCATGCGTTGATTTTTCCATCAGATCCTCGCCAGCCCTGCCAAGCCTTTTTCGGCCAAATGCACACATGCATCAGCCAAAAATTGGAACACCTTACCACCTTCCTTGAGACTAGAGCCATCCTACTGGGTTTTCCGCAAAGAACTCAAAACACTGCTCTTCACGCACGAATCTCAGAAGTGACCGACTTACCTTTTCTAGAAATACTTGCACTTGTACTTACCTGAATGTCTGTACTCTGTACATATTAAGATGCACTGTCATTCCAACTGCACCTGCTAAGCTATATTAATGATTGCAACCAGTGCCTTGATGCCGAGGGCTTAGTGCACTTTATAAATGACAAAATAAATAAATAAATAAACATGCTCTGTGACCTTCAACACTCTGGACTTCGGTCCACCAAGGCTGTTTGCACTAAAAGCGCCTTTGAAACTATAATAATGGTAAAATGTGGGTTATACAAATGACAAGTACAATACATTTATAAGCTATTGTTTGCAATTAGCTACAGTGTGTTTCTCATAAATAAGCTCAAGCATTGGTTATCTGTTATTATTGCAATGTTTTCCCCTCAGATGGACTTGTGGTCATATATCCGATAAAATGTGATTTATAGCACGATTTCATTCAAACAATGTTATGGTATCCTTATGCGGTGTTTACTATCCATAATGTGTGTGTTGGGTTCCATACATGTGTAGCCCCTGTTTTCCGGCCCTGGTCCGTGCAACGGTGTACACTTCCCTTCACTGGAGCAGGGACAGTTCCCATGGTTACCACAACCCCCACCCACCAGTCCACCTGGATAGGGAGGGGCGCGGCACCTGCTAAATAAAATCGATGTTAACAGGAGATGCGCCACACCCTGAGTTCTTAGGTCACTAAGGGCCACAGACACCAGAGATAATTGTATAAGGATCCCAACAGGGACCGCATTTCATTTATAAAACCACACTTAGCCTTAGCACCGTTGTTTCCCTAGGACACCCCTGGCATGATCTCCAACTGATGGGGAACCTGCTACCTCAGCTCACCCCTCCTTTGAGGGCTCTCAGGGACACTTAGGGTGAGTCTGGCACAACAGACCCCTTACTTAACTCAGGTACCACTCACATGGAGTGTGAGGCCAGAGAATGGCCTCTGTGGGTGGTCCCTCTGTGGGAAGAAGGCTAGCTTAGGGACATCGCATTTGTATTGCCCATGGTGGGCTGGATGGATTCTTCCTAAACACACAAACACACACAGGACATATACATAGATAAAACACATACTAT
This sequence comes from Ambystoma mexicanum, assembly GCF_040938575.1. Lineage (NCBI taxonomy): Eukaryota > Metazoa > Chordata > Amphibia > Caudata > Ambystomatidae > Ambystoma > Ambystoma mexicanum. Next base: position 783,791,522 of record NC_090921.1, on the reverse strand, counting down.
GCTTTTAATAAAAACCTTTATCATCCTTGTGTCTGCGTGTTTATTTGTAAGTGTTCCCTCAGGGAATAAGCATGTGGCCACACTCGCCGGGCCCCTTGCTGCGTGGGTAATGTCTTTGTTGTGTTATTGTTCCGTGACCAGCACACATTTGGTTAGGTGCAGAGGATGGTACTGGATGTCAGGGTTGTTACATCGCGCCAGGAGGATGTTTGGGGTATTTACGTATTTCTTGCTCTACCTGCTTCTAGTTGTGCTTTTGCTCAGTGTTGGCTGCGTTGCTCCCTTTCACCTTCCTTGTTCTCACTCCAGCTTTGGGTGCCCAAACATGTTCTGTGTTCTGTCTGTCAGTTGTGTGCATAGATGGGTGATTACATATATGATTTCCACACAGCAAGGGAGGCACAGGTTGCCTATTCCCCTGTGTACCCTTGGTGGTTCTATTGGGTGGACTAGTGTATATTCTAAGGGTTGCTTTGTGCCAGTGGTTTAGGTAGCAATGTGCAATGTGTTGGTCTGTTGTGTTTGTGTTGGTAAAGAAGGGAGATGTCTGGCATCTGACTTCTCCTCTTTGTCCCTATCAATGTGCATGACTGTCAGAGCCTGCAATGTCACGTGTGGATCTGCGCAGGTGGAATGTTACCTACCATTATGTTCTGCCCAGGACCGTCACAGCGTTTACCTGGGAGGTGGGCATTGGTGGATCCCAATGTACACAGTTACTAATTCTTAGCGGCTTGTTACTTAAATAAAGGACTCTCCAAGAATCTTACTTATCTGGTTATCCCCAACTGCAGCACTAGGCGAGGAATTGACTAGCATTGAGGTTTCCCTTTTAGGCAGCAGCACTGAAATAAATAGACACATTGTTTACTGACGGTTCACTGCATGTGGACAGAGTTGGCCAATAGGCAGCAGGAGTTGTGGAGGGGGAAGTCGGAGCAAATGTTGATAAGGAAGCCTTGGGCAAGTGGTTTCAAGATAAAGGTAGTAAGCAGGAAGATTGCCCTGGCTCAGCTTGCGGTTCTGGCAATGGAAATATCAAGAGGTAATACCTAGTTCATAGTAGGCAGGTGAGTCATAATCCATTGTCATAATTCAACAATTCGGCAAAAAGAACTACTATTGGCACCGCCATCTTGCAGCAATTAGACTCGAAAACCGTAGCAAGCCATGAGCTATTGAAGCTGTTGACAGAGGGCAGAACTAGTTTACCCATGTTCATGTTCAGTGACATCACACAAAGAAAGGCAGGATAGCTATGTGCTCCTGGTACACATGATCCTGAGCAGCACTGCATGGGTCATCATGTTTTATGAACAAGGATTCATTCAGGCTAGCGTGGGCAACAAAACTGTTAACTCTCTACGACCAGGGCAGTGTGATCCATATCAGGAAGTGAGATTCCTCTCAAATAAAGATAAACTCCTTTATTCGTTTATTACACAACAGTACATCCTCTCTCTTAGAGGTCCAGAGTGCAACTACCCTTTCTTCCACAGTTCCATTCCAATAAACGTTCCTCACTTTAACAAATAACATTCTAACATATAACTCTTGTGCCATGGTTCCTGTTAAGCAGGATAAGTATGCAACACAGCTCCTTCTCGCTCCATTTACTCGCTATGAAGCTTTTGAGATCATAAACACAGCAGTGTGATAATACAGTCAGGCCATGTCACAAACTGAAAAAGAAATTATATTTACAAACATAACATTTGCATATATAAATAATCAATAATTATTTCAATCTTGCTACTGTCTGCTTGTTCCAGACCTTAGCTCCAGCCACTCTTGCAAAATTTCCATAATCTTTCTGAAAAATCTTCTCAGTAGAATATTTTGACTCGCATTTCCTCCCTTTCCTTGGCAACTTTATCTTTTTTCTATCCCCTGCATACAACCTCTCACTTTTGCATCCAAACCTGCGATCATATCTAAATTTGGACATCTCTCCACCCTTACAGATTCAGTCCCTGATATGCTCAACATCTGTCAATATTTTAGACAAACTTAGCCATCCCAGTGTCAACAAAGTATTGAATGCAACCTCTAAACACTTCAAATGGTGGTACACCTGTTGTACTGTGAGGAGTAATTCTATATTGAAACATTCTCTGCATCAATGCCCTTTGCCAGTCCCCATTAACCCTTACTGACATTCTTATACCATTGGGGATTTTGCAGAGAGCTCTTCTTATGTATAATTCCCACCAGGGAAGTTGCTAGGTCTGGAAAAGACCCGGGGCTAAGCTGATGTCGGAACTGTTGGGACTGGGGGCTAGCTAGTCTTTTGGCTGTAGCTCCTGAGATTCTATCCGCGGCTACAACCAAAAGATCAGGGGCTATAGCCCCCTTAGCCCCCCCCTAGCAACGCCCCTGATTCCCACATCCCTCGACCAACTTTGAAACTCTTTTGAAATGAATTAAGGACCATTATCACTCAATATTTTTGAAAGAAACTCTTCTCTTCAGCATACCCTTTCCAAGAATTTGATTATACTCTTTGATGGGACATCTCTCAGAATTCCCACCTCTGGCCACTTAGACAACAAATCCATCACTAGTATGATATAATTATCCTGAGCACCCGCAAAGTTCAATGGACCCAACAAACCAACAGCAATCTTTTCCCACAGAGCTCCAGGTGTCTGTGGAACAACCATTGGTGATACTCTAGTCTCCAAAACTTTAACACTGTCTCTACATTCTCCACATTGCTTGATTTGCGCCTCAATGAACTCATCCATTTCCGGCCACCAAAAATATGTTCTTATCACAGACGTTGTCCTGGAAATCCCCATGTGCCCTCCTCGTGCCAGTTGCACAATCGCATCACTCATTCCATCTGGTACTTATAATTTTTGTCCCCTGCACACATACTCCCCTTGAACACTCAGCTCATCCTTTAATGTCTTGTATTTCTTAATCTCACTATCTCCTTTAACTCCTCCATCACTATTTTCAATCCACTTGCTTTTTACCTTTCCCTTCACATCTTGATAAACTTCATCTTCAAAACATTCCTTGATCCAATTCTCCTCTTTAAGAAATTCCTCATCTGCAAATATGTCTCTAATGTCATCTTCTGAACGTATCTCTTCACCATCATCATAATCCTCCATTACTGGATTTCTGGACAAACCATCCGCCACAGCATTTTCTTTTCCAGACACATGTTAAACCATGAAATTCAAACCTCGTAATTTCATCACCCACTTGGCAATCTTTCTTGACAAGCCATCCAAACCCCTGTTGTTAAATATCTCAATTAAAGGCATATGATGGGTTCGTACCACAAACGGTCTACCATACAAATAAACTTTAAATTACATTATTGCCCATACAACAGCCAATGCCTCCAGTTCTATGACTGAGTATTGTAACTCCACTTATTTGAGCACCCTGGATGCAAATGCTATTGCATCTTTCTTTGATCCATTTTGTTGCATCAACACAGCTCCCAAGCCAAATTCACATGCATCAGTGTACACAATGGTCTTCAAATCATCCCTGTAACCTTTCAAAATGAGAGCCCTCATGATATCCTCCTTTACTCCTTTAAATTCAGAATCTCACTCCTTTGACCACACAAGTTTCACTCCTTCACCTCAAATTACTCATTTCACTTGGCAGCCCTTTGACAAATTTAGTATAGTATTCTATTAATCCAAGAAAAATGAAACTTCCATCTTGTTTCTGGGAGTGATCATCTCTGCTACGGCTTTGACTGTACTGCTTTTTGTTTTTACGGTTTTACTCCTTCACCAGATAAATTGTATCCCAAATAGTCGACCTCGGACTTCCTAAACTTGCACTTTTCCAATGTCAAAGTGAGTCAGACTGCCCTAATTTCTCCAATACGTCTCTCAGACAGTCATCATGCTCTAACTCATCACCACCTCAAATCAATATATCATCTTGATAATATTTTACACCTTTATCTCCTCCATAAATGCTATGCATGACCTTCTGAAATACACGTGCTCCTGATATGAAGACAAAAGGCACCTTCACACATTTGAATATCCCTCTATGCGTTATGAACGTTGTTACATCAGATGCCTTTGGGTGCAGCCTAATTTGGTGATACGTCAACCTAAGATTGAGAAGTGAGAATAGCTTAGCCCCACACAAATCGGTAATAATCCGATCAATCTTTGGAAGAGGAAACCTCTCTGCCACCACATTCCTGTTGATCTAGATCTTAAATCTACACAGATTCTAACTACTCCATTGGTTTTCCTTACCACAACAACGGGGCTAGCCCATTTTGGCCCATCAGTACGCTCAATTACATCTTGACTCAACATCCTGTTTAATTCCAACTCAACTTCCTTCCTAAGAGACAATGGCACTTTTCTTAATTTTGACGCTGTGGGACTTGATCCTTTTTTATTTTGATCTTGTGAATGAACCCCTTAAAATGCTCTACTTTTTTATCAGACACACATTGTGGCACCCATTTGTGTACTTCTTGTTCTCCTAAACTTTGCACCTCAGCAACCTCCTTTCCGATTTCTGTGTATACTTGTTCTTCCACATTAGATTTAGTTTAATCCTTAGTGCAGCTTGGCAACTCTAATACAGCAAGTTACCTCCAACACTAGTCACAAATACTCTACTTGTCGTACTCCTCTCTTGAAATACTAGCTTAGCCTGCATTTCTCCTATAATCTCAATTGGATTTTCACCATAAGTATTCCCTTTAACATTAACCTCTCGTAAAACACAACATCCTAGTTTGGACTATTCCTTCCCAATTAGTGTTTAATCAGCACCACTGTAAATTAGCATCAGAATCCCTACACCATTACAGATCTTTTTTAAAATCTTAAATCCCATGACTGCATTCACTACTTGGATGAGTTCTAATCCATTGTGCATCCCAGGTTTCATATCTTCCTCACAAACGTTTTCATTCACATTGCCTCTTCGAACTGAGATTAATCTGCAACATTTGTCTAAATGTTGTCTCCTTCCACGAAATCTAAATTCAAGATACACAGCAGTGCACTCCTGGTCCATGGCAAGATGTTGCATGCTGCCACATCTATAACATTTCTTGGGCTGACGCTCACTGTGTCGATTAACTTGATGATCATTACTCCTTGTGGTAAAATTTCTCCCCTTCCCTCTGTCCCCAGTTCTCCAATCCATGTCCTTCTTAAGCCCATAGCTTGGGGTCAAAGTTCTCCTTCCTTTATGTACCACATTGCTTTCCCCTGGACTTTTATCTTCCTCCTTGCTAAATGTTTTAATGCATGAAACTATATGCTCCACCTGCTTAGCTATTTCCATAGCCTGATCCAGGTTTGGATCTTTTTCTTTTCACAATTCTTCCGGTACTCGATCATTAGCACATTTGATCATAAGCGGATCACATAGATGTTCTTGCTGACAACGTTAAAATTGACATTTAATCGCAAGGCGTCTCAGAACTCTCACAAACTCTTCAATGGTCTCACCTCTTTTCTGCTCCCTTGTAATAAAATGGTACCCAGCCAATATCTTGATTTCTTTCACTTCAAAATGTTTGTCCAATTTGGCAATGCTAGCCTCAAATATGTTTGGGACTACTCAATCACCTTGCTGTGCTGGGTCAGGCAACCTCTTGTATATTTCCTGGCCAGCATGCCCCATCTTACCTTTCTGCAGAGTAATTAGGCCCATACACTGCAAATACGAACTACAAAAAATCTTCCTTCCAGTCTTTCCACTAAACAATTTCCTCCCCAGGCTGGGGCAAACACAATGCTGGCCCTAGTATATTGGCACATAAAACACCTTGTCTTCCCTTTTTATGCTTTTGTCCACACCTCCTTCCTCACTCACAGTATTGAATGTATACTTATATATATATATATCGCCTCTCTTTGCTCCCAATATTGAATATATATTTCCCACACTATCGCAAGTACGTTTGCTTAACCCTCTTGCTGTGTTTTTTTTTCCCCAACAAGGTTATTGTTCACAGGAACACATTCACATGTGCGAAGCAGCGTTCCCGTTGCCAAGCAACCCTTGTGCTTTAGTCCATTATCACGCACTGTAGTGAGCAACCCTTGTGCCTCAGTCCGCCACATGGAGCAGCATCCCCATTGCCAAGCAGCCTTTGTGCTTTATTCCATTGTCAGTCAACGTGGCGAGCCAGCCTTGTGCCTCAGTCCGTCACCACTCACCATGGTGGTTGCATCACTACACAACCAGACTTCGGGACCTGATGCAAGATGAACCAATCCTCGCTCCTTTCGCCATTGGACGGCAGCAGAACCCTTGCACCGTGCCGTGACCAAGGAACAAATTATACAATAGGGAAAATAACACATCCGTTCCAACATAGGCCACTTCATGCCAGGGTGAATCCCTGGTCGCCGGGCAGCGAGACAGACAGTGACAAGAACAGGTACACGGAGGTTCGCACACCGCTCTTGCTTCCCACTCCACTGCAGTTGCCAATAAGAGCACTGGGCGCTCTTCGCCAGTATAATCGGCTGAGATTCCTTGCAAATAAACATAAACACCTTTATTAGGTTATTACACGGCAGCTACAGTGCATTCCTCTCTTAGAGGTCCATGCTCCAACTACCCTTTCTTACAGAGTTCCATTCCAATAAACATTCCTCACTTTAACAAATAACTCTTGTGAGATGATTCCTGTTGAGCAGGAAACATATGTAACAATCCACTTGGAGTGAAATTCAATTTTAGAAATAGGTCAGCGTCAAATAGTAGGTATTAGAAACCAAATAGACCTTTATACGACATGGTCAGGCCGACCCTTCACCATGGACGCATTCACGGACAACGTTTTTGGTAATATTGACCCTACATTGCTAATTGTTACCAGCCCGTAATGTGGCATGTACATTAATTGTTGGGGCCAGAGCACCCTTGGCACAGAGGGCAGAACTATTTGAAACGGCTGTCAAGAGGCATACTCTCGACTGGTGGAACTCCCACCTACATCTGTTTACTTCTCCTTACATTAACAATGGTCCAAAGTGTATAATATCTGTTTTTTTTAAATATATTGTTTGTTTGTTTGTTTATTATATTTATATAGCGCTCCAGACCCTGGAGTAAAAGGGCGCTGAGGACAGGTTACAGGCACAATATATATAGCATTTGCAGTAAAACATTTGTAAGGTTATGTACAGTATATACAAACAGAGGTAGTTAAAATATACAGTTGAGGCATAGGTAAGGCATGTACAGTATATACAGTTTTGTGGACGGCTGGGTCAAGCTTAAGGTTGGGTTTTAATCAGCAACCAACCAATGACAAGCTTCCTGAATAATTGGAAAGATTTGGCCGATTTAATGTTCAAAGGCAGGGTGTTCCAAAGTTGAGAGGCAAGGACCGTAAAGCTTGAGCCGCCCGCTCTTTTAGCAGTGAATCTGGGCACGGTGAGGCATAGAGTGTTGGAGGATCTAGTGATTCTGGTGTCTGGTTTCATGGTGAATTTGTTGGTGAGGTAGGGAGGGGCTAGGTGGTTGAGGGCTTTGTAGGTAAGGCAGAGCATTTTTAAGTCAATTTTTTGTTGAATGGATAGCCATTTGCATGAAATTCTGATGGTGGATATATGCTCGCGTCTAGGAATGTTTAGTGCTGCTCGTAGCGCATTATTTTGGAGAACCTGAAGTTTGTTAATTATAGATTGGTTGGCACCTAGGTAGAGGCTGTTGCAATAGTCTAGCCTAGATTGTATGAGAGCCCCAGCCAACGTGAGGCAACTATTGGTGGATAAGAAAGGTCTACAGGCTCTAATTAGTTTCCCTGTATAGGCGGTAGCTGAGGCTGTTGTGTTAACTTGTTTGGTGAGGTTGGTATTAGTGTCGAGATGAAAGCCGAGGGTTTTTACGTTTTTAGCAACGGGGGTGGTGTTACCGTCGATGATGATGTTGGAGTAGTCAGGGCTCCGTTTTTGTAAATTATTGGGTGATCCGACAATGAGAAGTTCAGTCTTCTCATCATTCAGGCAAAGGCCATGTGTGGCCATCCATGCCTGAATGATGGAGAAGATTTCGGTGATCCTGGTGACATCAGCGCTGTAGTTGCCCGAGATGGTGAGGAGTATCTGGGTGTCATCCGCGTAATTAGTGTAGGTGACACCCAGAAGGTCCAGTTTGTCAAAGAGAGGCTTTGTAAAGATGTTATAAAGGGTGGTGGAGACACAGGAGCCTTGCGGGACACCACAGGTGATGGGGATGGGGTCTGCTGCTGCCGCGGAAGAAGAGACCCTCATGGTTCTGTTGGCGAGGAAGGATTGTATCCACGTGACAGCAGAGGAGGAGAAATGGGCAGCGGAAGAGAGGTGGTTACAGAGTATTTTATGGTCGACCAGGTCGAAAGCTGCTGAGAGGTCTAGAAGGAGTAAGATGGCAGCCTTACCTTTGTCTTTAATGTCATCAATCTGACTTTTGAGGTCAACAAGGGCGGTTTCTGTTCCATGTTGAGGTCGAAAGCCAGATTGACGCAATCCTAGTAGATGGTTAGTCTCTAAGTAGTCCTGAATTTGCAGGTAGGCAACTCTATCAAGGATTTTTAGCAGGAAAGGAACCGTGGTGATAGGCCTGTAATTAGTAGGAATGGCTGGGTCGGGAGATTGTTTTTTTTAGAAAAGGGAGAACCCATGATTGTTTCAGATTGTTGGGTACTGAGTTAGTGGAGAATGAGAGGTTTATAAGCTTGGAGATGAAAGGGGATAGGTCTCTTGCTACATCCTTGATGATTTGAGCAGGGCAGCTGTCCCCTTTGCAGTTTGACGGTTTGAGGGATGTTATGATTTTTTGGACTTCTGGTATGGTTACCTTTTTGAATGTGAAGCCAGAGGTGGTGTTGGTGGTAGTAGGTGTGCTAGGGGTGGAGGAATTGCTGTTGGAGAGTTGCAGTCTTTTGACCTCAATTTTAGTTTGTAGGCCAGTCATTTTATTAGCAAGGGCATCTTGGATGCTCGTGCACCAAGGTTTGTCTTTCATAGACGTGTCAGTCTATGGTTGGGGTTTTCTAACTCCTTCAGGATGGTGAAGAGTTCTTTAGCACTAGAACCTGCATTATTTATTCTGACGTTGTAGGCTTCCTTCTTAGTGTGGATTATCTCCTTTTTGTAGAGGGAGGAGATATTCGTAAGATTAGTTTTGTTTTCAGCTGAAGGTGTCATTTTCCATAAGGTTTCCAGCTTGGCTTTCTCTTTTCTAAGTAATTTGAGTTCAGGTGTATACCAAGAGTTCAGATGAGCTCTAGGTTTACTTTTACGTAGTTTTAGTGAGGCAACAGTGTCAATGGCTTTGGTCATGGCGTCGTTGTAGGTGGCAGGGAGCGTATTTAGAATAGGGAGAACCAGTGGTGTAAGGGATTACGCGGTAATGTTACGCTTGTTCCTGGTCAGGCAGGCTGGTGCGGGGGGACACTGTTTGTGGTTCTGGTTGTTAATGCTAATGTCAAATGATATGAGGAGATGGTCAGTCCATACGAGAGGTTGGGGTGCTTTGCAGGTGATCATGCAATTGTGGGCAGCGAGCCAGTCAATGGTTCTGCCTTTTTGATGGGTAGGTAGAGTGTTGAGTTGAATGTAGTCATGTTCAGAGAGGGCGTTGGCAAGGGATGACGCAGGAATGTCGTTGGGGTCGTTGAGCCCAAGGTTAAAGTCGCCTAGAATGATAATTTGTGAGAGAGGCTTAGAATTTTCAGTTATCAAGGAGGTAATGTCTTCCTCGAAGGTGCCTATGGGACCTGGGGGTCTGTATATTAGTTCCAGAGTGATAGTATTCTTGGGGGTAGTTTGTATTTTAATGGTGAGGTGTTCACATGATTTCAGAGGAGTGGAGGTAACACATCTAATGTCAAGCGAGGATTTGAATATGATAGCTACACCTCCTCCGCGAGCATTGGGTCTGTCGGCCCTGAGGATGGAGTAGTTGTCGGGAACCGCAAGGGTTAAATGGGGACCTGCGGCATCATGTAGCCATGTTTCTGTGGTGGCAAGGAAGTCTAGATCTGCTGAGCGGATGATGTCAGCAATTTCAGTGGGATGGGCAACAAGGGATCTGACGTTAAGTAGAGCACCTTTTAACGAGGCGGTGTTAGCAACGTTGGTGGTGTTCTTTTTAGTGGCCTTGGTCATAGATGTTGCGGGCAGTTTACTGGGTAAGGTGTGAAGTCTGGAGCCTAGTCTGTTGTTGTGGGTAATAAGGTTAGGGTAGGCTGAGGGTCGGTATTCTGGTAGCTTGGGGGGGTTTTGGTTGGTAGCGATGCAGATATCTTTGGTAAGGTTGGGTAGCAGGTTGTCTGTGGTGGCACTGATTTTGATGGTGTGGTGTGAGTGGATACTGTGGGGGAAAGGTGGTAGGGTGGGGAGGAAGGGTGTGGGACAAGGGATAGGGTGATGTCTTGGGCAGCCAAGTTTGGTTAGCCCATTGCTAAACGATATGAAGCTGTTTCTACTGCATGGGGTATTGTTGGCCATGACACAAAAAGGCAACATGATGAGGATGAGCCAGGTGGGCATAGTTGAGAGAGCAGTATAAATTGGGCAGTGGAGCAGTGGGGTGATAAATACTATGGGTTGGGCGCATGCAGGTAAGCGCAGTGGGCGATTATAGGAAATTGGGTGTATACAGGAATGACTTGTATTTTAACAGAGTGGGCAGATTCAGTTATGCTAGTGGTCTAACAGTTATGCTGGTAGTCTAGCAAGGAGTCTAGCAAGGAGGCTGCTTCTGTTGTGCAGGTGGTATGCAAGATAGTCAGATTCGATATTTACTAATGCAGTATAAAACAGGCTAAATGCAGCTATGCAGGTATAGTGCAGCAATAGGCTAGGTCAAATATGCTGGTATTATGCAAAGATAGGCAGATTCAATATTTACTAATGCAGTACAAAACAGGCTAAATGCAACTATGCAGGTATAGTGCATCAATAGGCTAGGTCAAATATGCTGGTATTATGCAAAGATAGGCAGATTCAATATTTACTAATGCAGTACAAAACAGGCTAAATGCAACTATGCAGGTATAGTGCAGCAACAGGCTAAATGCAGCTATGCAGGTATAGTGCAGCAATAGGCTAGGTCAAATATGCTGGTATTATGCAAAGATAGGCATATTCAATATTGTGAAGCTCATGATGTGTCTCTATTGGTGCCGTATATATTTGTATTAAGGCAGCAGTGGGACGTAGCAAACAAGGGGAGTATAACCTAAATGCTTATGGCATAAAGAGTTACATATAGCGTAGGTAGTTTGGGGTATTAACAGGGGGTCCACCAGGTGGACTAGCAACTATATTACAACCATATTATCCAGCTAAGTAGTGACGGGCACAAATACACAGAAAGTAAACGGAGATGAGGCATGATATGTGGGAACAAGTACAGGTAGTGGAGGTGCAATAGGCTAATTGTCATGCAAGTCGTTGTGGGCATATGCACTGTGATGTAAGTAGCAACAGTAAGCACGGTAGGCAGGTGATGGATTCAATGGCTAGGGATTCGGACACAATAAGCATAAAGTATGTAGGCAAGGTTACCGTAGCATGTGCAGTGACATGATGAACGTTTACTTGCACGCGACAGCAGCGAGGGCAGTACATACATTTGGGATGACATAGGGGACCAACGTGGTACGTAGCTCGTAGCGGACGGTGGTGGAAGTGGATACACCTCAGGAGTGCATGAGCACATAGTCGGGATGGGACGTAGTTTCGGGGGGGTGGGTGGGTAATGTAGTACATAGGATGCATACAAGTTATAGTGCCAGCCTTACCCAAGCCGTATGATCAGATGGTGTAGCGGCTTACACGGGGGGAGTCAGCACGGCAGGGCAGCGTTCTGGGTGCATGAGCGATGTGTGGGGGATAAAGACAGGCAGGCCTCCAGTCTCCTCCCGGCTCCGACAGGCTCCGACAGGGTGTTAGCCTTGGTTGCAGGGCCGGCTTCGCCTTCCAGCGATTCGCAATTGGCTTCTTGTGCAGCGTGGAAGCCAATCAGGTGATTGTGGCGGGCTTCTTGGCACGGCAGAAAAAAGGGCTTCATTAGGCAAAAACAAGGGTGGCGACCATCTTGGAAAGATAGAACCCTCGTGGTTCTTAATGGCACTGTGTAGATAGAAAGCCTTTTCGTTTTTAAAACTGCTTCTGATTCAGTCTGTGAGGGTTAGCAGTACATCTAGGAGACAAGTCCAGGCAGATTGCACTTTTTATCCGTTCGCGCTCGGTGCACAGAGGGTGCTCGCAAATGGGCAGATGGATAGTGGGGGCCCTTGGGCTTAGCTGCTAGTCAGGGTAGGGTGTAGGTGGTGCTGCTCCTGCAGCACAGAGTGGGCTCCAGCTCCACAGGCAGGCTTGATCAGTCTTATAGTAAGCATTTCTGCTATTGCAAAGGGTTGGCCATTTTTTGCCTTTATTAGAAAGACAGATGAAAAAGACTTGCTCGAGAAGACTGAGTTTATCAGTCACTGTAAGAAAGAAAACATGTTGGGATGTCAGGAGCAGGAGGAGTACACGCAGGCCCTGACATGGGCTTCATAGGAAAGGCACCTGCTAGTCTATGGCTAGCACGTGGGGGGGGCACACCGGGCACTCAGAGGGTGCCAGGATGGGCGTGCAACACCCCTGCCTCGCCCCCTGGCTCTGCCCCTGAACTGAGTTTTTTATTTAGGGCGTCATGCCATAATGGGTCAGTTCGATAGCAAAATGTACAATGGTATTCTTTTCATGATAAAACGCCCCTCATTGCAGCGACGTTGGAAAGTTGCCCAGTTTACAAAGATGAAGGAAGATGCGTAGACTTTCTGCTTTGAAATTGCCTGGTGTATGGGAGGATAGGTCCAAGAGACCCCCCTCCCCTGCAGCCCCCCCTTGTGGAGTCCATGGCTCGTCGGGGGTCCCCCCTGCCACCAGGCCCAGGTGGCGGGTGGACCGCTGGCTGAAACATTGACCAAACGTGCTGTATTAAGCTAGGCCCTGGAAACCATTTTGTGAAACCAGAATGACATGAGCCCCTGTGCGGCGCAGCACGGCCCCCCACCCTTGGAGAATTCTCACTTGTCCCTGCGGCCGCAGCTCCCTGGCAGATACGCTGAGAGCCCGTTCCCACGACCAGACAGACATGAGCTAGTGCTAGAAACAAACACTGTAACATTCACCTTCCGCAGTGTATCACTGTCCACAGTGTGACCCCGGCCAGCAGGGCCGGGGTGGAAAAGAACTGTAAAATGGTCCCCCGACAAAAGCAGAGACTCTAAATACCAATATGCCAACTGCCTGTGATAAAGCCCTTTTCTCCACGACCTTTTGATAAAATATGTAAACTCCATGAAGATGGCAGAATGTGTGTTCATGTGGCATTCTGGTTGAAATACCCATATCCCCGTAGCTATGCGCAAATGGTAGAAGTGTACCGGGTTCTATGTTATATGTTTCTCCGAGAAGAATGTACTCCAAGGCCCTATGCCAAAACTGAACTAATGCTGCTAGATTCCAAAGGAAAACTAGTGAAACCGCATTGGGAGCTCATGTAAATTGTGTAAGAAAACGCATAGAATGTATTTGAATGTTCAAGCTCACCATGTGTCACTGCCATCAGTCTCATTGACCAGTTGTTCCTGCGTGCTCCACCAACCTTAATACTACCTCGCTTATCGTGCATGCATAGAGTGTAACAAAATGTCGTGGTTGTTAAATACTTAACATATAGTTAACAATAGCAACATTGGTATAGGTAACACATTTGAAATGGCCATGTAAAGGCACTAACAATGTAGACATGTAAGCTTTGAAGGAAAAGCTCAATGAGTATTGTACAGTATATGAATTATTATGTCTTTTTGTATAACCTGCAAACACACGAGGAAAATACTATTGTGGGCATATCGAAGGCCACTTCCCCTCCATCCCCAGTGAAGCCTGCCAGATGAAAGGCAGAGGCCCGGGCTGATCTGTCTCACCTCCCCCAATTCGGCTGGAGCCGCTTCAAGCATTCACGTTCCCCCATGGGAGCATTCGCAGCTCCCATGGCCACGACCAGCCACCTGAATTATTTACAACCCAGCAGTAAACCCCGGCCAAAAGGTGCCCTTTCTTAGGCTCCACGACCCACCAGTTCACCCCAGGTTAATGGCCCCTGTAAAATTAGGACACCCAATATTATAACAACACTGTAGGAACCCATTCATAATGACTTCTAACGAGACACGAAAACTTGGACAGCTCACCCCTTGCCCTGAGACCCAGCCTCGTGACCTATGATACCCGGCCAACAGGATGATGGTAACCATGTATTGATGTATCACCAAAGGACCCCACTCTAGGTGCATTCCTCCTGTGTTGCATTAACCTGTAGAATAACCTAGTGTAGGATTTACAGGGAAAGATAATATTGCGGTATTGAATGCGGTGTGCACAACAGCACCGCCCGGATGAGCCCAGCTGACCTGCCCGGCCCACGTTGGCAACCAGTGACGTCCACCAACCACAGCGCACCACATCACAGCTGCACCTATAGTTAGTCGTCGCCACCCAATCCCCACGCCCATGTGCCCCCTATAGTGAGTAGGTTCTTATGACGCATTTTGTAAATATATACGCCTGTCTTTGCAAGTGTCAGACAGAGCGCTCTCGGAGTTTGCAGAGTCCTTTGCATGCCCTATTTTGACTTATATAAACTCCCATTAAGCTCACCCGCACTTGGTCTTAGCCTTATTCCCATCTTGGGAGAGTCCATTATTGCCTCTCATTGCGGGGAGGGTCGTGCTATCAGGGGCCGCTCGCCTTCACTGGCCATATTTTTGAAGTGTGCAATCTTAGTCTGAATTCAAATGTGAATAAAGTGGGTGTTCGTGCAACCTTTGGCAGACACAGACAGTATATGAGCATGTTAGCTGGATTAAGGTTAATATTACTGCTTGATCATATGAATCCACACACAGATGGGATGCCAATACACGCTTGAGGTTGAAATATGCTGACAGATTTGGTAGGCATATTGTGTCAAGGATTTCATTTCGCTATTAGTAAATACCAATTGAAATAACTACATACATCTTTGATAATGCCCACAGGGAACCTTCTTTGAAGTTGTCAGAAAGATGTTTATTCACTTGACTTCGTGGGTGGCATGAGGACATGAACAGAAGACACATAGAGAGCTACTCCAGCTATTGAGTTATTGAGTGCACAGAAAGTAAGCTGTTTTGTATGGCTTCCTTAGTAAGACATTTAGTAACTCTTTCCATGTCCAAATTATGTGTCTCCCTGCTGTGACCTCATAGAAGAGGATTATGGGAGTAATAATGCATTTATATGACGTCACAGCAAGGGGATACAGCATTTTCTCTACTGGGTTTTCTGCTGTTAATGATGCTTTGCGGTGAGGGGAGAGTGAACCCAGGGCTTCATTACAACGGTGGCAGCATTTCTTGTTGAAATGCTGCCAAAGTCATTAACAGGTAAATCCTCCAAATTCCAAATGGAGTCCTAGGAATGGGGCTTCACACTGCCTTTCCACCAATCGTAATCGAGCATATTTAATGTGATTGCTAAGGATGGAAAGGCAGTGTGGACCCCCATTGCTGGAGTCCTTAGACAGTCATTCTATCACTTCTTTATGGAGGTAACGTGAAGGAAAAACCTCACCTCGAGCAAGTGCTGGAGGTACTTCTTCCACTTTACACCCACACTTTGAATTTTGGTGGTCCAGGAAATGTACGTAAAGTGTCAGTAATGGCATTGCCACCGGTTTACTGCCCATTTTTCCACATCGCGATACTCCTAATGAGTCACTTGGTAATTTTTATCTCGTATATAATCGGTCACATTCCACTCTGCAACACCTGCAATGCAGGTCGATAAAGGACAATGAAGGGGCCGGACAATGGGTGTGGGGAGCAACAAAGCATATCATTGTAGATGGGTAGCTTTCAACTATGGGGTGCATTTTGCCTCAGTGTTTGCGCTAAGGATGCCACTCGGAACCCCTCAGTGGATTACATGCCCATAGTTAATAGCTGCTCACCTAACATTCCAGAGGTTGGTTTCAGATGGTGATCGTCAAGAGAGTTACTCTAGGATGTTATCTCACATGTGTACTGATGAACAAGAAGAAAGTCATCTGATTTCTGGACTTCCACAAACCCAAGATGGTTGTTACTGTAGCTGGACTTTGTGATAAGAACCTCAAGTGATCGCAACCTGTGGATGAATGGTTCACTACAGGGCTGTTCCTGCTGAATGGAGCATACTGGAGATTGGCATCTACCTGAGCCAATCCTGACTGACTATTTAGAAGTTAGGAAAAATTATACTGTACGTGCCTGTACGCAGTGATGAGATTCATTAATATAGTGTGATTTTTTGGGGGGGGGACGTTAAAAGTAATTAGAGAGAAACCAATATTACAGGTTCTTAGTGTAAAAGACAGGAAACTTTAGAATATGATTGTTATTTGTTTAAGACATTCCTGTAAATATAATGATAGTTGTGTCTATGAACCATAAGTGACATTCTAGGGTCTATCTGCGGTACCGGATGTTCCAATCCTGGTATGCGCGCAGGACCAGTATGGCTCACCTTCAAATCCTTCAGTCTCTGTGCTCCGCAGAGAGAGAGACGCATTGTGAAATTGCCAGCAGTAGGGAGACCAGAGGCCCAGAGCTTTTTGTCGCAAGTAGGTCCTCTGACTCAGCCGACAATCATCCTGTTAGTTACACACCCCTCATAACTCGCCTCTCCCTCTGCCCTATCTTCTCACGCCATCCCCACCCTCTCAGTTCTCCTCTTGGGATGGGTTTTATCCCCCATACCCTCCCCTGGACTGCCTATGTGTCCCACCGCTCGTCCCACCCCAGCCCCCTCCCCACCTTGTATCTTTGGCCCACTGCTCATCACTAAGTGGTCTATCATTTGGACAGGTCGACTTTTTAGAGGGGCTACCACTTCAGCCAGGCCACCAATTACTCATGAGCACTTCCCCAAATGATCAGTTGGTGTCAAGTGAAAGACCCCGAATCAAATCTTTAAACGACGGAGGAGGGTGCTGCCTGTTGTTTGAGAGAGGGGAGCATTTTACTTTAGGCCGGGCCTTTAGGTCTTTTAACAAAACATCATTGCATATGTGGCACTGAATATATTTAGAGAGAGAGGAAAGAATTTAAAAGAAAATACATTTTTGTTTAGAGCAGAACTTTAAAAGGATTATTTTAGTCAGTGTTCAAGATTATAAAATGTATTTTTTATTTTTGTAAACATGATTTAAAATGAATTATCTGTATGTAACAAAGGGTACCGGTTTAGGGACTTCGGGATTGTGTTCATGGCAGATTGAATTTTCTCCACCAGCCCTATCATGTCACCATCACCTCACCAAGTTGCTTGCACATTTTTTGCTGTACTAGCTTCTGGGAGCAGATTTGTTTTAATTAAGCTTTAGCCTAAAGCCAGGGACGTCATTTCACCAAAATGCCAGGGATAGCAGAAGTGACATCACACGACCCTTAACCCCGTGATGACATCCCAGGAAGTGATGTCACTTGATCACACCCCAAAGTGATATTGCGGGAAGAGATGGAACACGACTTTTCACTCGTTGACAAAACAGGAATTGGCATCACATAGCATTGCACACTACAGAAAATATGGTTATGATATTACTATAATGTGCTGTACATTTCATACAAGAATGGATCACCATATGTATCGTTAAGATGAGTGTGTATAGGCCCATATTACCAAATTACTGTGAATGCAAGCAGACGTCCAGGACCAAACGATAATGATGTGTTATTATATAGCACTTACGTTTAAGCGCTTTATATAAAAAAATATATACACCCAATATCACCCAACCTGTGTTGGTACTCATTTATTGACCTCAGAAGGATGAAAAGCTGAGTTGAGGCGTTTAAGAACAGACTTAATCAGTGACTCACCCCCTGAAGTGTGCCTGAAATAAACCTTTAATGAGTTTAGCAATTATTGTATAGAATTCCAGAAAGACACATTATTTGGTATTCCTATTCTTTCTTATTTAGGGTCAGTTCTGAAAGTGTTAGACTTGTGGCACTCCTGTTCTTATTTTTCTTATTTTTTTTAATGGTCCTGAACAAGAAAGCCAGCCACTCCAGAAGTAAAGAGCCACATGGTGCTGGCCACAGCCCAGTAGCTTGCATTACAAAAAGAAAAAAACGTTTTTTAGAGGTCGCAAGGGAGACCAGAGAGGTCGCAGGTGCGACCTGTGGTGACCCCTAAATGACATCCCTGTCTTTACCTCATGATTACTTTCACTAACAAAATACTTGTAACACTTAGTTGATATACTGCTTTGATAACCTTTCTCTTCTAGCTGATATGTACAAACTGAATTATGCTACGTGATTATATATCTTATTGCATGTTTCTCTGTGACCATACACTTTGGGCCTCATTACAGTTTGTCAGTCCGGTAACCAGAAAACTACAAGTTCTGCTCATGGGTGCATTCCCGCCCTATGGATCTCAATAGGAATCGGGAATCATTTTTAACGGCACCCGGCAATGGGGAAATACAGGGTCCGCCAGAGCTGTAATACCCCTGTATTTCCCCATTGCCAGGCGCCGGAATAATTTGCAAGTTCGGCGGGAGCCTGCAGGTTTTACCGGCAAGGTTATTCCAATTGGTGAATCAGAACACAAGAGCCGCTCAAAAATGCTTTGGGAAAGGACCCCTCCGGGGATTACACGATGTGAACTGTCTAGGATTGTGGAAATGGCCATGGAATCATATTAGCACAAATAAGCTAACAGGATGACAATCCTACTCACCATTCAGTAGGAACCATCCAGAAAGATCCAGCTTAAGTGATAGATGAGTAAGGGACATCTGCATCGACGATGGACTTCTGCATATTCCTGAATGAACTGGATGGACGAGGGAGGCCTCCTTCTAGCAACTGGACAATGGGTCTCTGTTGTCAAAAGTTCTTGGTTAGGTTTCAGTTTCGGTCATGAGGGTCTGGTGGGTGGGTGAGGTTATTGGGGGATTGTGGGAAGAGTAAACATGTAGCTCTGTTGTTTTTTTTTAAAGACAATTAAGCCTTCGCTGGCTTTGCTACTGTCGTAGAATGATTGCTTGAGCTCTGTTTCTCTGATGTTTGGTGCTGCAACTTGGACTTGTGCACCAAGGGAGTACTGCTGACTTGCAGACCACTTTCCCCCAAAAACTGAAATTTAAGAAATTCTATTAAAAACGTAGCGTGGTGTTTGATCCCTGTAATGCAGGCATTGGTACACCCAGACAAGATGGGATTTATACCGGACAGGGCCACCATGCATAATTTGAGAAGTGATTTTTGATCCTGGATATTTATTTGTATTTATTTCATTTTATGTATACATTTATAGCAGCACACATAACCTGTAGGCATCTAGGCACTAGTTACAATACAGTACAGACAAGGTGATAGAGGGAAGGGGTAGTGCAATTGTTATTTGAAGAAGTGCGTTTTGAGTTCCTTTCTGAACACAGAGTGGGATGGTTCAGCACGCAAGTGGGGAGGGTTGTTCCAGAGGATAGCCACCAGACTGGGAAGCTGGAGCCTCTGGCTCTTTTGTGGTGTCTAGGTGTAGTCAGGCAATGTTTGTAGGCAAATTGCTGAGATCTCGTAGGGGCTTGTCTTTTCAGCTTCTGAGTGTGGTATGTCAGCACATGACTGGATAAGCACTGGTGGGTCTTAGAGAGCATCTTGAATTTAATTCTATCTCTGACCGAGAGCCAGTGACAAATCATTTGGCTTCTGAGATGTGAGCGTGTTTAACCAGGTCCATAGATGCCCACAGGGCATTATTCTGTATCACTTGTAGATAATGTAAGGTTTTTCTGAGATTCCAAAAGTAGTGAGTTAGAATAATCCAACTTGGACCGGTTCAGTGCTTGGGCAACAGTAATGCGATTTCCTGTGGAAAGGAATGGATTACTGGTGTTGATCAGCTTTGTGGTGTAGGCTGAAGTTGAGGTAATGTGGTTGACCTGCCGTGACATGTTGAGGGTGGCATCTAGGTAGACCTTCTATGTTTTTACTGAAGGGGTAACAGGGATATTATGGCCATCAATGGTGAAGGCTTTGAAAGTGTTATCAAGTTTGGCGAAGCGGGCTGGGGATCCAATGAGCAGTAGCTCTGTCTTTTGTCATTCAAACAGAGGCTGTGCATGGCCATCCATGTTTGAATAGTTTCATAGATGGTATTTACCTTGACTCTATCTTGGGTGTGGTCATCGGTGAAGGGGATACGAATGAGTGTGTCATCAGCGTAATTTGTGTATGACGTGGCAAGGGAGTCGAGGAGGTCAAAAAGAGGCTTTGTATAGATGTTGCAAATGGTGGGCGAGACACAGGAGCCTTGGGGAACACCACAGGAGATGGGTGTAGGGGCAGCCGCTGCATTGGCGGTGAAGACTCTTGAGGTTCTGTTGGATAGGAAGGAAGAGATCCATTTGGCGGTGTCAGGAAAGAAATACACAAAGGTAGTGAGGTGGTGGCAAAGTGTCTGGTGGTTGACGAGGTAGAAAGCTGCTGACAAATCGAGAAGGCGAAGGAGAGAGAGCTTTCCAGCATCGATTGCATCATCCAACAGTTTTTTTAAGTCCAGGAGAGCTGTCTCACTACCATATCTGGGGAGGAAGCCTGATTGCTGGGTGCCTAGAATGTGGTGGGATTTGAGGAAGTCTCAAATCTGGAGGTAGGCTACTTTGTGAATTTTCAGCAGGAAGGGGACCGTAGTAATGGGGCGGCAGTAAGTGGGGATTGTCGGCTATAGAGAGGGTTCTTTGAGCAGGGGGCAGACCCATGATTCCTTGAGGGTAGTTGGGACAGAGCAGGTGGCAAAGGAAGAGTTTGTGGTGGCCGCGATTAGCGGGAGCAAAGACTCAGTACAGTCTTTTACAAGGAATGCTCGGCTGGTGTCACCTTTACATTGGGATGGTTTGAAGCCCCTGATTATGGTAGCCAAGTCAGGGACTAAGATGGGTTGTAAATGGAAGCGGGGGCTATTTGTGTTTGTTCCTGGTTGAGGGAACAATGGCGGGGCAAATAGTTCTCGTGCACTGGATGGGGCATTTTTGATTCTATTGCCTTAGTTAGAGGCTTGTAATTTGTGGCGCTGTGAGAGAGAGAGGTGTTGTTTGTAGTGGTAGGGTTTTTCAACCAAGCAGCATCAGCTACTCTTTTTTGGGTGCATAGGACACGGAGGTCCATGGTGTACCATGAGTTCTGGTGTCTAGTGTATTCAGCTTTGCAGGCTTTGAGCGGGCATAAGGAGTCAACAGCATTGCCTAAGATGGTTTTATAGTGGTCTACCAACATGGCTGCATCCTGGGAAGTGGGCATAGGATGGCTGGGCATAAGGAGGTGAGGTTGCGGGTGCTACGTGCAAACAAGTGGGGTTAGGGGCAGAGCAAGTAGTTATATCGGTTTTATGTTGGCTGCTGGGGATAGGGATAGTATATGTGTTGATATGGTCGTCTGACCATGACTAAGGGGCATTTGAGTGGACAGATATGTTGCATCCGTGATCCGGCACCCAGTCAAGAATACGTCTGTGGGTATGCGTAGGATTAAGGATGCGTTGGGCACAGCCTTGGGCAGATGTGGATTTAGTGACGGCTGAAGCTTCTGTGTCGAACAAGCCATTAAAGCCGAGGTTAAAGTAACACAAGGTAATGAGCTGGGTAGAAAGCTTGAGGTTTGTGGATATGAGTCGGGAGATGTCGTCTTCAAAGGTAAAGAATCTGCCTGGCAGACGATGGAGGAGGTGGAAATTGATGGTGGCGTTGGCCTAGCAGGAAAGTTTAGCAGAGAACGACTCACAATTTTGGAGCTGGGTGGTGCTGATCTGGCGGAATGTGAGACTGTCTTATTAGATGAAGGCTACACCTCCACCTTCTCTGCTTGTTCTGTCGCAGCATAAGATGTAAGAGTCTGTCGGGACCACAATGGAAAGTGCTGGGCCGGCAGTAGGGGTCAGCCAAGTTTCCGTGATGGCTAGGATATCTGGCTTGTTCAAGGTAATAAAGTCCAGGATATCTTGGCAGTGGGCTACTAGGGATCTAGCATTGAGCAAGATGCATTATTCCATTATGCAGGTATTGGTTGGGTGTTATTAACTTTGGCATGGGAGGTATTGTCAGGCGTGGTTAGACAAACTGTATGGACAGGTAAGTAGGGCGGTGTGGTGCGAAGCCTGAGACTTGATAAATACAGGGATGCATCATAGAAGATAACAATGGTCAGCTTGGACTTGTATAAGATCTTTGACTCGATCAATTGGGGATTCCAGTGGATGGCTCTGGGGAAGATGGGTCTGGGGGTTCAATTCATTGACTGGGTGAGGCTCCTGTATGGGGGCTAGACTTCTAGGGTGCAAGTTAATGGGGCTATCTCAAGTGTCTGGCAGGTTGGGCGAGGCACGTGACAAGGCTGCCCGTTGTCTCTGTTGGTCTTCGCATTAGTCATTGAACCACTGGCTCAGTATTTCAGAAGAGGCATGAGGATGCAGGACTGAGGTTGGGAGGGGTGACGCACAATATCTCCCTATACGCGGACGATGTGCTTTTATATGTCTTTGCCCTGATTAAGTATCGCAGCATCACAGTGAGTGCCAGCTCAGACTGGGTATATCAGTGGAACGTCGTGCAGGGCGGTGGCACATTTTGGCAAGCTCACAGAATTTTGAAAAAGGTTCCCCATTTAATTGATGGGGAGGGTAGCACTGGTGAAGATGATTATGCTGCTGTGGCTATTGTATGTGTTTCAAGTGATGGCCATGCCCCTGCCCTCATCCTGATTTAGAGTTCTACACAGGATGTCTGAGCTACTCTGGAAAGGGGTGTCATTGAGGATAGCATTGGCAGCGCTGCAGTTACCCAAAGGCAGAGGGGGCTGGAGCGCCATACTCTAGTGCCTATTATCGGGCCTCAGTGGCACAGCATGTGGTGGATTGGTTTATTAGTCAATAAGAGGATCGGGTCATGGACTGGTTGGGGGTCGAAGTCGCACTGTGCAGATTGTTGGAGTTGCTCGGTACACCGGTTCAGGAGCTTTTGCCGCTTCCCACCCCGGGGAGCACTATTATCGGGATCTGGTGGCCGGCCACTAAACTCCCAGGGCAGCGGATACCCTTAATACCAGAGATGCCCTTGACCGGAGGAAGGCTGGGATATGTACTCGAGCAGAGGGGGGTGGGGGAGGCAGTGAAAATCAGGCGACTGGGGAACACAGAATTGGTAGGAGACATCTATAAAGAGGATAAGGCCAACACCTTTGCAGAGCTTGGGGTGGACATCCGTCTGTACACCTTAACTTTCTGGAGTTTGCTACCTTGTTGGCAGAGGACAGGGCGGCTTGGGATGGCTTCCCGGTGAGGCCCTGGATACACAGGATGAATGCGACACTCATACAATTGGCGGGTGGTGGCAGAAATTGGTCTGAGCTTTATGCTGCGGATAGGGCTGAACAGGACCTAGAAGCTGAGGCATTAATACTCAAGTGGGAAGGAGATATAGATGAACAGTTCTCTGATAGGGAATGGAATAGGGTCCTCTCGTATAAGAAAAAGGTATCCAGGAATGTGCAATTCCAATGGATCCATATGTCCCTCTAGTGAGGGTTGCTAAAATGGCACCAAGAGCAGACCCGAACTGTTGGAGATGTGAGCGGGTGCAAGGGACATATCTACACATGTCGTGGGTGTGTGAATTGCTGAAGGGAGTTTGGGAAGAGGTGCGGAACAAATGTCCGGGTTGCTAAAGGTGAAGGTTCAGCCAACTGTGAAGCAGTGCCTCCTGGGGTTATGGCCACTTTCCAGGGTGTTGGCGTTAGGTCTCCTACTTGCAAAGCGTGTGATAGCCATGGCATGGAAAGCACAGGCTGGGCCGCGGTACTGGCGAAGGGGAACGCGAAGGTGGATTAGGGCTGAGAGAGATGTTGCTTCGTCACAGTGTCACACAGAGGATGATGTATTTCGGTGCAGTGTCTGGCACAAAGTCTGTGCTATGCTCGATGCCAGGTCAGACCCGTGGCTGCTGTAGAATGGGTGGGATATCGGTGCTGGAGGCAGGATGGGGGAGGAGGCTCTCTGCTCGTGCTAAGGTCTGAGGGTGGCATTCCAAGTTTGTTTGTTTGTTTGTTTGTTTGTTTGTTTATTAAGTTCTCTCAGGCCTTATTGTGGACTGTTCCGAGTATCGAGTGAACAGAGGTAGATGTATTATTCCTATGGGGAGTTGGGCCATGTTGTAGTATTGTATTGTATTGTTTATTTATATAGCGCCAATACACAGGAAAGTGTTTCAAAGCGCTCAAGGAAGGTGGGAACAAGGGGAAAAAAACAACAGTCGCTCAGAGCCCTTGAAATTCTGAAAGTTCCTCCATAAAAGGGGGGCTGGGGGATTGGAGGGAGGGAGAAGTTGTAGTATTTGAGTCCGTCCTGAAGAAGGGAGGTATGCACTTTTCTACATGTAGGCATAGCTTATTTGTGTCAATCAACCGGTTCTGCTAAAAGATACTTTTCCTTGACAAGGTAACCAACTTAAAGTATGCATCATAATCAAGATAAGGAAACATTTGTCCAAAACAGTAGGGAGCTTATTCTGATTAATATTAAGAAGATCAAAAAGACAGCATGCCTCCACAATTAGGGTATTAAAAGATTTTGATGATAAACTAAGGGATCAGCTTAATCACTTGATCAGGGGAAGAAACAGGACCAGTACCCGCTGTGAGGGGGTCAGAAATGAGAGGCGGACCCAAAGTTGTAATGTTTTCAACATCTGACATCTTCATTAAACAAAAAGGGTTGGATGAAAGCCTGTCTGTCCCTATCCTAAAGAGAGTTTCCCTACCTAGGACACTAAAAGTAAAGATCAGACTTTGTCTCGTCATCAAACAAATAAATTGTCCATGGCCTGATTACAAGAATGGACGTAATGAAAATAGGAAGGCGGAATGTTATTACGAGCATCGTTAACGGGTCCGGGCCATTATGACCTGACAACCCACCAATACCGCCACCGCCCATAGCGTGCCCCTTCATACGGGCTCGCTCGCGTACACGTGGGTGGCAATCGGCGGTGAGTGGACAATGCATTCAGAGCTAAACACTTCTGACCTGAACCTCCCAACCCGAACATGACACATCACTGCCACACAGTGGACCAATGCCGTACATCAATGTCAACATGTAAGATGCCCAACCAGGCCACCATGGGTCTGTCAAGCGATGCATGACTGAACATGATTACAACTGTGCCAATGTGGCCAGTGTGACTAGGCACAGTGTAGCATACACTGCAATCATGGGATGCAAGACATCGTTCCGCATCCACAGTACATCCATACCAGCATGCAAGTAAACACCCTGCATCATCTGTAGAACGCCATCCAGACCAGCAGACCATATTGCAGTACACAATGCATCCAAATAATGTCAGTGCATACGTACAGGGACACGTGCATGTCAACAGCAAATAGCTGCGGCCATAGCTGTGAATCCTGAATGTGACAGCTCAGAATGACTCACACAAACCTCTCTGTACTCCCATGCAGGTGATGGAGGATAGCCCTTGAAGCCGTGGCTACTTACCCCCGTGCGGAACCCGCGTAACAGCCATGAAGAGGAGTACAATCGGGTACATATCCGTACACATGTGGTGATTGAGCAGACCTTTGGCTTGTTGAAGGCGCGATTTCTCTGCCTAAGCAGATCTGGTGGATCACTCCTTAATAGCCCTGATAAGGTGGTAAGATCACCATGGCCTGTGTCATGCTGCACAACATGCGCGTCCGGAGAAATGTACCACTGCCACCTGACATTGACATGCATGCACTGGGTGAGGATGATGAGGATGAAGATGGAGGAGAAGCAGCACCCCTGCCAGTATGTGATGCACAAGATGGACGTGCTGTACGCCAATCACTGATTGACAAATACTTCTGACCCACAGGGATGTTGATGGATATGTGTCACTACTACACTGAACAATGGGTCCATGTGGACATGCACACAGGGAATCTGGGGAGGTGGGCACTGTGCACTGACATGAATGAAATGAATACACACAAAATGAACAATGTCCAGGCATTGAATGATTTTGTACACAACGGGTGTATTAATATGAACTACAGAAAAGTGCTACCCCTCACCCACTGCACCAAAACACCCCATACCCCCAATGAACACCCCATACCCCCAATGAGCACCCCATACCCCCAATGAACACCCCATACCCCCAATTAATACCCCATACCCCCAATTAACAACCCATACCCCAATGAATACCCCATAACACCAATGAACACCCCATACCCCCAATGAAACCCCCATGCCCCCCAATTAACACCCCATACCTCCAATGAACACCCCATACCCCAATTAACACCCCATACTCCCAATTAACACCCCATACCCCCAATGAACACCACATACCCTCAATTAACACCCCATACCCCCCAATGAACACCACTGACACCATGTAACTCACTCCCATTGTTATCCAACATTATTTTCGTCCTTACTTGCTCTCCGGGGGCAGCATTTCTGATTGCCTCGCACTCCGCCTTGTCTGACGCACAGGGCTGGAGGGTGCAGAGGAAGCGGCTGTGGAGGATGTGGGTGTGGTGGATGGGGTAGTTGCCGCAGTGATTGCCACGGCTGGCACGGGTTTTTGCTGCTGCATGTGCTGCAGGATTGAGGTCAGGACCTGCGTGACGGCCCCCAGACTGTCTCGCATCATCACCGCAGACGCATTGATGGCGGCAGTGTTCCCCGCTATGGCCTGCGCTGTCTCCTGCCTGGTGTCCTCACTCTCCGCAACATATTGCCGTACAAGCTCCAGCATTAAGTCCTGTCTTGCCTCCACCCTTGCTAGCCGTGCCTCAAGGTTGGTGGGGGCAGAAGTGGCTGAGGGTGCAGCGACTGGGTGTCCATTGGCAGGACTGGCCTCGGGGGTGGTGGAGAGGTCTGAGCTGTGGAGAGCAGGATCTGCGATGGTGTTGGTGTGTGTGTCCTGAGTGTGGGATTGGGGGGTCGACAGGGGGCTTGGGGAGTGTGGACATGACACATGTATCAGGCCTCCTCATCCACATACTCATCTGCTCCAACTTCTATGTCGCTCTGTGGGGCAGTGGCAGCTGTCTCACCCACTGAACTGGTTTCTGCTGAATGGGTGCCACTGGCCTCGCCTTCTGCTGGTGTTGCCAGCTCTGTTGTTCCGGTTTCTGCCATAGCTGTGGGGCCCTCATGTGCGGCCATGGCCTGGGCACTCGCCCTGGGTTTTGGTGTGGCCTGCGAGGCTGCCTCGGGTCTTGCCTGTGGGAGTTGTCTTGTGCCGGGACGTGGATGCCCTTGTGGGTGTTTCCTCACTGGCATCCTCTCCATCGGTGCCTGGGGGGGTAGAAGAGATGCAGGGCATCAGTGATGGTGTTACATGCAAGATGCATTATATGGTGCTGTAGAGAATTTTATTTATCATGCATTTATATCTTACAGGTGTGTCACACAGGGTAGTTTGAAGGGGGCATTTTGGCATTTGCCGTGACGTCTCACTTCAGGAATGCTGCATGGCAGATGGCATGCCGTTGTATTGGGGTTTGTGTGATGTACTACATGGGCACGGCCCGTGTGTGTTGGCTGTCTGTTGGTAATGGGATGGCACTCAACATGCATTTCAGTGTGGCAGGGTTTGGGCCTCCATCTGGACAAGGATATGTTGATGTGTGTGTTGGGACATGCATTGCCTTGCCTGGACTCTATTCCAGATCACTTGTGCTATGTTATGGTTTCCCCTACTGGGATCTGCAGGGTCACTCACCTCCATCTCCAGATGTTGCGGCACCCATGTCCATCTCCCCGATGCCCTCGATGGACTCCATCTGGATGAAGGTACTGCACGTCTTCTCCCAGCGCATTAGTTTTGTGGGTGAGTGGGGACCCCCGCCTGTGGCCATGGCCTCCCTCCTATTGCTGGCAAGGATGTTCCGTACCCTGAGGCGGAGGTCATCCCACCCTTTCTTACAGTCTTTGACTGTCCGTGGGGTGGTGCCGACTGCAGAGACCTTGCGGGCTACCTCCTCCCAAATCTCCTTTTTTCTCTGCTGCACCTCCCTTTTGAGGTTGTGCTGGTTAATCTCCTCAGCATGGGCAGCAAGGGTGTCTGCCAACATGTTGAGTTCTTTGTCCGGAAAACGCTTCTTGCGCAGGCGGGGGTTTGATTTCCTGGTAGCCTTAGACATGTTGAATAGATTGCCACTGGTCTCTCCTGTAAACAACTGGTGGTTTGGGAGGATTGCAATGGATTGTGTTTTTAAAGATGGCCGCCGGCGCATTTCCCGTTCCGACGCGATGACGTTACTTCCGGGTCCGGTATTACGAGCTCGGCATTAGCATGATGTTATTACCGGGTCGGTGTTAACGGGTTCCTCCTAGGCGGCGGCGGTATCAGCGGGTCCCGTGATGGCGCTATAGGGGGGTGGAGGGACTTTAGCGCCATGGCGGTATGGCCATTACCGGCATGGGCATTCGCGCGTGCTCGCGCACTCGTAGTCACCCGCTATTAGCGCCGTCAAACGAGCACGGACCCGCTAGTTCTTCCATGCCGGTAATGACCCTGTTTTTACCGCACTTCTCGTAATGAAGCCCCTTGTGTCCAAAACATACTACTCTGACCCTTACACTAAAATAAACACTAGAATGTATCTGACCTATATTTGGCAAAAAGTGTTCACAACTAAGGCAATTAGACAAATCCAACAGAAATGGGTCCTCATTACGAGTTTGAACGTAGCCATGCCCTTAATAAGGGCATGGCTGCCTCCAAACTCGGGTCCAGGTCCGGGTTCCCTGATGGGGAAATACCGGGCCAGTCCGACCTTGGAGGGCCCGGTATTTCCCCATTCAGGGAACCCGGACCCAGACCATCCCCATTCCCATTTGAGCCCTCATAGGGCTCAATGGGAAGGGGGAACATGCAACAACGGGCCCATTAATGACGGGCCCGTTGTTAGCATGCTGGCCCCCTCGCGGGACCCGCTAAGGAAATCTGGTAAAACCAGACGTCCAGAGCAGATCCCGCAAGGGGACCTTGTAATGGGGTGGTATGGGGTTAACGGCTCCGGTTCCTTTACCGGCGCCTTTAATCCCATACCGCCCACCTCGTAATGAGACCCATGGTCTTTTGCAAGGAGGGGTCCTTGGATCCAGAGGGTGATTTCCCTTCCCCTGGATTATTTAAGTATGATGGCAAAACATGTCTCTTTCAAACAATAGCATCTTAAGAATGGTGAAAGTGCCTCTTTCAAATAACAGTTTCTTAAGGCTGGCAAAAGTGTCTCTTTTCAAAATCTGTTGGCGAATCCGGGAGGCCAAATATTTTCTTCAGGAATTAGTTTTCCTGGGTCTGTAGCATCGAAGTGTTTTTTTTTCTCCAAATTCCAACTCCATATCCACTGGTTTTACTTTAGTGTGATATATTTACAGCAACATATCCAGAGGACTAGCCTTAAAATGATTTTTGCACCTAAATATTCCTCCTATTACCTGAGGGATTCTCGCAAATTGTTTTTTAAAACATGGGCCTCCCTCAAGCTCTTGGATTCCTAGATATTCGTAGGCTGAAGTACCTTTCATTATTTCCTTGCCAAAATAGAAGTTCAGTACCTTGTTAGCCCTAGTACGGTGTGAGGAAAACATGACTGCAAAGTTGTGTACTTCAGGGTTCAAAATCGAGATTCGATGAGCAGGAGCTAAAACCAGCTCCTGTGTGTCTGCATCACCCAGTAGGCAGGAGCTACCGCAGGGGAACCAGGAGATACCAGAGATGCTCCTTTAACGCGTTGTCCATTTTGTATGAACCATTGTGTTTAAATGTGCATTTGATGTGTTCTAATTATATTGTACTACCATTCTCAAATACTCAAAGTTATTGTCACATTTACATGTTTGAAAGGCACCAGTTGGCCCTAGGAGCCAAATGTAGCTCCTGGTAGCTGTTTGTTTCAAGCTAACCAGGCTGTACTATGCTAGAAGCAGGAGCTAAATAGCTCCCAGCCCCCCTCAATTCCAAACCCTGTGCTTTAATACTAAGTTCTACATTGTTCATAAATTCCCAGTGCTTGTTTATGAGGCATTCATGAGAAATCAGGGTTCTCGCCGTCGATACTGTGTCATCTGCATAGGCAAGTTTCATACATAGGAAATGAGGTAGGGATAGTCCCTTAAAGCCTTGTGTGGATTGGGACATGCAAAATATATATACATTGTTATACCAACGGTATCCCCTATGCTGTTATAAAAAATCTAAGATGAGTTAAATTGATTTAGTTTTGTGTGTATCCTTACAGCGGATATCACAATTATTTTGCGCCACTATAGATGCTGAAAACAGACCTTCTTGTTAAAGCAAGTTTAATAGATTATTTTGTACTTGAAAAAAGCATAGTTAAAAAAATGAGCAAACACAAATCATAAGCAATTGTTGAAAGAAATTCCAAAACTTAAGCCAAAATTACATAAAGAAAATGTCAGATTTTGAACACAAATACAAAAAATACAAAAAAGGAGATTTGGTAGAATTTGGTGAAATCAATAGGTCTTTGAAGCACATAAATGCAAAAGATTAACACAAAAAGGATTTGAAAACAAAAAAATTATTTTATTGGAAAAACACCAAATCTTTAGAGCGAATCAATGCATAGAGAATGAAGAGAAAAAAGAAGAAGAAAGGAGAATCGTGCAGCCTAAATTAGTATTTCAGGTTCCGCAGTTCCATAAAGCAGGTCTGCCGACGTGTTAGTGTTTGGAAGATATCCTAAGACATTCAAGATGAACTTAAACAAAATTTAGTTCAAAGTAGGGTCTTCCTATCCATGGTAGAAAATAACATCCATGTCACGTTTCGGAATTGCCCCCTGCTGGGCACCAATGTAAATACATTCGAGCCTTCCTCAGGGCAGGAACAGAGAGAGAAAGAAACAACTTGACCCTGTGTGGAGGCAGACAGAGAAAGATTTGAAGACAAGTATTAAAGAGTGTTTTCAGATACTGAAGGGCTTGTGTGAATCACATGTTTAGATTGTGGAAATGCAGAAAAACCTGGTTTGAGCATAATCCTCACCCTGATCATAGGCAAGGCCTAAATCAGGTGCCCACTCGGCTAGGGCTGTAGTCCACCACTGATGAAGAGAGCGCAGCACGGACCTCAAGGCAACCAGGCTCCAAACTCTCGATATTTGGAAAGGTTCTGAAAAGGTGGAATGCATCCATCAGATCTCGGATAGGTCGAGAAGGTTGTTACACATTTAACACATACGCAGAGTAGTCCCTAATGTGAGGGACTCCTACCTTATTTAAAGAGAGTCATTTGTTAGAACCCAAAATTAGGGGATCCTCGAGTGGGTGAAACTCAAGGTATGGCGTTTTAACCAGCTGTGCTCGCTGCGGTAGAGGTGTGGCGTTTTAACCAGTTGTGGACAGCTCTTCCTTGTCTTCCAGTGCAATCGCACAAGGATTGGTTCACAGCTCTGCCATTCACCGTCGCTGAGAGGGTATGTCTCATGAACGCCGGATCTGATTGGACAGATGCTGTCTGGCTGATTTTCATTGTGTGCGCGCATCGATACGAGCGCGGTTGTGTGAGTCTGTCCTTAGGGAGCTAGTGCGAAAAAGAGGGGGTGGGTGGGGTCCACCAATGTAGGGCTGCAAAGCTAACATACAACATCTGTAGCTAATTGCAACCATTAGTGAGGTTGGAATTTGGAATTCCTCGCCAGTCATAAAGCTGCAGTATGTGCACTGCACGTACTGTGAGCATGCTTGAAAAAGCGGTTAAATTAGTGACTGATCATAAGATTGTGGTCCGCATTTCGAGCGGGGCATGTCAAAGTAGAGCAAATGTGTTCTCATGCATAGCCACATTAAGTGCTCATAGGAGCAGGACATGTAAGAATGGGGTATGTGTGCTGTCATACACTGGTACAGTAGATGCTCAGATTGTTGTGAATGTCATTGTGGAATTAGCAAAAAATGACAACAAAGGTCACAGGGCAGTTGAAGAACCGACTTCATGTTTAGCACAAACCTCTGTTCATCATATTAGAGGCAAGAATACTTCGTTCAGACCATGGCTGTGGCTAGAAAGTCTATGGATTCATCTTGCTTCTTTGAACTGGAGACTGCGTAGTATGTTTGCAGATTCCTTGACTACATCTAGGATCCACCATTTAATATTGTTGGGAGTGTGATGTTTTTCCAAGAAATGGTTTACTAGGGGTGCTGATGTATTTTTGCATCTGGTGCGGGACCGATGCTCAGAGATTCTGATGTTAACACATCGGATCGTCTGGTCTACATACCATAGGCCACACAGACATTCGATGCAGTAGATTGCTTGTTTTGTTTTACAGTTTGTCATAGAGTTCAGGTTCCATGTCCTTGTCCCAATATTGAATTTATGAAGCCTCGTGTGCTTCATACTGCTGGTGCCTGGTTCTCGTCATCCCGTGAAAGAGGGTCATCACCTACTGTGAGATACGCAATTTGGTTGACTTCAACGGCCAATGCTGGATATCGGAGTGGGAGACACCTATATCACTGATGTTTATGCCCAGATGTACAGAAGATTATGAATAAGTCTATTGGTTACAAGTTTATTTTGAAGAAACCCTGATGATGGATGACATATCCGAAACGCGTTGGCTAACTGTTGAATGATTGAATTCAAACCAAAATTGTATATGGCTTTGCTTGCACTTTTGTGGGCGGCGCTATAAAACCGCAACAGCGCGTGCACCGCGCGCTCGCACCGGAGTAAGTCCCGGTTTAAGTCCCGCTTTGCCGCTACATGCTGTTGCTGCTCACTTGGACTCCTTGTGTTTGCTGTATCAACGTTTGACTTTTGGACATTTATACTACAGCCTCCAGAAGGTGATTTTGAACAGCAGTATACTACGTTTGAAAGTAGTATATTTGGACTTTATATTTACTGTGTTTTCTTTTCTAGGCTTTGCTTGCACTTTTGTGGGCGGCGCTATAAAACCGCAACAGCGCGCGCACCGCGCGCGCGCACCGGAGTAAGTCCCGGTTCAAGTCCCGCTTTGCCGCTTCGCCGCGGCGTTGCGAGTAGGAAGTAGGAAAGGCTATTTGTGTGTTGAACTTTATGGTTTTAGAGTGCGAATAAGTTGAGACTAACAAATCACAAAATCTTGCGGGGATTGCATGGTTAGCCATATTATACGCACTCATTACAAAGAATACACCATTGATTCATGCTTTTTTGTCCGTATACTCTAAAGACAAACATGCCGGATACAGGTAACGGCATAAGCGTTTCAGGAATCACTGACTTAACAACTCCAAAACAAAGGAAATTAGCCCGTATTTCCAAAAAGTCTATTATCCTGACTCCCATTCTTCGAACACCACTTGAAAATAGAGATATCTGCACTTTCTGTGCGAAACGTAAAGAATGTATGTCTGAGGAAATCTCTAACGTGCCGCCCTTGCTCACATTGACAACGCCCAAGGCTAACGCCGTAAGTACTGTATCAAGTGTGCCTGTAGGACTTGAGCCTATTAATTGTTTGCCTATTGTCTCAGATAATACCATATTAGCAAACATGCAATCTGAGTTATCTAATCAAGGGCATGACTTACCGGATTTCTCTGATGTGTCTAACATATCCTTACACGTTAATGATGAAAAAATAAATAAATCCCATGAAGACCTGTCGACTGGGGCAGCAAATCAAGGTATCATGGGCTCAACTATTAATTCTATACATGACTCTTTTTTTATTACCCACGCCCAGACGTTGTCTACCAATTAATACTTCTGCAAACCCAACAGAAAATTTGGCTCTAATTGAGATCACTTTAGCAGCCGTAAATACTACACTAGCCAGTTTGTATAAACTGTTTGAATCTCTTGATCAAAAAACGTCATCTCAAGCTTTTCAAATACAGCAGCTGGCTGAAGGAATCGCGAGCTTGTCAGATACTATCCAATCGCTCCCAAAGTGTAGTAGCAAGGTTGACATGGCTGTAGGTCCTTATCAGCCTATGATTATTACACAAGAACCTAAAAAGCCTGCCGTCCCTAATTCGGCGTTACCCTATTTCGAAAATATCATTCGCCCTGTAACATCTCCTGCCCCTGCCTGTGTGTCTATAAATGACTCTTGGATCAATCTCGACAGGAGTCCAAAGCAAATACCAAAAAAAAATACGGGTATTACCAGACAGCCTTTTGTCCGCAGCGCTCGCTTAACAAAGGCAAAATCCAAAATTAGACCTAAAAAGAAGGATGTGATGAATAGTCAACGTCAGGTGGTCTTGCAAACCTCATCACCAGTTTGCATGTTCGATGTCCCAAACAATATCCCAGTACCTCCCATCTCTAAATCCACTGTCTCCATTGGTGTGGGCTCAGTGCCCGTTGTGAATCCAATGACACCCCATGCACCAACTGAACATGCTCCTCTGTCAGAAATGATTGATTTAATTAATGAATCAGATAATAGGAATTTGCCGTCTAACTCCGCCTCATCTCATCCTTCACAAATTCCGATGAATATTGCCTTGAATACTAAACATGGTCAATCTATTGTAGGATGTCCAATGGGGAGGCAATCTATTAGTCAGTTTGAATTACAAGAACAGATGTCAGCTATAAAGGTGGCTGTAGAGGCATATTTGAATGAACGTGCAGCATTATGCCCCTCTGCTAATATTGCAAATGGGTCCAATTTGAATTTGCAAACACTTACTCACCTAACACATACTAATTCTAATCCCATGAATATTGTGCAAAATCCTTCAAATGAACACTTGGGTGGTTGGAAAAAAGTAAGTTTTGCAGCTGAGGTTGGCTCCACCAAAAGAAATGAGGACATTGCTTCCACCCCCACACCCCAAAAACAAGGTGTGAAAAAACGTAAGCAGACGAATGGCAATACATTTGCAAATTGTCACTCTTTAATCTTAAAATGTAGAGATGCGCCCCATGAACAATACGATCTATGCAGGGCTAGCGTCCTAAACATCTTTGGGGACGTAAGCAATCTCCAGGATATTGCGTCAAGTGATATTGATCAGGTCGAATTTGTTTGTAACCAAAATCTCGCAATTGTACGACTCTGGATCAAATCTGGGCTAGTTCTAAATTCGATCTGGAAGGAAAAAATGGCACTCTTTAAAATGGGCTTCCTTATTGCCCAAGATCCGGAGCGTTTGATCGAAGAAGCGAAAGAGTCTGAACCATCTGTGCCCACTCCAATTGTGTTGCAAAATTCCTCTGAATGTCTCTGTTCCTATTGTGGTCCAGCACAAATTCCAAACAAATTTACTTCCAGTAACTTCCAAACATAACCATTAATCGGACAATCTCAGGTAAAATATAGTTTACTTTCATGGAACACGAGAGGCCACTCCCATTTGCAATGGGCAGGTTCATCCAACATTAATAAATATGATATTGTGGCCCTGCAGGAAACTTGGATGGTGATTACTCCCACATGGGATGATCACAATGTTATTCTGCTCCCAGCTTCTACGGCCTCCAGAGGGAGACCAACATCTGGCCTTTTAGTGGCGGTAAAAATGAGCAAAGGATTAAGGATCACTCAATGGGCCTCTCCCAACAACTTCATCCAATTAGTCAAAATCAAAAGCTCTGTGCAATCTCTGGCCTTAATAAATCTATACCGTAATCCATTGGGACTGACTGAGAACACCTTTTATAAGGATCTGACTGCAATGCTGAAATTAATAGCTTGTGACAACTCTGTGAGTGACATATTGATGGTTGGGGATCTAAATCTTAATTGTATTAGCCTGAAAACACCTAGTCAGAAGCGTGAGACCAGAAGATGGTTAATGTTTGTGAAAGATCATAATCTATATTTGGCCAATGGTGCTATCTCAGGCGATATTCCGGCTAGTGCAACTTGGGAAAGAGGAAAATCCCAGTCAATTATTGACTATGTATTCGTATCTGATAGCCTTTTTCATAAGGCTACTCAATTGAAAGTTATAACTCAGACCATCAGTGATCACCACATGATAACTTTTGAATGGGAGGGCCTTCTTGATTCTACAACATCGTCTCAACGATGGTCAAAACATGTCTTAACCGTCAATACTGCGAGAACCTGCTTTAAATGGACCCCTGCATCCCTCTATGATCTTGAGCTTTCTACTCAAGGATTGCTCATCACTAAAAAGGATTTCTATACAGATATCCTTCCAAGCTTTGGTACAATGTTTGCTGACAAATCATATGATATTCACGTACATAAACATCATTATGACCAAACTATGCAACAAGCAAAACGTGACTACAGAAAAGCCATAAGAGCTACACGAAAAATGCCTTTGGGTACTCGACAAGTGACACAACAGAGAATTAAATGTCAGTATAGAAACTGGTGCCGCTTTAGAAGGGCTACTTTATATCAGCAAGATGGTGAAGCCTTTCTGGCGGCTGCAAATAACAAAAACTCAGCTCAAATATGGTCCTTACTTAACAGCGCGGTTTCTCCATCTCAACTGAACCTACAATTATGTGGAGTCACTGAATCTCAGTGGCTTGAGCACTTCCTGAAATTGTACTCTGACCCGATGTATGCAGATTTTAAGTATATATCTACTACACCGAATCACTGGGATTTGGAGTGCTCACCCAGTATAGTTGAGGGTTTAATTAAAAAGTCTTCTTCCTCTCGTGCTGCAGGGCCGGATGGGCTAAGCAATTTTATGTTTAAGCAGAACCCCTTGGAATGGGCATTGATTTTGAACAACTTATTTCATCATATTATCTGTTGCAAAAAAATTCCAACATCATGTCAAAGTTCTATACTGGTTCCTATTTTCAAAAAGGGCGATAGGGAATCCCCGGGGAGCTTTCGTCCCATTGCCCTTCTCGATGCTCCCGGGAAGATTTTTGCTCGCCTTGTCTTATGGGATTTTTCGCGTTGGACTGAGACCTATCAACAGCGAGATCCTGGCCAAACGGGTTTTGTAGCCGGTTTGGGTACGTCTGTCAATTTACTAACCCTCAATGCCTTGAAAGCCCAAGCACAGTCCTCTAAACAGTCAATGTATTTTGCATTTGTTGACCTTCACACAGCCTTTGATTCTGTATCTAGAACCAGACTGATGAACAAACTACATCTAGCTAATTGTCCTAAAACCATATGTGACATTATACATGCCTTACACTCATCGACCTCCATCATGATCCGTCTGACTGTTTCAGGCCTTCTGTCAAGTGCAGTTCCAACTTTTCGGGGGTTGAAACAAGGCTGTGTGTTGGCCTCGGCTATTTTTAATTTCTTTATACAAGACGTTAAATACATTTTTTCTGATGTGATCTCAGATTCGCCAAAAATGAATGGTACCCCTATTAAAGCCCTGTGGTACGCCGATGACTTAGTGTTGGTATCAAAGACGCCCATAGGCCTTCAAAAACTTCTGTCTGCTCTTCATGAATATTTAACATTGAATGAGTTGGTAATCAACCTAAATAAGACGCAAGTGGTTGTTTATGCCCCAAGGTCCACCAAAAGAAGACCTTTTGAGTGGAGAATTGATAACAGAATTGTTGAAGTTGTTCCAACATATTTATACCTGGGAATTTTATTTGATGGCTCCTCACCTGTGGATTCGCACTCAATCACGTTGGACCATAAGGTCAAGTCTGCTATCTCACAAACTAAAATTATTCTGCACAAATTTGGAAAATTTACGATTAGCCCGGCCATAACATATTGGAAACAGAAAGTAGTCCCAACTATATTATATGGCCTTGAAACAAAAAAAAAACGTTTGTTCAGAAAGCTTGCATAAATTAGAGGCAAAATACTGGCGAGCTGTATTACAACTTCCTAATTGTGTTCCAGGTCCTTGGTTAAGATTTGAATTAGGTTTGACATCATTGAGTGCTGAATACCATTGGAGATTATGTGCCTTGTTTCGGAAATGTCTCATCTGTGATAATTCCAACACTATATTGGCATCTCTATCTCATTATATGTTAACCTCGGACCATCACTTTGTAAAAACATGGATGGCTCAGATTTTCAACATCTTGGCAAGCATTGATTTGTCCCTAGAAATGCTTATTGGTCAACCAAAAAAGGCAAAAGAAAAATTGTACAGATCTGACTGGATTGATACAAGAAAGGGGTGTTTATCATATAAAGACTTCAAAATGCTAGCCTATTAACACAAAACTCGAGGAACGCTGGCCCCATATCTAAAACAAGCTCCCTCTCTGCAGTTAAGGTCAACTATTTTACGGCTGCGATTTAATCTCTTTCCAACTAGAGATGTTTTGATTAGAAGAAAGTTGTTACCGGCTAATAAAAACTGTTGTACCTTTTGTGAGGTTGAGGGAGTTAAAGAAACACTCCAGCATGTTGTATCTGCTTGTCCAGCATTAACTAATCTAAGAACAAAATCTATCCTATCTTGGTGAACTAAGCCCTGAAACTTGTTGGTCGCTACTTTTGTCTACCAATTCAATGAGCCTTCGCATTGCTACCCATAATTTTTTGGAGGCCATTATGTCGAAACTCAAGGGCGTGTCGATCAAGATTTAGAGCTATAAATATGACAACTGCATGTAAGTTTTAGGCAACTAAATCTGTGAAGGGCCCATTAGAAACTGACAAAAGAATTTTATGTTAAATGATGATGAGACCTACATATATACAAATGTTAAAATGAATCTGTGGAATATTATGATATGTTTGATGTCTTTAATCAAAGAACATATTGATTTATTTAAAGTGCGTTATTGGTTCAGGCCCTTTTCTTCTATTTTTCAAAGATTCTCCCTTTTGAATTGCTTTTAAAGCTCTTTCCACTTTTGAATTGATTTTATATTGTTTCAAATTTTAATATTAAGTCCGAATTGTTTTAGATACTATGTTTTACCTATTTGGACTAATTACTGTACTTCATTTTTATCCAAATGTTTTGTTGTTTCACTTTTAATGTTAATGTTGAATTTTGTATGTAATTGTAAATTATTTTCTTTAAAGATTGAAAAAGTTGTTCATTCAACTATATTGAATAAAAAAAAATTAAAAAAAAAGAATTTTTTCATTTTGCAGGTGAACTGACATACTGAACAGCCGCATGGAAAATGTCCCACAGTCGTCCTGAGGTCCCAGAGGCCTGTTCTGGGAGCTGGTTTCTTGAATTTGGAATGCACCAAAGTGTCGCATATGTTTTTGGCTCTTTTAAAAGCAAAACGTAGTGTTGGGGAGTCGGGCAGACTCAGTTTGAAGATAGGCCAATATTTACAAATCAATTTTTTTATTTGGAAGGTGTGTGGACCATGTGTGATAACACAGGTCATTTTGTTGGGTTCTGAATGTTGTTTCTGAGTAGTATTCTGGGTCAAAAAAATGTCTCTGTCCATAAACCTCGCTCTTTTCTTGGCTCCGGAGATGAGTTTTTTCGGATAGCCTCTTTCCATGAGGCGATTGGCAAGGTCATCAGATTGGTGGTAAAAATCAGCAAGCTTAGTGCAGTTCCTCCTTATCCGGAGGAATTGACCATATGGCAAATTTTCTCTCAGATGTCATGGGTGGTTGCTCGAGAAGTGTAAAAGGGTGTTGCGGGCAGTGGTTTTGCAATAGAGGCAACATTTCAAAATCCCAACCTCATGTCTGATTTTGAGGTCTAGCAAGGGAATTTCTTCATTGCTACATTCCATAGTGAACTGAATGTTGTTGTCAATATTGTTCAGCCAAATCAGGAAAAGATCAAGATCTCTTTCTGGACCACTCCATATGAAGACGATATCATCGCTGTACCGTTTTCAATATGAAATGCAGTTTTTGTATGGATTCTTGTCGCACAGAATGTTATTAGACTCAAAAGTGGACATATACAGAATCGCAAGGCTCGGGGTGAATGTTGCGCCCATCGCTGTTCCCTTGGTCTGTAGATAAAATTGGCCGTTGAACTCGAAGAAATTCTTGCATAAAGCCAGAGTCAGTAATTCAAGAATGAAATTATGAGGCACCTGATTTTGTTGGTCATGATGGGTAAGTATTTGGTGTATACACACAATTGCCTGACCTTGAGGGATGCTTGTGTACAATGATTTTATATCCATTGTCACAAGTTTATGAGTCTGAGGATCAAAAGGGAGATTTTCAAATATTTGTATGATATGTGTGGTATCTCGCAAATAAGTTGCCATTTTGACACTTAAAGGTTTTAGAAAGACATCAATGAATTTACACAATGGTTCCAAATTTTAACCGCAGCCTGAAATGATGGGTCTGCTTGGTGGATTGTCGGGATATTTATGAATTTTAGGTAGTGCGTATAATGATGGGGTGCGACCTTAGCTTGTGGTCAGAAATTTTAGTTCCTTGTCGCTAATCCATTGCCGTTCGTGGGCGTATTGTGCCACACTTTCTATTTCAGATTTGATTTTGCTTGCAGGATCCTTTTTAAGTTTTTTATAACTATCCTGATCTTGAAGCAGGTCATTCACCATTGTGAAATATTGGTCACTAGACATGATCACTATTCCACCGCCTTTGTCGGCTGATTTTATCACAATGTTGGGATTCTTGGAAAGCTCAGTCAGCGCTTTGTGTTCAGCTTTAGACAGATTGTGTTTGAAAGATTTTACTTCCCCTTTCAGTTTCCCCAACTTCTTCAGTATACATTTTTCAAAAGTGATCATTTCTTTGGGGATTTCATTGTCTTGGGTTCTGAAGGTAGATGGGACATGTAAACCAGAATCTGTATCCACGGGTTCTGCTAGAATATCCTCAAAAAATACTTTCAGGCGAATAGTCCTGAAGAAATGATGGATCTCCATTTTGGTTGAAAACCAATCTCGTTTGAGATGGCACAAATGATAGACCCTTCGTGAGAACTGATATTTGTGGTGGTGTCAAAACTACCTTAGCCAAATTAAAAATTGGAATGTCTTTTGCATCTGTTCTCATCGTGTCTGACGTCTTCTGCCGGCGACTGGCGGCGCGGGGGTGCATATTGAGGGAATCATGGCTGACCCCAGTATGGTATTCCTTGCCCTCCTCTGCCTAAAAAAAGGGGGCGGTGGTGGTGGTTGGAAGTTGGCAAACTGGGGTTGTTGTGATTGGTTATAACTCTGCTGGTCATTCTAGCTACTGCTGCTGGAATAAGAGAATGATACCCAGCGGCGTCGCCCTTTATTTTGCGTAACTGGTTGTTTTTTGGCAGCCTATGCAGGGAAAGATCTTTTCCAGTTTAAATTCCTGAATATCTTTATTAAATTTTTTAGTCTTTCTGGCAATTGTTGATGTTTTGAAATCATCGAGAAGTTTGTTTGTTTCTTTTCATTTATCTATGGCATTAGTAGTGGCTTCATTTTCGAGAAACTTTTTTTCTTCTATGTCCAGTTCTTTTTGTACCTCAATGCTCAAGCGTTGAGCTGTTGTAATGGTCAGTACCATAAGGTCCTGACTGCATTTAATTGCAATGTGGCTAAATTTAGTTGTGTACTCCCTGTCTGTAAGGAAGAGACAGGGCTCATTCCTGACAATTAGGCCTGTTGGAATGGTGTCTGCTCGTAAGTATTCCCGTAAGAAGTGTCCATG
Source organism: Ambystoma mexicanum (assembly GCF_040938575.1). Taxonomy (NCBI): domain Eukaryota; kingdom Metazoa; phylum Chordata; class Amphibia; order Caudata; family Ambystomatidae; genus Ambystoma; species Ambystoma mexicanum. Next base: position 783,749,896 of record NC_090921.1, on the reverse strand, counting down.
TAGTTCGGTACGGAAATTCTTCTTTTTGAGTTTGAGCAGATCCTCACTACATGTGGTTTGGGTTATCCCAGTGTTTGATCCACTGGGGTCAAAAATAGAAGGTCCTTTGATGATATTTGCAGTTTTCTCTAAGGAATAACCAAAGGTTTGGCTTTCTGCCATACTTAGTCCAAAAAACGAGAGGAGAGATAGACCTGGGAGACCCAGCAGGTTACCAGTGCGCACCCTCTCAAAAGGGAAGACAATTATTGCAAAACCCTTTGCAATTTGAAGATAAAAATAAGAAAAGAGGGTAATAATTACTTCAAATATTTCAAAAGAACCTAAAAAAATCATAGCCCCCTTAGCAAGCCGGTTGCTGTAAATTTCATAGATAAGAAATGAGGTAGGGATAGTCCCTTAAAGCATTGTGTGGATTGGGACATGCAAAAAATATATGTATTGTTATACCAACGGCATAGGCAAGAGCAGGGCTCCTTAGATCTTCAAAATGTGGATTATCGGCCTAACAATTCGGTAATGTCTCATATAGGTTATTAATATTTAGAGTAGCGGTGTGTGCACAACCCTAACATACGCTCGACTTCACTGAGAACGAAGGAGAGCACTAGCCTTGGGCGCCTGAGCGCATACATGTCTTAGCATCCAGAGGGATCAGATGTACTTTGATTTTCGTAATCCAGCCCATAGTTTATTTCCATTAACATTGTCGAATGCGGTAGGTAATTCCATAAAGGCTAAATATATTTTGTCCTTTTGTACATGACCTGAATTAGAAATGATTAGGTATAAGTTCAACACCTGTTCACAGTTGCTCAACCCTTCTCGAAATCCCAGTTGGATACAAGACAGAAAGCCTTCAGATTCTACCAAAGCTTATAGGTGAGATAAAATCACCCTACCCAAAATTTTAAATAATGAGTCTAACAAGGACATGTACCTGTATGATAAGAGGGAAGTTGTTGAGTCCTTTTTACAAATAGGAAAGATTATTGCAGATTTCCAAGACTCTGTAAATCTGTCCTTTTTAAATCATACGGTGAAAAGCATTAGTTGAAAGAGGTGCCCAGAAGTTCTTCAGTGCCCTGAATAGATCTCCGGGAATGCCATCCAGACGTGGACCTCTGCTAAGTGCCTGTCTACATATTGGCAACATAACTTCGGAAGATGTAATATGCAAACATTTCATTTCACCAGCTTGGGCGGTGTGTTCGCTTGTATTACCATTAGGTCAACAATCTCTTCCTTATTAGAAGGGTTATAAAGAGCTGAACAATGATTGACCCAATCAGAGGCTGAGACCTGGGTTTCCAAAGACTCAGGTTTTGGGTAGCCAAGTGGCTCAGACCAAAGTTAATCAATTCCCAAAAGCATATTGAATTGGGTTGCTTGGCTGCCTCAACAAGTTCCTCCCAATGCAGTGATTGCCAATTCCTCTTTACCATTTGCAATTTTCTTTTGTTTGCAGGTCAGGCTTTGATTATCTTTAGTTTGTCTATGAGAGGTTCTTTCCGGGCACATAAGAGGTTCATTTTAGCAATCTTGCAGCTATAATTAAACCAACTGCATTTCGAATTTAGATTTCTCATGAAACCAGTTCTAAAAAAACTAGAGATCAGACCAGTAAAACCCTAAAATGTATTGAGTAATTCCTTGTTATCTACGTTAGATTCCAACAAGTCAATTATTACAGAAACATTGGCACCAATTAATTTCTCTAGCATGGCCTGCTCATTCAATGGATCCCATCTGATTCTTCTCCTGCACCCTGATAATTTGGCAGTATGTGTGGCAGGTAAGCAAACAGATGGTGATGTCTTGCACATCCGATTTAGATTTTAGCAGATTGCATGGCGGTCACTTAATAGGTCTGGGACAGCTTCAAAGTCCATTATTAGATTCCAATTGAGGATACCTATACAAAAAGAATCAATTATTGTTCGACCTTGGTGACTTTTAAATGGATAAGTGGCAGGGGTATCAGAAGGAGATCAACCATTTACTCTCTGTATGCCCCATTCTACAAACTAAAAATAGCATCATTTGAGGCCTCTAGCTCACGTCCTAGGGTCCAACATCTACAGGGATGGGATATCACAGATATAGGGCCTCATTACAATTGAGCCGGTCCAGTAACATTGGCGGAAATAATGCTGGTATGACCGGCTCTGGCATTGTTACTGGACTGGCTCACCCCGAATCTCCCGGGAGGGGCAGTGAATTACCGACAGGCCTGACCTGCCGGTAGTTCAGGCCACTACCGGCAGAGAGTTCACTGAAGCACTGGCACTGTTAACAATGGTGCCAGTGCTTCAGTGGTTCCCATCCCATGAAGTCAAATTGGACTCCATGGAAATGGGAATTTACTGTTACTCCGCCACCCGTAATATCCCGATAATCCTGGGATAGCAAGCAGCAAAAATGACAAACTGAGATTGCAGGTACACCGGCGGTACTTCTGGTCACTTACCGGCAATCTCGGAATGACCCCCATAGTCTTCCTCCATGTCTTCAGAGGGACCATTGCCAAGATTACAGTTGAAATCAACCCTAAAATGATCCAACATGAGCTATTGTCATTATCAAAGATGAGTTTGATTTGATTTGACAAGCATTTGTATAGTGCAACGTTCACCTGAGGGCATCCTGGCACTAACCTAGCAAGAGGATGACAGAACACCAACTAATAAGAGTCTTCAGAGCTATACCGAAAGCCAGGTGGTTGATTGCAGCTCTCAGGGAATGGGTAGGGCATTCCGGAGGCCGGCCACTTATACGGAAAAGGCACAGCCACCAATGCGGCAGTATTTCACCGCAGGGACGAGCAGCAGACAGGGGTTGGCGTAGCGTAAGGCCTGTCTAGGGACGTAGGGCCGGAATTTAGGCTGTAGGTATTCTGCGCCCCATCCATAAAAGGCGCGGTGAACCAAACATAAAGACTTAATATGGATGCGCTTGATCACAGGGAGCCAGTTCAGTTGAGTCAAAATCGTAGAGATATGGCAGCAGTGGGGAGTGGCTGTGGTTGTGGCTGACCGTGCAGTAGAGTTTTGAAGAAACTGAAGACGCTGCATGATATAAGCAGATTGAACCAGGAAGAGAGAGTTGCAATAGTCAATAGGGGAGGAGACAAGAACAGACACTACAGGTGCGCGAAGGTGCACAGGAATGAAGGGCAGAACCAGAGGTAGGAGTTTGCCTTGAAAATGACTCCATTGACAAACAGCACTGACCTGGGGTTCCATGGACAGGGAGGCAGAGAGTTTCACTCTGAGGTCTTTAACAATAGTGACAGGTTTCAGAAAGGACTAAAAGAAGGGGTACAGAAATCATGGGTCCAAAGAGAATAAGCCATCGGAGGGCCTACTACCAGCACCTCAGACTTGTCCCCGTTCAACGTGAGCCAGTTGTTCTGCATCAATTCTCCCACAGCCTCAAGGCCTCCCACAGCTTCAAGGAAGACTTAAGTTGACAGGTTGCAGCCGCAATATCGGTGTAGGAAAAGGAAGGAAAGACAGACCAAGATGCCATAGCAGGCGGCCCTGCAGAGAGCGGCGGCAGGGCAGATAAATAAGGAAGCCGTGAACTGATATTAAGCCTAATAGTATTCATTTTGTGAACAAAAAAAGAAGACAGTGAGTCGCAGAGATCCTGCAAAGGAGGAACATGATAGGGAACCATAGAAGAGAGGCCACGTACGACCTTAAATAGTTCTTTAGGCTGGTTGAGAAAAATCTCAATCAGTGAAGCAAAGAATAACTGCTTGGCATCAGAAATGGCAGAATGATATTGCAGTGTAGCAATATCAACGCAAGCCTTTCTGACGGGGCATAAGAAAGTCTCCATTGGTGCTCCAGTTGTCTGCGCTTCAGGCGCATAGCCCAAAGCTCCTCCGAGAACCATCGTTGCATAGGCCGTGCTGGCGGCCTTGACCTCTTAAGGGGGCAAGGCGATCGGCTGCTGCCAGAAAAGTGTTGGATAACAAGCCAAAATCCACACGGGAGGTATCAGAATGGCAGGCAAGGATTTGCATGGAAATAGCATCCGGCTGAACAGATCACCAAACAGGACGGTAAATGGTATGGGTGCAGGGGGCCACTTTAGGGGCCCTGAGGTCCCACATAAAAGGGACAGTAAAGTGGTCGGTCCAAGTCACTGGAAAAGCAGGATACACCTCGGCCCCAGCCTCAGAGGAGAAAATTAGGTTGTGTATTTCCCAGCCTATGCGTGGGGCCAGACACTTGTATGCAAGTGATTTTCTACATAGAGGACAGGAAGTTCTGGATCTTAGAGTTACCCACCTCATTTACTTTAAGGCCAAAATCTCCTAGGAAAAGAAGATGGGCGTACCTAAGCTGAATATCAGCCACAAAGTCTAAGAAGGCAGATCTAAATAGGGGGTCGTTACAGGGAGGGTGGTAGACAATCAGTAAATGGAAGCAAGAATTTGAGCCAAGAGAGAGGCATGGCTTCCATTTTGATCTGATTACTAATAGTCAATAGGGTGCCTGTGAGGATAGAACTAAAAACACTGCAATTCCTCCACCAATCCTGGGTAGGGGGGAGAAATCAATATTATGTATCTTGTTATTGGGTGGTAACAATTTGACCAGCACAGGGCCAGAGGTTTCCCCCAGCCATGTTTCCAAAATGCAGGCAAAATCTGGCGTAGTGTCTCAAAGAAGGTCCTGGCAGTGGGCAATAAGGGCCACGAGAGAACGGGAGTGAAAAGGAAGTTCATCCATCCTAATCTTTAGCTCTGATATGGCTGTAGATTGTTTACCTCCTTACTCACTATTGTAAAAATAACAGATCACCAATTCATCTTTAATGTCATTGTTTAACACTAGGATTAATAAGGAGAATTTGAGTCAACAATAGGGAAGTGAAGTGATAATGAGGATTTGAAAAATTTAGCCAACATCCTTCATATCTACCTCTCGCTTTGTTAATAGCCATTATTTGAAAAGATAAAGAGACATCCAGACTCAAATCATGTGCTGCCATGCTCCTTATCTGAAAATAATGTCATAACATATTAATGAATTCAAAATATCTTGATTATCTAGCTTGCCTCTATAACCAGCCAATAAAGATTATTATAGATATTGTATCTAATGTTTGCCTGAAATATGCTGGAGTGTCCGAGCATAGCGAGAGAGCCCAAACCACCCCGGGGGAATTCGGAGGGTTCTCTCCCTGAAAAAAAGGTTTAAAACAATGGGTTAAAATTCCATGATTTCTTGCTCACTTTCAGTGAAAGATTGTGTAGAAAGCCACACAGTTTGCAAATGGATTTGTTTAGGAACACATGACAAAATCAAACAAATGCAAGACACCAACAGTGCACAGGAGCTTTTTCCAGCACATTTTCATGATGCCTTTTCCCCCACTATATGCCAGTATAAAAACATGTTCATGGTGGCTGTGCTCATACGTTTCCATGCAGGCTACACCAATATATGCCATTATTACCATATAAGAAGTTACTGATGTTGGCTTTGCCAGTACGAAATGCTAGTCACATTAATAAAACAGGTCCAGAGTGAATGCAATAATGTAGGCCAGTCTAGCCATGTGATAACAATTATCATGTTTGCTTTACTCTTTTTTTAATATAACTTTTTATTGAATTTTAAAGGGTACACAACAGCGTAAAACAACATGAAACAACGTGAAACAGACAGCAAAGTCACATGTTATACAATCACCAGTAATAAGCATAGTTGTGTAACAATAGCAAGGGGGCATTTCGCGCACGAGCGTGGGGACATTCATACAGGTGCAGGCCTTCAGCCCGTTGTGGAAGATCAAGGGGAGTCCAGGCCAGTGCCCGCCAGGGGGGGGGCAACTATCCAGTATCCTCCCATTTCCCCCAGACCTTCTGGAATTTGGTGGGACATCCTCTGGCCGTGTAGATTCATTTCTCTAAGGATGCACACCTGTCGTTGGACCACCGGTCTCTCCTGAGTTTTACAGCTGATCCCCAGGTGTTTGCTTTACTCTTAATGCCCAGTGACAATATGTCATGCCATAGTAAGAATATATGGCCAGAATGAGGTCAGTTTAGCCATGTAATAACACCTGATTGGTTTACCCTTGATGCCCATTACAAAATGCCATGCCTCAGTAAAAAAGTATATTCTGAATTATGCAACAATGAAGGCCAATCTAACCACATTATAACACTGATCATGTTTGCTTCAACTTGATCCCCAGTAAATTGCAATGCCTCAGTGAGAAAGTATATCCTGAGTGGCTGCACCAATGAAAGCCAATCTAGTAACCGAATAACACTCATTATGCTGACTTTGCCCTTCATACTAGTAAAAAATGCCATGCCACATTAAGAAAACATAACTAGACTGGTTGCACCAAAGTACACCACTCTACCTACATAAAAACACTCATCAAGTTTACTTTACCATTGATGCCTACTATAAAATGCATTGTTGCCAGAAGCCCCCTAAACAATTAGAGGCTCCACTACCCCATCACACACGCAGCATAGGCACACACTCATAGAGAACATACGCTCTCATTAACACAACATACACTCTCTCATTCACCCGCACATTTATACATTCACACAATAATCACGCTCTCATTCATCCTCGCATTTATACAGCACTCGGACAACCTTTGTGTGCATGGATACATAAAAACAAACATACACACATTCACACACTCATGCACACTCAGACAACCCCCACATACATACAAACACATTACATATACACATTTACATTTCACTTATGTCCTGCTCAAAACCTCAGCACGCCAACATGACTGGATGGCCCATCTCAGCCAGAGCATACTGATTGACAGAACAGGAGAGGGCTCCTCCCCTGTAGTCAGGTCCTATGCTAATAGCATAATAATGAGAGGTGGCGGGCCCACCACACCCCCGGTCTCTCATTATTGAGTTCTACACATTAAAAAAAAAGATAGTGGAGGGACACACACATGCTGAGACGCCGGCAGCAGAATCCTCCATGCTAATAGAATGCACATGGGCGGACTGCGCTGCCTGCAACTTTAATGATGGATGTGCATTTACATGTATATTAACATTCTAAATGGTGTGAGGGATTGACTTCTGCCATGCAGGAGTACGAGGGTGAGTAGACGCTGAAGCTCCTACTCATCACATCCCTCAGACTTCTACAAACCAAGAGTGAACCCGATCATAAAGGTAAAACAGGCACAGTTAATTGATATACCGCCTTGGCCCTTTGCGGTCGCATGGGCTGAGGGAAGGCAGTACTCTCAAGAGTGGTGTGAATGTGAAACATTAGCAATTCAAACAGCATAGTACAAAAGTCCAAAATAAAGGAATGTTCAATGAAGGTTCTATAAAAATATATATACTTTAATTAAACACACCATGTGCAATAATAACTAAATAGAAAACACTACAAAAACTATGGGTAATGAGACAGTGGGTGAAAGGAAGATAAAAATCACAATTTTCTTGTAGAAAAGGATATGTTCTTGAAGTGAATGAGGGATTAAAGTGACCTAGCTAGTCTCTAGGGCGCAAAATGGATTGGGGGCAGTTATCAGGCAGTAATACTTTTGCAGTTTCTTGGTGGTTCGACAACAACAGACTTCTTGGTTCTGTTTGGTGGTTTAATTCAGTTCGAAATCCAGCAGTCGCGGAAGTGCAGCACCAAGCAGATGTCAATGCGTGTTCCAACTGATGGATGCTGCTGTTCATAGCCTTACTCGAATGATCCGGATCGTGGAGATCACCAGGTCCTGTTTGACAGTCGAGGCTCGATGGCAGACGGTCTCATCTCAGTATACGCAAGAAGGGTCAGTTTGATGCTGTGCGCTAGGGTCGGTTCGACCTTTGACTAGATCGGAGATGAAAAGGGTGGTGCTTCAAATGGTTGTTCGAGCATTGCAGGTGCATTGCAGGTGCAGCTGAGCTTCTTTGTTCGAGCCGAGGCATTAACAGGCTTTCAGATGGCATGGCACAGTGGAATACGGGTTCGAATGTGCAGGACGGCGGCCCAAGGGTCGTGTTGATTTGCAAAGGTTTGAACAGGCTTGAATAACAGTTCATAGCCGTTCGACATTGAAACTGCAGGAATCCGGGATGTGTTGGCACCCAGGTGCTGTGAGTCCCACGCCAGACACTCAGGGGCAAGAGTGGTCCTTTTCATGGGCTGCCAAACATGGGGGAAAGGTTTGAACAGGTTTGAATAACAGTTCATAGCCGTTCGACAATGAAACTGCAGGAATTCGGGATGTGTTGGCACCCAGGTGCTGTGAGTCCCACGCCAGACACTCAGGGGCAAGAGTGGTCCTTTTCATGGGCTGCCAAACATGGGGGAGGCTGGCACACACTTGTAGGAGTCCTTCAGCATGGTGAGGTCCTGGGTACTAGTGTGGCTGGTAGAGAGACATATGTTGCTCCAGTAGCAGGCCATTCCCATTGTGATTTGGGAATGGTTAGGGGACAGAGCTTGCCTCTGTCGTGGACTACCCGTCTTCAACTCACAACTACAGGACTTTGGAAAGGACTGCACTCCAAACAGGGTCCAAACAAAATCTTCTTCGGGGGTTGAAGTCCAAAGATGATTCAAAGAAAAAGAAGTGGGAGACCCCTTTTTTAAGGCAAAAGTCTACAGGTGATTGAACAAAAGCAAAGCTGCTTTACGGGTCAAATCCATGTTCTTGGACCAAGTGGACTTTGCCTTCTGCGTTACACCCAAAGTGTGTTGTGTTCAATGAAGTGGAGGGTACAGGAAGGAAGAGAAATGAAGAGAGGGAACAAGATGGTGAGACCTTCCTCCAGCTGATCTAAGCTTCCTCTGCCTATTCTAACCCCATCTCCTTCCCTTGTCAATAGCATCAAATAACCTTTTGGTATGCAGCAACACAGTGTGAGGCTAGTCCTTTCGTGAAGGGTTTGTCCGTTGATTACTGGTCCCAGGACAGCTACCTGTGGAGTGGCTGTCTCACAGGAGAGGGTGTTACCTGCCCGCAGAATGGATCAAAGAGAAGCAACCCCCAGGGCTACAGTGTTGCTGGGAGGGAGCAGCAGAGACAGCCTGGCTAGGTGGAATAGACATAACCCTTTCACAGCTGAGCTGGGCTCACAGGACAGGCACATGTGTGATATCAAATTGGTGTGGCTTGGATAATTATGAAAGATGCTAGTCACCATACCTCAATCTCAGGTATGGCTTACATTTTAAAGTGCCACCAGGATAGCAACTCTTAAAGTGATGTTGTTTTGGCAACAGGTGTACATATCTTAAATGCAGCTCTTGCGCTGTAGTGACACGGCTGTCTCTGAAGCTGTTAAGAGGGCACCTGTGACCTGAACCTTCTCTGTGCCTCTGCAGAGCAGGCACTGCAAATCAGACAACTGATTCAGCAGAGCACAGATGTACACTATGCTTTCGCCATAGAGTTTATGAAAGGAGGAGCTGGTTACCAGGTGAACCTTTCTGAGATGGAATTACCTGCATCATTTATTTTATTAATTAGTACAAATCAAAAAAGCCAGGGCTTCCACACCCTTGTCAGATGGCAATTCCCCACAAACGTACATTATTTGTGTTTGTTTCTATTTATTAATGTACTAGGCGCTTTCGCCCAAGTGCCAAACACAGATTATCAGTACAAAATCACATGAATAAATTACATGAATAGTTGCCATAAAAACCAAAAGTGAGAACAACTAAGACATGTTTGAAAGTAGGTGGGTTTTGAGTTGTGTGCGAAAAAGAGAGTATGTGAGGTTAGACCTGATGTGAAGAGGAAGAGAGTTCCAGAGATTGATGAATAAGAGCCAGAACGACCAAAAGCGAGATTGGGCGCTGGGTGGCCTAGGAACAGTTAACAAAAAGAGAGATTGAGACCAAAGGGAACAAGAAGAGACATACAAGGAAACAAGAGAGCACATATAGGGAGGAGCAAGTCCATTCAAACGTTTAAAAGCAATCATAGAAAGCGAAACAAAAGACGAGATTAAAAAAAAAACCAACGGAGGGGGTGTAAGGAGAAAGTAATAGAGACACAAGGAGAGATTTGGCAGAGAGTGCAAATAGAAGAATTGAGAACAGAACGAAGAGGGGCCAAGTGAAAAGCAGGAAGACCAACAAGAAGTCAGGAGCAATAATCAAGATGGGAAAAAACTAGCAATAATAGGGAGTTTGGTGGCATGAAAAGTGAGAAAGGGCGAGCTTTACGGATATTAAAGAGTTGAAAACAACAGGAACGAACAATGTTAGATATGTGAAGAGTAAATGAGAGAGACAAATTGAAGATGGCCCCAAGGTTCCGGGCAGACAAAGAAAAAGGAAGAGAGCAAGGAGGAAATACAATAGAAGGTGGTGAGGGGGGATCGAAGAGGCAGGAAAGAAAAGAATGTCATTCTTAGAACCATTTAAATGAAGGTAATGGCAGTTTCGTCCAAGACTGGGTGGCCAGAAGACAGTTAGAGATAGTAGAGTGAAGAGTGTCAGACAAGGTGGAGGAAGAGACAAAGAGCTAAGGGTCATCAGCATAGAAATGTGCATAGAGACCAAAGGACGAAACAATAGAAGATAAGGTGGAAGTACATGGGGGAAAGAGAAGATGACCCAGGAGAAACCCCTGGGGAACTCCATGAGTCAGCAGAAAAGAAGAAGGCTTTGAACCACCCCAAGAAACAGAAAAGGAACAGTAAGCCAGATACGATTAAAACCTAGAGAGAGCACTACCAGAAAAACCAGGGGAGCGTAGAGAAGAGAGAAGAGTAGGATGGTCGACCGTGTCAAACACAACAATGAGGTCAACTAGAATTAGGATAAAAGAGAGCTCAGAGTAGCGTGCTCACAGGATGGAGTTGGAAATAGAGAGAAGTGCAGTTTCCATGGAATTAAATGGACAAAAAACAGATTATGTTAGTGGTAGGAGAGAGTGATGATCAAGAGTAGAAGAAACTTGAGAATAAACTACTCATTCTAGAATTTTAGAAAGAAAGGGAAGACGAGAGATGGGTCCATAGTTTGAAGGTAGGGAAGTATTAAAAGAAGGTTTTTTTTTTAGGAGAAGGAAGATAACAGGATAAAGTGATGTTGGTAAGAGATGTCAGATAAGGAAGTAGAAGAGGAAAGATCGTAATGATGAAGGGGAAGAAATGGGGTCCAGAGGGAAAGCAGTAGGATGCGCTCTGACAAGAAAATATGAAGTATCAGCATCCGAGAGAGGGTGAGCTAGGGGAATAAAGAGGAAACACAGTGAAGACTAAACAGAGACAGATTGCTGGGGGGTGGTAGAGAGGATCGTAGTTGTGCCACTTTAGAAGGGAAATAGTTAGCCAGATCAGTAGGAGCGAGAGAAGAGGAGACAGAGGGGTCAGGAGCAGGAGAGGAAAGTATATGCTTGAGTAACTGAAAAAGACAATGAGGGTGAGGAGAGTGGGAAAGAATAAGATTGGAGAAATAACGTTTTTTGGAATCAACCATAGCAGAAGCGTATGACGAGTGATTAGAGGAAAGTGTGGCTAGATCAGAAGGAAAGTGAGTTCTTTGAGAGAGGCTAAACCAACAGTCGGGAGAAGCAAGGAAGTAAGGGCCGGTAGGAATACAGCAGAGTCATAGGGCCTCATTACAAGGATGGAGGTAGCCATGGTGAAATTAACCCATGGCTGCCTCCATACCGGGCTCCAATACCGGGTTCATTGGAGGACCCGGTAATTCCTCCTTGCAGGAACCCATCCCCATTCCCATTTGAGCCGGGGAGGGAGCTAATAACGGCCTGTTATTAGCTCCCTCTTCCCCTCGCGGGACCCGCTTAGGACGCCTGGTTGTACCAGGCGTCCTAAGCGGGTCCCACAAAGGGAACCTCGTAATCGGCGCTCCCGTAATGAAGGGTGCCGGTCCCGTACCGGCACCCTTCATTACGGGAGCGCCAGGGTTATAATGAGGCCCATAGTTCCTAATATTACAACAAATGAAGATATGTGGAGGAAATGGGAGCAGAAGGGGTAGTGGCGGAACAATGCAAAAGAGAGGAAAGACTGGCCAGAGAAAGGGAAGGAATTAGAGGAGACAGGAAAAGTTGGAGAAAAAGTAGAAAATATGAGCTCAAGAGAGGAACCAGACATGTGTGAGGGAGGTGTAGGATACTGAGAAAGGTCAAATGAATGTAGTATGTAGAGAAAGGGAGAGGAGGCATCGATGGTCGAGAGATGGAGGTTAAAGTCACCAAGAACAAAGAAAGTCAGAAGTAAGAAGGAGAAGATAGAAGAAAATAGAGAAGTTTGTCAAGATCGGTACTTGTGTACTGAAGAAAGAGCGCCAGGCGGGCGATATATACAATATGAAAAGAGATGTGATGGGGTGCAGAGAATTATATAAAGTAGCACTCAAAGGAAGTAAATTATGGAAGGGGGTAGAGGAGGAGGAAGAGCAGTGTACAGAGAAAGCGAAAGAGTAGGCCGGTGCCACCCCCTCTACCAAATTGTCGAGGGGAGTGAGAGAAACAAGTGGAAGTAGTTGCAATTGAAGCTGGAGTAACTGTATCCGTAGCAGAGATCCAGGTTTCGGGGCGACAGAGGAAAGTGGAGGTTAAGTTGACGAAAGGAGTCATGAATAATGTGAGATTTGTTACCAACTGAGCGGGCAGTAAGAAGGCCAATGGAGATAGGCGAAGTACAGTTATTGAGAGGGATAGACGTCAGGGTAGGCGAACTACGATGCCATTGGTATTGTCCACTGAACAGGAATGAAGGCGGGCATGGATAGAAGAATGAGGAAGAAAATAATCGAAAGAAAAAAAGGTCAGAGGAGTGAATGCCAAGGTCGGTGACTGATGGAGCAGTAGAGCATAGCCATATGAGCAGTTGACCAGCCGCGCCCAAAGGGCAGAGCTGCAGTGAACCAGTGACAGGCAACATGTTTAGGAGGAAAGGGGCGCAGAGAGGGCAAGAAACATGGCAATCCCCCCAGTCACAAAAAGGACCAAACAAGAAAGGAGAAGCCCTTAGAATGGCGCCCTTGGAGAGCTTCCTTTTATGTGGTCATGTGACCAATCACGTGACCGCCGCTGCACGTCGGGGGACGGCTGTAGTAGTGATATGGCCAGCTCTTCCCCAGTCAGGATGGCAGCCACGAGGGCAGGTGACAGGCGCTGGATAACACAGGTAACATCCCAGTCGGGGGGCCAAATGGCGGTGGCAACGGTATCCAGTGATTATACCGAATATAAAATAGAAAATGAAATTTGAACTAATAAAAAATACTGAATAATACTGAATTTTTGTTGAAAACATATATGTGTGGGTGGTGTAAGGGGTTAAATCTTCTGGGGAGGATGTTGGGTTGGGTTTTAAACAGGGGGGAAAGGAGGGCTTTGGGGGGCCCAAAAAGAAAAAAAAGATTTTTGATATTTTTTTTGTTATTTATGTGTTAAAATCTCATTCTCTAACTTTTCATTCGGTAAAACCACAGTAATCCGGTGGCAAGTTCCAGGTGAGCACAGATTCCATGGGAGAGCTCCCAGTTGTGTGGTCAAATGACCAATCACGTGACCGCCGCTGCACGTCAGGGGAGGGGGGGGGCAGATCGTCAAGCCCTTGGCAGCGGCTGTCAGGATGGCAGGCAGGAGAGCAGGTGACAGGCGCTGGATCACACAGGTAGCATCCCAGTGCGGGGGCCAAACGGCAGTAGCAAGTATCTGGCCTAATATACATTAGAATATTTATCCAAGTATGTACATCTCTCAGGGGGTGATGCCCCCTCGCCCCCCCCCGCGCCCCCACATATAAAGGAGGCACCACTGGTCCTCAGGTTCCCAGATAAAAAAACATAGTTATGTAGCTGCCCTTTTGGATGCCTTCACGTTACCCCATCAGTCACCATGAAGTCCAATGCACACCATTAATGACAAGATTTCTCACAAAAATATGTTTGAGTATGCTGCTGATAAACAGGTGTTTGTTTCGGAGTCTCAGACTGAATATGTTTTAAGAACAAAATGTGTGACACAGACAACTCCCTTCAACACAATTGAAGAACTAATTTGAATTCAAGATACCACTCCAAGCTCAGAAAAGAACATGCACTGTGACACCCTTTGGCGTGATGAGCATGGTTGCGTTGTTGCACCAAAGCTAGTTGATTGAGATCATACAAGTCCAGAAAAGCAACAATTATCATTGCATCCTAGTCATCACTGAGACTTTCTCAGGCTGGCTCGAGGCCTATCCATGCCAAAGAGCGGACACTTTAAGAGTGACCAAACTACTTGTTAAGGTTTTCATACCATGATTTGAGTTGCATATAAGCTTAAATAGATACAGGGTACTCATTTTACTTTACAGTGCTATTAGCGGCATGGCTACCCCTTACTGGGTACCGGGTCCGGTTCCTTAAATGAGGAATTACCGGGCCATTCCAACTTTGGAGGACCTGGTAATTCCTCATTTAAGGAACCCGGACCCGGTACCTCCCCATTCCCATTCGAGCCCCCATAGGGCTCAATGGGAATGGGGAGGGTGCTAACAATGGGCCCGTTCATAACGGGTCCGTTGTTAGCACCCTGGTCTGCTCGTGAGACCCGCTAAGGGCGCCTGCGAGCAGACTCGTAATGAGGCGTTAAGGGGTTGACGGCGCCGGCACCTTTACCGGCGCCGTGAACCCCTTAACGCCTAACTCGTAATGACCCCCTATGTCATGGCAAGGTATGTGTGACAAGATGGAAAATGAAATGTGATTTAGATGGAATCTGGGAATGGGGAGTGGATCTGTTGTAGGGATTTATCCTATAACTTGCTTAGTATAAGGAAGTATAGTTGTTTTACCCTGGCCACACCCTTCCAAATAGGTTCTCATATGAAAACTATGCTAAAGCATAAGCTGCAACTGAACCCCCAATGACTGCAGCCACCATTCCTTTTTTCCCATTCCTTTTAATGGTACTAGTGAGCCAGCTGTCCCAAATTATCAAAACTGGCCTAATCCTATGCATGTTTAATTTACATGTATATCCAGCTTCTAGCTTGTTTTTCATAGATAAAGAATGCATCAAGCAGAGCAGATTGTTTGGTACTCAAATGATACTGTACAGGTAATGCTGCTGGACGCTTTAAGCGGTAGAGCGATCAGAGACCGACGCAAAGTGGATTTACCCAAAGCAGTTGACATGATGGCCTTAGCAGGTTATTGTGACTTAAATAGGGAAAAAGATCATTGCAATGGTCCATCCTGTAATCAAGGGACCCATTTGTCGGACAAAAATGACATGTTAACATAGAGAATTTTTACTGACAAGCCATGGCTATGGTGTTTTCACACTTGTGGTTCAGATGAGTTTTCATGTTCCATTATCTAAGTCTCTGGTTGTCATGTCAAGAACCCAGCAAAGTCTAGTCATCTCACCACTGTAGCTCATCAGGCACTGTAACATGATGTTGTGAATAGAATAGATAGGTCTGAGTTCTTAATGCATTTCTGCAAACTATCACATTTTCATTACCTCCTATCTGCATTCAAGCTAACGTCACCATTTCCAACTGGTTCAAGATGTGCAGCAACACGTCTAGCCCAGCAGCAGCAAGCATTAATGTCTCAAAGTAGTACTTGGGATCTGGGAGATTGGGTGTGGAATGGAACGAATACAGCCCTTGCAGCGTGGAATGTATACTGAGGCCAGTCTCAAAGTGACATTTGGGTCATCTGGAAAAAGCGACTCTGTTGGAAAAGGCAACTGGACTTAACTCCCGAGCACAACTGATCAACACTGATGCAACTATTGAAGAAATTAGATCAATCCCTGCTGTGAGCATGGGAACAAAGCAACTGGTGTCTAATCTCATTTGGAATGTCACCACAGCTGGAACTGCCTTTGAATGGCACTTGGCCTGTGCAGAAGTCCAGGACGTCCTCGAAAACCAACTCATTGAAATCTGTGATTCTGTGCAACATCGGGCCTGGCCATGAGAGCTCAATGAGTAATCTAGAGTATTTGCCAAGCTGTGACCTAGATGAAAGATGTATTAGTACAGCAGTTGCAAGTGTCAGCTAATGGAATCTGTGTGATTTTCCCTCGGCTCAAAAACCTGCGACGGAAATGACTACATGGGAAATGTACGCAATACAAAAATGATTGTACATTTCCCAATGCTGACATCCATTCAAAAACAACCCCAAATCCATACAATCACACCCCCCACCCAGACCCCCAACACACCTCCACTGCAACACCCCCTACCCTCCTACTTACCTTTCATCCCGACACGCTGTGTCCCTGTGGCGCCGGTTCCCTTTCACTTCCGTGATCGGGAACTGACGCCGCAGTGTCCTTTTCTTTTTTTTTTTACTTTTAGTCGGGTCAGCTGCAGGGGTGTCCCCCGCAACACCCCGCGGGGGACACCCCTGCTGCCCCCAGCTTTTTTTTTCTTTTTTTTTTTGGTCAGGTGAGCTGTGGGGGGTGTTCCCAGACCCCTGCTCACTATACTGCATAGTATAGTGAGCAGGGTGTTGCAGGGGACACCCCCACAGCGCCCGGCTTTCTTTATTTTTTTGGTTGGATGAGCTGCAGGAGTGTCCCCCGCAACCCCCGCTCACTATACTGTATACTGTATGGTATAGTGAGCGGGGCTTGCGGGGCACACCCCCGCAGCCCCCGGCTTTTATTTTTAAGTCGGGTGAGCTGAGGGGTTGTTCCCGGCAACCGCCGCTCACTATACTGTAGTATAGTATAGTGAGCGGGGTGTTAAAGTGGACACCCCCACAGTCCCCGGCTTTCTTTTTGGTCGGGTGAGCTGCGGGGGTGTCCCCCGCACCACCCCGCTCACTATACTGTATAGGATAGTGAGCAGGGTGTTGCGGGGGATACCCCCCAGTCCGCGCAGCCTTTTTATTTAATTTTTTTTATTTTTGACTGGCCCCACCGAAAGATTAAAACACATACCACAAAATGTTCGAACTTTTGGTAGTTCAAACTTTTCGTGGTATGTGTTTTAGGTCTTTTGGTGGGGTCAGTAATTTAATTCCAGTACTTTTGGCCTTTTCCCAGTTAATGCTGTGCTCATTTCAAGCCAGTGGGCCAAATGACGTAGTTTGGGCCTGACCGGTCAAATCTTACTGGACCCATAAGCCGGATACTCTTAGGACTGGGTGACGCATCATAACATGTGGCAAGTACAGATTCCTGGATAGACATCTTGGTTCCTGACTAGTGCCCCAAGGACAATTCTGGACAGGCTTTGGAACAAACTGGTCATTGTAGTCTCTCTAACAGCTCCAGCTGCACTGTCTAAGAGAGTTTCTGCTGCTGCAAACACGAACTGCTCTGCATAATGTGTTCTGGCGAACGGCGAGCACCAAGTCAGAAAGCGGAGAATATGAAATTCATTTAGATTGGTGCAACATTATCCTGACTAGAAACACTAGTGTTAGTTCTAACAATCCACTTAAAAGATTCCTGACGTCTTTCATCTCAAGATGCCTCATCAAAAAGCATCTTGCACCAGCACACCAAGTCTCTGCACAAGTCACCATCTCAATGCACAGAGGACTACCGCAAATCAAAAAACTGTACCAACGCTCAAATAACCTAATGCCGGACTGCTAGAGCTACACTTCCAAACTAACGACCAGAATCAATACACTCCAGGACTCAACACTGAGTACACCTCTGATAACAAAACAGTTCAACCAACCACCACTCCTAGATGGTCCCAGGACACCCAACATGACTCTACAAAGAACCTCCTCAGCCTTTTGGAAGCTAAAGCAACAGGAGTCATTGTAAGTCCATTTCCCATTAAACAAACAACCCAGCCATTTTCCTTCTACACAAAGGTGCCTCAAAGAAAGGGTCAGAGCATATGCCACCTTATCAATGCCTGCTCTATTACCAACCATTCTTCTGACATCTTTGAACTCCTCTGAAAGGACACAGTAAACACACTTTTCATCTAACAGAGAAACCTGGCTCTTAGCTCACTCAGCAGTATTACACAAAAGAGTCCTCACAGGCACATGATCAGGTTTTCCAACAGAATAACCAAGAGAGGAGTAGCAATAGCCCTTATACGTGGAGACTCCATCAAAGTTAAAATGCCACACCCCAGCAACATCCTGGAGTGCAAATCGCTCATCCTAATCTGCTTGACCTCACACATGTCCACTCTAACATTCGTTCTCATGTGCAGACCACCTTATTGCAACACTATTTTCTCAGACTACCTAGGACCCAGAACCCCTGCTCCTCTAACATCAGGTAAGCGTCCTCAAATATGTATTTCACTCCTCTCTCCCAACAGCCCATCCCTAAGATCACCACTCATCACCAACCACGTCGCTCCCCTGCAACATCATGGACATTCCATCATCTTCCACTACATGAAAACAGATGCTCGCTAATGTCCACTCAGCAGCCAACCATGCAGCAGACACACCAAACATGACGTGGATGCCATCTTCATTACTGAGACCTGGATGACATCAAACTCCACCACACACATCCTAGAAGTCCTCATCCCCAACGGCTACAGAATTCTACAATAAGACCATCCAAACAAAATCAGTGGAGGGTTCGCCATCATTCACAAGGCATCGTGGCCATGCACCCAACTGGATGTCACTACCATTGGCTCTTTTGAAAACCTTTCCTGCCACTTCCCGCTCTTCCCAATTGACACAGTTTTTACTTCATCTACAGATCACTCAAGCCCAACACCTCCTACATCGAAGACTTCACAGACTTGTCCATCACCATGTCTCTCAGGTATGCTAACAACATCTTACTCTGCAACTTCAACATCCCTGGCAACTCAGCAACCAAGGCAATGAAAGAAGATCTGCACTGCCTTCTGGACACTCTAAAACTCTCACAACACGCAAAAGACCCAACTCGAAGAAAGAAGAAGAACTGTAACATCCTCACCCTCATCATCACCTCCCTGCACACCCTCCATCAGAGCTCTCAAATCTTGCTCAACTGGTCAGATCATCTGGAAATCCCCTTTGACATTAGTCACACCGCACCAGTGAAGCAAACCCATTGGAACCCCATCAAACAAGCATTCAGATAATTCAAGAGCTTCCTAGTGGAGATTCTCACGAAAGACCTCGACAAACTCCACTTTACATAGGCTGATCTACCTCCGACAAACCGGGAACTTAGCACCACCAAAACAACACACCCTCAACCCTAAATTGTCCACACCCTGTTATGCCCAAGAACTCAACTTCAACAAAAGAACCATCAGAAAACAAGAAAAGACTTGGCAAAAATCCTGCAGCGCATCCGGCCTCGCACTACTCAAGGAACTCTGTGCTACACTCAGACGGTTCCATGTAATTCCGTCGCATGTTATTTTTATCGCAGCATTTTTTACTGCAGATTTTTCTCCCTTACCACTGATTTGAAATCTAGTTCCAAAACACCCAGAAACCTTATATCCCTCTACCCACCCCCCATATTTTGCGGTTAAAAAATCTGCAGCAAAATATGCCGCGAAAATAAAATGGCAATGAATGGACGTCGTACCACTCAGATGACTGAACACGACTTCAAAGGGCAACTACTACCAAAGCACCATGGCCACAGCCAACAATGAAAGAAGAGCCCTCTTTAAAGCCATAAAGCACTGCATCAACCCTCTGCCTTTCCCACCCGTGCCATACTCCAGCGAAAAACCCCAGCACCATCTACTATTTCTTCATCAACAAGTTCAGCTTGATCCTCCAGCAGGTAGACACCAACCACACCACTGACAGAATACTACGCATCCCATCTCACAAGCCACAACTAACTGACAACTTTCAAGACACACACTGTGGAAGACCTCTCTGCCAATCATGCATTCCTCAAGGCCACATTGTATCTGGACAACATCCTCCCTGCCTCCGGATTCAAGAACCTTCCTACTGAAGCGCTCCTCCCTTACCTGACAATGATCAAAAGCTCCCTAACTCAAGGCACCTCCCCTTCAGCCCTCCGGACCAGACAATCCCTCCTGCTTCTTGAGATACCAACAATAAACCCTGACAACTTCAGCAACTACCGCCCCATCACCCATCTTCCCTCCCTATGTAAAATACTTGAGAAGGCAGTAGCCACGCAACTCCTTCAACAAACCAAAGCCAACAACCTGCTCCAGTCCTACCAATCTGGCTTCAGACCCAGATGCAGCACAGAAATGGCTACCATCGATATGATCGACGATGCCCTTAAAATCTCGATCATGGCCATCATTGCCTCCTGGTTCTCCCTGGCCTCTCAGCAGCATTTGACACGGTAAACCACCAGACACTTACCAACAATATACATTGCTGTATGGGGATCATTGAGATCACCCTCAGCTGGTTGAAATCATACCTTGCTAATTGCTACCAGTTTGTACAAATGGATTCCTCCAGATCATCAACTGTACCCTTCACGGTGTAGTCCTTCAAGGATCCATCCTCTTCCATGACCTTCTATCTTTATATGGAACCACTTAGCACATTCCTCGATCCCCACAACATCCACATCCACCAATACGCAGATGACACACAGTTCCACCTCAAGATATCCTCCATCGAAGACATCCACAGGCTCAATCCCTGACTCTCATTGATCCAGTCATGGATGATCAATGCTTACCTGAAGCTCTACCAAGACTGAATTCCTACTCCTGACCAATAACACTGAACACCCGGACATCCAGACCTGGCTCTCCTATGCACATCAAGGGCTTCATATCCAAGCTGGCCACCTGCGCCAAGGCCCTTCGGTTTGACATTGACAGACACTTCACCTTCAAACATCACATAGCAAGGAAGTTGCAAACAACTTGGTACTAACGTTCTCTCCAGCGGAACACCAAGCCCTTCATCCCAGAAAACAACTTCAGATCTGCTGTCCAATCCTTTTTCCTCTCCCACCTGGATGGTGGAAATAATAGAGCACAAAAAAGTTCCCAAACTCTCACAAATTAAACAAGTTGCAAAACTCAGTATCAATAAAGAAAAAAGAAAATCGAAGGTTTGAGAAAATCAAGTTTCCATCCTGTAGACAAATTGGCTGCCATGTATATTACTCACATTGGAAAGATTAGGACATCCTAATAACGAAGGCACACCCCACCCCGCACCAGGTAATAATATATCAATCCGAAAAGGAATATGGTACAGGATAGAAATTCACATGGAACACACCATAGATTATCTTATGTACTAATAACTATCTAGGTCATGAACTATCTATCAAGGTTTTGTGTTCTTTCGTTATTTTAAGTTGCGGTTGGGCTTTTACTATCTAAGTTGGCTTTGCTCTATATATATATATATATATATATATATATATATATATCAAAGAAAAGAACAAAGGTAAAAGCTGGTCAAAGCTTTTTAGGCGGCAATCTCCTCCCAAGAAAAAATGCACCAGATGCAAAGAAGTATCTCCAACAAAGGTCCTTTAATTTGCAAAAAACACGGTGGACAAGCAGTTTCAGGAGAGAACAAACAATTACGCGTTTTACCCTTCCGGGCTTCGTCGGATTGTAATCCAGATCAAAACCTTAACGCTCTATACCAGATGCCAAGAAGGCATCAGGGCGTTTTCAAGTATAGGTATGGCAGGTTTTATTTTCTCTTTTCGTTGGCAAGGGCATACTGCAAGACGGCCTCGTGACAGTACTGGGTGGAAATGTTTATGGGGCACCTGAATAAAAATAAGGATCTTAAAAACAAAAAAAAACAAGAAAAGAGCAAGTGGGGAAAGAGGCATCAATGTGAAGAGCTCAGGGGCTAAGCAGAGAGGGTACCCCAAATCCTTGAATGGGAAGAGACAGTGGTGGGCTCTTCTTGGGGAATGCTTGAATTTAGTATGCAATGTTACAGATCTTTGCACTCTGATCATAGGTGAGGTAATGTTTTTTGTAGGAATTTTCTTAGGGGATGTACTTTGCATTTGAAAATACAGCGAATGACAAAGGGCCATGTGGAATGGTGAAGTCAGGAAGAAGAACCCGTGTAGGGTGCATGGACCGTACTCGTGGGGCAATGGATGAACTGGGCTGGCAGAGGAAGAGGAGATATTGGGGGAAACCTTGAATACTATATGCAATGTTAATGAACTGTGGATTGTAATTGGTTGTAATGTTTCTTCTATGAATTCGAATAAAAATTGTGATGCAAAGAAATGGGAATACAAATTATAATGTAAAAAAGAATTCTACTAAAAAGATGAAAAGATATTGGTGTAAAGGGAATCGCCCTGCCCTGGATCAGCTCATTTCCTGACGCAGAGGACTGAAGCAATTCACATAGACACTGTCAGAACACTTCCTCACAGGTTGACATGCAGAGTAACCCCAGGATCCATTCTCTTGCTTCTACTCTTCAACATTTACATGACCCCACTACAAACATGTATTAACCACTTATCTCCCAAATGCTTCAACTTAACAGAGGACACAAACACCGTTCACATTGAACACAAGGGACCTAAGCACATTTCATGCACCTGTGGAATCTTTATGACTATACACAGAATTACACTCAACCCAAGTAAAACAGAGCGCACGATTTGTGGCATGACTCCACTGAATCCCACACCTGTCCCCTAATCAAATGCAATTGGTTCCGGCCCTTTGCCTGAGACATCAATCACAAATGATGGCATCAAGATGCACAGCAATCCCACACTGGAAGCAAAAGTGAAAGCTATCATAACAAGCGGCTTCATCCTGCTCTGTACTGTTTGATACATCATCCCCTGCCTGGCCTTCCTGTTTAAGACCTTGTTGCTTACCGCACAGTACTCATGCTCTCAAAACTGGATTAGTCCAAAAGACACTAATTAGGACTTCCAGAAGAGCTACTCAACAGACTACAAACCGTCCAAATGCAGGAGGCAGACTTCTCCTGAGACTGTGAAGACATCACACCAGCCCTCAAAGCAAACCATTTGCTTCAGCTAGAGCAGACGATTCACTTCAAAGTCTCGGGCAGATAGCTCAGCAGCAAAGTGCTCGCCTTGGAAGCAAGATGACACAGTCAACATGGGTTTGATCCCCTGTTCCGCGCATTATAAATAACCTATCATATCATATCATGCATCGCCGAGCACCTTCTATGGCAGGGATCCTGGACCCATCACAAGGACTTTCACCCACTACCAACCAATGAGAATGCTTTCATCCAGCACGATGCCTTAGTAACGGCGCCTGCCTTCAACTGGAAAAGGCATGGAGGATCATCATTCTCTTTCCTCTCAACGCAATTGTGGAACGCCCCAAATGTCGTTGCATGAAAGACCACTGCACCTTCAGAAAACAGACAAAACCCGGGCTATTCAACTAGCACCAGCAAGAGACCAGCATTGAAAGCTCAAAGAAAATATACACCTGCTCTTAGCAACTTTGACCCAATAGAAAGACTTAAGAGGGACACACACTCACCTCTGACAAAGACTAACGAAGGATGGACACATTCAGGTCAGACTCCATGCAACTGCGATGGGACAACATGAATACTACCACAAACATCTAGCAGACCACCCTAATCAATAACACATATGGTATCCCTTCTTTGCCTAATCCTCTGGGCAAACATACTCCCCATCTCCTACCACCTTACACTACATACACAAATCCCCTTCACAGTGCTACCTCGGGCCTATTGGTTGCCAAATCAACATCGCTTGAGCTATGATGAGGCTCACCCCTTTAGATCTACGGGTCCCCCACATCAGTGACTAACCTAGACCTAGACAGTGGGCCTCATTACACGGATGGCGGTAAGGATTTACCGGTACCGGTAAATCCTTACCGCCTTACTACGAGGTCCCTTTGCGGGTTGGGGGATCCTTACCGCCTTACTACGAGGTCCCTTTGCGGGTTGGGGGATTTAACGCCTGCTTTTTGCAGGCGTTAAAATCCAACCCGCAAAGGGACCTCGGAGCTAATTACGGCACCGCAAAATTGCGGTGCCGTAATTAGCGCCTTCCCCATTCCCATAGAGCCCTATGGGGCAGAAATGGGAATGGGGAAGGGCAATGGTGGAAGGGGGATTTACCGCCCCTCCAACCTTGGAATGGGGCGGTAAATCCCCTTTCCACCAAGGCGGTGCCGGTATTTCACCGGCATGAGCCATGGCGCTAATAGCGCCATGGCTCACCGCCTACCGTGTAATGAGGCCCAGTGTACTTAGTCCCCTCCGTATAAACATGTTGTCAAGTGGCCCTGCTGAGCACAGAACCAGAGATGATCTCTGGAATCGGGAACTTCTGATCTGTGCCCAGCAACACAGCAGGGTTCGCATCTGCCCCTCCCTCTATTCCACGGAAACCCCCTCCCTCTTTTCTTACAGATTCACATACAGAGAACTCCACGAAATCACAGAAGGATGCTGTACAAGACCGCTTTCATATCATAGCATAAATAACCGGTATAGCACGGGGAGGAGCAGCAGCAGGGCACGCTTTCTACACAAACTATCCGCACAGACTGCAGCAGTCAGCGACGCAGGTAGGTCGTTTTCCACTTGGACTGGTAGTTACCAGTATCCCATCCTCCTTCCTTGCCTGTATGAAATCTGTCGAAGCAGCAGCGTGTTCTGGGCAACGCTGCAGGCACCAAGTGAGGCCGGGTAACCCACGCCCCATGGGACCCGTGCAGGGGAGAGGGGCGAATAAAAGCCCAACAAAGGGGCCAGGGCTCTACCCTCTCCCCCACCACAACTACAAAGGCGACACGCAGGCGCCAACCCGGGAACCAAGGAAGGAAAGGCAAGGTGTGAAATCAACACCTTGCCTTTCCTCCCTAAGGGGTGCCAAGCACCAGTGACCTGAAAAGCAGGAAGTGGGCAGGGAGCACCATAAGGTGCAATTGTCGTCAGCACCAGCCGGCCTGAGGCGCAACCAGGACCCAGGGGCAGCCCATGGGTCCAATATAAGGAGCTGCCTTTGCAGCAAAAGAACAGTATCAGTGTGGTCCCTGCACGGGGACCTAAACAAAAGAGTACTTTGCAGACGCAGTCTCTCTTCTTTTTCCCAGAACCTTCCCACCCTAGAAAAAGGGCGAGAAGAAAGAGAAAGAAGACAGGTCACTGTACGGTGACCACACTGTCGTGGGACAAGAATGGCGGCACGGGCCAGAGGGGGCTACCTCGGGACCCGATGCCCAAAAGTACAGCATATTATGGTTACTGTAATTATGATTAGGTTTTGTTATGACCACAACTGTGCAATAAAGTCCCACAGCCTTTTATTGCCACCACTCACCAAATGTTTTCGTGTTATTACCTGGGGGAAATGGGTATAGTTTTCCTACACCCTGGTTATGTTATCAGCCTGCCGGCATATGGGTCCACTGGTTAATGACAGGAAAGAGGCCATATGACCACATCAACCAAGCACTAAGTAAGCTGCACTGGTTATCCCTCTAATCTGGCATTACCCTATTCTAGGAGAAATGCCATCCATAGAGACTGCTGGAGCAACAGTAATTGTAATTGGTTATTTATAACGCGCTTTAATACCTAGAGGTTTCTAAGCGCGGATCCGGGGATCGAACTTGTGTTGCTCCGCGTCGTCTTGCTGCCAAGACAAGCACGTTGCCCCTGAGATATCCTCCCAAGAACAGCA
Source organism: Ambystoma mexicanum (assembly GCF_040938575.1). NCBI lineage: Eukaryota > Metazoa > Chordata > Amphibia > Caudata > Ambystomatidae > Ambystoma > Ambystoma mexicanum. The sequence goes on along the minus strand of NC_090921.1, from coordinate 783,724,309 downwards.
GCCACAATGCTGTCTGAACATAACAGAGAAGTAGGGAAACTGGCCACTGGACTAGAACAACGATGCCCATGGGATGGCAAAGGACATTGCCAGGAGCACTATCAGTCTTTGATACTTAGAGACACCATGGAAGTGCATTTAGAAAAGGTTGCCATAAGTAAGCCAAGTGGCAAATAACTTTGTGGTGCAAAATACCTAAATTGCACTATTATTATACATGGAGCAACTATAAAGTCGTTAGGCCGTTTTTTATAATAGCATGCTATATTAACATAAGCTATGAAGTGAATCACTTATGGAGCTGCAGATAAGGGCCTCATCACAGGTTGGACGGAGTGGTAACAATGTGTCACTACCGCTATTACCGCTGCATTACCGCTCCACCAATTATGAGTTGGGTGGAAAGTTGGCGATTCATCTCCAGTTCAGAGCTGGGGGTAAATCTGCCGACTTTCAGCAGCGCAAATACCGCGGCACTAAAAGAACTGATTAGCCACGGTGATTGTGCTGAAAATGCTGCATCTGGTCCAATGGACCCAACATTAATGGGGATTCACCACTGTACCACAGCTCGGGATCCAGTGCTAATAATGCCGGACCGAGTTGTGTTAACGCTATTTGCATTGGGCGGCATCCCAGCGGTTTTAATGCCGGGATACCGCCCATTCGTGACGAGGCCCGGTGCAATTAAATGATTTGCCTAGGATCACACACTTTAGTTAAATGGTGAAACCTGGGATGTGGCTAATTAAAGCAACTGAATACATCTTCACAGGCTTAGTTGATATAGATCTTTATTAAGGTTTTGTATTTGTATTTGTTTATTTATATTGCGCAGCCTGCCCAAGGGCATCAGGGCGCATGTTTGGAAGGGTTACAATGAGAAGTTACAGAAAGACAGTTACAGGAAGGCAGTTACATATTACAAAGTATAAATATACATAAGGCAAAGAAATATACATATATTTACAAGGTAGTTAGTCGACCCAATATATACAGAGGTGATAGGATTGGTACAGCGTGCAGTGAGTGTTTACAAAAAGGAGGCTGAAGCTTCGTCTTGCTCATAAAGCCATTGTTTTGCTCTATTTTTGAAGGATTGAAGGGAGGGGACATTCCTGAGATCATTGGGAAGTGAGTTCCAGAGCTTGGCTGCCAGGACTGGGAAGCTCGAGCCTCTGGCAGTCTGGAGCTTGAAGCTAGGAATGATGAGTGTATTAGCTTGTGCAGATCTTAGGGGTCTGTGGGCTGTGAGTTGTGTGAAGCGCTCTGACAGGTAGGCTGGTGCAGCGTTGTTCTGTGCTTTGTAACTAAGAACCAGTGTTTTGAGGGCAATGCGCCGTGAGATGGTGAGCCATCGTAAGTTGCGTCTAGTGGAGGAGATGTGTGTGCGCCTAGGTATATTAAGAGCAGCCCGGATGGCGTTATTCTGGGTTACCTGAAGTTTGTCAATGTTTTTTTGACTGGTTCCCAAGTAAAGGGCATTGCAGTAATCAATTTTGGATAAGATGAGAGTTCTGGCAAGGATCAAGCAATTGTCCGTAGATAAGAAGGGTCGGCAAGCAGTGATTAGTTTGCACGTGTGCGCAGATGCTGAAACTACTGAGTTGGTTTGTCTAGTGAGAGAGAGGGTCGGGTCTAGATAAATACCGAGTGTTTTAGTGACCTTAGTGACCTTGATAATGTTACCATCAATGATGAAGGCATCATATTTGCTGTCAAGTTTTGCAAGTTTGGATTGAGAACCGAGGATGAGTAGCTCAGTTTTCTCATCATTTAGGCAGAGACCGTGGTGGGCCATCCACGCCTGAATGACGGAGTAGACTGCATTAAGAGCTTTGACGTCAGTTACATAGTCACCAGTGATAGGGATGAGTATCTGGGTGTCATCCGCATAATTTGTGTAGGTGACACCCAGATGGTCAAGAATATCAAAGAGTGGTTTAGTAAATACATTGTAGAGCGTAGGTGATACGCATGAGCCTTGTGGGACTCCGCAAGGGACATGCGCTGGGTCAGCCGCAGCCAGAGGTGAGAAGACTCTCATGGATCTGTTGGCAAGGAATGAGCTTATCCAAGAGGTGGCTGCATCGGAGAAGTGGGCAGCCGTTTTGAGATGCTGGCAAAGGATTTGGTGGTCCACCAGATCGAAGGCGGCGGATAGATCTAAGAGGAGTAGGAGCGCTTGTTTGCCCTTGTCTTTTAGATCCTCAATTTGTGTTTTTAGATCTAATAGAGCTGTCTCAGTGCCGTGTCTCGGACGGAAACCAGATTGCATGAGTCCTAATAGGTTATTTTTGTCAAGATATTCTTGAATTTGGAGATATGCAGCACGGTCCAGGATTTTTAGGAGGTAAGGTACCGTGGTGATGGGCCTATAGTTGGTGGGATTATTAGGGTCTAAGTTAGGTTTTTTGATTAAGGGGATTACCCAAGCATCCTTGAGGTTGTTAGGTACTATGCCAGATTTAAAAGAAGAGTTGATGAAGGATGTTATAAAGGGAGCGAGCTCAGGTGCTGCTTCCTTTATGATTGGTGCTGGGCAGGCGTCGCCTTGACAGTTAGAAGGTTTTAGCTTCTTGATGATATTTTCCACTTCCCTAGTGGTAAGCGGTGAGAAGCTAAAAGGTTTGAATGGATGAATGGGGCATGAGATGTTGGAGGGTTGGGGGTTTCCTGCTGAGTCGCGGAGATGGGTTTTTTTTGTGTTAATTTTAGCTTGGAGTGTCGTGATTTTGTTGAGTAATGCTTTTTGTATGTTGGCGCACCATTCTGTGTCAGGGGTACAGGTGTCAATGGGGGCGGCTGGGGACTCTAATTCCTTCAGAATTCTAAAGAGTTCCTTAGTATTGGAATGAGCTTGTGTGATCCTGTTGTTATAGACTTCTTTTTTTGCCGCTAGTATGGCTTCTTTGTAAGAGAGGGTGATGGATAGAAGGTTAATTTTATTTTCTGGCGTAGGTGAGTTTCTCCAGAGAGACTCAGCTTTGCGTTTATCTTTGCGAAGTTCTCGTAGAAGTGGGGTGAACCAGGGGTTGAGATGGTTGCGTGATTTTTCTTTGCGCTGTTTAAGTGGGGCAATGGAATCCAAGGCTTTTAACATAGCTCGATTGTAGGTGTCCACCAGGGCGGTAGGGTCAGCACAGGTTGTGGAGACCGAATTTAATAGTGGTAGGATGAGTGGGAGTAGTTTCTCAGTTGTGATATCCTTCTTGTTACGAGTAAGTGTGGGTGGCACCGTACAAGGTTTATCCATAGATGGGCGAGATTTGATAGAAAATGTTATTTTGTGATGGTCGGACCATGCACATGGTAGCACCGAGATTAAGTTTAGTGCACAATTCATGTCAGAAACCCAATCCAGTGTACGTCCTTTGATATGGGTAGGTACGTTGACATGCTGAGTGAAGCCAAAGTCAGATAGGACATTGGCTAGGTCACCGGCTTTAGTGTCATTCGTGTCCAAATAGCCTAGATTAAGGTCACCAAGTAAGATAATTTGGGATTTAGGCTTGGTGCTGGATGCTAGGATAGAAGAGATATCTTCTACGAAAGTGGACGTAGGACCAGGTGGCCGATAGATGAGGTGTACTAAGGCAGTATGATTGGGAGAGATAGGGAGTTTGATTGAGAGTAGTTCAGCAGAGGGTAGCTGATGACTGTTAGCGACTCTTAAGTTAAGAGAGCTCTTGAATATAAATGCTAATCCCCCCCCCTTAGTTTGATTGGTGTCCCTATCACATCTAATGATGGAGTAGTTATTGGGAATGGCGAGGGTCAGGGCAGGGCCAGATGCCGCATGTAGCCAGGTTTCTGTAACAGCCAGAAAGTCAAGGTTTTCAGTCACAATGAAGTCAGCGATGTCAAGCGCGTGAGCGGAAACAGAGCGGGCGTTAATGAGAGCCCCTTTGAGTTTAGCTTGGGTCTTGGGAGTGTTGGCTGGGGAGGCTTCACCCGATAGTGAGGTATCTGGGGTGTGGGTTAAGTTGGCCGAATTGTCCCTGATGTCTGTGTTCAGGTGGTAGGACCAGTGGTGGCATCTGGTTGCTAGTCTTTGGTTCCGGACTGGAGTGGCACAAGGTTTGCTGCAACTGAGTAAGCGTAGTGGTGAGGGTTCATCTGTGGTGATTTTGGACCTGGCAGTGTTAGGCAAGGATGAAGTATAATCGTGATGAGAGATGCCGTTCCGTGATGTGAGATGTGTGTTTGAGTAGTAATAGAAGCGAGAGCAAAGCCTGGCATTCCTGATGCGCGTAGGGCATGGTTGGTTCGGGGTGGGTTTGGTGGTGAAGTGTTGTAACCACAAGGTTGGTTCATTTAGGTATGGATTGTGCGATATTGTGTTGCAGGATGGAGGTGAGCACGATAGTGTTGAAATAGTTGTGGTAGCTGGACTAGGGTGCGAGGCCATAGTGGATACAGGTTGTAGTGAGATTGAGGCCAGAAAGGTAAACAATGTAATGGGGTGATGCGAGTGCAGATGGGCGTGCTTAGGGGTGATGAGGTTAGGTAAGGAGTACAGTAGGTAGATAATCCATGTGCAATACATAGTTAATAAAATTGTCGCACAATGTGATGTGGGGAGCTAGTGGGTAGAGGGTGACGCAGTGGGCGGCTGACAGCAAGGCGTAATAGTGCAGGCAGTAGGTCCTGGGTGTAACTTTGTGTTGGGTTTATGGTGGTTTGGGCAAATCGTGGCAGCGAGTGTCAGGTGGTTACCAAGAACCTTAAAGCCCAGCAACACAGGAGGCACAGTGTCTAAAAATGCCTATTAGGTACGTACAGATGCTAGAGTGATCGGCGATGACTATTCAAACAATCGAGTATGGCATAATGGCAATGAATATCTAGCAATACATAGTGGATGCCTAGCAATACATACTAGATGACCATGGAGGAATATTAAATTTTGTTAGCGGTAAATGCAGCACATGGACAGTACAGCAAGATTAGCGTGGAAGAATATAAAGATTGCAGTAAGTACGGCCGGGTAAGTCATTTGCAGAACGCGTGCAGGTTCAGAAGTGTCAACAGCACATGGTGCGCGGATAGCGGGATCAGCTAGGCGTGGTAGGGAACTTACCCCAACAAGACTCCTGGCGCCGGTGGTGTGCACCAGAGGTCCGCATCCGAAGGTAAATCTAGGGCCCAAGCTCATTTAGCTCTCATTATGCGGCCTTGAATATGGGTGTGTAGAAATCAGCAGCTTGCAGCGCCCATCGGCGAACAGGAGGCAAACAGGGCCTTTCTCCTGGCCTTCCTCCGACGGCTTCCGCCTACCGGCGGTGCTTGCTGGGTAAAAAGCGGGTTGGTTGCTTAGCAACCGGGTCGAGCCTCGTTGTAGGCCCGAGTCGCGCCGGCCATTTTGGATTGGCCTGCGCTTCGTGAATGTTCCTGAAACAGCTGTTCTTCGTCCGATCAGCTGTGCAAAGAGGAAACGAAGCGGTCGCTTGCCTCGTGGAACATCTGATGGTGCGGAGATAGAGCACCTAGGGGGTGAGTGTCCTTGGCAGCCAGAAGAGTCACCTGAGGATGAGTCTCCTGACGAAGGGAGAGGGGCTCCAGCCCACTCCTCCTGACGGATGCTGGAGATAACTGTGACTGCGGCTGAAGGAGGCAAACAGGGCCTTTCTCCTGGCCTTCCTCCGACGGCTTCCGCCTACCGGCGGTGCTTGCTGGGTAAAAAGCGGGTTGGTTGCTTAGCAACCGGGTCGAGCCTCGTTGTAGGCCCGAGTCGCGCCGGCCATTTTGGATTGGCCTGCGCTTCGTGAATGTTCCTGAAACAGCTGTTCTTCGTCCGATCAGCTGTGCAAAGAGGAAACGAAGCGGTCGCTTGCCTCGTGGACCATCTGATGGTGCGGAGATAGAGCACCTAGGGGGTGAGTGTCCTTGGCAGCCAGAAGAGTCACCTGAGGATGAGTCTCCTGACGAAGGGAGAGGGGCTCCAGCCCACTCCTCCTGACGGATGCTGGAGATAACTGTGACTGCGGCTGAAGGAGGCAAACAGGGCCTTTCTCCTGGCCTTCCTCCGACGGCTTCCGCCTACCGGCGGTGCTTGCTGGGTAAAAAGCGGGTTGGTTGCTTAGCAACCGGGTCGAGCCTCGTTGTAGGCCCGAGTCGCGCCGGCCATTTTGGATTGGCCTGCGCTTCGTGAATGTTCCTGAAACAGCTGTTCTTCGTCCGATCAGCTGTGCAAAGAGGAAACGAAGCGGTCGCTTGCCTCGTGGAACATCTGATGGTGCGGAGATAGAGCACCTAGTGGGTGAGTGTCCTTGGCAGCCAGAAGAGTCACCTGAGGATGAGTCTCCTGACGAAGGGAGAGGGGCTCCAGCCCACTCCTCCTGACGGATGCTGGAGATAACTGTGACTGCGGCTGAAGGAGGCAAACAGGGCCTTTCTCCTGGCCTTCCTCCGACGGCTTCCGCCTACCGGCGGTGCTTGCTGGGTAAAAAGCGGGTTGGTTGCTTAGCAACCGGGTCGAGCCTCGTTGTAGGCCCGAGTCGCGCCGGCCATTTTGGATTGGCCTGCGCTTCGTGAATGTTCCTGAAACAGCTGTTCTTCGTCCGATCAGCTGTGCAAAGAGGAAACGAAGCGGTCGCTTGCCTCGTGGAACATCTGATGGTGCGGAGATAGAGCACCTAGGGGGTGAGTGTCCTTGGCAGCCAGAAGAGTCACCTGAGGATGAGTCTCCTGACGAAGGGAGAGGGGCTCCAGCCCACTCCTCCTGACGGATGCTGGAGATAACTGTGACTGCGGCTGAAGGAGGCAAACAGGGCCTTTCTCCTGGCCTTCCTCCGACGGCTTCCGCCTACCGGCGGTGCTTGCTGGGTAAAAAGCGGGTTGGTTGCTTAGCAACCGGGTCGAGCCTTGTTGTAGGCCCGAGTCGCGCCGGCCATTTTGGATTGGCCTGCGCTTCGTGAATGTTCCTGAAACAGCTGTTCTTCGTCCGATCAGCTGTGCAAAGAGGAAACGAAGCGGTCGCTTGCCTCGTGGAACATCTGATGGTGCGGAGATAGAGCACCTAGGGGGTGAGTGTCCTTGGCAGCCAGAAGAGTCACCTGAGGATGAGTCTCCTGACGAAGGGAGAGGGGCTCCAGCCCACTCCTCCTGACGGATGCTGGAGATAACTGTGACTGCGGCTGAAGGAGGCAAACAGGGCCTTTCTCCTGGCCTTCCTCCGACGGCTGCCGCCTACCGGCGGTGCTTGCTGGGTAAAAAGCGGGTTGGTTGCTTAGCAACCGGGTCGAGCCTCGTTGTAGGCCCGAGTCGCGCCGGCCATTTCGGATTGGCCTGCGCTTCGTGAATGTTCCTGAAACAGCTGTTCTTCGTCCGATCAGCTGTGCAAAGAGGAAACAAAGCGGTCGCTTGCCTCGTGGAACATCTGATGGTGCGGAGATAGAGCACCTAGGGGGTGAGTGTCCTTGGCAGCCAGAAGAGTCACCTGAGGATGAGTCTCCTGACGAAGGGAGAGGGGCTCCAGCCCACTCCTCCTGACGGATGCTGGAGATAACTGTGACTGCATTTCATGTCCTTAAATAATACTTTATTTAAAGCAATGCCTTGGAAGCAAACCACATTACATAATAAACTAGCCTTTTAGAATAAACGAAATTTACACTAAATACATCGTCATAGAAATATGTTGAGCAGAAAGAGTATGGCTTTAGTTTTACTCTCCCTATCCTGCATGCAAAGTTGCAATGGCCTCGTGCAGATTATTTGTGAGACTAACAAATCCCCCTAGGGTTTTAAAGCCATAGTCATTATTTGATATAGCATGCAGCATTATGCGCCCTTCTCACTTCTGATTACCCCATTCACATTTCTTAAGGGACAAAAGTCCCATATAAACCCCCCCCCCTTCCTGCCATCAGTGCCTAATGGCTCCCATTGTAATGCTCTGTTGACAGAGAGCAACCTAGCAGTTCCCTGGGAGAGCAACTGTCAAACGAACGGGAAAGGTGTCCTACTGCCAGGACAATGGGGGTGCTGAGCAGGAACACCGTGCTCCTGCTTGGCACCCTCATTGTCCCGGTCTGGCTCTTAAAAGAGCCACTGGTGAGGCAAGCTGACCCCTACCGCTGCCCTCTCTGTAGGCCACTGGATTGTCACATATCTTCTGTACTTCTGGAGGGAAGAGCAGACGCCCGCGCCCTGTTTTCGCTTGGTTTTTTACCACGGGGCACGGCTGCTTTCACGGTAGGTTTGCAGAATGTAATCCCCATTCAAACAGGTAGGGCGAATCAGAATCTCTGCAGAAATAAGGAGAGCGATGGATACTAAAGGTGACTTTTAATTGGTTTCCTGTGGGTGCGCGTGGGTGCTGCGGGCGATCACTAGGGGATTTGACACCCTTCACTTGGTAGGCTGCAGCGCCACTGCCACCTGTGCCCAAGGCCCCATCTCTCCAATTCCTTCCCGGGCTTGATTGCTCTTCGATCCAGGCGAGGGTGAGGCGTCAAAGGATAGTTGGTAGTCTGCGATGACGCACCGTTGCCTGCCCTTCTGTCTCTGCCACTGGTGAACTGCCCACCCCCGCCCCCCCCGCCCTCCGCCTCCACCGATCTGCGTCAGACGATCTGAGGAGCGCCGCCGTCCATTCTGCGCCCACTCCCCTTTTTCCTGACATGTGCCCCTGCAGGGGAACCAACACTCATTATGATATTGTCCATTTACTCCTACACAGCACACACTTAATTATCTCTCATAGTTAAGTTCATAGTGTGTAAGTGTAATAGCAGGTTACAGTAGGTTGAACAAACAAGTGAAACCATTTGTACTTGTTTCTTAGTTAAACAAACATTCAGATGTTAACATTGATAATTACCAACAGTAGTATCCTTAACCAAAAACGGTCATTATCCTGTCCAATTTGGAGTGCCCGATAGACCACGTAGGAGCTTATGTTGCCCCAAGAAGCAATTTGGCAGAGTAGGGTTGAGGGGGAGACGGTTGGGGGAGCCGTTACATGTTGACATACATGCAGGCAGTTCTCTGCCGCCAACATTTTCATCGTTTGCACAGCAAAGTGCAGGGCAAAAGCGGTGAACATGTGTGTACGTCGCCTATTGACCTGCACGCTTGCACTCGGTCATGCAAATTGAGTAAATGATGCCTGGCATGCTTACGTGGCGGGCAGCGTTTACTTTTAATTGTGAGCGCTGCTTAATTGTGGGCACTGATTGCCATGCGTGCAGGGCAAGTGGCGCTCACAGTTACAATTAAACCCTGCTAGACATGTGAGCATGTCGGGCAGCGTTTAACTGTAATTGTAAAGGTTGCCTGCCATACGAGGACAGCAGGCATTGTTTGCAATTTATTTATTTATAGGACATTTGTATGGTGCCTATACACAGGTGTTTACAGGCGCCACAAGAAGGGGGGACATGGCAGTCAAATGTAGAGCAACAAATACGGTTATATCGGCCTTGTGATAATCCTACCGTGCAAGTGCATGACAAGATGGTAAGTGCATGGGGAGGGGGTAGTTGGAGGAGTGCAGGAGTTGGGTATCTCCCAATGGTGGGGATGGACAAGTGCTGGGCGGGCTAAGGCAGCACGTGTTAGGGGAAAGAGGATGGATCCCCATGGGATCAACCTGCTTTGTACTGGCGCATAACTCTGGCGGACCCCATAGGGATCTCCAGCATTTGCTCTGCCTTGAAAATCCATGCCGGCACAAATGCTGGGGCTTTTGTATGGAGAGAGGAAGAAAGGTGTTGCAATCGCAAGTTGTGTTCCGTCCCTCCTCTGTGCCATACAAATGAATGAAAATGGGATGTACCGTTAACAGAACGCCTAAAAGCTTACGCAAGGCTTTTACGCCTTCCATTAACATTACACCCCCATACAAAATGAGCTGTTGTATCTGAAATAACAGACTCGCCTCACCCAAACCTCCCTCTGACCTCTCCTAATGTTGCACTGTGGTGCAACACAAAATGATGTTGGTCCTTGCAAGATGTAGTGACAATTTGAACATCCATAGGCAAGAACATGGACTGATTGTGGCACACCTAATTGGTGGCACTGTATAGGTGCGTGTTACACCTCTGATGCAGCGGAAACTGGCCCCAAATTGTGATTTCTGCCTTACCATTACATACTACAAGGCATAGTTCACACATTCAGTTAGCTGGTGAAATATCAGGGTTGTGCATCATCGAGTGACCAGGGGTAGAAGAGAGAGAGTAGAGTTGCAGGCGGCATTGAAATGGGCAAGCAGGCTGAATTGAACTAGTATTCTGTAACTGTCTACTGTCTATTTAGATGCTGATGTCTTCTCCTTCCTTGCCTACTTTTACCCGTCGCAATGTTCGTTCTTTTGACTGCATCTTTTCTTTGCATTTTGCACTCCTCCCTTCCACCTGGTCCTATTTTTCTCCTCTTTTCCCCGATGTGGCTACTAGCACCCTGCATCCCGCCTTGCTGTCTGTACTTGACTCTGTTTCCCCTCTTCGCTCTTCCCTCCTACTTGTAAAACTCCCCAGCCTTTGAACTCATCGCCCTCCGTTGCTACCTGCGTAAGGCTGAGCGGCACTGGAAAACATCTCGATCACCCTCTGGTCTTATTCCACTTTCTTCCTTACACTCCGGCTTTGATTCTTCTTTACTTATTGAAAGAAATCGTACTCTTCGGAACTCACTATCTCTCTTTCTCACCATTCCACGCTTTTAATTACCTAAAGCTGTGCTTTGCAAACTTGCCAGAAATCTGTTAAAAAGCTATTTAATGAATTTGTCATTATTTATGAAAAACCCTTCACATTACAACCAAACATAAAGGGCGCTGTCCCTTTATCACTTTCCATGAACGGCCAACACGTGTTTAAAAGAAATTGATCAATCCGTGGGGTTAGTATACATAGGTGTAAAGACGTTTTCTTTTTCTGTACCACAAGACACCAGATTGTTCTGATATGATATGGCATTTATAATGTGCCTATACACATAGGTTAACAAACTAGAAACAATTGCATGTTTCTACTCTCAAATACTACACAAGTTTATACAGTTCACTATTTCTGAGTTATAGAACTCGTTCTCGATGTTACTCTATTTTGTATCTCGTACAGAGAAATAGTTCTTTGTGGGGTTGACTAAATCAACCCAACAGGACAACTGACTAGTATATTTTCTAATCAGACTGTAGGTCGACACATTGTGTTTCCGCCCCTAGCATGAACTATGTCTGTCCAAACAACATTTTCATCTGATCACCAACAGGGCCTTCATCAGGACGTAGGATATCTTATAATGAGTGTGGATTTTTATCATTTTGCAAAAACCCTTTTCCTCATGTGGGAATGCATGATTAGGGCAATATTTAATATGAATCTGACTTCATCTTCTGTAAAGGAATAAATCCCCACCAGCAACGATTTCTCGCTCCTTTTTTATTTTCAAGCCAAAATTGATGTATTTCAATAAGGGTGTCATTTTTGCTCCCTGGCGTTTCTTGCTTCTTGGCTGCTGCCTGCACAAACATGCGTCCCCAAACTCGGTAGCCTTCTCAATTCAAAATGCGAGGAACTAAAGCTCCGTACACAGATGGTATTGTCTCTTCCCCTCCCAAGACAGGCCCCCAATATCAAATAAGGTGGGAAGTACCCATCGTTTTTTCTATCTCTTTCTCACTATCCTCGTCGTCTTTTTCAACCTCTTCATGACATTAAACTCCTGACTTATCCCTCCTCCGATCTCTTTCCTGCTCTGATTTGGCCAACTACTCAGTGCTTAATTTGTGGGGGTCATTGCCGGTGGCCAACACCGGAACTCTTTCTTGGGCACCGGAACTCATGCTGGGCCAGCGCAAGTGCAATTGCTTTGTTTGTTCTTCCACTTCACTTTGCTTTGATTATAAATCATTGGGATTTGTCATTCTGATCTCGATCTCTCTCGTGCTTGCAGGTTGCAGGCCATGGCTGGCTGGGCCTGGAAGGGGCCAGCAATAGCAATGAACAACAAACTGTTACAAACAACAGCCAATGAAAACTACCATTCTGTTGTTACTATGCAGTATTTGATACATTCTGTAGAGTAACACAGGATGTGCAGTTTTCATTGGCTGTTCTTCTGAGCCAGTGAAATTACATGGTGACGTGTTGTTGTTGCCACAGGAGGCAGTGCAGCGCCACCTTCGTTTCACAAGTTACTGTGAAGTGAAGGTGTCGAGGCGTGGCGTCGTCGGTCCTGACTTGTGAGAGAGCCTGCCCTGCGTGATGCGGCATAGTTGCTTCCTGGGGCCCCCTCTGCCTGCTTTTTCATTTGTACGGGTGCCAGTGTGCACACCCAGTCCGCCCACCCTGAGGCCCCGACAGGAGACCAAGTCCCAGCCGGCAAATCAGGTAAGTCACTTGTTGTTGCATGCGGTGCAGCCTGAGCCTGTCACAGTCAAGTGATCAGGCAAGGCCCAGGTCGGGGCCCGGGTGGCGGCACAGTCCCCTGGTGGTGTCCTGACTGCCCAGGAGTCAGGACCCCACCAGGGGCCCGTCCGCGCCCGGGCTTCTGTCTGTGTGACTTGTGTGCAGTGTGCTGCTGACTGCAGTCAGTGCCAGGCCCAGGCCAATTTCTGTGACATGGGGCTGCCGGCTGCTGCAGACTGAGTCAGATGAATCTGCTGCGGGCGGCCGGGCCCATGGATTGTGCCCAAAAGTACGTTTTTACTTTTTCCTTTGAAAACCTGGCCTTCCGTGGGACCTGTGGCCGGGGCCCGGACCCACGGAAGGTAGGTTTTAAAAGAAATAACTTATTTTGAGTGGCGGCTGTGGCCCATCACTTCGAAAGTGATGGGCCCCAGCCGCCCAAATATATGTTTTTCTTTTAAAATCTTACCTTCCGTGGGCCCGCTGCGCCGGGCACCTATTTCTGTCAACATAAGGCTCAGCATGGCCGTTGCGGCCCCACGGAAGGTAGCCTACGTGATTGAGGCAAGGCAGGGCAAGGCTCAGGACCCGGCGGGGCACGGGCGGCAGCGTGGTCCCACTAGTCTGTCACAAAAGGAATGAAATGTTTGCAACTTTGGCCACTTTTTCATTGGTGCAGAGCCCGACTCGAGACAATTGTATGCCCTAGTCCGACCCTGGATAGCATTCATCTAAGCGAAACATGAACTGTGAATTTTTGCCTGGGTGTTTCAGTTCTTCCTTTTAATGTTATCGGCCTCATTAGTTCACAAACGAGCTTCAATGAGGGACCCGGTCTGGAACGGTGTACGTATTGGGCCGAAACCGAACCGGATGCACTTCGTGAGAAAAGCCCATGCAAAGACGAACTTCTGAAATGCCATTTCAGGCAAAGAGACACACATGGAAACTAGATGGGGATAAACATGGTTCACGTGCCCACTAATCTGTCATCATAAATAAAAGCACTAGTTGAGTATTGGTATATAATTCTCAACCATCCTTTGCTGTCATTTTTTTTACATAATTCCAGCGCATGTTTTCTATCCTGATGTGTGGTTTATACACCAGATGTGGCCCCTTAACCTGGGTACAATACGCTCAGAGCATGTGCTCCAAATGGGAGCACATGCAATCCTCAGATAGGAATCTTTAGATAGAGGTGGGTGTCTGTTACACCCCGCAGTTTAGTGAAGTATGTCAAGAACATGTCAGTGGGAAGGAGATATCCGAATATGCATTCTCCTCTGGCTCGCCGGAAAGGGGCCCTAAAGCAGAAGAAGCACAGGCCGTTGATTTCACAACAATGTCTTGCAGAAATGACTTTTTCCAAGTTATACAACAACATGCTCATGCTTGAAGGAAGGGTGAAGGGGGATGCATTTATGAGATGTGATGACTGATAAGGGCTTGAGAGTAAATTGATTACACAAAACACCTGGATGAGGTGACTGAGGAATGGGCTGAGGGCAGGGTGCTCTTCCTGAGGTAACCGATTAACAATACTTGGTGTACTTTTACAGACTGTCAGATGGGGCAGAAAGGGTAGAGACAAATACAGTGCAACAGTGACTGAAACAGAATGGTTTTTTATTTATTTGCATTTTTAAAGCGCTCACACAGCCCGGGGGCATCAAGGCGCAGTTACAGGAGGAGCATGTCTTAGTTGCGTATTTATAATGTGCTTAATAACCAGAGATTTCTAAGCGAGGAGTCGGGGATCGAACCTGTTTTGCTTCGTGTCGTCTTGCTTCCAATCAAGCACATTGCTGCTGAGCTATTCTGAGTCCCGGGACAATGATTTCAACGCAGCTTCACTCAGAGCCATTTGGGAAACAGGGAGGTGGGAGGGGGTGGGCCGGGCGGTGGGGGGGCATTCTACAAAATTGACAAATAAGATAACATCCACAGGTTTGCAACAATTTTATCAAATGCATTACCACTTTGAGGACAGCAAGTATGGTCCAGACGTCTAACAAGTGTGGTCTAGAACTTAGAAGTGTGTTCAAATGCACTCTTTTGTCTCTGGGTTTGCCGGAATGCTGGAACCACTACACCTACCATAACAAGTGTTTTCCAACTTTAAAGCATTATACTTTCTCAACCCATGTGTGCCCTTCCCCATCCATCCCACTAATAGCCTGTGGCAGCAGTTGTTGCAGCGCCAAACATGTGACATGGAGCAGCAGCAGTGTGATGGGCTGGTGGTGGGCCGATCTATGTAGGTCTAGCAATGAACTGGCAAGGCCGGCGCGCCCGCGCTGAAGGTGGTGCCACTCCCGCACTGCGGGCGGCGCCGCGCCCGGCATAATGGGGCCAATATTTTTTGGGCACGGCACTTATTTTTTACAAATTAAGCACTGCAACTACTTCACAACTAAAGTTGCTAATCTTCATTCCTCCTTTACTTCTTCTGCTACCTCACCCCCTTTCCTTCCTTCTAGTCTGCCCTCACACCCTTTATTTCTTTTTCTCTTCTTCCTGATTCTGACACTTCTGCTCTTCTTACTTGTGCTCACCCTATGGCCTCCACGTCTGATCCTCTTTCTTCCACGCTTATCCCTCAGGTTTATCCCCACCTTCTTCCCCATCTTACTTCACTCATTAACTCTTCCTTTTCAGATTCTTGTTTTCCTGATATTTTCAAGCACATTCTCATTCCCCCAGTCTACAAAAATCATCTCTCGATCCTTGTGTTCCTGCTAACCTTCTTTCTATTGCTTCTTACATTTCCATTTAAAATCCTTGAGTGGGGTGCATGTGCTCAGGTTGCTTATTTCTTAAATCTTTACTTCCTTCTATGACCTTTACAATCTGGTTTCCGACCCTCTGACTTCACAGACTGCTCTTTTGCATGTCTCTAATTCTCTTATGTCTGCTCAGCACTCTGAACTTTCCTCTATTCTCATTCTCCTTGATCTTTCTTTGTCATTCGACACTGTTGATCACACTCTTCTTATTACTCCTCTCTCCACTTGTGGCTTCTCTGGGTCTGTTATGAATGCTTTCGCTTCTATCTTTCTCAGCAGTCTTATTCTGTAATGTGGGCCAGACATACCTTCCCTCCACTTCCTCTTCTTTATTGTGTCCCCCAACGCTCTGTGCTTGGACCTTTCTTCTTTTCTCTCTAAACTGACCCTCCCTATGCTCTTATTTCTTTTTTTAATCTTTCTTTGCATTTGTACACAGATGATACTCAAATCTTGTCTCGTTCTCTTCTTTTGACTCCACCTTGCACTCCACTGTATCAGACTGCCTTTCTGCTGCCAAAACTGGGTGTCTTCTCACTTTCTCCACCTCGCTTCCTCTAAGACTGATGTTCTGTTCTTTCTGGCCTCAACTATTTCTCCTATTCCTTTTCTCCTGTCTCTTTTTTTTCCTCCATCTTCTCTGCCCTTTTCTTCTTCTGCACGCAATTTGGGTGTTATCTTTGATCCCTCGCTTTCTTTCTCATTGCATATTTTTTCTATTGCACATTCCTGTCGGTCGTTATGCCCTTTTAAATTCCAGTTCACAAAATAATTCAAGACAGAAAATGTTACATTAAAAAGCTCTTGGCGATTCTTCAATGAGTCCAGGACATCAGATATAACTTAATATGTTTTCTGTTTATTTTCAAAAAAAGAAACTCTCAACGTGTTTCAAGAACAAGATTTCCTTCATCAGGAGATAATCATTTACATCTATTGGAGAACGGGAGATATCACAAATTTAATCCCAAAGGAATATTAAAGTTAAAGTCCAACTCATTAGTTATAAAAACAAAATTCAAAGAGAATTTTATGGCAGTTGCTAAACAGACAACCATATAGGTATGATCATCCAAGGGTAGAATGCAAACCATAGAAAGTATGGTAAAATGTGGCTCCTCAAAATTGTAATGTGAGAAAACATGTAGCTAAATTCCCTCATGTTGCACATCAAAGGTATTGCAAAGGATAGACAAATAAAAAGGCTTAGAAATACTAAATACTTGTAACAAACGTTTAGATAATGAAGATGTATGTGGACAAAACAATACATGAAAATCATCAGATTCAAGTGCTCCACTAGGGAGAAAGAGTGTAGTTAAAAAATGAAGAGTGATTGACAGTACCTTTAGTATCAAAGGCCAGAGCCCTACTAAACTTGGAAACCAAGTATTGTCCGTGTAGCTAAAAGTGCAAATAAAAAAGCAGGTAAAAATAGAGATAATGTAGCATACCAACACCACAAACCGTAGCAATAAAAAGGAAAGACCCGCTTAAGAAGTGTAACTCACCACATTTTTTGAAATTGAGATTCCCAACACATGTACACAGCGTGGAGAAACATCTGAACACTGTGAGGTGAATATATAAAAAAGGAGGGCGGGAAGATTCAGGGAATTTCAGGCCAATTTCCCTATTGTATAGCATGGGGAACGTATTTGCCAGAGCTATCTATGAACCTCTTCAAGCATGGGTTGTTGAGGAAAATGTGATAGACCATCTCCAGGCAGGGTTTCGGCCCAGAACAAGTACTATGGACCGGCTACACTTGGTCACACAGAAATATACGGTCTTGAAAAAGATGAAAGTGTTTTCTGTGTTCATCGGCCTCAGGACCGCTTTTGACTGCATGCCCAGGGAGCTGTTGTGGACAATATTGATAAAGAGGGGGTACCAGCTAACCTGCTGCGCATCATAGTACAACTGTATTCTAACAACAGTGTTTCTGTACGTTGGGGGTGAGGGGCGAATTAACCAACTCCTTTGAGGTGACCAGAGGGGTGCGGCAAGGATGTGTCCTTGCCCCCCTCCTATTCCTGATATACATCGACGAGGTAATACGTCATGTAAGATTGAACTGTCAGGACCACCCGAAATTAGGCCACAAAGCTATTCCAATGCTTCTCTTTGCAGATGACGCAGTTCTTCTATACAAATTGACTTGCAATTACCCTTGAAGCATTTGTGTAGAAATGTTCGGAGCTTAATTTCGAGATTAATACTGGTAAAACAAAATCATTAGTCTGTCACCCCAAATTTAAAAAAATCATGGAACTTGTTATGTTATGTTATGTTATATATATTTGTACAGCGCACATACGCCCGAGGGCATCTTGGTGCTAAGCGGTAGAGATGTGAGGAAGTGAGATAGCAGAGTAAATACCTAAAAGAGGAAAGTCTTAAGAGATCGCCGGAAGGCCAGATGGTCAACTTGAGTTGAATATTAATGGCACTCCCCTGGAACAGGTGCAATGTTACGATTACCTTGGGGTTAGATTCAATGACCAGGGCAATTGGACATTGAAGGTGTTTAAATCCAGCGCAACACTGGAAAAATATGGGTGGGGTGGCACATTTTCATTACCTATGGTCAGGGTGCCATTGCCCTGGCCATTGAAATGTATGTTACACAGGCCAAACCGGCTGCTATGCATGGGGCAGACATCTGGGGCCATTCGACCAGCAACAAATTGGGCCTAGCCGAAAGACGCTTCTTGAAAAGGCTGCTTGGGCTGCCAACAATGTGCCCAGGCAACCCTGTTTATTTGGAACTAGGCCATAGGGAAATCCAAAGAGATGCCACCCTCAGACCGGTATCCTATTGGCTTAGACTATGGCTAAATACCGAACTTACGACTTATCGTGAGGCCCTAACAAACATGCTGAAAACTGAGGACAGTAGATCCTTACCCTGGTTCACACATGTTGAAAGATCCCTGGTGGATATGAATTTGGGAAACCTGTGGGACAATCCCTGTGGCATCACCTTGGGTGATGTAGAAAAAGTGAAAAGAACTTCATGGGAGTTAGCTGAGGTCGAACTGGTGAATGCGTGCAGCGAGCTGGCCATGGGAGTACCTATTTATCCAGCAAGCCAGTTTTGGGGTTCGAAAATTATCTAGACTTGGAAACGCCCCCCCCCCCACCCACTTGGCACACACTTTGTATTTGAAATTCAGGCTTCCACCATTAAATCTAGCTTATCGTACCAAAAAAGTGGGAACCTGCTGGAAACGACTCATGCTTGGTGTGTGGCCTTGGTAAGGAATCTATTGGTCGTTTCTTGTTCTTTTGTCAAGGCTATCGAGTGGCCAGGTGCATGTTCCTTAAGACAATATGTAATGCTCTTGGCATATGTGGAACACGTGAAGCCTTAGTGCTTTTTAGGCGAAGCAACGACATACATGTAGTATTTTCCGTAGCAAGTTTCATTCACCAAGCATGGCATACAAGAACAAGAATATTAGTTGCTGGAGAATTTGGGAACTTAGGTGTGACCATGCTAACATTCAGACCACTATTCATGAAACCCTGCATGCACCTTATTGTTTTTGTACTTTGATAATGCTTCTAACACCTCACTCAATGCACTTTATGCAATTTCTGCACAACTCGCCAGGATTGGGCACAAACTCTGACACTCTTCTGCCCTTGCACTCCGACAATGTTGCTAACATATGAAATAATGCACCATTGCAATTTCTTGCACATCCTATCAGGTCCGGGAACAGTGCCAGGAGGTGTTATTGTTTGCTTGATCTTCTTGGACAGATTGTTCAATTTTTCAGTGCATATTGTGAAGAATAGTTTTAATTGTTTTTAGAATGCTGCTCACTTTTATTCACCCTCTGCACATATGATGGTATGATTTTATGTGTAATATGGTGCATCAATCACTGTATTATGTCTGTACTCACTCTGTTTTACTCTCCTTTTAATCTGATTGTGATACTGTGTTTGTGGCTAAATTACTAAATGTCTAATAAAATCCGTATGAAAATGAAAAAGAAATATATAGACAAAGATGGCCGACAATTCGGTGTAACGTGGCGTGATCACAGAATCGTATTGCTATAAAAAGACAATACAAACTAGGCTAACAGTAAGGCTGAAGACTATTGTACTAATATGCTAATAGACTAGTGCTGAATACTATTGCTCATAAATGAGCAACCCATACAATAGTAGTACCCATCGAGTTAGATGTAACAGTGTAAACAGAAGTCTTCGTTCATTCCACTCAGAGACAAAGTATCAAAACGATCAATCCAATACATCTCACATTGAGACAACTTTTTGATTACATCTCCACCTCTTGATGGGACTCTTACCACTTCTAAAACAATGTTTTAATGCTGGAAGGGCAGTGGTTTACTGGGCTTAACTGTCCTGCAGTCACTGCCTGTTGCCTGGAGGCTTATGAGAAGAGTAGTTTAACAAGTAGCTCCGCCGTATAGCTGTGCAGAAGGTAAAAAGAAAAATGGGGGGATAGGTAGCCAGTGTAGGTGACCCAAAATGGGGTAATGTGCTCGAATTTCTTGAATCCTGTTATGAAGCAATCTTGCAGCATAAAGGAGCTCTGAGGAAAATGGCCATCTAGTGGCCCACGGATATGCAATAGTGTAAAGTAACCACTGGGCCTGACCACATGCCTGGCTTGTTAGTTTTTTGGGTGGCTTCACAGGGTTTGGGCAAACTGTTTACTGGCCATTGAAGAATGCTATGGCCAGTGGCCCATGGACCCGCCATACGGTGAAGTGGCCAATGGGCGCAAATACAATATAGGCACAGTGGCTAACTCAGGTGGCTTAGTGCGGCCTGTTGCATGACCGATGGCCATGATTTGGACAACATGGCCACTGACCATTGCCAGTGGCCTATGGACCGACAATGAGTGTAAAGTGTCCATTGGTCCTGGCAGTGGGTCAGGCTCAGTGGCCACATTGGGCAGTTCTGTGAGACCTGCGGCATGGCAGGGCATCATGCCTGGGGCAAGTACCCAAGGGGCATTGCCAGGGCTATGTCTGGTAGATTCTGTTTAATATGATTATTACATGATTATTTTATATTTATATTTATATATTTTTTAATAAAATTAAATAAACATGGAATGTGGTAAAAAGACATTATTGTTTAGTTGGACTAAAAAACAATGGCATTCAATGTTGTGTGAGATCTGGGTGTTTTATGATGGTGGTGGCACAGTTAGGGTTGTTCTAGAAACCATAACTGACACATTTCTGGAGGATTGTTGTTTTTTGCTGTAACCATAAATGCTTAAGAAAGTTAAGGTTATCGATAGTATCTGTAAAATATTGAAATCTAGAAACATTTGGCATACCAACGTTAAGGTTTAACCTATTAACAAACAGAAAACCAATATTTTCACTAAACATAAAATAAAATAAAACAAACTTTAAAACCAACAACGCTGAAACGTCACCCTCTTTTTGGATTGTTTTTAATATGCAAATGTGTCAATGTGCTCATATACGTTTGTGTTTAGTTTGTACATTATACTGATGGTACATATGTGTTTGTTTAGAATTTGCATACTAATGGTAGTGGTTTGGTGTGAAGTGCGATATGAAGATGTTTGTAAGAGTATATGTTATGTTATGTTGATTTATACTGCGCACCGCTACTACCCAAGAGCAGTCTCCAGGCGCTCACGTGGGTCTGCAAGAGAAGAGGGCCGGGTGTGTTAGTGGGTATAGGATGATAGGATAGTTTCACCTGTGAGCATTGTCTTGCGTGTGGGAGTTTGTTCAGGAGGCCCTGGGTGTTGTAACTGTATGGGTATGACTCAGTGCCTCGGATGTGGGCTAGTGTTTGTGTTGGGTCTGTGTGTCGTGTGATGCGATGTTAGGATGATGTTAGGGGGTGGTTTGCGGTCATGTGCACTGGTTATTTGTATCCATAGTGGTCCAGAGTAGCAGATGACTGTTAGGTATTTAAATGTATTTTGTTGGTGTGCGTTTGTGTATTGTCGAAGGATCTATGCACTATGTGCAAGGGTGTTCCTCTAATGTTGTTGCCAGTCTCAGAGAGATGGTAGGGTGCAAGCATTAAATTAGTTCTCAGTGAGTCTATGTGTAGTGTGGTTAGCCCCATTTCATGTATAGTGGTGTAGGTTATGTTGGAGGAGCTGAAAGCGGGAAATGGGTTAGTGAATCGGTTAGTTTGACAATGCCTCTGGCGTGAGTCTTTGTTTGCTGCTCAATGGTGACTTCCAACATTCTCCGTTGTGGTCCATCGGCCAATCTCACTTCCTCTCGAGGATTGGAGGCTGACTTCCTGTACAGGATTAGTTGTACCTAGTGTGTTCCTGGTTACTCCTTTAGGTTAGTCATGGCAGTTGGGTGCAGACCTGTTGTGCGGGCAGCTGCTGAATGTGTGCGCAGCTGGATGTTATGATAAATTGAGGCAGTTGTGCTCGGCTGGACAGCCATAGTTCTCTGAGTAATGTTTAGGTTTTAATACTTTTACCTGTCTGGGTTTACTTAGTTGCATAAACGACGCTTGGTTGTTATCCCTGAGTCTGTCTGTTGATTGGGCAGCCTTATCTTCGTTGTTCATTCTAGTTGCTGGGCCTGACTGGGGAGTTGGGGTGGGGGCCGGGTAGTTTTTTAGCTCTCTTCAAATTTTGCTGCTGTTATCTGTGACCACGTCCCTTTGTGTGTTTCTTTTGGTCCGCAATGTTTTTGCAGCCGATGTCCCTTTGCGTGGTTCCAATTTTTTTGGGCATGGTGTTCTATAGGTTAGCAATTAGGCGTAAAAATGCTGTTCCTCCCAATTTCCTCTATTTGTACTGTTTTGACTCTATTTGTAGGTCGTCGGTTGATCTTAGGTCCCTTTTCTGTTGGTAACGGCTGATCTTGGCTTGGAGGACTTCGGCTCCTTGTCTGTGTTAGGCCTTGTGGGAGATGCAGAGGGCTTTGAATTTGATGCGTTTTTTTTATTGGTAGCCAGTGAAGGCTTTTCAGAGCAGGGGTGATGTGGTCTCTTCTGTTTAATCTTAATAGAATCCTGACTTCAGTGTTTTGGACCCATTGGAGTTTCTTGTGAGTCTTTCTGACATTTCTAGCTATAGGCTGTTTGCGTAGTCAATTCTTGTTACTATCAGGGATATGATTGTAAGGGTTATGTGAGGAAAGGAGAGGCATGTGAGCCATCCCCTGAATAGTCTTAGGAGGTATAATCATTTTTATGTGATTGCATTGACTTGCAGTTCCAGGGATAGTCCATTGTACATGAGTATTCATAGGTTATTTACCACGTTGGAAGTCTCCGATTGTGTTTCCATGCCAGCCAGCCTGTCCAGTTCTGGGTTGGTTGCGTTGTTTTCTGTGGCTGAGAACATTATGTCAGTTTTTGCTGGGTTCAATTTGAGGTTGTTTGTTGTCATCTAGTTCTAGATGTCTGTGAGGCAGTTATTGAGGTAGTTATTTGGTTCCTGGTTCGTGGTCGTCTTCACAATCAATTGTGTGCCATCAGTGTAGTTCTCAGCGGTTAGTCTGTGGGTGCAAATGATTTTCATCAGGGGCACATGTAGATGTTGAAAAGCAGGTGAGGGAGGCTGGATCCCTGTTGAACTCCACAATAGATGTTTTTGGTGTTTGAGATGAAAGGCGGCAAGTATGTTTTTTCAGTTCAGTTTGTGAGGAATGAGTAAGCCACCTTAATACGGATTCCTGTATGCCACATTCCAACAGTCATTTTATTGGTGTTGCATAGCTAATTGTGTTGAAAGCTACAGATATGTTCAATAGTATGTGGGCAGATTGGGAGCCGTTGTCTTCATTTATTTTCAGGCCGCCCCATACCAATAGGAGTGCTGATTCGGTTCCCCTCATTGGTCTGAAACAAACTTGTGACCGGTCAAGTATTCCATTTCTTCCAACATATTCAAGTAGGATCTTGTATACATGGTTCTCCAGGATCTTTGCTGGTTAGGGCAGGTTGGATATCGGTCTGTAGTTACTCGGGCCTTCTGAGCTTTCTGATTCCTTTTTTTACCAGTGTTTTGATGTATGCCATTACCATCAGAGCACGGTGAGTGTTGCCCCTTGACTGCTTCACCTGGCCTTACTTTTTTTCAGGCCCTGAGGCCCTTTCCAAGCCACCTCTAGCTCGCTCCCAGCCCGCGACCGCTTCCTGCATCCCCTTCACTCCTCCCTACTGACTCACCCCCCCACTCTCATTGGTCCGTGGACCTTGTTGTTAGAGTCTATCGACTCGGCTGCACTGCACCGGCTCCAATACCATCGGAGCACGGTGAGTGTTGCCCCTGACTGCCTCACCTGGCCTTACTTTTTTTCAGGCCCTGAGGTCCTTTCCAAGCCCCCTCCAGCCCACGACCGCTTCCTGCATCCCCTTCTCTCCCGCCTCCTGACCCATCCCCCGCTCTCATTGGTCCGTGGATCTTGTTGTTAGAGTCTATCGACTCGGCCGCACTGCACCGGCTCCATTAACATCGGAACACGGTGTGTGTTGCCCCTTGACTGCCTCACCTGGCTTATTTTTTTCCAGGCCCTGAGGCCCTTTACAAGCTCCCTCCAGCCGGCGACTGCTTCTTGCATCCCCTGCATCTATCGACTCGGCTGCACTGCACCGGCTCCATTACCATCGGAGCACGGTGAGTGTTGCCCCTTGACTGCCTCACCTGGCCTTACTTTTTTCAGTCACTGAGGCCCTTTCCAAGCCCCCTCCAGCCCGTGACCACTTCCTGCATCCCCTTCCCTCCCACCTCCCGACCCGCCCACGTTCTCATTGGTCCGTGGACCTTGTTGTTAGAGTCTATCGACTCGGCTGCACTGCACCGGCTCCATTACCATCGGAGCATGGTGGGTGTTGCCCCTTGACTCAGGCCCTGAGGCCCTTTTCAAGCCCCCTCTAGCTCGCTCCCAGCCCGCGACCGCTTCCTGCATCCCCTTCACTCCTCCCTACTGACTCACCCCCCCACTCTCATTGGTCCGTGGACCTTGTTGTTAGAGTCTATTGACTCGGCTGCACTGCACCGGCTCCAATACCATCGGAGCACGGTGAGTGTTGCCCCTGACTGCCTCACCTGGCCTTACTTTTTTTCAGGCCCTGAGGCCCTTTCCAAGCTCCCTCCAGCCGGCGACCGCTTCCTGCATCCCCTTCCTCCCACCTCCCGACCCGCCCCCCCTCTCATTGGTCCATGGACCTTGTTGTTAGAGTCTATCGATTCGGCTGCACTGGACCGGCTCCATTACCATCGGAGCACGGTTAGTGTTGCCGCTTGACTGCCTCACCTGGCCTTACTTTTTTTCAGGCCCTGAGGTCCTTTCCAAGCCCCCTCCAGCCCACGACCGCTTCCTGCATCCCCTTCTCTCCCGCCTCCTGACCCATCCCCGGCTCTCATTGGTCCGTGGATCTTGTTGTTAGAGTCTATCGACTCGGCTGCACTGCACCGGCTCCATTAACATCGGAGCACGGTGTGTGTTGCCCCTTGACTGCCTCACCTGGCTTATTTTTTTCCAGGCCCTGAGGCCCTTTCCAAGCCCCCTCCAGCCCGCGACCGCTTCCTGCATCCCCTTCCCTCCAGCCTCCCAACCCGCCCGCCCCGCTCTCATTGGTCCGTGGACCTTGTTGTTAGAGTCTACCGACTCGGCTGCACTGCACCGGCACCATTACCATCAGAGCATGGCGAGTGTTGTCCCTTGACTGCCTCACCTGGCCTTACTTTTTTTCAGGCCCTGAGGCCCTCTCCAAGCCCCCTCCAGCCCGCGACCGCTTCCTGCATCCCCTTCCCTCCCGCCACCCGACCCGCCCCCCTGCTCTCATTGGTCCGTGGACCTTGTTGTTAGAGTCTATTGACTCGGCTGCACTGCACCGGCTCCATTACCATCGGAGCACGGGGAGTGTTGCCCCTGACTGCCTCACCTGGCCTTACTTTTTTTCAGGCCTGAGGCCCTTTCCAAGCCCCCTCCAGCAGGCTCCCAGCCTGCGACCGCTTCCTGCATCCCCTTCCCTTGCCCCGCCTGACACACCCCCTCGCTCTCATTGGTCCGTGGATCTTGTTGTTAGAGTCTATCGACTCGGCTGCACTGCATCGGCTCCATTACCATCGGAGCACGGTGAGTGTTGCCCCTTGACTGCCTCACCTGGCCTTACTTTTTTTCAGGCCCTGAGGCCCATTCCAAGCCCCCTCCAGCCCTGACAACTTCCTGCATCCCCTTCCCTCCCGCCTGCCGGCCCGCCCCCCTCGTTCTCATTGGTCCGTGGACCTTGTTGTTAGAGTCTATCGACTTGGCTGCACTGCACCAGCTCCATTACCATCGGAGCATGGTGAGTGTTGCCCCTGACTGCCTCACCTGGCCTTACTTTTTTTCAGGCCCTGAGGCCCTTTCCAAGCTCCCTCCAGCCCGCGACCGCTTCCTGCATCCCCTTCCTCCCACCTCCCGACCCGCCCCCCCTCTCATTGGTCCATGGACCTTGTTGTTAGAGTCTATCGACTCGGCTGCACTGCACCGGCTCCATTACCATCGGAGCATGGTGAGTGTTGCCCCTTGCTTGCCACTCCTGGCCTTACTTTTTTTCAGGCCCTGAGGCCTTTTCCAAGCCCCCACCAGCCCGCAACCGCTTCCTGCATCCCCTTCCCTCCCGCCTCCCAACCCACCTTCCCCACTCTCATTGGTCCGTGGACCTTTTTGTTAGAGTCTATCGATTCGGCTGCACTGGACCGGCTCCATTACCATCGGAGCACGGTTAGTGTTGCCCCTTGACTGCCTCACCTGGCCTTACTTTTTTTCAGGCCCTGAGGTCCTTTCCAAGCCCCCTCCAGCCCACGACCGCTTCCTGCATCCCCTTCTCTCCCGCCTCCTGACCCATCCCCCGCTCTCATTGGTCCGTGGATCTTGTTGTTAGAGTCTATCGACTCGGCTGCACTTCACCGGCTCCATTACCATCGGAGCATGGTGAGTGTTGCCCCTTGACTGCCTCACCTGGCCTTACTTTTTTTCAGGCCCTGAGGCCCTTTCCAAGCCCCCTCCAGCCCGCATCCCCTTCCCTCCCTCCACCCGACTCACCCCCCGCTCTCATTGGTCTGTGGACCTTGTTGTTAGAGTCTATCGACTCGGCTGCACTTCACCGGCTCCATTACCATCGGAGCACGCTGTGTGTTGCCCCTTGACTGCCTCACCTGGCCTCATTTTTTTCCAGGCCCTGAGGCCCTTTCCAAGGCCCCTCCAGCCCACGACTGCTTCTTGCATCCCCTGCATCTATCGACTCGGCTGCACTGCACCGGCTCCATTACCATCGGAGCACGGTGAGTGTTGCCCCTTGACTGCCTCACCTGGCCTTACTTTTTTTCAGGCCCTGAGGTCCTTTCCAAGCCCCCTCCAGCCCACGACCGCTTCCTGCATCCCCTTCTCTCCCGCCTCCTGACCCATCCCCCGCTCTCATTGGTCCGTGGATCTTGTTGTTAGAGTCTATCGACTCGGCTGCACTTCACCGGCTCCATTACCATCGGAGCATGGTGAGTGTTGCCCCTTGACTGCCTCACCTGGCCTTACTTTTTTTCAGGCCCTGAGGCCCTTTCCAAGCCCCCTCCAGCCCGCATCCCCTTCCCTCCCTCCACCCGACTCACCCCCCGCTCTCATTGGTCTGTGGACCTTGTTGTTAGAGTCTATCGACTCGGCTGCACTTCACCGGCTCCATTACCATCGGAGCACGCTGTGTGTTGCCCCTTGACTGCCTCACCTGGCCTCATTTTTTTCCAGGCCCTGAGGCCCTTTCCAAGGCCCCTCCAGCCCACGACTGCTTCTTGCATCCCCTGCATCTATCGACTCGGCTGCACTGCACCGGCTCCATTACCATCGGAGCACGGTGAGTGTTGCCCCTTGACTGCATCACCTGGCCTTACTTTTTTTCAGGCCCTGAGGCCCTTTCCAAGCCCCCTCCAGCCCGTGACCACTTCCTGCATCCCCTTCCCTCCCGCCTCCCGACCCGCCCCCCCCGCTCTCATTGTTCCGTGGACCTTGTTGTTAGAGTCTATCGACTCGGCTGCACAGCACTGGCTCCATTACCATCGGAGCACAGTGAGTGTTGTCCCTTGACTGCCTCACCTGGCCTTACTTTTTTTCAGGCCCTGAGGCCCTTTCCAGGCCCCCTCCAGCCCGCTCCCAGCCCGTGACCGCTTGCTGCATCCCTTTCCCTCTTCCCTCCCGCCCTGCATCCCCCGCTCTCATTGGTCCGTGGACCTTGTTGTTAGAGTCTATCGACTCGGCTGCACTGCACCGACTCCATTAACATCGGAGCACGGTGAGTGTTGCCTCTTCACTGCCTCACCTGGCTGTACTTATTTTCAGGCTCTGAGGACCTTTCCAAGCCCCCTCCAGCCCGCTCACAGCCGCGACCGCTTCCTGCATCCCCTTCCCTCCCACCTCCCGATCCCCCCTACGCGCTCATTCGTCTGTGGACCTTGTGAGTCTATCGACTTGGCTGCACCGCACCGGCTCCATTACCATCGGAGCACAGTGAGTATTGCCCCTTGACTGCCTGACCTGGCCTTACTTTTTTTAAGGCCCTGAAGCCCTTTCCAAGCCCCCTCCAGCCTGCTCCTAGCCCGCAACCGCTTCCTGCATCTTGATCCTGAATTGAGGCGCTGGGCTTGCGTAATCTCCCCATGTGGGGTGCGGGAGCACCCCTGTGCCTCTGTCCTGATCTCGGCCTGTACAGCATTCAAGTTCCCTTTCACTTCTGGCCCCCACCTCCATCTGCCTTCCTCACAGCCCCATCTGTCCTCCCTTCCTACTCATATGGCCACTGTACCTGCCAATGTCCAAACTCAGCTAGAGTGGTGATTGCCAATATCCCGACAATTCCACAACACTGTGGTATCTGGTAGTAACTAAGGGGCGACTGAAGATGTGGGGTGGGGTTGGTTGGGCTTGTTGACTCTGTCTCTATGGGTGTCGCCTGTGTTTCACTCTACCCGGCGTCACCCGTCCAGGTGCCATGGGAGCTTCCCCTCCTAATGCCTTCTCTTTGCCTTTTGAATTTCCTTCTTGTATACGCCTGATTATACATGGGCTTGCTATTCTGTCAGGTTCCCAGATGGTC
Organism: Ambystoma mexicanum; assembly: GCF_040938575.1. Lineage (NCBI taxonomy): Eukaryota > Metazoa > Chordata > Amphibia > Caudata > Ambystomatidae > Ambystoma > Ambystoma mexicanum. Next base: position 783,696,066 of record NC_090921.1, on the reverse strand, counting down.
TTGACTGGCCCAGAGGCAGCACGAACACCTGCCTCCCTGCTGGGTCTTGGCACCTGGGACTAGTGTAACCCACAGGCAACCACAATCCGTCGGTTGAAAGATGGTAAGGGTCAGTTGTTTGGATGGGTATGGTGTTTCAGGATAACCAGATAGAGGGTAAGGAAGAGGTAATGGATGGGTAGCGGGAGCTTAGGGTAACATGCTCCTCGGCTCCTACTGCTATCCTGTTCTTGTGTGTATTACTCTGCCCTATAATTCACACACATACACTCACATAGAATATGCCCGCCTAAAGGGAAGCCTTTGTGGTGGAGCTTCTAACCAACAAGCTTTTGCCTGGAGCTCAAAACCATGAGAGGCGTTTAGACTGTGCCTCCTCTTTCACTATGAACACCTTTGCTTTCTCCCTGCATTGCCCTCATGCAGGTAGGCTGTAGCACGTACACTTGGTAAGCACCTAGCACATAACACACAGACTTTCTGGCACTAAGCGTGCTTAATCAAGGCACTATGCGTGCTGGATAACATAGGAACTGAACAACATAAACAAGAAATGCACTTAGCTGCGGATCGTAGCTTAGGTCTGTTTGGAGCGATCTGGGCAGTCCAGTATGTTCATAGAAGGAGCTCTGCTGGAAAATACCAAAATAACAATGAGCGGGAGCTTGATAAGGCGCAGCGTTATACACCACAGCTTATTTGCCTAGATGTGGTCTCGCTCGCAATGCGCCCACGGCTCTGGGTTGCTCAAACCCAGAGCTTGGCGCACGTGACCTCCGTTGAGTAATTCGGAGGCTGCACGTTCCGGGTTGCCGTCACCCAGAACGTTGCGGATGATGAGTTTCGTAAGCTCAGTCACTCCTGAAATGCCTCAGCATGCGGATTAGTGTCTGCTATGCATTACGGCCTTTACCGCGTAATAAACATGCCCCTAAAAGTATTCATTCACACTCCTCACACAGAGTCTTATTAAAGCCACTTATTTGTTTCTAGATGCGGGGCCTGTTCAGGCGGGCTGGTGCCCCGCGTAGGCGTGCCCTGAGCGGAGTGTAGAGAAACATGTCCGTTCCCTCTTGTAGCCAGAATAGCAAGCGGGGAGTGGCAGGTGCGGCCCACGCATGCGACGCATGCGCAGAGTGTCTGGGTGTGGTTTCTACTTGCCGGCAGGCTCGTGGAGCACACGGCCTGCCGCGAAATGTAGTTTCCTTGCGTTCCTCTTCTCCTGCGCGTTCTGCCTGCAAAATGGATGAAAAGGCCTCCTAGAATAAGGCGTTTTAGGCTTGTGCAAAGGTTTGGAATTACAAACTTGCCCACAAGCCTGCCTATAGAAAGCCTGCACTTGTCCTACAGTGTTGACAACATGCCTAGTCCTGACACTGGTGATATAGGCCAGTTGTTGGTGACTCCTATTGTGCAGCGGAATGGCACTTTCTTTATGGATTCTACAATGACTTGAAGCTGTTCCTAAATATATATGTATGTTATAGTAGAGCATTGAATGTATTGTTACTTGTACCAATTTCCATAGTTGTTTATTTTCTTCTGTTGAGGGAACGAGATTCAGTTGCTACCTTTAGTTCATGTTTTTTTTAGATGTTCTTGTTGTGTTGGTTTGATAAATTCGGTATAGTACAGGGGGTCCAAACTTGTGTATGCTGATACTCCCTTGAGTAAAAATAATGTTAGTGAGGCCCCATCAACTGCTGGACCTGCTTTTTTTCTATTAAAATCAGTCATTGTCCTCTATTTTTAAAGTGCCTCGAACCCACCCAGTGGGCATCTTCGGGCCCCCAGAGAGCATCAGTGTGACAGTTTGAGGATGACTGGTTTATTAAAAGCAGTCACCCTCCTCCATTTTTTAAAGACCCTGCCGCGTGCATGTTCGGTGCCACTGTAGGAGGACAGGCTTACTGTTTGAAGACCCCTGGTCTAGCGATATCATACTTAGCTCATGCCATATCAATGATTTACAGTAGACTCTTTCAGTGTTTTTTTCTTTTTGGCTTGCAGGAATGATGGTGATGATTTTTGTGCAGCTTCTTCGCCCTTTGCGTACTCTCTCCTGGTCAGGTGTTTGTGTCCAATTTTCTTTTGTCTCTCTGTTATAAAATAAAAATATAAATGTTTACACTCGCATGTATTGCTCATTGTTTTAACATTATATTTGTAATTAGGCTCTTTAGGGTTCAAGTCTTTTAGGTTCTGACCTGTGGGGCTGGATCTGCTGCCTTTGGTCTTACTCTGATAGGTGCGAGGGGTGTTATTCAATGTTGTTTGTGTAAAGACATGTTTGTTAATGAATGCTTATTTTCTGGCTGTATAGACATAGGGCCTCATCACAAGTTTTGCAGTGTGGGAAATGTGCCAGTAAAAGTGATGGTAATTCTGTGATCGGCACTTTTACTGCACCGTAAAGCTGCAAGTTTGCCAGTAAATCAGGCTCCCACCGGCAAAAAATGGCTGATATGACCAGCACCGGTGATGCCATTGCGGGGAATACCAGCCATCTCCTCCATGGAATCCTATTGAACTCCATGCCATGGGAATTTACTTCCCTTTCCGTCACCTGTAAAATCCCAGAAATCCCAGGATATCAGGCAGCAGAAACAGTAGGTCAGTTTGCCGGTATCCCGCCGGAATTACCAGCAGGATACAGACAAACTTATAATGAGGCCAAATATTTGCTTTTTTTGGCTGCTTTGGGCTCGTTCAGGGATTGTGTGCACGGCAACTTACATTATACTGAGTGCGCAGTGTTTTTTGTGGTGCATCAAGAGTGAAATTACATCCTAATACATTTGAAATGAATGCTGTATCCATGTGCGAGGGACACAGGGTGACATATTCCCTGTTCTGTAAGGTGCTTGGGTTGCTCGCTATAATTTTAGATATGCAGGTCAGCTTCAGAGGGTTTTCTCCTCCACTGTTGAACAGTGAGGGCTGTCTTTTAAAATGCCACAGGTTTTAATTAGGACAATGTGTTGGATATTTGAGTTGGTTTTTAATATGATGAACGATTGACATGTCTTAGAAGGGCACAGTAATGATTAGGTGGTGTTTAGGTTGGTGCAGTATATATTTTTTGATACTCCTATCATCTTTTACACATTTCTTTTAAACGGTACAGTTGGTGTTTTGTTTAAAAGCTGTACAACTGCAATGTAAGTCGTGTGGTGAGTTGAGTAACCTCTGCCCCTAACGTGTGAGATGGGGAGCCTCTACGGACTGGGTTTACACGGTCGGTCGCTACCTGAAATGTTTTCCAGAAGTTGGAAGGAGTGGGATCCTGCAGACTCACTACCCCCACACAGATGTGTGCAATTAAACATCCTCAGGCCTGTTACACCTATCTTTTCCAGAGCCATTCAATAGAGTAATCCCAGGGAGTCCCAAGAGACCCCTTAACTCCAAAACGTGTATACCGACTGGGGTAGTAATGGTGGCCATTGGGCAACCAGAAAAGATCCGGAACAAGACATAGTAAAATCTTCCCCTGATGAAAACCTGCCTAAGAAACTATACACCCGGCCCGTCAGCCTGCCCTAGGGTGCCTATAGCACAAGGCACGCGCTGCAAGGGAAGAGAAGTTCATGTACTCACAAAATGCACAGTAACTGTGAAAAGGGCATCCGGAAAGAAATGTCACAAAAAGAAGAAGATTGCTTTCTCAGAGTCGCAGAGTGATGTGAGCAGTTTCAGAAAGGATTCCATGATGGCAGTGATGTTACAGGCCACTTATGAAAGCAGAGCCCAAACAGGTGAGGGGAATCATCTTATTAAGACATGCAGAGAAGCTCCATGTGGAGATTTGAAAATATGTTGGGGACAACCCAACAAATGAGCCAATCCAAAGCCATCAAACACACTTGCAATGGCTCCAGCCAATCCCATGGGACGGAGACAAACCTCCAAACTCCAGATCAAATATATCGATACACGGGGAAAGCACTAGCTGGAGAACGGTAGTACATCTGATGGCAACCTTACCTCAGCAGCTCTGGAGAATGATGACGCAGAGAACGGTCCCACAAGAGTGGAAGCTGAATGATGAGAGGACCCTGGAGAGAGGTCTGCAGTCCACTCTGGAAACCAGAAAGAAGCCTACAGGTCACGGTTTCCTAAAGCCCTACCATAGAGGAGATCCTTGACAGGAGGGATGCATTATATCGTCTTCCTGAAAAAGACTCTGATTGAGGGGGGCGGGACTACCCACTAATGATGACAAACTCAAGGTCTGGGAGAGGCCTAAAGTGACTGCTGAGAGACCCAAGGTCGGAAGAGATCTAAAGTTAATGATGAGAACCCCAAGGTCTGTGAGAGACTTAATGTGAATGGTCAGAAACCCAGGTTCTGGGAGAGATATAGTATGTATTCTGAGAAACCCAAGATTGATGAGAGACCCAACTAAATCCCAAGAAACCCAAGATCTGGGAGAGACCTAACAGGAATGATGAGAAACCTAAGGTTGGGGAGAGAACTAATGAATGCTGAGAAACCTAAGGTCTCGCAGAGACCTAAAGTGAATGCCCAGCACGCAAGATCTGGGGGCGACTTAATATGAATGATCAGAAACCCTGGTTCTGGGAGGGATCTAGTATGTATTCTGAGAAACCCAAGATTGATGAGAGACCCAACTGAGTCCCAAGAAACCCAAGACCTGGGAGAGGCCTAACAGGAATGATGAGAAACCTAAGGTTGGGGAGAGAACTAATGAATGCTGAGAAACCTAAGGTCTCGCAGAGACCTAAAGTGAATGCCCAGCACGCAAGATCTGGGGGAGACTTAATGTGAGTGCTGGGAACCCCAATGTCTGGGAGAGAACTGGATTGAATGCTGTGAAACCCAAGGTCTGGGCAAGACTTGGAAAAGTACAAGGTGGAGATGGATCCCGAGGCAAAAAACCTTCACAGGCTGAAGTCTGTAGACTTACGCCTGGGACCAGGGAGAGGAGTTGCATAGCACCGTGAAAGCAGGAAGACCTAAAAAGAGAAAAGCTAAACCTTTTCTCTTTTGTTGCTTTTGGTTAGGGCTAGACATTTAATAATAGTTTGCGAACTCTTTTGTTGCACTCAGAACATTTTGTTTTGTAGCTTTGGGTAGCCAAGAGGGCTTATCACAAGTAGGACTTGGATCTTTTCTGTTGTCCATTTCATTGGACATACCTTTGTAGCCTAGGGTGTCTCTGGAGGGAGAAGGATTCATATGTTTAGGTTAACAACTTTATTGCATTTTGCCCAACCCGTTCCATAACCAAATAACGGATAGAACCATCCATTTTGAAACACACTCCGTTGTTGCAGTATTTGTCTTTGCTCAGCTTTACCACAGTCTTTTAAAGTTGCATATTAGCTGATCCAATGTTCTTATGAGGTGATGTATTAGGGTGGATTCTGGGTGCTGGGAAGGCTGGAGTTGGACATTCTCTGTTGTTCAGTCATACATGTTTTCCAGTTTAGTCCCAGGATGGTTTTCTGTGCAGTGTTAAAGCATGCTGGGGCATGGCTGAGAGAGTTCCCTGTGATCAAGTATGAGGTGTCGGGCTGTTTAGGTATGTAGTTCCACTCTTGTGTATAACTGTGATATACTTTTTAAAAACCGTACAGTTGCAAATCATACTTTGTTACACAATCTCGTGTTGAGTATGTCTTTTACACTTGTACATTTGATTAAAATGTGTGATCTTTGGATGTGTTTTTTTAAGGATGTAACCTCATTTACCTCATTCATCACTTGACTTCCGTGCCTGGATTGTTCTACTACGGTGTGAAGAGGGTGATAGAGTGAAAGATTTTGCAAGCAGAGGCAGTTCTGCCCAAAGGGTGAAGAAGGTGATAGAGGTAGAGCTCTGGAGCAGGGAGATGGCTGTGATAATATAATTGGTTATTTATAACACGCTTAATACTCAGAGGTTTCTAATCCCGGACCTGGGGATCGAACCTGTGTTGCACTGCATTGGCTTGCTTCCAAGGCAAGCATGTTACCCCTGATCTATCCTCCCGAGACAATAGTGGGAGAGACTTGGAGCAGACGGTCATGCTCAAACAGAAAAAGAGCGAGAGAGACATGGTAAAGGTTTTGCGTGGGAGACAAATGCAGCCCACAGTGGCAAAGAAAGTGACCAAGAGAGTAGGAGGTGACAAATACACTGACCACAGGAATCTAGAGAAGGCAAGAATTCAGGAAAGGGGAGACTTTGAATTTGTTAAAAGTCTGATTACAGGGATACAGTTTGAACAGGGGGAAAAGGGCTGGTAAAGCCAAAAGCACAATCACCTGTTTTACTTGAAGCAAAAGCATTGTGCTTTGGTGTTCGGAAGACTTTGATTTCCCAGACTCCACATTGTCCCTGCTTCCCCATGGTATGGGCTATGCCCCTGAATGGGACCTTGTCCCTAGTTGGCATCATTTGACTGTCCCTTGCCTTAGGATGGGGATCAAGTTAGAGTGACCACCAGTGATCACCTCCTAACGCCCCATACTCATCACCTGCTACCTTGGAGCGAAATTTGGGCCCCTGGGTCACCTCAGAGAAGATTCCAAGTACTTTTGGCCTGATGTATCTTTTACATTTTTCACTAGTAAATATAAAGATCATACCTTAGTCAAGTACTTCACTAAGGTATGATCTTTATATTTACTAGTGTAAAGGATACATCAGGCCAAAGGGAAAAATGATCAAACCTATTTTATTCACATCACAGATCCTATAGAAGTACCCTAGGTCATAGAAGAGGACTTAAACAGGGAAATGCTTTCTACAGCCTGGCAGGAAGAAATTAAACACTCATAGAAGATTTAAGTGAAGACCATATAGACAGGTAATCTGACATGGATAGATATGAAAACAATATCCCGTGTAACAAACTACTCACCAAATGTGTTTTGATTATTCCTGTTTCTTAGAACTTGGTCCCTGAAGATGGTCCTTTGGACTGAAATGCATTGGACATCCTAGGAAAACGTATGTTTCAGATTATTAAATACTTCTTTTTATACATAACAATGCTTTTGTAAAATATTAATTGAATAAGTATGAAGAAGTTTACTACTGAATATCTATGTAACATGAATGTTGAATATCTGCATTTATTTTTTTTACCAAGAGCCATTACTGTTCTTCAATTGTGTTCCTTTATTAGTGCAGCTCCCTGCCTGCTTGCACTTATTCATGAATATGTTTTATTTAACCAAACCCTACAAGAAATCTGAATAATGCACTCTTTATTCTTGAAAAGTATACTAATCAGGATATGTGCTCTATAAAAAAGAAGATACTTCTTTGCCCTAATCGCTCACTCCTTTACATGTTCAGGCCTTAGAAATACCAGTGTGATTTCTTGTGTGTTTACATAATTAATCCCTAAATATAGTGCATGTTATCTCCTAGTTACTGAGATCTTTCCTTAATACAATTGTTAATTTTTTATAAAATATATCATGCTCTCTTATCTATAGTCTGTGTAACGTTACTCCTGGTGCTATTGAGAGTACTTCCTCTCATTACTTGTTGCTTCCCCATTCTAGATACAGATGTTTGCATCAATGCATGCACTTTTGTTACTGAAAAAGGGGTTTTATCTTATTAATTCTTGCTGTTTCCCCATAAATATTTGCAGTGCTTACTCTAGTATCATTTACAATTATGTTGACCTACTTTTTAAATGTAATTTGCATTCATAATTACATTTTTATTCTCTGTGCATGTCTCACAAATTGTGTGATCTTGGGCACATATATGTTTGAAGAAACTTACTAAGGACTATCTATGTAACATGAATGTTGATAATTTATATACACATATGTAAACCACAAGTGAATTATTCACATAAGGTCCTTCCAGACGTCTGTGACATTTCAAACCAGACATCATCCCTAGATACTTTTTGCACCCCAGTGTGCAATTGGGGTTTTCCTGGCAACAGGACCAAATAGCCATTTAGAATACCAAAAGTATCCAGATACCAAGAACACTAAACTAATCTATATTCGCCATGCTCACTCAAACCCTTACTATCAGAAACAAAGAACATTTTAAAATCCAGAGACTTGGCTGAAGGGAAAACTATAATAAGTCACCACGAGCCAAAAAGAGAAACTGTCTCTTTAAGGAGGAATCTTCATTTAACTGAGATGAATGTACTAGGAGAGGAGGACACCCCTAGAGGCAAAGCAGAGAGAGAGAGCGTAAGCAGGGGAAGCCCCCTGACAGCATCTCAGCTGAGAGAGGTGAAGCCATGTAGAGCCACAGAGCCCTCAGCTTTCAGAAGGCATCTGACTGCAAGACTGAAAAGTTGGAGGCCCAGCATTTACTTGTGTGAGAGAAGCGAGGAGACAAGAAGCCAAGTGTCGGTGGTGGCGTGACCACTACAGTTTTGTGGTGGGCAGTGCACCCACATAACAATGCCGAAACCACCACGCTGAAGGAACAGCAGAGCATCCAGAGCATCCAGTGTCCCACGGCTTAACCTGGTTGTAGAGACCGAGAAGGCTGAGAGTGGGACGCCGGCAGGCGTCAAGCAAGATCGAACTGAAGGCAAGGAAAAGAACCTGAGTGAGCGAGGGGAACGGTAGCCCAATTTACAGGGGTATCCCTTAATAATAAGCGCAGCCCTAATCACGCTCACACCAGGTTAACGTTCACCCCTCTAGGGAATTAAGGCCAAGAGTCTTTATATTGCAAGGATAACAAGTTTAATCTGTATAGAAATGAGAATGGGGCAAAGAACTCTGCTCCCCGAATGGTGTATTCTGTCCCTAACCGTTCCCAGCTCCTGCAGACTGGTGCCAGGCAGGGAGTTTAAATACTCTTGACTTGGTCACTGGATACTGGCATGGCGCCGTCCAAAACTGTCCTTCTTCCCTTACATGGAAGGGATGCTGCCGTCTTCCTTCCTTTATGGCTGGGTTTCTGTTTGGGATATACTACTTAGCATACTGCTACCCTATGCAAGAATACATAGATCCTGTTTATCATCATTTTGCTACTTATGAACATTTATATATAAACACATTTTCCCATCATACTCTCCATACTTCACTCAATATGCTCATATTTTATCTGGTCCAGTAATTCCCATGAAAACCTTGTTTTTCATAGTACTCTGCATTGTGTGCATTGAGCCTTTAGCCTGCATGGGTTTTTGATGGACAGGAAACAGCTGCTGAGTTACCTCGTGCTCTCTGCCAGCCTTAGCGAGCACCACAGCAATGCATGTAGTCTATTTTTTGCACAGGCTGCATTCCTTTTGGCACAGAGCCTATTTCTGTCGTGGGTTGAGAAAAACTAAATACAATTTAACATTTTACAAATGTATTCAGCTAATAGTTATTTACACCTTGTGTGTGATTATATTTGCATGATAAAAGCGTTCTCAGTGCTATAGTGCTTAGAAACAGTCAACAGAAGTCTTGCCTAATTGTAAAGCACTTGTGGGTGCAGGAAGGCGCTATCTCCTCCCTGGTCCCAGGGACGTTTCCCTATCAACCCAGAGGAAACGGGGAAGACGGGAGAACCCGGGAAGGCTGCCGAGGAATCATTACACCTCAGAGAAGCTCATCCCAGAGAAATTGACGAGACATGGAATTGAAAGGTGATAAACTGTAAAAATGTGGGAAAGAGAATCCTGAGAAGTGCAGAGTGGAACGCGTTGGAAAGAGAATCTTATGACTGTGAAGTAAAGACAGGTAGGGCCTATAAGGGAGAAATGCCAAGTAAGCTATTTCAGGAGAGAGAACATGTTAAATACTAAGAAACTATATCCTATCTAAGAAAGTATATGTCAAACGAGTCAAAAGGTAATAGTAGCTTTGAACAAAGGACAAGAGGAGATCCATTGAACACTGACCAGGGAAGAAAGAGTAAAGCTAAAAACGTACTGAACAAATTACAAGCTCTGATACAGAAAGTGTGAGAGACTATTTAAAAATATCATATTAAGAGACTTTGGATTGAAGAACAAACTCTTTAAGAAGAGACAGTCAGGAGAATGGAGTCATTTTCATGACTTCATTTACTTCGGTTAGAATAGTGGTAGGGTCAGGTAGAATTCGGTTTTCTACAGCAGGCTACTTTTTATTTCGAGAGTGGTTCATGACTGACGAGCACCTTAGTTATTTATATAGGCGGGGGAAACCCTCACAGCAATAGGGAGAGATAGGCATTATTCTTATCATTTAATAGATATGTCAAAACCGTGTCTGTGTCCGCCATCTGGACCACCACAATACACACTGGAAATCTATGAAACCCTGTCCTTCACCTATAACTGGAATGGCATATCTTTTATTTGTCAACATTTATAAGCTGCCCTACCCTAACCTGCATCCCATACATACCCAAGCTACATACTCTGCACTCCACCATGCTATGGCCCCTGCCCTACCCCAAGCTGCATACCCTACCCACTCAGGGTACATATTCTGCACTCCACCATGCTATAATCCCTGCCCTACCCTAACCTGCATACCCTACCTACCCAAGCTATGTTCTCTGCACTCCACCATGATATAAACCCTGCCCTACCCTAACCTGCATACCCTAACTACCCAAGCTACATTCTCTGCACTCCACCACAATATACACCCTGCCCTACCCAAACCTGCACACCCTACCCGCTCAGGGTACATATTCTGCACTCCACCATGCTATAATCCCTGCCCTACCCTAACCTGCATACCCTACCTACCCAAGCTACATTCTCTGCACTCCACCATGCAATAAACCCTGCCCTACCCGAACCTGCTTACCCTACCCACTCGGGTTGCATATTCCGCACTCCACCGTGCTATAATACTTGCCCTTCCCTAACCTGCATACCCAAACTACTCAGGCTACATACTCTGCACTCCAACATGCTATAATACCTGCCCTTCCCTAACCTGCACACCCAACCTACTCAGGCTACATATTCTGCACTCCACCATGCTATAATACCTGTCCTTCCCTAACCTCCATACCCTACCCACTCAGGCTACATACTCTGCACTCCACCATGCTATAAAGCATGTCCCACCCTAACCTGCATACCCTACCCACTCAGGCTACATACTCTGCACTCCAACATGCTATAATCCATGCCATACCCCAGGCTATTTTTCCTGTATTACCAGGAGCTATATAGCCTCTCCTACATCATATATCCTGCCCTAAATATAATTTAATTCCCTGCCCTAGCCTATGCTCCCTACCCCCTTTTTTTTTTTACCAAAGCTTAGTACTGAAAACACTCCCAAAATATATTTGTATCTTGTCCTTCCCCTGAGCATATACAGTCAAACCCCTAAAATATATATCCTTAGCTATTCAAGGGTACATATTATGTCCTACCACTGGCTATATACCCTGTTCCAGTCATGGATACCAACAGACCCACGACTGTTGAGTTGACCCCCCGACTGATAGGTGTGACCCGCGACTCACGTGTTCGATGCACAATGAAATCCCAAACACGCAAGGCTGCAAAGGGGTTTGAAAACCCACCAGAAGGGCGGGATGTGTAAATAAATCATTGTTTCTTCCACTTTCTATGGAGGTTCACTTATAAACAAACACTTCCAGGGCGTTGTCTTCCTATGATTTCTCACGCTCCGCAGAATAAATAACTAATTCGGGAAGCCCTGCAGATCTTACCGTAGCTTGAAAGTTCAAGAAAAATCATCTTTTAAAAAAATAGTGACGTGAGTGCCATTTTAATCAAGTTCATAAATGTATTACAAATAAAAACAATATTAAACCTGAAATAAAAACTCTGGTTTCAAAATGTATTTATTTGTTTATTGATATAAATCATAGGAAAGCAATGCATTTTTGGCACATAAACGAGTACAAAATGTAACATTGATAAAAGAGCAGAGGACATGGGTCCTTTACAATGCGGTGATAATGTGAAGAACAGATGTTGCAGGAGAAGGTGGAAACTTAAATGAGGGATGAGGACAGGACAGAATAACATAGGAATGGGATGGTGGAGGAAGTCCTAAATTAAGGATGGAGGGGTGATGGAAAAGTGCTGTAGGGATGTCCGAGAGGGTAGATAGAGAGGGAAGAAGAGTGATGAAGTAATGTATAGTGCAAGGAAACATATTCTTTAGAAAGGAGAAGAGCTGTGAGGTTGGATTTAAATAGCAGTAGAGATAGATTAGTATGGAGAGTGAGAGGAAGAGCATTCCAGAGTAGGGAAGCGAGGAGAGGCAGAGAGGAGAAACCAGGGGGAGCACAGGGGGCTTGAGTAATGGCAAGGAGGTGAGCCGAGGTTGATCGTAAAGAGGGAGGGGGGACAGTAGGAAGTGAGGTGAACAGATAGGTAGGGAGGGACAAGTCCATGGATAGTTTTGAAGATGATTAGAAGAAGTTTATACTTAGCTCTTTGCTTCCTAGATTGCCGGCCAGTTTGGCGATCAGCAGAGGAGGTAGAGGTAAAGTGAGAAAGGTTGAAAAGTGTGTGTGGATCGCGAAGTTGAGGTGAAAAAACATACTTGGGGAAAGCCTTAATGGAGACTGGCACACTAGTCAGATCTAGAAAGGACTCAGGAGGAGATTAGTTGTTTAGCAGTATTGAAAGGAAGATGACAGATTGTCTGTCTGCAGTGGCATATTTGGAGATGAACAGCAAGACGTTGTGAGATGGGTCGAAGATGACACCAAAGTTACGAGCGGAAGATGAGTAAGTAAGGTAGTCAGGGGAGAGGAAGAGACAGCCTGTTTGGCTGGAAAGTAGAGAACCTCAGTCTTAGTGGGGTTGAGCATGAGCGAGTGAGATGCCATCCGCTATTTTCTGGCAGAGAGACAGTTTGACATTTTTGACATCTCATTGGATAAGAAGGGAAAGGAGAAGATGTGAGTGTCGTCAGCAAAGAGTTGATAGGAGAAGCCATAAGAGGAGATCAGGGCACCAAGAGCTGAAGCGTAGAGAGTGAAGAGAAGTGGACCAAGGCAGATATTGGGGAACTCCAACAGTCAGGGGAGATGAGTGGAGAAGTACGGATGTTCCAGGACACCTGAAAGTGTCTTGGGTATGGGATGAAGCAACCAAAGCAAGTGCCTTATCTCTGATGTCAAGGAGAGATAATGTAGAGAGAAGGCCAGAATCGCCCAGAGGATCAAAGGCAGTAGAGAGGTCGAGAAGAATAAGAATAGATTAATTGTTTGCATAATGTGCAGAAGAGATGAAGTTGCTGACATTGAGAAGAGCTGTCTCTTGACAGCAGAGGTCGTGAGCCAGATTGAAGAGGGTCCAAGAGGTTGTGGGTATCAAGGAACTAAGTGAAGCGAATGAATTCTGCTTGCTCTATGATTTTGGAAAAGTGTGCTAGAAGAGCGACAGGATGAAAATTAGCAAGACAGTTAGGATTGAGACCAGGTTTCTTAAGGAGAGGGATGACAAAAGTTTACTTATAGGATGAGGGAAAACTAGCATTATCAAGAGAGGAGTTCAAGAGGGAAGTAAGATGTGGACCAAGACCGGGAGCTATGTAGTTCACAATATGCGGGCACAGTGGGTCAGTGGGGGCACAGGAAGGGTTAGTCATGATCAGAAAGGCAATAATCTCTTCAGGGTAGATGGGGGCAATGGAAGGAATAGTGGTGGGATAGGAGGGTAGGATTGGTGGAGAAAGGCGGGCAGGAGGAGGGGATAGAAGGTAGGTAGCAAGGGCACTTTGAATGGTAGATATTTTAGGAGCAAAGTAGAGAGCAAGATAATTTGCATAAAGAGTGGAGGAGATGGAGGAGGGAGGGGAGAGAATTGTTTCCAGATCCCTTGGTTGGGAGGATTATGATGAAATGAGAGAGAGATAGAAGTCACATTTGGTAGAGTCAAGAGCAGAGGAGTAGTTTTGAAGAGCAGTGGGGTAGAGTTGAAGATCTGAGGCGTGTCTTGACCTTTGCCAAGTGCAAAGCTTTTTCTGAAATGTTGTCAGGATGCAGATGAAAGGTGTAATCCAGGGCCATGGAGAGGAGTATTTAGGAGTAAATGTGGAAAGAGGGTAGCGTGAGGTCAAGAGAGCACATAGAGCAGTGTCAAAGTTGGAGAAGCCTTCCTTAGTGAATGAAAAGGTTGGTTCAGCATCCGAGGGGAGGGAGTGGTGCAGGTGTGGACTGGCCTACAGGTACCTCTGGAGATTTCCCAGTGGGCCTCTGCACCTTGGGCCTTTTTTGAGTGGGGTGAACTGAAGAAATTGTTACATAGCTTCCAGTACATGTTAATATGGCGCCACTTTGAAAAACATTTCCAGGGCCACTTTTGATTCCCAGTCCAGCCCCGGAGTGGTGTAGGTCAGAGAGATAGGGAGTTTGGAGAAGGGAAACTTGCGCTTAGTAACAGTAGTGTTAGATGGAGAGAGTGAGGACGATGAAGGGGTGGAGATTGAGGCAATGTTGAAAGAGTGATTGGAGGAAAAAGGAGCAGTGGAGATATTAGAGGCGCAGAGTTCAGAGGAGATGAGAATAAGGTTGAGGGAGTTTCAATTTGAATGGCAAGCAGAGAGTGGACAGAAGAGAGTGAGTGGTTAAGGAGAAGAGTTAAAGTCAGTGGATAAAGCAGCAGATGGAGATGGGAGGTTAAAGTCACCAATGACAATGGCCCTCATTACGACCCTGGCGGTGGACCATGGTGCTAACAGCACCATGGTCCATGCCGGTAACTTACCGACTCTGCCATGGCGGAATGGGGAATTACCGCCCCATTCCGAGGTTGGCGGGGCGGTAATTCCCCATGCCGCCATGGCCCTTCCCCATTCCCATTTTTGCCCCATAGGGCTCAATGGAAATGGGGAAGGCGCTAAGTACGGTGCCGCAAATTGCGGCACCGTACTTAGCACCAAGGTCCCTTTGCGGGTTGGTTTTTAACGCCTGCAAAAAGCAGGCGTTAACGTCTCCAACCCGCAAAGGGACCTCGTAATCAGGCGTTAAGGGTTTAACTGCGCCGTCACCTTTTACGGCGCCGTTAACTCCTTAATGCCTGGGTTGTAATGAGGGCCAATGAGGTGGTGATCGGTAGGGAGAGAGTCAATTAGTTGGGAGAGGTGGTTGAAGAATTGACCTACCGCACCAGGTGGCCGATAGGGAGAGAGATCATATGTATGCTGCATGGAGCAGTGTATTCAAAAGAGAAATAATTAGTGGGAGATAGGAGAGTAGGAGAGATAGGAAGTTTGGAAGATGAAAACAGTCCTCCAACACCACTCTCCCCGCCTGCCAGTGAGGCAGGCGAGTGTGGGAAGGTGTATGCAGAATCATGAAGGGCATCAAGGTAGCAGAATCTGAGGGAAAGATCCAGATTTCGATAAGGGTATTGAGGTCAAGAGAATGAGAAAGAAAAAGGAAGAAGTCAGGGGTAAAGGAGGTTTTATTACAGACTGCGCCTTCCAAAGAGCAATAGAGAGTGATATGTAGAAGCACAACGACATTGAGAAATGGAGAGGCTCTTGGGGTATATACAAAATGATGTGGTGTAATGAAAGCTGGGGTTGGAGTAGATTGTGTGAATGGAGAGAGTAATGAAGTGAGAAGAGGGGTGGCATTGCAGATAAAAGATGATATGGATTGGAAAAGAGTTGAAATGGTTCTGAGCAGAGGAGAGTGCAGAGAGAAGCAGAAAGAAGAATGAGAATTGCATGGTAAAGTATAGCAGATCCCTCAACTGTAGACAGTTGCCCTAAGGGTACATGGACTGTTCATTCCTGCTGCATCCCTCTTATAGCACTGTCCCCCATAGCATACAGCTGAGTCCCATGACCAAAATTCAGTCCAGCTGTCACATAGATTTTATCATCTTTAATCCACTCCTTGCCTCTTCTCCATTGTCTCTTAGGCTTCCAACATCGCCACACTAGACTTGTCTGCTTTCTGTAGTGTGTAAACTACTATTTCTGCTGCATGGATTGCTCTGCTCCTCTCTTTTGTCTCTTCACATTACAGTCTGAAGGGCCATGCATTCTACAGTGCTTCGATAATCATTATATATGGCAGGAGGCGCTACACAAATAGAACATAACATATATCCTTATCTAATATGTTTCAAAGGCAAATTAACGTGAATTTTGCTCTGGTTCTTATTTTGACGCAGCTGCCCTCACTCAAGGTGGTGGGTCACAGCGCATTCTGTTCTTTTTTTGGGGTGATTGGTGGGGATATGGCTGGGGGCGGGGCACAACCCATAATTTATACCTTAGCATCTCTTCTTCAGTTATCCGACCCTCCAGCCCCTCTCCCTGCCCCCCTCGCCCTCCCTCCTTGGCACACTGGAGACACTGCCAGGCATGCTTGCCATGACGCCCACCTCTCTGATAAATGAGCTTGGCTCAGCTCCCCAGGCCCCGCAGACAGAGATGTCAGCCACGTCAGGCCCCGGATGGAGACTGGCTAACAGCTACAGACAGCATGACAAGCGCCAGTGAAGGGTTGGCAGAAAAATGTGCGGTCACCTTTGGCCAATCTCGTTATCTCTGCGAGTTCTTGGATATGATGGACGAGACGCCCCAGGGCAGCGATTTAATGAAGGGCAGCGTGCAGGATGCAGGCAGGGTCCCAGGCCCTTGTCCCTACCTGCCCAGTCTCCTTACCGGCCCCCTTCATCAAGGCATGATCGCATTGTGAAGTCATCGTCTCTGGAGAGGCGGGGGTCATTTACAGGCAGCCCAAGTAAATTGGTTTCAGAAAGATCACGACGGTGAAGTTATCATTTTCTACCAGGTGCAATTTTGAGAAGATCCGTGGCCATTTTATTGTTTTCCCGAGGGAGTTTCGATCTGTTTCTCAAACGTTTGCATTCAAAAGCAGCGATGGGAAAATAGGAGACGCTCCCTGGGGTTCAGCAAGACTTCGACTTTCTGGCTAACGCCCACACTCCCTCCGGCAGGGGAGACAACCGGAAATACCCTGCATCTGGGCTCCAGGGCCCCTTCTACTTTGCTCTTAAAAATGCACTGACATAGTTATATGGTGTATGTGTGCAGCGAGGGCTTGAGGCACTGAAACCTTGTAACCATAGCCGTGCTGAAATCAATGGCTCTCGTGTTGTCGCCCGGCCATGGCAAAACTGTAAATCTGGATTAGCCGAACCGGCATCCACACTGGTAACCCACACTTTGCACATGTAGGGAGTGGCTGGCACCCTATGGCACCCCTGGCCAAGGGTGTCAACACAAGTTTTCCTCTGGGTGTTACCTCCAAGGGGAGCTTGTACATGGGTACCCATCCTGGCTCGTGTGTCTGTTATGTAATCTTGCGTTTGTATAGCGCCACCTGTCATAGGCCATGGCTTCGAAGCGCTTTGCCTGTGACAGAAGTAATATGGGAGTAGAGCCGGCCTTAGGGTGGCCGCCCGGGGTGCCCTGCCATTAGACCCCCAGCCACGCCAGCTCTGGGGAGTCTGACAGGCTCTCCACAAAACTATTGTGACCAGATTTAAAAAATAATAAAAAATGGGGCAGGGCAGGCCATAGAAATAGAACGAAAGTAAATACTAATCAAACGTTAGTCCTACTTCTATGTCACTGGCCTGTTGCAGGGTGGGGGGGGGGGCAGTGAGGGGGTTTGTTCACGGACACACTCCTCTCATTGGAGCAGAGCGCCAGGCAGGGGAAGTGAGAGGAAATGGGGGTGTGAAAATCATTTAACGCCCCCATTCACGCAGGAAGAGTTGTGTGGGGACCCGATTTCGGGGTCCCAGCAAAAACAGAGCCGTAGCCACCCAGCTATGCAAACCCTGGACGGGGTTTCTATAATGAAAAAAACCCGGGACAGAGGGTGATTTCCTCGGACTGCCCCGGGAAAACCGGGACATCTGGTCACCCTACCCAACGCTGGTGTGGTGGGAGAAGGCACAGCAAGCGCACAATTGAAATTAAATGTGCTCAGTTCTCGGGAGTGGAGCGCATCTAATAACAATAGGGTGCCAACCGTGCCTATTGAAAAATGTGACATCCCCGCCCCACTCCGTGCCCCATGACTAAGGACACGCGAGGGGAGGAGCGCCACATTGTAATTTGCTGCCTGGGGTGCTGCAGCTTCTGAGGCTGGCCCTGTGTAGGAGTATGATAGAACAATCACAGGTGGTACCCATTTATCGACATGCAAATCTGTTGTATGTGCAGCGCTTTGGAGAAAGTGCTATAGAAATAACGAACACATTATTTTCATTTTGGAATGCTCAAGTCACCAATGGTGCTGTGGTTGAAAGAAGCTACCAGGCGGGCTCAGACATTGCCCTCTGATAGATGTGTTCTTAGTTTTCACTCAGGCCTACTTCCCCTGGACCTTTTGCTGTGTATAGACAGTGGCCATGTGCCAGTCTTGAATATCAGTTCCGAGCGCACAGCAATTGTTCTCTGTGCAGGACTTTTCCGTTTTTTTCTGTTTGTACACATAGGATGTCCATGCGGCGCTTTTTTAACATACACTTTTCCTGACACAGAGTTTGCAGCAAAATAGATCCATAAGAGTGACACTGAAAATGTTAACTTTAAAGCTCACCCGCTTCATATTTGTCTCTTGCCATACCATTGCTGCGTGGTATTATTGATGGTTTGTCACCTTCCTTTTTGACCCTGACACAGACGCCCCCCTACCAGCCATTTCCGGTGCTTGGCCCGTGGTGGACTCCTAGAACCTGGCCTGACCCCAAGGCTCAGCCTAGGCTTAATCACTGGCTCCCTCCCCCACCTCTAGTTAGGATATGAGTTAGTCTTGCTCAGTCTCGCTGGCCATGAATGCATGCTGATAGAATGTTGGTGTGTGTATGATGGACAGCTCAGGGGAGAAGATTGAGTGAGTGTGATGTGTGAGTGTTCCATGAATGGCAGTTGGGGGCCTGAGCTGGATGTGAGAGGATGGCGCGTGGGTGTACCTTGTGCTACTTGATATATGCCTATATCATATCTACCTACCCATGCATCCTGTAAATACCTGCAAGTAACCCCCAGATAATTCCAACCATCATTTCAGTGTGCTTAATCCCACGCGCTTAACCTGCCTGGAGAACCTAGGCTTCAGGGTTCTGGAGTTCAGTAGTAGGACAATTTCCACTGCCCTCTCCTTAGCACTGCTAGAGAGCCCAGCACAACACTCCCTTCATGGATTAGAGAAGGGGTGAGGCGCATGGTAAAACATAACTGTTGGAAATGGAATAAAATTACTCTGAGGGTGCAGTGTGGAGAGTATGGATGAATCGATTGTGGTGTTGACATGGTAGGTAAGTGATAGACTAGCGAAAAAGGGTACACAACAGAGAGCTAAAATATAATAGCATGCCTTGTTATCAAGATGACTTGAAATTGGTGCAAACCCCATAATAAATCAACCTGCAATGTATGAATTGTCACAGAAACGTGATGAGCAAAATACTATGATTCCAGCTTTATTTTCCCCATTATGGATGGAGGGCTACAATTACCAGAATGCACAGTAATGTACAGCTAAACATATAAACATATTGAATCTGGGATTGAAACTGTACTATCAAGACTTAAAGAAAAACACTGAAAGAAAACCCATGATACTGTCATCTGCTTGTTCACACTGCAGTCACCCTTATGCATCCCTACCTTTTCTCATTGCGGAACATTTGGACCTCTTAAGGGACAAAAGGCAATCTAATCACCTGCGTCTGCAGCCATCTCGTTTTATTGCACTATAATATGTTTAGGTGCAAAACAAAGACGACCCGTTTCAGAGCTCTTCTATGTGGCTGCTCTAGCTTGGACTCTTCCTTTCCCAATATACCAAACCACAAATTGCTGCTAGCTTCTAAATCCTAGGAAATCCGTCCAAATGGCAGCCCTCGAAGGGATTGCAAGTAAGCATAGCTCAGGGGCAACGCGCTTGTCTTGGGAGCGGGAAAACTCAGCGAAACCCAGGTTTGAATCCCGATCCAGCGCTTAGAAACCATTCCCTGATATTAAGCGTGTTACAAAAGAACAATTATAATTATAAGTGCATGCCAGCTTGGGCTTTATCCTGGTCAGAAATGCGCAGAGATATATTGCAGCAATACTTGGACAGGAGTCCTCCCACACTGCTTCTTTCTGACAGTTGAAAGTATATCCATGTTTGTCTACCATATAATGCATAATAATCGCAGTCGTCGCCTTCTGAGTTCCGTTCACATGAAGGTTTTTTTTCTATGAAAGTCTTTTGCATTATAGTCGCCGAATTAGTTCTTTTCTGGCAGGTTGCTTTTTTCTTTCATTTCCTGCTTATTTTCCACTGCCCCAATCTTTTCCTGATAGAACAATTGGCTTTCTTTTGCCAGGCTTTTTTTGCAGTGTTTTTGCAGAAATGTTTCGGCCGAAAAAACTCATCGAAAAATATGGCAGGTGGATAAGGGGATATAAGAGGTGGGGGGGATAGGGACATTTTTCAATCAATCAACAAAAAAGTCCTCAACGCATTTCAGGGGTATCCCTACATCAGGGGCATAATTCACTTTCTAACTTTTTACTCTTCTTAATTCTTCAACCATCTGGGGGAATAATCAGAAAATAACCATGAATGCTACTTAAGGAATTATGGGGGTAATTCATAGAATTCAGCGCACAAGTGGCGCACGCGGCTGGTGCACAGTGTGCGCGTGCGACAGTCTGCGCCAGCTGCGTGCGCCAAAATCCATTTCCACGCACAGCGTATTCATGGATTTTAACGTCCATTATCAGCCGTGGCGCAGAGTGGCGCAGCGACCCTGCAGCAGCGCCAGTTACGCCCCCAACCCCTCCCCGTGCGCCATGTACAGCGCACAAATCCCGTACATGGCGCACAGGCCCCCAACCACGAAAACGCCTGTAAAACTCCTTGCGCACCCCTCCGAATACACTTACCCCGCTGCGCGGGGAGTTTCATGCGCGATTGGCCCAGTGCGAGTGGGGTACATGTATTACTGGGGTGCGCAGGAAGTTACACACGTGATTGGGCCTGTGCGAGCAAGGTACATGTATTACTGGGATGCGCGGGAAGTTTCACACGCGATTGGCCCTGTGCGAGCGGGGTACGTGTTTTCCGGGGGTACGCGGGAAGTTTCACATGCGATTGGCCCTGTGCGAACAGGGTACGTGTTTTTCGGGGGTACGCGGGAAGTTCCACACACGATTGGCCCTGTGCGAGCAGGGTACGTGTATTACTGGGGTGCGCGGGGAGTCCCACACGTGATTGTCCCTGTGCGAGCGGGGTACGTGTATTACTGGGGTGCACGGGAAGTTCCACACGCGATTGGGCCTGTGCGAGCGGGGTACGTGTATTTCGGGGGTGCGCGGGAAGTTTCACACGCGATTGTCCCTGTGCGAGTGGGGTACGTGTATTACTGGGGTGCACGGGGAGTTCTACACACGATTGCGCCTGTGTGAGCGGGGTACATGTATTACTGGGGTGCACGGGGAGCCCCACGTGCGATTGTCCCTGTGCGAGCGGGGTACGTGTATTACTGGGGTGCACAGAGAGATCCACACGCGATTGGGCCTGTGCGAGCGGGGTACGTGTATTTCGGGGGTGCGCGGGAAGTTTCAAACGCGATTGGCCCTGTGTGAGCAGGGTAAGTGTAGTTCCGGGGTATGCAGGAAGTTTCACATGCGATTGGCCCTGTGCGAGCAGGGTACGTGTATTTCGGGGGTGCGCAGGAAGTTTCACACACGATTGGCCCTGTGCGAGTGGGGTACGTGTATTACTGGGGTGCGCGGGGAGTCCCACACACGATTGTCCCTGTGTGAGCGGGGTACGTGTATTACTGGGGTGCGCGGGAAGTTTCACACGTGATTGGCCCTGTGCGAGCGGGGTACTTGTATTACTGGGGTGCGCGGAGAGTTCCACACGTGATTGGGCCTGTGCGAGCGGGGTATGTGGATTTCGGGGGTGCGCAGGAAGATTTACACGTGATTTCGCTGTCAGAGCGGGGTACGTGTATCCAGTGGGGTGTGTTTGAGTCCCACACGTGAATTGGCAGTGTGGGTCCTCACAGGTGTGCCCTCTAACCCCTCCACGGCCCCTGCAGGCAACCCACACCACAGGGGACTAACCTGCACCCCTGGTCATGTCCCGCAGGCAGCCCATCCACCATGGGCATGCCCCCCAGCCAGTCCACATGTCACCTTCCACTAGTGATCACCAACTCATGTCCCCCAGCACCCCCAACCCCCAGCAGTGAGGGGCACCTGCCAGTAGGCTCCGACTCATGTCCCCCAGCACCCCCACCCACCCAGCAGTGAGGGGCACCTGCCAGCAGGCCCCGACTCATGTCCCCCAGAACCCCCACCCACCCAGCAGTGAGGGGCACCTGCCAGCAGGCCCCGACTCATGTCCACCAGCACCCCCACCCACCCAGCAGTGAGGGGCACCTGCCAGCAGGCCCCGACTCATGTCCCCCAGCACCCCCACCCACCCAGCAGTGAGGGGCACCTGCCAGCAGGCCCCGACTCATGTCCTCCAGCACCCCCACCCACCCAGCAGTGAGGGGCATCTGCCAGCAGGCCCCGACTCATGTCGCCCAGCACCCCCAACCCCCAGCAGTGAGGGGCACCTGCCAGCAGGCCCTGACTCATGTCCCAACAAACAACATGTCCTAACAAAACAGACCCATGTCTCTAAAGCCAACCCTAATCCCCCTTACCCCCCAATCCAAGCATGCAACCAACCACATAACCTACTCCCAAATTACCCATGCTATGATAGTCGAATTGAACCACCATGCCCATGCAGGAATGCACAACGTAGCCACACAGTGGCAACTCGTGACTGAGGAAATGTTCAATGAGACATGTACAAAACCAATTACAGAACACAACACCAATTCAGAAGTACTAAAAAATGTATTAAAAACATAAAGAACTGACTTGGAGGAATAGTAAAATGAAAATCAATGTACAATGACCAATGTAGAAAAGAAATATTGGAAATCCAATGAAGTTAAAAAAAAGAAAAATCATGTAGAATAAAAAAGTGGTCCATTGCCAATATCCATAATAAAAACATAATCCAAATAAAAAAATAACCATTGATCCATGGGAATATAGAAAAAGAAAGTATGTACAAGTCTGCAACTATATACAATGTAAGTCCAAATGGTCCATGATCCACAAACAAAAGGAAACCTACAAAAATGTCCTATGAAGAAAAAACTGTATACACATGAAGTGGAGCAATGTCCATTAACTCCAAGTTAAAAGAAAAACAAAGGAAACCGGGCCAGGGCATCATCGAACTCCATGTCGATGTCCCGGAGGCGGGCCTCTGCCCTGGCCCCGAGGTCTTGCAGGGATGCACTCATGGCCTGTTCCAACTCCCTGCGAGTTGCCTCGAGGCACTCTGCCTGCCTCAATGCCTGACGCATGGAGAACTCCGCCCTGACCATGGTGAGCCACGCCTCTTCCGCCCGCCGCCTCTCCACATCTATGCGTTGGCCCAACCGCAGCCACACGGAAGACACTCCCATTCCAGGGTTCTCCTGCCCTCTGGCCGATGCCTGCCCCTCTGATGTCTATGGCCCTGAGCCATCATTGCTCCCACCTAGAGCCTGCTGCTGTTGCTGCTGTCCATGTGCCCTGTCCGATGCCTGCACATCCTCCATCTGCTGGTCTCCAGTTGTTGGGGTGTCCACCCCTGCTGGACCGCCGACTCCCATCTGTGACAGGGATGGGATCTCCACCAAGCTGGCTGTGTTGGTCAGGCCAGGTCCACAGGGGGCCCTGGTGGAATCTGGGCCGGAAGCTGGCAGGGAGAACAACTGGCGCATAGTCTCCACAGAGGAGGAGAGGTCCGCCAGAGTGCGCGACACATGTAGGAACCCACCGACCAGGGCCCCTCCCAACAGTGCCACGTCGCGACGCTGCTGTTCGTGATGGCATGCGTGCTCCACCCAGGAAGCACGCACGTCATCACGAATGTCACGTGTGCGCAACGCGACACCAACCAGGATGGAGCCCATATGGTCGTGGGACCCCTCGTCCGCAGGTAGTGGAGAGGCAGATGACGTGGCACTCCCCCCTACCTGCGGACGGGCCTGGGACGGGGCATCCCTGCTGGTGCATGGTGGTGCAGTCACAGGGTCAAGGACAGCGACATGCACAGGCCCCTCCACGGTGACCTGTGCTGCCTCCTGGCCCTGGACTGCACCACTTGCACCAGTGGTACTATCCCCACCAGGCCCCATGTGCGGCTCAGTTGCGGGCCCCTACTCCTCTGTGGAGACCACCAACCTGGATGTCTCCACACCATCTTCCGCCATTGCAAGCCCGTGTGGGGGATCACCAGGCCCTTCCGCTACAGCCATAGTGGCAGACGCGGCACCAGCCCCCTCGCTCCCGGATGATGGCAATTCCTGGGAGGGTGGCTGAGCCTTGCGTCGCCGTCCGGTGGAGGCATCCCCGCCGCTTGGCTCCACAGTGCCGTCTCCACCCTCTTCTTCACTTGACGCTGCGTAGAGGGAGACATAGAACACAAGCATCAGGGTACAGTACAATATTCCCCTAGACAGGAAGCAATAACATATGAGTGGCACTGTCAAATGTCACTTCCGTCCTTTCCCTCCATAACACATGGGTGAATGCACGCAACACACATGCAGAAACAGTCCCGGCGCCTGCAATCAACATTAGCATCCAGTTACAAAGGCCTCTGTTAACCAAAATGTTGCCTTCAAACTCACATGCATCATGGCTCACACTGATCCCATGCACACACATCACCGGAGGGTTATGCATCATGGCTTGTACACCACAGACACAGTGGATAGACACAGTGGATACAACGGTGACGGCACTGCATGAGTGAATCTACACATCATCATGGACATGTGTCATGCATCCATGGCGTTTCAAAGTCACACACACACTTCTCAGACACACACACATGTGCACCATACATATACATGACAGCAGCACCCATCCCTCACACCCCCTCCATGTCCAAGAACATAGATGGCATGCTTTCATGTGTGCATTCTGCATACAGCTCCCCATGTTTCATTGGAACACATGCACCATCCATGTGTTTCACACATTACTGGTCTCACATGCATGATCATGATGTCCCTGCACACACACATCCATACATGGCCTATGTCACACATACAGGCAAGTATCAGAATACCAGCAAACTGCAACATGCCCTGTCTCACACAGCAATGCTTGGCCACTTACCGCTCAACTCCAGACGGGTCTGCCTCTGAAGAATCTGGGCGTGGAGCGCTGGGGCTACGTGTTCCAGGACCCTCATCTGGATGTTGCTCATGCTGCCCGGCCCCCCTACGCGAGGCGCCGGGCCTTGTAGAGGGTCTTGGACCTCAAGTCCTCCCAGCGCTTCTTGACGTGCTTTATGTCGCGGGTTGCCACCCCCTCTGCGTTGATGGCAACCACTGGGTCCTCCAAGATCCTCGACCGTCCTTCGTAGTTGGCGCGTGATGTTCCGAAGAGGGCATCATAATTCCCCAGGACATGCTCCAGCAGGACACCAACTTCCTTCTCACTGAAGCTGGTGGCTCTCTGCCTCTCCGTATGGGGGTCGCCCTTGGTCTCAGATGGTGTTTTCCCCGACATGGCGACCCCCGAGGCAGGCGTGGGTGGGCAACTGGGTCCTGGGGCTGGGCTGTGGAGCGGTGGTATCCCAGTCGGGAGTCTTCTGTTCCAGCAGGGGTGGACACAGCAACTGGACCCCTGCAGATGGCTGACGTGCAGGCACCAAATAGCAGGGCACGTGGGCAACAGGCAGGCAGCAGCAGATGGCTGGTGGGAGCGTGCACGGGGCTCTTGTGGGCAGGAAAATGGCCTTTTGGGCAGGAGCGTGGTCTTCCGTGTGTATTCGCGTGGCCAGCTTGATTCGGAGTGATTTGGCATGTGAAAAAATTGCACGTCAGCGTGAAATCTGAGGAAAGGCCCTTAGCGCGTAAGCGCGTCAGTGACGTTACGCGCGCAGAGTTGCCCACAACACGGGTGCATAGTGAATCAGCACGTGTGAAAACTGCATGTCACTGTGCTATTGGAGGAAAGGGCCTTAGTGCGTAAGCGCGTAAGTAACGTTCACGTGTGGGCTGGCTTAAAAGGTACGAGTATCATGCTATTTCCTTGTACGTGCTTTTTGTGGAGAGCGAGAGGGTGTATCTTGTACTTCTTGTCGGTTCACACGCGATTACTTCACAACGTTTCCAGTTCGTACTCCCTGTTTCCTCAGAATGCGTTCTTTTCTTCTTTTGGCAGGGGTGTTGCCAACGCGCACACGTGCGTCTTTTTCACGTTCTTTTTCAAGGCAGACGGTGAGTCGCGCACGTATTTTCCCACTGTGGTTGCCCCTGTGTGTCGCGTACCCCTTCAGAGGTCATTGTAGGATGCGTGTAACACGTGTACACTTATTTTTGTGTTTCTGGGTGCCACAGCGTAGTGTGGGTTTATTTTTCCACGCACGTGGTCTACCAGCGGTTGCGGGCACGTTTGCCTTTGTTTTTGGGGTGCCTGTGCGTTGCATGACCTGTCATCTTCCCCCAGGGGTCACATACAGTCTTGCCCTGTTGTTTACTGCAACTCCCATACGTACAACAACATCAGTGTCATGGTTGGGCGGCGACCAAGCAGTAAGGGAGGCAAAGGTGGCCGACCTCCAAAAGGTGGGCGTGGTGGGCACGGTAGGGGATGTGGCCAGGATTTGCAGGGTGCCCCTAGAGCCCCGTGTGTGGAGGACCAATTGGGGACACCCATGCCCCCCCCATGGTTGTGGGAAATGTAGCTGACACCATCCCAGCTCAGCCCTTGTTGGACCGGCCCATTTTGGCACCTGAACCGGTACAGGATGACTCCCAGGCTAACTTCCAGGTCAGCAAGTCTAAGCCAAGTATGGCGGTGAAAGTTGCTGTCACCAGGCCACGTGGATCTGGGGCAGCAATGTCATCTGCTGCCCCAAGTAGCCAGGGTGGGGAGGCTAAAGGGGCAGCTGCAGCTCAATCCACCCCAGCTCCCAGTCTCCCAGCCGGGACAGTGTCGGTCCAGGTCCATCAAACCGACGTTGGCCCTGCCAACATCACCCTGCAGCCAATGCCTGCACCAAGACCTATGGTCATTGTGCCTTTACAGGCTTCTGTTACCCAGTCCACCTGCGCTTCTGCCCCTACTGACCAGAGCGGCGTAAACCACTCAGGATCCGCACCACCTTCCAAGAAGAAGAAGAAGAAGAGTGCTCTGGCACTACAGGCTGAGACCCCAGACACGGCTACACACTCCGGCACGTCAAGAAAGCCTAGCTTTAATGACGCCGAACTTGATGCACTTGTGGCCTATGTGTCGGCACATAGCCGCGAAATGGTGGTGACTGCAGGGTGCAAGACCACACCTAGTCAACGTAGGGCACACTGCCAGACCATCGCGGACCACATTAGTGCCCTTGGATTTGTGAGGCACACAGCTGATGATTGCTACACGCGATGGAATGACCTGAAACGCAGAGCAAAGAACAAGCTGGCTTCCAATCATGCCTCTACTCTGGTGACTGGCGGTGGGTCTCCACCAGAGGACAACCAACTCACTGAATATGAGTCTGTTGCTGGAACCTTCGTCACAGAGGAACAGATCCAAGGCGTGGGAGACCTACCAGATTACGAAGCATTGTCCGGTGAGTGCCCATGCATGTGTGTGTAATCCATGTGTAAGTTGCATGGGTGACATGTTCAGATTGAGTGCTAGGTGAGTGTGTGTAGTCCTGAGTGGTATGGGTCACCCATGTGCTTCCTCCAAAACATTCAGCGGCCTTGGATTTGGGTATGACAGTATCCCTTCTGACTACAGTAGCCAATTAGCGCAACATTACTGCAGTTGCCCTTGAACTGTCATCTTGCAACAACATTGTTCTGAATTTTTTAGTGTTCATTCAGCCTGATTGTTTCAATTCTCCCATTTTTGCAACACATTTTTCAGCCTTAATGCCACATATGTGACATGCTTCTGTCATTGATTACACCCCACATTGGGCCACATTTATTACCTTGTTATGGGAATGATTAGACCATTCAGGCTGATTGAGTAAGGGCCTGCTCACAAAAAATGTTGGAGCCTGTTTGAATGTGGAACATGATAGTTTTTTCGTGTCATGTTGAAGTGACCAACCATTGATGTATCTATCTGCATGCCATCACTGTATTATTGTACACTTGATGTGTTGCAGTGTGTGGCACATGCATATTTTGTCACACTATTTTGCATTTTTCATCTCATCATGTCCATCTCACATGGATGGGTGACAGTACTCATTCACTGACATATGGCTGTACTTGTCTACATGCCATCTTTGTGCTGGCATGTGTCATGTATGTGTATTGGACATGCCATTCACAGGCTAATGTGTAATGCCATTGCTACCCAGCATGCAGCAAATTTGTTGCTTTTCCATCTTGGTGTCCTCAGTGTCTGCTTTTTGCCTCCCCTTCCAACTCATTGACAGTGCATGCATGCCAGGGTTATAGTCATGTGGGACATGTGTAATTCATGTACTGGATCTCTAGCTTGTCAGGCCTATGTGTGTGCTATGGTGCTCATGCCTGTTTCCATTTGTTGTCTTTCATGTTTTTGCAGGTGATGACGCACTTGATGCTGTTGAGGTGGAGGAGATGGTGCAGACCCAGGAGGAATCTCAGCCACGACCGGGCACCAGTGGAGGACGTGGTGTGGTGGTGGGTGAAAACCCAATCTTACTGCAGACCATACTGTCCAGGGGTGTCTCTGGTTGCACCTCCCCAGACCTCTATGATTCAGGTGCTGAATCGGATGATGAGACTATGTGCTGTCGCAGGTGAGTGTTTCTGGCAGGGATTCTGTTCTGTCTAACACACCTGCACCAGGGGTAGAACCCCTGTCAGTGTTGGTAGGTCCGTCTTTGGCGGTTACGGATGCAGGGTCACACTCCACAACATCTGATCCTGTTCCTGGGCCAGCAGATCAGAAGGGGAATGCAGTCCTGCAGCCTCAGGCAGTGCCAGCACAGGAAGGTGCAGATCGCCTTGCCCCAAACAGGTATGGTGCCCGCCGACGCGGTGGCCGTACGTCACCAGGCAATACTGTATGGGAAAACTCCATGTACAGTATAGCAGCACAACAGGGAGCATCGGTTGAAATGATGGCTCAGGCAATGGAGAGAGTGGCCACTTCCATTCTCCCCCCTGAAAGGCAGATGGAGCAACAACAGCAGGCAACAGACTCCATTTGCCAATCACACAGGGAAGACATGTTGGCATCCAACAGGGACCGACGAGCGGCACTGGCCACTCTGCGTGAAGCCATATCTCTAGAGTCCCAGGGCCACAGGGAAGCCCTGATGTTAGAATTCCATTTCCTCAGGGAGAGTCTGGTTGAACTTGAGGCTTCCTGAAATTTTAGGGCAGAACAGCAGCTGGAGCAGCTCACACATTCACTCTCAGCTGAGCTGCAGGCAACCCATGAGGAGATTCGGGCATCACGCGAGGCCATGCGTGCAGAAATGTAGGCAACCCGTGAGGTGCTGCATGGGGATCTCCGCACTATCATCCTCCAGAATCAGACATTCAACAGCTGCATGCTTGCTGCCATGGAGGACCATACCAGGGCTTTGCGTGGGCTGCCTCCCATAGCACCACCACCTCCTGATGCAGCAGCAGTTCTCCCACATTGGCATAGCCGTGCAGGCCATGAGCCCATGGAGGTATTTTTTTTTCGCAACATCCACGCAGGTGGGTGTTGGTGTGCACCCTGTCCTCGAACCTCCTGGGTGCCCTCCCCTCATCCCCCATAAGGCCATTTTTGATTATTTTTTTATTTTTTTTATTTTTTACAGTGTGTTGCCTTGTGTGGCTCCCGTGGGCATCAACTGTGTATTCCAGCTGGGCACATGCAGGCTTCTCCTGTGTTTGGGTTAGATCCTTGGGTTCCTGATACACACACCCCTCCTGCTTCCCCTTTCCATGAGCTTGCAAAGGGTGTGACCAAGTGACAGTGACTTATACAGTGACATTGGGCTCCCATGAGCTGTGTGGGCAGTCTGTAGTCAAAACTGTGTGTACATCCCTAGTGGGGATAGTTGTTGTATTGAACACTGCATGGTGTGTTGATATGTGCTTGTGCATCCATGTCTTCCTCCTTATTCACAGGTACCTTCTTCATGTCTTCACAAGGCCGTCTCCTTTGCAGATGCACTTCATGTTGTATGCAGTACACTGACACATTTGCCTGACAGCAACACAATGCAGTTGGAAGGGGTCGATGTGCTGGCTTATTCAGGTTGTAAGACTTGGACTACTTTGATTTTGTACTGTCATATTTTGGCAATGTTTCATCCTGTGTTGCTGTATTGTGTTGCTGGTAAGTATTTGGTCATGTGTGCTGTGTTTTATTGATTACTGGGAGCATATTGTCTGTGGCCTGTTTCCATGTGGGACAGTGCACTTTGTGACACTTGTGTCATGTGTTGTGCATTCCTTTGTTTGCTTTAACATTGCATGACATGCCATGGTGTGTTGGGTAGCGGAGATGGGGACGGTTTGGTGACATGGCGCTATTGTCATGTTGTATTTTGCAAGGGGGTAGTCATTCATGCAGCATAAATGTGTGTCTTTTTGTGACACAGCATTGGTTGTCTTTCGGTAGGTAGGGATGCACACAATGTAACAATTCCAGATGACCAATCTCAGGCTGGTATGGTTGTGACAGTTGACTGTCCCTTATGTCATCATCATTGATTGTCAGCTGGTATGGGCCAGGGCTGTGTGCACTCCACAGGGGTGGGATTTTAGGTGAAGTAATTAGCCACCAGCTGCGTACGGGCTGCCTCACCACGTGCCCTTTCCCCTCCCATGCGCAGCGGCCGTGCATGTGTTTGGGGATGTGGGGGCACCACCATGTCCACCGGCAGGCCCCGGCGGGTTGCAACGTTGTGCAGGACACATGCTGCCACTATGATCCTGCACACTACTGGGGGCGTGTATAGCAGCTGCCCACCAGAGCGGTCAAGGGAGCGAAAGCGTAACTTGAGAACTCCGAATGTGCGCTCCACTATGCCCCGGGTTGCAATATGGGCTGTGTTGTATCTTACCTCGGGTGGTGTGGTGGGGTTCCGAATTGGCGTCATCATGTGGTGCTCAGAGGTTAGGCACTGTCCCCTGGGGAGGTGATGGGTATCATTAGTGAGGTTGTGACATTACTCAGTATCTGACATGCATGCATGTGCAGAGGCATTTATACTCACCAAGCAGCCATGTATCGCCATGCCGCCCAGCTTCTAGGTCCCGGTTTAGGGGTGACATTCTGAAAATGAAACTGTTATGGGTGGACCCTGGATAGTTGGCATATACTGAGGTAATGATTCCCTTGGCATCACATACTACCTGCACGTTGATGGAATGCCCGTGCTTGCGGTTTCTATAGATGTGCTGAGTTGCCCTGGGAGGACGTAGAGCCACATGGGTGCAATCAATGGCACCTAGCACTTTGGGGAAGTGTGTCACCCCGTAAAAATCCTGGACGGCAGCCTGCTTTCTGCAGGTGTTCTGGGCAGGTAGATGTGCCTGTGGACTGAAGAGTGTGCAGTCATGATGGCCAACACCTGGTGTAGGCAGTGTTACACTGGCCTGTGACACCCCCCCACTATGGCACTTGTCCGCTGAAATGAACCAGTGGTCAAGAATTGCAATACATTGAGCACCTTTTCCAAGGGGCTGAGTGCTTGGGAGCACAGGGTGGGTGATGTGAGGTCATCCTCCCACTCACTCACCAGGTCGAGTATTATGTGAGGTGGTAACCTGTACCTCCCATACACCTGGTCATCAGGCATCCCAAAAAGGCTGGTCCTGGGTGTAAACATTTTGGGCCTGACTATCCTCCTCCTCCTGCGGTGTCCCACGACCACTGCTGCAAGGACGGCATATTAATCGTAGCGTCTGAGCTTGTTTGTTGTTTGCGTGCACTTTTATGCTTCGCAGGGCCGCGTACGCCTGCTTCCTGCTGGCAGACGTGTTTCCGGATTAGCGCGTCTTTTTTGGCGCACGCGTTTCCCCTGTTCGATTCCATGAATACGTGTTGTAGGTGCGCGTGTGGGCGTTCCACGCATTTAACTCCTGTTCTTCCTCCGTAATGCTCACATTTTCACGCGTTGTTCTAGCGCACATCCCAGGATTTACACGCGCACGGACTTCCATGAATCGATGTGCACGGCTTTCGCACGCTTGCGCTGGGATTTTCGCACTTGTGCTGCGATTCGCATGCTTTTGCACGCTTGCGCAGAGATTTTCGGCGCACATTAATTCCATGAATCGGCCTGTATATGTATATGGCACAATATTATTAGTTCCTAATGGGTGTCTGTTCCCATTTACCAGGCTGGGGAGAATCATCCAAGAATTTGAGGTTGAACCAGGGATGTCATTTCACCAAAATGCCAGGGTTAGCGGAAGTGACATCACACGACCCTTGACCCCTTTGACCCGACCCTAAAGTGATATTGCGGGATGCGATAGAACGCGACCTTTCACCTGTTGACAAAACAGGAAGTGCTATCACATAGCATTGTGGAAGTGGAATCACATAGCATTGTACACTACAAAAAATATGGTTACGATATCGCTATAATGTGATGCACATTTCATACAAGAAAGGATCGCCATATGTATCGTTAAGATCAGTGTGTGTAGGCCCATATTACCAAATGACTGAATGCAAGCAGACGTCCATGGCCAAATGATAATGATGTGTTATTATATAGCCCTTACACCTAAGCACTTTATATAGAAAAAAATATACACCCAATATCACCCAACCTGTGTTGGTACTCATTTATCGACCTCAGAAGGATGAAAGGCTGAGTTGAGGCGTTTTAACAACAGACTAAATCAGTGACTCACCCCCTGAAGTGTGCCTGAAATAAACCTTTAATGAGTCTAGCAATTATTGTATAGAATTCCAGAAAGACACATTATTTGGTATTTCTAATCTTTCTTATTTAGGGTCAGTGCTGAAAGTGTTAGACTTGTGTCACTCCTTTTCTTCTTTTTTTTAAAGGGCTTTAATAGGGAAGCCAGCCACTCCAGAACGAAAGAGCCACATGGTGCTGGCCACAGCCCATGAGCTTGCATTACAAAAAAAAAAAATTAAAAGAAATTAAAAAAAATCTTTTTTTTTTCTAGAGGTCCCAAGGGTGACCGCAGAGGTCGCAAGGGAGACCTCAGAGGTCACAGTTGCGACCTCTAGCGACCCCTAAATGACTTCCCTGGGCTGAACAGCTGAAAAATTTACAAATATAAAGAGTCAGCCAGGTAAATGGAGAGTAAAAAGTTAGAAAGTGAATTAGGCTCCTGATGAAGGGATACGCCGAAAGGCGTTGAGCACTTTTTTGTTGATTGATAAAAAAATGTCTTTGAGGATTATGTGAAATTAAAACATTATTATTTACATGTGAAATCTGTATTTATTATGGAATGTTTGAAATAAATAATTGAAATGATTTGAATGAGATTAGCTTTTGGCTGATCATATATCAGCAATAAAGGTGTGCAGGGGACGGAAGTGCCCGTTACTTAAGGACGCTAATTTGGTTTTTGATTGTAGTAGCAGCCTAGAGTACCAGGGCTGTATTTATCTCCCCTAGCACCCAGGACATACAGCAGCACCTTTAGACACTTAATTTAAATTATTTCTTAAATTTAAAGTGTGCGTACCACAATAGTGGACTTAGACATTGATATATAGACGTTCTCCCATTATAAAGCAGTTAATTGCAGGTCAGTATTCTGCTATGGATATCCTCTCGCTGGCTTAGTCCCTCCTGCTGGACGCGGCCATTTTCATGCAAGGGAAACCGACCTAGGGAAAGTCCCATGCCTGGGGTAGCATAAGAAGCATGGACCGCACGCGTCACCCGAGCATAATCCCAGCACCGCGTTGTAAGCGGCACTGCAAGCCAGTGGAGCAAGGACGGTTGGGCAGATCGAGCTTTAGCTCCCCACCCCTGACATTTTGGGCTATGTTGATTTGACCTGGTTGAGCTGCAGCGCTGTGGCATTACAGAACAGAACACAGGCAATAAACAGTGCTGCAGCTGTACAGTTAACAAATAATAGTCAATTACTTATGTAAACAGTGTTATTGTTAGCGCCTGCATTCCTATGCATACATTTTTAGGCAATTGAAATCGTGATGGGGGTTAGTACTTGCATGTCATGGGAGTAATTCGAAGGGTTAGGCAGACAAGAGACAGCTCATTCTCACAGCATTCCTTAAGAGTGTGGCTTCAGACGTGAAGCAGTGTTAACCGCTTGTCGTCAGGGCTTTAAGTGGGCCGGGGCTAGCTATGGCTAATCTCCAGAAAGGGCTCCTGAGCCAGGATCCTGCTGGGGCCCACACTAAATGGCCCCAGACATGCCTACACCTCAGGCAGCCGTGTAGCCAAAGCACAGTTACACTTCGGAAGTACTGACATCTGCAGACGGAATAGGACAAAATGACCGAGGGCAAAAAGTCTGAGCCCCAAAAGTCCAACCCCTATTTCTTTGCAGATATATATGTGGGGGGGTAAAGTTAATAAAAATGTATAGGGGTAAGGTGGGGGGACTGTGGGGTGTCTCCCCCACATATATATTTGCGGACAAATGGGAAAAAAGAAAAAGAAAAAAAAAGTCAGACAGCCAGTGTAACCATGTCTTCGGCTACACGGCTACCGATTGTCTCTTAACTCCGAAACAAGAGGCGGGCAGGAGGGCACAGTCTCTCCTTTTGTTTCTGAGTAAAGAGTCATCATGCAGCACAAAGCCTTTTAAACGAGCCGTCATGGTGAGTCATGAGTCTTTACTCGGAAACAAAAGGAGAGACTTGGCCCTCCAGCACTCCTCCTATTTCAGAGTACAGGGTCATCACGCAGCAGGCAGCCCTTTCATTCAAGCTGCATGGGTGTGTGTGAGAGATGGGGCACACCGCCCCGGGGGGCTGGGCACATGGGTGTAATTTTAGGGGGGGACGGGGGTGTTTGTCCCCCCCAACTTTCATGGCACACTATTTTGTCCCCATTCATTTGGCTGGGGCAACTTTTCTTCGGATGTCATGTCCCCCCCAACATTTTCAGCAAAGTTACTCCACAGGCTGGGCACACCAAAGCTAATAATGGCAGTGCACCCCAGCTCCCCTGCGTTCAACAGCCACCCTGCATGGGGGCATAGCTCTCAACTCACACGCTTTTGGCGGGTGTCACCTGCCTTGTGAAGGGCTGAATCACCCGCCAAGCCTTCTGCACGCCCATTCATTCCAATGGGCGCTCATCCGCCAAAAACGAAATCAGGTGATTTCACCCGCCTTTGCAGCACAAATGGTTGAGAGGGGGGGCTCTCGTTAGGGCGCATGGCCTAAGTACACTCATGCTTCGGCCACAACCCCTAATGAGAACCCCACACCCCTCGATTTAGCATCCCAGTTAGTCCAGTGCTTGTAACACTGAAGCTACACTAGAATAATCTCATAGGAATGTGTAAAGAAGTTAGATGCACCCACACAAGCAAGTTTGCCCCGCCCCCACAGTCTCTAAAGTTAGCGCCTCTCCCACCATTTGAAGGATTAGCCGCCCTACCCCCGACATTTGAGTCTGTAAACTGACTGTCGAATCTGCGGTCCATCTACAATTATACAGGCGTAGGAGGTTCCTTCAGCAGCCATTGTTTCAGAACATCCTCCAGGCCTCGCAGAAAGGAACACACGGCTTAGTTCGGGGACATAGAAATTGCCACTCGCTAGCAAGCAAGGCGGTTCACATGGTGCGTCATGATGCGCACAGATTCCACAGAAAGAAAAAAAAAGAGAAGAGGTGCAAGCGCCGGTAGACATCTTGCTTTGGGGGAGAGTAATGCATGCACGGAGCATGTCTTGCAGTTTGTATAAAAAGGGGTTGTCAGAACCATTACAGTTGTTGCAATGTAACTGATTGGGTCAAACTTGTGTGGAAGAAAGCGTTTATACAAAAGGAAGGCTTTGGAAGAGATGGAGTCATCCTCCACCTCAGCTTACTCCTTAATTAGAACATAAAACAAAGAGCCGTTAAAACTCGGGAAGAACGGAAGAGGATTTGATGAAATTCTTCAAGAAAACTTTAAAGTGAGAGCAGTGCTTTAAATGGAAATAAAGACGTGCAGGTGCTCGCCAGTCTAGGATTAAGTGGGCGTGGGCTCAGCCCGTGCAGAGTCCAAACATGACACTCATGCTGGGACCCTGGCAGGGTCACCCGCCCCCTTCTTTTAGTCTCATTCTCTGTGTCCTCTACTTTGGTAGTTCTCCATTTGACTCACTTTCTATGCGTGCCTCACTATGTCTCACTCACCATTGCTCATCACTCTTCGTGGCCCTCTCCGTGCCTCTTTCGGGTTGTCTGTCGGAAACCTTCGTACTGTGCCTGAACACTGTACATCGCCTCTCTGCGCAGTAACAGGTGCATACCCTTGGCGGTGGGCAAAACACATTGCAGTGCAATGATCCGTAATGACAGCACTGGGTCATGACAGGTAGCAATGATAACAGCTGCGTGATATTATCTCGCATTTATATTGCGCCCATCACCACAGCCGTGGTCGCATGGCATCTGATCTTGCACGAGAGGTGGTGTACTGTGACTCCAACAGGGTGCTGCCAGACCTTGGTCCGTGGATCGGAAAGAAGAGGGTTGGGCGGTATTGTAGAAACTGATAATATCGTAAAAGGGCAAGGACAGACTAAGTGGCCATTTGCTGATGAGCGATTTGATGTGTAGCGTTGACTCTAGTTTCTGACTTGGTTTTGTGCATGTCCTGATACATGTGGTCCGTGGAATGTTTAGGCACTGACATTGGACATATTACATTGATGGGCTCGATGCAGTGTGCTGGCTTCGATATGTAGCCATTAGTACTCTCCTCCAGGTTGGAGAAGTGCTGCTCCTCCACAAGGTGAATCTGTAGAAGTGCCGGCCCTCAGAGCCGCCTGGGCCCGGCCCATTTAAAGCACTGAAAGAGTCTAGAAAATG
This sequence comes from Ambystoma mexicanum, assembly GCF_040938575.1. NCBI lineage: Eukaryota > Metazoa > Chordata > Amphibia > Caudata > Ambystomatidae > Ambystoma > Ambystoma mexicanum. The sequence goes on along the minus strand of NC_090921.1, from coordinate 783,659,114 downwards.
GAAGAAGGAAACAGAGACACCTTCTTCTTCTAGTAGAGCAAGCACCTGGACAGAGAATCTTTTTCGAAGAGTTGCATTCCAGGGGGCAGAATTCAATGGTTCCCAACAAGTAAGTGCTTCAGCTTCCAAGACGCAGGCAAAGCAGTTTAAGCGCTCCATGAAAATAAGATTACCTTTGTTACCAGAGATAACAACGGACAAAATCCTAAGTGAATGGGCAGGACCTGATGAAATCACTGACTGTTCCCATATTTATGCAAAGATATAGGGCCTCATTACGACCCTGGCGGTAAGGGGTTTACGCCAGCGTTAGCTGCGCCGACCCCTTACCGCCAATTACGAGGTCCACTAGCGCCATGGTGCTTTTAACACCTGCTTTTAGCAGGTGTTAAAATCCATGGCGCTAAGGGACCATGGAGTTAATTACGCCACCGTAATTTACGGTGGCGTAATTAACGCCTTCCCCACTCCCATTATGCCCTATGGGGCAAAAATGGGAATGGGGAAGGGTAAATGGGGATTGGGGACTTACCGCCCCGCCAAGGTCGGAATGGGGCGGTAAGTCCGCCAACCACCATGGCGTAAACGTAGTTTACGCCATGGTGGTAAAGTCACGGCCCAGGCGGTAACTTACCGCCTGGGTCGTAATGAGGCCCATAGCCTTTAAAGGATTAGGAATTTTCCCCGACACAGTGGGAATCAACGTGATACAAGCAGGCTTGGTTGGGAGATCATCCATGGCTCCAGAGGAGGTTGTAGTCATGAATGCAGTAAATAAAAATGCAGACTCACTACTGAACAAGCATTGGCTATGCCAACAGTTTGGGCCTTTGTGTAGGCATGGGCCAAGCACTTCCGTACTGGTATTTACTGTCCATTGATGGTAGCAGGGGCAAAATGGTGTGGGTACCTTCGCATCTAATAGCAGTGCTTGACAATGCTTGTTTTGAACAGGACTTCAGTGAAGGGCACGCATAGTGCTTATAAGTGGAGTGGCTGAAGGCAGACCTGGCTTAGACATTTGTATTACACCACTAACTGTTTAGAGCTCCAATTAAGTCTTAAGCTCTCAGTAGACTGCTTAAAAAAAAAAAAAACACTGGCAGGTACTTGATTGCAAGTTTTGATGGTAAGACTTGATTAAAGCAATGAGGAAGTGTTTTGGGCGGGTAAGGTAATAACTGAGTGGGAACGGCCATAGGGATTAGCATGGCCATGGGGCAGTCAATAGGTGGGAAAATAACCAAACAACAGCTTCAGGTTTTGTGTCCATCCTCCCATGCCATTTCTCCCAATCTGTTCTCTAATGCAATAGTTTTGGCTTACAGGTGGCTCTGCCACCTAGTAGCCAAACATAAAAGGCTTACCCCGGAGCTCACCTGGTTCTCCGCCATAGAGCAGACACATCCGTGGGAGGATTCTCGCAGCTGACAAACGCCATAGAAAGGGGCAGGAACTGTGTCCCCAGCCTGACATATCTGCAGGCCAAGGGAAAGCTGCTGTCAGATTGGGCCTATGAGGGAGCCAAATCATTTGCCCTGACCCAAGGGGCAGTGGTATCAGCCAAGGTCAGCTGCACTTAAGAGACTGGCATATCAACAGCCATCAGATGGCAGCGGCATTGAAAATCCCTTTGAAAAGCCGTATGCTGTTTGGAGTCTAACCTGGAGGCTAGGGTTCACAGAGTCTTCAAGGCAGATAAACATGCTGGTAAGCTAAGGAGGTATATTGCAGGAAACACATCGGCCAAGACTCATAGGAAGAACATGTACAGAGTAAACCGATTAAAGACGTCATCAGCAAATCGGCAACAGAGATTTAGGCAAAGGGTGTCACACCAGCGGTGGAAAATGCCTACACAAACCCCTCGCTGTCAGACCTGACGCCAGGGCAATGGGCGGAAGAGTCCACTGGTTCGTAAGAAAGTGGACGAGGCTTTCCTCAGAGAGATAGGTGAACTACGTCATCCACTTTGGTTACAGAAAAGGGTTGTCAGCACGACTAGAACCCACATGACGTCTCTCCCAAAAGGAAGGAAGAGACAGGACACGCTGACTGGAATGCAGCAGCTATGGGAGGAACAGGCCATAGCCCAGGTTTCCAAGGAGGGGGAACATCAGGGCTTCTACTCTATCTTGTTCCCAGTGGCCTCGAAGAAAATCAAAATGAAGACGCTACAGAAGTTAATCCTGGTGCAGAATTTCTAGCATCAATAGAACGACAGTCTATGTATCTTCATGTCCCTTCACACAGGAATCATTAGAAATTCCTGAGATTTGCAGTGGCACGTCAGAGTGCTCCCACTTGGGCAAAAAACGGTACCTCATGTCTTCAACAATGTATTGTGTCTGCTGGTGGCAACACTACAAATGGAGGGGATTCATGTCTTCCCATACTTCGACCATGGGATGACCAACGCCTCAATGAAGGAGCGCTTCGTGTCCCACGTGGTGGGAACATGCAGATTGTTGAGATCCTTGGGTCTGCTGATAAACCACTATAGATATCACAACTTGGGCCATGACAGGACTTTACATTTATCAGAGCCAGAGTCTGCATGACAAGAAGTCCTTGCGGAGCTTCTGCAGTAAGACCGGACCACAGCCAGGGAAGTGCCCCATGCACATGTATGGTTCCCTGGGCTAGACTGCATATGGGGCTATTGATATATTATCTGCTCACACGTTGCGATCTAGGTTCAGGGAACCTCAAGAATCAGATCCCCATTCTGCAGGAGTTAACAGATTCCATGAAGTGGTGGTTGGAAATCAGAATTCATCTCTGGGGGTTTCCACTTTCATCCCCCACAGAGATCATTCTTACTACAGATGCCAGTGCCCTGGGATGGGGAGCCATTCTGGGAAGAGATCAGTGGAAGAAACATTGATATCAGCAATAGGTGAACTGATCCTCCAACTGGAGGGAACTGTTACACCTGGGTCCCTGCGCTCCCCTGAGACTCTGCGTTCCTCCCACCATAGGCATACCACGGGTGAACGACGTCATTACTTTTATCGACGCCTTGCTGCTCCCATTTGATTTAGTTGGAGGTTGCCTAGGAGACGCATCCTCTTTACGAGAACCACAAAGCAGGAGCGGAACGGTCGTCACGTGGCCAGTCAGCTGATCTCGCCCGTGGGGCGGGTACACAGACTCTGCCCCACAGCACCAGTTCAAAAGGAAGCTACTCCTCCACAGCGCTGCTTCTAATTACAGCGTTATTTCTGAACCTTTGTTTGCCTATTTCCTGATCTCAGATCTTTCAGTACAACCTTCCTTCGCCTGCTCATTTGGTACCTCTCAGATCGATTGTTGATACCCTGGACTGCCTGCTGGATTTTCTCTGCTTCATGTTAATTGTGCGTTGCATTCAGTACTGAGCCTGTGTGTTCCCCGTTACGCGGTTTCAGGCAACACTGACTCCTGAGCTGCTCGCTGCGGACACCATGCACCTCGATGCTCCATTCAGCAAGACCCTTTGTCTCCATCGCTGGTAGCTGTACTCAGACATCCAGCCACGGGGATCTCTTCGGACCTGGTAAGAGACGTACTTGCTCATAGTACAAAACTGGTGTGCTTGCCCACTCATAAAGAAGATAACAATCCCATATTCTCTGGCCATTCAAGACAAACAATTACCCAAGTTTGAACTCTTCCTTGGACATCTTGAAGAACTCCATTTCACTAAGTGCACCTTAGGACGCTTTGCTGTATCGCTCCACCTACCCGAATCTAGCACGGCCCTCGTTCCGCCCTTGGTAGTATCCTATACTAACCTTCCCGTTTATTATTTCATACTTCCGTTGCTTGGCCTTGTTCTTGGATTCCTTTCTGCCTCAGCACACTACAGGGGGTAAGCCTTCTAGTCACTTAGTCATTCACCAATCACCCTTTGGGTTCAGAAGTGTTTATACTTTTGTTTTGGGCTTATCATAGATCCATCCACCATATTCCAAAAAAGTCACAGTACAAGGTATTTCTCAAATGTTGCAGTCATAGTGTGGGCCTGTCTTTACTCGCTTTGCGTTAACCTGTTTGTATTCCATTACATCATTGGTGTGGCAGTGTGAATATTCCCCACTCTTTTATGTAATCAACATCTCTGTCTGTCTACTAATAAACAGCAGAGAGGTATATTGCAAAGAAGTGCTCCCTCAGGTTGAGGAGGCCAGGCTTTGAGTATGCCTCAGGTATAGAAGAGGTTACTCAGAACCTTGGCTGGCGAGCAGTGGTCCAACAGAGGTCTTCCTTCCTCCTGGTCTGTTAATTCAAGGTCTTCTATTCAACGCCCCAACCAAAACGGTGGTGGTGAGTAACAGGAACTCACAGCGATCTTCAGAGCCTCAAAGCATTTGTCACATAGATCAGGGGTGAGGAGCTCGTAGTTATGGTGGACATCATTGGTAGCATATGTGAACAAGCAGAGGGCACAGGACCTCAATCCGTGAGATTGGTGGCATCAGAGTTGGGTGTGCGGGCAAAGTCCAGTCAGCGCTCAAGACTGGACAATGTGGACGTGAATGCCTTGAGCAGAGTCTTTCCATCCCCGGAACAGGAACTGGACTAGCAGGTGTTTCCGGATATCTTCAGGGGGATGGGCAGTTCTGTTCTGGATATATTTGCCTCTCCTTGGAATGTGCAAGTGCTAGTCTTCTGCTCCAGATTCCAGATTAAAGGAGTCTGTGGGATGGATGAGTTGACAGTCCAGTGGCCCAATGGGTTACTTTATGGCTTTCCTCCTATTCCTCTTCTGCCCAAACCTCTGCTCATGATCATGGAATCGTAGGTCCTGGTTGTGGCCTCTCTATGGCCAAGGAGGGGTTTGCATCGTATCTTCCTAGAGCTAGCCAAAGCCTTGGTACCCAGATGGGAGGTCTGGAAGTGGAAAGGCAAGACGCAGCAAAAACAAGGCCTGTGCCTGAATCTGGCCCAAGCAATTCAAGATGCTAGGAGACGGCTATTCAAGGCTCTACGATAAGCAATGGCAAAATGTTGCGGTTTGGTTTAAAGATAAGGTCTTACATCCTCTAAAATGGTCTATTGCGTCATATCTCCAGTTCTTGAGGGAGGAATTTGAGATAGGTCTACCAGTTTCTTTCTTGTGAGGACAGTTGGCAGCTTTAAGGGCATTTAGAGAACTAGAGGGGCTAGTCTTCAGAGGAAGAACATTTGTTGTCTAAGCAACTCAAAACGTGTTCACAAGTGAGGCCCACAACAGCAGCAAGCTTGCCAGCACGGGACCTCCTTTTAGTGTTGAACGCTCTTCCGGTTCCCCAGTTTGAACCCCTAGAATCAGTAAGCCTAACATCTCTATCAATGAAGGTAATATTATTGGTTGAGATTACCTTCGCTAGAGGGCTAGGGGAGATTGGGGCATTATTATAAAAACATACTTATCTGCAAGTTTTTCCAGACTGCTATGTGCTACAATGTGATCCGGGGTTTTTGCCAAGTGTAGTGTCCAAATTTCACCAATTTCTGCAGATGGTTCTCCTGTCCTTCTTTCAGGATGTGAAACGGGTGATGTTGGCATGCTTAGATAGAATTCAGCCATTCAGGAAATCTGCCAGTCTGCTTGTAACCTTCATGGCCAATGACCTGGTAGAATGGCATCTTGTTCCAGCCATGAGCAGGTGGATCAAGTGGGCCATATAGGAGGTATATACACTTAGTTCATCCCCACAGTCATTCAGGACAACACAGGGAATGTCAGCACCTTGGGCTGAAATGCAGGACATATCAATAGAGGACATGTGTTGGACAGTTACAAGGGCTGATCCTAATACATTTGTGAAACAGTACAGATTGATCATTCCTGGTCATAGCTCCATGGCATTTGGCACAGGGGTGTTGACGGCCAGTACTGGGGTGTGCATTGATGAATACATCGGTGGTGGAGTGTGCTATCATTATTAAGAAGTGGTTTATGTGTTGTTATTTCTGGTCACATGGACCCATACATCTGTAAAAGCCTTGGTATACCTCACATGTACTTGGATGGGGAAGAGGGATGTGGAGATTACTAACAGGTAATCTTCATTACTCCTTGTCCTACTTTTCCTCGTCAAAGTACTTACAGCTCTCTTCTCCCTCCCAGAGGTTCTGTACAGGTACTTTTGGTACTTGGAAAATGTAACTGGTGCATCATGGGAGAAAAAGGATGGAATAAGGGGTGGGGTTTACAAAAGATCGAGGAAAAAGGGTTCCTGCCACAGAGGTTGATGCCTCACATTATGAGGACTGGGATGAGGATGAGTAGGACTAGGAGTAATGAAGATTACTGGTAAGTAATCCCCACATTCCCATTCACTGCCTGCCCCTCCTCATCCCAAACACATCACCCTTGGCATCTTGGGCTCTGCAGGGGGGCAATGCCCAGGCATGAGAAATACACTTGACACCTTATCTTTTTTGGATGCCATATCGGACGCATTTTATTCCTTGCATCACACATCATAACAAAAATGCCACTTAAGAACCATGCATCACCAATAACAACAAATCATCTCCTTATACTGACAGGTAGTCCAGGCGGACCACGCCCTCCGGCCTTCAAGGTGGGGCATGGTGGAGAGTCCCTATCCCGGCCCCACCAGGCCCTGCTCTGTGTGGGGGGCGCAATCCCAGGAGGCCGGCCCTTCATTACCCAATGTGCCTCCTGACCCCACATCCACACCCTCTCCCCTGCTGGGGCCCCCCAGCAGCTGGCCATGAATTCCACAGGGGGGTGTACTGCTAATGCGCCCTCCCCTTCACATAATTCCAGCTCCAGAGTCCCCCGGAAGGAGATTCTAATGTGTCCGTGGTCCTCCCCACCAGCGACCCTCTCCCTTCCTGCACTCCCCCGACCTCCGCTATTCAGGGTGGGTGGGATGGAAAAGGCACTCTGATGCAGGCAGGGGACCGGATGGCAGGAACACAGCGGCACATAATCCCCCCAGGGTAAGGCAGAGAACTGTGCTCCCTTGCCACCCTTTTTATGGGCATTTCGCACCACTGTGCCCCCTGCCTGACCGAGCCCACAAAACCTGCCTATCCCCCTGCCGTGGAACTGGTTCCACCTGGTGCCTCCTGTCTCCAGAAGCCCAGCCCCTCCCATGCCCCCAGGCTACCGCCCTGGCCCACCCAACCCAGTATCCCACAAGAGCGGGTCATTTACCTTTCACGGGCTCTGCAGGGGGGTCCACCAGTACATGCCCCTCGAACATGCACAAATGTTCTCATTGCTGCCCAAAAGTTCTGCAATACAAGTTTGGTGCACTGCTGAAACAAGTCTCTGATCTTCTTGATAGTCCATTCTCAATGATCCGTAGTCGCCTGTTGGCATCCGCGTCCGGCAACCCTCTCTTCCTTTTCTTCTCCTCCAATAACCGACCAACGTGGTCTACCCACAAACCCCCTGCACCAATCAAGTGTATGTCAAACTCTGCCGCATCTGACAGCAAATCCGGGCTTTCTGAGCAAATACTGCCTCCAAGGCTTTCTCGAAGACTTTCCTGAATTGAAATCTAGAGAGGCACGATGCATCCCTAGACTGGAACAAGGGTCCTCCTTCTTCCCCTCTAAGGGCCACGAATGCTCCCAACAACCTTACCAGGCAGATCTCTGCTTTTTCCTGTCGTCTTACTGAGACCCCAACTCCATTTCCCTCCTGGTCTGCTTTGGATTTTCTCAGCCATAGATATATTTGGTCATCCCAACCCTTGAAAGGTCTTCCTAGGCCAACCCCCCCCCCGTTCTGCCTGTTCTGGAGGCTCCCACCAGTTCCCCTGTCCTGAATGCACCGAATAAAGCCATTACAAATGCTGCCCTGAACAAAGCCACTGCCCAAGCATCCCTGCAAATATTCTTCAGGTGCCCCATGATAGTGGCCAGTTTCCAGTTTCTCTGGGTCTAGTGATTACCTGCTGTCCCACTTCGGACCTCTGTCCTTCGCCACCATATCAGAGCCTTCTTTACTGCAAATTGTGAGGACGTGGGTGCCCAACCCTTTAGCCCTGCAAAAAACCTGATGGCTGCAATTTTTGTTCTGGCCACCCCTACTGATACCCCCAGGCCTTTGACATGAACGAGGAATAACCTTATGCTCTCCCTGTGGAGTACGTCCCCGAAATCCTGTTTGTATCAAAACCCTCTCTGTTTCCTGAAGCACTTTAGATATGTTTTTTTTTGTTTTGTTGTGATACAGATCCCTCAATCAGAAGAGCCAACTCTGGGCACCAAGCCCACTTAGTGTCTCTCGGAACAGCGTCATCGCCGGGGCTGCGGTGGGCAGACACTGCTGGTAAACTACTGTAATTTAAAATGGGACAAGGCGTCAGCTGCATTATTGTAGATACCCGGCACATGTTTTGCCTGAAAGTGCACATTCATTTTTAAACATCACAATACCAATCTCTTAAGCAATCTTAAAACCATGGGGCATGCCACCTTTTGACTGTTAATTGAGCACACCACGGACATGCTGTCCGACCAGAACATCACAGCCTTATGCTTCAGATCCGACGCCCACATTTCTACCACCACTACTATGGGGAATACTTCTTAAAATGTTAAGTTCTGTGTAAGACCACTGACCACCCAACTGTCTGGCCACCGTTGTCCGCACCATTTGTATCCCAAAATTGCCCCAAAGCCCATCCTACCTGCAGCGCCGGTGAAGATGCCTAGGTGCCTGCTGTTTTTGGCCTCAGCTGGCCACACCAACACCCCATTGAATTCAGCCAGGAAGGTGTCCCAGATCACCAGGTCATCCTATAGCTCTCTGGAAAGCTTTGTATGATGCTGCGTCTTTGTCAGCCCTGACATGGCTCCTGCGATTGCCATGGAAAATGGCCTGCCGATTGCGATAATCCGCAGGGCCAAGTTCAGCTGTCCCACTAAGCTCTATAAATGCCCCAAGCTCACCTTCTTTGCCTGCAAGCAAGTTTTCGCTCCCTCTATGAAGTCCCTGACCTTGTCCTTGGGCAGGTGGCACACTCCTTCCTCGGAATCTATTTTGATGCCCAAAAACATATTGATGTTGTGGTCCCTTCAGTTTTCTCCTCTGCGAGTGGTACTCCCAGTTCCTCTGTCACTTTCTGGAATGCCTCCAGTGCCCTCATGCACTGATCTGATCCTCTCAGGCACATAAATAAGAAATCATTCAGGTAATGAAGCACTTCTGCTCACTTACATTCTCTCTTAGTTGCACACTTCTAAAATGTGCTGAGTGCCTCGAAGTAGGAACATGATATTGAACACCCCATCGGCATGAACTTGTCAACGTAATAACTTCCCCCTACTTGGAAACACAGTAAATAGTAATCTTCCGGGTGCACTGGCAGCAAACAAAATGCTTATTTGATGTCAGATTTTGCCAATACAGCCCCTCTCCCCAATTTTCATAACACAGCCAGTGCCCCATCAAATGACGCATACCTGATGGAACAAAGAACCTCATCAATCGCATTTTTCACTGATGCACCCTTAGGAAATGATAAGCTGTGAATCAGTCTGAATTTCCCAAGCTCTTTTTTCGGGACGATCTCTACAGGTGAACACACACATTTTTTCAAGGGCAGGGACTCTGTCTAATACCAATCCTGGTTTGCTTTTTTGTGGCCCCCCTGCCTCGATACTGGTGGCATTGTGAATTCACTCACCGGTATGCTGAAACCTTCTGAGAAACCCTCCACTAGCAGTTGTGCCTCCTTATGCCTAGGGTCATATAGCACCTCTGGGTGGGGCTGGTGCGATGTCCATGGCCAGCCCCCACCCTTCCAACCTCTGAGGCACTGGGCCTCCTGATGCTGGTGCCCCATAGCATCCTACAGGGGAGCTGGTGCAATGTCCATGGCCAGCTCCCTCCCCGTAACACCCAATGCAGTAATCCACAACCTCCCCCGCCGCATTTTTCCATACGCCGACACACTGATACAATATCTACAACACTTTCACAAACGATCACAACCTTCTCCCATAAACACTACCACACGCTCCTACACACACTATCACACGCATACACAATTATAATTCTAACACTACAGTCCTCCTCCCACACCCACTGCCACTTCCCACCTCCTGGACCCACCTGCGCCACCACCCTTAAACCCACTCCTTACCGTGTCTCCCCGCCAGAGCCAGTCCGCTCACCCCCTCTGGATTCCTCATACGAAAAACACACTGACACAGTGAGGCAGTAAGCACGAGCGGGCAGGAACAACATGCAGCTCTCCTTGTATTTTTCTGGTTTCAAAGGAGATGCAGGTATAATAGTTGTGTTGTATTTTGTATTTATTTGGCACTTATAGAGCGCTTTACTCCAAAGCGCTGTACAAAAAGGTTACAGTACAATAAAAATTTAAATTGATTCAATTTACAAACATTTTCAAAGAGATAATTAGGACTGGAGAAGAGAGTTATTTGGAGAAGTAAGGAAGGAAGAGTAGGAAGTAGTAGAGTGGAGGGGGAAAAGGAGAGAATTCCAGCGGTAAGGGGCAAGAAGAGAAAATTAACGGAATCAGGATTTGGCACATGAAGAGCGAGGTACAGATAATAGAAATTGGATTGAGAATGAAGAGAACGAGTGGGGCATAGAAAGATACCAGTGATGACAGGAAACTGGGAGCAAGGCCATAGAGGGATTTGAAGACAATATAAGCAAAATAAAATTTGAGCCGAGAGGAGAAAGAAGGCTAGCCAAGCGAAGACAGAGATTGAGAAATTGAGTCACAAGGAGATAGCTGGTAGAGAGGTGAATAGAAGCATTGAAGATGGACTTAAGAGGGGCCAAGCGAGAAAGAGGAAGACCAAATAGAATAATAGAAAAAAAGGCGAGAACAAATAAGAGGTGAGATCAGGCGTTTGGTAGCGCCGAAGGTCAGAAAAGAACAAGCTTTACGAATAATAAAGAGATGGAAGCGACAAGAATGGGGTATAGTAGAAATGTGAAGGGGAAAGGATAAGTCTGTGTCAAGGTAGAGGGCGAGATTACTAGCACTGTTGGAAAGAGATAAAGAAGAAGGAGGGAAAAAGACAGATTAAGGGGGTAGGAGGGCATAGTGGTGGTGCGGAAGAAGGGAACTTCAGTTTTAGATGAGTTCTCGACAAGGAAGTGGTCCGACATCCAGGACTTAATTTCAAGCAAGCAGCACGTTAAATTATAATTGATAGCCAGAGTAAACAAGGAAAAGGAGAGAAAAAGTTGTGTGTCATCGGCATAAAAGTGATGACAAATCCCAAAGGACGAGATCATTGCAGCAAGAGGAGAAGTATAAAGAGAGAAGAGAAATGGGCCCAGGACAGAGCCTTGGGGGACACCATGAAGAAGAGGAAAAGTTTCAGTTGAGGAACCTGCCCATTAAACTTAGTACGTATGGTTAGAGCGATAACAACAAAACCAGGCAAGAACAGAATCAGCAAACCCGAAAGAAGAAGGAGAAGATAAGAGCAAAGTGTGATCAACAGTGTCAAATGGAGCAGAAAAGTCTAAAGGTTTAAGAAGAGAAGAGTGCTTAGAGTAATGGCCAGAGAGCACGGAATTGTGAACAGAGAGAAGAGCAGTTTCAGTTGAGCGACAGGGACGGAAGCCAGACTGTATAGAAAGGAGGATAGAATTATCATTAACAAAGGTGGAAACCTGGGTATAGACTAAACGTTGAAGTAGTTTCAAGAGGTGGGGAAGAAGAGAGATTGTACAGAAATTAGAAGGAAGAGAGGGGTCAAGAGATGGTTTCTTGAGAATAGAAGCATGCTTAAGGCAATAAGGAAAGATCAGGGTGAGTAGAGAGGTATTAAGGAGAGTGGTAGGATAGGAGACAAGAGAAGGAGAAACATTGGGTATTAGAGAAGACGGAATAGGATCAGAAGGTGAACCAGTGGGATGGGAGTGAGTCAGATGAGATGAGATCTCCGAGTTACTAATCGGGGAAAAGCAAAAGATAAAAGAGGTGGTGGAAGAAAAAGCAGAGGGAAAGGGAGAGGGAACAATAGCAGCACAAAGAGAAGCAACTTTATTAGAAAAGTGCGTTGCAAAATCAGAAACAGTAAGAGTAGAATGGAGGGAGTGATCAGGGTTAGGAGGTGTCAGGAGAGGAGAAAGAGATTGAAAAAGACACCTGGGGTGAGTTGTCTGGGCATGCATGGGATCAGAGTAATACTTACGCTTAGTTGCAAGAAGAGCCTCATCGTAGAGAGAATGATAGGATGAGAAAGAGAGGGAATCAGACTCGGAGTAGGACTTACCCCAATAACACTCCAGATGACGCAGGACTTGCTGTATTGAGTGCAGATGGGAAGAGAGCCAGGGATGAGGAGGTTTGCGAGAGGGAGAGAAGGAAGAGGCAGGATAGGGTATGCAGTGATAAAATCGAGCCAAAAATGTCGCCTGGACAAAAAATCGCTGCAAAAATGCTGTGGTTTGACCTGTTAAAGGTGTACCCCATTACACCATTTAAAGGGTCCGGGGGTGTCCCCCGCATCCTTTACATGGATTGCGGCAGCAAAACCACAGCCTTTTTGCTGCAATATTTTGTGTCCACTGCCATTTTTGCTGCAATTGTAACACATGTAACCCAGGATAGAGGAGGTCAAGGGAGGAGGAAAGAGAGGAGGAGAGAGAGGCTGCAGCACCATCAGCAGACAGGGCTAAAAATGCAGAATGAGATGGAAGAGCAGAAATGCAGGATGAAACAAATAAAGGAGTATTGAAAGCACAGATCGCAACGGAGGTAATTGGTTGCTTCAGAACCAACTAGATGAGGTATAATAGGAGGAGGAAAAATAGAAAAAGGAAGAAGATGACGATCGGAAGAATAGATAGGCAAAGCAGATGGAGCTGGAAACATGGGAAGGAGGAGTGGGACAAGCAGATGGGTGGTAAGAATCAAGTGTAGCAAGATATGGACGTGAAGAATGAATGGAGGAAAGATGGAGATTAAAGTCACCTAAGAGTATGAGTGGGGTAGAAGAAGGCAGAACAACAGAGAGTAAGGCATCGATATCCTCACAGAAGGTAGCAGCAGAACCCGGAGGGCGATAAACAAGTAGAAAAGTAAGAGAATATGGTTTTAGAAAGGTAGCTAAGTAATATTCAAAAGATGTAAAAGTAGGGAGAGAAAGAGAAGGAGAGATACAAAAAGATGAGGAATAGAGAATGCCTGTACCTCCTACACGTGCCGTGGGACGAGGAGTGTGCTAGAAAGCAGTGGCAGAAGTAGAAAAAAAGGAATCGAGGTATTGGAAGGTGAGAGCCACGTTTCAGTGATACTCATGAAATTAAGATTTAGACAGAGAAAAATATCAATAACGGAGTGAGATTTATTACACAGTGAGCAACCATTCCCAAGAGCTAAATTGATGGAGGTAGAGTAAAGGAAACAAGGAGGATAGGTAAGATTATTAACATTGACAGGAGCAGAGGAATTAAATGTGCAACAAGTAGGGATCGGGAAGACAGCATCAGACATGGTGAAGAAGGAAGGGAAACATTCCCCCTGCTGGATGGCTTTCAATTGCAATGTACACATTAGACCAGCATTGAATTATAACAGGAACCTGATTACACATTGAAAGGTTTAGAGTTTGGCTCCAGCATCTCCCTCACCAACAAACCGCAAGATTAAATGCTTTGTCTATCCTAGAAGGCAGGACAGAAACATCACTCTCACTTAAAACCATTCTCTCAGCTCCCTGATTTAATTCAAAGCAGCACTGACAGTCGCCTGTTTACTTTATCTTTTTATAGGCCTCTGATAATGATTTATCTGGCTTCATGACAATGTATTTGTCTCGCTGTTCTCCAGGCACAGAAAAATCTGCAAGCGTAAAATATATGGGGCTTTGAAGGACGAAATAAAAGAGCATTCAGCCAAAGACGAATATAGTTTTTTTAGCCAGAATTTGTCTGAATGCTTACTCAAAGCTGAATTCAGTACACCCCTAAATTAATCTGTCTGAACCAAGTGTGCCTTCAGCCACTCGATATATAAGCAGTGTGGGTGTCCTTGCATCTGTTCCTTGCACTAAATTCCGGTTTAAAAACAAACATTGGCAAACCAATGGGTTTAGATAGGTATTTGCCAGGCACTTCATAATGTGCATGGGTGTTTGTTGGACCTTAGTTGCACATTTCAAGGATAACGGTGGTTAAAAAAAAAAATAAGAAGGCCATGGCTAGTGGCTTGGTAGTATTTTAAAATATACAGTGTGCATGGCCAAAGGCTGTGCTCACTGGCCAGGGCTATCGGACCCAAAATACATGTATAGTGGCCATGGCCAAAGGTCATGGCCACCTAGTGGGTCCAAAAGAAACATATATGGGGAACATGTGCGGTAGACACGGACGAAGGCCATGGCCAGTGGCTCGGTTGTGTTTTAAAATATACAGTGGGCACGGTTGAAGGCCTTGGCTAGTGGACCCAAAAGATATAGTGGCCACAGCCTTAGTGGGTCCAAAAGAAACATATTGGGGGGGAAATGTAGAGTGGCCTTGTAGTGTTTTAAAATATACAGTGGGCATGGCCAAAGGCACTGACTAGTGGACCCAAAAGACATGTGTGGTCTTGAAGGCTGTGGCCACCCAGTGGCTGTAGAAGAAACATATTGGATAAACCTATAGAGTGGCCCCTCACACACCGTAAGGCCATCCTGCACTATGCACTGCATATGCACTATGTTGCTGTATCCAGCATATCACCACACATGACAGTCATCCCTGGGAGTGCATTGAATTGAGCCAACCAGGGATACCACAGTGTGTCCCTGGTTCCGCACACCCATAGGAGTGCTGCAAGTCACCATGGAACTGATCAGTGCAGAATGACAAATATGGTCCTGACTACAGCCAACACTCTCTACTACAAAATCTCACAGGTCACAACACATGAATGATTTTACTCCAACACTGCTGCATGTATATATGATGTGTGTGCAACAAGATGCCAGTGCACACCATGACCCATCTCGAAGATGCAACCCACTCCATCAGTCCATTGCACAGGACACATAGCGTGGCCGGAAATGGGTAAATTCATCCAGGGACATGTGCGTGTGTGCAGAAATTACCTGCTGCCATGTGAGACTAGTACAGTTGTCCACCATGAATGTACGTACACTTACCTTCATTCCCCACTCATGCAGGTGATGCTGACTATCCCTTGAAGCTGTGGCTCATGACCCCTGTCCGAAACCCACAGAACAAGCACGAGGAGGACTACAGTCGTTCCCATACCCGTACACGTGTGGTGATTGAACATACCTTTGGCCTGTTGAAGGCACGATTTCGCTGCCTCAGCCGGTCGGGTGGGGCACTCCTCTACAGCCATGAGAAGGTGGCCAAGATCATCATGGCATGTGTAATGCTGCACAATATGTGCATCCGTCGGAACGTGCCCCTGCCCCCTGACATGGAACTGCTACCACCAGATGATGATGAAGGGGAGGAGGAAGACGTGGCAGGACATTATCAGGGTGCCGATGCACAGGAGGGACGTGCCATGTGCCAGTCATTGATTGGACAATATTTCTGACACACAAGTCAGCAGAGGATGTCATAATTTGAGGACATAGGGCTCTGGGTGTGGGGATACATGTACACTATGCACTGTTATATATAAAATGACACATGCGCAATGATGAATGTCCACTCTGGTTTTTCTTTGCAACACAACCGGTGTATTATAAGTGAAAAACAAACCCTCCACCACCCTCAGCCCCCCCAACTCCCCCACATACCCTACCCCCCACCCCCAACTCCCCCACACACCATCACTCCCCTTCCCCTACCCCCTCAACTCCCCCACACACCCTCACCCCCTCTCCGCCCCACCACTCCCCAACACTAGTCCCATAGGGTCCATGTAGCTCACATGTGGCTGGCAGTAAAGTCACTCTGCGCTCCCGGAGCCAGGGGGAGGCATGTCCCGGCGGCGCTGGGCACGGAGCGACCGACGGAGTGGGCTGGTCTGGGTCGAGTTGCTTGTTGAAGGGGTGTCCTCATACTGGGGCTGTTGGGCAGGATGTGCAGCCTCCAGAGCATCGGCTATGCGGCCGAGGACCTCACAGAGCCGGTTGGTGCTGTCTGTCATTACCTGGCCCAGTGCCCTCAATTCATCACGCCACTCCTCCCTGGCCTGCCGATTGTCCTGCATAAAATCTGTGATCAGGGCTGTGAGCTGTGCAGCCCGCTGTGCATCTGC
The DNA here is from genome assembly GCF_040938575.1 of Ambystoma mexicanum. Classification (NCBI taxonomy): domain Eukaryota; kingdom Metazoa; phylum Chordata; class Amphibia; order Caudata; family Ambystomatidae; genus Ambystoma; species Ambystoma mexicanum. The sequence continues at coordinate 783,642,936 of NC_090921.1, read as the reverse complement.
GAATGATGTAGTGGCCCTGCAGGGGATCAGGCTGACGTGTCCTGCCGGCGCTTCCTCAAGGTAACTGGGCCGGCATGTCCCTGTGTTGGTCCTTGCCCAGATTGCTCAGGTGTGTCGGTCTCACCCGAGTCACTAAAGGAGACCTGGGGGTTTAGAGTAGGCTTCTGGGGTGTGCACGACAGCAACTGTGTCGTCCTCTGTCCCTCCACAGATGGAATTGGGACTGTCCGCAACTTCGAGGGGGGCCGTGGCTGCCACCTGCCCAGCCACACTTGACTCCTCAGACCGTGGTGTTGGGCATGTGTCTGCAGCCAGTGCAGGGTGGGGTGGGGGTGGGGGTGGGGTGGTGCACCCTCCACGGGCCTTGCTGGAGCTGGTGGTGTGCGTCCAGGTGTTGTCTTCCTCGCTGGGAGACGGCGGCCCCTGCCTTGGCCCCTGGGGGTGCTGGGACGGTTGCTCTCCTGCTCCTCACTGTCATGCTCACTGCCTGTGGGGGTGGAAGAGAGGGACGGCATGAGTGATGATTTGAGAGCCAACATTTATACATGGCTACAATCGCACATTCAGATATTTGTGGGTTATCGGCATTTGGGTAGGGAACGGCACATCATTCAATATTTGGGTGGTAAATGCATGCATATGTCGGTGTCACTCATGTTGGCCGGGTACTGTGCTGTCTGACATGCACACTGTTTACATCAACTGCCCTGTATGCCTCATGGAATGGGCCACTTTGTGCGGTATGTGTCATTTACATAACGCCTTTGCACCTGGCACTAGCTTGGGTCTCACTTGCTTCGGCATGATTGGGGGGGTGTGGGCGACCATGCCGTGAATCCTTGGCCAGACCTTAACAGTAACATTCATAACATTGGTGTTGGCAGTGTTCACTTTGGACACTCACCTCCATCAGCGGATGATGTTGCAACACACTCCATTTCGCCGACCCCTTCAATGGATTCAGAGCCTATCATGGCCGCACATGTCTCCTCCCACGGCATGAGTTTCATAGGTGAACTTGGGCCTCCTCCAGTCTCCAAGGCCTGGCTTCTTTTTGCAGAGAGGATGCTCCGCACCCTCAGCCGCAGGTCGTTCCACCTTTTGCGGCAGTCCTTAGTGGTGCGGGGGTGTTGCCCACAGCGCTCACCTTCTGGGCCACTAGTGCCCAGATGTCTTTTTTTTTAGCACCGCCACCCTCTGCATGTCGTTGCTGAAGACAGTCTCAGCATGCTCGTGGAGGGTATCCACTAGCATTTGCAGTTCGTCTGGGCTGAACCGCTCCTTTCGGAGGCGGACAGCTCCCTTCTTTGGCACTTTGGGCATTCCTCGGTAGTGGTGGTAACTTTCCGGTTTGTCAACAGTGTGCCAGGGGTCCTGTCTGGTGAGGATGGCAATGGATTGTGTTTTTAAAGATGGCCGCGGTGCTCCTTCCAGTTCCTGTGCGATGACGCTATTTCCGGTTCTGCATTTTAACAGTGACCGTAATTAACGGTGACTGCTATTTACAGTCACTGCTAATGCCGCGTTGCTCTATGACGGTAGTGTTCGTTATGGTGCGGTTAATGCCGTTAGGGGGTTTATCAGGCATTTTTGCGGCATGCCGCTATGGTCATTACTGGCATGGCGCAAAGCTCGTGCCCGCGAACCCGTAATTGTGCACTTTTAGCGGTCTACTGCCAGCTCGGACACGCTATTTGCGCCATGCCGGTAATGGACGGTACTTACCTCCAAACTCAGAATGAGTCTGACTGTCCAAATCCGAAAGGGAAGAGCGCAAAGAAAACGAGGAAGGGAGGCGAAGTGAAAGGCGACTCCCAAGGGAAAAGGAAATAAGATGGTCAGACGCTAGTGAGTCTGCACCAAGAGCATCAGAGTACGCCACACCGCCTGACCGATATGAAGAAGTATCTCACGGTCAGAGGGGGGAGTCTTCACCACCCTATGTAGACAGGCTAAGGAAATTGCCAGGTAGATGGCAATGCGGGAATATTACCCCTGCGATAGACAGGAGAACAATGAGAGAAGAGAAAGAGGGCTACGCATTCCAATTTCCACTACTAGAGAAGGGGGAATAAGACTACAATATATTCCATGGCCATCAGTGACACAAGACCCTCATAGAGAACCTAGGGTGGATGTGGTTATAGGGGGTGAAGAATATTCCTTCCTAGTTGACATGGGTGCGACACACTCGTGCATACATGAAGGCAAGTTTTCCTTGTCCGGCGAGGCCATAGATACTCAGAGTTTTACAGGAGCTCACAGTCGAATTCCCTTTACAAACGCACTCCCAGTCTCCATAGGAGAGTGCGAAATGAATGTAGCTTTATTGTATTCACGTCAGACCCCAGTAAACATTTTGGGTCGAGACTTAATGACAAAGTTGAACATGACAATTTCGTTCACGGAGGAGGGCATAGTATGCTCCACTCCAGGAATGCACTACTCAAATGTTTGTGAAATTATTAGAGCTTACTCAGGACACATAGCCATGAGGGCCATGCCATTAGAACCACATGGCATGCGTGTGCTTATAGCGGGATTGCCAGGCCTTGCAGACAAAACCATGAGAACCCCTGATGAGTTCCTATTCAGACCAAGAATACCGATGCATGAGATGGAGGGGCAAGTATTTCCCTTGATGATACACACAGCTGCAGTGCGAGGGAAAGTTATTTTGGTTGACGGTTACAATGATGAAGGCAGACAATGGTGCGTAATAATTGCCATTGAAGAAGGATATAGAGTGACTGACATCACCGATGATGATCAGTTTGAAGAACAAGCAGAAAAGAGAGAGACAATGGTGGAAGTAAGTCTCACCTTTTAAAAGAGATGATTAAAAGAGAAGTACCTCAGAGAATGATGTTGGCACTAAAACGTCTTGAATATTTTGATGACGATATAGCTAAAGTGCCTGTCTCAGTGTGGACTACCGGACCCTATGACGTGGGTCTCTTAAAAGGGGTTGGAGAAGTAAAGATTAAACTGAAACCAGGAGCAATTTTACCGAGAGCCCGACAATATCCCATATCCAGAGAGGCAGATGAAGGGATTTCTAAGACAATTTCTGCCATGATGGACCAGGGCATCTTAGTGACGTCACAGTCACCATGTAATGTGTCAGTGTATCCTGTCAAAAAATCAAGGGGGGTCCTGGAGGCTAATTCAAGATCTAAGGCCGATAAACGATATTGTTGAGGCCGAGTTCCCTTTAGCCCCGAACCATTTGAGGCAAATTATTTCACGGTGATTGACTTGAAAAATGCATTTTTCTCAATCCCATTGCACCGTGACTCACAAGATCTGACGTCATTAACATTGAGATGAATGCGTCTGAAAAGCATGAGGCTGCCACAGGGGTAATGTGAGTCTCCTTCTATTTTCAACAGAGTCCTGCAGATGGACTTAAGCAATATTGCATTAGAAAGTGTCGTCCTGCAGTATGTGGATGACATCCTAATCTGCAGCACCACAGAAGAGCAATGCAGGCACGATTCTGTTCAGCTACTGATTATACTGACTGAGAAAGGGTATAAGGTTGACAAGGAAAAATTACAATATTGTCAACAGGAAGTGCTGTACATAGGCCAACTGATCTCACATGAAGGGAAGAAAGTGACCCCAGAAAGGGCTGAAGCCATATTGAACACGGCTAAGCCACACACGAAAAAGCAGATGCAGAGCTTTTTAGGCCTATGCCACTATGTCAGGGCATGGGTCTTCGACTACAGCTTCTACGCTAAGCCTTTACTTCAAGCCCTAAAGAAGGCCCAAGTGACGAAAGAAAGGATCGAATAGGCTAAGGCCATGGAGAAAGGGTTTGTCGAACTCAAAAGAGCTATTTGCTCAGCTCCAGTTCTAGGGATCTCCAATTATGCAGAGGAATTTCACCTGTTTTCACACACAAATGTGTGTGTCATGACGGCAGTGCTTGCACAAAGAACTTCGTTGGGGTACAAGCCCCTGGCATATCACAGTGGGAATCTGGACCCAGTAATGAGAGGCCATTTCCCATGCAAACCATTGTGATGGGATGCTCCATGACATTGTATGTCGAGCACTCATTATTTGCCATTTTAGAGAAACATTGACATCCCACAGAGGCACATTGACATCCCAGAGAGCTTCTGCTTATTAAGTGATCATATGAAACCCATCGATTAAAATAGTGGATGTAAGATAGTAAACACAGCTATGTTCATTGCAGAGCCAGTCACTGAGGGAGAGCCGATACATGACTGTGCAAATTATGAAGAATTCTATGACGAAATCCCAAGGATGAAAAAAAATGCCTTTGCAGGAGGAGAGATCGTCTTCATTGACGGGTCTTCGATCAAAATGACGGGCAAAGATATACATGCGTTGCTGTGATAAAGCACACAGCTAATGGAGGGTTTCAAGTGCTTCTTAGTGCACAAATACCATCTCATTATTCAGCACAGGCTGCAGAATTATTGGCGTTGATACTCGCCATTGAGAATCACGCAGACCAGGAAGTAACTGTGTACAGTGACTCCGCCTATGTGACATCAACAGTGCACGCAGGCTTAGCGAGCTGGAAAATGGAGGGGCTACCTCAGAGCAGACGGCCTGCCAGTACAGCACGCAGACTTATTGGACAGGCTGATTAAGGCACTACAGCTCCAAGTGGGCATAGCGGTAGTGAAATGCACCTCCCACACCAAAGGGACAGATTTTGTCTTACGCGGAAACCAAGCAGTAGATACGGAAGCCAAGCGTATGGCATCCAAAAGTGAGACGATTATGGAAGTTGAAGTGGCGCGCACCAATGAAAGGATGATGGTTGCATGAACAACATCTGAAGCCTATGACGATCTTGGGCAAACGCAACTAATGGAGCTCCAAGGGGAGGCACCACAGGAAGAGAAGAACCTGTGGAAACGTCAAGGGTGTTCTTTAAACCCCTCTGACAGCTTGTGGCAACAAGACAGCACTGGTAAACCAGTAATGCCTGTAGCCCTATTAACAATAGTGCTGGAGCAGTTACATTACCCGGCGCATATGACAAAAGAGAATCTAGCAGCAATGCTTGCGAAAGACTGGTTCATACCGAATTTAGCTGAGCACGTTGCATTCTTTATGGTGAACTGCATAATCTGCCAGCAATTCACTGCTGGGCACACACTAAAGGCAATGAGAGGGGTCATCCCCAGGCCAAATGGGCCTTTTCAGCACTTGCATGTCGACATGATACAAGTATGCAATGGGTACAGATACTTAATTGTTGTGGTGTGTCCATTCTCTAGATGGATAGAGGCAGGTCCATGTACACACTCAAACTCTACCTCTGCGGCCACATTTTTAGTGAGGGAAGTGTTCCCCAGGTGGGGGCTGTGTGAAGTTATGAGATCAGTTAATGGGGCTCACTTTGTCAATGCAGTGTTCGAACAGATTAACTTGCTGCTTGGTATAAAGCGCAAGTCCTCGTCAGCGTATCATCCACAAGGTAATGGGATCTGTGAGAAGCTCAACAGCTTGTTAAAGGAAAGGATAGCCAAGTTGAAGCTTACTCTAAGGAAGGGATGGTTGCACTGCCTTCCACTGGCATTGTATGCTCTTCGGAACCAACCTGGTTCCGACCATCATCTTACGCCACACGAGATAGCCACAGGAAGAAGAATGAGAACTGCCCTAACACCCCGAGATAGAGCTAGATGTGATGCCCAGTCAACAGGAGAGGTTTGAGGTTCTGGAATGCAAAACTATCTGAACTGCATGACATCTTGCCTTACTGTAATTTCAGACCAGGTGCAGCGACAACGAAAAGGGTACAGCGCAGCAGAGGACACAGAAGGAGACACTGCAACAGACCCAGTTTAAGGTCTACGTGTTCCACTCATCTTCCCTGGAGACGCCGTCTTCGTGAAGAATCACACAAGGAAAAAGTGGGACGAGTCAAGGTTCAACGAACCGTTCACAGTTGAAGACGTTACTCCATCTGCAGTCAAACTACAAGGAAAAAGAGCTTGGATCTTCCTGGGTGATATCAAGCCATACGTCGGAGGAACCCCCCTGCCTGCAACCCACCGCGAAGAGACTACAGACAACAGGGAAGAACCACAGCACTTGCAGATGAGATCCATGACGAGGAAGAAGGACGCATGACCAGCTAGACAAAGACAAAGAACTTTTGTGCGAAAGGTTGTGGCTTTTTTTTGGACATTCCTCTAAGCAAAAAAGGGGATAAGGACATAAAAACAGACACTCTGTGCAACCCAGTTGCAGGGTGAAGAAGAAAATTGCATGTATAAGCCACAACATGTTCTGTTGATTTGAAAATTGAACTGAGGCACACTTAAGCCTTGATGAGAAAAAGGACAATGACAAATTTTGACTGAGGACACTCACATTGGAAGGAAATACAGTATCCCGATTCATTCAGCACCGAGACCTTATTCGTAATCACTTATGGTGTCACACAGTAGAGATATCACGAAGCACCTAGTCACCTACTTTTAACTTAAGATCATACCCGTCATTGGCAGGGAGGCTCACAAGTGTCACAGACTTTCTCCAAGATCCTGAAAACAAAAAAATAATAAGACAACTGCTTACTGTCATTGCCAAACAACTCATCCTACTCACAGAGTACAGTGAGAAAAAATCCAATGCTCCCAACACAGGCGGAAATAGATGAGCTCATCAACACACTGTTCTTTTGCATAATTGAAGACTATCCAACCATTGTCGTAAGAACGACAGATACACTCACATTTCTTCAAGATGCAGCAAACACTGAACATTTGAGCCATCTCTTCAATAAGATAATCATTTTGGTCGCACTCCACGCGACCGGACAGTGCAAACATTGTTTACATCAAGGAAAAAACATATAACCCTGAAACAAACAAAGACAGGACAGATGTCCCTGTCACCAGAAGACAGCAGATTGGCGCACAATGTCCTTTTTTGCCTAGTTACTGACTTTCCAGAGGTGGTGGGCAGACCTATCGAGGTTGACGTCCTCACCTTCATCAGAGATCCAGCTAATGTCGCACAGATGGGAATGCTCCTGCATGGAATCATACTCCAAGTGGAACTTTCCAACCATCAGAGAGACTATCTGAGGAGATTCTGAGGAAACTTTCCGCTGAGGGACAGATCGAGGGAGCGGAGTCAAGGACTCCATGTGTTATATTTGTTGTTATTTTTTCTCTATTTCTTCATACTGATCAGTGTCCAATATGTCCTCAGGACTGAAGCAGATTCGAGGGGTGGACTGGGAGCTGACCTACTTTGAACATGCACAGTAAAAGGGCTCACTGAAGTGTTAAATAATCTGTTTTTCCCATAGTCTAACAGAGGAACTGTATCCTGAAATAAGAGACAATCCGTTGCCGGCAAGAGGGGGGACACTCGTGGACCATCTAACACTCGCAAACGCAGTATTTGAAAGACGATATTCGTTAAGGAAATAATAACATTGACATTTGGCGAATGATCGAGATGGGGGCCCAGACCAGAAACCTTGTCCTCCCACAAGCAGAGAGGCACCCCCGCTTCTCTGGAAGGAACATATTGAACCATAATTTACTTATGCATTGTATTTATCATTATTTTACTGTCATTAATGATCAGAACTGCATTCTTTATTGGTGCACGAAGCGTTCCAATTTCAGTGCACCCACCTGATGATGCACGCATGAAACCCACAAGAGCACCCAGACCCTATATAGTCATTCCAGGCCCTAGAAAATCTGATGGTAGAGCAAATGAACTTGAAATGAACGTGATTAATAGTGATATACACACACTTATGGTAACGAATGAGCAGGAAAGCCGGAGACACGGTCGGCATGAAATGAATGAAGAAAAAACACTGACAACTACATGCACACACACACACTGAATGCACACGAAACAGGCCTAGTGTCAATGACTGCGGAACCACAAATGAAAAAAGCAGTGAAGATGAGACTGCCTGCCATGAAAACCTTCACAGAAGATAGTGGGAGAAAACAAGAAGAATTAAGAGACAGACCAACAGAAGCAGGCATATTAGAAACCCTTAAAAAAACAGAAGCGGCCTTAGAAAAACTCTCCGCAAGAACACAAATGTTAGTAGACTTACTATTCCTGCACATAGCCAGAGTGAGGAAACTTCATGAGTAACTGAAAAATAAAACCACAGAGACTGCATTACCCAGCATATATGTTCCAACACAAGGGACAAGTACCAGTTCCACAATACAGCCATATAGCGGACCAGTGTCAGGCTGGTTGGCATGGGCATTTGCACGCAGCAGAGAAAAGATGCATGAGGACCAGGAAAGAGCTGCCAGACTTCTGTCCACTCAAATGGGACAGATGAAGAAGCCTGCACCATGGGCCAGGATACCTGAGAACCCTCCAGCAAGAAAGAGCTATACAGATGTATTCAGAGATATAGTAATATCAAACTACATGAAACCCTTAAGAATCAAGAGAAGCATGCATGAAGACGACACCGAACTGAACGATTACCTCGACAGCACAACACACTTAGGTAACAACATTTGGTACCAACACATGAAGGAAGTTGGAAGACGAAATTCCGAAAGGGAATGCTTTGTTTGCACACTCCTACCGTAAAGCATGGGAAAGTCCAAGATCTTCGTGGCTGTAGAAATTGATGTCCCAACAGCACACTGTCTCTCACACATAGCATAGAGGCCAGTTCATGGGAAGTGATGCCTCATTGATATGGGCAACTGAAACAGCTTATCCCGATGAAGATGATTATGTCCAGGACATTAAGATGAGAAATAGAGCCCATACTACGAATCATGTGATCAGGTACGAGAAGCCTGGAGTTAAAGGAACAGGAATAAGATGGGAAGTAAACCCGAGACTGGACGTCCAAGGGAAAACTCCAGAAGAGGCTCAAATTCGGAAAAACAGAGACCAAATGCAGATTTGGGGAACAGTACTTTCACCAGTTGGTTGGGAGCAAGGAGTGGTGATCTGCCGAGCATGGATGGTCCTTGGAGCCTGCAAGGTAGCCATCGAAAACTCACAAAGACTGTGCGAACCACCATGGCTTAAACTTACAAAATTACTCACATGGATAGAAGACAGAGGAGGACCCTTGCAGATAGTGCCGCTCGAAAGCCCGAAATTGTGCTTCAGGAACAATGGCACGAGGAAGACGGGAGAGAATCAGAACTGCGGCCTAGTTTTTGAGGCTCCAGGAATGACTCATGGGACTGCAGTGATCATGGATCATTATTGGGCATGTGGACCCAAAGCATACATCAGACTGTCAAAAAACTTGGGGGCATTTGCACAATAGTGAATGTCCATGTTCCAGCATTAGTAATCCCGAAAGGCGGCCTGAACATTGACAGTTTCCTGAAAGCAGATGCTCACCTGAGGAAAAGGAGATCTGTGGAACTGCTGACGCAAATAAAGAGAGAACATTATTTCTCTGCCAAATCAGAAGAAGCATTTCATGCAATCCCATATGAACACAGGCTGTTCAGCCTCACCTCATCAGTATTCCCAATGATTTTCATGCCACAAATCCAAATTGGAGTAAATACTAAATGGTTGCAGATAATCAGATGGGAGCTACTGCAAACCATCAACACGACAATAAAAGATTCAATGCAATAAAAGAAGAGTTAAGAACCATCCGACTGATGACTCTCCAGAACAGATATGTACTTGACATGATCACAGCTATGAATGGAGGAGTGTGTGCAAAAATTGGAGAATCATGTTGCACATTTATACCTTCTCACGACGAGGAAAATTGAACTTTAACAGAAGCTATAAGTATGCTGACAAACCTGCAGAACCAGATGATCAATGAAACCGACGAAGTTGATGATGACAGCTGGTTTGGATCACTGTTTTCATGGGTTCCACAATGGATGGCGGATGCATTTGAATTCTTGGGAGCCCTGCTAGTGATGATATTACTGGGAGTTTGTGTTATCAAGATAATACTCTCGCAATGCCAGAAAACTGCGAAGAAAGCCATAGGGATGAGGATCATGATTGATGTCAAACCAGGATGGAAGCCCAGAGATCTGACTGATGAAGAAATAAGAGACTTTGTGAAGGCTAGCAAGCACGCACCAGAAGGTACAAAGTTTCTTTATCCCAGAAAATACAAAAATTATGAAGGATAATGGATCTATTGCAACCCAAATGGACAATGTCAGCTGATGACATGGAACAAAGACGAACATGTAAGGACAGCAGGAAGTCTGAAAGGAGTGATAAAAATATGGACTTCAAAGAGACACTTCTTCAAACCATCATGTACAAACCCAGAAGATGAAGAGGGAATGAACCCAGAAGATGAAGTGAAGATGAATACAGAAGAACCAAGTAAGATGAATACAAAGGAGGAAGTGGAAGTGGTCGATGGATCGACCAGAGGGGGGAGTGTAGAGGAGGTCCCAAATAAAGCCTGCACTCCAGCCGCCCATTTTGAAGTACCAGGAACGTTCACACCGAGATATGAGACGTATGATGAGCAAATAAACCAGCAGAAAGCCGCAGTAGGGCTCTGCCCAGTACCTATCAGAAGAACAATACCTGTTGAAGTACCAATAACCAGACAACCATGGACAGTAAGGTACCCATTGAGAAAACCCTACCAGCAAATGAAATGAAACGAAGGTTGCTTAAACACTGTCCCGGAAGGAACTCAAAGGGCTTTAATTGAAGATGAAAAGTGACATCACAAAGACCCAGACAGACTTGCAGATAGAAGATAAGATGACCCAGAGATGACACACAGAGACGAAACGCCATGGATAAGGATATCTTGAACCCAGAAGGAGAGACTATGTTGAAATATAAAGAAACTTAAGCTATAAAGCAGGATGAAGTCAGTCAAACCAGCTAAACCCCTCTACATATGCCTGTAACCGCAAGAAAGCTAGGAAAACAGTGCAGCTTGCTATGCTAAGTAGAAGAATAGAGCGGCAAGCACCATTATACACAATCTACCTCAAAATGAAGCATGTTATATAAGTGCAAGTCCACTTTACACAAAAGTAGAATTAACTCAGGTTACTAGAGGTCAAACAGGACAGGATTCGTATTCCAGCTAAAACGAGAAGAGATGGCTAAATCGAAACTCAGCAAGAGCAACTCGTGCCTGGGGAGCCAAGGTCAGACCAATAGAAGGAACGAACAGTAGCTTCGCGGAATCTAAACTTAAGAACAGAACAGCGTATCTGAGGAAGGCCGAGATAAGGAGGCCCAGGCAGATGGCAAGCCGAAGAAGAATTAAATGCTCAAATTGAAGAAAACTAGGCAGATTGACGGTGTGAGCAGCATGTGACCATCCGAGCAAGAAAAGGCACGGGCTCACACCTACGCCTGGCTGTCGCCCAGACAGAGATATCTTAACTTTTTCTGACAAGAAGATACAGTTTTGAGGCCGACCACAGCCAACTAATTGACACATAACCACTAAAGTAATGATGGATTGAGGGAAGGCAGGATGAATCTTAGGGCACCCTGCACCTAGCTGACCATTCTGTCACAAGTCTCTGCTCAACCTTCTCAACCCCCTACTAAATGGTCTCGTACAGAAACAGAAACTCCAGTGCGTAGCACAGTCATAGATCTTTATGACCTGGACTCAGAACACAAAGACCTCTCAATTATACGGGAAACTGACCCTCAGTACGATGAGGACACAACAGACCCTTATTATGGTGATGATGCTAAGTAAAGTGGAGATTTATGCATGGGGTTGAAGCCAACCCAATCACAGTGGACCAAATAATCTAGGGTCCTATAGATAGTAGAACCAATGGGACATTGTAATTTTAGTGACGTCTACAAGAGTAATGTTAGAAGGATGAGCTTAGACACCCACCTGATAGTGTTTATCCAATCCCCTCACTCTGTTACCATCTACAGATAAAGTACCTATAGTAAAGTTACCTTTTCCCAACCAATAGAATTGCATGTTAACTTTTGAGTGTTACACGTCAGTGATGACGAATTTTGGGTATACATGTTACTGTGTGTATGAAGTTCTTGGGAGTTGAAGCGAGACGGACTATCACATCACTGTTGATTTCCATGTTTCCCCGTTTTTAGTACTTGTCATTAAACTGACTCCCCTTTGCCAAACCATTGAGTTGTCCTTATTGATTGGTGTTGGAGTAATATACCTGCACCCCCCTCAATCTCAAAGGTGCAGCTATCTCGTCTTAAAGTACTGCGGAGAAAACCCCGACTCTAACGGCCGGCCAGGGGTCTCCCCAGTACACCCTTTTAAAGTGAAAAGCTTCTGCTCCAGCACTGGAGAGGGGAGCTTTTCACCTAAACCGGGCGCCGCCACCCCACCAGCTTGGAGGAGCCTTTCAAATGGTATCACTATCACTGACATGTTTTAAAATTTGAAACATGCATTTTGCATGAATGCAGAGAGCATTTTGGGAACATCTTAGGTTTGGCCACAAAGTTTTCCCCACCCTCCTCCTCCCCAAAGGATAAGGGGACGCACAGAAGACCCCTATTAAAGTGAAAATCTTCCGCTCCAGCACTCGAGCGGGGAGCTTTTCACTTAAATCGGGCACCACCACCATGCCACCTCAAGGGAGTCTTTCAAAGGATGCCGCGTGTTGGCATGGCTGCGGTGCCCTATTTAAGCGAAAAGCTCCCCGGTCCCATGCTGGAGCGCCTGGCGCCAGCATGAGAACAGGCACTTTTCATTTAAATAGGGTGCCTCCACCATTTCAGCTCAGGGAGGCCCTTGAGAGTGTCAGTGGCACCCAAAGTAAGTGAAAAGCTCCTCCCATGGTGGCAGGAAGAGAGGGGTGCATTTCACCATTGTAGGGCGCTACTGGAGCACCAGCTGGGGTAGCTATTTGTTTTACAAAGGGCGCTCGGGCTGCTGCCACGCCAGCACAAAGGCGCTTTTAAAACACTTTGACCCGCACATTCACACACCATAGACACACAACAAACACCAAAATACATACATACATGCATACATAAAATCCATGCATGCATGCCAGAGGTTGAAGTGGGCGGGAGCAGTCGGGAGCAGTGCTCCCATACTTTTTATTTTTAAGTTTCACAGTTCCTATACTTTTATTTTAAAAAGAAACCGTTCTGGGTTGGTTTCGTTTTAAAATAAAAGTGTAGGAAGAAGTTCAGGCTTGCACTTCAGTGCACTGCACTGCACATTGCTATAAATAGCAGGTGTGTTTGTTTGGGTGTTTGGATTATGTATGGGAGGGGGTGCAGGATGGGGTTTGTGGGAGTGGGGCAGACCACCAGGGAACATAGTTCCACTACTTCTTTTCGTACACTTCGACCACTGATGCATGCATATATACACATTGTGTGCGTGGATCAAACGGGTGAAGAGTGTGAAACGGATGAAGTATGTAGATGGAACGGGCAAAACTGGGTGTAGGAAACGGGTCAAGGAGGTGGATGGATGATGCATAGAGAACAGAAAACGTGGAAATGAGGAGACGGGATAATGAAGGGATAACATGTATAGATCGGACGGAGCGCATTGATTAGAAGGAATACATAGAATTGATCGAACTGATAGTGTGCTTAGAACTGAGTGAGTACATAAATGCACGGAAAATACAGACGGCATGGAGTGTACACGTACAAAAATGATTTGAGAGCATGTAACAATCTGTAGTGCATAAAACGACCGAAGTACATAGAATGGTTGGAGTGCGTAGAATGGTTGGAGTGCATAGAATGGTTGGAGTGCATACATTGTTTAGAGTGCATGGAATGGTTTGGAGTGCATGGAACGGTTTGGAGTGCAAGGAATGGTCGGAGTGCATGGAACGGCTGAAGTGCATGGAACCATTGGAGTGTGTTCGATCTCAAGCACCTAAGGTAAACCACCGTATCACATCTCCACGCTTACTCTCCTCTTTACACCACCACTCAGCTAGAACACAGCGATACTATGACACCATTCGGTATAGCTGTTCTCATACCATCACGTGCCTCATACTCCCCATCACTCTAACTAAACACTGCTGGTTCCATAACCTCCAGCCTAGGCATTCTGCCCAGGCCTAACACAGCCAGAATTGGTCTGGATAACCTGCCAGAACGAACACATACCTTTGATCTCCCAACCACCACACCTGCCGCTAAGAAGCAGCTATCACAGGAATGCAACACCGCTGTACACATATCCGGTCCTCACACGCACCTTATACCTCTCTCTCTCTACTGACTTCAGTTGCCGAGGGCGTTCAACCTACCAGCGTCTTGAGATCATACCAATGGTACATAAGGCGCTATATAAATGCAAAATAACATAACATTTCAATTTAAACAAACCAGTTACCTTGCCTGCATGCATCCACATGTGCCCGCGTAGCCACAGGGAGGACCTGTTGACACTCCGCTCCTCTGAGAATGTAGACCCACTGCCTGACAGGAGACAATGCCTATCTTGTCAGTCAGCGTGTTCACGTTGGGGTCTCCACAGCGTGAACATGCTGACCGACAGGAGAGGCTCCTCTCCTGTCAGGCAGCGTGTCTACGCTGATGGCATAACAATGAGAGCCGGCGGGGCCACTCGTCTGACGCCCCGCCGGCCCACATTATTTGCTTCTACGTTTGTTGCAGAGCCGTCAGACAGCACAGTCCCCCATAAAAATAAAGGACACCAGGGAATTGTGCTGCCTGTCACTCAGGCGAGGTGGCTTCTTACCATCGATAGATTTGTGAACCAGGAGAAGAAATTTAAAACTGGCCTTTTTTGCATCGTCAGCCATCGAGTCTGGTGATGGTATGAGGAAGCAGATGGGAAGTGAGGGAGTTCAAAGAGAGTCCTAGTAGCGAAGTTAATGAGCTTGTCGAGAGGACAGAATCATAATTGGGGAGGCCAAAGAGCATGCTGGCACAGTAGCCCCGTTTAGAGAAGACAAGAGTGGTTAAAAGATACCTGGCAGTGTTGAAATGAAGGAGGTGCCTGATTTTCCTAATATTTAGGTGGTTGAGGCGAGCCGCCGTTGCAGTTTTGGAGATGAAAGTGGAGAAGGTGTGACTCATCCCCTTTCATACTTCAACTCCAACCCATTCCTTGTGTCTTATTAGCAGCAAATGCATGGAAACATTTGGGAAATGTAATGGTGGAAAGCAGATCTCCTACTAAACCGGACCAAAGAGCCTCCAATTGGGATTTTAAAGCACCTGATATTTTATACTATAATATAGCAAAGTAGAGTATAAGTGGATAGCTAGAAACGAGGACCTTGTTTTTGAAAACAAACTTTCATACCATAACACTGTTTCACACATCACAAGTATTCCACGTTATTTCATAGATACTCCAAAAGCAGCCCGCTGTTCCCATGATTTGGGCACACGGCCGGGGGACACCATAGTGACCATTGAAAGAAGTTCAATCATGTTTTCTCATTTCTCACATTTGCAGATGTCCATCATTTTGAATTTTACAGGACTGACTGCTGGAAGTTGGGCCGTATCTGGAAAACTCAACTGTTAACAATAATTCACGGTTATGCCTCGTCACAACAGTCTGTTCATGATCGCCAGTCTCCACTGAGGGAAACACCTGCGATGGCAAGCTGTCAACACTGCGGGAGTGGGTGTCACTCTCATGGTTGTGTCTGACCACAAGAGACGGTTCATGATGGCGAGTCTCCACCGAGGGTTGTGTCTCACCACAAGAGACGGTTCATGATGGCGAGTCTCCACCGAGGGTTGTGTCTCACCACAAGAGACGGTTCATGATGGCGAGTCTCCACTGAGGGAAATTCACCTGCAGTGGCAAGCTGTAAACACTGCAGGATGGGGTGTGACTCCCCTTGATGCTGCATATCTGTCAGAGAGAATGACCCTTTGTCTTGCGACTTGATAAAAGCGCACACAGCTCACACGTGGAAGCTGAACATTGGAATTTAGGGAAACGTGAGCTGGTTGTGGATGCTCGCCAGGAGGCGGACCGAGATTTCTAAGAGGTAGGCAAGTGTGGACGTAAGACAATCAATGCGAAATTAGATTGGTTTCTTTGCAGCATTTGTCGGGCTTGGTTCAGCAGCACCTTCGAGGATTAGCATTAGGGAAAGTACAGTCTGGCTAGAGCGCGTCTGCATTCATAAAGTGGGCAGGGAGGAGGAGGGGGAAGCAGCGCCTATCACCTGGGAAAGTATGAACATCTGCAGCCTCAAATGTAATGCAAGCAGTGCCTTAAGTGGCACTGGAAAAGGAGCCGGGGCTCATCAAGGGGCGTGGCCTAATGGCGGCTAGGGTGAGCGAGTGGTTTGCTGGCTTGTTAGGCCACACCCCTTCACGAGCCCCTGATTAATGGGCTACAGGCACCCAGGGTCAGAATTGGACAAGAAATGGGCCCTGTCACCCAAAAAAAGTGGCCCACCCCTGGCCTCAAAAAAGTGGCCCACCCCTCGCCTCACGACCCTTGACCTTTGATGACATCACCGGAAGTGATGTCATTTGACACCACCCCAAAGTGACATCCTGGGAAGTGATGAAACACAACCTTTTACCCCTTGACACAACAGGAAGTGGCATCAAATAGCATTGTTCCAAAGTATACTAAATTATCGTGAATCCAAGCAGACATCCAAGGCCAAATGATAATATTTTATTGTATAGCACTTACTCTTAAGCTCTTTTTTTATAGAACAAATATGCATACAATATCACCCAACCTGTGTCGGTACTCATTTATCAACCTAAGAAGGATGAAAGGCTTTTTGTAGAAAAAAAATCCAATTTTTATTTCTTCCAAACCGGCCCAGGCATGGCCAGAAACGGGCCCCTACTCTCCAGGGATGATTTCGGCCCGGCCACGGGCAGAAAGGCCGAGGGGCCAAACCGACCCTGCAGGCACCCCTGCCAAGCAGCACTTTGTAAAGATCTGCATCCTCTCCCAAATGGGTGAAAGGTGCTGATCTCTGCATTTATTTACTAACGGTTTGCCTGGTAGGGGACAGCGCCTCGCCTTTTCAGCCTTAATGGTGTTGCTGCCCCTTGCCAAGCATCATGCCTGGGATGGACAGCAGCACCATTAAGGCTGAAAGGTTGTGGCTGCTGTAAGCCAAGGCTGTTTTTTTCTAAAGCCTGAAGCTCCCACAAGCCTGAAGCTCCTGCGATTGATCAGGAGTTTCAGGCTTTAGAAACAAAATGCCTCGACTTCCAGGGGCCACAACTTTTCTTCGATAATGCTTGTGTCAGCCCACAGGCATCTCTTGATTGAAGGGATGCCTTATAGGGGCGGCACCATCATTGTGAATTAAAGGCATTTTATTCTAAAGCCTAAAGCTCTCTCGCATGAGAGCTTCAGGCTTTCAAAAAAAAGCCTTGTCCTCTAGCGACCAGTGCTGCCAGAGGACATTAGTGAGCGCCGGCAGGGCCCTGCCCCAGCCCACTTAATGCCCTAACTGCAAGATAGTACCGGCACAAGGGGCGATTGAGCGGTGCTACCACACACCAGGATACACCACATCACCCCGTGAGCCGGCCCTGCCTCAAGGAGTGGTACGAGTTCCAAAGTGGTAGGGAAAAGGAGAGCTAGTGAGTATGGTCAGACACGTAGGCACATGGCAGGGTAAAATACATCCACATTTTGGTGCTCCCACCCCTCGATAGTCAAGGTAGGCAAAACATTTAGAAGATTAGTGATGGATGACTGTATGAGATGCGCAATGGCCACTGAAACGATGTCCACCACAGCGTTGACCCTGAATCCTTGAACGCTCGGCCAGGCCTGGCTGAAGATGTTGGGGGCCCCCCTGCTTAGAGCAGAAAACAGTCAGAGGCGCTGATAGGGTGTCTACATTTTAATGGATGCAAAGATACGGTTACTAGCTGGCGATTATCACAAGACGGCCAGACAGCAGGGAGCTGAAACACTTCTTTGTCAGCAAGTGGGTGATGTGGAGGAACCAGTGTTGGAAGGGAACAAGGTGAAAACCCTTCTGCATACCCCGAGGGAAGTGGCAACCGGAAGGGCTCCGGCAAATGCAGCTTGTAAGGCGAGTGCTGCAAAGATCACTGAAGTAAGGCGAGGGATTGTAAAACTCCTTAATTACAAGCAAGAGCAACTGGGCCGAGGAAACCCGCACTTAGAAAAACGAAAGAGTCCAACAATGTGACAAATGTTACTGTTTATTGAAAGTTTTCAAACAGGGATCAAGTTATGGACAATGCAGCATTCCTCAATACTTTCTCATCGTTTTCAGAATGGTCACACATTTTAAGGGGAGGTGATGTCACAAAATGGATGATACAGTGCTAAAACCTAAAGCAACATGGGATTGGTTAGTGAGGTACACTACATATAGGATGGAAATGGGGTTAGTAACCCTATTTGTTAAACTATATCTGGTGGCTCCTCCTGTGACCGCCTCCTAAATGTTGCAACTATAGGTAAGTCCGGTTAGTGAGCTGTCATAGGACCATGCAACAAAGTGTGAGCCAGTGTGTAAGGTGAGCGAGGGTTGGTATGAGAGGGTCTTCTCAGCCTTTGCACTTTGCAAAGTTACCAGCCAATGAGCAACTATTCAAGGTGGTGAGAACAGCCCCAGAGGTGCTGCATGTACCCAACAAGTTACCATCTCTGATCCTTTAGGCTTTGATACAACATTAGGCTGTGACCTGGTATTACTTTTGTATCATCTGCCTTCGGTTGAATGGGAAAAGCGGTCCCCGTCTGGCTCAAATGAATAGGCTTTGTCTTTTAGGTTCATGTCATGTGTGTAGGGACCACAAACTTAATTTTCCTGCTTGCATTCATGAGGATTTTCAGCTTTCACCCTTGCAGGTGTCCTATCTCTTCTGCTTATGTGAAACTTTCTCTCCCTCTGTGTCCTTGGCAAGGCTGGGCACAACAGATGCATTGACAACCTGGTCTGCGCCCCTCTGCTAAATCAGCGTGTCAGGTCTCCCTGCCTTCTCCAGCCCTTTCAACGGCTTCCATTCATTTCAATGCGGCTGTGGCTTACATCTTTATTGACATGGCCACTCATGTTAGTTGCGTTAAGCATCAGCAAGTAGTCCATATCTGTTCTTGTGCAACTTGCGGTTACTGCATAGCAAAGCTGTGTCTGTCCTTCAAGTGAGTTATAAGCATGTTCCACGTGTCTAAAAGCAATTTAATCTAAGTGTCTGCATAGCTTCATGCAGGAATGCATATGTGCTTCATGTCTAATGCATATATGTCATAGTTTTAGTCGTGACCTCATCAGCCTTCTGCGTGGTTACAGTCAGTCTACTTGCTCCATCGACTGCAAACATATCTCTTCCATGACATCATCAGGATAGGGTCTAAATGGCTAAGTAAATAACGTTTCTCACATCTGCGGTACATTGGTAATGGGGAGGAAGGGACCAGGAACAATGTACACCTTTCGTTTCTGTGATGTCGAGATGAGGGCGGGACTGATGTAACAAGGGCTACATTCAGTCTCCCTCTTCGGTACATTTAAAGTCCCAGAACGAACATAATATCAAAAAGAAATATATTGCTGTATTATATGACTGCTGACTGGCAACATAGGGCAATTGCTGGGGGTGCCTGAGGCTAGAGATCCCTTTTAACTGAAAAAGTTGAAAGGGCCTAACGCCGTCCCTGCGCTCAGCCTCCCCCGAGTGCCAGGCTGCAGGACGGTCCCCTCACCTTGGCCGCGGCTACTTTCAGCTGACCTGTTGCACACAGGTGCTTTACTTTAATCAGGCTGAGTGTGGCTGGCTGCAGACACAGGGCTCATTTAAGGCGTGCTTGTCTTGAGGAAACAAGGCATGCACTTTGTAACGTTTCTGTGTCCTTGTGGCGCACGTGCTTCCGCCTGATTCTGATCATCACACCATTAAGATGGTTCATAGGGCTAATGGCCTACTGCAAGCTCATTCCAGTGACAGGCGTTTTTATCCTCAGTGGGGCCATAAAATGATCTCATCAGTTGGGCTGCAGCGATCTGAAATGACAGCGGCGGCCCAATAAATGAATGCACTTTGCTGGTACTTGTGTAGTATTCAGAGGCAGGGGCATGCTGGCACTTGCAGATTTTTTAACATGCTTTTTATTTAATATTATTTTTGGACTGGAGTCCCGAGTTGATTGCAACTGCGGTTCGGCAGTGGTCAGTGTGACAGACTAATTTCTTTTAGTTTTCTGTGGAGATGTGTGTCTTTAATAAATCCCAGAAGAAAACTAGATCTAGTTGTGGTACTGGCTGTGGTAAAGGGTTTTGTATTCTTGTGCCCTCTGTTTTATATTTTTAGTTTGGGCTATTAGGTGGCGCTCTTGCACCACCTATAAGGCAAAATTATTGCATTAGAGTATAGATAGGGAAAGATGGCAAATGAGAAGACACGCACAGCTTGTAGATGGCGTTTGGTTATTTGCCCACCCATTGACTGCCCATGGCCATTCTAATTCCTATGGCCGGTGCCACCCAGTTCCTGCCCCTGCCCTGCCCAAAACACTGCTTTAGTTAAGCCTTACCATCAAACGTTGATCTCGAAGTGCCTGCCAGCGGTTTTTCAAAGCAGTCTTCTGAGAGTTAATGACTTAATTGGAGCTGCAAACCCACTGCTGGTGTAATAAAATTGTCTTAACCAGTTCTGCTTTCAGCCACTCGATTTATAATCACAATGCGTGTCCTTCACTGAAGTCCTGTTAAAAACAAGCACTGGCAAAGCTAACAGTCTTGGCTTGTGTAAAAGTATTCGGCATTTGACAGGCGCTGCTATTATATGCCCAGGCACTTGAACCATTTTGCACCGCTTCCATGAAGTGCCAGTTAATACCACTAGTACAGTGCCTGGCAAGTGCCTTTCCCATGCCTACACAAAAGCCCAAACTGTTGGCATGCCAATGCTCGTTTAATGTATGTTTTATGTCGCACCACAGTGGAAACTTCATTTCCCCTAAATATAAAAGAATAAGATGTCACGCCTTCTTATGTTCCCAGAAAATAGATTGTAGACATATATAGATTTATGTTGTCCAACTTCCTTAATTTGGCACCACCTCCCCTTCCGGCATCATGGACCTGCCTTGTTCTTCCAAACGCTATTGAGAGTTTCCAGGTATTCCGCCGGTAATTCCAGGTAACTGACCTATCTTTACCGGCGCCTGATATCCTGGTATGACCGGGATATTCCAGGTGACGGCAATAGCTCAGGGGCATCGCGCTCGCCTTGGAAGCAAGATGGTGCAGAGCAACACAGGCTCGATCCCCGGGTCGGTGGTTAGAAACCTCTGGGTATTAAGCGCGTTATAAATAACCTATGGTAATCATAATAGGGGTAAATCCCCATTCCATGGAGCCCCATGTTTTATGCCAGTGGGGACCTGATTTACCTCCAGTTCTTGGCTGGAGGTAAATCAGGTAACCGCCACCGGCAAACAGGAAAATTGGCAGTCACGAATTACCAGAAAACTTATAATGACCCCCTATATCTGTGTCGTCCATTTTGTCCATGCATGGCAGGTGTCCGTGTCTACCAAACGAAAGGAAAGCCCCCTAAGTGTCATCATTCATCACAAACATAAGGTTGTAACAATAAGGATTGGGTTCTCAGATAGTACACGGCTGCGCCACGCCTGAACATGTCATAGAGAGAGGGCTGCAACGCTTAGAAAATTAGCCCACGACCCACAGCTAACAAATAGCACTCAAACATATGATTTTCATTGCATGCACACCTCCTAAAAATAAATCACTCGGTCAAATCATGTGTATGTTTTTTACTCAAAATATATTCGGGTTCAGATATATGGTGAAAGCATAGCATGGAATACTGTTTCCACAGTGGGGTCCGTGGATGACAGTCGAAGTTACTAAACCTTGAGGATTGGCTATTATTGATGCACAATACTCTAGAGGATTGGCTATTATTGATGCGCAATACTCTTGAGGATTGGCTATTATTGATATGCAATACTCTTGAGGATTGGCTATTATTGATGTGCAATACTCTAGAGGACTGGCTATTATTGATGTGCAATACTCTAGAGGACTGGCTATTATTGATGTGCGATACTTGATCTTGGATAATATGAGTACGGAAACATTCATAACAGAACTGTGAGCAAATAATTGTTTTTGCACTTACATAATGTCTATATTTTGCTTGCGTTTGCCCTGAAAAGCCCGTTGCGGGGGGGGGGGGAACTGATGGCAATAAAGTCGCACATCTTTTGTTATTGGCACATCTCATGTTATTGTAAACTTAACATTATGTATGTGTATTAATACTGTTGCACACATTCAATAACAGACGAAAATCCAGGAACTAGATCATTACCTTGTCTGATCTATTTTTGAATTCATCATTTTGAATAAAAAACATATACATTATTTGACTGAATGAATTATTTTAAGGAGGTGCACAGGCTTTGAAAATCAGATGTGTGAATAACAGTAATGATGGTGTCACTTTTGAAGCACTATGAACACGGTGAACTATGCTAGGATGTCCACAGTACATCAAAACGAGAGCATTCTTATTGTGGTATTCAAAAGTCCCCCAAGTGGTGCTTATCACTCGGGCCATATGATCTTTATTGTCTGGCCATATACTCAGGTGTTCTGTATCATTCTTTCCTGGCTGGCTCTGCTGGCCTCCGCTTTTTGGGGTTTCCCTCAGACACACAAAATCAACCGGCAGAAGGGACAGTTCCCCTGGGGCGGTTGCCTTCTGCCTGATGTGTAATGGAAAGAAAGGTTAAAGGTGGACATTTTGTAACTTTTCGGGCTATCATTACCAGTGTAGCTGTTTTGTTAGCAGCCCCGTAGCAATGCTTTGGTCTCTTCCACCCAGGGATGTCCCAGTTAGTACCATGGCTTCCACTAGAGCAACCGTTGGTTAATTCCAGAGTGCAGTTTAACTAACGCACACTTACAGGCACCTTAGCTCTCTCTGCTACCTCCCTTCTGGAGGAAGAAGTACCTGATTGGCTGAGTGGCCTTCCTAGGGTGCCAATGAAGTTGCTTCAAACTACAAGAATTGCAAGAGGTTTCAGCCTACTGCACATGCCAAATCCCTACAGACTGCTAGAACATAACAATGACTATGCCGGAAGGCAAATCAACTCCTTCGTCAAACACATGGGCTAAGCTTAAAAAAGAAAACAAAGCAATCTTTTGCCAACTCCATGCCATGCTGGGGTTCTGGCCAGAGCAAAAAAAACGGTAACGGCCCATCCCACACCCACAGACAAACCTCTCACCTTTATTTTTCCTGAAATACTATTGACAAATCCTAAATTTTTATTATTATTATTATTATTATTATTATTATTATTATTATTATTACTATTAATTATTATTTATTATTAAAATAGTAATTGAGTAGAAAAAAAGATGTGGGCGTGGGAAAGCAGGGGTTAGAGGGGGTCATGGTTGCTGTGGTTAGTTCAGTAAAATCGAATACTTTAGCACAGCCCATATTGGGGTACCCAAAACGGGGACACAGACACTCTGAAATCAGACAACTGCAGTCCGTTGTAATCTGAGGAAGATCCCATCACCCGGCCCTGAAGGAACTGCCTAGGCTTTAGTGGAAGAACCCAAGATCAATACACAGCAAGATCAAGACGCAGCACAGTCCCCACAGCCTTTGAGGCCACGGAGCCTGAATACTTACGCAGACTGGCTGCCATATATGTTCTTGGGTGAAACCTCCAATAAGGTAGCGGCAGCTCACAGCCCAACTAACTTCAAACGCAAAACACAGAGTGAAAAAGTCTACTTGTACAGGGGTATTCCGCACACATCTGTGGGCTATCTCTAGCATACGAGCCATTGAAAGGTCCCTAAAACCACCTACTTAAAGGAGATCTTCGAGATAGATGCTACGTCAATCAGGACCAATTGCCCCGCCCCCCGCCGCAATAAAGGAAACAGGTCCCTCTAGTGACATGCATATGGAGAGGTGCCTGTGTAGTGAAAGCAGGCACTGCAAGATTCTGATACATGAATCAAAACTCCATCACACTCTCCAGGACAATGCATCCCACTGTCACAGCAGAGGGATCAACAGCAGCTCAGACTCAAAAGGTGTCTCCCTCTTTCCCTTTATTTGGGGAACAAACCAAGCAACATAGATTAAGTTGGGACTAGATGTTTGGATCTCCCAACTTAGGTCCCTGGAGCTCAGTCCTTCCCTCACTCCCTTAGCAGGAAACAGTCATTCAAAGTCTTTGAGATTTTAGAGTGTCCTGCTCTTCTTTCTTGGCGTTCTCTGTGTCTTTCTTGGCTATTGTCTCTGTAATCAGGACATTGGTGAACGAAGCTCTGTGACTCTCCTACCAGGCATTCACACCTGGTACCACTAGTTTTTGTGGCAGGGGTTTGGCATCAGGAAGTTGAACAGATGGCAAGACTTCAGGGATGTTATGGCTTCTCTAGGTGGCAACACGTAGATTGTACTGGTGGGCCTTCAGAGCCTTGGCTGACAATCACAGTGTAAAATATTCTGCAGGATCTGGTTTCTAGAGCCCCACACATGCCACTGTTTTTTTTCTCCACCTTCCTCTTTCTATTCCCCCTCTCACTTCTTATATTCTCTCTTTTCCTCCTCACTGCTCCACCATATTCACCCTCTTTACTTCTTCCCTTCTCACTTCCACTTTACCTGGTCTGCTCTTTCTGTTAATCTTTCTCACTTGTCCCCCTGTCTCTCTCTTTTTCCTTCCTCCTGATTTTTACTTTTGTTCTCCTTCCCACTTTCTTGGTCTCCCTGTTTCTCCTCACCTCATACTCTTTGCTCTCTCCGCTCTTCCTCCTCCTCTTCCCACATTTTCCCTCTTTGGTGTCTTTTCACGCTTTCTCCCCTTCTTTACCTCTTGTCCTCCCCCACTCTGTCTCCTCTCCTCTGATACTTCCTCACTTGCACTCGTCTCTGTTTCCACCTTTTTTCTCTATCCTCACCTCCTTCTCACCATGGGTCTCCCTTCTCTCCTCTTCGTCCTCCTCTTAGCTCTCCCTCCAATCCTTCACCTCCATGCCACATCGCCACGCTCTGTCTTTCATCTGCTCTTCTGTTCTGTTAACTTACATGTCTCCCCTTGGTACTGTTTTGGAATCTGCTCTGCAGGATGGATCTCTCGTATGCATGCTAGAGTGTCACCAGCCAAACAACAGAAGGGATATCCCCTACGTTGGTAGGAACTGGGGACCATAACTGATACAGAAAAAAGATGTTCCTAGTGAATTCAACATCTATTCAGAATTCTTTTCATATGAAATTTATTCAACGAATACTGGTATCTCATTCAGGAATTGAAACTATTAGGTATACTGCTAGTGTCTTGATTTAATCAAGCAAGGCATTTATTTTTATTTGAGCATATGTGTCAATGATCATAATACATCATTTCATATATTAGAGTTCAACAGAGACTTTCACATAGACAATATGACAAAGGAAAGTGCTAAAACAAGACACATTCCAACCTACACTGAATACACATAATACCAATGGTGGAAAAGACAGAAAAACTAAATGTCTTGCTTGATTAAATTGAGACACTAGTAGTATACCACATACATGCCCCTCCCTTACTACCTTCTTTCCGGCTGTTCTGGTCTCAATCACTCAATCTGGCCACCTCGCTAGGGTGAGGGAGCTTGCTGGCATATGTAATGGTGATGTGCTTGTGGATAGGTGCCACGACTTATCAAGATTGTGTAGTATTTCCTGGGTGAAATTGGCTTTGTGGGTAGGGATACATCAGGAAAGTTGTATGTTGCGAGGAATGTTGAGAGTTTATTAGGATGGGATCACTAGGATGATTTATGTATTGGCCATGCGCTAAAAGCCAGGGGATGGACAACATGTGCAGCTGGTAGGAATTAGGAAGGTGGAACTGGAAGGAGTGGCTAGAATGTTTTCAAAAGTGTTTTCTGCAAAGATATGCCAGTTAAAAGGAGTCATCCACAAAATTATCATTAAAAAGGGTTTGCACCTGCTGTTCACACAGTTTGGCTGGTCCCGTAGCCATAAAGGAGAAATTGAGGGGTTATTAGACATGCTGTGACCTAAAGGGGTGATTGGAGCAATTGGAACTGTTGAGTCTCTTGCTCCAGTTGTTGTGACCATAAAGCCAGACACATGGGTTTGAATGTGCATAGACCTGAGGGATCTGAACAATGCGTACAGTTGGACCCTTGCCCAAATCCCAGTCTAAATGAAATGTTAACCATAATGGGAAATACAAGCTGGTGTTCCAACTCTGGATTTATCATCAGCCTATTACCAGGTGGTGTTACTTCCAGAGTCAAGGAAACTGACTAAAATTGTGACTTCTTTCGGGGGTATGATTACGTTTATATGCCTTTGGTAATGCATTGCCTTAGAAGTTTCCGAGAGGATAATGGAGAACTCATTTGTGGAATCTATAAGGGTTACCTGTTTCTAATATCATATCTTGATACATGCAAAATATAAATAAGAACTTGACTTTTTGTTTCATAAGGTGATGAAGAAGTTGGCGATGGTTGGTATGACGGTGAAAGAGAATAAATGCCAAATCAAGATTCAGCAGGTGTGTTACTTTGGGCTTTACATAGATATGGTGGTATGAATCCAAAAACAAAGATGGTAAGAGCTATGCCAGAAGTGAAGGAACTAGAATCAAAGCATCAATTGCCCTTGATCTTGGGTCCAGTTGGGTCTTACTATAAGTTTGTTGAAAACTTTGCTGAGAAGACTGCACCCTTAAGAGAGTTGTAAAGAGGTGCCAAGTTCTCGTAGCTGGTAAAATGCAGAGTATCAGAGAATCTTAAAGCCTTACTCTTATTTCTCAACATATTTCTATGACAAAGTATATAGTGTATAGTTAGTTTACTATGAAAGGATTTTTTATTATGTAATGTGGTTTGCTTCCAAGGCATTGCTATAAATAAAGTATTATATAAGGACATGAAATGCAAAGCAAAACCTTAATAAATATCTATATCAATTAAACATGTGAAGATGTGCTCAGTTGCTTAAATTGCCCACATTAAATTGCTCACATCCCGGTTTCACCATTTAACCAAAGCGTGTGATGCCATCTGCCACTAATGTTACCAAAAAAGTAGATTGGGGCAGGGGTGGGGAGGTTAGGCGTGCAAATGAGACTGCATGGAATTGCACACACTGCATTTGTGGGGAAAAGTAGCAGAACTTTTTTCGTCGCTCGCCCCCCACAATGCTGTATACTCTCCTACCCCCCTACCTAGGCTACTCTCTCTGCACTGCTGCTTTGTCTCTACCCCCACGGCACACACACAGGGCCGCAATACACAGGCCTGCAAGGCTGCTGCTAGGGCCGGCTACAGCTAGAGGCTTGTACCCCAATGAAGCCCTCTGTGTAAGCACTGCTGTCATGACTGTCCCATTTGTGTGCAAAAATAAATAGAATTCCTCAGCATCATTGGGAATTCCTAAAACAGGGGCTGTACAAATCGCTTTCTTCAATTCCTCAAATCCTTCCTCCATCTCCTCAGTCCATTCTATTTTAACCTTATTCACCTGTGCTTTATTAAAGCCTGCAAAAGGGGTCTTGTTTACGAACTGTAGTCAAACACCCAGGCTCTAAAATAATTGCAGAGTCCCGAAAATTGTTGCACTTGTTTTACTGTATGCAGTTTCACAGTTTTCATGATTGCCTCAGCTCTTTCAGGTGTCATCTTTTTTCCCTCATGTGAAATCAACTATCCTATGTATAACACCTCTTCTTGACAATATTGTAGCTTTTCCTTGTCTGCCATGTATCATTTGTCTGCTAAAATAGTCATCAACTGAATCGAGTCCTACCTGCACTCATCTTCTGTAGTGATACAAAAAATAAAATGTCATCTACGTATTGTATCACTTCACTTTTCAAATTTGCATTGGCTAGTTCCATATGGAGGACCCTGTAAAAGATTGATGGAGACTCACAGTACCCCTGGGGCAAACAAGTGTGTTTTAGACGAGTTTGGCGAAACGTAAATGAAGTCAAGTCTTGTGAGTCTTTGTGCAACGGGATTGAGAAAACCGCATTTTTCAAATCGATCACTGTGTAATATCATACTTCTACTGGGATACTGCATAGTATCATTGCCGTTAGGAACTAGAGGAAAATCTGCTTCTACAATCTGGTTAATTGGTCTCATGTCTTGCATGAATCTCCACAACCCTCCCTATGATGTCTTGATCGGATACACCCCAATATTGCACAATGATTCTGATGGCACAAGAATACCTTGTTTCATCAGTGCTGAAATGGTTTGAAATATACCCTCATCAGCCTCTCGAGACATGGGGTACTGTCTTGCTCGAGGTAAAATTGCTCCTGGCTTCAACTTAAATTCCCCTATTCCCTTTAATAATCCTACGTCATAAGGGCCTGTAGTCCATAGGACGCTGGACACTTTCTCCTACTCCTCTTCATAAAATGCTGGGTGCTGCCTCATTTTTGTAATTCATTGTGGGATTTCCCTTTTTCTCTATTCTAACCCAGTATGTAATACTCATAAAGAACACTACTTCATCGTATGTTGGGTCTTCTCTAAATATATCATCATCAGTAATGTCAGTCCACCTGTACCCTTCTTCGAGAGCTATTACTGTCCTCCATGGTCTACCCTCGTCTTCCGTTCCTTCAAGCATTGCCATTTCCCTTTGTACGATGGCTGCTTCTAACTCTAGAGGGATAGTCTGTCCCCCTTGTTCGTCCATAGATATCTGTGGTCTGAACAAGAATTTGTCAGGAATCCTCAGAGTCTTCCCCACTAACCCAGGTAGCCATGTTAGTAAAATGCTTACTCCATCAAGAAAAACTTCTGGCTCTACTGAATACCTCACAGAGCCATTTGTCCTGTGAGCGCCAGTATGAATTCGCCCACATTTAAGTAGTGTATTCCGGGAGTGGAACACACTATTCCTTCATCAATGAATGAAATCATCATGTTAAGTTTTGTCATCAAGTCTCTTCCCAAAATGTTAACTGGTGTCTGTCGTGAATACAACAATGGAACAGACATGTCACACTCTACTATAGAGACTGGTACTTCGTCAGTAAAAGGAACTCGACTCATAGCTCCAGAGAACCCTGAGCATTGATGGCATTTCCCGACATTGGATATTTTCCGTTTCGTATTCATGAGCGATAGCCCCAGTGTCTACTAAAAAAGAAAAATATTTGCCTCTGATAGTCACATCAGCCCTTGGTTCCTCTTGGGGGTCTGTTGTCACTGATAGTACTGAACACATCAGGTCCCCCTGTGAGCTGTCCTATTGTGGGTACATACATACCCCTTTACCTGGGGAAGGATTCCCTCTGACCATAGTGGCACCTCCTATCCTAGGTGTCAGTAATTGTCCTGTGTTTGCATACTGCTGTGTCTGCATGGGGGCGTGTTGCGGCTGCCCTTGCAGTGGATTCATTTGCACTTGCTCTGGTTGCTGTGTCTGTTGCATTTAAGGCGCTTGTGTCTGATATACTGGGCCTCATTCCGAGTATGGCGGTAAGGGATAGCGGCCACCGCTAACGAGAGCGGTGGCGGTAATCCCTTACCGCCATACTCCGAGTTCCCTTTGCGCCATGGAGGTTTTAACACCTGCTTTTAGCAGGTGTTAAAAACCATGGCGCTAAGGGACCTTGATGTTAATTACGCCACCGTAATTTACGGTGGCGTAATTAACGCCTTCCCCACTCCCATTATGCCCTATGGGGCAAGAATGGGAATGGGGAAGGGTAAATGGGGATTGGGGAATTACCGCCCCGCCAACCTTGGAATGGGGCGGTAATTCCGCCATCCACCAAGGCGCTGCCGGTCCGGGTACGGCGTCAACCAAGGCGTTAATAGCGCCATTGGTTAGCGCCGTACTCGGAATGAGGCCCACTGTCTGATCTTGGCCAAACCCTTCCGTAGTTTGTGTGCTATATGGTGGAGGATAAGCTGTCCCCCTTCTTGAGAATTGGCCTTTCTGTACAGTCTCCTGGCTCCAACATGTGCGTGCAATGTGTCCTGTCATCCCACAGGTCCAACATACAGGGGGAGGCCACCTGACTAGTCCTCCTTGGTTGAATCCTCCTTGCGCATTCTGATTCTCATTCTGTGCATTTTGAAACACACCGTGTTTGTTTTGGAATCCACCCCTTCCTCTACATCCCGTACCTCTGTCTTGTGGCATGAACCCATTCCCTCCTTGGTCCATCTGGAGCTGATGATTCGCCTGTGATGCACCCACTTCTTACTGTATTCCCAATCCTTCTGTGCTGGTCAATACCACCCCTTCTATGGCAATTTTGGACAGCTTCTTCTGAACTAATTTGACTCCCTCTATTTTCCTAGCCTCATCTTTCTTCTTGTTTTTCTCCTGCAACAGCCGACAGTGATGCACTATAGTCAACTGTATTTCAGCCCATGGCTTCGCTTCCATTTCTACTTGTTTCTTCAGTTGCCTTTGTACTGGCTCTGGCAATCCCTGACATAAAATGTGGTAAAGTACTGCCACCGATTTTCCCCATGGCTCCAGCGTTTCAAGTTGCCAATGCTCTTGAATATCCTGAATGTAAGCAAGAGGGTCTTCATCTTCCTTCATCTTACGTTTCATAATTGCACCCATATCTGATGTGTCAGGATACTGCACCCTGAGAGCCCTCCAAACACCTGCTCTACAATGGTGCTCTGTCTTGCGCTGTCTTTTGTGCTGTCACATTTGACATCATCGCTTCCTCCCAGAATAACAGCCAAGAGACCCTTAATGTCCTCTATGGCCATTGTGTTTCCTCCTGTCATTTATTCTAACTCATATATCCATTCCCCATCAACAATCGTCCCTGTCCGTCTCCTCACTGGTAGCAATCTTAATCTGCTCATATATGGGGGTGATTCTCCCTTCTCACTACACGCTCATCCTCTGAGATGCTCTGGACATGCTATGGCATCTGGCATCCTATCCTTAGGTTGCTCTAGATTAGACCATCTTACTTCCTTTTCTGTCTGCAGGCTTCCCTCGGGGGCACACACGCTCCCTCCTTCTTCCCCATGGAAGGATTCTCTTTCCTCATCTGATATGTCTAAACCGCAACTAGTGTGACTCTCATTCCCTTCGCCCTAATCCAAGTTCAGTCTGCTTAAGGATAAGGCTCTGTGCTTGAGGCTGAATGGATTTTCTTCTTTGCTTCGTAATTGGAATACTAGGGACTAATCTCCCTTCCCTCGGGTTCCAGATTTGCTACCTTCCTTTAATTCCTCATAGACCTTGCCAATCCTGTGTCCAATACTTCCTATATCAGAATTCTCTTTTTCTAATGCTACTCTAGATTCCCCTGAGGTTGCTCCCTTTAACAGAAGAAACTCTTCTATTCTGTCCCATTGTATTGCTGGGCTTGGCTGTACTGGTTCCTTACGAACGAGGCTAATATCAAAGTCCCGCTGTCTCCTTCTTCGTTCTAACTCTTCAACTAATTCTCTTTGTTTTCTCGTCTCCCTTCTAATTCTTTCCTCTTCTTGTCTTCTCTTTTTTCTTCTCCTTACTTCTGCTCTCTTTCCTCCTCTTCTCTTCATTCCTGTATCTTTTTTTCCTTAATTTCTGCACTTCCTCCTCCTCTCTCATCCTTTCTTTTCTATCCCTATCTTCTATTACTCTCTGCCTATTGTCATACTGTCTTGACATCTCAGGCTTAATGTAAAAGTCGAATCTAGATGCTTTTTTATCCTTGCATTAGGAACTATTGTCTCATAGGTAAACTACTGCAGTCGAATCTAGATGTGTTTCTACTTGCGCTCCTGATTTGTTGAATCTAGGAGGTCATAAACCTCACTGCCATCATTCAGCCAGCTGTGCTACAATCTGTACGCTAACTGCTAGTAGCCACACTACACTATTTTTACTTTGTACAATCCCATAATGCATTTCCCATTACTCTACGCGGCTCTACTCAGATCCTTAATATACATCATAAATTCAGACTTTTTCACCTTGCTCCCTAACTCGCTCTCACTCATGCCACTCATGCCTACGACTAAACCTCATAAACTAAGTGACATTATTACCACTCCCTGCACTGTTCCACAAAGGAACCTTAAACTACGCGCCAGACTACCAAGGCTTTATCACCCTCTATCCAAATCATTGCATAGTAATGTCAGGGCCACCCCTGGCTATACTAGCCCCTCTCAACATCCTCTTCAACTCAACAGCAGACTCCTCCGTGAGCCTATCCGCACCCAGAAAGATGCCCTCAAAACTCAGCTCTCACTGTCGAAACCAACACAACCTGGAATTAAGGGTGCACTTATAAATGCCCGCTCCATGGTAGCCCATGCAACAGAACTAGCTGACATACTATACAACGAAGATTTAGACTTCTTAGCCATCACTGAATCCTGACTTCACCCAGCAGCTGGTCCCGCAATTATGCTAGCCCTACCAGATGACTATACCCTGCTAAGACTGGACCGAACTACATCTAGAGGCGGAGACCTTGCGATAATAGCTAAATCTAAACTCACTCTGAAATGTTCGCCATCCCTCAATTTAGGATCCTGTGAATCCTTAACTGCCAAATTAACACTATGTAATACACAATCTATATCTATCCACCTCATTTACCGACCTCCACGCCCTCTAGGGTCCTTTGAGGAAGACCTCACTAACATCATCTCAAATAATCTTAAGAATTCATCCCAAAGTATTTTATTAGGTGACTTCAACCTTGGACTTAACGACTCTTCAGATGTCAATGCCTTATTAATTAACAACACCCTAGAGGAATTAGGCTTCATCCAGATGATCACAGAGACTACCCACATCAAAGGTAGAACTCTTGACTGGCTAGCTGTGCATAACTGCCCTATTCTGGTCTCATCTATACTGCCACAGCCTTGGACTGACCACCATTTGATCATGTTCTCATTAAAGGCATTACCAGCACAAGTTATTAGTATCACCCCAGCTGCCCAGACTAGAAACAAAAGAAATATTACCTCTGAAAATCTCATCCCTCTGATCTTACCAACCTTGAACGCTACCCCTGACCACACAGACCCCTCCATCATGGTAGATCTGTATAACAAAGTTATGCTCTCCTCCCTTGATAACATTGCACCCTTAAAGTTGAGAAAAAGCAAACCCCTCAAACACGTCAACACCTGGTTCTCCCCCCATCTCAAAGCCCTTAGACAGGAGAAATGACGCTGTGAAAAAACTTGGAGATCACACCCCACAGAAATCAATAAGATCAAATTGAATGTACTAGCCACCCAGTATAAAAAAGAAATAATTCAGGCCAAACAAACCTCCTACAACTCCCGAATCTTGCTTGCCAAATCTAACACCAAGGAGCTCTTCACTATTCTGAAAGAGGTAGAATCTCCTGTTCAAACACCCGACTCTTGCCTTAAAGATAAAAATTGGTGCACAAGCATACAAAATGCCCTAGCTAATAAAATCACCTCCTTGCAAACTAAGATAAATAATAAAAAAGACTCACTTCCCCCAACCATCAAAACGAGTATCACTGACTTTACAACAGGACCACTCATTCAGCCACCCCCTCTACTCCCACTCCCCAGTTCAACTTCCATAAAGTCACTACTAAAGAGGTTGAAAAGGTTATCCTAACTCTCAAACCTTCAAATTGCCATGGGGACCTTTGTCCTGCACAACTGATAAAAGATGCGGCCCGTGAGCTTGCACCATTCATCACCAAATTAATAAATGCCTCCTTCATCACAAGTACTATACCTACTAACTTGATCCCTCGACTCCTACGAACTATCGCCCTATTACCACAGTACCATTCTTACTTAAAATCCTTGACAAAATAGCATACCAACAAATTCAATATTACCTTGAACACTTTCACCTCCTAGGAGTCCGACAGTCTGGCTTCAGGCCACTGCACAGCACCGAAACTGCTCTCTTGGAACTCAAGACACAGATAGACGAGCTGAGAGACAAGGGGAAGACTGCACTACTGTTACTCCTTGATCTCTCAGCAGACTTTGATTTGGTTGACCATGAGATATTCTGCAATCATCTACAATCAGCAACCCACTTCTCTCAAAAGGCAACTGACTGGATCCAATCCTTCCTTAACAACCGCACTATGAGAGTTTTCTCCCCCTTAGCAGCCGCCGACCCTACACCTATTATTTGTGGCATACCCCAAGGCTCCTGAATCTCTCCCACCATGTACAACGTCTTTACAAAGCCCCTTTTCGATGATCTAAATGGTCTGGGTATCACTTACACTAATTATGCTGATGATATCCTCATCCCGCTGACGGGGGACTACGATAAGGATTTGACCTTTGTAAATAAAGTGTACCTCATCATTCAGGCATGGATGGCCTCATACGGTCTATTCCTGAATGATGACAAAACAGAACTTCTCATTCTCGGCACCTCTTCAAACCTTACCAAATTAGGACCAAATTACTCCTCCTTTGTAATCGACAACAACAAGATTACAGTAGAGGTTAAAACCCTTGGTTTCTACTTAGATTCTACACTCACTCTCTCGAACAAGTTAATGCTATGGCTTCTGCCACATCATACACCTGCAAACTTATTAGAGCAGCTAAACCTTTCCTCTCATCGTCCAACTGCATTACACTAGCTAGAGCTCTAATACTGTCCAAGCTGGATTATTGTAATGCCCTATATGTAGGCTGCAACAAATGTATCACCAACAAAATCCAAATCCTTCAAAACAACGCTCTAAGAGCTGCCCTGAGCATCCCTAAAAATGCACATATCTCAGATACTAGAAGATCTGTCAACTGGCTATCAAGCAAAGACAAAATCTTTCTTAAATCTGTTTCCCTAACACATAAGTGCCTCCACCAGGCAGCTCCTCAATATTTAATAACTAGATTTTCAAGACCTATCTCCTCCCGCCCATCTAGAAAGGCCAACGCCAATATCCTCCTTGTGCCCAAATTCAAATGCATGAGGTCTGGGGGGAACAGTTTCCCCGTCAAAGCAGCCCTATGTTGGAACTTGCTACCTCCACCACTTAGGGAGGACCTCCCGTACTTACAAATTAGAGCTAAGACTATCCACTGGCTTAAGGAACACGATACTTAATATCTCTCTAGGTTGTGCTTCACCATAACCCCTGTGAATTGTACATACTAATGTCTATTTTTGCCTATTAGAGGATACATGCTAGAATATTTGCATATACTGTACATCTTGTGTGATACTTGATTTATTGTCCATTATTGTTCAGGTGCCACCAGCAATGTAACCTCTGCTGGAACACACCTCCTGCTGCTATATAACTAAGCTTCACAAACCTCTTGATACTTTTGCGCCTTGCTACCCTTTGGGTTAGGTGGGCACTATAAATAAGAATAAATAAAAAATAAAAATAAAAAAAATACTTTCTTTTCTCCTCTGCACACTACTGTTTTTTCTCTTGCTCCTCCTGATACATCTGTTCTCGTCATTCCTTGCTCTTTCTTTTGTTCTAATCTTCCTTCAATCTTTGCTCTCGTTCTCTGTCTTTTATATCTTGTTTGTCCTTATCTTCCCTTTGCCTTACTTACTCAATGCTTTTCCCATCTAACTTGAATAAATCTGTCCTCCCATCAATTTGTTCTGCACAAGTGATACCTTGTCAGCTTTGTCCTCTTCCCGTTTCCATCTCTTAATCTCTCTTTCTATTTCTGTCGATATGTTCGGCCGCTCACTCTTCTCTTTACTTTGTGTGATCTTAAAGATCTCTTTTTTCTCTTACTCTCCTCTGGACTATCGTCACTGCTATAAGCAGGCAGTTCATATATCGGATTACTATAACCCGTCGCTGCTTTCAGTTCCTTTATAGGATACAATCCCACTTCTTCTGCATTAGCGCCTTTTACTTCAGGCGAGGCAAGGGGAGCTGAGGGCTGAACACCTTCCTCCTTACACAGATGAAGCATCCACTCCTCAGGTGGCGAATCTTCCTTTTCTTCTTGGTACATTTTCTAAAGCTCTAGAATAGCTAATCTTTTCTCCAATTTCTTCCCCTTGTATGCAGCGTGCAAGTATGTGGTCATGTGTTGCAATACAGCTTTTGACAGTGACCCCCCTTGTGGCCATGGCATGAACATTTTATCTACCAAGCTTTTCACCCATTCCACGCCATACTGTTTGCGCTTGGGCATGTGTTCGGGCAATGTCTTACGTAAATGCATCAGAGGAGTATCTCCAATTTTGACGAGTCGCAATTGACTGTCAATACTTACCAGGTTTTATAAAATACTTTCACCACTTTCAATATTCTTAAAACAACAAATATGAGCGCGCTCCAACAATCACCGCTCAAGCCTCTATCTTTTTCGATTATCTCTGCCTATCTCTGAATTGGTACCAACCACTTCCCTAGATAGTCCCTTTAGCTCCTTAACCTCGTTTCAATTCCTTTACAACATATATCACTTTTCAACACCTTAACTCAACACAAATACAGGCAGATAGACTAGTTGACTTTACACATTTACTAAATAATACTCTGTGCTCACCTTTCTTCTCCTCAACCCTAATCAATATCCTGTCACAGGATTTAAATTGTCTCCTTATGCAAACCTGTTTAGACGTGGCCTATGGACTCCGACTTGAGTGTGAGATGATTTCTTCTAGACCCCCTGGGTCACGCTGGATGCTTCTTATCTCTATCTCCACACAATATTTCCTGTTACTTTTAAAGTACCACAATCCTGTCGCCTTAATTTGCCATTCTCCTCAATCTACTCACCATTCAGTCGTTTGACTCAAGGCCCTCGGTATTGTCTCCTCCTCCAACTGACCACTTTCGCCTTCCGTCCGCAAAGTGCCTGTGGAAACCAGGTAGGGATTTTGTCAAAGAGGGACCCTGCGCACGTCTCGGTTTTCTTGCATGTTTTCTACTCGGCTGCTCTCCACAGGAAACCCTGCGATGTTCCTGCTAGATGGCGGGGGATGTCCAATCATCCAAAAAACTAGACCTAACAGGTCTATGGGTCTAAACCATCCTACCACTGCTACCACGTGACCATAGGGCCTTAATTTAGGTAGCATGTCATGCAGGTGGATGGGAAACAGAACAACTCTGTACTCCAATAATCAGACCAACTCTGGAAGATGGCAAAGTCTTTTTACTTTGTTTTAGATAATATAAATTATCTAAAACAAGAAGTTACAACGGACGTCACACAGCGTTCTCTCAAAGCATTTCATAAAAAACAGTACTTATATAGCAAAAAGTCATCATACATGACGTCATACTATGTGGCAAATAAGAAAAACCTACGGGGATTGTAGATGGCTCAAGGAGAACATTTAAGTATACTTTCTATAAGACGTCATCTTCATCAGTTATTAGAAACACGGTACTCCATTGGCTCTCAAACTATAAGACCCTTCGTTATATGGCCAGCTACAATTGGTTGGCATGCTCGTGCCCTTCCGGAACATTCGGTTCACTTAGCAGCATGTGAGCTCAGACCCAGGTGCCAGGGGGTACACTGAACTGTACCTCCCTACCCAATTAGCCCATCATCTCTCATCACCCATGCCTTCTGCCATGCAGACTGTCTTTGAACTTGGCCTTGCAATGTATTATCATCTCTGGTAATAGATGGGCGTGTGAGCACACGCTTATCAAAGTTCTGGACTGCGTGCCCAACTCTATTCCCATCCTTAGCTCACGTGACAGGAGACAGCAATTCGGCCCATTGTATAGCATTTAATTGTCTTGAATTAATAAATTTGGCACTTGCAGTGTTCTTTCTTTGCACCTTAACGAGGGATAATTCAACTTCTCGCATTCACTGTTCTTTGAGGATAGATAACCAGTTCTTGGCTGCCTTCAGTCTTGACACCAGGCCAGACAGCACTTATTGCTTGCTCCCAGCTAATTCTTTGCTGCAACACAGTCTTCAGCCCTTCTCTTCATGTTCTGAACTTACTAAAATTGTGACACCGATATCCAGCTTCAATATAATGGCGGCTTTGCCTGCAGTCTATTCACTACGTATAGCGAGCTTCTATGATCGCTTAGTCTACTTGATTTGCTGCATCTGTAATTATTAAACGGCTTGCATTTTCTACAGTGCTTTTCACACATGCAATCTTCGTTTTGCACATGAAAGTTTACTCGATTCTTCACTACGTCAATAGTTTCTACTAGGTCCATACATTCTCTTTGTCAGCCAGTCTTCTCAGTGCATCACACACGTTTCTTGTGATGTCACAAACTCCTCTTTCTCTCTTTTTCATATTTCTTCAGGGATCTCCTCCAAGAGATTGTCATCTTCGAGGTTTTTCTTAGTGGATATCTTTTCTCGAAAGCTTGATGCAGAATAGTCACAACTGCTGGTGTTAAACATGGCACTATTTCACGGTTCCAGCATACAGGTAGTAGGGGACGGGACTTCCTGCAGAGGCACTGTGCTCCTCTAGTTCACATGCCTGCTCTGGATATGTTCAGTGCTCTTGCTACATTTGCACTTTAAAATGTCCACACAAACACACTGCTGAGAAAGGAACCCACAGCCCCAATTGCGATCCGCACAGACCTTCCAGAAAGCACCCACAGCCAGATGTGAGATGCACAACCAGGCATCGCAAAGCGTGGGTATTAATGCCACACTTGTGAAAGGCCACTTACAGCAGATGCAATCGGGACACTTTATAGACACTGTATCATTTAAAAGTCCATTAAAGGGCAGGTATCCATTACCAGCCAATGATATCAGGCAACATCTGAACAGATTTCCCATGAAGGCCGGAAACCAGGAGTGAACACAAGTGCTGTGTGTGTGCTTTTAGAATAAAAATGTCCCTTTGCATTTCTTAACACAAAACATTGTCCAAAAGAATGGTCTCTGAAATGGCCCATCAGTGGTAAATCACTCCCACATTTGCTCTTCCAGAAGAAAGAAAGTGATAAGCAATCATTAATGGCTCCCTCCTGCTCCCCCAGCAGCATCTGCCACTGGGAGGAGGTATTCGTCTTTAGAGAACCACGGGTAGAGCTTGGTGATATATTGAGTTTTGGAGATATACCAATATATATTTTCAATATCAATATAGCATGAGACACTATCGTTAACATCAAGATATTAGAGGGCCTGCAGTAGCGGCCCTGTAGTTATGGCTACATTGCTCAACTCATAGAAAGAGCACTTTTTGGATGTCTTATAACTTTGCCCCCCGTGGACGAATCCTCACCAAACTTTGCAAGACAAGTATATGGTCTGCTTGGAATGATTCTGCGAAGTTTGGTGTGGTTTAGTCCAGGCGGGTAAAGTTATAGGGGGGGATCCCAAAATGTGTGGAAATCCTCAAAGACGCATTGGAAAAATTGTTTTGCTTGTACGGTATCAGGTAATATTATCCCCATGTATATGGTCGCCGTATATAATATCGCCGGGAAAAGGTTGTGGCGATATTATATGGGTGACCATATATATATAGGGACAGGGGCAGCAAAAAATAAAATATAAAAAAATTAAGAAAAAAAGGGTTTGGGGATTGCGGGGGTGTTCCATGCAATAATGTCACCACAAAAAACGGCCATTTTTAGGCGACATTTTTGCATGGCGATATTTTTGAGGGGACATTATTACATGGAACTGCTCCTACAGCCCAAACCGCTGGATGGATTTTCACCAAATTTGCACCAGGAGCAGATGCTTGGTCCCGAAGTCGTGCTTTTGTAAATTTAGTGTAAATCCGTCCAGTCGTTTTAACAAAAAATTGCCAAAAAGTAGGAACAAATAAATTTGTGAGGGTCTGCGGACGCCTTTGGGGCAATCACAGAAGAGTGTGACGTTCACAGACATCATACGCGCCCGCTGATTGGTTAATAAAAAATATGAGGTGCGTCAAAACGGACTACCTGATGGATTTGCAAACTGCGCACTTGGTCCACGGGCATCATGGTAAAAACATATTAAAAACACATTGCACTTGTCAAACTAATGGAGAGGTGAGGGGTGGTCGGGTGATAAAGACTGGATGAGAAATGGCCATAAAAAGCCAAAAAACTGGTGTTTTTTCTTCTCTGATGTCTGCAAACATCTCAGATGATCAGGGCCCTTCCTGTGATGCTCGCAGACATCCCAGATGTTTGCAGGCTTTCATGCATATTTCTGCATAAAGGGTCAGTGGAAAGGAGTTTTTGAATTAATTACAACTTTGGCGCCACTCAATGAAACTGCAGGACATTTTGCAATATCGTTTAAGACCCAACCCTGAATGGTTCCGCAAAGTTTGGTGCTGTTTCTCCAAGAAGGGGTACAATTAGATGGTGGGGGGTCAAAAGCTATTTAAAAGGCGTATACATTTGGTGCTGTTTCACAAAACTTTGCAAAAGGATTTGAGGCTCAGATTGGAATGTTTTTGCAAAGTTTGGTGGGATTTTGTCAAGAAAGGGCAAAATTAGAGGAATGTTTGAACATTTTTGGTTGGTTTATAACTTTGTTGCTGTTTGACGAATATGTAGCAAAGTTAGGCAGAAAGATTATAGATTACAGACCCAACCTTGAATGTTTGTGCAAAGTCTGAATGGATTTTGTCAAGGCAATGGCTAAATTATATGACAATTTTTTGTATGTACATTTTGACACTTTTCAAAAAATAAAACATTAATGGATTTGCAGCAAACCTGTGCAAGGAGCATTGTCAAGGACCCAAAATCATGGTTTCACAAATGTGTCCGTGTTTTATTTTTTGGAAAGTGTCATAATGTAGGTACAATGGATTTTGTGAAGATATGGTAAGTTATATGACTATTTTTTGTACGTACATTTTGACACTTTTCAAAAACTGAAACATGGACGGATTTGCAGCAAATCTGTGTAAGGAGTATTGGCAGGGACTCGAAAGCATGGTTTTGCAAATTTGCCTGTGTTTTATTTTTTTTAAAGTGTTATAACGTAGGGACAGAAAATAGTGATATAACTTTGGTGACTGAGGTATAGCCGGTGGCTATGGGCAGTGGTGAGATTGTCCGGGTCATGGCCAAAGGCCATGACCCGGACAATCTGGCTAGTGCCCATGACCACAAGGGACCGACTATGGGGTTAAAGAGGGCATGGCCACCAGGGACCGGCTATGTGGGAATGTTTTTCAAAAACGGGATAGGTTTGAATGGGAACAGAAATTCTGCTTGTGGCTACAGCCTGAAGTGCAGGACAGAATTGCAGCAAATATGCAAGAGGTGCATCAGCAAGAACCTCAAAGCATGGTTTTGCAAATTTGTCCTGTGTTTTATTTTTTTGAAAGTGTCAAAATATAAGTACACAACCCAGTGATACACCTTTGGTGCCTGGCCCTCAGCAAGGAGAAATGTGTACTCTGATTTGCTTATTGCGGCATGCGGCATGGCCAAAGCCCTAGGATTGAATGGGAACAAATATTCTGCTTGTGGCTACAGCCTGAAGTGCTGGACTGGATTACAATAAACTTGTGCAACAAGCATGTTTTTGCAGATCTGTCTTGTGTTTTATTTTTCCAAAGTGTCAGAATGTAAGTACAAAAACTAGTGATATAAATTTGGTGTCTGGGTAGTGGTTCTGGCCCTCGGCAAACACAACTGTGTACTCTGATTTGCTTATTGGGGGAATGTGGCATGGCTGAAGCCTATGCCCCATGGATTTGGAGACTGGCCATGGTTGCAAGCCATGAGCACTGGACAGTGGTTACATTATTAGGGTCTTGTGGACACTGACCTAGGATGCAGGGTAGGTGCAGTGAATAATAGGGGTGGTTTGGTTCGGCTGGAGTAATGGTCGAGCATCATGCCGAAGGCAATTCAACGATGACTTGCATCCCCA
This sequence comes from Ambystoma mexicanum, assembly GCF_040938575.1. Classification (NCBI taxonomy): domain Eukaryota; kingdom Metazoa; phylum Chordata; class Amphibia; order Caudata; family Ambystomatidae; genus Ambystoma; species Ambystoma mexicanum. The sequence continues at coordinate 783,601,174 of NC_090921.1, read as the reverse complement.
GCTGCTGATAACAACACACATAGGTATGTGTTGCAAAAAATATGTTTGTTAAAGGAGGTTTATAGTTCTTTCATATAAGTTAAAACTGGAATTATTAATAACTTATATACAGTGATGTTACATCATGAAACATTTTCACTTATAAAAACCTATTCAATTGACAGAAAACACTTTGTTAAAGGGACATTCTGGTTAAGATGCACCCCATCCTTGGGACTCCTCCATCGCAGTAGTTAGCCAGTGGCCTCCCACCCTGGCATCCCTTGGCATTTCCCTCCAGGGCTCCCATGAGCACTTGCGCATCCATACTGCCCCTTCTATTTATGCACTTCTCTCACTGCACAATGCATATGTGCATTTATAGGAGCACTGTGTACACAACGTATTTGTATAGGTATGGGAAATGCAGATTTGTAGAACGTTGTTTAAGTGGCAGTTGGTGTGTGGAACGTTTAATAATATGGTTATATGTAGAGTTTTTTTACGTGATTGGTGGATGGATGTGGGACTGTTTGAAAGCAGTCACTGAGGGAGTGTTACATATATACAAGTAAAAAGGGTAGAAGGTCTGTCCTGCACGATGGTGTGCACGTGCCATCTGGGTGTTTTAATGCTGCATGGCCTGGAAAGGGGAATGCAGAGACAACGGATAGTCGGGAAGGTCCATGGATTATGGTACTTATTGTATGCTAGAGAAAAGTATTTGGATCAGAAAATTGTTTCTGTCCTTTTATCTTTTTCTCTAGTACACAATTGTTAATTATTACCATAATAGAACGTCTTATTGGGTCTCACTACTTTACTGAGAAATGTAAAGTAGATGGAGTCTATAAGATTATTTTTTTAGTTCTATTTTTTAACTGTGAAAAGTGGTTCCTAAAGGAAGCTTTTTTTTATGTTTTTTGATTTTGTATATTTATATACTTTTTTTTAAGGAGAGGCCAGGAAGTAAGGTGTGGGAGGGAAATGAGGGAAGGAGCACCAACCACAGATAAGGGGGGGTGTATAGGGCAAGATGTTGGGCGTGCGTTAAATGTAAAGTAGGGGGCAGTGTTTCTCATGCTCTTTGATTACAGCCTTGAAAGCACTTCAGAAGTGGAGGGTTGCAATATTTACAGAGTACTGTTGTCTTGGAAAGATATGGACCAAGATCCTCTTTTATGGTTTGCAAGGTAGCTGGCGGGATCTTCTGCCCCACAGGAGTGGCCTGTATGGTGGCATTAGCGGTTGAGGAAGATGAGGTAGAAGAAGACAGCCTACTACTTCCTGAGAAAGGAGCAGCATTTCTGAGAGCATCCTGGTGGTTGGATTTGGTGTTGCGTCGAATGGAGGTGGTCCCGTAAGAGCACTGCCCAGGTTGTCCGTGACTGAATGCAGTGTTGCACTCAGTGCATTTCACCTTTTTAGCCTTAGCCTTCGGTACACCCCCAAAGGTGGTAAAGAACCGCCACACCCATGTGTGGCTCTGGGAGCTGGAGGTAGGCACTTGGTCTATCTCATCTTCCTGGTCCTCTTGATTGTTTTCTGCATCATTGTGGTTTTTCTGTTGGGGAGGTCCTCTAGGTGGTGGTGGTGATGTTGGTGTTGGAGATTCCTGTGGATGAGGAATAGTCACGACTGATGCATTTTTAAACTTAAGTAGCAGTTGTGCTAATATTCTTCCAAGTATGTGCTCTCTTGTAGATTGGAAATGGAAAATCAGTAAGAATAGGTGTGGGAGGTGTGCAAGCGTATATCTCTGCTGAAAATGCAGTTTGGAACTGTTCACAAAGCGCGGACCCATTCGCAAAGTGTGGACCCATTCCCAAACATGTCATCAAGCTGCACGCATGCATGTGGTCACGTGACACTCTCCGAAAAGTCTACGATGATGTCAGACATTTGCGAACGTCGGCAAACAGAAAACGGTGCAAAACAGTTTCAGAAAAAGCATAGAAGTGGTAAATATGTTGGTAGTAGGTGGGGAATGGCACAGATTTTACTTGAAACTTTCTAGATTGACTGAAAATGCTGGTATATTGGGGTAAGTATGATAGTAGGAAGTTGTAGCACATTAGGGTGCACTGGCAAAAACCTATGAATTTCAGTGAAAAATCTTTGTTAAAGGGACATTGTGGTTATGTTGCACTAATAAAAACCTTTGAAATTCAGTGAAAATTCTTTATTAAAGGGATATTATGGTTACAAGTAAAACCGAAAACCCCCAGAAATTCACCAGTTATGTTAAACTAAGCAAGTATAACTTGCGCCACCACTGTGTACTGCTAAGACAGTGGACATCAAGTTCAATGACAGAATATCAAAATTCAAAAGATGCTATATATATATAGACATTACCCTTGTCGTATGTTGTTAAGTAATTTGCTTAGGAGTACCTCAGCTCATTGTGGGTGCGATTTCTCGCCGTCACCATAACCAGTACAATGAGGGACCCTGCAATAACTCAGACAGAAAAGAGCCAAGTAAACATTACTTTATTAATGCACAAGCATTCGCGAATGGGCCGCAAGTTCAAACGTCTCGCAAAGCAAGTCGTCGAAGTGCCGCGCCTTCCTCTACACATCGTGCTCTTTTATACTTTTCTGTTTACATTGCCTTGCACATAGCACACGTCCACCCCAGGGCGGATCTCCAGTTGGAGTTTATCTGAAGTATCCAGTTGGAGTTTGACGAACAACCATTGCACATTTGTTATCGTGGTCTATCGTGGTTTCCTGTTATCCCGGTCTTCACATTCTTTCGTGCCCCTTTGTGCCCGTATCTCTGTGCTCGAGGCCATGCTTACTCATTCCTTCCCCCCACCCGTAGTCTGCAGATAGTTTTAGCAGGCTCAGCATGCTTCGACATACAGTGACCAAACACAATTCTTCTGTTAAAAACAAGTTCTTGCCGGGTCAGCAGGTCTTAAACGCCGCCGTATAAAAGAGAAGGCCTCTTCTTTTAGCAAAAAGTACATTCATTTAACACATATGGTGATTAGTACAAACTCCAAGTGTGAGCACAACGTTACATATGCATGCGTACCTTCAATCCACCCTTTGCTCACACTTGAGCATCAATCTAAGCAGTCCTAGCATAAGCAGATGGCAGGAAAGCAACATCATAACATAATGTATGTACCATAATCTTCTCCAGGCCTCCCATGTCAAAAAATTCCTGTTGTACATGGCTTTTATCCATTGGATTTAGGCGCGTTATGCTGGAAGAACACATGGAAACACAGCACGACACACATACCGGGAAGCAATGGATGCAGAGACAAATTCCTACAACGATTGCCGCTAGAACCAGTATGGGCGTAAGGAGCTGCCACCCGATTTCTTTTAGGAGCTTCATCCACCAGCTATCTCCTGACCCTTCCTCCTGGTGGATACTATCCGCTATTTTATGTAGTTTGTTTATTCCATCTAAGATTCCTGTACTTTCTTCTGGTATGTAAACACAACATTGGGACCCCACCATGAAACAGACCCCGCCCCTTTCTGCAGTGAGTATGTCTAAGACATACCTATTCTGGAGAGCCACTAGCCGAATTGCTTTCATTTCATAAGTGATGTTTTCCATTAGGTCTGCGGATTCTTCGATTACGAACTCAAGGGCCCTGCTTAGCTTTTGGATTTCTTGACTGTTCATAAAGATGCCCGCTGGAGGAACCAGGGCCCCCATCAGATCTATAAACGTTTCCCATCCTGTAGGTTGATACGTAGGAATTTTTGGGTTTACTGCTCGTTTATTTCTGCTGTGTATTTCTTTATGCAGAGTAGACGGGGCATATACCATCACAGCCGGCATTATTCTGGCTATGTAACATACCCCAACAAAATCTTTCGCTAACCACAAATAAGCCCTCTTGTTACAGACGTAGGCATGTCCTTCTATCTGTAACAATCCCTTCGTGTAGTTATTTAGATTCACCATTTGACTGCACCCCGAGATCATTCTTTGATTACCTCTTGCGCTTCTCTTAAAACATATATTCTTTGGCCTAAACTCTTGTGTGATGGTGATAGGGGGAGGAGGTTCTCTTACTATCTGTACCATAGCAGGTGCAAGCCCGATTCCCTCAGTTTTGATTTTATAGCGTATCTTTTCCATTAGAAGGGTTTTGTTCTCTCCTCTAACATAACAAGCGGTATTCGGTATCATGTATTGCTGTGCTGACACTATTCTCATGTAAATTAATGTACACCCGGCATCCTCAGTAACTGGCGACGCGTACACTGGGATGCCTTCACTGCTATGTCGGGGCATGTGGGTGCAGATCCAGCAATCAGTTTTATTCACTACCCCATATGTTGTGTTTATTATCTTCACCTATTCATTTTTAGCATAGTCTTCCGGGTCGTGTTGGTCATAGGCATCTCGATTCCTGCTCTTGACCCGATCTATTCTCCCTGTTCCGTTTGACACGGGTAACAAGTTCTTTAATTCATATCTAGATGGATGTTCCAAATACCAGAATAATATGGCGAACGCTATTAATACTACTATCGAGTATACAAAAAAATAAGATTTTGTTCCTTGTGGTGCAAAGTGGTGTTTTTCTCTTACCTTCTGTGTTTGGGGAGCATACATTTATCTGCTCAGGGATTAAACCAGCATATACGGGTGCAGACATAATTCAGTATGTGGCTCAATTATAGGTACGTATGCGTATCAGATGCAACCTAGCGATATAGCTGTATTCCCTATTTAAAGCACCAGTGTCCTTATTACTCTAATAGTGGTAGGTCTCACTGAAAACCTTCATCTGATCTGTCCCACGCCTCGTAGTGCCTGTCCCATGAGGGGAACGCCGGAGGCCCTTCAGGCCACAAGCCCGTTGTCTTCAGTAAGGCACAATCCTGCTAAAACCAACTAGAGAGTCCAAATGTTCATCTCCCTAATGATCAAAGTTCAAAATAGTGTCCTTACACGTTGCTTGGCACATACACGTCACGGGATCGGAGATGATGGGCACACCTACTAATGGCGTCTGGCAGTACTGTTGCAACCTGGGGTTTGTTGGTTCCATTTTCTGGAAGAATCAGTAGTGGAAGCGTCTTCTTGACGTGATTCACATGGTACCAGTGCGGTTTGCCATCAACTTTTACCGCAGTTTGTGTTGCGAGGAGCACTTGAAACGGGCCCTTCCATCTGGGTTGCAGTCCGCTGGTGCGATCGAAGGCTTTTATAACAACCCAGTCACCGGGCTGCACGTCGTGACCTTCTCCTATCAGAGGAGATGGAGCTACTGCGTTCACCTGTGCATTAATAGAAATCAGTCTATTAGTTAACCCAATACAGTACTGTTGTAATGCAGGCCATGCTTGCTCAGACAATCTCTTAGGTGATATGGGAGTCCCCATACTTGGTGGACGCCCCATAACAATTTCGAAAGGAGATAAACCATGTGTACGCTTAGGCATAGTACGCATACTCAATAATGCAATAGGCAATGCATCCGGCCATTTCAGTCCCGTTTCAGCACAAGCCTTTGCCAGTTTGTTCTTCAGTACCTTATTTGTGCCCTCTATAATCCCAGCTGATTGAGGATGAAAAACTGCATGGAAGCGTTGATCAATACCAAGGGCCTTGCAAACTTTGCGTACTACTTCACCAGTAAAATGAGTCCCATTGTCAGACCATAGATATCTGGGGACCATATACAAGGGCACCCAGTGTTTCAATATGCATTGTGCTGTGGAGGTGGCACTATTGTCCCGCAGGGGATATGCTTCCACCCATCCTGAGAACCCACATCTCATCACCAAACAGTAGGAATGTTTATTTACAGGCTCCAGCTGTATAAAGTCCATATACACCACCTCAAAAGGGCAGGTGGGTAACTTACTGTGGCCCGCCGGGGCTGGTACACCTTTCCCCACATTGTATAGAACACATATTTCACATTGTTTTGCCCATTGACGACAATACATTCCCAATCTTTTGTTGTACCACACAGCACTCAAAACTTCTTCCATAGTCCTTGCGTTAACGTGAGTTGGACCATGAGCCACACTCACTATCACAGGTAAGTATGCATCAGGTAGTACCCAAGTATTCGTATTGGTATTTGCCCATAGCCCATCTACCGTCTCCTCGTATTGATCATCCTTGTGCCAAGATAGTCTTTCTTCAATGGTTGCATCTGCTTGGATTTCCTTTACGCGCTCCTTCGTCCCTTCCATAGTCACATCCCTCCCCACTATGAGTTGTCGGGCCTCCCACCATGTATCCCTTGTGGCAGCTAGTTTAGCCATCTGGTCGGCTAAGGAGTTTCCTTGTGTGACATAATCTAGAGTCCTTTTATGCGCTGGGCATTTCACTATGGCCACCATCTTGGGCAATGTAAGGGCTTGTAATAATTCAGCAATCAATTGGGCATGTTTAATAGTATCACCTTGGGAGGTTAAAAACCCACGCTCTCCCCAGAGTTTACCAAAACTGGAAACCACCCCATGAGCGTAGGCTGAATCAGTATAAATTGTCACTTTCATACCGCTGCTTAACACTAATGCTCTCGTTAGCGCAATCAATTCTGGTGCCTGGGCCGATTTTTCACACACTTTCCCACTCTCAATCAACCGCTCCCCTGTGGTTACAGCATACCCTGCTGTTGTCTCCCCATTTGGCAGTTTGAAACAGGAACCATCACAGAATAATATACCCTCATTATCAACCAGCGGGGTGTCTTGCAGGTCTGCTCTACCCTTAGTGTGTTCTTCCATTTGGATCACACAATCATGCCTAATGTCATTAGGTGAGACGGGCAAAGGAAGCAGTGTCGCTGGATTCAAAGTGTTACATCGTTCGATTTTTACATTACTGGCAAACAGAATCATCTCATACTGTGTGAGTCTAGCTGTGGTCAAATGCTGTGTATGCACTCTATTCAGGAGAACGTCCACCGCATGTGGGACTTTTACTGTCACTTCGCTCCCTAGGATGATACCTGCACTTTGTTTTAGGGCTGCCGCTGCTGCGGCCACTGCTCTCATGCATGGGGGTAGGCCTCGAGCTACTGAGTCCAGAGCACTGGAGAAATATGCACATGGTCTCTGTTTACCCCCTTGTTCCTGCGTTAAGACTGACACAGCGCAACCTTCCTGTTCATCAACGAAAAGGCAAAATCTCTTGGTATAATCAGGTGTGCCTAAGGCCGGTGCGTGGCATAGAACATCTTTCATAGCTGTCAGGGCTTTTTCCATCTCAGGTGTCCATTCTAATGGTCCGTTTTCTTGTACTTCTTTTAAGGCTTTTAGCATGGGCTGGATCAATACAGAGAAATCAGGAATCCAGTGCCTACAATAGGATAAAACACCAATTATCCTTCGGAGACCTTTTGCCGTGTCGGGGCCTTTTATGGACTGTATCAAAGCAATGCGATCAGTAGACAGAGTTCGCCCCTCTTCGGACAACTCAAAGCCTAAATAATGGACCTTTTGTTTTACATACTGCAGTTTGGCTAGGGCTACCTTGTGCTTATTCTCTGCTAAGTGCATTAGCACCAATCTGGTCACATAATGGCATTCCTCTTCGGTGGCTGCACATAATAGCAAATCATCAACATATTGTATCAGAGCAGTGTTAGCGGGTAGGGCTAGGTTATCCATCTGTGTTTTTAGTGCTTGGCTGAATATGGCAGGACTTTCTGTATATCCCTGCGGGGCTCTAGTAAATTGGTACTGTCTATCTCGAAGAGTGAAACTAAACAGGTACCTGCTTTCTTCGGCAATAGGAATGCTGAAGAAGGCATTTTTCAAATCAATTACCGTAAACCATTTCGCTATTTTGGGAATTAAAGTGAGTACACTTGCAATATTAGGGACAACTGGATATCTGGGTTCTACTATTTTGTTTATCTCCCTCAAATCAATAATGAAACGATAGGGTACGGCTTCATCACCTTTCTTGTGTACTGGAAGGATCGGAGAGTTACAAGGGCTATCATTTGTTGGCTCTACCACCCCTAACCGTATCATATCCTGTACTATTTGATATAGTGCCTGCTCTCCCTCGTGTGATATGCGATATTGTTTTATCCTGGGCAACCTGGCACCGGGCTTTAGTTTGATTACTACTGGGGAAACATCCAACACCCCTACATCATTCCCATGAGTGGCCCATAGTTCATTCGGGATGTCTTGGAGTTCCGGGGGCAGGGTTTGCGTTACTCCTATCATACCCATAGGTTTGCTTATAGTCATTCTCACCCCCTGAGGGGAGCAATATATTGTGGCCCCTAGTGTCTTTAATGCATCAATACCTAACAAGTTTTCTGGGCAGTGATTGGTCAATAGCCACCCATTCTCCCATTTTACCGCATGAAGTTCCGCTTCTACTATTTCACTTACAGGAGTCTTTATTGGATTTCCCCCAAATCCAAGTGATACCTTGCTTTTATCCGATAATGGGACAGCGGGGACGGCTCTGATATTCACGGAACTGTTTCCAGCTCCCATGTCTACCAGACATCTCAAGTTTCGGTGGGGGCCGATCCTAATGGAGGCATAAGGCCCCCTCTGATCTATAGGTACTTGTACCACTCCCGCTGTCTCATTTCGGCCTCCTCAGGACATATCACTTGTGTTATCCTGGAAGTCGTCATTATAGTATACCCCTTCCCCACATCCTTCGCCCTGGCATACACCTTGTACTTGTGTTGTTTGCCGTGGCTGATACAGTAGATTGGGGGGAGGCGGGGCCGGCCAGGGAACATCCCCTCTTGCTTGTCCGTCAAAGGCATTGGGTTGAGGGGGTTTAAACATTCTATTGTCTTGGTTGCCGTACCCACCAGTCCCATTTCCTGGGGCAAATGTTGTCTGTGAAGGGGGCCGTACGCCCCTTCCTCTCCCACCACTCTGGGGACACTGGGATTTCCAGTGTCCGGGTCTCTTGCAGAAGGCACATACATCTTGGGGTAGCCCATCCCTCCTCCCATATAGCGCACCTCCTTGCACTGTACCTCTACCTGTCCCTTGGCCCCCTATCATGTTGCTACTATAGCCCTGTGACGGGCCGTTATTATTGTAGTTATACCTACCTTGGGGCCCTTGATGCAACTGTTGCATCAACACTTTGGTTTTTAGATCCTTCTCTTGTCGTGCCTTTTGTTGTCCCTTTACTCTTTCCCCTCTTTCACAATACCTGGCCATTTCGAGGAGATCCCGGGGGTTTCTAGTCATCCACGTACTTTCTGCCTTCCTAATGTTCTCCTGGATTGGCCCGTGGAGCCCTTCTATAAAGTTGTGGCAAAGTACCGTTGGCCCGTCTCAGACCCTATCTCTAGCCCATTGTGTGCTTTAAATGCTGCTTCGTAACGCAGGAAGTACTGTGCTACTTCCTCACTTGCGCCCTGTATCACAGCAGACAGTTTCTCCACATTCACATCAAATGGGGGTAATACCTTTTCTAGAGCCCTCAGGACTGCCATGCCATGCCCCCTTAGGGGTTCGGGATATTCCTCATGCAGTTTCCTATTTTTACTCGCCTCCATTACATCTTTCCATTTTATTGTATCATTGTCTTTGGCACGAAAGGGGGTCCATATTTCCTCTGGGACAATAGCTAACAATATGTTATCTACATCCTCTACAGTAAATAACCCGGGTCTGAATAGCTTTCCTACTTCTTTGTAGAATCCTGCCGGGTCTATACGGGGGTCGGGGATGGACTTGGTGATATGCATCAATTCTATTCGAGATAAGGGGACATACACATAGGTGCGCATTATGTTACCAGTAACTGCATCTATGGTGGGTTGACACTCTCTCATTGGCATTGATAGTAACTGTTCCGTGTTTGTTTGTTCACTTACAAGGGCCTGCACTGGTGATGAAGCAGAGGACTGGTGACTAAGGTTTTTCTCTTTTATTTTTTTATAATCTTTTAACAGTTTCTCCACCTTAGCCATTCTCCATTCTTCCGCCCCAGAATCATCCACTCTTATATTAGGTAGCAGTTTCTTATCCAATTCCGTCTTAATCCTATTCCACTGGGACACATATCTAGGCTCCTTTTCCTCTTCTATATCATCCACCCTAATAAGAAGATATTTAATTACGTTTACTTGTATAGGCCAGCCAAGGCCCTCCATCAGACTCACCAGGGTGGACATGGACTGCGAGTGTATGGATGCTATCATACGATTAGCTACGTTTTGGCCCGCCTGGTCTGCATCTTTGAGTTTATCCTCTCTTTCCCTCACCTCTCTTTCCCATGCCCTCTTTTCCTTCTCCCATTCAACACCGCCCCTTATGACTTCCGCTATTATGTCGGACATACATCCCCATAACTGAACACTGGACGCAGTCACTGGTAGTAACGCAACAGCGTCCTGATATGCTGAGGGGAGATCTGCAGTACTCTGTCCTCTCAATTTACAGTTACCTTCATGAAAGGTATATAGTTTAGTGGCCACTGTCCTAAATTCCAAAGGTGTCAAACGCCCCAATTGGTCCCGTAGGCTGTCATTGAGGGGTGTGCCATACAGCCCGGTCATAAGGATTTGCAAGTCTCCATCTCTATCCTTTTCTACAGTAGTCGTTCTCCTATGGTCTATCAACCTATCTGGGTCTCCATACTTCATTGGGAATTCCGCCCTCTCACCCTCACCTTCTCTCGGAGGAGCCGTAGCCCCTGGAAATAACAATTCAGTCGTTGTTTGTTCTGCTTCTAGTCCTATCACATCTTCATACCGAGGCGCCGGCAAGGCAGGATACATACCCCCGCTATTCTTAATCATCATACGTCTATCCAACTGGTCTAGTTTCTCATCCTTCTCTTTTATCTCTAGGTCACGTAATTTTTGATGTACTGTTCTCTTCTGCCCCTTTGCCTTTTGTTTGTTCTGAGCATTGCGCCTGTGCATTGCTTCTACCCTCCATAGTCGTATAGCCTCAAACTGTGTGGGTCTGACCCGTCTTTTTACTAATTCTATTTCTACTTTGGATATGCGGTCCACATCAAAGGACCCGGTGTCTGGCCATTTATGCTCAATCGAATCTTTTGTATATTCAGACCACTCCCTTAAGAACAATGTTGAATTCAATCCATGTTTAATCAACATATCAAATGCAGGGGTTCCTTCAAGAGGGGCATAGTGTCTCTTGCCTATACCACTCTTGCTGGAAGCCGCTTGACCCATTTTGTTGGTATACCGCAATTGCCTAAAAACACTCACCTTTCCCAAATGTGCATTAATAGGCTAACATTAACAGTACATCCTCCTGACATATATCGCCATACCAATATCAATACATCACCGTTTCATCATTATTATTACATAGACGGACATACCACCGTCCTCTTCATAAACCCTAAATCGTTATTTCCTTATTCCATCATGCATCCATCCATACCATTTACCTTAAGGGTCCCGCCAGAGTGTTCCGGACCCGAAGAGCGACAGCCTGCTGTTCCACCGCCGACGGAGCCGGAAAAACAAGGATGACGCGTTGGTTGCAATCAAAGGTGCGGATTCAGTTGTTGGGGCCCCGTGATCAATTCCTTCTCCGGTTCCGCCGCAGCGTTCCTCACCCAGTGACGGACTGTCGCTCCTTCGCATCCCACTTCTGACACCAAAATTGTGGGTGCGATTTCTCGCCGTCACCATAACCAGTACAATGAGGGACCCTGCAATAACTCAGACAGAAAAGAGCCAAGTAAACATTACTTTATTAATGCACAAGCATTCGCGAATGGGCCGCAAGTTCAAACGTCTCGCAAAGCAAGTCGTCGAAGTGCCGCGCCTTCCTCTACACATCGTGCTCTTTTATACTTTTCTGTTTACATTGCCTTGCACATAGCACACGTCCACCCCAGGGCGGATCTCCAGTTGGAGTTTATCTGAAGTATCCAGTTGGAGTTTGACGAACAACCATTGCACATTTGTTATCGTGGTCTATCGTGGTTTCCTGTTATCCCGGTCTTCACATTCTTTCGTGCCCCTTTGTGCCCGTATCTCTGTGCTCGAGGCCATGCTTACTCATTCCTTCCCCCCACTCGTAGTCTGCAGATAGTTTTAGCAGGCTCAGCATGCTTCGACATACAGTGACCAAACACAATTCTTCTGTTAAAAACAAGTTCTTGCCGGGTCAGCAGGTCTTAAACGCCGCCGTATAAAAGAGAAGGCCTCTTCTTTTAGCAAAAAGTACATTCATTTAACGCATATGGTGATTAGTACAAACTCCAAGTGTGAGCACAACGTTACATATGCATGCGTACCTTCATCATGGTGCACATACACAGGGCAATGAACAGGCCTAAGACACACAATTCATTTGTATACATGAAGATGAACTTTTATGTTATTGACATTTTCTGGTGATGTTGATTCTGTCCTCCTTACTGGAGTTTGCCTGTATGTGCCTCACATTTCTATACATACACTTCATATGTATTATTTGTACTAACACACGTCTGTAGTAAGTCTTCAATTGTTAGCTATTTATTCCACAATTAACATCAGTTAAAATTCTGATAGGATTGAAGTTATTATTTAACAGGCCATATTATCAAATCAAAAAATTCTTTACTTCTATGGTGCATGGTGGCACCATTGCCTATGTGTATGTATGATTACGTTCCTGTATTAACAACAACACTCCAATATAATGTTTTGTTTAGATAAGTACATTTTTTAATACATTAAGTAGTTCATGATAGATCTCCCAATCACCCCTCACATCTTGTTACCAACAATATAAACAGAACACCTTGTAAAGACTTTTCATCAAAATTAAAGTAATATGTGATGTCATCGATTACATTTGTGATGTCACCTTTGATGTACTGGGTGTTAGTCTTACCAGTGCACAGTGGTGGCGCGAGTTATGGTTGCTTAGCTTAACATCATTGGCAAATTTCTGGGAGTTTTCGGTTTTACTTGTAACCATAATGTCTCTTTAAAAAAAGTTTTTTCATAGAATTTCATAGGTTTTTATTAGGGCAAATTGACCATAACGTCCCTTTAACAATGTTTTTTCACTGAATATACATATATACAACAGAATTGCTTGCTGTATAAATGCACGATTTCTACCTCCCCCGGGCCACTTTGGGCTACTTTGCCCACGTCAATTTGGGAAAAGCACACACATTTCCTTTTTATAGGCGGACCCCCTACTTTTGTCTGTGGCCCCCACTACACCCCCCCTAAATTTGATTCCTGGAGTCACTACTGTGGAAAGCAACAGATTTGTAAAAGCCCTCAAAGGTGTATAGATACCGCACTGAGAAAGTGTCGCTGGAAATGCCCGGCCAAGAGCAGCCGGTCCCATGGATTGGCCCAGGGGTAGGGTCATGGGGCATGGACCTAGCTAGGGGGTCAGTACTCCTCCTTTTCAGAATCCCTTTTTGTTGCGGCACCCTGCAAGAAATGAACGCACCCAGTCGCCCACCATCCCTGCAGCATTGGACCCAGTCATATGCAGCATCCAAACAATGTAATGTATGATTAATAAAGTGTCTTTTCTTCTGTCGCACGGGCAGTGGTCACACTAGCGACCAAGCTCATTGGCCAATTACAACTATGATGTAACACACCCCTCCAGTTACCCTCTGTGTGGTGAAAGGCAGGGGTGCATCTCAGACAAGAAATGTCACTTCCCCCAGACCGAAGAGGAGGAATGGCAGCCCAAGCCAGGGGTCACCCGCACAATCGTGAGTAGTCACGGTGGCAAATTAAATGGTTGTGAAGTTAAAGCCTAAGAAGAACAATCGCAACTCGCGGGAAGGCAGAACAACCAGGGCAACAAAGAGCCTGTGAAACTTCAATCGACAGGTCGCTTGTGGTGAAATGTGAAATAAAATGTGTTCCCAATTTTGACACTGTTGTAAAAATGTTAATAAACCTGCAGCCTTTTAATTCTTCACATATCAAATCTAGAGGCCTCTGTTATTTATGTCCAAAGCGCACTGGATCTGAAATCGAGAATTGGTTGCAGCAGCAGGAAAGTAGCTGAGTGTCAAGGTGTCCGGTTTTCCTTCGAAGCCTTGCATGTTACTTAAAGATGGCTGCTTCCTGGGCATAAAATAGATACATTCAGCAGGAAACTTCATACACGAGGCTGGAAATGGGCTGGGGATACAGGGCGATCTCCTGTATACCTTCTCCGGGAACTGCAGCACAGAACAGCTTCTCATCGGCACGGCCACCCGAGTTATGGGACTTTGCCACACCTACCACCATCAGACACCCAGCACTATGAAAGTGGCCAAAAGGTGATACAAAACAGTTTTATGCAGCATCCACATGAATAAAGAAAGAAAGAAATTTCCCGGTCTCAGGCAAGGATAGCATAAACAAAATGTAAGGTCTTAGGATAACCCACTTAAACGCCTTCAGTCTCCAGACTGCAGGGCGGAAGCACGAGGCAACAAGAGAGCAGGTATGAAGGAGCACAGTACGTCACGCTTCAGCCCATCGGGTGGTGGACTATGATCGTCTATGGAGCTGCGACGGAAGAGGTAAGAATAGAGCGAGAGCGGAGGAACACGGGGGATCTGCGTGGTGGAGTGTAATGCTCACCTGTGTTCCGGATCTTGTGGGGTGGTGTGTGGAAGTCCAGTGAAGGTCCCCCACCACTCCCACACCAATCCCAAATGGCGTTTATAGGGCACTTGTGGGATCCGCGCAGGAGGTGTGGGGCTGTTCTGATGTCCTCCTCCCTGTCTGGCAAACTGTGTTGGTTGCGAAGGCTCCCTGTAAGGCAAACGAGAGCATGAATTGGGTAGCCGTTGTGCACACCCTCCCCTGTTTTCCCCTTGATGAGAGTGTGTTTACCTTGGTGAGGGGTGAAGGCTGCCAGAAAGCTAACTTGGCCAAGTTACTTCACTGGGTCGAGCGGCGCAGTCGTGTTATGGTGAGGGATCTACAGCATTCAATGTTCCATTGTTTTGCCCTTGGAATGTCTATTTAATGTCCCAATGTTTTGTACTTGCAATGTCTACTAGTCCTAGAACTTGTGTCTGATGTCTTCTTCTTTGCTTGTTTCTTTCAGAGCAGCATCCGGATGCAGTTCCAGTCCAGCACAAGCTTCGGAGCAGCACAGTACGGAGCTTGAAGCAGTAAGGTAGAAATAAGTGTCTATAGCTCCAGTAATGCGGTGCTAGCCCTTGGGCAGATGCCCTTACTAATCACCGTCTTCCTTGGTGTAGGCATGTGAGTTGCAGAGCTGGATCCAGGGGTGCCAGGAGCCAGAAGAGATCAGACAGATAAGTGCTTATTTTCTTGTTTCTTCTTCTTCAGTTTCTTTTTCTCCAGGTGCTGGTCATAAAGTTCTAGAGGATGGGTGCTTGAGGATGGGTGGGGTTTACATAGCCTTACCCATCAAGATGGGTCCAAGATTTCCTGATCCATGAGTTTTCAAAATCTTGCATGATTACAGGTGAATGGGGTCCTTTGATCCAAAATGGCCTTCTTGGCACGCCGCTCGCGCACTGAACCTGTCCACGTCTCTGCATCAAGGACGACCATATGGGGGCCTTAAGGTGGGCTTGTCTGTGTCCCTTTGGGGGTGCTGCTGTGAGTGACTCTATTGTGGGTGTTGTGGGTAGCCCTGCTGGGGCCTGCAGCTCATGTCATGACAGGGAGAAGGGTACCGTGACGTGGAGCGGGAAGGAAATTGCAGGGGAATGCCACCTGAAAATGACCAGGGGAGCAGAAGGATAAAGAGCAACCTTGTGGGGGCGTCCTTTACCCCATTACTGGGCAGTCTGCTGCAACGTCGCTCTTTCAAAAGTAAGATAGGGGCCTACGTACTACCAAACACCAGGGAGCACACAGACATGATGGAGGAAAGTATCCCAAGAGCAGCTACTTCCCACATGAAGAAAGGTCTTGTAGTCAGGGAAATGTGCATTTTGTCAAAGAAATTCTTACAGAAAATCCATTATATTAACTAATGAGAAAATAAAAAAATACATTTCAATATGTTTGCGTTGATCATCATCCAGTTCTGAAAAGAAACTATTTAGCTCAATCACAACATTATAAATGTGCGACTGTACAGATGTTATAAAAAGAAAACAACTACAGCCCCAGATTTGTATCAATCCACGTATTTCCGGCCCCCAATGGCCTGTGTCAGGGTGTATCTTCACGAAAGATATATATATATTTTTTTGTAAATTTGTTTTTATTGGAAATTTTTCAAATGCATACAGCTTAATCATCAACCATGAATGCAGAAACAAACCCCCCCTCTCTCTGCCATCCCCCTCTCACCCCCAGCCTCCCTCTCCCCTCCATAACTATTCGGGATGGAAGCAATCAGCGAGCTTCTGTTTCTTGTAGCATGTGTCCTTAGGAAGAAGAATCCTGGCGGCTTGAAGTCTGTCATTTATAGGCCTCGAGGAAGGGCGCCCATTCAGTTTCTCTGTTAGGTAGGTGGTCGTGCAGGAGGCTAGTTATATTTTACATCTCGTACAGGTCTTTGGCTTTTCTTGCCCAGGTAGTCTCGGTTGGTATAGCGGGCAATTTCCAGCTGATCGTGATGCACGCCCTAGCCGCCAGTAATAGGAAGTGGGTTATGTGTGGAACCTTCCTCCATCGCTCTTCTTGCTGTTCCAGACCAAATAGGACTAGCTTGGGGTTTAGCTCTCTGGGGATCCCTTCAATCTTCCTAATCCACGCTAACACCTCCTTCCAGTATGCCTGGGAATCACATTCACTCCAGCACATAGGACTCGTTTGGGCGAACATTTTCGAGAGCCTCTTTGGATCGAATTGCCACCTGTGTAATCATTTTAGACCATGGAGTTTGTATTGGTCAGAGAGCGACGTCCTGTGTGCTGATCTGCATAGCACTGACCAAAGGTTATCTGTTATTGGGCCCATATCTGTTTCCCATCTTTTTCGGAGTCTCTCTGTTTTGCATTTCCTCGTATCGTTGATTGTCTTGTATAATTTTGAGATGAGACCCTTGGTGTGGGTCGATTCATTTAGAATTTTTCCAGGGGGGTGAGGTCTCTCATAAGGTTAGTATTTCATTCGCCGCTGACAGCGACTCTTTCAATTGGAGAAATTTGAATACATCCAGTGGCCCCATCTGCAGGCCAGCCTCTAGGTCTTCAATTGATATGCACCCCTTGGGTTTTATTAGCTGGCCCACCTTTTCGAGACCGGCTTCGTACCAATCCTGGAATCGTTGTGGCTGAGTTATGTAATTGCGAATCGGGGGGGGCTCAGATACAGCTCATAGGTGAAGGCCATGACGTAAGTCCCTTAATTTCCCCCTTCTGCCACCATAGCCGCAGGAGATATCCCATTGCAAAGTGTTCAATGACGCTTTTCGGGAATGAGTTCTTCGGCTCCCATAGCCACTCTCCCAAGGAAACCAGCCTCATTCTGTAGTTTTCGATTGATACCCATTGATTTTGCTTGTCTTGTCGTAGGTGTGGGAATATGGCCCTGAACTGGGCTGCCCGGTACTAAGTGTACATATCAGGGAGCCCTGTTCCTCCCTTTTCCTTTGGTTGGGTCAGGGTGGCGTATGAGATTCTCAGCTTTTTCCCTTCCCACAAGAATCTGAGGAATGATCTCTTTATCTCTGTAAAATGGAATTCTGGTGTGGCAATGGCGAGCATTTGGTATTGGTATAGTAACTTGGGGAGCACTACCATTTTTATGGCATTGAGCCGTCCTAGCCAGGATATTGTAAGTTTGGACCAACGCTCTAAGTCTTTAGTTATTTCTATCATCGGGGGGGGGGGGGCGCAAGTTAGAATCATAGAGTTTTTCTCTGGTCCTCGTGATATTGATTCCCAAGTATCGCAAAGTTTGCCGTGACGTTGGTATGCCTCCCACTATCGTTGAGTCGTTCCCCTGATGTTCCGGGGACTTGTAAAGAAAGAGTGTTGATTTGTCAGGGTTGACTTTGAGTCCGACCCATTTACCAAATTCTTGGATTGTCCGCAGGACTTTCGGGATATCATTTTGTGGGTTTGCCAAGTAGAGGAGGTTGTCGTCCGCAAACATTGCTAACTTGTATTCATTCTCCCCTATTGTTACCCCACATATTGTTTTTTCTCTCCTGATGTTGTTACTTAGGGGCTCGATGGATAGGGCATATAGAAGTGGAGAGAGGGGACATCTTTGCCTGTTTCCCCTGTATATGGCGAATTCTCTTGATGTAGCATTGTTGACGAACTCCCTTCCTGTTGGGTTCATTTATAAGGCTTTGATCCCTCTTATCAACATCTCCCCGAAGCCCATGTTCCTCAACACGCACCACAGGAACTCCCACTATACCCTGTTGGAGGCTTTCTCAGAGGCCATGCTTAGGAGGGCTTGGTTACCCTCGATGGTCCCTGTATGTTCCCTTAAGTTAAAGGTTTTTCGCATTGCATCCGCTCCTTGTCTGTCTTTTATGAAGCCCACCTGGTCAGGGTGAAGCAGGCAGGGCATGATGTCCTCCATCCCTGTCGCAATCACTCTGGTGTATATTTTAGCATCCGCATTCAGGAGCAATATTAGTCAGTAAGACTTGTGGGGTCCCTCCCTGCCTTGGGGATTACTACTATGTGCGCAGTTGAAAACGATGGGGGAGCATGGCCCGACTCGCTTAAAGAGTGAGGACATGTGGTGGGAGAGGTTTCCTGTGAACTGTTTGTAGAACCCCATGGTGAATCTGTCCTTCCCCGGTGCCCCTCCCTGCGGGAGTCTTTTGATTGCTGCCTCAACTTCTTCTGGGGTGATGTCCGAATCGAGGAGGGATTGTCCCGGTTCTTGTTCACCTCACCTCCCCATTATCATTGGTCTGGAAGTATTCGTCTATCTCTTTGCCCAGTTCTTGTGCATAAATATTGTCCCTCCATGGGGAGACATTGCATCTCCATGTTGTGTTTCTGCGCCCCAATCCCTCCGGCTCTAGGGATGTTTTTACCATATCATGGTCCAGCCAAGCTACCGGTCGTATAGTGCTGTTATGGACCCTGGACTGGTTTTCTTTGTCAATCAGCAAGTAGTCGATCCTAGAGAATGTGTCATGCACTTCTGACTTGAATGTGTAGCCCCGTTTCCCAGGATTGCAGTATCTCCAGGCATCAATCAGCCCCTCCATCTCTAGTGTAGCCTTAAATCTACCTGGGTCCTCCCTCGGGATGCTCTTGTTCATTATTCCTGTCTGTTGCCTATCCAATTGGGGGTCTGCCCATGCATTAAAGTCCCCTCCCAACAACACACAAAGAGACTAGGGGAGTTTAATGACCCAAGAGTTTATCCCCTAAGAGAACACCATAGACAATTAAATACTACAAAACTCTCTAGTCTCTGTATTTTCTCCTTATAGGCTAGACATTAAACAAACAGTTCATTGAACAAATAAAGAATTGTCCAGTTTCCTTATCCATATAATGTAAAATTATATTACATTTTATTACATTGTAATTCAACACAATGTGCACAATTCAATAAAACACATAAAAATACATAACATCAATTCATATCACAATTATCATTTCAAACACATTACAAAATGCCACAAACTGCATAAAAACACATATTATCCATAAAACTACTTTGCCAAATTGCTATAACATCTATAGTGCAAAACACCTCAACCAATGTTGTCTGGCAGATAAAGTGAACAAGGTATTTCTAGTCTCTTTATCTCCCCATAACTGAGATCAATTAAACAAATCCCTATATGCCATCAGGGTTCTAACATAATTTAATAATAAATTCAATCCACTGTTAATCAATACAGTGTCCTTTCAGCCCAACATGTTTCGTTCTTTATTTAATTATACATATTCCACGAGAACTTCTTCAGGGGATCAACAACATTTGGTTAATTAGCACACAATTTTGAAGTAGCGAAAACCACCACCACTATTGCAGCTTATAGGTCCAGACCCTATAGGAGAAAACACAGATATATAGCTGTCATTAATACTGCTATAACACATATCCTTACCACATAGGTCTTTGAATAAACCCGGGAAGCGCTTACAGGTATTTTAAAAATGAATACTTCATTAACCGGTACCGTGTGGGTGTCTTCACAAATAGACCACAACCTAATGTGATACATGACTTATGGTCAGGGAGTCCACAAAAACTGTGTGTGTTACAAAAAACGTTTTGTGTCAATCACTCACACACATTTATTTACAATAAGGCCATATGCACAGACTAAATTCACAATTACTTCTATTGGACATAACTTTCACTTCTACATTGCACTCTCCATTCATTTAAACCTAAAATAATGCAAAACACCTACATATGCCTTAGGTATTAGTCCTCACTACCTTTGGCAACACTTAATCCAGTGCATAGCCCCTTTCACTAGAAAAAAACGGTTTCAATCACACCTCATATGCACTCAGTGTTGCATATATCTCATACCATGTCAATTTATCACAAGGGCTTCAAAGCGTTATAACATCCAATCTTGGAAATGCCCGCCTAGTCCACTGGTACGGCATTCTGTTTGTCAAAATCTCTTCTCATCCGCCTATCCTGCTCAGTGCTGGAAAACGTGCCCTCTAAGTGAGAAAAAGAAACACAGGCCCAACGTCAGTAATCTGACCTTTAAAACAACAAAATGGGTCTTGTGTCCAGTTTACATAGCCCCTATCCTTAAAATATTCTTACTGTTTACAAACAATAACTTACTGTGTTCACGGCAGTGACTAACCCGTCAGCAGTAGAAATCCCCCTGTTGAAGTCCCCTCCCATCATGATCAAGTCTTCCCCCCTCACCTTCAGGGATGCTAGAGCTCCTTCATTCAATGGACCCTGCCCTTGATTGGGCGTGTACACTCCTGTGAGTGCTATTTGGGCGGTTTCCCATTTGCCTCTGATTATAAGGCGCCTGCCTTCTAGTGAGGGCTCCACCGCCTGAATCTCTTGTTGAGGAGAATTCCCACTCCCCCTTTTTTGCGCTCTCCCGATGCCCAGAATGTTTGTCCCACTGTTTTTCCCCTTCCCCTTTGTTCCTCTCCCGCCTTGAGTCTCTTCTCTTGTATGAACAGCACATCGAGCTCCGCCCTCTCAAACTCTCTCACCAGTAGGGATCTTTTAGTAGGTGAGTTGAGCCCCTTCACGTTCAGAGTGCCCACCCTTAGGGTAGCTCCTCCCAGATGGGCATTGGAGCTTTTTGTTTCCCCTAGGTTGGATCCTATTCCTCCGGGTAGTAGAGCACATTTTGCCCTACATATTGCTTAGTCCTCCCAGGATTCCGTGCCTCCCTCTTAATTTTGCTAAGCCGCTTGCTCACCCTTTCCATTCCTCCCACTGCGTTAACCATAACTGATCCCCGTTTGGGAAACCTCCCCCTAACACTGGGGCCCGGACCCCTGGTTTGGTTTCCCGTCCTTGCTTGTCACCCCCCTCGCTTAACCGTATAACTAATTAAACTTGTCAACTGAACCTTTGCCCTTGTTGATGGCTCAGTTCTTTGAGTTGGAGACGCCCATTCAAAACTGAGGGCCAGCAAGATTTAACCCCCCCCCAGCCTCAACAAGGGTGATTTCTGACTCTACTATACCTCTTTTACCTTGTTCGCGTGTGTTGCCAATTGTGCAGCTTGCTTGGTTGGTGCAGGTCTGTGTGACGTGGTGCATTTGGGGCCATCTTTGTATGGCTTCTCATGGGGGTTTCGCTGGCGAGATTGGACTCGGTTTAAAGTATTTTCGACCTCCCTTGCTTCTCTTCTGCCTCTGTGACACTTCTGATCTCTCGCTCCTCTGTGTTGACTGCGAACTCGAGGGGCCTACGGGCCCCCTGTCATCATTTTGATTCTCCAGGCTGTGCAGGACTTGTATTGCTTCCTCAGGGGTTGTGACCCTATAATCTTCTCCTTTGTGTTCGAAGGTCAAGTCGAATGGATAGCCCCATCTGTATCGGATTGATTGGTCAGTGAGCCACGTGGTTAGGGATCTGCATGCTCTCCTCCTCGCCAGCGTGAAGCTTGATAGATCTTGAAATTTTTTTATTTGAGAGCCTTGGAAAGCAATTTCCTGTTTCTGCTTAGCCCGGGCTAGGATCTCCGTCTTTTCTTTGTATCTCAGAAATTTGACTACAACTGAGCGGGGCCCTTTACCAAATGCCCTGCCTCCTCTGTGGGCTCTTTCAATGCAAACTTCTTTCACCCCCTCATCTTCAAAAACTTGGTTGATTATGTCTTGGACAGTTTTTTCCACTTGCTGAGAGGTTTCTCCATCCTTCTCCTTTAGACCCAGTATTCTCAGGTTCAGTTTCCTTTCTCTGTTTTCCATGTCGTCAATTTTGAGTGCCAGTTCCTCCTCTTTTAGTTCAATATCTGTCATTCCGGCATTCAAGTTCATTTCCATTACGTCCTCATTGGTTTGATTGTGCTGGAGATTTTCAACCTTCCCTTCAATAATGTCCACTTTTCCACATATTTCTGATATGGAGGTTTGGATGTCTGATCGCAGTGCTTTTATTTCCACCAGGATTCCTGCGATGTCGATTTTGGTGGCTACTGTGGCCATTTTGTCTGATGTCTGTACCGTGGTTCATTGGACACTTGTTGCTGTTCTCCGATATTGCTGCAGCTTTTTGATGCCCCCCTCTGTGGGCATGTGAAAGTCACTGACTTCCTCCACTCTGATTGCTAGTCCAGAGCTTTGTGCTGATCCAGTTACCCCTCTAGTGCCGTGATCCCGTGCTCCATCCGGCTCCAGTTATTATTTTTGGGTTGCTGGCAGGGTGTTGTTTCCAGCTGGCTTTTCTTTCTGTGCCTCTATCCCGAGTAGTTCACAACAATCAGGCAGCTTGGTGGTGTCTAGGATTGGCCCCTGTGCCCCATCTATCTCCCCCTTTGCCTCTGGGGAGTTGCATTGCTTGGTGCCCCTTTTTGCCACCTCTATGCTGCCTCTTTCTTCTCTGGCTTGCCCCCTGCCGCCGAGGCACTCACAGCCCCTATCCTCCCTGAGCCTTTTGTAAATTTGGGGCTTCGCAGTCAAAGTGGGGTCCCCCTCACTGTTCATGGTCTCCCTGTTGTCTAGGGCTCTCAGAATCCGGGCTCCTGTGTCTCCGTGCTAACTTCTGCCATGGTTCTCCCACAGCGTTTTCAGCCTCCCCTCCCTGCTTTGGGCTTAGCTCCAGGTGTGGCTTGTGCGCTATTCTTCTCTGTGTGTCACTTTAATGTGTGTGCCCTACGCAGGTTGTCAGCTCTACACCCCACTCTCTATCGTGCCTGGGCTTGGGTCTGCATACGCTCTACGGGGGCCCCTCCGTGCCACCAGCACCTGGGAGCTGCTGTCTCAGATCCGCTGTGGGTCTGCTTTCGGGGCGCACTAACCTTCTCCTTGGCGTGGATCTCTCTGCCCTCGCTCTGTCACCTCCCGTTAGGATGCCACGGGGGTCTCCACTGCTTGAGCCGTCCTCACTGGATCTCCCCCTGGTCTTCCTTCCTGCAGCGCTGGTCCAGCGCCGTCTGCACCACTCTCTCTGCCCGGAGCTGATGTGGACCTCTCCATGCCGTCTTCTGGGTTCTCCTGCGAGGCAGTCTCCCGCAAGCTGCTCAGGTCTGCTGCGGCTCCAAGGGTTTCTCCGGGCTGATTCTTCTACGCCTCACCATGATCCCGGCCGGGTCTCAGGATTCTCCACTGGAGGCCGGAGCCTCTCCGCGGCATGTTCATCAAGATTACTGGTTCGTTGCGGGCTGGATCAACTGCCTTATGCGTCTGCCATTTTTTCTTTTTTTTTTTGGATCTTTGCTGGCAGGGATGGGCAGCTTCACAAGTTTGTCATTAACAACTCGTTTCTTCTTCTTTTTTGGCCTGTTTCTCTCCTGCTTTGGTTTTCTCTTCTATTTGCAGGTATTTCTCACTGCTTTTTATCCTTGGGTCTGCTCTAACTCATCGCAAATGTCTCCTCGAGGCTGGGCACCGAACTTTAGGTGGCCATTGCCCTCAGCGCCCCCTGGTGGTCTCCATGAAAGATATTTTAGAAGACATTTTGCCCCATTTAAACAGCACCACCAGCATTCTACATTTCAGATGGTAAAGCTCAATTTCAGGCTTGGTAAGCGCAATCACAGGGCAATTTCTAACCAACTTGGTGCCCAGGGCGAAACACTAGAATGCTACGGTGTGACCAGCGGGGTCTGAGAGCCCACTGGCCCTGTGTTGAAGACATTTTGTTCGTACCACCTCACTTGTATTTCACAAGGGGCAATACTAGACTAACTATATTAATTATTTTCTGATAGAAGGTTATCAATCAAGATGGACAGTCTGGTAAGCTCCTATTGTAATCTTTCAAAATACCTCTTTGAGAGTCGGAATGGGGGACAAATAGCACCAATGAGTGTTCCTGTCTTCTTTGCATTACATCACAGAACATTTCAGAAATATAACAGTCAGAGATCTCTATATTGGATAAACAAGTCTGTGATAAATGGGTTGGATGTGTTAATCTCTAAATACATAACAGACACATGGCTTGGTGCTCACATCAATGTTCACAGCACTCACCCTAACATTAAAATGTTTGTAACCATGAACCATACATAGTCATTCGGACAGCTTTCACTGTTGGTTGCGAGTATAACATAGCTGTAACATCATCAGCCACCCAAATGGGGTACAAGGACTCTTTTGCTTCTCTTTTCTGGAGAATTGTAGATGACGAGGGGCTGGTTCTCAGTGTGAGCATAACCAGCCCCCAATACAGAAACATCTTTAGGGAATTATATCTATAGACTGGAAAGGATACCTCATAACAGACACCCAATAAACACTGCACAAAAAGGATACACAGAAAGCAGTGTACCTCTTACAAACCTTAGCCTGACCAGTAATAAACTGATGAAGCGTTTTTAACAAAAGCAGCGTCTAATCAGGGTCGGATTGGCCCCTTGGCCTGTGGCCGGGCCGAAATCGTCGCTGGGGATTGGGGGCCAGTTTCTGGCTAGGCCTGGGCCGGTTTGGAAGAAGAAAAAGTATTTAAAAAAATATATTTTTTTTCAAAAATATATTTTTTTCTCAAAAAAGCCTTTCATCCTTCTTAGGTTGATAAATGAGTACCAACACAGGTTGGGTGATATTGTATGCATATTTGTTCTATAAAAAAGAACTTAAGCGTAAGAGCTATACAATAACATATTATCTATCATTTGGCCTTGGACATCTGCTTGGATTCAAAGTAATTTAGTGTACTTAGGAGCAATCCTATTTGAAGTCACTTCCTGTTTTGTCAAGGGGTGAAGGGTCGTGTTTCATCGCTTCCCGGGATGTCACTTTGGGGTGGGGTCAAATGACATCACTTCTTGTGATGTCATCAGAGGTTAAGGGCCGTGAGGCAAGGGGTGGGCCACTTTTTTCAGACGAGGGGTGGGCCACTTTTTTTGGGGTGACCGGGCCTATTTCTTCTCCCAGTCCGACCCTGCGTCTAATGCATGGTAAAGGGTCCACAGTCCCTCAGCCACTACCACCTGACGCTTACGCAGGCCTAAGGGATTATTCCTGCAAAAAAGAGCAGGCCCATACTTTATCTAACAGAACTGGCATTAGCATCTCTTATTATTGCTGGCCTGCAGCTAGTGAAAATCATGGTGTGGCAGTGTAGAAAAGGCGTTTGGCATACAGGATGTACAATTTGAGGCAACTTCTTTGATTACTTGATTTGTTTAAGTGTAGGCACAGTATGGCATACTCGTCAGAGCCACATACACACAACGTCCCAGTTTGCTATTGTTTGGACATGGGACGCATCAGACAAAAACAGGCTGTTATATAGAAGACTACTACATAGACGCCATTAACCAACAGGGTGGTGACTTGTGCAGCGCACAAATCATTGCTGCACTCATATCACTGCTGCCTTCATGATGACACACAATGAACCCTGCTTTCTGAATCAAGGTGCCAAGTCACATTGAGGTGCCATCTGGTGTGCCCTAGGCAGTGGTCAGCTTGTTAAGAAAATGAAAAGACCTTTGACGCTGAGCGGTTGTATTAAGTCCATGTCCCAAAGCAGCCACTATAATACTTGAGCAAGACAATTACAATTAACCTTCCCAGGCAGGCACCATATGTAACTAAAAATAAACCAAAAAAACGTTTTGGTTTGTCAAATAAAAAGACTTGAAAATAAAGAACATAGTTGAAAACTTTTTCTGTGTGGCACGTTAATTCTCTTGGAAGAATGCGTAGATTTGGGCAGCTAACTGATTCTTTGTTCTGGCCTTGTTCAGTTCTTAACACTGAAATGTTAAGCACATACTATGTAAAAACAATGGCTTGTTAAATGAGCCATCACTTACAAATTGCCCCCACTTGGAAGGATGTCAACACCAAGAGTGAGGGGCCCAGTGTGTGCCTGCAAAGCATCTCAGAGGCTGCTTCTGAATATGCATTCCTTTGTTTTTATCAAAGAAATGCTTGCATTTTTCACCAGCGAGCTCAGAGGCAGCCGTCTGGGTGGGCCACTTCCTGCGCCCCTCCCTGCCCTCAGCAATTTAGTTCTGCTCGCAGGGCAGTCGCCCCACTTCGCCCGCCCCAAGAAACGGGTCTGCGTAAATAACAGAAACCTGTACAGGAATTCAGGCAATGTGACAATCACATCAAACCACCAGTGCTTTATGTTAAATGAGAACCAGTGCACCAGGGGTATAGCAGGGGAGAAAAAGAGAACAAAGTTGCAAGTTACTGGCTATCCAATTGAGTAACGCACCGCATCAATTCTTCGCGTGCACACAGCACACCATTTCTCACTAGCCAAGACGTAAATTATCTCTAGCGAGTGAACATTTTTCACACTGGGTATAGACACGAATGTATGTCAGGTTCCTAATGGAAGTCAGCTGCAGGAAGAGCGCCTGCCTCTAACAGAATTGATTAGACCACACTAGAGTACAGCCGCCAGTGTAGCTACCGTACACTGCATAACGAGCATGGCCACATGAGGGCATGCTGTGTAGTCTAAGTTGACAGTAAAGCACAAGATAAGTCAGTGTTGGTCTGCGATTGGCAGATAAAGAGGAATGCCTGCTGACATTTCTCAAGCTATCAGAGGTCGAGTTTATTCAGTGAGTAGAGGCACTGGGACGTTTGATACATTTGGGAATTATGTGCTCAGATTGGTTACGTGTACAACATCGGGCCACCACTTTTATGAATGATGCATTTCCCTTTTAATCTGTGGATTGTGCCTACTGCCACTCGCCTGAGGTGAGATAGAAGACCACACAACACACATCAGGACCACCCTACAGTCACTCTCCCTGACTTTTCCTACTGTTATCGCCAGTTTTGCATCAATTGAAGGGTTTTTACATCCACTTCCTGTGATTTCATCCGGAACAAGGGTTGTGTGATGTCACTATTTGTAATGTCATCACAGGCAAAGGTTACATGCTTTCACTTCCGGTGATGTTATAAGCTGCTCAGTGCCATGTGATACCATCCGTGTGGCCGCTCCGATTTTGTGGAATTGACACTAGTGGCTGCTACTCATTACCTCCATGTCCCTCTTCCTCGTCCCAGTACACATCTTTATTATTCATTTATTTATTGTTCGCTTGTTTGGCACTTATACAGCAAGTACATACTGTTTCAAAGCACCCACAGGGCGAAAGGAGGGAACAAGGGAGTGATACATATTGAATACACAACAGAGGAGGTGAAAGGAAAAAAGGACAAACCTACTATGCCCTGTGAGTATTCAGAATGTGAAAGTGCAGCACGTCAATGAGGTATCAATGAGGTATCCTCCCTCCCACAGGAACCCTTCTTCTATTTCATTTTCCTTCCACCCTTGACCCCTTGTGTCATGCCCCTCCCTTGGGGATATAACTCCCCTAACCCCAGTTAAAAAATTACCTGCCCCGGGCAGGGACTTACCTTCACAGGATCCACTTCTTCCTCTCCCAGTGTAGCCAGAGGAGGCACTGGTACTTACCTGACTGTGGGCCTGCTGAGTTAAAACCCTGTGTATCTTCTCTGGGTCGATGCTCCTGGGACCCCTGCAGACGGAGGGGATCCCGGTTGATGGGACTCCTGGGGCCGCATCCCTGCCAGGCACTGGGCGCGGCCTGTGAGGAAGAATGTAGACGTTGAGTCACATCACATTTAGAACGGCAGCTCAGTGGAGTTGGGGCAGCCATTCTGGACTCAGGAGCATAATGGAGGGAACCCAGCAAAGCGGCTGCCCTTCCTTCAATGTGACTAGACTCTGGTTGTACCGGGGTGGGGGAAGGAGCTGGGGGAGGGCTCCCAGATCAGCCATGCTGACGGCCCGTCTTGATTATGCAGCTGGCTGCCATGCTTGCCACGCTCCTGTGATTACTTTAAAATGGGGCTGAATCTCTGGCTTCTGTGTTAGTACACCAAAATATTTTATCATGGGGAACCACACAAAGAAAAAGACGGATACAAAACCAAAACCTCCGTCCTCCTCTAGAGGCAAACATCAGCTTTGAGGTTATACAGCCCGCAGACGGGGAAGGGACAGGCCTCAGAAACAGCCGAAGCCCTGATAAGACCTGTTGGGAGATGCGTTAGGTGGTTTTGACGTCTATGGCTCTGCCAGTCCAAAGTTCCCTGGACCAATCAGACAGTAAGATGGGGGGGCTACTGTATCGAGCTGAAGACTGTCTCGACACCTTCAGGTATTGTCAGGACCCCTCCACCCAGAAACAGCATCAAGGAAAGAGCAATACAGCATCTTCTCAAGAAGGCAATTTAGGGAACCTGTTCAATGGTATTCCTGGTACCCAAACCAGAGGGCAAAGTTCAGGCTAATTATAGACTTGAAGACACTAAACCGCTCCATCATGATTTGCCATTTGAAATTGGAATGTCTTCAGAGGGTGATTGCGCTGATCCAGGAAGGGGATTTCCGGGCATCATTGGATCTACACAATGCCTATTTCCATGTACCGATATGGAAAAGACACCAACAGTTCCTGAGGTTCCTTGTAGGCGAGACGCAATTCGGCCGAAAACAGCTTGCAGCATCTTTACAAAGATCATGGGCCCAGTAGTGGAAACTCTTCATCTTCAAAGTGCCAAGGTTTTCCCCAACCTGGACGATCAGCTACTGAAGGCTTCATCCATGGAAGTGTTGAGCCATCATGTTCAGCTGACTTGGAGGACTCTGAAGGAGTTCGGGCGGCTCGTCATTTGGGGCACGTTTAATTTAGCCCCATTTCAGCATCCCCAATTTATCGATTCCTGATTTTGGACCCTATGGGGAGGGTCTTTCTGCCAATGGCAAGGCCATCCAATCTACAGAAGTCGCTCCGGTCTCTGTTGTCATCGAAGAGAATAGTGAGAGAGTTCCTCAGAACTCTGGGGCATATGGCTCCATGCATCTTTCTGGTACCTTGGGCCCGCCTCCATCTGAGACCATTGTTGTACAACCTACATCGTTTTTGGAAGGAGGAAGATCAGGATTTCGAATGATGGATTTAGATAACCTCATCCTTGAGGAGGAAATGACAGCGGTGGTTTCAACTGAACAACCTACTTAAGTGCTTCCCGCTGGCACAGCCCTGGCTGACCATTGTTACCAATGATACTAGCATGAAGGGCTGGGAGGTAGTACTGGGAACCAGCCACTTGAAGAAGAGTGGTCGGTCAGGGAGGCATCCCACTCTTCCAATTGGGGGTGCAGCTCATCAGCGCGGATCAGGCATTTGCCCCTGCCTTGAAGGGCAGAGCAGTTCTTCTACAAATGGTCAACACTACAACACTTTGCTATATTAACAAACAGGGGGGATGTCAATACAGAGCCCCGGGCCTGTTATGATATGATATGATAAGTCATTTGTAAAGCGCCTGTACACATGCTCAGAACTGACCAACCATACCTTAGATTTAGACGGAATGTCCTCACCTGGCTACGGACCAATGATACCTAACCTCACCTCCTCATGACCTAACTGATATCCGACTCACACCCATGACTGTTCTCCTTAAGGTTTTCTTTGCCTGATTATATTAACTGTATATGTTCTCTGTTATCACTTGTCTGTATCTTGGGTATATCCATTGGGACTATTCATCACTGCAAACATATGCTAGTATCGATGTTATCATTGCCTGTAACCTGTTTTCACACATGTATGTACCACTTAGCTCTGTAACTAAGCTTCTTAAGTTTCCTTGTAATGCTTGCGCCCAGCACCCGAGGGTTTTGGTTTGCGCCATATTAAATAAATAAACAAACAAACAAACAAACATGTGTTACTAGGCGCGACAAACAACCTAGGGTTTTGGGCAGAAAATAACTTTCTGTCCCTCAGGGCTGTTCATATCAGGGGCCTGGACAACATGGTAGCATACAGACTGAGCAGGGTCTTCCTGTGCAGGGAGTGGGAAATTCCGGAGAAAGCCTTCCTCTCCATTCGCAACAAGTTTGTGACACCTTGGATGGATCAGTTTGCTTCCCCCAGAACAAGAAAACCCTCAGGTTCGGTTTCCAATTCATGTGCCGAAAAGCACAGGGGACAGATGCAATGGTTATTCCTTGGCCGGAGGGCCTACTATATGCCTTTATGCCTGTCCCCTTGGTCCAACAGTATTATTGAAAATCAGGGAGACTGAAGTAGTTGTCATTCTGATTCTCCTGGAATTGGTGGTACCTCCTGTGTTTTTCCTTCCGAGATATCCAGTGCCGGTACCGAAAGCTCTGGGGTGGTTCAGTCCTGAGGGGTTTGGACATTTGAACGGGAGAAGCTTCAGAGAAGGGGGCTATCCCAAAGACTGGCAGAATGTATTCAAAGGGATACAACACTGTCTATTTTGAAGTCTTATTCCAGACATTTAGGGTATTTCAGGCCTAAGAAATGAGTTGATCTTGTGTGGACCTGAGTACTCTCCAGTTCCTCGAAGGAACTTTTGATGTGGGGTTAGCTTTTACTGCATGAAGGGCCCAGTGGGTGGCTTCTAGTGCTTTCCAGGTTTAACCGGGTCAGGACCTGCCGAGTGTTCCTTGCATCCAGGCTGCTGAAAGGTATCTCTCTACCTAGACCTGTAACTGCTTCTGGGTTACTCCCCTGGGACCGCCCTCTTGTTTTCAAAACCTTTTTCAAGTCTGCTCCCTTTGAGCCATTAGAGGAGGATTCCCTAAAGTTGTTGTCCTTTTTGGTGGCAATCAAGTCAGCCAGAATATTGGGGTAAATACGTGCTTTAACATGTAGACTTCCATATTCACTTATTCAGGACATCTTATTTCTTCGCTGAGACCCTTCTTTACCCCCCAAAGTTGTTTCTATATTCCACATGCCACAAGAGGTGGTTTTCTCTGCCTTCTTCCCCAACCCTGCGTCTCAGAAGGAGGTGGGCTGGAGCCATCTTGATGTTTGAAGGTCAGTACATATGTATTTGGAATGTTCCAGTCCCTTCAGAAAAGCTGATAGTCTCTTTGTCTCTTTTGGGGGGAATCGGCAGGGGTCCAGGGTATAATTCCCTACAATTAGAAGGTGGATGAGGGACACTATATCATTGGCCTATCAATCCACTGGTACTCCACCCCCCCCCCCCCCTCTGAGTCCAGGGAAGATTCACAGGGGCAAAGGCTCAGGGTGTGTCAATTGATGAACTTTGCAGGGTGGCCACTTAATCCATATCTATTTTTTTTTGCATGTCACTACTGCTTGAATCTTCACAGGGTGGGTGAAGGTGACTTCGGTTCTGACTGTCTGGGGGTTGGTATACAGTGAACCCTGAGTGTTCCTAGTGATGATGTTCATATAGTGGTGCTGGGTGGTGTGCATAGCCTTTTGGCTTGTGTGTGTCCCATTCACCACATTCAGTTGGTATACCTCATACATATGTACAGGGGTGAGGAAGAGGTTTGTGGAGGCGATGGGGAAATATTAACGGTAATCTTCATTATTGCTAATCCAACTCTTCCTTAGCCCAGTACTTATGTCTCGCCTCTCCCTCCTGACGTGGCTTAATGGGGCTATGACTTGGTTATGCTTATGTGGGGTAGGCCGGGCTTAGGGATACGTATATCTCCAAGGGAGGGGTGGGGCGCAAGGGGTCAAAGGTGGAAGGACAAAAAAATAGAAGAAGGGTTCCTGAGGGATGTGGGTCACCTCATAGATATGTACTGGGACGAGGGAAAGTTGGACTAGGAGTAATGAAGATTACCAGTAAGTAAACCCCACATTACCCTTTAGTCCCAGATCATTTCTCTTTCAAAGTTTTGTCATGGAATAGTATTGTAGGCAAAGTGAAGGTGAGGAGTTTGGCTGCGGGCAGGGTGTTGGGTGAGCATTTATTGCCTTCTTTTGCTCTGGGAAGAAAGTCGGCATGGCATTGAATTGTTTCCTTTTTTTAGTTTAGCCCATGGAGCTCATTTTCAATGGGGTGTCAAATTAATGGAAGCCGTAAAAGGCATTTTACGCCTTCCATTAGCGTCACACCCCATTTTCATTCATTTGTATGGCGAAGAGAAGGGACAGAACACAACTTATGTTTCTGCAGCCTCCCTTACTTTCCCCATACAAATGCCCCAGCATTTGCACTGGCATGCATTTCCATGCCATCTCAAATGCTGGGGTTCCCTATGGAGCCTGACTGCTTTATGTGCTAGCAGGCGGACTGCGTAGGGATCCATTGTAAACGCTGCCTACCATGCTTGCATGCAAGCAGCATTTACAATCACAATTAAACACTGCCTGCCATGTGCGTATTTCAGGTAGCGTTCAGTTTTGATTGTAAACCCTACCTCCCATGCGTGTACATGGTAGTCAGCGTTGACACATTTGCACGGCACAGTGCAAATGTGCAAAGCAGAAGGCGGCGCACACGCATGTACACTGCCTTATGCGCACTCTGCAGGACAAATGACCAAACTTTGGTGGCGGGGAGTCACCTATGTGTATGTCTACATGTAACGACTCCTCTCTGCCAAATTATGCAATGGAGCAATATTATCTCCCATGTGTTGGACAAAGGAGTTGATTTACCTTAGTTATTGTTATATTCTTGCCATCTGTGGGGATCCATGCTGTGACGTCCTGAAACGTCTTGCAATTTGAAGAAATGTAATTCAGCTCATGTGTATCCCTGGTCGACAAGAGTCGTGCTTGTTAATGGTGCAAAGCTGGTTTGTGTAGCTACAACCTCCTCCTAGAAGTGAGTGAGCAAAGAGAGCTACAAAGTGCCTGTACATGTGTGGAAATTAAACTGCACTCTGGAATTAACCAACGGTTGCTCTGGTGGAAGCCATGCTACTAACTGGGACATACCTGGATGTAAGAGCCCAAAGCATTGATACGGGGCTGCTAGAAAAACAGCCTCACTGCCAGTGATGTACCAGAATGTTGCCAAGTGTCCACCATTACACTTTCTTTTCACTGTGCACCAGGGAGGAGGGCACCACTGAAGAGGAACTGCCTCCTCTGTGGTGTACGTGTGTGTGTATTACTCTTTTTTTGGGGGGGGGGGCATACACTTGAGAGCCGAGCCAAGTAGAACAAGTGGTGAATAGTATGAACACCAGAGTGTGACTAGACAAAGGTCACATGTCGTTAATAATATGCACCACTAGGGGCACTATTGAGTACCACAATAAGGTCGCACCAGGGTAGATGTGCTTTAGACACCCTCGGATCGGTCAACACATTCACAGTGGTTCAAAGTAATTTTCAGCCAGAAATATACTCATACCGTGGTGCATATATTTGCCTCCCTGGCTCCCTCCTTGCCTGCATTCTGCAACGACTCCTTTGCCACTGGCTCCTTCCCCTCAAACACTCCCTTGTGCATCTCCTCCTAAAAAAGCCGTCTGCGGACACTTCCTGCCCAGCTAACTACCACCCTATCTCCATTACCCCCTTCTTGGGCAAACCCCTGGAGAAGATGTTCATCACCCAACTAATGCATCACACTGAATCTGTTGGCTGTCTCCACTACCACCAACATGGCTTCAGAGCAGCCAGAGGCACAGAAACTGTGCAGATTTTCTCTTAAACCTCAACTCCAACTCTCTTTCCGTTCTCATCCTCCTCGATCTGTCCACTGTCTTTGACACTGTCAATCATGCCACCCTCATAAATCAACTCCGTGATACCCGTGGCATCACGGACCGAGCACTGGGCTGGTTGACCTCTTTCATTTCAGATCGGCCCTCCCAGGTTCAACTGGGCCCTTTTCTCTCCTCTACCTCACTCTATCTCTCGCCGTGGCTTTTCAACATTTACATTGCCGCTCTTGCCCACTTGATATTCACTTTCTCTCCTCATATCCAGTTTTATGCTGTTGACTCACAGCTGTCCTTTAAGCTTCCCTCCTCTACCTCCTCTCCTTCCTCTCTCACTCCTGACTGAATGACTGCTATTCAGG
Organism: Ambystoma mexicanum; assembly: GCF_040938575.1. NCBI lineage: Eukaryota > Metazoa > Chordata > Amphibia > Caudata > Ambystomatidae > Ambystoma > Ambystoma mexicanum. The sequence continues at coordinate 783,566,911 of NC_090921.1, read as the reverse complement.
CATGGTGTGCTGCTAATGATCTCCCCCTTAATGCCAGTAAGATTGAAATCCTCCTCATTGGGACTACTGCACCTTCTTTCCCTCCCACTCTCTGGCTGCCCTCCTTGGTCCCCCTCCCCCTTGTGTGAAGCAAAAAACCTGGGTGTCATCTTCAACTCCACTTTTCCCTTCTCACCTCATATCGCTGACCTTGCCAAGAAGGCCAACTTTCAGCTTCATCTCCTCAGAGGCATTCTCCTTTTCTTCACCTTCCCCCAGAAATTCAATGTCTCCAGAGCTCTGGTTCTCTCCAGGCTGGACTACTTCAACAGCGTCTTCCTCAATCTGCCTCTTTCCACCCTCTGCCCTCTTCACCTAATCCAGAATAGGACTGCAAGACTTATCCTTGGGCTCAAGCCCAGAGACCGCATTCCCTCCAGCCCTAAAATCTCTCTATTGGATCCCGGTGGCTGTGAGGAACAAATTCAAGACCATTTGCATCATCCATAAGGCTTTCTGGGGCCTGTGACCTGGCTCCATCCAACTCTATCTCCCAAAAGGCCTCCCTTCAAGAGTCCTTCAGTCCTCTAGCTCCAACTCTCTGCCGATCATATATTTCTCCAAGCAGATAGTGGGGGTAGATCTCTTTCTTCAGCAGGAGCCTCCATCTGGAATGGCCTCCCTGCCTCTCTCAGACTTGAGCCGAATCTTCTTATGTTCCGGAAGCTCCTCAAGACTTTCCTTTTCTCCTCCTTCCCTCTCTGCCTCTCTGCCTCCTTTGCTAATTCCCCACTGTTGCTGCGACTGGTTCCCAGCTCCTTATGAGTCTTACAGGGGCCAGGCCCTCCTCGACCAGTCTCCCCTAGACCCCCTATAACCAGCACTTGCTCTCGGGCACCCTTCCCTGACCAGCCACTGAGTCTGGTCCGCCCCCGCCCCTGCACTAGTTGACCCACACCCCTGGTTCCCCGGGCACTTGCCCTCCTGGGCTCCCTCTAGCACTTGCCCAGTCCCTTGGGCTTCCTCCCTCCTGCACTCCTACCTCTCACCCTTCCCTTATCCCATCCTTTCTCCCTGACCTGCCTCCTCCCCTTGCACTGTTACTGCACTTACACGATCCGAATGTCACAAAGTCTAGTAGAACCATTATTGTTGTTTTCTCCTATGCCTCCCCCCCCCCCCCGTACCTCCTTTGTCTTGCGGTGCCTGAAACACCTTTCCCTGTAAAGGCACAATATAAAGGCTCAATAAATAAAAGAAAAACGTGTTAATGTTATTGTTACTTTTTCATGGTTGTAGTATTATAACATTCTATTTTTGATAGGTCACTATTTATATATTAGTCATATGGTAACTAACATTAAAAAGCTATTTTTGTACAATACTGTATGTCTGTTAGGGTAACATGAGTTCTTTTTAGTTGATTTGTCTTTTTTTAGCAAGTATTATAATTTTTATTAAAACACAGCATGCTGCTTGGGCACCTCTAGGTTTTCATAGTTATATTTAAACTAGCTGCCCACTTGGCTATTTTGGGTTGCAATCCTTATGGGACTAGTGGTGTGAAGCACCATGCTGACCACAGTGCTTCTCTGATTGGATTAGGAGCCTTCCCCAGCATCATGATTTGCAAATGGTCAGACAGCTACTAAGTAATGGTAATGGGTTATTTATAACACGGTTAATACCCAGAGGTTTCTAAGCGCGGACCCCGGGATCGAGCTTGTGTTGCTCTGCGTCATCTTGCTTCCAAGACGAGCGCGTTGCCCTGAGCTATCCTCCAGAGAACAAAGTAGGGTATGTCGGCCACACTTCAGCTTTCTCTGATATCCTGAGCCCCTTTGCCTGACAGCAGAGTAGTATCAAGGCCTGGTATTTCTGGGTGGCCCATGCCTGCGAAAGAGGACTTTTCTGGTGACCTTCTGCACATTCCCAGTAAACTACTGCTAACACACCCTGAAGGTCTCCGCAGGAAGGGAGACTTCCAAAAAACACCTCAGTTCTGCAGAGTTTAAGTTGTGAAAAGCCCCCAGATAAAGAGCTGGCTTCCTCATTGTGACTTGAGATTAATGTTGAGTTGTTGCGGTTGTCACCCTTCAGTGGAACCTGTGAGATTGTCTCAGAGAAGACCTTCTGCTGGCTGGACCTTTCCTTGACGTTGACCAACCGGACTAGTGTGGTTCCCCCCTCCCCCCACCCCACACCCCCACATGCATGCTAAAGGACTTTGACAGAAAGATGGAATGAGAGAGTTGCTGTGAGTAGAGGCCTTTCTTGAGTGCACTGTGACGATCGCCCACTTGCTCGCGGGGTCTTCACCAGTTGCCAATCCTGGAGCGCCTCTGGCCGGCCAGCTCTCTCGTTTCCACATTTTACCAACACTTGTAAGCAGGCAGAGAGCAGGATACAGCACATCGTTTCCTTTTTTCCTACATTGATAAATGCACCAATAAACAAAAAATAAAAAAACCTACTACAAAGGACTAGAGTGGAACACATTAAGCATGTAACAATGGATGTAACAACTGAGCAAACAATTCATGAGATCACCCGCTCCTCTACAAAGCAGGGAAGAGAGGCACAGATGGGGGCCACAAGTGGATCCCCTGAGATACCAATGGAGGAAGTTTACCGTGATTCGGTGATTTGTTGCTCCTACGTTTGACTCTCTAAGTTTGACACAAAGTGGCAGCTCCCCCCAGGACTCTGGTAGAGGCAGGGCACTCATTGGAGGTCAAACTAAGGATTGCATGGACCCAGTTGGGAGTAGAACCTTCACCAGAAGAGAAGCCATGATCTCTGTGCGCCTCCCAAGAGGATCACGAACCTTAGGGATCGAGAGCAGGTGCGGGTTCCACAAAATGTTGCACCATATAGGTGCAAATGGAAGGTCCCAGGGCTGCACCCTGGAAGCAGTCAGGCACAGAGGCTACTCTCTCTCCCATGACCTCATTCCAGACATGGTCATTAGCAATCTGTGTAGAGCCCTTAAGCCCCACAAAGCAATCTTCAGATGACTGTTCATGGATGCCTCCTTGGGTACATGCCCTGCCAACTTTACCTTTACCAGGTCCCCACCTGAAAAGAAGACGCATGTATTGCTTGATAACTATCATAATCATCCTTCATTCGCTCCTGATTGAAAACCATTTCTCACGTGCGTCCTGCACATTTAAGAGGGGCAACGTATCCATGTTACAATGATTGATAAGCCAGCACAGTTTGCATGACAAGGGCGTGTGCCTCCCACTCGTGATCTCAAATGGCGAAGTTCCTGTGGTAGAGTGAGTCATTATTCTATACATGAAAAGCATTTCCCCTATGGCATCTTGCATGCCATCTGACCCCCACACCCTTGCACGACTTCTATAGTGTCTGTGAATCAATGGAATTATTTAACCATACTGTTGTCCTGGGGCGGTAGAGTGTGGTGGTTTGATGTGAAATGCCCCTAGCTCTGTTGAATAGTGTATTTTCTTCTAAGGTGAGCTGTATCCATTGTCCAACATTTTAATCTCTGGGCACCACTCTCCAAGAGTAGGTCACAGAGGAATTCTGTTACAATGAAGCTGATGCTAGAACGAACACATTTTACTTTGGCCCATTTATAAAACATTGTTGATGAGTAAAATGCCAAACCTCCCTCCGGTGCACATTTACGAGAAAGGCACACCAGACTGATTTCTAGCTTACACCAGTGGCTCTCGAGGATGCCCACTGGGGTCAGGAGGGCACACCAGGCCATAAGAGCATTGTCCACAAGGGTTTACAGGATATTGGTTCACACATATTTCACTGTGTGAGTCTATGGCAGGACACCAAAAGTCCATATGCACTACTCTTTTGATTTTGGTGATACCCAAGTGGCCCTAATGGCCCACCTGCTGAAGCCTGTCTCCAACGCCTTTAGGTGACACCACTTGATCTATTTTCCAAAAAATGCCAATCTGCACATATAGCCACGCCAGCATTGAGAAAATATAGTTACTCCAGTTCCAAGACTTGGAGGAGACCGCGTCATTTGATGGAGGTGCGTGACACTTGCTTGAACACCTTCCAGCCATTTTCTCTTGTTATGCGTCCCACAGTGATTGCTGGAATGTCATCAATGGCCATAAAATTTGTGGAACCTCACTGAAAACCTGGCAAGTTAACACTTGCCACAACTCTGGACACAAAGACTGCTGTAAGTAGTTGCCGGAAGCCCTGCAATCAATGTGTAGCACAATGGAGGTGTCCCAGAAATATTGTCTGAAATGGTGTACACCCCATACACACACGAGAGTCTCTCTCTCAATGGCAGAGTGATTCATCTCTTGAGACTTCAGGGCGCTGGAAGCAAAATACACTGTAAATTCCCATGTTTCTTGTATCTGTCAGAAGACAACATCCAAACCCTTACTGCTGGTGTTCACAGTGAGGATTGTTCAGTTGTCCATTGAGAATAGATGCCGGGTAGGCACTTCAACCATTAACTATTTTGCTGTCATAAAAGCAATTTGCTGTTCTTCCCTTCAAATATAGCAACTTCTTTCCTTCATCGGCCTGTGAAGGGGTTCCACCACTTTGGTGTAATCCGGTGCACATTTGCATAAAACTCACAGAGTCCAAGGAATGAGAGCAGTTATTCTATTGTGAATCGTGCAGAAAGACCAGAATGTCGTTCTGGAAATAGACTATTACTCTGATGTTTCTAAAAAGATTGTCCATCGTCTGCTGGAAAACAGAGGTACTCGATGCCAAACCAATGGGTTTCCAGTAGAACAAACAAAGTGACAAATGTACATAGCTCTTTCAATGGCTGGGAGGGCTCTACCCATTCTATGTTGATCTCAAGTCAAGAGCAAAGAAGAATGACACATCCTTAATGTGGCTCCTCATCTACCCTAAATTGGACAAGGGGTGAATGTAAACCTTGATATTGTGGTTGAGGCTACACAGGTCGACACACATCCTGATGTCTTTCTGGTCAACTTTTCAGGCCACCACAATGGGTGCCAACCACTCCGTGGACTCGACCCTCTCTATGATTCCATTCCTACTCATGTCTTTGAGGAGAGAATCAAGCTTGTCTTGCAAGTCGAAGGGCTCTTTGCCCATACAGTATTCCGCTTATGTAGTGATTGAATTGTGTGCAAAGAGATGCTTGAAAACTATCAATATTTCAATAGTATCTGTGAACACTTCCATGAACGGCTTGATCATTGACCATAGATGACCCTGCGGTCTGGAAATTGTTCTTTTTCCAGCTCACACTCCAGTGTGTCCACATGTTGTGGTTGGGTTTGGGCATTTGATTTGTCAACCATGTGATGCTGGAAATCCATTGGAGGGACATGGCCTCCAGATCGTTGTCCTTTATTGCTTTATCATGTATATTCTGTCTTGTTTTCCGCACAGGAGTTCACGTGGGACTCCTGGCGGTGCGGCTCTTCCTCTTTTTGGTTTGGTGAAAAGACCTTTGGGATAACTTTATGGAACCCATGGGTGGGAGTACGACCCTGTACTCCTGGTGTATGTTTTTGTGGAACCTGTGTATGGCCCACAGAGCAGGGTATGGACTGGTGGCAGCTCCATGTTGAATTTGACAGGTGCTCTGAGCATCCTCCATTTCGGGGATACCCAGACCCTGCCATTGGAATCAGTTGATTCCTGATAGGAAACAAGATGGCCCCTGTGGCCTCTTGCTTTCTAGCACCTGTTACCTTATTTTCCCAAAGTCCCGGGAAACCCTGACTCTGTCCCTTCCCCCTGACTGGCTGTTGGGTGGAAGTTCCATATATGGTAGTGTGGGAAAGTCCAGGCCAGACTGGCTGGAGCCTTCCCAATGACTTTATGTTGTGGGTATGCCCGTGGAATGGGACCTGGGTGAATGGAGTGTGTGACGTATACGCATTTCATTTTATGGGTGTCTAGTATCAGGTGTTTGACACCATGACTGAGACAGCCCTGCCGGAAACTGGGATGAATGCAGTGTGGTATGCTGAATGGCACAGTGCTTGTCCAAATCCACATTCCGTGTTGTGAGTGTCTGGATGGAGAAGAATGGCCTAAATGCACTGTGAGCCTAACTGGCTGCCTGACTGCCTGAATTCTCTTCTGAATGATTGGTCGCCTGAGTGTGAACCAGCAAAGTGAATGGGAGATCACCAATATATCTGGGGGCCTCTCACTGATGGAAATCGTTCAGAAGCTGAGGTTTATACTTGATGCTTAACCTTGAAGCCCGCTGGAAGAAGAATAATTGCTGCTGCTGTCTTTCACTAATCTAAAAGCTGCGTGACTGTCTAGGAACTGATCCAAAAGAGGACCTGGCTAGGAGACCTCTTCCCGAGCTAGGAGGGACCATCGTGCACCATCTGATCTTTGCCAAAGCTCCCTGGATGTCAGACCTTCGAAAGGCTGCCGACCGGAGAAGGGGACCGCCGCAGAATCACAAAGCGAAGCACCCGGACATTGAAGTCCATCAATGTCGATGACCGCCGTCGCCGACTGGAGCCACATTGCTCCTTTGCTTAAGACATTTGATTCAAGGACTCCCTTGCTCATCACCATCGACTGCTTTCGTCCTGCCAGAGAAAGTCAGGCCGCTGACGACTGAGGAGAATCTGCCAGTGTGTTTCCCCCCACCTGAAGACCACAGAGACGCTGACGACCCGATGCCCTTTCTGAGCCAAAGTTCTTCATCGACTCTTTGCAGCAACAAACACTCGTCGTTGAGGTGCACCGCACGTCTCAGCTTGCAGGATGTTTTCAACCGATCGTCAACAAGCACCGCAAGAACCGAAGTTGCAGCCGCAATGACAGTGTTCGCCCTTTTTCTTCACTGACTCTCAACAACCCGTGGCTCCTGCCTTAAAGGGAGTGCACTCAAGAAGGGCCTGTCGACGACTCACTGAAGAACTCTACGAGACCAGGTACATTGGGGTCGTAGAACCTTTAGAAGGAATCAAGACTATATTAAGCATAATTGGACTGGGCTTGTCAATACACTTCATTTACAGGTTGCCCAGGTGGGGGATCCTCACCAAGAACTGTCTGTAGGTATCGGGAGTCAGTGTTCTGCCATTGCTTGATTTAACTTGCTTTCTTTCTGTGTCTATCGTTGATTCATCTTATAATCTGATTTGTATGCCATTTGAACTGTTAGCAGTTGATGCATTTTAAAGGAATCAATAGTTAAGAGTGGTACCATGTAGACCTGTATATATTTGCCATTATAGTATTGCCAGAGTGCAGGGTGTGTTATTGTGATTGTGTATATAAAGTGAACCTTATTAATATAAAGACTGTGTTTTCACTAAAATAGTGTGTGGACATCCCTTTGTGGGGGCTTGGGGACTACACTTATTTAAGAACCAGCCCGCATCACCTCCTGAGAGCTTAAGCCTAGATTGCTCGACCATAGCTACCGAATAGAGAATCGTGGCTGGGGTGCTCTGGGCCTCTCCTCTGCCATATAGAGAGCAGGAGTACAGATAACCCCCTCTGGTGCTTTACAAACCATAAGGACCATAAGACCATATAGACTTCCGATGCTGAAGGTGTGTAATGTAGAATGCTCCTTGATGCTTCCAGGTGGAAACTGGGGTCCTCCGGTGGCAACATAGACATTGTCAGTATGCTCCATCCTCTGTATTCCCTCATGCCCCGGAAACTGGGAACAATACTGATAGAAAATCCTGAAAATGCAGAGATGGCCACCATACAAAGGCTACGTATAAACTTGCAATTTCTCCCTATAAGGTTTCTGAGAAATCACAAAGCTTAGTTATCTGGAATGCGCCATTAGGGAAGTTGCATTCCCCCCGGTGGCCCACTTGCACCATTGGTATTGGTCTTAGAAAAGAGTATTCCTCCTTTGGCCATCCAACAGCAGTATCATGTCACTCAGTTTATCTTATAAATCGTTGTTGGTGAACATTTCATCATCTTGGGCGTCCGAGCTAGCAGCATTGGGACCTGGGCCCTGGCTGTCTGTTGGCGCTGCCCCTCACTAACACACCAGAGAGAAATTATTCATCCTCCCACAGACTGAACACCTCCGGGCCCAGACTTTACACTTCTGGAAGTGCTTGGTACTGCCCCATCTAAAGCATTGGTCGGCACCTGGCGGTCTTTGTCCTCCTTTGACCTGATGTGTGCCCTGGTCTCTGCTCTCTCTCTTCTTCTTGCCTGATGCTCAGGCATCACCTTCCTTTGCTTTGGGAGGATTCACAACACACACAAAGTGGAGTTGTTACATATTTTTCTCTGTGATGGTGGCTGTACTCCACACCATGGGCTGCTGAACCCACTTCACTAGTGAGTTTTTTTTGCCCAGAGTAAGGTCCACGGACAACAGCAACCGCTCACAGACATTCTCATCATTGGTGGGCACCACCAGCTGATGCCCCATGACCAGTGTCGTCGCTAGGGCGATCCTGAGGAGGTGGGCCATGCCCCTCCTCTGAAATCTTAGGCACCGCCCCCCACTGCCTCAGCTGGGCTACTTTCTCTGCGCTGTCTGCAGTGCTGTGTCCGTCAGCACAGCATACACACAGGGCCGCAATCAATGCTGGCGCACAACAATGAAGAGCTGTTAAGTTCCCCCTGCAGCCAAAAGCAGTCCCTCCAATCAGAATGTAGTGCACGAAACCGCTAATGATGGGTCATTAGTGACCTAATAGTTTAGTGCCTACATTCTGATGAGAGGGGAGGTGCAGTGGGGTGTGATAAATGGTGTGCACAAAATATTCTCTTCAGGAATGCTTCTGACGTCACACATTGCCCTTTTATAGGCGCCCCCTACTTTTGTCTGTGCCCCCCTCTCTGCCCCTCCTAAATTTGATTCCTGGCGACACCACTGCCCAGGACCTCGTATTGGAATTGAGTAATCTTGCATGTTGTGGTGATTGTCCAAAGGGAAGCAACGTATTGTTCTATCGTCTCAATTGGAAGCCGCTCGCTCGCCGCTCGCTCGTGTACAACCGGTGGATCTTGATGGCAGTCTTCACTTTCCGTTTCAGTGCTTATTAAACCACAGAATTGTTTCTTCAAACACACCAAGAGGAGCCATTACAGGAGGACAAAGTTATGGCCAGGTGATGCCTGCAGACCTTCTCCGTCCTCAGCCAGGATGTCCCTTTTCTTCCATGATGTGTGGTCCGACACCGTCCGCGTCATCAGACGTGTCCGAGGAGGCGAAAAATTAGGTTTTCACCTCTGATACCGAATGAGCGGAACTCTGAGCCACCGTAGAGACTTGACTGGAGGCTCCATGGGCTAAAGCGTGAGCGCAGCTATTGTTCCTGACTTTTCCAACCATGCACTTTACTGAAGTGACTTCAGTATGGGGCAGCAGTGTACTATCAGTGCCCACATGCGTTGGTGGGTTCTACATGGATGAGAAAGCCAGTTTAGAGCGGTGAGAGGCCGCTGAGCGTGGGCCGCTGTGAGTGCTGGCCCATACTACTATTGACGTGTAACCAAGCATCACGGACACCGACAGCATTGCGCATTTTCAAGCTGTCTAGCCAGAGGCTACGACGCAAGAGGCGTGGCATGCACAGGCCGCAATGCACACACCAGGGGCCAAAAAGTGAGGAGCTGTGTCCTTGAAAGGGGGTGCGAGTAATGGGAAACAGCCAGGGACGTCATTTCACCAAAATGCCAGGGGTAGTGGAAGTGACATCACACAACTCTTGACCTCTGATGACATCACAGTAAGTGATGTCATTTGACCCCACCCTGAAGTGATATCGCTGGAAGCGATGGAACACGACCTTTCACCCCTTGATAAAACAGGAAGTGGCATCACATAGCATTGTTCCTAAGTACATTACGAAAAAGATGGTTATGATATCACTATAATGTGACATACATTTCATACAAGAATGGATTGCCATATGTATCTTTAAGATCAGTGTGTATAGGCCCATATTACCAAATTACTGTGAATGCAAGCAGACGTTTATGGACAAATAATATGGATGTGTTATTATATAGCACTTATGCTCAAGCGCTTTATATAGAAAAAATATACACACAATATCACCCAACCTGTGTTGGTAATCGATGAAAGGTTAAGTTGTTTAAGAACAGACTAAATCAGTGACTCACCCCCTGAAGTGTGCCAGAAATAAACCTTTGATGAGTCTAGCAATTATTGTATAGAATTCCAGAAAGACACATTATTTGGTATTCCTATTCTTTCTTATTTAGGGTCAATGCTGAAAGTGTTAGACTTCTGGAACCCCTGCTAATTTTTTTTAGAGGTCTTTAGAGGCCTGAACAAGAAAACAGCCACTCCAGTAGCAAAGAGCCATATGGCGCTGGCCACAGCCCAGGAGCTGCATTACATTTTTTTTTTAAATAAACTTTTTTACATTTCTTTTTTTTTTTTTAGGGGTAGCAAGGGAGACCACAGCGGTAGTAAGGGAGACCCCAGGGGTCAGAGTTGCGACCCCTGTTGACCCTTAAATGACATCCCTGGAAACAGCTGGAGGGTAGGCTGCAGCCAACCATCTGATGCCCATGTAGTGGGCAACTTACCGGAAGAAGAGGTGCAAGCAGCCATGGAAGTAAGATGCCAGAAACAACGCTGGCCAGGTGTGTGGATTCTTCACAGTGGGTGCACGTTCACTACATGGGCCAAAGAGGCAAGTTGTCACTAGTGAAATAAGGATGGCAGCACAGAGCAAAGCCTTTATTTTGTGCACAGCTGAGCAGCCACTTGCCCGCTGGCCTTCACCAACGGACAGCCCTGGGACTTCTGCTGGCCAGCGCTCCCTGTTCCACATTCTACCGTGCTGGTAGTTGCGGGGCAGGGTACAACAGAGTTCAACTTCCAGAACCTTTTCTGTGCAGGACCTACCTGTGTGTCTACCGGACTGAAGGCCCCAGGTTGACTCCTCCAGAGTCAGCCTTTCTGGGACCATCTGACCTCTCCAACAGGTGCTCCTAATGCGCTGTTCAGCAGTAAGCAGTGGGCTCCCCTGTTAACTGCACTTGGAAACCATCTCCTCTACCCAAGAAGACCGAGTGCCACCCTTGGGTATGGTAGAGGGGTATCAGGTCTTGTGCCCGCAATCTTTTGAACACGCACAACAAACACCAATTTTAAAAGCCCACCCTCTGCAACCACAGCCCACTCTTCTCAGAGTGGCCACCAGGAAGTCTCACACACAAGGGAGGAGGTGTGTCTGTTTGTCTGCAGTGGTGGAAATGGAAAAAACATTGGTGGAGGATTCCACAAGGGTTGGGGTGGCGCGAAGTTTGGGGAGGTTGCTGCCCGACGAGGGCGAGTTTAGGGGGGCGGAGCTGGCAGTTGACCTCCGATCAAAGGAAATGTCCAAAATGGAAGTTTTAAACAGCGCTATTTCTTTCTTGCTGCTTCTTTTCCAAACTATGTATCAATTCCACTTTAAACAACTTCCAATGCACTGCTGATGAGTTACTTCACTATGCGGATAATAGTTTTGACCAGTGTTGCTGAGTAAATATTCTTTAAAATGCACAATTTGCATCCCTTTTTTATTAGAAAAACCTCCCGCTTGGGTACTATTCAAACAGGGTGATTCCTGTTCTCCATAAGCAACGTTTTCTTTTACTTGAACCACACCCGGCACAGCTCCTGCAGCTCCCCTCTGAAAGCATTTGGGTGGCTGCATCATGTGTGATAGTTTCATTGTTAACAGGGGTATTTATTTATTCATGCAATGTTTGTCGGAAACCTTTATATTTATTTATTTATGCAATGTTTGTCGGATACAGGTAACCGTCCATGTATCCGACAAACATTGCATAAATAAATAAACCGCTTCGTGGCTGAGGACTAACTTCCTCTTGTGACCCATTGCACAGGGTCCCCAGAGGAAGTTACAGTTTGCTCGCGGGCGCTGTCTCTGTCCGGATCCCGAGATCCGGCTACACATCTGGTGCAGGATCTCGGTTCGGCGAGAGCCGACACAATCTACAGCGCTGTTTGTCTGTGTGTGTGCAGAGTGTCTCAGTGTTTATAGAGGGGAAGGGAGGCACTGGGGGAGCGACAAGAACGGGGACTCGGTGCTTTAGATGAACGTATATTTAAGCAAACACTAAACGCACAGTACACAGAGCTGTACTGTGAGTGAATGCTCCATGCACAAATAGGTTGGTGAGGTGAAGCTGGTGGGGATCACGTTCGTCACTCGTGTTTCGAATGTCGCGCTACTAAACATTAGGTGCATACTTATGGCTACAAGATAAAGGATATGTACTATGCGACCTACTGTATTTTCTGAAAAATGTCTTGGTGAACATGAACGTGCATTTTGTAGAACAGTTGTGAGCATAGAATGAAGTTAGTTTTTTGAATAGTCCAGTTAATTTGGTTGATATGTTTTCCTCCTTCACAATATACTAATATGGTGTTTTGACTAATGTTGTTGAAAACCCCTGAAGAAGGGAGCTCGCTCCCGAAACACGTTGGGTTTTTAACTGGGAAATACTGAAATTTAAAAAAGATGCACTTCACAATATTGAAAACTACTAGTCATTAAGGAATATGTGTTTATAAATTATGATGTAATTGAATTGAAAATTAGCCTTCTTCAGAAACGAGCTACATTGATTAAAGTCAATTTTTGAAATATTGCCTGTTTCTACAGGACAAAAAGCGTGGACAGGGGACAGGAGACGCCATCGATTTGGAGACCAATTCTGTTGTAAACATACTGTCACCATTTTTCGGTGCTTCGGGTGACAATATATTTACGCAAATATCAATATTCAGGTGAGTAGGTCTCTGCACCCGCGGCAGAAGGGCACGCAGAAAAGGGTGCTCTTCGACTTAACATCTGCGCTGTGATTCGATTCAGTTTGTGATGCAAGCGCAAGGCAAATACATCAAATCAAAGGGACCAGCGCCAAAGGTGCTGTGCCAAAACCCCCGGCACCGAAAAGGCTGTGCTGAAACACAGAATACCATCAAACGCATCCGATAGAGAGAAAGTACCGCTCGCATGGGAGCAGTTCATTGTGGGCACCATGGGGCCTGTTTGCTAAGGGCGGGACTGGTGGGGGAGTGGCTCAAAGGGCCCAGTACCGCACGTTGGAGGCACTTGTAAGGCTGCCTCTAAAAAAGGTCTTTTTTGGGAGCAGCTTTCAATGGGCGGTTTTATGACAGAACCAGAAGAAGGTGACAGCCTCTTAATTATGCTTCCACACAAAGGGTACAACATTGTTACATCGACAGTTCATTTTTCGATTCGTTTTTTGCCAACAGGTTTTTGCTGAAAAAGCTCATCGGGAAATATGAGGGGGGTAAGGTAATAGCAGGGGCGGGTACAGGGGGATAGTCTAGCAATTATTGTATAGAATTCCAGAAAGACACATTATTTGGTATTCCTATTCTTTCTTATTTAGGGTCAGTGCTGAAAGTGTTAGACTTCTGGAACCCAGGGGGGTTGGGATTTGTGGGTGGAAACCCCCCAAAAATAATTGTTTTGGTTTGTTTTTTCGGCAAAATACGTTCGGCAAAAAACGAATTGAAAAATGAACTGTCGATGTAGGGACATAGAGCCGCTTAAAGATAGTGAGAGGTGTGTGTCATGCACTCATAGATGTTCCATGTGTGCAGCACCTGTACACAAGATGTAACCTGGGACCTTTTTCAGGATCAAGCAGGCAACATCAATATCAGTCCTTCCCCAGCCACTCCCTGGCTGCCATGTTGCCAGAACAGACAAGCTCTAATGGTCCAAAACCCACCAGTAAAGTGTATGACCTCCAGCATCCCTTGGGATCAGAATGGACCTGTCCAGATGCTTGCATGACTGTGCTCCTGATACTCCTCGTTCGCCCCTCCCCCCCTTCTTCCAAGACATTTGTCTTTGTTGCCAAGACCACGACCCTTGTTCATTGTGTAAAGGCAGGGCCCTGACCAAGACCTGGATGGGCCCTGTTGGTGATCAGGGTCCTTGTCTGCTGGGTGGATTTTCCCTGTGGAACCATCCTACATCAGGACTGCGTCGTTGTCCGAGACGTCTCTGGCACCAGAAACTGGGTATCATTGTAACCTTCCCTCTTGCGACCGGAGCAGCGAGGTATCCAGCCTCCTTGCCTCGACACAGTTGCTAACCCAGAAAAGATCTCCTATTTTGGGAGTATGATTCTGGCCTGGTTTCCGCACTGGAAGTATCGAGATCCATGCTTGCATATCCAGGACCGGCGCCTCGGTTCCCTCGTCCAGAGGTTTTAGACCTCCCTTTTTCAAATGCTAGGTCACTCCTTATGTGGTCTTTGACTATTTTCCAAAGTGCACTGAGGCATATGATTTCTTATATTAAAGTAATTATTTTCACTTAAAAATAATGAGCTGGGCCATGGTCGTGTGTTGACCTTTGCGTCAAAGAAACGTTAGTTATATCGTGTGCCACTCCAGCGCCTCTTCCAAAGCTTCTGTCTTCCAGTTTGACCTCTTTATCGTGGGCCAACCTAGGAAGCGTTAGAGAGGATTGCTAGGGCATTAGCAAACCCATCCTGGATTAGGGGTGGACAGAACCACTCAGACCCTTTTTTCTCACATGGTCTGGGAGCAGGCCGAGCAGGGATGTCAATTGTCCAGAATAGTCTGTATTTTATGCAGGCAAAGTACCTTGGCCATTCTGATTGCTACAGTGGCTCAAAAGTAGAATGAATGGAATGTCCAGTCGGGTTTCATTTTGGGATTGGCGAGAACGTCAAGTGTTCCATTCAATCGACTGGCCTGAAGGTGGTACAGATGCCCTTTGGGCATGATTAGGACAACAGAGTAGAGGGCCCAAAGGCCCTTCATTTTGCAAATTCCTGTCCGCAAGCTCGGGTGTTCCACAGACACCTAGCTAGTCCCCGGGGTGCCGACTACGCGGGTGCCTCGGCACTCTGCAGGAAAAGCAATATGTGTGAAATGTCCCTATTTCTACAATGGTACTTTCCCAAAATCTGGCCACCGACACCACGGGGGATTTTAAAAAGTTGTCTCCATTGGCTCGATCTAAAGAAGCAAAGGCAAAAGTGCGAAACTGTCGGCCTGACTCTCCTGCCATTTCAGCAGTCCAGCAGATAGCTTTACACTACGTGTAGCGCAATTGTAGCATTAATTCGCATACGTGCCCCTAGCGCCCTCCACAGAGCTTAGAGCTATGTTTAAAATGTTCTAAGAGTTTTGTTCTGGGCCATTCACTTGTTGGCGACTCTGGCCCTGCTTGTTGTTTCCGATAGGCTAGGAAGAGAGCTCTCTGCATTCATTCCCTGTCCTACCACTCTGGCTGTGTTCACAGTCCAGGGCTCTGGGCTCTGAAGCCACTCTACCACTCTCCATTTTCGTTTGGAGTGGGACCTATTTCACACTCACTGATTCGTTTTTAGCATGTGATAAATGCCCGGCTGAAATGCTGGGTTGTCGAATCTTTGACCGTTTACTTGGGTGATGTTGATGATGCTGGAATCAAGAAAGCTGGAGTCATTAAATAGCTTTTATACATGGCATAAAGTAACCCTTAGAATATCTTACACGAATATAAGATCACATAACTATGAGGTAACTTGCAAAATTCTTTAGACCTATATTAGGGAGTATTTTATTCCTTATAATGCAAGTTCAATCCCTTCAATACTTGGTCTTATGTTCCTATAATGGAGAAAAACAATTCGAATTTTTTAACCTTTTGCAAAGAAAAAACTAAAACTTCAAAACATACTTTGTAATATATTGCAAACAAATATTGTAGGCAAATTTAATAAAATACGTTTTTTTGTGGTTTAAAATGAGTGGTAATATGCAGATAGTAGACAGCTCACCTGAATTAAACTCCAGCAGTTCGCAAATACACATAGGCCCTCATTACGGGGTTGCCGGAAAACCCACCGGTAGGTGGTGGGTTTCCGGCAACCCCATAACAGCGGTTCTGCCTCCTGATATCCCGGTGCCACCGGGATATCACGAGTGGCGGTGGTAATGGGAACACGGAAGCACTGGCACTATTGCTAACGGTGCCGGTGCTTCCGTGACAACCATGCCGGTAGGGGCCAGAAATCCTGGCAGGTCAAGCCTGCCGGGGGATCCGTGGCCTCTACCAGCATCGTTGTAGTATGTCGGTCAAGAAAGGGTGCCAGTGCTTTGCTACCTGCACCCTTATTTCCGGACCACCATACTCGGAATGAGGGCCATAGTAACATACCTGTCTTGTTATCACCTAAAGGCTACGTTTTCACAGAGTTGTCACAAAAAAGGAGCCTTAGAACCTTGGAATGCCTTTAATTTCCTGATTGTGTGGGATTGCATTTCTGCCCTGTGCTAGCTCAGACTGCAGCATTGTGGCATTGGAACACAACTGTAATTGAAGTTGAGTGGTGATGTAATTTTCTCACTACAGGCAGGACTTTAAGTGGACCGGGGCCTGTCGGGGCTGGGACCCGGCAAGCTCCGAAATCTCGTTTTGAGGTGGGGCCCTGCCGGAGCCCACTAATCTGTGGGGCCACTACACAAAACGGCTTTTTTTCTAAAGCCTGAAGCTCTTGCTCGTGTGCGAGAGCTTCAGGCTTAAGGAAAAAATGACTTTCCACCATAATGGTGACGCCGCACCTGTGAGGCATCCCTTTAAGCAAGAGATACCCGTGGGCTGGCGCCACCATTACGGAGAAAACATGAGGCCGCTGGCAGCAGAGGCCTTGTTTTCTAAATCCTGAGGCCCCGTGCATTCGCGGGAGTTTCAGTCTTCAGGGAAACGGCCTCAGCTTCCAGAGGGCCTCACCCTTTCAGCCTTAATGGTGACGCTGCCCCTCCCCAGCGGCGAGGGGCAGCGCCACCATTAAGGCTGAATAGATGAGGCACTGTCCCCTGCCAGGCAAGCGTTTAGAATATAAATGCAGAGATCAGCACCCTCTCCCCACTGGGGAGAGGGTGCTGATCTCAACGAAAGGCTGCCTGGCAGGGGTGCCTGTAGCCCATTGAGCCGGGGCTCGTCAAGGGGCGTGGCCTAATGAGCCAGCAGGTGACCCCCACTGTTAGGCCACGCCCCCTTGATGAGCCCCGGCTCATTTTGTAGTGCCACTTATGGGCACTGACTACAGGTGAGCAATGACGTCACAGGTAGATTGTTAAAATAACATTATTTACCGGCTTTCATACACCTAGTGCAGACATCCATGTAGTAGAAAAAAATAAACTGCAAGGAAACCGTCGGCCATCTCTCGAAAGAACCTTGAGTGATAGGGAAGGTCCTGTTTCCATTTCTCTGGCTGTGACCTCACTGTCTGTTCTAATAAAGAATTACAGGGTCAGCATTCCTCCAGAAATTGTGTCAGCCCTGGATGCCATGTTGGTTGAAAAAACATCACTTTCCGTGGTAGCCTATGGCACCTATGCCACCAGCATGGCGTCCATGGCTGCTAACTCATTTTTCGCTCTCATGGACTATGGCATGTTATCCTTCTAGTACTTTATTAGAGCTATGTGGGGGTTATTCTCTACTAGCTGTCTTGGCGGTGCGTCAGCCAATCACGTTACTCAAAACCCAGGCTGAGTCTAATGATGCAAGCCCAGTGTCGGAGCAACCCGAGAGCTCTGTGCACCCGCCCAGCACCCGGCGCTGCCTGTACCCCCTCGTCCCCTACCTCCCGCCTGCATCTCAAGCCCCTCAATACCCCATAACCCCTCTCTTTACTGTAACACGGCTCCTCCGCCATGGCCACACCACTTGGCTTCCTGTTTCCATAATGGAAATGGAAGAGGGGCTCAGAGTGGAGCCCCAACTTCCATTTCCATGACAACCATGACTTTCCCTGGCTGCTGCTGCCAACGAAGCACTGCACCTGTTTTTTTGTTTTTTTCATTACTATTAGCACCATGAGGGTTTGCCTCAGGGTGCTAAGGGCAATAATTACGCGTTTGGTGGGCTTCACCATCCCGGTAATGGCACCGGAGCCTGATGCTAAGGCCCTCGCTATGCTCAGACTTATAACTTGGGCCCCAGGCCGTTACCAGCCGGTGAAGCCCATCGAACACGTGATTATTGGCATATCAGCAGCCTTAGGGCCTGATTCATGGCATCTTTTCCTATGGGATTGCGCCTTTATAAAACACTTCCAAGAATCAGGCCCTTGGAATGTACAGAAGCCAATCAGGATGCAAAGGAAGACAGGATGTAACTTCAAGGATAAGTCTGCGTTCCACAGGTTCCAATCAGCCGCGACATCACTCCACTCCCTCTGCTAAAGACTCCTGCCTTCGGTCCCTTGCTGCCCTCTCTCTTCTCCACTAGGCTCAATTTCCTGCTGGCTCCAGTTTTTCCTGTGCCATGATCCCGTCCCACTTCCTTCTCCCAGCGCTTGGCCTGCTTCCCATCGCCCTATCTCCAATGAGACACACAGCTGACAACGCCAACGTAGCATTAAATGGGCGGTTCTCGTTCTCCCCAAACATTATTTTTCATTTCCTCCCTCATTTGAGCCGCACTCAAGGCTCCTAATAGTGATATTGCCCTTTGTAAAGCCTGGTAATGCCCCCCCTTACTCCCCTCCCCAGTAGGTCCCTCACTTCGCGCAAGCCTTTAACTCAGGACAGTGCGACTTGACCAGTTGCTACAGCCCGCTTGGTCACATGATCGTCTAACCCTCGCCCTCCCTCCACCTTCTTGTTTGCAGATCTGCCTGAGCGCCTGGGGACCAATTCCATTGGTGACAGTGCGCCGTACAAATACCTTTAACATTAACATTAACATTAATTAACGAACAATGAAAGAAAAGACACTCTAAAGGGGGAATGGCAATCCGGTTTTAATATTATTTTGTAACAAAACAACTTTTCCACAGTCAGAAAAATCCTGACTCTTTGATAACATTCAACATACAAGGCGAAGTACTGCGCGGTCGGATGGCCCTGAGGGACTGGAGTGGGGATTTGGAAGTGAGGGCGAGAGAGGACTGGGAAGGAATCTGTGTACACTTGTAGTCCAGCACAGGGAGCGATCATACCTGTGGCTTTATCTATATTGTGGCAATATGTAACAGAAACTGAACAAAATAATAAATGTGATGGCTAGGAGGATGAGGAGTAAGGCTTTGACATTGCTTGCGAATTGGACTCAGTCCTGAAAATGGAAGCTAATTTAAAGGAATGTTCCTGTGTTTTTTTATTCAGAGAAGTTGAATGGTGATGCAGCAACGCCGATCATCTGATTGGTGGGAAGGAAACCAGAGTAAGTGAACTAAGATTTTCCAGTGATAAACTTGCCTGGGGAAAGGTCACCAGAGGGTGACATTGCCCCAAATGTGCACTCCCACGAATATCAAGCACTTTCCCCAAGTATTCTGGGATTGGAGATAAAATAGCAAATAATACCTGTCCTAGAATATGTGGGCGGAGCCTTTTAGGGGTGCAGGGAAGAAAATCGCCTGCCATACCACTTTTTCCCTGGGGACATTTTCACATGGAACCAAACTAAGTGGCTGGGATTAATTGACTGGTGAGTAGGCACACCACTGTTTACAGCCAACTATTAAGCACAGAGCTGCGTTTATATAAATTGTGCACATAGTGAGGAAATTCGCCCCTGACGTTGAGCATGGGAAAGTAGCACACCACTTGATATATGTATTACATCCACAGCTAAGGGAGATATTATCACATATGAACAGTGCTGTATTGGCCTACTCGGACGGGCCGTCGTAGCCACGTGCCCCCAGTAATGTGCTATTCGGTTTATAGTGAAACGGTCGAATACATTGTTTCGAAATGCAATAGTTTCGAAACAAAAGGACCGACATTTTTTTTTTAATGTATGCTTTTTTTTCTTCTTTTTTTGGGGGGGTTCCCCCGGGGTCCCCCCCAAACCCCTATTTTTTGGGGGGAAACCACTATTTTTTCCTATACAAAAGCCAAAAAAGAAACATTTAAAAAAAGCATTTGAATATTTTTTTTCGCTCCTTTTGTTTCTAAACTATTGCATTTCGAAACAATGGGCCTCATTACACGGAAGGCGGTAATGGTTAACGGCCACCGTTAATGGTAACGGTGACCGTTAACCATTACCGCCTTACTACGAGGTCCCTTAGCGGGTTGGTGCTTTAACGCCTGCTTTTTGCAGGCGTTAAAAACCAACCCGCTAAGGGACCTCGGAGCTAATTACGGCACCGCAAAATTGCGGTGCCGTAATTAGCGCCTTCCCCATTCCCATAGAGCCCTATGGGGCAGAAATGGGAATGGGGAAGGGCAATGGCGGAAGGGGGATTTACCGCCCCACCAACCTTGGAATGGGGCGGTAAATCCCCTTTCCGCCAAGGCGGTGCCGGTAATTTACCGGCATGGTCCAGGGTGCTAATAGCACCCTGGATCACCGCCTTCCGTGTAATGAGGCCCAATGTATTCGAAACTTTGACTGGACACTGTGCTATTCCTATACAGGCTGTGGGATCAATGAGGTATTTGCCAACAGGCGAGAAATGCAGATGTTGTGTCCCTTGATCACCAGTGTAGCCTCAGAAAGTCAAGCATAGACTTCCTGCATAGAAACTCACAGGATTAACAGTAATCCAGGTAACGGACCATTGATCCGCACAGGGGTGCTGCTGTTTTTAAGGTGGTAAATGAACCCCGTCCCATTCATCTAGGCCGGTGGCCTTAAAGCACTGAATCAAATAACACTGATCTAGTGTGAGACCCTGTAGCGTTTTGATGGTAAACAGACCCTATGCCATCGATTAAGGCTGCATGCTCTTTAGGATTTTTGAAGGGAGTAGGTCCTCTAAACAATGATTCAAGAAACAGAACCTCTAGTTTTGATTTAGGGAGGAGACCATCTGCCATTGATGGGGCGTGGATCAAATAATATTGATGAAAGGGCAGGCCGTAGCCAATGGCTTCCAGATCATTCTTGCCCTGCTACTGCCCATCACTGTGTCACAGAAAAAACTTGCCCCTTAACTCTGCCACCATTGACGTTGGGTTAGGGGGGTGCGTGGGGAAAATAGTTTTAACCTTATTGGGGTTGAGGAAGGGAGGCTGGGGATGGGGATGCTAGAGAGAGGACTCTAGGGGGAAAGGTTCATTACAGACACATAGGTAATGTATTCTAGTCCACATGTACAGGTAAACCACCATGAAGAGAACCCCCTTCCGGGCAAGTCCTAGTAACATCTGAGTAGAAAGGTGTTGCAGGAAGCACCACGGAGGCAGTCGCAGAGCTTTCCGATCCGTGGACCATGTTTCAGGGCACAGCGTTCCCCAACATCACACTGAAAGATAAAGAAAAAAGTTGAGACAGACTTAAGACAGACAAGGCAGTAAGAGGAGAAAGGAACTAATTAATAGAAATAAAAAGAGGAATAAGGAAAAAGACATGGAAGGTTATAGGGAGCAAAAGGGAAAGAAGAGAGCAAGGTAAGAGAAGAGTGAAGGATTGAAGAGACAGATAGGAGGAGAGCATTCAAACTAAATGAAATAGGTGGAAGGCGAGTGAATGAGGGAGGTGAGGAAGAACAAAATGGAAGGAAAGAAACGAAACAAAAGTAAGAAAAGAGTAGAGAAAGGTAATGGGAGGTTAAGGAAGAGATAACGCGAAAGAGTGAAATAAATGATGAGAAGGCGGGCAAAGGGGGCATGGGAGGGAGCCAGGCAGAAAGGGATGGGAAGATAAGGAAGGCATTAGAGAAATGAAAGAAGATAATGAGTGGGTTAGATGGGGAAAGAAGAAAGAGGAGGAGGATAAAGAAGACACTGGATAAATTAAATATGGGAATAGGAGGGGATGTGCAAGAGAGGAGGGGGGGCGCACTTGAGCTGGGAAGTAAAATAAAGGAAGTAAATCCATAGGCAGAGCCCAGTGTAGAGAATCCGAGGCGAACGAGTGTTAACAGGAAGAATGGGGCAAGGGAGGCGATGGAAAGAAGAAAAGTAGAGATTGATAAAGAGTAGAAAAAGAAAAACAAGAATTCAGAATTTTTCAATTTACATGACATGGACATGTCCACACGCTCTCATGTTCGGCTTCAATAATTGTACATTACAATTTGTAAAAGAAAATCTTTGCAATATTATGCACCTTCTAGAAAGTGTGCAAGTAGAGTTCATGAAATCGACAGTGACATAATGTATTAAAAGCAAAGCATGCATTGTTGCTTCGAATCCCTAAAAGCAGGTTGGAGCCTTTATCCAGCCTTGTTTCATGATGCAGACAACAGATAATGGCAAAACCACTCTGTAGGTGTGCTCCTGTCACCACAGGTATCCTTCAAGCACTATACCTTTTGATTCTGTTACACAATTGTAGTCCTCCAATCACAGAACTGATTTGCACATTAAAAAAAATGTGTGCTACCCAGTACTCAGTCCGTACAATCCAAGGCCAATCAGATTTGCAAAAAGTGAAAAAACATACATCAAGGACTGGAAACCGTATTTTGTGGGGTTTTATACTTACATAACTTGTTAGCCCAATCCTAAATACAAAATATTTACTTTTCTTAAACATCTAACATTCAAGATGTGTTTGCACAAACCATTGTTACATTTGCATTCTACTGCAAAGGGTTATTACATATTTTAAAACATTCATACATAGTTTTACAAGGACATTTATGAGCGTGAAAAAAACGACATTTCTAAACAAGATCATTCTATGGGTACTGAACATGTATATATACATATGTATACCATTTTCTCATTAGCTTTTACATTGAACTCTGTCCTTAGGTGTAATACATACATGTTACTAATCTAAAGCACCTCATACAAGTGTTAAACATAGCATAACAATAAAAAAAATCTTAGGTCGATGATCTGTATTTCGGCCACAAATGCAGCCAGCCATCATACTGCCCCATAAGTGAAAATACAGTCTTCATCAGGACAGAATGCTTGAAAACAATCAGGGGCTTCCCACAAGTGTTCACCGCATGGTATATCTGTGTTTCATATGAGATAGATGTCTCATACTCATTAATTAAGCCAACTGAACAAACTTAGGCTCCGGTTGCACAATCACAATTTGGGCCTAGCAGTAAGCAACCTGGTATGCAGCTTTTTTGAAATGCTGAATGAGCCAATACATGTAGGAGGCAGATTGTCATTTGCTCTACCTTACTGCATGGACAACTTCATTCTTGCCTTATTGACATTCTCTCTGCTGTTTGTGTGGTTACATGGCAAAACTACAAAGCTCTTCAATGGATTCAGCAGTCTTCTGCTTGTTGTTGAGTTGGCTTGTCAGCCATTGTACAGAATGGTGAAGTACCATCTCCATTTGTATTCCGAGTGTCGCAAGCAGTCCTTTAGCCTCTAACAGCAATAAAGGACAGTGTTGGCCCCAGTAAATGCATGGAATACATCGATCAGGACCGAGAGCTTTAGCAAACCTATGAGCAGCAAAGAACTGGAAGTTCTTCCCCACTCCAGTTCATCAATGTTCAGACGATGCGCCAATGTTACATCTAGAACTACAGCATCAGTGTCTATAGTGTGTATAAGGAATTTATTATACCTTTCCATTACTTAACTGGAGTAGGATGCAAGTGTCTGCCTCTTCATATGAGCATGGCGCCATTCTCAAGATGTCCTGACGATCTATGCTAGGCACATTGGTAGCATTTGTGGCCCTCATCTGTTTGTGGCAATGGATGCATTAGTTCTTGCCAAGAGGGAAAACAATTGTGTCTTGATTTCCCCAATGCAGAAAGACTCATGCCAGTTTTTTGGAACCAGACTTGTTGGCTCAACACATTTCCAATTATCTTTTTTCCCCTTTAACTGGATGTGTCTTTGGAAGATTGTATAGCTTAAAAAAAGGAGGTCGAGAATGATATAAAAGAAAGGTCTTTCTGGCAAGACCAAGAGAAACGATCTGTATGCACTCTGTACATTATTGGAGATGTCTACCTCTTTGCTTGCTGTCATGATGAAAAGGGATGCCTGTCAAACTGCATAGCATGCCCAAATGTTTTGAACTGCCTTTATTTTCCAAGCCAAGCTTCACAATATCAATATACAGATACCTATTTACTTTCAGCCATTGTGAAACCCACAGAAATGTATTGGAAATGAATTTCCTATTAAATGGCCATATTTAATATTTGTCTGGAGAACACAGATTAATCTTGGTTAAGTATATCTCTGTCTGTGTGAATTCCTGAGCCCAAATTTTAAATCACAGGATACACATTTTGTGTGCTGAACTAAATACTTAGAAAGATCCAAAGCCTAGTGCAGCTTTAAGCAAAGAAAACTGCAATATTTAAAGTGACTGTATTTATTTAGAGTGAAAAGCAAAACTGACACAGCTTTTGGGTTTACTGTATGCTTACCAAGCAAATTGGAAGGGGGAAGCCTGGAATCTCCTGATAAAAAAATTGAAATTCTTTGCATGTTTAACTTTCCTAGCCTGACATAGTTACAAGGCACAGGAAGGGCACACATAATGGGTTCTTTCAGTCCAGTTTGGGCTGGCTCCCAAGATTGTATCAACACACCCTGCTCCAGATGCCATGTAATGGGTTCAAAGCTTACCTTCAAAGAAAATCTGAAACCTATTGCATCATCCATCAAATTCAGAGGCTTTTAAAAGATTCATTAGCCATGAAAAGTTGAGTAAGAGGTGATTGACGTTTTGACACCCGACACACAGTCCTCTGCCTTGGATTAGTCAAGGTGAAAGGTCATGGAAAATATGCACCCCAAGAAAATTATGCTTTGGATAGTGGTAACATGGAAAATTAATATTTAGGCAATGTATCATCTCTGCCCTCTGGTGGAGAATGACTGTAGTTTAACACCAAAGAAATTAATGTTTTTAACATGAGGAAAAAATGACCTAAAAGGTGCAATCACGAAATTGAACGGTGCATCGCCATGCAAGATCCAATTTACTCCAGCTTCTGACAGTTTGTAGATATGAGTAACATCTATAACATGCCCTAATAAAAATTACATGTCGACTTGTTTCAAATGCATGAAAATGGTAAAAAAAATGTCTAATCACATTTCACGCACGTTTTATCATGATAGCACATATTGGTCAGAAGTTATACATAAAAGAAAATTGCCATATTTTAAAAAAAGAACAATTCCCTCCCACCTTTGTTACTCATGTGGATTAGGCAGCCATACCTCTGTACCAAGGCATGGTGGGGTTAGAGGGCAATATAATGCTATACACATAGGGCAGAGGGTGGAGTATGGCATAATGGGCTAGGAAGATACAGATGGAGAGTAAACTGGAAATTAGAGAACAGATGGACTAACTCTACCCAGAGGGCAGATCTATCCATTGAGAGGATAAGACCAGAACAGTCCATAGAAGGAAGACCATTTGGCGCTTGGGGATTGATTTCCAAATAAGCCACCTGAATTGAGGATTTGCAGTAGGAATAATGTCCAGCTGACTGGGTTTCCTGCTGCTTCTCCCAAAACCAGAAGTTACATATGGAAAGGTAAATCAACCTCAAACCCCAAATTGTCCACTTTGATCAGGGTAAAGTTTGGGAAGATAAAAGAAGTGAGAATGCAGGGGGTGCAATTTGAAAACAGGTACATGGTCGCTAATATCCCAATGTTCTGTGTTCCATATATAGATCAAATACACAGTCACAGTGAGATATGGTTTCTTTAAGGCCCAGTTAATGTTGCATGGAAAAACGAAATCCAAATATGAAAGCATTTTGGCTGACACTTTAAACTGGGATTGCCTTTGTAAATTATGTATTATTTAATGATAATGGTTTGTTATTTATATAGCGCCTTAAGCCCAAGCGCTTTATAGAGAACATATTTACATACATGTATCATCCCAACTGAAGTTGGTATTCATTTATTGACCTTGGAAGGATGAAAGGCTGAGTTGGCCTTGTCGAGATTCGAACCTGCGACCTGCAGATCACACATAGATCGCAGCAGCGAGCACTCAACCTGCTGAGCTATCTTACCAGCAATATTTGCAACTGTAGTTAGTGGTTGAAGCTGGTCTTGAGTCATTTAGATCATAGTGGAATCATGACCCACTTGCCTAAGACACATCATGCAGTTAATGCCACTGGTGGAGACCATAGTATAGACTGGATGGTTTTGCAATGAGATGCATGCTTAAAGAAATTAATTCTATCCACTGTGTGCAAATATTCTGCATTCACTTGTCTTTTAGTACACAGGCAGAGTCAGGTGTAAAGTGGGTGAGAATAGGGGTTTCAACAAAGTATCTGTTACTGGAGAATAGTACACCGCCAGTCCAGAAATATAAGGAGACGCAAAGCATTATATGTGCATGCCTCTTTAAGAACTGGCAGGCATCTAGATTGAAAGGAATACATTAATGTTCAAGGAAAGCCACACACACATACATATATGTACAGATTGCAACCAGTGCTCTCATATTGAGTAAAGGTCACTTATACATGTTCAAAGAAAGCTGTGCCGAGGTGCATTGAGACCCACTATACATGTGGTTTCTGTATTTCAGCATACATTGAATAAATTAATAAAAAAGCAATTTTAAATTCCAATTTATAGGAACTTATCCATGCAAGCCTTTCGTTTACACATAACCCCTAACCCCCACATTTATAACTTCACATGTGTATAGAAGAGTTAAGTGAATGAATGAATTGTACTGGATTTAAGTCGTTTGACACCATACTTGTCTTGATGTTGGAGAAAAATAAGTATTTAGAACAGTTATTAATAAATGTTTGTTAGGCAGCACTTCTCTGGTCCCATGCTTGTCTTGATACTGGAGAAAGGCAAGTGCCAAGAGAGTGCTCAAATAGATAAAGCATACCCTAGTACCCTGTGAAACACTACCCAAAAAGTAATCTTTGTAGATAGACTGATGAAAAAACTATAAAAATATATTGGTCTAGTATTTGTAGAATCTATTGTATATGAAATATAGAGCGGATTTTTGAAAGGGGATGTATGTGGGGACTTATAATAGTGAGATTCATATAGGCAGGTCACATTTCATTTTGTTTAAGTATTCATTTTGGATACCTACAATACTGTAGTGGTATCCAGGGTAAAGCTGGATACCCAGTTTGTTGAAACGGTATCACCCCATCACTGCGCATCCCATCACTGTGCATCAAGAAAATGCAGAATTCTCACAGCCCCACCTCACTGCATATATATGTGGGAGGGTGGGCAAGTTAATAATAAATGTGGAGGGTTTGGGCAGGCTGCAGCCCCCCCCGCATTTATCTGCAGTAAAATGGATTAAAACAAAAATAAAGTCGACATTTTGGTGATGCGCAGTAAGAAATGCGCAGTGATCACATAGATCCTGTTGAAAGTATCTTCTTCTTTTTGATTTTGTAGCACCTCACTGTATGTTCTTTGCCCTGAATTGTGGGGTGGGATTGTATAAATGAGAGCAATGGATTGGCGTGTCATGTCTGTGTGTGCCAATAAAACATAAGAAAATAACTCAACCTCAAGCTCTGCCCTATACACTTCACAGATTATGTGTAATCTGGATACAGATTAAAGATGTGATTTGATGTAGGGTGCCAAAACATTATCACAAAATCTTGGAATGTGTTTGCAAACCCTGATCGCAGCATATTGGCGATTGCTGCAGAATCCAAGAATCCAGACAATCGGGCTGGAGATATTTTCTTTCACATGTGTCAGGTGTTCCTGGAAGTGCAGCAAAATCGGAATTTATTTCCATTCTCCGACTCCCCACATGCTCTAGGATAGGTATGGTTTTCATACTGACAAGAAGTAACCCCGATCCCCATTAACTATTTGTGATGCAATGTTAAGTAATTCTTAAATTATGTCAATTGGAACTGTACGTTGACTTTTCTCTGATTGGAGGACGGCTGAAGATATGGAGTGTGTTCTGTTGTATGGGATATGTGGTAAGCTTGGTTTGGTTCACAGACTCTCACTGAAATATGTCTCATGTTGTTTATCTCCAAATTTCTCAGTCTGGAGAACGGCTGTCACAGCTGGATGTAGTATGCTTCTACTGTCCAGTACAACAGGATCACAGCTGGTTTCACTAAATGGGGTTCCCATATCTTCTACTGCTTGTGTGAGAGACTTGACTTCTTTTTCATACGCCATCTGTGAATGCTTTTTGGCCTCGTGGTGACGCTCATCCATGCCCCCCTTAGTTAATTTACCAAATTCTTCAATTAAGCAGACAATCTCAGGACCTGTGACCGTCCACTGACGCAGTGGTAGTGCTGTAGCCCTGGCTGTGTTTACTGCCAGGGCTACAGCACCACCCTCACCTTTCATGGATGCATTGTTCTTCTCAATGGCCTTAGCAGAGAATACATGTGTTGGCTTTTTATGGCTCAGTTCCTTTGCATTAGTTCTTCGTCAGTATTACAATACCACTCTTTAAGTGAAATAATATGACATAAGTGGACAGAAATACATCTTGACCTATTCCACTGGATTTGTTTAGCTAATGAGAAGAGTGGCTGATCAAATGTGACGATTGGCACCTATCAAGGTTTAAGGGATTGAACTGCTGTTGCCACAATATCCATTGAATGCTGCATGATGACCAATGACATGGCGTGGGCTGGAAATAAAGGAAGTAGGGAAGCAAATGTCAACTCACCATATTTTGCAGGTGCTTCTTGTTGTCTTTTGTGGTATGCCGCCTAGGGCACTATTTCATTCCCTTGGGGGTTGCGCGAGCCACAGCCTGTGCCACAGCCTGTGCCACACGCGCTAAGCAGCTATATTCCTTCTCCATGGCTTACTGTACTAGTTGATGGTGCACTTTGTTAAGGCCGTCTTGCTTTGCCACAGGACAGTCTGTTCTGATAAGAGAAGCAGGAAGACTGCTGGTCTAAGACTCAGGAAGATGCCTGGCCTTTTCTCTTGAACCAGTATCATCAAATCTGGTGATGGCCCGATCAAATCCACTGGCATTATTGTACCATGGAATGAGTCATTCAGTGTAGAGCAGGGCTTATGGTCAATATTGTCATACACAGTAGTTGTGAAGAACCCACTTTTGATCTGTAGCTAAATAACAGCCTTTTCCATACTGAAGTGATATAGTTAATTCCTAGCTCTGATGAGATCTCTGGAACAGATTATAGTGCATTTTGATAAAAAAGAGCATCAAGCATACGATAGAGCAGATGGGTACATTTCATAGGTGGCCATTTAAAAAAAAAGTCCAACATTACAGCTCGTGGGAAAACCTGCGATGGCCCTGTAGCCTAACATGATCCCTAGAACATGTAGTAGTTGTGCCCCAAGCCTCATGCTTCTGTCACCAAAAGCCACATTCTTCCAAATGCTTCACACATCTGCCATATTATGAACCAAATCAGACAATGGTTGTACTTTTGGATTAGAGCGCTGCTCAGAACTGGAGTAGACAATGGCACACACTGTGCTGTGGTTTCGATTGTCACACCTAGACTTGAGGGTGTTCTTCTGCTCCTTGCGCCGCCTTTGAAGCTGTTAAAGAACTATTGAGTGTGGATGATGTCATATGGTGGTGGAAATAGCATATGAACATTGCAGTGCGTTGCAAAAAAACATACAGGACATCAAAAAGTGTATAACTCGGGACAAAATGAAAGTAATTTACGAGCCACTGTCCTGTGGCGTGTGATATAAGTATCTATTGGAGACTGTGAATTCCGAGTAAAAGGGTGTACAGCTTCGCAGGAGATGGGAATTATGCAGGTTTTCCGCAGAAAATGCATAGAATTTAAAAATGTGCAAGAGCAAAGAATGAATTCCCCCAAATGTTATAGCTGCGCAGTCAGTATGATCTGTGTAACTGGTCGAGACACTTCTGGAAGATTCACCGCCGTGGAAACACCTCATGCTACCGTCTGCGCTCTCTTGACCACCTGCAATGCGTCCGCTCAGAATCTTCCCCTGCATGACGTCCTGGTGGAGCACGTGACCTGCACGCTACACTCCAACCTGCACTATCATCTCGGAATGCCCCTTGACTGGTTACATGCTGTCTGAATGCCCTCTGGCCGACATCATACCCCTTGGGCCATGCCCTGCCCTCAGAATGACATTTGACAGCTTCTCCTCAGAACCTTTGTACCCGCACTGTGCCCTCTGACAACGCGTTGAGTGCCTTTTGCCCCACACCATTGGGCATCCCCTTATAGGTAGAGTACCCACTCATTGTGCTCCGGCCTGCACTATGCCTTCAGAGTGCACAGAGGTTTTCAGCACACCCTCTCCGCACCCACTGGCCTACGCCGATACCCTGTCATTTTACCGAAAACATTACAGAGTGGTACATTTCACTGCGGTACATAACACCGAAAAACATAAAAAATATTAATTAAATATATATGGGCTAGTGAGGTAAGGAGTTAAAATGAGTTGG
The DNA here is from genome assembly GCF_040938575.1 of Ambystoma mexicanum. Taxonomy (NCBI): domain Eukaryota; kingdom Metazoa; phylum Chordata; class Amphibia; order Caudata; family Ambystomatidae; genus Ambystoma; species Ambystoma mexicanum. Next base: position 783,536,612 of record NC_090921.1, on the reverse strand, counting down.
GATGGGTTTGGGGTGGCGTTATAAGGTGGAAAAATGGGGGGCCTGGGGAGAGGACCCCCGCAAATGTATGGCTGCGATTAAATGTACCACTCTGTAATTGAGGTTGGTAAAATCACATATAACGCCATACCCGTTGAGCTGCACCAGACCCGCTCAGGCAGGGGTGACTTTTACTCTGTTCTCTGACCTGTATCTTGTGCTCTGACAAAGCCAGGTATGCACGGTAGCCTCTGCCCACCTTCTCCCATTCATCCTGCCTTCTGGGCACCCTCCTTTCTGCACCAGTATAATATTCAAGCCTACCGTGTGTTGTCTTTGGGGAATGTTTCCACATGCATCCTATAAGACATTCCTGGCACCAGAATATTTGGAGAACAGTTTCCAGTGGGATAAATTCATCAGTTTCAGATGCCAGTGGGGGTGGCAAAGCCCCGAGTATATCCATGTGGTGGTCCACTCAGTCTAAGGGTAAACAGTGTACAATAACTATCATTTCACATGCCAGCGCCAAGTATCAAAGCCAGAGTACAAGTACCTAATGACGGACGAGTTAAGATCAGTGTTCATAACTCAGGTATCTCCGGGCTTCTTCTATATATTCCAAACTGAATAAGGTGACTTTGCATTCAAGGTCTTACAGATAATTTCATGATGGGTTGAAAATCATTCCATTGGGCAAGGTGGTGGGGCCTAGGAAAATCTGGTCCAGGGGGCCTGGAAAGACGATTAGTGACTGGGGTCCAGGTTATTCATTTTTATTCAACTTTGCGTCGAAGAAGCCAGCGGTTGCGATGCCGGGAACCCATGATTCCCGAAACACAGAAACAACAACGAACCAAAAATAACTTTTCTAGCACATTCAGAAACGCAATTTATAACTTTATGGAAAAAAGCTGAAACGTAGGAAAGGTGCAAAAGCAAGCTCCCTGGAGACCTCACGCAGATGGAATTCTATTCAGCCTGTGAGGACCACGGGCGAGGTGCAACCCTGAGAAGTTCAGTGAGTTTCAAGTTAAACATCTAGAGTAGGTTTTTGGGTAGATTTTAGGGGAGCTGGAAAATGTTATCAGTTTACGGATCCTTTGCACAGTAATACTTTGCAAACATTTTTGGTAGGTTGCCTATCAAGAGATTTGCTTTCCAGGAGTCTGTGCCGTTGTGGATCTACATTACAGAAGAAACCGTTGAATTGGATTAAGTACTGGCCCAACAAGGATACAGATAATGATGCCTAGACCACAGTCTTTAGAACTTCCTATTAATTGGACTCAAGCTCATCCTGTTTTCTCTTCGCCTCCTCTGCTGCTTACCTCATGTCTTCCCCATGCCTATATCTTTGGCCGTCCAACTCTTGACTTTGAAACTTTGGCCCACTGGCTTGGCAAACTCAGTCCACACCCTGTAACAGGAACTACTCTGGAATAGCCTCAGCACTCGTAGGGCCTGCGCCGCGTGAGCACCTCCCAGGTCAATCATCCAGGATCTAGCACCGCCTGGTCAAGGTATTGCATGTATCCTTGTCATAAAATGCTTTAGCTTGCTAGGTAATGGCAAATGTTGCCAAGAAAGACTACTCTGCCTGGAAATCTTCTGATTGGCACTGCCATGGAACCAAGCTGCTAACCTGCTAACCCTAAACAGGGAACAGCATGCAGGGCTGCGCCATTCTCCTGAAACTTGCCTCTGCGGGTGAGGGTTGGGGAGGGCGTGGAGGAATATATATCTGGCAAAAGAGCTCCTTTCCCAGGGGACTGACTTACATTCTGGGTCAGGCGCGTTTATGCCAGCAGTGGTCATTCCCATTTTACGGGCAGGCCCTTGGGTAGCCGCAGGGTCAGGGGTGACCTTTCCTGTTCTATGGAGGTCGGAACAGGAGGGGTCACCTGTGTCTCTGTGCCATGCGTGCTCAGAGTCCATGGTGAAAGAGTCTGTGTGTGCTCTGTGCATGGAGGCCAACTCTGCAGCAGAATATAACAGACTGACCTTGTCTACATGAAGGTCAAAATACCTAGCTTTAGTGCACTGTTACAGAAAGTTTAGGGTGACCAGATAAAAAAAAAAAACGGGACAAGCCATAGAAGTAGGACTTCAGTAAACATACATAGGACTCCGATAAAACTGTAGTCCTACTTCTATGTCTCTGGCTGTTGCAGGAGTGTGCTCACAGGCACACTCCTCTCATTGGAGGAGAGTGACCAGGGAGGGTAAGGGGGAGAAAATGAGGGTGTGAAAAGCATTTCCGCCCCGTTCACGCAGAGGGTGATTTCCTGGAACTGTCTGGGGAAAATCGGGACTTCTGGTCACCCTAAGGAAGTTGCAGGACAGTGGAGCCACCTGTAAAACCTCTGAGCGGGTTTATCAGTGTTGTTCTCTCCCCTAGGAAAACGATATTGTGTGAAATGGTGAGCATGTGCTCCGAGTAGATGGGGGCAGGTGGGCTGGGGCAGTTGTGAAGTGTTAACATGCATCTTGCAAAATTAGGCAGTGCTGCTTACCTTAAAGTGGGAAAGACGACTCATCATCACCTCTGCCTTGGTTGGGGGAGGCAGGCTAAGTCTCTGGGAGCAGTAGGAGATCCTAAAGCCGAATGCTGAAAAGACAGCTCGGCAGGTTAGGCAACTGTTGCTGAGATGTTCAGTGTTTATACCTGCCTATAATGCCTATGGCTTTGTTTCCAATTCCTGAGGCTAAACCTGCTGCAAAGTGTTGCTGTTTTCGGCTCCCTCGCTTTTCTGTGTTGGGGAATTTCTTCCCCTATGCCTCCACCCCCCCCCTGTCCCCCGTAGCGACAATCCCCCACAGAACACTCATAAGTAAGGTGACCTTCTGTGAGTGAATGGTGAAGTGGGTCATGAACCGGATACGTATAAGAGTCAGAAAGGCTGCTCATTTGAGTATTTGTGTCAGAACACGCACCCTCTGATCAGCAGATTCACTGCCACCACTGCAAACCCTTTCAACCTTACCCGCGGCCCATCACAGCGAAGACCCTGGGAAAAAAGCCTTACTGTGACAAGACCACGCAGACCATGAGGACATCCAACCCATGACTACACCCTCAGCCCCAGAGGATGGAGTAAGGAGGCTCAAGTCTCGGTATCCAATAATCGCCACTGATGGATAAAATCTGTCAGCAAGAAGAAGAAAGAAGCCAGAGCTTTGGATGCTTGGCTAATCTTGGCGAGGAACTCTTCAGCACAGGCATATACATGATCTTATTGCCCCAAAATAGCAGCGCAGTTGCTTGGAGGCGCTGCTAAGAGTGCAAAGATCATCACTGGATAGTGAAAAAACTTGATTTATTTATTTATTTAATTTCAGTGAATCATCACGAGAAAATGATAGATAACGAGGGATCAGGGAGTAACATTCGAGATGATACACGCAGTCAGTGGTTGGAAGTCTGGAGCCCGTGGGGGAATCTGTTTTGGGACAGTTCCGCTGTTTTCCACAGAGTTCCAGTGCTTGGAGCCAAGTGCAGCAGGAGGGTGACCCCCACGGTGCAGCAAACGAACTGATCTCTAGTTCCTAGACAGGAGGATTCTCTGGATTCTAGGCACGAGATACTGTGGGGCCATTATTGAAAGCAGAGGGCCTTCAAACGGATTCGGTGCTCAACGCAGACCCATTTCAGAGATTTCATGGCGATCAGAGAGAGTTTGAGGTTGAATGAGTTGCATCTGTTGAATGCAAGCCTGGCTGAGTCCCAGGCAGGTAGACTGTGTGATTTTCTGTGACGTAGATCAGGGAAGGTTTTCGTCATCATGTGCAGATGGAAGCGGGACTTCTGAGCGTCGCAGGGATTTGAGGGGTGAAGCTCCTGTTGCTGTGAACCAGGATTCTGGTTAAAGGTGAAGGAAGCCATGATACCATGATGTACCACTTCACGAGTAGTGGTCTTTATGGGGGGCGGAGGGGGTTTTGGGGCGGACTATGGATCCACTCGCGCAAAACTGCCCATTGAGCACACTTAAGCGATGGGGAAAATACTAAATGTACCAGCCTAATTCTTGAATAAAGAAGTTATGCAAATGAGTCGATGACGCATTTCCGCCGCTTTGTCTGCTAAAATCAGGTTTTCCGTCTGGCGCTGTCAGGGACAGGGCGCTTAGTCTTCCCTAGCGCAGTGATTAGCCCAGCTGCAATGAGGAAGATGGAGCGGCCGGCCCTTTTCTTGGGCGCAAATAGCCTATCCTTATTTTGAATAATTCCGAATTATGCTAAACCTCTGCCATCCACCTCTCGGATCCTAACTGCTTTGTCTGTTTGGGTAGCACAAATGAGTTCACTATAAATGGCCATAAATTCGATATTTTAGGAGCTTTCTTTTCTGCCTTGGGTGGGGGAAGGGTAACATTTGCAGGCCGGTTGATACACAACATCAAGGCCCGGCGTGTTGCTGGGTTTCAGCCAGGCCTTTCCCTCATATCAGCTCTCACGATTTGATACGGAAACAGAATTGTACATGCTACAAGGTAGTACCATAGCTCAGAGGAATTAGCGCCTACTGCTGACATCTGTGCATCACCTGCAGGTCACGGGGTTTTAATCTTGACATGGCCTCCTCTGCCTTTGGTAAGAGTGATGTCAAAGGTGTTTTGTATAGCACTCAGCTACTGGAATCTTATAGAGCCCCCATGCACCACAAAGGTCCTCTTGGCTCTATATTTCCAATGCAAGTGCTGAAAGGGTGTACTTTGTCCCATCAATACAAAGGGCAGGGAAGGTCTACATGATAAATGGTTCATGAAAGCCTCAGGCGTTGAAGGCTCCAAGAACTGAAGACCTTTGAACAAGGCCGCGCCCGGGAGTGTAGAGCTCCACTACCCCTTTCCACGTGCTAGTCAGGTGTGCTACTCTCAGCATTGCTGGTCACATTGGTGGAAAAGGCAAGGCGTGATTAGTGCTGGCACATGTGCTACTTGTGCTCCTCACAGGTGCGAGTTATTGCAGTATTCTGACAACTTGAGACTGCAATGAAATTACGTTCATTTTTTGTCTATGTGCTTTGACCATTTGAACTCTTTGTAACGGAGGCGTTGGTTGTTTCCACGTGCTCTATGATGAATTGCTATATCCAGTGTCAGCTCATCACACTGCACTGCAGCTCCTACCACTGCGCTGCCACCACCAGCTCCTCAAACTCTCCACCAGTTCAGGCACCACATGCTGTTTACCAGTGACGGCTCATTATACCATCTACCACTGCACCAGTGTCAGCTCGTCACACTGCACAACACTCCCTGGTCATCACATTGTGAAGGGCTGACATTACTGTACCTGCATGTTGCACACATATCTTGTAGAGGAGTAGGTGGGCATGTCATACCTCGCTCCCGCCCCCTCACTCCCGTCATACTGGAACAGCAGGAGAAGAGCCCTATGTGGGACAACAGGTATCATCCCAATACCACATTGAGTATATGAGAGATGATATGCACTCAGACAACTGTATCGAATGTACACTTGAACAGAAAGGGTGGAAGGATGTCGGCACACACTAATGGACATCATAGAGCTGTAAGTGAAATCTGACGAGGTCAGAGTGAAGTCATGAAGGAAAGATACTGAGACATATTGAAATGTTATGCAAATACTTAAAGAATAAAGATGTAATTGAAGTAACAAGAGAAACATGTAATCAAATATGAATAAAACTATGTATTTAAAGAAGATAAAGTAACCTGCCGACTAATAAATATATATAAACAGAAACGCAAGGTAGTTGAGACATATGGAGGCTTGCTGCAGAAGAAAATATAATGTGGCTAGGGCAGCCATGATGGAAAGATGGACGCCAGACTCGTATTGAAACCAATCAAGATACCTCACAGACAGACCAGGGCTGCAGAGTCAAGAGACGCTGGACAAACAGCTTTGCATGAGGAACAAAGAGGAGTCTATTGGCCTGGTATCAAGGATACCACTTCAAGGAATAAATTCAAGGCACAACAGGAGTCAAAGGGATAAGCCATGTGCATAAGACACATTTCTCTTAGATTAAGTAAAGAGCAAAACTTCTCCAAGAGCCAAGTATTGGACTATTAAAGATGTGAAAGCCTATATAATGTGGACTGAGCAAGTCTCTGGAAGCCGAGAGGAATTATGACACCCAGCACAATTGAATCAAATTGTAGTAAATAGAAGGTCGAAATGGACAAGGTCGTGGTCTACTCACACGTGATTCAGAAGTCGAAAACAAGGGCTATTCATAAATCTCCAGGCGAAGAAAATGGTGTACCTACACTCCCTTAAAAGTTCCAAAATAGAGAACAGGCTGCAAGGTCAACTACAAAGGAGAAACCTTGGCTCAGGGCCGGACCCATGAGAGATGATGGACTAATTGGGAAAGTGGGGCGTAGTCTGGCGTTACTGTCGACACCTGGGGTCCACTTTGTCTACGTGCTGCAAATGAGCCGAAAGTTCAAGGTTGGGAAAGTATGTCAACCAATCAGAGGGTCTATGTAGCAACATGCTATACAATGTTGCAAAGACCAAGCCACTGCTATTATTCTGCTATAATCAGTACTATACATATCTAGAGGTGGTTCGAGGCGTGCCCACTAGATATGGGGCATCCAATAAAATTACTAATATATACCTGATATATAGGTATACCTATTCCCTTAACCAATCCCTCCCTTCAATATGTTTATGGGGGGTTTCCTCTCGAGTATAATATTTAAATAATCAGTTGAAGTGGTGCATTTTACATCATAATTTCTGATAAAATGGAGTACAAAGCCATTTAATTTACAATCAGTTCTTTAGGGTAACGCATGAATAAATCCAATGGATGCCAACAGTACACATTGCGCCTTTCTCAACATGTTCCTGATGTTGCACTCACAATACATGCTGGCATTGCCACTTTAAATCACTTTCAAAAAGCTGTGCCAACAACAGATGCTGAATTGCCATTATATATCATTTTCATGAAGCTGTGTCCACATCATAAGCTGACATTGCCACCATAAATCACTTTCATGATGCTATGCCCATATATGTCTGCATTGCCATTGTAAATCAATTTCCTAGTGCTGCACCTTCAGAATAATACCAGAGTTGCTACTGTAAATCACTTAGATGATGATACGCTTGCAATGTGTACCAGAGGTGACATTCCAAATCTATTTCAGGATGTTGAACCCACAAATAATGTGTGAACTGTCACTGTAAATTGCATTGATGATGACGATTCACCCACAGTGCCTGCCAGCATTTCAGTAATGTTCATGATGTTGCCCCCACATTATTCTGGTTAAATGATGTTCATGAATCTGTCCCTACACAGCATTGCAACTGGTGTTTCATGTTCATGATGCTGGTTCAACCGCTCCTCCCCCACCGAGCAACACACATTCTCCCAAGCACCGGCACACGCTTTCAGGAGCGCACACGCACGTACGCATGCGCGCACACACACACACACACACACACATATATATATTGCGGATAGACATTTAGGGGTTGGCATTCAGAGAGCTAATCAATAGGATCAAACAACAAAAGATTATGGCATATATAAAGAGAGCTTGGTGCAATGTGGTTAGGCTGCAGGATACCCAGCTGTTACAAATGCAGCATGATGGTGTTGCCAAGATTTGGGGCAACACTGCTGCTTGGCCTTTTTCATCAGCGTATCTAGAGGGAGAACATTATTATCCACGGGTCAGTGGAATTTTACTTACATTTGACACACATGGGTGAAAGGGGCAGATATGTACTTGTGAATTTGGAAGTTGAGAGAAAGTGATATGCCTTTGTAAATTTGTATGCTTCCAAGGCAACAACTTGCCAGAATATTTTGAGAACCTTATTACACTCTGTCAGGATTCTTTAAGGTGTGTATTTGTGATTGGTGTGCTGGTTGTCGACTTGGACAGTTCATTGACGAAATGTGTGACTTGATCTAAGTCGGCTTGTGTGATCATGCGTTACCTGGACTTCTTTGACTTGGAGATATGAAGGCAGAGAAATGGGGACAGCAAGCAATACTCCCTTTACTCTCGAGGCACGACTTCTCCAGACTGGACAATTTCTTCAAAGGTCATGAGTTCTTGGGTGAGGTATCAGAATGGACGCATCTCCTCAGGACATTTTCATATCACTCCCCTCAGTTGTTGATACTCAAGCTGGGAGAGATTCACAGAAAGATGTAGATGAAGGTGTCGGCAGATTCATTGGTGACGTGTCTTCCCAGGATGCTCTACTCAGTGACATTCAGATGTTCTCCAACCGGAATGGGACGGGGGAGGTGAGCTGGGGACAATGTGGGGGGCCTTTAAGGTGTACATTAGAGGGATGTGTCTGGCGAAAGGGTATGGCATATTAAAACCTATCCGGCTGGAGCTTAAGAAACTAAAACAGATTACAGGTGGACTATGAGGAGTCCAATGATAGAGGGCAATTACCAAAGATAAGGGAGGTCAAGAGCCAATTTGAAGAGTAAAGGAACTAAAATGAACGTTGACGTAGACCCTGGTCAGGAGATGTCCAAAGAAGAAAAAGCCGGCAAGCACATAGTTTTGGTATTAAGTTAGAGGACAAGATCGCTGGTGTACTGAAGGTGAAAGGTTGTGGAGGGGTGATGCAGCTGTGTGGAAATGAGGCCAACCAAACATTTAGGGAGTTCCACAGGTCTTCGTGGAGACAGGAGACTCTGACCCTCGTGGATTAGGCGGGAACATAGCTGCAGCAAGATGACCTGCTCAAACCCAAAGGGAAAAAGTACAGGTACTAGAGCCGCCTATCGCAGAGGTCGGGATTGAGGCCTATGTAACAGCATTCAACTCTGGAGAGGTATCTGGTCCCGAACAGTAACTGGGGTTAGATGAGCCGGATCCTGAGTTTTATAAGGGTTTTGTAGATTCTGGTTAAAGGTGAAGGACGCCATGATGTGCCACTTCACGAGTAGTGTTCTTTAAGTGGGGCGAAGTGGGGCGAGAGGGGCCGGGGAGACTATGGATCCACTCGCTCAAATCTGCCCATTTAGCACATTTAAGCGATGGGGGAAATACTAAATGTAGAAGCTAATTCTTGAATAAAGAAGTTATGCAAATGAGTCGATGACGCATTTCCGCCGCTTTGTCTGCGAAAATCAGGTTTTCCGTCTGGCGCTGTCAGGGACAGGGCGCTTAGTCTTCCCTAGCGCAGTGATTAGCCCAGCTGCAATGAGGAAGATGGAGCGGCCGGCCCTTTTCTTGGGTGCAAATAGCCTATCCTTATTTTGAATAATTCCGAATTATGCTAAACCTCTGCCATCCACCTCTCGGATCCTAACTGCTTTGTCTGTTTGGGTAGCACAAATGAGTTCACTATAAATGGCCATAAATTCGAATTTTTAGGAGCTTTCTTTTCTGCCTTGGGTGGGGGAAGGGTAACATTTGCAGGCCGGTTGATACACAACATCAAGGCCCGGCGTGTTGCTGGGTTTCAGCCAGGCCTTTCCCTCATATCAGCTCTCACGATTTGATACGGAAACAGAATTGTACATGCTACAAGGTAGTACCATAGCTCAGAGGAATTAGCGCCTACTGCTGACATCTGTGCATCACCTGCAGGTCAGGGGGTTTGAATCTTGACATGGCCTCCTCTGCCTTTGGTAAGAGTGATGTCAAAGGTGTTTTGTATAGCACACAGCTACTGGAATCTTATAGAGCCCCCATGCACCACAAGGGTCCTCTTGGCTCTATATTTCCAATGCAAGTGCTGAAAGGGTGTACTTGGTGGCATCAATACAAAGGGCAGGGAAGGTCTACACGATAAATGGTTCATGAAAGCCTCAGGCGTTGAAGGCTCCAAGAACTGAAGACCTTTGAACAAGGCCGCGCCCGGGAGTGTAGAGCTCAACTACCCCTTTCCACGTGCTAGTCAGGTGTGCTACTCTCAGCATTGCTGGTCACATTGGTGGAAAAGGCAAGGCGTGATTAGGGCTGGCACATGTGCTACTTGTGCTCCTCACAGGTGTGAGTTATTGCAGCATTCTGACAACTTGAGACTGCAATGAATTACGTTCAATTTTTGTCTATGTGCTTTGACCATTTGAACTCTTTGTAACGGAGGCGTTGGTTGTTTCCACGTGCTCTATGATGAATTGCTATATCCAGTGTCAGCTCATCACACTGCACTGCAGCTCCTACCACTGCGCTGCCACCACCAGCTCCTCAAACTCTCCACCAGTTCAGGCACCACATGCTGTTTACCAGTGACGGCTCATTATACCATCTACCACTGCACCAGTGTCAGCTCGTCACACTGCACAACACTCCCTGGTCATCACATTGTCAAGGGCTGACATTACTGTACCTGCATGTTGCACACATATCATGTAGAGGAGTAGGTGTGCATGTCGTCCCTAGCTCTGGCCCCCTCACCTCCGTCATACTGGAACAGCAGGAGAAGAGCCCTATGTGGGACAACAGGTATCATCCCAATACCACATTGAGTATATGAGAGATGATATGCACTCAGACAACTGTATCGAATGTACACTTGAACAGAAAGGGTGGAAGGATGTCGGCACACACTAATGGACATCATAGAGCTGTAAGTGAAATCTGACGAGGTCAGAGTGACGTCATGAAGGAAAGATACTGAGACATATTGAAATGTTATGCAAATACTTAAAGAATAAAGATGTAATTGAAGTAACAAGAGAAACATGTAATCAAATATGAATAAAACTATGTATTTAAAGAAGATAAAGTAACCTGCCGACTAATAAATATATATACACAGAAACGCAAGGTAGTTGAGACATATGGAGGCTTGCTGAAGAAGAAAATATAATGTGGCTAGGGCAGCCATGATGGAAAGATGGACGCCAGACTCGTATTGAAACCAATCAAGATACCTCACAGACAGACCAGGGCTGCAGAGTCAAGAGACGCTGGACAAACAGCTTTGCATGAGGAACAAAGAGGAGTCTATTGGCCTGGTATCAAGGATACCACTTCAAGGAATAAATTCAAGGCACAACAGGAGTCAAAGGGATAAGCCATGTGCATAAAACACATTTCTCTTAGATTAAGTAAAGAGCAAAACTTCTCCAAGAGCCAAGTATTGGACTATTAAAGATGTGAAAGCCTATATAATGTGGACTGAGCAAGTCTCTGGAAGCCGAGAGGAATTATGACACCCAGCACAATTGAATCAAATTGTAGTAAATAGAAGGTCGAAATGGACAAAGTCGTGGTCTACTCACACGTGATTCAGAAGTCGAAAACAAGGGCTATTCATAAATCTCCAGGCGAAGAAAATGGTGTACCTACACTCCCTTAAAAGTTCCAAAATAGAGAACAGGCTGCAAGGTCAACTACAAAGGAAAAACCTTGGCTCAGGGCCGGACCCATGAGAGATGATGGACTAATTGGGAAAGTGGGGAGTAGTCTGGCGTTACTGTCGACACCTGGGGTCCACTTTGTCTACGTGCTGCAAATGAGCCGAAAGTTCAAGGTTGGGAAAGTATGTCAACCAATCAGAGGGTCTATGTAGCAACATGCTATACAATGTTGCAAAGACCAAGCCACTGCTATTATTCTGCTATAATCAGTACTATACATATCTAGAGATGGTTCGAGGCGTGCCCACTAGATATGGGGCATCCAATAAAATTACTAATATATAGCTGATATATAGGTATACCTATTCCCTTAACCAATCCATCCCTTCAATATGTTTATGGGGGGTTTCCTCTCGAGTATAATATTTAAATAATCAGTTGAAGTGGTGCATTTTACATCATAATTTCTGATAAAATGGAGTACAAAGCCATTTAATTTACAATCAGTTCTTTAGGGTAACGCATGAAAAAATCCAATGGATGCCAACAGTACACATTGCACCTTTCTCAACATGTTCCTGATGTTGCACTCACAATACATGCTGGCATTGCCACTTTAAATCACTTTCAAAAAGCTGTGCCAACAACAGATGCTGAATTGCCATTATATATCATTTTCATGAAGCTGTGTCCACATCATAAGCTGACATTGCCACCATAAATCACTTTCATGATGCTATGCCCATATATGTCTGCATTGCCATTGTAAATCAATTTCCTAGTGCTGCACCTTCAGAATAATACCAGAGTTGCTACTGTAAATCACTTAGATGATGATACGCTTGCAATGTGTACCAGAGGTGACATTCCAAATCTATTTCAGGATGTTGAACCCACAAATAATGTGTGAACTGTCACTGTAAATTGCATTGATGATGACGATTCACCCACAGTGCCTGCCAGCATTTCAGTAATGTTCATGATGTTGCCCCCACATTATTCTGGTTAAATGATGTTCATGAATCTGTCCCCACACAGCATTGCAACTGGTGTTTCATGTTCATGATGCTGGTTCAACCGCTCCTCCCCCACCGAGCAACACACATTCTCCCAAGCACCGGCACACGCTTTCAGGAGCGCACACGCACGCACGCATGCGCGCGCACACACACACACACACACACACACACACACACACACATATATATATATTGCGGATAGACATTTAGGGGTTGGCATTCAGAGAGCTAATCAATAGGATCAAACAACAAAAGATTATGGCATATATAAAGAGAGCTTGGTGCAATGTGGTTAGGCTGCAGGATACCCAGCTGTTACAAATGCAGCATGATGGTGTTGCCAAGATTTGGGGCAACACCGCTGCTTGGCCTTTTTCATCAGCGTATCTAGAGGGAGAACATTATTATCCACGGGTCAGTGGAATTTTACTTACATTTGACACACATGGGTGAAAGGGGCAGATATGTACTTGTGAATTTGGAAGTTGAGAGAAAGTGATATGCCTTTGTAAATTTGTATGCTTCCAATGCAACAACTTGCCAGAATATTTTGAGAACCTAATTACACTCTGTCAGGATTCTTTAAGGTGTGTATTTGTGATTGGTGTGCTGGTTGTCGACTTGGACAGTTCATTGACGCAATGTGTGACTTGATCTAAGTCGGCTTGTGTGATCATGCGTTACCTGGACTTCTTTGACTTGGAGATATGACGGCAGAGAAATGGGGACAGCAAGCAATACTCCCTTTACTCTCGAGGCACGACTTCTCCAGACTGGACAATTTCTTCAAAGGTCATGAGTTCTTGGGTGAGGTATCAGAATGGACGCATCTCCCCAGGACATTTTCATATCACTCCCCTCAGTTGTTGATACTCAAGCTGAGAGAGATTCACAGAAAGATGTAGATGAAGGTGTCGGCAGATTCATTGGTGACGTGTCTTCCCAGGATGCTCTACTCAGTGACATTCAGATGTTCTCCAACCGGAATGGGATGGGGGAGGTGAGCTGGGGACAATGTGGGGGGCCTTTAAGGTGTACATTAGAGGGATGTGTCTGGCGAAAGGGTATGGCATATTAAAACCTATCCGGCTGGAGCTTAAGAAACTAAAACAGATTACAGGTGGACTATGAGGAGTCCAATGATAGAGTGCAATTACCAAATATAAGGGAGGTCAAGAGCCAATTTGAAGAGTAAAGAAACTAAAATGAACGTTGACGTAGACCCTGGTCAGGAGATGTCCAAAGAAGAAAAAGCCGGCAAGCACATAGTTTTGGTATTAAGTTAGAGGACAAGATCGCTGGTGTACTGAAGGTGAAAGGTTGTGGAGGGGTGATGCAGCTGTGTGGAAATGAGGCCAACCAAACATTTAGGGAGTTCCACAGGTCTTCGTGGAGACAGGAGACTCTGACCCTCGTGGATTAGGCGGGAACATAGCTGCAGCAAGATGACCTGCTCAAACCCAAAGGGAAAAAGTACAGGTACTAGAGCCGCCTATCGCAGAGGTCGGGATTGAGGCCGATGTAACAGCATTCAACTCTGGAGAGGTATCTGGTCCCGAACAGTAACTGGGGTTAGATGAGCCGGATCCTGAGTTTTATAAGGGTTTTGTAGATTCTGGTTAAAGGTGAAGGACGCCATGATGTGCCACTTCACGAGTAGTGTTCTTTAAGTGGGGCGAAGTGGGGCGAGAGGGGCCGGGGAGACTATGGATCCACTCGCTCAAATCTGCCCATTTAGCACATTTAAGCGATGGGGGAAATACTAAATGTAGAAGCTAATTCTTGAATAAAGAAGTTATGCAAATGAGTCGATGACGCATTTCCGCCGCTTTGTCTGCTAAAATCAGGTTTTCCGTCTGGCGCTGTCAGGGACAGGGCGCTTAGTCTTCCCTAGCGCAGTGATTAGCCCAGCTGCAATGAGGAAGATGGAGCGGCCGGCCCTTTTCTTGGGCGCAAATAGCCTATCCTTATTTTGAATAATTACGAATTATGCTAAACCTCTGCCATCCACCTCTCGGATCCTAACTGCTTTGTCTGTTTGGGTAGCACAAATGAGTTCACTATAAATGGCCATAAATTCGAATTTTTACGAGCTTTCTTTTCTGCCTTGGGTGGGGGAAGGGTAACATTTGCAGGCCGGTTGATACACAACATCAAGGCCCGGCGTGTTGCTGGGTTTCAGCCAGGCCTTTCCCTCATATCAGCTCTCACGATTTGATACGGAAACAGAATTGTACATGCTACAAGGTAGTACCATAGCTCAGAGGAATTAGCGCCTACTGCTGACATCTGTGCATCACCTGCAGGTCAGGGGGTTTGAATCTTGACATGGCCTCCTCTGCCTTTGGTAAGAGTGATGTCAAAGGTGTTTTGTATAGCACTCAGCTACTGGAATCTTATAGAGCCCACATGCACCACAAAGGTCCTCTTGGCTCTATATTTCCAATGCAAGTGATGAAAGGGTGTACTTTGTCCCATCAATACAAAGGGCAGGGAAGGTCTACACAATAAATGGTTCATTTGCTCCAGCAGGAGGCAGGAGTCTAGCGTGAAGCTCTTGAGTACTAACTTCTGAAAGCCTCAGGCGTTGAAGGCTCCAAGAACTGAAGACCTTTGAACAAGGCCGAGCCCGGGAGTGTAGAGCTCCACTACCCCTTTCCACGTGCTAGTCAGGTGTGCTACTCTCAGCATTGCTGGTCATATTGGTGAAAAAGGCAAGGCGTGATTAGTGCTGGCCCATGTGCTACTTTTGCTCCTCACAGGTGCGAGTTATTGCAGTATTCTGACAAATTGAGACTGCAATGAAATTACGTTCATTTTTTGTCTATGTGCTTTGACCATTTTAACTCTTTGTAATGGAGGCGTTGGTTGTTTCCACGTGCTCTATGATGAATTGCTATATCCAGTGTCAGCTCATCACACTGCACTACAGCTCCTCCCACTGCGCTGCCACCACCAGCTCCTCAAACTCTCCACCAGTTCAGGCACCACATGCTGTTTACCAGTGACGGCTCATTATACCACCTACCACTGCACCAGTGTCAGCTCGTCACACTGCACAACACTCCCGGGTCATCACATTGTCAAGGGCTGACATTACTGTACCTGCATGTTGCACACATATCTTGTAGAGGAGTAGGTGGGCATGTCATCCCTCGCTCCCGGCCCCTCACCCCCGTCATACTGGAATAGCAGGAGAAGAGCCCTATGTGGGACAACAGGTATCATCCCAATACCACATTGAGTATATGAGAGATGATATGCACTCAGACATCTGTATCGAATGTACACTTGCACTGAAAGGGTGGAAGGATGTCGGCACACACTAATGGACATCATAGAGCTGTAAGTGAAATCTGACGAGGTCAGAGTGAAGTCATGAAGGAAAGATACTGAGACATATTGAAATGTTAGTTGAAGTAACAACATAAACATGCAATCAAATATGAATAAATCATGTATTTAAAGAAGATAAAGTAACCTGCCGACTTATAAATATATATACACAGAAACACAAGGTAGTTGAGACATATAGAGGCTTGCTGCAGAAGAAAATATAATGTGGCTAGGGCAGCCATGATGGAAAGATGGGCGCCAGACTCGTATTGAAACCAATCAAGATACCTCAGAGACAGACCAGGGCTGCAGAGTCAGGAGACGCTGGACAAACAGCTTTGCATGAGGAACAAAGAGGAGTCTATTGGCCTGGTATCAAGGATACCACTTCAAGGAATAATTTCAAGGCACAACAGGAGTCAAAGGGTAAGCCATGTGCATAAGACACATTTCTCTTAGATTAAGTAAAGATGAAAACATCTCCAAGAGCCAAGTATTGGACTATTAAAGATGTGAAAGCCTATATAATGTGGACTGAGCAAGTCTCTGGAAGCCGAGAGGAGTAATGACACCCAGCACAATTGAATCAAATTTTAGTAAATAGAAGGTCGAAATGGACAAAGTCTTGGTCTACTCACACGTGATTCAGAAGTCGAAAACAAGGGCCATTCATAAATCTCCAGGTGAAGAAAATGGTATACCTACACTCCCTTAAAGGTTCCAAAATAGAGAACAGGCTGCAAGGTCAACTACAAAGGAGAAACCTTCTCTCATGGCCGGGCCCATGAGAGATGATGAACTAATTGGGAAAGTGGGAAGTAGTCTGGCGTTACTGTCGACACCTGGGGTCCACTTTGTCTACGTGTTGCTAATGAGCCGAAAGTTCAAGGTTGGGAAAGTATGCCAACCAATCAGAGGGTCTATGTAGCAACATGATATACAATGTTGCAAAGACCAACCCACTGCTATTATTCTGCTATAATTAGTATTATACGTATCCAGAGGTGGTTCGAGGCGTGCCCACTAGATAAGAGGCATCCAATAAAATTACTAATATATAGCTGATATATAGCTATACCTATTCCCTTAACCAATCCCTCCCTTCAATATGTTTATGGGGGGTTTCCTCTCGAGTATACTTTTTAAATAATCAGTTGAAGTGGTGCATTTTACATCATAATTTCTGATAAAATGGTGTACAATGCCATTTAAATTACAATCAGTTCTTTAGGGTAACGCATGAAAAAATCCAATGGATGCCAACAGTACACATTGCGCATTTCTCAACATGTTCCTGATGTTGCACTCACAATACATGCTGGCATTGCCACTTTAAATCATTTTCAAAAAGCTGGGCCAACAACAGATGCTGAATTGCCATTATATATCATTTTCATGAAGCTGTGTCCACATCATACGCTGACATTGCCACCATAAATCACTTTCATGATGCTATGTCCATATATGTCTGCATTGCCATTGTAAATCAATTTCCTGGTGCTGCACCTTCAGAATAATACCAGAGCTGCTACTGTGAATCACTTGGACGATGATACGTCTGCAATGTGTACCAGTGGTACCATTCCAAATCTATTTCAGGATGTGGAAGCCACAAATAATGTGAACTGTCACTGTAAATTGCATTGATGATGACGATTCACCCACAGTGCCTGCCAGCATTTGAGTAATGTTCATGATGTTGCCCCCACATTATTCTGGTTAAATAATGTTCATGAATCTGTTCCCATAGAGCATTGCAACTGGTGTTTCATGTTCATGATGCTGGTTCAACCGCTCCACCCCCACCGAGCAACACACATTCTCCCAAGCACCGACCCATGCACCGGCACATGCTACCACAGCCGATTTGAAGAGTAAAGGAACTAAAATGAACGTTGACGTAGAACCTGGTCAGGAGATGTCCAAAGAAGAAAAAGCCGGCAAGCACATAGATTTGGTATTAAGTTACAGGACAAGATCGCTGGTGTACTGAAGGTGAAGGGTTGTGGAGGGGTGATGCAGCTGTATGGAAATGAGGCCCACCAAACATTTAGGGAGTTCCACAGGTCTTCGTGGAGACAGGAGACTCTGACCCTCGTGGATTAGGCGGGAACATAGCTGCAGCAAGATGACCTGCTCAAACCCAAAGGGAAAAAGTACAGGTACTAGAGCCGCCTAACTCAGAGGTCGGGATTGAGACCGATGTAACAGCATTCAACTCTGGAGAGGTATCTGGTCCCGAACAGTAACTGGGGTTAGATGAATCGGATCCTGAATTTTATAAGGGTTTTGTAGATGTTCAAACCCCAAAGCTTAAGGCAGTACATCATGAGGTGATTCAGTCAGAGAAATGTCCCACCTTTATGCCAATAGCCAAGATTATGGAGCTGTTGAAACTGGAAAAGTGTGTGCATTGGGGGGTTTACCCCTGAACCCTCTTTAATCATGCTCTCCCTCCAATCCATAGCCCTCCCTACCAAACCCCCGGCACATAGAAATGCGCACAAATGCAGACACACACACACACACACACACCTTCTCGTCAGCCCCTCCCCTCCACACTACAAACACTACCCCACAATGTACAAAGGCACAAAAATAAACACTTACCTAACAGCCGACTTCTGTCTTCCCGTCCCATCCACACCTGTCAGCCCCGGCGTACACACATGTGCGGCAGGGATGTGACTGTTAAATTTGGAAAGGCCACTCTGAGCGGTTTCAGAACGGCCTTTCTAAATTGGCTTTTTCACTCAATACTCCATAATGAGGGATAGAATGAGAGAGAAATGGAGTAGTAAATAAAGGAGTTGAGTCCATTATGCTTTAGATGCAGCAAACGTGCTGCTCTACTTGCTTGTCACAAGGTAAGATCTAGAGGAGATCTTAGACATGGTGGTCCACTCCAGGAAGGTCTCCAGGTTGAAAATGAGCAGCCCTTAGACATGGTGGACCAATCCAGGAAGATCTCCAGGTCTATGTTTATGTTTGTTTATGCTTACTTGTTTATATTGCGCCGGAGCCCGCAGGCATCAGGTTGAAATTATTTTGGAATAAATCCAAATTGTTTTATAGTTGGGAGGTGGGGCATGCCCTTGAGCTAGTCCTCTGTGGGAGAATTTCTGATATTTGGTCCTTCATATTAATAGGGAGGCGGCTGACAGTAGTAAGAGAAATCTGGAGGAGGTCCTGGCTTGTTTTGAGGAGAACAAATTGACGGATCGCTCAATTTGTCCATTGTGATGGCTGGCAGGATAGCCCTAGTAAAAATCACAGTAGTCCCTAATTTGCTGGGTGTGTTGTCTAATGTGGGGTGTACAGAGTAACAGGCATTCTTTAAGCGCTGTAGAGTACTATCTGAAAACTTGATATGAGCAGATAGGGCTCCCGAATAGTCTTGAAGACCCAAACCTGGCCTTGCATGCATGTGGGCCAAATGTCCCAGATCTATGTTTGTTTTATATAGCGGCACAATAACAGCATGCAGCTCATTGGCAGGATACAGGTTGGGTTGGTCAACAGGGCTAAAGGAGAAGACGCAAATGTCCCTCGTTGCACCAGTGAGTATCCTTGTGTTCCCAGGTAAGGATCTGTTTGCCCGGTGTTCCCTGCTTCAATCTAAAAAATGGATCTGGCTTCACGCACTGTCTGTGCGGGGAATGACCAATCCTCGTACCCTCAGTCTACTGGTCTGGGACGCGCTGTTGTCTTTCAGGGGGATAAGGACAACAGTGAGAGTGAGGTGGAGCAAGGAGCAACTACAGATGGCGGGACATCTATGTGGAAAGGACAAACTCCTCGGCTTGAGAGCAGATTGAAGAAATGTTGGGACCTTTCAAACAACAACTTCTGTTCCCAGCATTTATAGAGTTTACTGCAGAGTTCAACCAAGTGAACCAATTGTAGGAATAAGTACAACAGTGGGGCATCGAACCTCCCTACTGTTTCTCATTACGTTTTTCAATACAATACTACTGTTCAAAATTGGCTGGATGAATCCAGCTCGCTTTCAAAGGAGAAACCTGCATATGTTGTGCTGAAACTAGGAAGTGTCCTAACCCAAAGGTCCATTTCATCCAGCCACTGTTTGAAGGTTCCTGCCAAAACTGGGGGTTCACCTATCCAAGGTAGACAAACTGGAAGCCAAACCGTCTATAAGACTTCTTGGTTTATCTCATTCAAGTCCTGCACAGTTCATTAATATGGATTTAGGACTTTCTTCCTGGAAAATTAATGTGGAAGTCATGGCTCTCAGTTTGTTGGAAAATAATGAACACAGAATCCTAAAATGTATTTGAAAAATAGTTTTTTACCACCTCATCTCCACAATACACGACCTTTCAAAGAGCAAAAGACAGTTCATGTGAGCTGGCACAAAACATATAAAGTGGAAAACAAGAATATCTACAAAAAAGGGGTTTACAAAGCTATATAAAAAAAATTGAATGGCAAAATGTGCTTTTAAAACTCAAAAGCAAATCAGCTGTGAAAGAATATATCAGAAAAGTACTAAATCGTATCAACCTGCCTAATTTTTCTTTTTCTTTAATATCTCTTAAAACTCCGCAGAATTCTTTTTATTTTGGTGTAATCAATCAGACACATTAGAGATCATGGGTGCCCGGAGAAATATTCCCCGTGATTTCAGGACTTCTGCGCTTTCATCTAATTGTGCAACTGATAACTTGAGACATCCCTGTATTGAATGTACATGTGATGATCTAAGAAAACAGGTCTTTCAGAGATTCGTGAACAGGTTGCAGGGCTTTAAATACAAACTTTTCTGGAGATGACTGATGGAGCGAATGATATTATTTAAATACTGAGAGCTAAATACCTTTTATTTCTTTCTTTATTTATTTGTATTTGTAAAGCACACTACAGCCCAAGGGCATCGACGCTATGTTGCAAGAAGATGTCTTAGTTACAGGAGTATGTTGGCATGCTCGAGGGTTACAGAGTGCATCACCTACGCAAAGTAAAAACAGATAGATGAGGAAGAAAGTGATTAATAGATTCAGACAGTAGTAGGTTACATTACGTGGTTGATGGGTTACAGCAGGAGTCGAGGTGCAAAGGTCCAAGGGAGCCGGATCATACAAACAGCCATGTTTTAATGGCTTTCCTGAAGGCTGCGTGTGAGTCAATGCTCCTTAGGTGAGTTGGTAGGGAGTTCCATTGTGAGGCAGCGATGACCGGGAAACTGGAGCCTTCTGCGCGGGCCCTCAGGGTTTTAGGAACAATGACCCGGTTGGAATAGGCTGTTCTTGTAGGCCTGGCCGAGTGGGGCTTTACAAATCTCTGAGAGAGCTATCAAGGCGCAGTGTTGTTGAGACATTTGTGTGTGATGGCGAGGGTTTTGAAGGTTATGCGTTCCTTGATTGGGAGCCACCAGACTAGCCTTCAGGTGGCAGAGATGTGTTCTTTTTTTGCGATCCCAGTAGCCACCTTAATTGTGAAAATGTTTAAAGTTTCAATCTATAGATAATCAATGGGATTTACATTCTTTTTTACTGCCTCTTCTCTTCTCTTTTTTCTTCTGTAGTTTCTCCTTTTTTTGATTCATAACAAAATGTTCAAAGTTTGTATAATCTATACAGCACCATAATAACAAAGTGTTGGGGGGGGTTCCTAAGGATTACATTTGAACACGCACAGGTGAGGGAAGCAGTTATGGAAAGGTCAGGAGCTGAAGGACTTACCCCCTCTAAGATATTGTAATGAATAAAAGAAACTGACATACATGAATCACTGACAAATGGTCTGGGCTGAATGTCACAATTAAGACCCCCTGAAGGTAATGAGCAGATTGGAAATGGATTTGCGTGTTGATTTCTATGAGGGGTTGTGGCAATGCGCCTGTTAGTACATCCTAAATGTAAATGTAAGATATTACATTTGTGTTTGTATTATTTATTCGAAGAACAGGGACGTAGATTTCGATCAGAAATGACATGAAATAACACATTTACAGATGAGGAGCCATTTCCGGGAAGTGCGCATGTACAATAGCACAAAGATAAGAACAAGTGGTGATCCAGTTTGCAAGGGTGTGAACCAAGTGGGACCTATGCCAAGGACAAAATAAAAATAAAAACAAATACATATAAGAATCAGGAGACTTAAAAAGCTAACATTAAGCTAGTGCATCAAAAGAAAGGGGAGTATTGAACAATATACAAAATGACACAATTACGCAGCTCTGGAGGAAGCGGTGTGTCCAGGTAGGAAAGATGGTGGAGAGACCAGGGGAGCTCCCTCCATGCCAAGTAACTGACTTTTAAGCCGAGCTTTGAAGAGATCCACAGAGGGCTGGCTTTGATTTTGATGGGGAGAAAGAGCGGAAACGAGAGGAGGAACAGGAGGGCCATGGGATGTGAGTTTGAGTGCAGAGAAAGAAGGAGCTATATGGTGAATAGACAGGAATACAGTCAGACAGGTACAGAGAAGCAAGAACATTGGTGACTTTGTACACTAGGAGAAGGAACTTGAAAGGGGAGCAGTTGTGGCAGAAGTGAGAGAGGTACTGGGTAAATTGTAGAGAGTGTGTGTGTAGCAAAGTTGAGGACTTTGTCTAAAGGGGGGGTAGAGAGGAGGGTAAAGAGGTAGGGATGAGCAGTAGCAAAGTTTGTTGAACGCAAGGGTGGAGATTAGAGTTTTCATAGAGTAGTAAATCAAAAACGGGCACATTTTCTAAGTGCTGAGAAGATTATTCCGAGTAGCAGAGGAGGTGGTAGTGAAGAATTGTTGCAGTCGTCTGCAGATATCAAACAGGACCCCAAGCTTGCATTCTTGGGTGAAGGAGCAAGAAGTTCAGGGGGCAGAAGATAGGAGAGGGGAGTGATGGAATTGGAAGACCGGAAAAAAATGACTTCAATTTTTTTAAAGTTCATCATAAGGACGGCGAGCTTTAGTCTTGGTAGGAGCAGCATGAATGCCCATGTCAACTACAGACGCGAAGGACCACATGTCCAGCTTTGTTGGTGGTATCTCCAAGTTGGGGGACGTGGGCAGGAGGAATCATTGGGTTGCAAAGCCTGCTGGTGTTACTGCGTGCAGCTATTCTGTGGACAGTCACAGGGCAGCAAAGGAGGATGTTCTTATTTCTTTTCAACCTGCTTTTCCTGTCGTACCTGTTTCCCCAGAATGAGACCAGAATGAGACCACAACAGAACACTCTCCCTTTCCTGTTACCGCAATTCCTCGTGCTTTCTAATCCAGCTCTCATATTCTCTACCCTTATCCCCATATCGATCTCTCTGTTTTCTCACTCTTCCTCACTGCTTTCAGAGTTCCCCCCTCTATCTCTCCCCCTCTCTCTGCTCTGACCGCTAAAGCTTGCTATGTCTGATACATACAGCATCCATTTTAGACCAATTGTGTTTCTCCTCCTAACTCCTCTGACATTCTCCTCAGTTGTCCTTCTCACTCTTTAGTTTTCACTCTTCACTCCTCCTTCTTATACCGTCTCTTCTCCATCACTGACTCCCGACACATGAGCCTTAATTTCTTGCTTCTCTTCCTTCCTAATTGGTTCTACTCACTCCTCATACCTCATTCCAGAGATGGATTTAACAGTCAGCAAGGAGCAGATGCCCACTTGGTTCCCTGCTTTGCCTCTTTCGCCTCAAAGACAAACTGCCAGGGCTGCACATGGCCTCCCAGTGTGGGCAAGATTATGTTTTCAGCACCTCTCAAGAGACCCTTTACAAGGGGAAGTGATGGGAACAGGTAAGTGGCAGCGGCCATTGCTGTGGCACTTTCTTTCCTTAGTCTTGTGCATGGTTTTAATAAGCTATTTAAGGGTTATTTGTGGGTGAAACAATGGGCTAGTCATGCATTTTATTCCACTTTGTGTCTTTAGGTTCTTATTACTCTGCATTCTGGAACGTGTAGTCTTCCATACAGGATGGGCAAAATACATCTGCAATCGTAAGCGGTCGTTTGCCCAGTTCTGCAGAAGGTACAAATTGGCAGTAAAAGTGTTTACAGCCACCTTTTATGCCCTAAATTTGAAGAGCAAAGGACCTCATCACATTTGGGCGCAGCAGTAAAAGCTATTATCGTTGCATTTACTGCTCCGCCTAATCTTGAGTTGGGCGTAAAGTTGGCCTTTTTGCTGGAGGTAAAAATCTTCACTTTTGGAAAGTTTTCAGCACTATTAGCGCGGCGCTAACTGTGCCGGTGCTAATAGCGCTGAGGAATGGAGAATGTTGGGGATGTATTGCCTTGCCACTGCTGTGAACCAGTGCAAATTGCGCCAGACTGCGTAACGGTAACGCTAATTGCGTTGAGCGGTATCGCACTTACTGCCGGGATACCGCCCAACTCGTAATGAGGCCGTAGATATGCTCACTCGATCTTCCAGGTCTGTTTGTCAAATTAACTTGGTTTCTGCTAGTATGTACTTTCATTCCAGCAGAAAACGAAGGGACTCCTTTGGAATCAGCCTTTTAAACCTGCTAAAAGCAGCAGATTTCAGAGTAATCCATCGCAGATGCCTTCCATAATCATTAATTGTAAAAGGATTTTATACTTTTCCAAACATGTAGTCAAAATGAAAAGAGTAAAGGTGATTTCACCTGTGTTTTACTCTTTACTTTTCAACTACGTTGTGGAAACGATCACAATTGCGCAGAGGCAACCTTTTGCCCAAACTGGCCTCCTCCATGCAATTTAGGATTCAAAACAAAATGACCCCCACACTATTTTTGATGAAAATTTTGTATAATGTTTTGTACATTATCAGGTTAATTTATCTTGTGATTGTATACTTTTAAAGTCATCTGTATAAAATGGACTATTGATTTATGTGTCTAAACGCAAAGATTCACACATAGGAGCTCATTTTGCTCCTAATCGTAATTTGACGGCAGAGAGACGTTACATTAGCACTGCGATGTAAACGGCTCCCCGCTTCCACATTTTCAGCATTTGAATGGTGGAGTGCATTTGTGCAGAGCAAAAGGGGGAATACATGTGTGCATGCCCCCTTTAGCCTGCACTTTTGCACTCAGCTGTGCAAAGTGAGTCAACACTGCCTGGCATGCTCGCTCGAATGCCACACTCTGTTTACTTGTAATGGTCGGGCAGCGTGTACAATGGGTCCCTATGGCATCTGCTTGCCTTCTGCTGAGGCATAAAGCAGGCGGACCCCATAGGAATCGCCAGCATTTGCACAGCCATTAAAATCTATGCGGGTGCAAATGTTGTAGCATTTGTATCGCAGAGACGAAGGACGGTAGTGGAAACGCAAGTTGCGATCTGTCCCTCCTCTCCACGATACAAAGGATGGAAAATGTGGCATGGCATGAATGGAAGGCATTAAAGCCTTACTTAAGGCTTTCACATCTTCCATTCAGGTTACACCACAAAAGAGCATGAGCTCCAAATTGTACCAGCTGGAGCTGGAAAGATACGTGTTCAAGAACCAAAACTGCACAGTAGTCTCAAGTCCCACCTTTACCATTTAACCAAAGTGTGTGATCCTGGGCAAATCATTTCATCTCCCTATGCCTTATCTGCCAAAATGAGGAGCCCTAGAAGTGGATAGGTTTGAAGTGTACGCTCTTCCAAAAAAACTCACTCATGGTTTACTAGCCTCGTGTTGCTCCATATACACAGTGGTCGAAGTGGGCGGGCGGTGCTCCTATACTTTTTAAAATCACGTTTTACTGTTCCTATACTTTTATTTTAAAAAGAAACCATTCTGGAATGCATTTGTTTGTTTTTTTTTTATTGTGCATGGGAGGGGGCGTTGCGGTGGGGTTTGTGGGGAGCGGGGTAGGCCAGCAAGGTGCATAGTTCCACTACTTCTTTTCATACACTTCGACCACTGCATATACAATCATAGCGACCCCTCATATTCACTATACAAAGCAGGTTACATTTCCAATTGCTGTTGCTGTTGCCTCCTGGTGCTCTCTCTTGCGCCCCCCAATTAAAATTCTGCCACAAAAATCCATTTTGTGTGTGGCAAAGTGTCATTTTTTATGCTGCAAAATGGCCGATTGCATGCTGCTGGGATCCCCAATCCCTCCTCGGAAGCCTGCTGGGTGTAGCTACTGCGTTCAGGGAGGCATTGTGGGAGCACTCTGAAGCTGCGATGGAGTAAGAGGTGGGTACCTCATTGCTCAGCCCTCATAGGGGAGAGAAGGCATCGTCCTTGATTCTCCCCAGCTAGTCCAAGAAGGTTTGGGGGCGGGTGCTTGTACTGTGTGTATTGTGTGGGAGCAGGGGTAAACGGAATGGTGATAAGTAGCGGATGGAAGGTGACTGGGTGAAAGGTGGAGGACCAGATGCTATAGAAAGGGGAGAGCAAATTGGAAGGAATGATCATAGATTAATATTTCCCCATTACTTTTCTTGCTTCTCTTTTGCTCTGGTTTTGTACTTTACGTATAGCTCAGTTTCTGCATATATGTTGAATAAAAGGTGCATACCTTTTATTCTTAGTGTGTTGATTAATTGTGATTCACTTCTCACGCTCTTGCTCAAGGATCTGTGATGTGCAGCTTTACTGTGGCATAGGCAGTGTTTCTCATGGGCAAGGGGAAATTAGATGGAAGGTGAAGAGAGACGTGGATGGAAGTTGAGAGGGGTGGGGAACGTTTGGAAGATGAGGAGAGAAGCACATGCAAGTTTTAAGGAGTAGGATATGATAGAGCAGGTGGAAGAGGAAGGGGGAGCAAAAGAGCTTGGAAGGAGCACAGGAGAGCATCTGAATTTGAAAGGGATGAGCGGATTGAGGGGTGATCGGGTTTCCCTGTTGAAAAAATGAGTGATCCTGAGCAAATCCCTTCATGGCAGGACTTACATGTCTTTACCTCAATGCTTTTGCATCATTATACATTTGCATTGATGCATTAGCATTGGTGTATTTTTTTTTTTTAAATCAGGGGACAAATCCCCAGTTTCCCCACATCCTCGCCCCTTTTTTACTCCACCCCCTACCTCTTTTTCACTATTTGCTTTTTTAACATCTGTTTCCCTTTTCCTTCTAAAACGAGCAAACCAAATGTGAGCCTGACTCAGACTCCATACAGCACGGGCTGCTTTTTCTGTTTTTTCTGTTTTTTCTGTGATGACCATGGCACACTGTGCCCCTTGTGCCGTACTATATTTAAATCAATAATTAACAATGGACGGTTGACAATTTATCCGTTGTCCCTTGTTGTTAGGGTAACTCACCCCAGCCCCCTATCCCACTTGCTAAGCATATATTGACCCTGGGGTCCCCCCTTTCCACGTTCCATTCTTCCCCCTCTTGACTTCCTTTGGTTTAACTAACCCCTCCTTCACTCAGAACTCCCAACCCCAGGCCACTCCCACCCCCGTTCCCAGCCCACACGAGCCGCTGAACACTTCTCCCACCCCAGGACTGCTCATGACGCCCTCTGAGTGACACCACTGCTGACCAATGAGCCAACCGCACGACTCCATTCGGCCCATTGAGCCACGTCCAATCAGAGCGCGCCTCCCTTCAACCATGGCCTCCTCTCCACGCACCCTCAATAGGACTAGCCTCACGGGGCTCCCGACTCCGGACCCATTGGGGTCGGCCATTACACACACCCAGCCGGCCCAATTCCCACCTCGGGCACCTCTCCACCCCCTTTGCATGCGGCGTGCACAGGTTGCCTAATAGCTTGTCCGTGTGCACACACCTAAGTACACCTATGGGAGCGCCGACTTGGTCACCTTCCTTCCCTGCACTGCGATTCCGCTCCCCATTTCGGGTCTCTAACCCCCATGGGTCATTCTCTTTATCCCTTGCGGACACTGAATACGGGGATGTCTGGCCACTGCCCCCACCCCCTCTACACAGTCCTCCCCGTGCAAGCATCCATCCGCACCATCACCCTATCTCCAACGAGACCTCCAGTGCTTATCAGCACCCGGGCCACCCACCCGTCAAGCCGGCACAACCTTGCCCGCTGCACCCTGCCCACGCCTCATGGGGACTTGCTCCCCATCTTCCATTCAGCCCCTCGACGTCCTTCCCACCTTGGGGAACACTTGCCAACACGGCCCCGACAACAATCTTTGGACTTGAACTAACCAGAACTTCTCCTCAGCCGCACTGCCAGCTCCAGGCATGTAAACCCTGCAGAACGCCGGTCCTACTTTTGTCACATCCCTGGCACACCCTTGCCTCCTTTCTCTATTCTCCCCAACGAAGACCAGTTTAACAACCGCAATCCATATCATCCTCTCTTTTTTCAGATGGGCCAACAAGCCACGAGCCTATTCCCTATCCAGGGTGACTCTTTCTGATGCTCCAACGTGAGCCCCATAACAACCCATTAGGTAAGCACCGGCCCCCTGGGCCACCTACTTTCCTTTTCTTCTGTCTAATACTCCACCCAATGCCAGACTATTCAGGCTCAACTAACTCTCCCTTATTTTATTTATTTATTTATTTATTACATTTGTTATACGCCCAGTCCCGGGGGTATCACGGCGTAGTTACAGACAATGGGGGAATGCAATCTTAGAAAGTACACAGAGGAAAACACAGGAATAACAGTCAGTAATATACAATAATATGCGAGGCAGTCAAGAATATACAGCAAAATGCAAAGCAGTCAGATATGTACAGTTAATTGGAGCGGATTAGTGCTCTAGTTCAGTTAGAACTTATTGAAGAGCCAAGTCTTCAGGAGGAAGCTTTTGAATTTACGGAAGGAGGTTTTGTTCATAATGTGGGTAGATAGCGCATTCCAGTGTCTAGGTGCCAGTGTTTTGAAGCTACTGCCCCCTGCTTTCTCTCTTTTGTATCTGGGGGTTTCGAGGTATGCGTTTTTGTTGGACCTGAGAAGTCTAGTCTGGGGCTTCATCGTGACTGTATTGTTGAGGTATTTGGGTGCTTTGTTAGCCCTGCATTTGTGGGTGATGCTCAGGGTTTTAAATAGAATTCTGGCTTGGATGGGGAGCCAGTGGTGGTCTCTTCTGGTGTTGGAGATATGTTCAGATTTTTCGATGCCTAAGGCTGCTCTGAGGGCTTTGTTCTGCATGAGTTGGAGTTTGGCTAAGTTGGCTTTGGACGTGCCCAGGAAAAGGATATTACAATAGTCTAGCTTAGACAGTATGAGTAATCCGCTCCAATTAACTGTACATATCTGACTGCTTTGCATTTTGCTGTATTTTCTTGACTGCCTCGCATATTATTGTATATTACTGACTGTTATTCCTGTGTTTTCCTCTGTGTACTTTCTAAGATTGCATTCCCCCATTGTCTGTAACTACATTGTCTGGGCGTATAACAAATGTAATAAATAAATAAATAAATAAAATAAGGGAGAGTTAGTTGAGCCTGAATAGTCTGGCATTGGGTGGAGTATTAGACAGAAGAAAAGGAAAGTAGGTGGCCCAGGGGGCCGGTGCTTACCTAATGGGTTGTTATGGGCTCACGTTGGAGCATCAGAAAGAGTCACCCTGGATAGGGAATAGGCTCGTGGCTTGTTGGCCCATCTGAAAAAAGAGAGGATGATATGGATTGCGGTTGCTAAACTGGTCATCGTTGGGGAGAATAGAGAAAGGAGGCAAGGGTGTGCCAGGGATGTGACAAAAGTAGGACCGGCGTTCTGCAGGGTTTACATGCCTGGAGCTGGCAGTGCGGCTGAGGAGAAGTTCCGGTTAGTTCAAGTCCAAAGATTGTTGTCGGGGCCGTGTTGGCAAGTGTTCCCCAAGGTGGGAAGGACGTCGAGGGGCTGAATGGAAGATGGGGAGCAAGTCCCCATGAGGCGTGGGCAGGGTGCAGCGGGCAAGGTTGTGGCCGGCTTGACGGGTGGGTGGCCCGGGTGCTGATAAGCACTGGAGGTCTCGTTGGAGATAGGGTGATGGTGCGGCTGGATGCTTGCACGGGGGAGGACTGTGTAGAGGGGGTGGGGGCAGTGGCCAGACATCCCCCTATTCAGTGTCCCCAAGGGATAAAGAGAATGACCCACGGGGGTTAGAGACCCGAAATGGGGAGCGGAATCGCAGTGCAGGGAAGGAAGGTGACCAAGTCGGCGCTCCCATAGGTGTACTTAGGTGTGTGCACACAGACAAGCTATTAGGCAACCTGTGCACGCCGCATGCAAAGGGGGCGGAGAGGTGCCCGAGGTGGGAATTGGGCTGGCTGGGTGTGTGTAATGGCCGACCCCAATGGGTCCGGAGTCGGGAGCCCCGTGAGGGGAGTCCTATTGAGGGTGCGTGGAGAGGAGGCCATGGTTGAGGCAGGGATAATGGGCGGGGCTGCTGGGACAGTGGAGGGGGGAAGAGGCTTACCTGCGGTTCACTTGCCATCTGGTATCCATTAGTTCCTGACTGGCAATGTTGTCTCCTGGGTGAGTTAAAAGCACCCGCTTCCTGGTTTGGAAGGGAGGCGCGCTCTGATTGGACGTGGCTCAATGGGCCGGATGGAGTCGTGCGGTTGGCTCATTGGTCAGAAGTGGTGTCACTCAGAGGGCGTCATGAGCAGTCCTGGGGTGGGAGAAGTGTTCAGCGGCTCGTGTGGGCTGGGAACGGGGGTGGGAGTGGCCTGGGGTTGGGAGTTCTGAGTGAAGGAGGGGTTAGTTAAACCAAAGGAAGTCAAGAGGGGGAAGAATGGAACGTGGAAAGGGGGGACCCCAGGGTCAATATATGCTTAGCAAGTGGGATAGGGGGCTGGGGTGAGTTACCCTAACAACAAGGGACAACGGATAAATTGTCAACCGTCCATTGTTAATTATTGATTTAAATATAGTACGGCACAAGGGGCACAGTGTGCCATGGTCATCACAGAAAAAACAGAAAAAACAGAAAAAGCAGCCCGTGCTGTATGGAGTCTGAGTCAGGCTTACATTTGGTTTGCTCGTTTTAGAAGGAAAAGGGAAACAGATGTTAAAAAAGCAAATAGTGAAAAAGAGGTAGGGGGTGGAGTAAAAAAAGGGGCGAGGATGTGGGGAAACTGGGGATTTGTCCCCTGATTTAAAAAAAAAAAATACACCAATGCTAATGCATCAATGCAAATGTATAATGATGCAAAAGCATTGAGGTAAAGACATGTAAGTCCTGCCATGAAGGTATTTGCTCAGGATCACTCTTTCTTCTCTTTCTCTCGCCTGATTCCTGTCCTTGGTCATGAGTCATTCTTCTCACTTCTCATGCCACACCTCCTTTTCATTCTTTAAACCTCAGTCCTCACTTTTCCTTGCTTCTCATTTCTCCTTCCCAAATATCCTCTTTACCCATCATATCTGAATCCTGACTCCTCAATTTTCCTCTCCATTCATCATTTCTTCTCCTCAGTCATCACTCGTCCTCCTCACGCCTCATGCTTCAGTCCTCCTCCTCACATCTTCTCTCCTGCTCCTCTTTCCCCACTTTCGTTACCCCCTGTCTCTTTGATTCTTGGTGTTGCACACAATATGTTTATTAGGACTGGTTAAAGTAGACCAATGAATAGCCTTATATTCTCACACGGGTCCTGTTAGAAAAGAATTGTGGGCCTGCAGCCCATGATCTGAAGCAGAATCGGGAAAGTCTCACCATGCCGATAGCCCAAGCGAAGCCTCGGGTGTGTAAGTGTTACAGTACGGGAAGTGGAGGAGAAATGGGCTGTTTGTCTACAGTATGGCTGCTGCGCAGAATGGAGACACCAATGCAATAAGCCACCTGGGCTCAGAGTCAGAGACTTGCATGCCTTTCAAACCCGCTTAGAAGTTCCACTGTTGACCAAGGCATTTCTCCCCTCCCCACTCTCCTCCACCGTATCCACGTTTTCACTGTAGTACAGAAATCTGCAAAAACACTCACAGGCCCTGAGGCTTGGCTTGGATCATACGCTTGGCGAGGCTCTCCTCTCTCCTGTCAGTCAACGTGTCTACATGGTTAGCGAAATAATGGAGGTAGCTGGACCAGGCCTCCAACGGCCCGCCAGTTTCTCGTTATTTTGTGCTACGTTTGTGTTTGCGTACCCCAAAAGAAAAACAAATGTGTAGCGGGTGTCTCGCCCCTGCTCAGAAACAGGCAGCATGGTCTCCCATGCAAATAAAGCACACAGGTGGACTGTGCTGCCTGCCATTCAGGCGATGGGGTGGCGATGGGGTGGCACCCCCTACCCATAGTGAAGGCCGCCACTGTTTACATTTTAGGTTTTCATTGGAATGATTTGATTAAATTAATTAATGCTTTTACTAGACAAGAACCAAGGGGTATGAAGCTACATTGAGTGATTTTGGCTTCATTTTGGTTTAATGTTGGAATATTATTATTTTAGTCAGTTTTGATGGCTTATTCATTCTATTACATTGGTCACAACTGTTAAAATAGATTGTACTGCCTTTTATACCAGTTAAGGGCACTCAAATTGGCCATTTGGCCACGTCTTTTATAAATTCCTTAGGATTATAAAACTATGCCAGACACTTCTTAGGCCCCGCAGTCAAATATTGTTTCTCGATTTCTTTGCCCCTTCTTGATTTCCTTCTTGTTGCTCCGTAGGTCTCCTCTCTTGCTTCTATTTTCTTCCCTTTTCTTCCACTCACTCCCTAATGTTCGCTCCATACTTTCTCTCTCTTTCCCATGTCTTCCCCTCTTGGCTTCTCGCACTGGTCTATTACATTTTCCTCTCTTTGACATATTTTCTCTCACTTTCATTGGATTGTCCCCCACTTGCTAATCATTCTCCCATTTTCTGAACAGCATTCCCCTTTTCTGTCCTCTGCCAATATTTGCATCTCCCGAATCTCCCATTTCCTCTTCTTCCTTTCCACCCCTCACATTCCCTACTTTTGAAATGTTCCTCATTTTGGCTCTCAGCCCATCCAACCCCCATGTTCATATTCTCTGCTTCTTGTAAATTCTTCCTGTCTCTGTCCTCCCACGCCATATGCCCACTTTCATTCTTTCTTTTCCTACTTAAGCCTTCTCTCTTCTCCTTGCCTCGCTTATATCACATTTAGCCCTTCTCTAATTTCCCCCTCTCTCAATTCTCCCCTATGCTTGCACTTTATACCGTTTCCACAAGTATCTAATTCAATTGCATTCTCCCTCTTTTCCCTTCTGTCATCTCGCTTTCAACCATAATATTCTCTGCCCGCTATAGTTCTCCTTTTTCATGTCCCTCCTGCCCCTCACTTCGGCCATCTAAAATCTTCTTCTCTGAAATGTCCTCATATCTCCTTTTTTCCAGAATGGTATTGTCTTCTTCCCCTTCTTGCCATACATTCTCTCTCTCCTTTCCCCTTGCTTCAATTCCTCACATTCTGCTCATGGGATCTCTGATTTCTCCTTTGCCCCTCTTTGTCCCTGACCCCCTTTTTCTTCCTCTCCTTTTCTCTGATGCCCCCATGCAATCCTTCTCCCTGCTCATCAACCTTCAGGGCAGACCGCAAGTGCCCAGTGCTGGGATTCTTTTTGGCTGCTGGTGCGAGGAACGGGGAAGAGGGTGAGGGAGTTTAAAGGAGAAGCTGATGGGTTTGGATGCACTGATCCGGTGTAATTTAGCAGGTAGAGCATGACGATGGTGATGATGATGATGATGATGATGGTGGTGGTGATGATGGTGATGGTGATGGTGATGATGATCACTGGATTTGTTCCACTGTTAAAGCCAAACAAACAGACCTTGCAGCGCCTGCTCTCCACCTACAAGTTAGGTGCAGCAGAAGAATCATGGAAAAAGGTGTCCATGAAATAACATTCCTACTTGCACATATTTCTGCTGAATATATGCCCACGCCATGCGGCAGCAGAGGCAACAGGTGTGCTCCCATTCTTGCCCCCACGGAACAGCAAATTGATTCCTTGAGAGTTGTTATTTAGTGTTGCATTCTTAGAAAGGAAAGGCCACTTGTTCGCTCGATCACCTTAAGCAGGAGAAACAGATGTTCTGTCTAGAGAATTTCACCCACCCAGTTCTGTCTACAAAATCTTTGACACACATTAAAGACCCTCTCAGCCGCTCCAGGCACGGCTCAGCCCCTGCAAAAGCTCAAGGAACCTAAACCGTCAGGCCTCCAGTGTTCCATACCCAGCTAAACCCCTGGACAAGTTCATCTATCAACAACACAGAACACAGTGACAGAAATGACATCCTCTGCCATGGCCAAATAGGTTTCACACCAATGAAAGGAAGCGAATCAGACCAATCAACAATCTGGGATAACCTAAAGATGAAGTGGATACAGACCAATTAAATGCTTTCAACCTCCTGGACAGCTCTCAACACCATACCCCACGAGATGCTCATCAAAAGAGTGGAGGGAACTGGCCTGACCCAAACATCACTGCCTTCCTTTCTTCCTCTTCCTCTTAAACCCCAAGGAAACCACTGACATCTCATGCAACATCACATGCAGTGTACCACATTGTCCATGCTTGTCACATCTCATCTTCAATCAGTACATGGCACCGCTCATAAAGAGTCTCAGTAATCATGGACTCACCTGATGCAGCTATGCAGGCTAGACGCACATTATCTGCAAACAAGTATCTGATACCAGTGAACACCAGCTGGATCTCTTGCTTAGAGTCCCCTGGATGACAAGGAACAGGCCGAAACCCTACTCAAACAAAACAGAAATTATGACGTGCCTGACAATAGGGGCTCTTACAATAGGACCTCTGGTCGGAAACTGTTTAATCCCCTTAAAGCCCATCAGACGCATTATGCCATACCTGGCATTCATACAGTGATCACCTCCGTTCATCTCCCTCTCAAGAATTAACTATGCCAACAGCCTGTACACAGGCCTGCACAGAATACCTGTTACTGCAACTAAAGACAATTCAAAATGCTCCTCATGATGCGACTAAAATGATGGGGACTTACATCCAAACCTCTACGATCCCTACACCAGCTGCATGTTAAATGCAAGTTTAAGTTCAAAACATTCTGCAGTGACCACTGAGCCTTCTAGTAGTAAGGTGAAATAAATTCTTCTCGTACATACAGAGCAGAAAGCTCAGAACCTTCGTCACGGCACCACGATACCACAAGAAACACCAAGGAAGTTCCACCTTCACAGTGATGGTCACTAACCTCGGGAATGCACAACCTCAAGGATCACCTCACCTTCTGAAAGTCACTAAAAACTTGGAAGACCTCAGAATAAAACACAAGCTATACCAATGATATGAATAAGGCACACCCAAAGGATGGGGTGAATAAATAAGGATTGGTGCATACCACTCAACTCTGGCCAACCTAACTCTGCCCGGTACCCACAGCAGAGCCACCCATGGAAACCAGTCTAACATGCTACAACCCGTAGACGTCAGCAACCAGACAAGGACAGGACAAGGGTGACAAATTCTCATATTTAATCCATGTAGTACTTCTACGTACACCCAACTTCACCTCCTGTGCAAAGTCCCTTGGGTTCCATATCGACAAACACCTCTCCTTTAAGACACACATAGCTAAGAAAACTGAGGCAGCTTGGTATCCGCTTTCCCTCCTGTGGAAAGTAAAGTGCTTCCTCCCTCCGGACACCTTTAGACCCACCATTCAAGCACAGGTCCAATCCCACCTGGATGGGGGCAATGCCCTCCTCGAGCGCCTCTCGTCGTCCTCCTTTGCGCCCCTGAGAAGTGACCTACTCGTGGCTGCACGCCTCCTCAACGGTCTATGCAGGTAAAATCCCATCACTCCCGGCCCTCATCGACCTTCACTGGCTCCCACTGCATGCACAAATCACCTACATGTCTTGCTGCATCATCTATAAGGCAGCCACCCTCAAATCACCCAGCTACCTCGCAGAGAAACTCAGCATCTCCGGCAGACAATGCGAAACCGAAGCCAGGACATGCTCCCGAAAGGAAAGGACCAGAAAACAAGCCTTCTCTGCTTATGCCCCAAGACTATGGAACCTTCTCCCTGTCAGCATCAGACTCGCCCCCACGCTCCTATAATTCAGAAGATAACTCAAGACCTACCTCCTCAAGGAGTCTCTGCTACAATTCAGAAAATAACTCAAGACCTACCTCCTTAAGGAGTCTCTCCTCCTCAACACCTAGGCCATCACATCGACCCATATCATCTGACTCGTTAGACGCCCTTCCAACCCTCTCTTCCCCACCACCCTGTACAGCTCGTCTGTGCTGCTCTGTATCCTACCCCCGCTGTATATCTGTTCTGTTGTTACCTCTATAAAGCACTCCATTATGCATCTGTATTGCTGTATACCTCTGTACAGCTCTCTGTTGCTTCTCAAAGTTAGGTTTGCGCTCAATAAATAAAATAATAATAATAATAATAGTAATAATAATAATAATAATAATATGTACTCCACATGCATGGAGTCCTGCACCCTGACCTCTTCACTTCACACAAATTCCACTAAGCCTAACTCAGTTTTCACCTCCTAACCACCAACCATCAGCTGGTCATATGCACAAACCACAGAAACACACCTGCGTGAACACTACTCCACACCCTGCCAACTGCCTACACTGCACCACACATCTCTAGTCTCACCGCACCTGTATAGTATACATTATTCACAGTAACAGGCTAAGATCATTACATTGGAAGGTTCCTTCTGGCAACATACACTCACCTAAACCCTAATACCCAGTAACCAACTAGAAGACATTAAACTAGGTTCTTCCCATCGGGACCCATCAGCATAGCAGCACACACAACTCTCCTATACGTCTTTCCCCACTAACCCTCCTTCCCACTCCTCTTCTTTCAGTACCCACCACAAAGAGACCTCACAAACATGTCAGAAGCTGTGCCGTGCAAGTCCCGGTTACAGTGCATTACACTACCTGCCTAATTGCTTCTTTTCTGTTACCACCCATAGCCTCAGCATGCCTTCTGCTATCCACCACAGTTATCTCTCCACCCTGTACCCCACATCCACCCCGTCACCCCAGTACTCACCCTGGGCAGCTGACTGGCTTTCTTCTCCACCGATAACCTGTTGTCTTGATTATTTTCTAGAAGCTCTTCGAGAGCGTCCACCTGGAAAAGAAAAAGCTGGAGAGTCAGTGACGGGTCAGTGAGAAGAAAACATGTAAGCCTCATGCTTCATATATATATATATATATTCAGTGAAAAATAGTAGTTAAAGGGACGTTATGGTTAAGCTTCACTTATAAAAACCTATCAAATTCATTGAAAAAAACTTTGTTAAAGGGAAGTTATGGTTAATAGTAAAATCGAAAAACCGAAGAAATTCGCCAGTTATGCTAAGCTAAGCAACCATAACTCGCCTCACCACTGTACCCTGCCAAGACAAACACCCAGGGCAACAAAGATGACATCACAAATGACATCATCAATGACATCACATGTCTGGGTTGGTTGTTTTTGTTCAGTGACAGTATTCATTTTAAGCTGAGGACACTATGTGGTTATACTATATTGAAACCATGATACACATACTATAACCTTGTTCTTTATTCTGAAGTTCTTTTCCTTAGGGTTTGCCCTGAGGTCTTAATGCACATACATAGATCAGGAAGCAGGTCCCACACAGACAATTAATTTCTTAAGAATGTGATATGCTTTTACTTATCATTGTACTACCTAAACATACCATCTTAAGAATATGTTAGTTCTATGATCCCTATTGCATTCATTGTTTCTATTATTTGATTTCTGTATTCACAATAACACTTCAGTACAGAGCTTATTTTTCAATAAGCCCCTTTTATGTGACATGGAGTAGTTTATTACAAGGCTACTGATCACCTTTGATATGGTGTAAATGACATTGTAAGTGATGCCCCTATTATATGGAATGTAATCAGTGAAGTCATCGATGATGTCATTTATGATGTCATTTTTGATGTCCAGGGTGTTAGTGTTTACAGTGCATGGCAGTGGTGTGAGTTATTGTTGCATAGTTTACCATAACTGGCACATTTCTTGGGTTTTTCAATTTTACTAGTAACCATATCATCCCTTTAACAAAGTTTTTTCAATGAATTTGATAGGTTTTTATTAGTGCAACTTAACCATAACATCCCTTTAACAAAGTTTTTCACTGAATTTCATAGGTTTTTGGCACTGCAACTTAACCATAACGTCCCTTTAACAATGTTTTTTTACTGATTTTGATAGTTTTTGTAGTACAACCTAACCATAACGTCCCTTTAACAAGGTTTTTTCACTGAATTTCAAAGGTTTTTATTAGTGCAACTTAACCATAATGTTCCATTAACAAAGTCTTTTCACTAAATTTGATAGTTTTTAGTTTTTCACTGAATCGTTTTTTGTGTGCAACCTCATAGGTGTCTATTAGTGGAAATGTTTCATGATGTTACGTCACTGTATATACATTATTAATAATTCCTCTTTTAACATATATGAAAGAAATATAAACCTCCTTTAACAATCATATTTTTTGCAACGCATACTGATGTGTGTTGTTATCAGCAGCACATGCTGGGGATGCAAATTTTGGTTGAATTGCCTAGGGCATGATGCTCGACCATGACC
The DNA here is from genome assembly GCF_040938575.1 of Ambystoma mexicanum. Taxonomy (NCBI): domain Eukaryota; kingdom Metazoa; phylum Chordata; class Amphibia; order Caudata; family Ambystomatidae; genus Ambystoma; species Ambystoma mexicanum. Next base: position 783,498,553 of record NC_090921.1, on the reverse strand, counting down.
GCAGCTCGACCAAACCACCCCTGTGATCCACTGTACCTACCCTGCATCCTAGTTCACTGTCCACTATACCGTCATAATGTGACCAATGGCCAGTGCTAATGACTTGCATTCATGGCCAGTCTCCAAAATCCATGGGGAATGCCGCATGGCCCAAAGAGCAAAACATGAGTAGACTTTTTTCCTTGCCGAGGCCCAGGCACACTGCCCAGGCACCAATGTTATATCACTATTTTTTGTACTTATATTTTGACGCTTTTGAAAAAGTAAAATACAGGACAGATTTGCAAAAGCATGCTTTCAGGTCCTTGCTGATGCTCCCCATGCAGGTTTGCTGAAATCCCATCCAGCACATCAGGCTGTAGCCATGAGTAGAATTTGTTTTCCCATTCAAAACTAGAGCTTCGGCCATGCTGCATGCCCTAATAAGCAAATCAGAGTAGAAGTGTCTCCTTTCCGAGGGCCAGGCCCACTGCCCAGACACCAAAGTTACTCACTAGTTTTTGTACTAACATTTTCACACTTTGGAAAAATTGTGTCCTTGCTGAGCGCCAGCCCCACTGCCCAGGCACCAAAGTTATATCACTATTTTTTGTACTTACATTTTGACACTTTCAAAAAAGTAAAACACAAGAAAGATTTGCAAAAGCGTACTTTCAGATCCTTGCTGACGCTCATCGCGCAAGTTTGTATCAATCCTGTCCACCACTCCGGGCTGAAGCAGTGAATAGGATTTATTTTCCCATTCAAACCTAGGACTTCAACCATGCTGCATGCCCCAATAAGAAAATCAGAGTACACATTTGTCCTTTCTCAGGAACGGGTCCACTGCTGCCAAAATTATATCACTATTTTTTGTACTTCCATTTTGACACTTCAGAATAAATAAAACACAGGAGAGATTTGCAAAAAGTAGCTTCCAGGACCTTGCTGATTGATGTTCCTTGCGCAAGTTTGCTGAAATCCCATCCAGAACTTTAGGCTGTAGCCACAAGCAGAATTTATTTTCCCATTCAAACCTATCCCGATTTCGAAACACTTTACCACATAGCTAGTCCCTGGTGGCCATGGCCACTTTAACCGCATTGCCTGTCCCTCATGGTCATGGCCAGTGGCCAGATTGTCCGGATCATGGCCAGACAATCTGGCCACTGGCCATGGCCATAGGCTATACCTCAGTCACCAAAGGTATATCACTTATTTTGTACTTACACTATGACACTTGTCAAAAAATAAAACACGGACAGATTTGTGAAACCATACTTTTGGTTCTTGTCAATGCTCCTTGCACAAGTTTGCTGCAAATCGGTCCATGTTTTTTTTCTCCAAAAGTGTCAAAATGTACATACAAAAAATAGTCATATAACTTAGCCCCCACTTGACCTCAAAACTTGCACAAACATTCAAGGTTGGGTCTATAATTGTTTTTGCAAACCTTTGTGCAGAGCAGTCAAACAGCACCAAAATTATAAGCCACCCAAAAATGTTGAGACCCTCCCTTTAATTGACCAATCAGCGGGTGCATACCATGTCTGCACATGTCACTTGCATACAATGTCTGCGAGTGTCACACGGCTCTCTTATTGGTCAAGAGGTTTCGGTGGACACCGAACCAGGAAGTGAGTCTTTGGACCGGACGCAGTTGTCACACATTTTTTTTACCTACATTTTGGCCATTTCTTAAACAACTACTGGATGGATCTACACCAATTCTGTAAATGCCTGCTTTGAGGACCAAGCCCCCACACCTTGTGCATGTTTAGTGCAAATTCGTCCAGTGGTTTGGGCTGTAGGTGTAAGCAAAACATTTTTTCCATTATGTCGAAGAGGATTTCAAAGGTTTTGGGACCCCCCCCTATAACTTTGCTCCCCCATGACAAAACAACTCCGAACTTTGCATAATCATTCGAAGGTGGTCATATACTTCTTCTGCAAAGTTTGGTGAGGATTCCTCAACCGGCACCAAGGTTATAAGCTGCCAAAAAGTGTTCCTCCTTTGGGTTGAGCATCTTAACCATAACAAATGGCTGCTACCACAGGCCGGGTAAAAGATTGTCCGGGAGACTCTGTTATTGCCTGTAACGGTACCTTATCAACCTGGCAGAAGCTGGCTGTGGATGTGATGGGTCCCATTCAAGGATTGGGGGATGGTTTTAAGTTCATTTTTGTAATGGTGGTCTATCATACCAAGTGGGTGAAGTGGTGTGCTGCAAGAGATGCCACTACTGTGCAATTGATTACGTTTTCAATTCCACAGTAGCATATATGTATATATGTGAAGAAAATACGTACCATGGTATGCTTTTTGGAAGGCACTCCTGGAGCAGCGGACCGTGGCAAATCCCTCAGTCCACAAGAAATCACAGTTTCAATGTCCACAAAATTGAATTTTAATTTGCAAATAGGTGAACACGGAAGCACACAACAATGACGCGTTTTGCGGTAATCAATATGCGCTTTACGTTAAATATGTATTTATTTTTCGATATTGCTTCGACTATCTAGTTGTGTACTGATGTATACAGCATGAGAGGCAACTTTTCTTGTAGCTGAACTGAATCGCCTCCAGGCTCTTTGATCTTTAGAGGGGAAGGACATCTCCCGTCTCAGGCTATGTCTGGGACTTAACAATGTTCTTTGGAAAACCTGAGGGGATAATGAGACAATAACCTTGAATACATTTCTTTCAAGACTTTCACTCCTCTTCCTTCATGGAAAAAATAGGGTGACTTTTGTTGCCCTTTCCTGGGTGAGAAGAGTTGGGTGACTTCTATTGCCTTCTCCTTGGTGAGAAGTGTAGGGTGACATCTACTGCCCTATCCTGGGTGAAGAGAGTAAAGTGACTTCTACTTCCCTCTGCTATGTGAGGAGAGTTGGTAGGTTTCTACTGCCATCTCCTGGGTGAGAAGAGTTGGGAGACTTCTACTGCTTTCTCTTTGGGCGAGGAGTGCAGAGTGACTTCTACTTCCCATACCAAGTTGAGGAGAGTTGGGTGACTTGTACTGCCGTCTCCTGGGGAGGAGAGTTGGGTTACTTCTATCGACCTATCTGGGTGAGGAGAGTTGTGTTGCTTCTACTTTTCTCTGCTAGGTGAGGACAGTTTTGTGGCTCCTAGAGTGCTCTCCTGGGTGAGGAGAGCAGGGGGACTTCTACTGCCCTCACCTGGTTGAAGAGAGTTGGGTGACTTCTACTGTTCTCTGATAGGTGAGGACATTATGATGGCTTCCTGTAGCACTAAAATGGTTGAGAAAAGTAGGGTGTTTTATACTGCCCACTCCTTGGTGAAGACAGTATAGTGACTTCTACTTCTGTCTCCTTTGTGAAGAGAGTTTGGTGGCTTCTACTGCCCTCTACTGGGTGGGAAAGGATGGCTGACTTCTACAGACCTCTCCTGGAAGAGGAGAGTTGTGTGATGTCTACTGTTCTGTGCTAGGTGAGGATAGTATGGTGGCTCCTATTGCGCTCTCCTGGGTGAGGGATATAGGGTGAATTCTACTGCCCTCTCTTGGGTGAAGAGGGTAGAGTTACTTCGACTGCCCTCTCCTGGGTGAGGAGACTTGGGTGGCTTCTACTGCTCTCTCCTGGGTGAGAAGAGTAAAGTTTCTCCAACTGGACAGGCCTCACCCGAGTGAGGCAGGTTGGGTGACTTCTGCCTTCTCCTGAGTGAGGAGAGTAGAGTGACTTCTACTGCACACTCCTGGGTGAGCAGAGCTGGTACTTCTACTGCTCTCTACTAGATGTGGAGGGTTTGGTGGCTTCTAGGCTCCATCTGGAGTAGGAGAGTAAGATGACTACTGTAATGAAGAGGCAGGGGACACCATATAAAGGAGGCAGCTTTAATGAAGCAACCCCATGTCAGAGTAGTCTCCTTCCAACTGATCCTGGTGCCAGTGTTCCAGTTCCAGAAGTTCCATGACATGGAATCAAGAATACACACAACGGTAAACATCAGCTTGCACATAATGATTTGTACAGAATAACAACGTAGAACCCAAACCATAACACCCCTACCGCATTGCGCGCGTGCGCGCGCGCGCAAACACTCACGCACACACACACGCACACACACACCCCCATCAACCCCCTCCTCCCGTATCATGTATCCAGTGCACGTAATATTGGGGCTTCCTTGGTTCTGTCCATACCCTTGTCCCTTGTATAGCGTCTGATATCCCCACAATGCCTCCTCTCAGTCTCCACCCCTACACCAGTATCTTTCCTTATTTGCAGCATTCTTGACCAACTTCGTGCTCACTTCCCACCACTTCACCCCAACACCCCCCAGCACTCTCACGTTTCCCCTCAAGGGGCAGAACCCCACTCCTGTCCTGCACCGAAATACGAGTTGTAGTCCATAAGTGCTATCTGCCAACTTGACATACCCTTCTTCCTCATTCGCTACCCTGGTAGGTGCCAAGTATACTGGAAGTCCCTGTCCTATAAACCGAGGGTTTCTCAACCTGACCACATCTCAACCAACACATGCACTGCCTTCATCCTGTGCTTGCCCCTCACTGCTTCTACTTCGGCCACCTGCCTTTTTTTAGCTTGCTCAACCACGGCTTCCATGTCAATATGAACCTGGGCACCTCCACCCAAACGCAAGGGTACCAACGTGAATCCTCTTTTCCAGCCACGCATGAATTAAGGTGTGCACCCCGTCAAGATAGATGGGGTACAATTGATGGAAAATTCAGAATCGACGTGATTTTAATTGTTTTTTTTATCGTGAAAGGTTTCATTTAAAAACAAAAAACAAATAAATAAATAGATTGCATGTGTGCCCTCGCTCAAGCATGAATAGCTGACAGTATTTATTGAAATTCTGATGTTCCCCCATCAGCATTATTATTATTATTATTATTATTATTATTATTATTATTATTATTATTATTATTATTATATTATTTATTGGACCTAGCTTCAAGAAGCAACAGAGCGCTTCACAGAGAAATACAACAGTACAGATACATAACAGAGCGCTTTACAGAGGTGAAAACAGAAGAGATATACAGAGGGGGTAGAATACAGAAGGGCACAGAGGAGGGGTCAGAAGTACAGGGTGGCAGGGAGGAGATGGCGGATGCTGTCTAGAGAGTCAGGTGGTGCAGGGTTTGATGTGATGGCCTAGGTTTTCAGGCGTAGAGACTCTTTGAACAGGTGGGTCTTGAGTTATTTTCTGAATTGTAGGAGCGTGGGAGCTAGTCTGATGCTGATGGGGAGGAGAGTCTATAGTCTTGGGGCATAGGCAGAGAAGGCTTGTTTTCTGATCTTTTCTGTTTTACAGCGGAGGATTTCAAGTCTGCACGTGTCCTGGCTTCTGGTGTTGCACTGTCCAGCAGAGATGCTGAGTTTCTCTGCAAAGCAGCTGGGTGACTTGAGGGTGCCTTTCCCACCGGATAGGGGGTTTTCCAGGTTTGGCGAGGAAAGGAGGTGGTGTAAGAATCCCTGCAGCTGCCATCTCCACTGAAGTTGGCTGGCCAGGCAACGCGCCCCAGCTACTGGGAGCAGTTCAGGTTGCTCCCTCAAAGCAGCCCTTTGGCAGTACTTGTTTACATGCCTCCTTGCTGCTAGGCTTTGCCAATGCTTGCATGCTCAGCAGCCCGATCTGAAATCCAGCGAAGGAAAACATGTGTATGCACACACGTGGATCTGGTTGGTGCTGTCCCCTTAAGGGACGCGCACGCGGCGGCGTGACGTTGCACGCCGCCGAGTGCATTATAAATGAAGGGGGCGTTCCCAGATGCTGGCAGTGTGACCGGGGAGCCCGAACAGACAAGACGTGTTGGTGTCCGTCTCTGTGCATGTTTGGGGGCTCACAGGCATCGCTTCCTGGGGGTCCTGTACAGACTCCCAACAGTGGCGACGAGGCCCGGGCCCAGCAGTGATTGCGGAATACATTTTTTTATTATTCCGGAGCGGATGACGGTCCTCATCCATTCCATGCCGCGGGCCGGGTAGGCCCCACGCGGCGACGGCCATCTTGAATTCATGCATTGGATGTTCGAGGGGGCGACGTTTCGGGCTGTGATTGACATCCAAGCAACATTTTTGGGTATTATGAGAGTGGGCAGTGTGCTCTGTCCACTCATGCCCAAATCTGGTATTTTCACACAGTTTTGGGCAGACTACGTCGAGTGTGGTGGGGAAGAAGGGGTGAGGGGCCTAGGCCTGCTTGACCCTCCCTCCTCCCCAGCTCAAATTTTTGGAACATCCAGGCTGGGTCACTGCAGCCTGCAGCTGAGGAGCTTCATCTTCATCTTCACCTTCATCATCATGCTCAGATGTTTTATGTGTGTGTGAGCCTCCCTGTTGATCTGGATATCTTCTGCTACACATCTTCTTTATCATCATCATCAGGCCTGGACTTGTGCGTCCTGTGAATGTCTGGACTGGTGCACTTCAAGGACCTTGGTGGGGTGAGTTGCAGCCCCCAGTTCATGCAGGGGGTGCCTGTGTGCTCTAGCCCATGAGTGCGCCTGAGAAGCAGGACGGTGGGCAGTTTCCAGCCCAGCCACAGCCCCAAGCTCAGCCTGTGGCACCACCAGCACAACCTCAAGCCCAGCCACAGCCTCAAGCCCAGCTACAGCCGCAAGCTCAGCCACAGCCTCAAGTCCAGCCGGTGGCGCATCCAGCCATGCAGGCGGCCCCCCCGATCATGGCGCAGATGCGGGCCACTGCGGCGCTACAGCCCATTCCAGAGTTTGACATCTCATGTCCCCCATCCAGCCTAGGGCCCAGGTGGAAGCGGTGGGTGGACCGCTTGGACATGTACTTCAGGGCTACTATGGAGACGGATGATGACAGCAAAGTAGCGACCTTGCTGTATGCGGCTGGACCTGCCATGCAAGAAATCTTTGAGTCCCTCCACACAGCCAGCGCCTCCTATGCAGCGGCAAAGACTGCCCTTCAAGAACATTTTTTGCCTCTCGCTAATGCTGATTATGAAAGGTTCATAATGCTGTCAGCGCGGCAGAAGGAGGACGAGACACTGGATACCTTCTATGGCCATCTCAGGCGCCTCTCATTGGCATGTGCCTGGGGTGATGCAGATGACATGATCAGGACTATGCTGATTCAGGCCTGCTCGTCTGGGAAACTGAGACGGCAGGTGCTGAGAGAACCAGGCACTACACTTGCTGAATCCTTGAACTGGGGCTCTGCCATGAGGTGTCAGAGGCCAGGGTGTTCAGAATGGAAGCTGGGTCTCGCCCGTGAAGACAGAGGAGGTATGCGCCATGTGGCGGGGTGGCAGAGGTGTCAGGAGACCAGGTACTAGCTTCTGTGATAGAGGAGGGAGAGCTGGCGGGTCGTGCCAGAAGTGCGGCTATGACTTGCCCCACCCTGCTGAATGCCCAGCGGCGGGGAGAACGCGCGGGAGGTGTGGTCTGGCGGATCACTATGCCCGCGTCTGTAAGGCAGCCCTGCCGGTGATGGTGCCCAGAGGCCCAGTTGAGTCAGGGTTCCTGCGTCAAAATCGCCCCCCATACATGGCTCAGGTAGATCAGGGTAAAGAGGGACCCCTGCAGAAGAGGAGGAGGAAGAGGAGGAGAACATCTTCTTTGTCTCCAGTGTGGGGGCTCTCACATCAAAGAACAGACGTCAACCAAGGTGTGTGGTGGAGGTGAACAAGTCGCCCATCCCGGTGTTCGTGGACACGGGGGCGTCGGTCAACGTGATGGCCTGTGGACACTATGATGCAATGGAAACGCCACCCAAACTGGTCAGTCCGAAGGCCTGCATCTTTGCTTTCGGTGGTCTCGAACCAATTCCCCTGGATGCCATTTTTGTGGCAAAGGTGGAGCATGACGGCTCGAAGATCATGGACCGCTTCTACGTCACACCGGTGAGCACAAATACCCTCCTGAGTTGTGCTGCGGCAGAGGCCTTAGGCATTGTTAGCTTTGCCTACTCTGTATAGCTTGAGGACATACATGATCTGCTGGACAAATACTCTGCGCTGTTCCAGGGAATTGGCCAAATGTCTGGGGACCCGGTGAGGCTGCACATTGACAAATCTGTGCAGCCCATAGCCCTGAAACATCGGAGGGTGCCATTCCACCTCTGGGAGCAGGTGGACAAAGAACTGGACAATCTGGTGAACCTCGATATCATTGAGGAAGTGGAGGGTCCAACACCATGGGTTTCACCAATCGTGGTGGCAAGGAAGCGAAGCAACCCGCCGCTGTTCGAATATGCGTCGGCATGAGGTTACCCAATAAAGCCATCAAAAGGGAGAGACACCTGACCCCAACCATCGACGACATCATAGCAGAGGTACAAGGTGCTCGGTTTTTCTCAAAGTTGGACATTCGAGCTGGCTATCACCAAGTTGTCCTCCACCCCGAGTCAAGATACATAACCACATTCACCACTCACCGTGGACTCTATAGGTATGAGAGACTCCGTTTTGGCGTGTCATCGGCAGCAGAGGTGTTTCAGAACATCATCAGAGGTGCCCTCGCTGAGCTGGATGGAGTTTTAAACACTAGTGACGACATCCTGGTGTTCGCCAAGACTAAGATGGACCATCTGCGCAAATTGGCCAGGACATTTGAGATACTGCGTTCACAGGGCCTCACGCTCCACAGGGAGAAATGTGAGTTTTTGCACCCGACCATCGAATTCTTTGGATTTGTCTTCAAGGAAGGAGGTGTGTCGCCTGATCTGAGGAACGTGCAAGACATTAAGAAGGCCCAACCACCGGAGTCTGTGTCGGACGTGAGGAGTTTTCTCGGTATGGTAATGTACTGTGGGCATTTCATAAAGAACTTGGCATCGAGATCGGAACCCCTGAGGGCCCTCAAAAAGAAGGAAACGACCTGGCACTGGGGCCCTCTCGAAGAAGCAGCTTTAGAGGACATCAAGAGCACCCTCACAGCTGAAGACAAGATGGAGTTCTTTGACCCCACTCTTTCATAGGAAATCATCGTCGACGCCAGCCCGTTCGGCCTAGGGGCGGTATTGAGACAAATTGATCGGGATGGTGGTGTTCGCCCCGTGGCCTACGCCAGTAAGGCGCTGTCCGAAACCGAGCAGCGGTACTCGCAAATCGAGCGTGAGGCCCTGGCAGTCCAATGGTGGTGCTGGCACTTCAGGCTGTACATCCTGGGCCGTCCGGTTATGGTCGTGACGGACCACAAACCCCTGTTGCCCATATTGGCAGGGTCCTCGTCCAAGCCACCAGCGAGGATTGAACGGTGGATGCTTGTCCTCCTTGAATATGGTGTCGCCCTGGTGTACAGGCCTGGGGCGAATAATGCGGCGGACGACCTGTCCAGGTATCCTGGTGGGGAGGGGAAAGACAGGTGTGCTGAAGAAGCGGATGATCACGTCCGCATGGTGGTTGAAGCGGCCACCCCCAATGCCATGCCCCGTGAAGACCTGGAGGCAGCGGCGGTTCAGGATGAGTGCTTTCAAATACTCAAGCATGCGATGCAGCAGGGGTCATGGAAAACTGTACTGGAGTCCCTGGTCGGGTGCACGCAGGAAGTCAAGGTGGGGCTAGAACAACTGTGGAAAGTGAGGGAAGAACTGTCATTCTCAGCTTGTGGCTTTCTCTTAAGTGGTGATCGGATAGTCATGCCCCAGGCGAAAATCAAAGAGGTGATCAGTCTGGCCCACCTTGGACACCAGGGAGCCGCCAAGACCAAGGCTCGACTACGCCTCAAAGTGTGGTTCCCTGAGCTGGAACGGAAGGTCGATGACTTTGTTGCCGCATGTGTCTGGTGCCAGGCAGCATCCCCGCTGCAAAGAGAGCCAGTGATCGAGGAAATGCCTAGGGGGACGCGACCATGGGAGGTGGTGCATGCAGACTTTGGATCCACCACTCTGGGCACAAACTTCCTGGTGGTGGTGGATGAATACTCCCGCTATCTGGAGGTCGAGTTCGTGGACTCAGTGGCGTTTGAGCACGTGGTGGTCGCCATCAAGAAAGTGTTTGTCTCCCACGGTTTTCCCCTCACCCTGTGTTCAGACAACGGGGCGCCGTTTCAGAGTGAGCGTTTCTCAGACTTACTGGAGGGGTATGGAATCCAACATCGGAAGATCACCCCGCTCTGGCCCCGGGCCAATGGTGAGGCTGATGAGAACTCTCAATAAAACCTTCCGGATAGCCCAAGGCCAGGGACAGTGCCTGCAGAGGGCTCTTTACCAGTTCCTACGAGTATTACGCACGACACCCCACGCCTCCACGGGAGTTGCCCCAGCTGAGACCCTGTTCAAACGGTGCCCCAGAGGTTTGCTGCCTGCGGTGGGGGATAAAGAGCCCGGAGTGATCAATGATCAGCAGGTGGAGTTGGATCACCGGCTGCAGACGGAGCAGGAGAACGTGAGAAGAGGACTCCGCCCGCAACGGCTGGAACCGGGAGATGAGGTGCTTGTAAGGAACAGACACCCCCATGGAAAGCTCTCTCTCCCGTATGAACCGGAGCCACTTGATGTGGTGGCTGTCAAGGGGTCCATGGTGACAGCCTGGGGACGGGAGGTTGGCCGTCACCCGGAACGTGAGTTTCTTTAAGAAGCTACGGGACCCCAGGACAGAGCCTCCCCTTGAACCGGACAGGATGGAGGTACAGGATGAAGGCGGAGGCCATCTCCCCATGCCTGTATCCACAGCCCGGGGAGTGGCGCCGGATGGACTGCCCGTGCCGGAGGCTAGCGGGAGGTACCCCCAGAGGGTTGGGTGAGGGAAACCCGCTTACCTCAACGATTACGTGCTGGGACATGTCTCATAACTGGCCCGGGGGTTCCACATGGTAGTTACGGGGATCCAGGGTGGTTGTGAATAAAGGGGTGTTGTGGGGAGTTTTTCTGATTGTGTTGTTTGATGTTATTGTTGTTGTTTGACACTGATACTATGTTGTTGTTTGTCCTCATAGAAAAGGAGGAGTGTGGTGCTGTCCCCTTAAGGGACGTGCACGTGGCAGCGTGACATTGCATGCTGCCGCGTGCATTATAAATAAAGAGGCGTTCCTGGCCGCTGGCAGTGCGACCATGGTACCTGAACAGACAAGACGTGTTGGTGTCCGTCTGTGCATGTTTGGGGGCTCCCGGGCCTCGCTTCCTGGGGGTCCTGTACAGACTCTCAACAGTCTCTTGCCTGAGGAGCAAACAGCAGCAAGGCTGAGCAGGCCACTCCAGTGCCCCTCTTTCCGCTCCGAAGAACAGAAAACATCACTCCCACCGTGACGCTGCGGGAAGCAGCGATGCTGCCCGGGCGCCGCAGCACCCCCACCTGAGACACTGGGGGAGATAGAAAGTAATGTCGCCAGGGTCTCATAGACACCGGGTGCCAGAGTGCTCGACACAGGGAAGTGGCACCCTCACTATCACCTGCTCTGCTGTTCTGTGGCTCTGCAGGCCCTGGCCGGCCTGGACATGGCTGTTGCACCTCGTCGATAGTATTAGGGGGAGGAGCTGTGCTGCCGCAAGTAAGTACGTTTATTAACAGGCCTGCGGAAATGGAGTAGACTGCTTCCAGCCGAGTAGCCTTCCACCAACCGACACCCTAACACTAGCCCTGCGTTCCTAGACGAACACGGCTTTAGCTAAGAACGCAACATAAACCACACCACCATAATTTCCATAAGACCTTACCTCCACATCGTTCCATAGACAAGAGCAAGCACATTGCACACCTGTCAGACAACACAGATAGCACCAGGAAACCATGCAAATGGCAAGCATTGTGCTATATAAAGTGCCTACCAGAAGATCACATGAAAAGATATAGCTAGAGCGAGGTATGCATCCCATATAACACACTTCGAGTTGATGTGCGTCCATCAATGAATGGAGGTTGCTGATGGCCAAAGACCCCAGAAGGCCGAAGTCTTCCATGGCTCTCATACTTTGTACCATGTCACAAGATCGCACAATGGGCCTCATTACAAGTTTGGTGGTGTGACCAAAAATTGTGGTAATGCAGTCCTAACTGCAAGGATGCTAAATGTTTCATGTGCAGCAGTGGGAGGCACTTCTCCACCAGTCTGTTCTGTTCAGCAAGAAACGCAAATTACATAAATTGCAAAAGCAAAGGTCATTTTGCCTGTATGTGTGCAAGGAGGGGGGCAGTGCGCATGGTATAAACGATGACTCCACGACCTGAACAAGAGGTGAATGAGACATACAAGTCAGAGGCTGCCGAAGGGAGCCTCAGGCATGTGTTCCAAATCTCAGCCATTACGTGTAATAAGAAGGGGCCTGTGGATATGTTCACTCTAAACGGAAGGCCTTGTCCATGAATGTGGACAGCACTTCACTGTGGATCGTCATATCCAAAGACACTTTTGTCGGAACTCTGGGAGCCCATGACATCCAGCTGTGTGGTTATCGAGAAGTCCTGGGGAAATTCTCAGCATTGGTGGGATACAAAAGATGGAAATGTGGTGCGGAGATGTATGTCGCTGTTAAAGTATAATCCCTTTTGGAATGGGAAGGCAGCATTGTGCATTCAGATACAAGCAAATGATATGATATGATAGGTTATTTATAACACGCTTAATACCCAGAGGTTTCTAAGCACGGACCCTGGGATCAAACCTGTGTTGCTACGTGCCGCCTTGCTTCCGAGGTGAGCACGTTGCGGCTGAGCTAATCTCCCGAGACAACCATGTGCAATAGAACCTGTGTCAATAGCCGAAGTGGGGGACAAGTGGTCCACAAACTTTCCAGAGGGGTTCACGGATGAGTTGGGAAGGCTGCAAGATTTTGAGCACCACATCACAGTTAGAGTGGGTGTGGCACCAGCGGTTCACAAGGTGAGGCCTGTGCCTCATCATCTTAGTGACAAGCTCAGGGCGACCTGGATGCGTTGCTGCAATGAGACGTCATCGAGAGAGTGAAGGGGACAGATTGTTTATTCCCAATAGTTTTTGTGACCAAGAGCAATGGTAACTTGAGGGTGTGCGTCGACCTCAGAGAACTGAACAAGAGCATGTTGGTTGAACGCCACTCTTCACCCATCATTTTGGACGTGTTGGTCACACTGGGAGAGGCCAAATTCTTCTTGCTTATTTTAGCAGCCTATCATCAAGTCCCATTGATGTTTGAGTGCCAGGATGTCACAGCCTTTGTCACCACTGGAGTAACTTTTAAGTATTGCAGGATGCCATTCAGCCTCGCATCGGCAGTGGCAGTGTTCCAGTGCATAATGGAAAAGGTGTTGGAGAACATTTGGAATGTGGTTGTTTTTCAAGATGATGTCCTGATTTATGCGAACTCCGATGGGGAGCATAGTAGTGTGCTAAGAACTGTTTTGGGAAGGCTGAGGGAGGCAGAGTTTACTGTTCAACACAGCAAGTGCAGGATTGGAGTGGACAGCGTTGAATACCTCAGACATCAGATTTTTTTTTTTTTTTATTGGTTTATACAAACCTTTAAAAAAAACAAGTCTTAAAGTAAAATTCGCACATTTACACAATTACGAACAAACGCATCAAGAATGTCGAAAACATTGCATAAATTATATGAAAAATAAAATCAGTCAAACACTATTTGAATAGATGGAAAGCTTAAAGAAGTACATATTTCAGTCCCCATTACATGCTGGATTTAGTAAGTTCTTCTTCGATTTCTTTTAGAAGAAGTGTCAAGGCATAGGTAAACCTTTTGTTTGCTTCCATGAAGCATTCTTCCCACCATTCTTCCATTGTGTGGTGAACTTTTTCTGCAACAATTGCTTCAAATAGTGTCAGATTTCTGCTCAGGGAATTAAGCCCAAGACAGATCTGGTATAGGTGATAAGCAAGGTGCCTCAATCTAATGACAAGGACCAATTAAGATGATTTGTGGAGTTAGCAGAATATTACCACAAATTTGTTTGCAACTTTGCGTAATATCATACCCCTCAGATCTCTGCTTAAAAAGGGCGTGAAGTATGACTAGTCGAGTGAATGTGGTGGGGCTTTTGAGAGAATCGAGGCAGATATAGCAAGCGCCCCTACCCTTGGGAAATTCTGTGACAAGAATAGGATGTGTCTTACTGTGGATGTAAGTCTGTTGGGGCTGGGGCGTCGTTGACGTAGGTGGTTCTGACAGGGAGGAGCTTGTTGTAGCTTTTGCATCAAGGCCTCTCAGAGGAGTTGAAGGAAATTACTCAGTGGTAGAAAGAGAGGCACTGGCCATGTTTTGGGTGATTCTTCATTTCAAGTTTTACACATGGGGCAGGCGTTTTATTGTCAGGACTGACCATAAGTCATTGGGGCAGATGTTGTCAGGATCGGGTTGGAGCAGTGGTTTGCCTAGGTTATCGAGATGGCTACTAGGTTTGCAGAGTTCTGATTTTCAGGTGTGCTATGTGCCTGGCAAGAGGAACATGGTGATGAATTGCCTGTCAAGGTTGCCTGTGATGTCTGCAGCAGACAGTGATGATGCTCATGGGGAAGAAGTTGTTGTGGCTAGTATTGGCCAAGCAGCGGTTGGAGAGGCAGAATGGAATATGGCAGAGAATGAAGTGTTGAAATTTGTGATGGAGTCGACTGTAGTGGGTTGGCTGGAGAAGAGAATTTTGGAGAACATTTTTTAACCATTCCTTGAGGTGAAGGATGAGTTGTCCTTGGCAGGAGGTAAGCTTAGGATGGGAGATAAGCTCATTCCACCAGAGGATGTTAGAGGGGAAATAGGTTAACTTGGTGCATCAGGGACATCTAGGGGCCAATGTCACCAGGAGGAGATTGTGACAAAGCTACTAGTGGCCGATGATGTACAAGTATGTGGAGGGCAAAGAGAGGGATTGTGGCGCATGCCTGGTCAGTGATAGGAGCTAGGTGGTCTGGGAGACTCTGTTATTGCCTGTAACACTACCTTGTCAACCCTGGCAGAAGCTGGCTGTGGACGTGATGGGTCCCATTCAAGGATTGGGGATGGTTTTACGTTCATTTTTGTAATGGTGGACTATCATACTGAGTGGGTGAAGTGGTGAGCTGCAAGAGATGCCACTACTGTAGATTTGATTACTTTCTCTGTGGGTTTGTTTTTTCAGGATGGACTCCCAACAGAGATTATAACAGACAACGGGGTTCAGTGTTGCTCTGAAAATATGAAGACATTCTTGGGTGAATACTCCATCAGGCATATGTGCACAGCCTTTTAGCATCCCAGGGCCAACGGTCTGGTTGAGATACTCAACAGATTATAAAAGGAGTTATTCAGTTGGATTTGCGGGCAGGTTTGCTGTGGCAGGTTGTACTTAGACAAATGATGTGGGGTTACTGCACGACCCCACACTCTGTGACAAAGGTTTCCCCTTTTGTGTTGTTGAAGGGGTGTGAGCCAGGGACCCAATTGTGTCCTGGTTGGATGGGAATGGTAGGTGCTGCATGGGTGGATCGGAGGCAATAACGAGGGCGATACAGGAAAGTCAGAGTCTCTATAATGTGGTTTTTGATGAGGCCAACAGGGTGAAGTCACAAGACTGGAAGGTTGAAGATTTGGTCCTAATCAAGAACCCCAGGATTGGTCTTAAGTGTCCTGAAATCAAATGTTTGGGTCCTTAAAGTATCCCTGCAGTCTCGAGAGAAAAGCTCAGGGGCAACGTGCTGGTCATGGAAGGAAGATGACACAGAGAAACACAGATCCGATCCTCAGGTCCGTGCTTAGAAACCTCTGGGTATTAAGCGTGTTATAAATAACCTATCATATCATGGGGTGGTTGTAGTGGAAGGTGGTGAGGGGTGGTCAAAGGGAAGGGTGGTCCATTCAAGAGGCTTGCTGGTCTGGGCACAAGTGATGCTGGAGGTGAGAAAGTGGGTGGTAATGAGCGCAGTGCTACCAGGCACAGGGTGCGTGGTAGAGTGAAGAAGACCCCTGCACACCTCAAGGATTTTTTGTTGTTATGTTCTGTGAATCTCAGTTCTTGTTAAAAGTTCATCTGCTTGCATTGCACTGTCAGTTGTAAGGCCTTTTGATTATGGATGCCTTTGTTTCCGACCGTCCTTGTTTTGTTCTTTTCCCCTGCCCTCTGTTTCCTCTGCTGCTCCTCCCTCACTTCCTCTCCTGGCCTCGGTTGGAAATTGGAGGGAGGAGGGATGTGTTGTGTTCTTAGCTCGAGCCGCCTTCCCTGCGAACACAGGGCTCGTGCTATGGTGTCGGTTGGTGGAAGGCTACTCAGCTGGGAGCAGCCTGTCTCTGCAAGCCTGCTAATAAACGCGCTTACTGGCGGCAGCAGGCTCCTCGCCTCAATAGATCAGCTTGCCTTTCACCCTTCCCACCCCGGGTGTCTACATTATTCTCGTTCGTGTTATTGTTAAATACATCTATTCTCTGACTCGGGCGGGGTGGGGCTGGGGTAAGATATCCAAGCAAGCACCTGGTTAAACAGACCCCCAGAATCACTGAAGGAGACACTGACATCATACAAGGTCCAACTGAACCCAACTTGCGCTATTTTTTTTAATGTGTTTTTACTTTTCTTGCCGTAAAACGTGTACTCTTTTATTGGAATGTTCCTGTGCATTTCATGTACATTGCATGGACGGGACAGCCGAAATGTGCACTTTTGTGCAATTCGGCGCACTTTTGTTATTTGTCCTTCGAAGTGCAATAAAAGTGTTAAACCGGTTTGGATCCATGTCATTACGACCCCCAGAAGCCCGATGGCCGAAAATGCTGACTTTTTTTTATCCAACTCCCTTTACACCCCATGCATATGCGGGGTGAGACCCCCTGCAGCCCCTCTCACTTGTATTATATCCCATCCCCCCTCACACATATATATGTGATGTAAGGGGGGCTTGAAAAAAAATAAAAAGTCGAAACCCAACCCAAGTGACCCCAGCATACATCCACTCACCCACCCTACCTTAGCTCACCCTGCACCACCCATACACCATTTACGCCCACCAATGCTCACCCTAATGTACTCCAAACATCCTGTGTTGATCACCCTAGCTTACGCTGAAGCTCACCTCAGCATACCCCATCCATTTTAGCTCACCCATATCACATTACCTCACCACAGTTTACCCCCACCCAGCTGAGCTTACCCATATCACATTACCTCACCACAGTTTACCCCCACCCAGCTGAGCTTACCCAGATCACATTACCTCACCACAGTTTACCCCCACCCAGCTGAGCTTACCCAGATCACATTACCTCACCACAGTTTACCCCCACCCAGCTGAGCTTACCCATATCACATTACCTCACCACAGTTTACCCCCACCCAGCTGAGCTTACCCAGATCACATTACCTCACCACAGTTTACCCCCACCCAGCTGAGCTTACCCATATCACATTACCTCACCACAGTTTACCCCCACCCAGCTGAGCTTACCCAGATCACATTACCTCACCATAGTTTACCCCCACCCAGCTGAGCTTACCCAGATCACATTACCTCACCACAGTTTACCCCACCCATTTTAGCTCACCCAGATCACATTACCTCACCAGTCTACCCCCACCCGTCTTAGCTCACCCAGATCACATTACTTCACCACAGTTTGCACCACCCAGCTTAGGTCACCTCAGCTTGAAGCCCACCCCAGTTTATTGCTCACACTACCTTACCCCTCCCATCCTTGCTCACCCTAGCCTACTTCTCAGCCCACCCACTCAGCTCAGACCCCATCTGACCACACTGGTGTGACCCCTTCTTAACGCAACCCCATATTACTGCAACCCACCCTCTCTGGCTCACACCAGTTTACTACCACCCACTCTAGCTCTGCTGCCACAAAATCTACACGCTAACTTTCCCTACCCCCCTCACTTACCCCTGTTTACCACCATCGACCCTAGCTTACCCCAGTTTATCCACACACACCTGCCCCAGCCACCCTAACTCACCCTATTTATCCTCGTCATCCAGCCAAGCTCACCCCAGCTTACTCCCACCAGTGCAACCCCACTCAGCCCAGTTTACCTGCACCCACCCTAGCTTATCCCAGTTCATCCCCACACACACTTACCCTCAGTTATTCTAGCTTACCCCAGCCAACCTAACCAGTGAAAGAAGTGTATCACAAAGCAGGGGCGTTGCTAGGGGGGGCTAAAGGGGCTATAGCCGCGGATCTTTTGGTTGTAGCCCCGGATAGAATCTCAGGAGCTACAGCCAAAAGGCTAGCTAGCCCCCAGTCCCAACAGTTCCGACATCAGCATAGCCCCGGGTCTTTTCCAGACCTAGCAACTCCCCTGCCACAAAGGTAGTGGGACTGTGACTCCGGCGGGGGACAGAGTAGGAAGGGAAGGAGCGACGTGCTGCACATTTTTCCAGTGTTGCAGTCATGCGGGTTGACAGTCAATTGAGTTTAAATAGATTTCAGTTTAGCTGTAACTGGTATCCGGTGGAGAAGTGTGCTTTAACTTAATAAAGAACAGTTTCGGAAAGAAAATGGTTACAAAAAGTAGTGGAGATGTTAACAGTAAAAAATAAAAGTAGTGGAACACCGCTCCCGGCTGCTCCCGCTCACTTCCGCCACTGAACCTAACTCACCCTATTTATCCTCACCCAACCAAGCTCACCCCCGCTTTCTCCCACCCATCGAAGCTCGCTCAGCCTGGCTTACCCGCAGCCATCCTAGCTGAACCCCAGCCACCCTAATGTACCCCTTTTACGCTCACCCAGCCAAGCTCACCCACCTTTCCCCCACCCATCCAGCCCCGCTCAGGCCAGTGTACCTCCACCCAAGCTTATGCCAATGTATCCCCACCCATCTAAGCTTGCCCCCATCCATGCAACCTACTTGAGAGCAGCTAAACCACCGCCCACCCTAGCTTCCCCCAGTTTAACCTCAATCGCCCAAGCTTGCTCCCACACACCCATCCAGCTAGTTCAGCCCAGCTTACCCCCACCCACTCTAGCTCACCCACAGTATCCGCACCCACTCTAGTACCTCAGACTACCCCATTTACCAACCCTAGCCAGTGGCACCTCCGGGAATTTTTCATAGGAGTGGCCTGATGAGGTCACTGGGGTGGCACACCAAAACAAACATATAACTGAATTTCCGGCCGATGGGGGGGTGCGTTTTATAAGGGTGGCCCCCTTGGTTGCGTCTCCGGCCCTAGGTAACACTTTGGTAACAGGCACCCAATGGTTCCATTTACCTTAAGAATACCTTCGAAAATGAGTGAACACATTGTAAACAGGGCCTTATGTTTGTAGCGCAAAATAACAAACCCCACAAATTCCCCGGCTATAACTCCAAATGAAACCGTGACTTTAACACCACTGTCCCAGCACAACCACATCCTGGCCATTGTACAGCTCATGAGATCACACAGAACTACACAAATGACACGCACTTGCTAACAGTCCCTACAGGACAAGGGGAACACAAACAGCTAAGGAAAAACGTAGCCCCCCGGACTGCTCAGGGTCACTTTCAGTTTATTTTTACGTCCAACACAAAACAGAGCCCAGATGAACTGTGTAGACTATTTTCAAGACCCGCTTTCCCCTGTCAATCAGCACAACGAGGCGCCAGGGGCAGTGCCGGGCTGTGACAGAGTTATGATTGCTTTGGGTACCATAACTGGAGAGTTTCTAGGTGTTTGTTGCATTTCGCTGCAATGCTAATTTGCAGTTAAGAACGTTTTATTCACTGAATTGCAAAGCTTCTACACAAATACAATGCAATATATAATGAGCACGCAGAATGTGTTGCGTCCTGGGGAGGGATCAGGCCAAAAAGTGGATGCCATCTCCCAAACCAATGCAAAAAGCTGCCTTTTTCTTGGGTGAGGTATTTAAAGGTGGACATATGCTGGGAAAAACAGCTCACTGGGTTAATACACCTGCTGCAGAGATGCATTTCCTTTACTCAGCCTAGAGTCCCAGGCCCACCAGAACACGTTTGGGATGGTGGCAGAAGTCCTACTTTTATGTTTGTGGTCTGTCCCGGTTTTTTATTTTCAACATCTTGTCACCCTATGATGGATGTCCCCACTATGAAGCACAACTGCTCCCCACCACTCCTTCCACCCACCTCAGAATGTGGTGCTGGATATTGGCGGGGTGCATGTCGGCTTCCTACTCCACATTTCTCAACAGCTCAAAAGCGGCCCTTGCGTTTTTCATTCTCCTGAGGCCGTAAAATGAGTGCCACTGAGTTAGGAATGAACAAAGAACAACCAGTATAAGAAGGTCCAAGAGCTAATCCTGGCTGCAATGTCCTCCAAAGAAACGGAAAACATTGACTATTCATGCAACGCAGGTGCTCTCAGAATGTAAACAATTTGCAGTTCTGATTTACGCCACACTGTAAAACAAGTACTAACAAAGCCAACAGTTTTGGCTTGTGTTAAGGAACGAGATAGGCATTTGCCATGCACTACCATAATGGTGCCTAGCTATGATTGATAAAATCTGGCGAATGGTTTGAAGGCCTGTGCTTAAGATGCAGTGGCTGGCAAATGACTAATGCATTAGCAAAGGTACCCATTCCCCGAACGGGCTCTGTAGACATGATAACCCTCTCATTAGTTGCTGAAAATGAATGATCTTGTAGGTCGCTGTTCTGCCTTACCCTGGCGTGGTGCAGTTTGTTGCGGTGCATTGTGGTGCAAATATCTCGGAAATAGTGTATCCTAGAGCCTTGAAACGTGGTTTTCAAGGTCCCATTGGGACCCCGAGTTTTGTTTCTCATTTCGGGACTGGTTGAGAAAGAACATTTTTTTCTTTCCCTTCCCGGTGAACATGGTTTACGGCTTCGTCAACAGGCACCATCTCGCAAAAATCCTCTGGAAAAGTAATTTCACTTGATGCGGCAAACATTTTGAAACTTCTGGAATGCTACCTGCCTTCACCTTTGCCTCTCATACATTTTTTGTTTCCCTTCCCAGTGAACATGGTTTACGGCTTGGTCGGCAGGCCACAAACACATTTAGACGTTTCAGAAATCCAGGGAAAGAGGTGGGAGGTCCACATGTCAAGTAGCCAGTAATGTCTGCAGGGTCCTAAAAGGTAACTATGCACAATTTGGTTCAGATTGGTGAAACTGTTTGGAATTGTATAAGGAACAGCGCTTCGTGCCATAAACCCAGACACAACTTTTGCCTTTCGGGAGGAAGGATAGCTCAGGGGCGACGCGATTGTTTAGGAAGCAAGGCAATGCGGCGCACCGCAGGTTTGAGTCCTGATTCCATGCTTAGAAACCATTCGCTGGTATTAAGCATGTTATAAATGTAAAAATAAATAAACATATAGAAGATGTACAAGAGACAAAACTATTGTCTTTGCCAATGCTAATTTTTAAAAGGAATTCAGTGAAAGGGACAGATGCAAGGGACACGTATTGCGTATAGGTCATGTGGCTGAAGACACAGTTGGTTAAGACATTTTGCTTACATGGGAAGCTAGTCTACAGCTGGAATTAAGCCATTACCATTCAGAATACTGCTCAGAAATAACAAGGGCATCACCTTAAGAGCACAGAGCTACCAAAGAGATCCCAGTGGGGTGTGGAGAAGTTGGGTGGGGAGTGGCAGTTACTGGGTGGGAATGCCCACTGGGTCTAGCATGGCCATGTGTGGTAAACCACACCCAGAGGCTGTGTGTGCCTCCGCACGCCCCATCTCTCGCCTATCTTCACTTCCCACGCCACGCCTATACTGTTGGCTTGCGGTGACACCTAATAGCGAAAAATATATATATATATATTAACGTAACTAAAAAAGAATGCGTGGAGTAACAACTAATGAAGGCCGAAGCACCAGACGCCCTTGGTTTAACTTGAAGATGTCTGGGTCCTTAATGCTGACAGTGACCGGGCTGAATGCCCGCGGGCAGCAGACTCAGCCTTTTGTCCTTCCGCTGATCGCCCGCGGGCAGCAGACTCAGCCTTTTGTCCTTCCGACGAAATGAACCCCCGGAAGTCCAGATTTTTGTGAGTTGATAACATGTGTAATGAATTATTAGTATTATTATTCTCTGACTCGGGTGAGCTCCAAGCTATTAGCTAAGCAGACCACCAGAAGTCACGGCAGCCGACGCGGACATCACAGCAGCTCCGAGTGAATGAAACATCTGCTAATTGTTTACTTTCCTTGACATAAAAATGTGTCTTCTTCGCTTAATTGAATGTTCCATGCGGAATAAATCTGAGTGGGGTATGCTCTGCAGCCCTAAGTCCCCGCCCTCTCCACCCCCCTACTCGCCCCCGCGCCCCCGCTGCTATGCGGAACGCTCTTTAAATACAATAAAATACGCATGATTTGCCCTGCCTGCATTTGCGTTTTCATGTAATCCGGTCCCCTCTGCGCAATGTGCGTCATTGCCACAGCGAAGTGTAGAGCGAAGTGCTAAACTCGGCAAAAACAGGCGGCAACATTTCTCTTTGCACTTCGTCGTCCATAAATTGTAAATGCCTCTACTTGTAGGAGCCATTCAACAAGAATTCCTATGGATTTCGCCTCCTCGTCTCAGGTGCGAAAACCAGGTCGATTCCATAGGAATCCATGGTTCTGCGCCAGCATGGGAATGTTACGCTGGCGCGAAACCAAACGCTTGCATTGGCGGGACGGAAATTCAACGACGAGAACGTATATCCTATTCCGTGCCTCCACGCCGCCCATAAACACAATGCAAATCCGCTGGAGCTTCAAAACACGGTATTATGACAGGCGTAACACGTTTACGTCTGTGTTTAGCACCGTTTTCTTTTCGCTCCTGGGTGGAGGGTGGGGGGAGCGAGTGCAAAATGAGGCCCCCTGGCTGCAGCTGTACTATTTGTCATCGTCACCTACCACCTAACATTGTACAATAGATGTACAAACCAACCCCCCACCTCGAGGACCGATTCCCCATCAGGTGTGTGGCAGATACACAGAGGGGCTGGCTCATTGTCCATTCCACTAAAGCTTAACACAAGGTGCTAATAGCGGGCGTAAATGGGTTGCACCAGTTTTAACACCATTTTTTTAAGCTGTAGGATACTTTCAACATGTTTGCAGGTGAAATGGGGGCACGGAACAGGAGGACCCCTTGCCACCATGCATTCCCACCCTACCGGCATTTTGAAAGTCTTTGGAGCGTAAAACATACTGGGAAATGTAGGAGTAACACATTTACACCAAAGACAGGGGTAATGTCTTTATGCCTGTCTTAACACCCATTTTTATTCTCTAGGTATTTTTTGAGGTTGGGGACACGGAACGGAATTAACGTTTCCACCACCCTATTCTCTCCTGCTACCCAAAAAAAGTCTGTTTGAGGCCAGGATAGTATTTTACTGCTGACGTAAAACCAGTGGATTGCCTGGCGTCTGTCTGCCTTTTTTTTACACCTGCAGAAAAATTCCATAGGAATCCATTGTAAATGGGGTCTGCCATGCGTAAATGACAGGCAGCATTTACTCTATACACACAAAAAATGCAAGAAGGATTAAGGGCGATTGTGTCTTTTTTTTATTGCTTTTTTGCACTTTGTGGAGCAAATGATGAAAATTGCACAGAGGGGAACTTTTTAAAACTAAGTGCAAATGTAACAGGTCCCCTCCATGTGGCGCGGGTGTCTCCCCGGATCTTTTAAAACCATGTACGCCCTTCAGATGCAGAAGCTGAGACTCGAACACAGGTTATCAGGATGAAAAGGAGACATTAGGCCTCATTACGAGTCCGGCGGTAACCGAGGCGGTAAAACCGCCTGGTTACCCCGGACTCGTATTACCATCCCGCCTCCGTGACTCCCGGAATTACCGGGGCATTACAACCCCGGTGTCCCGGGAATTCCTGGAGGCGGAATGGTGTTAATCCCCATTCCCATTGAGTCCCATAGGACTCAATGGGAATGGGGATCATGGAAACACCGGCACCATCTTGTGATGGTGCCGGTGTTTCCATGTCCGCCTGCAGGCAGGCGGTGTTAAACCTGCCAGGTCAGACCTGGCGGGTTTGACGCCTCCACCTGCAGGAGTTGTGATCGCCCGGCATGGAAACAACGGTGGTGGCGGGTTTACTGCCACCGTTGTTTCCATACCGGGCGAGTTAGTCCGGCGGTAACCGCAGCGGTAAAACCGCTTGGTTACCGCCAGACTCGTATTGCCATTCCGCCTCCGTGACTCCCGGAAATACCAGGGCATTACTACCCTGGTGTCCTGGGAATCCCGGAGGCGGAATGGTGTAAATCCCCATTCCCATTGAGTCCCACAGGACACAAAGTGGAAACACCGACACCATCTCCTGCAGGCGGGAGGTGTTCAACCCGCCAGGTCAGACCAGGCGGGAAGATCACCTCCCGCCTGCAGGACTCGGGATCGGGCGGTCTGGAATTAACAGTGGCGGTAAACCGGCCGCCACTGTTAATTCCGGACCGCCCGATCCTGACCTGAAATGAGGCCCATTGTCTTGATAGACTACTTGAACATCTTGTCAGAATGCATGTGAACATCTCTGTTAGGAGTGCACACTGCAGAAAATATTTAAGCAATGCTTGTAGGTTTAAAAGGTGTGCACCTTTTATACTTTCCTTTCGGCAGCATACGAAACACTCCTTGGGTTATTTCCTGGTGGTAATAACTAATTGATCTCCTGAAATGGAAATGTCGGGGGTCTTAGAAAATTCTCTCACATTGGCAAACTCCCCCTCCCCACCACCGCCTGTCGCTGGTGGGATCCCACAGTTATTCATTTCCATTTCCAGCCCTGCTTCATTGTACTATACTCATTTTTAGTTTGGATGAAATGATTGCATTAGAGCACAGGCAGGGAGCAATGGCTTATGAGGAGGGACACACAGCCTGTGGGTGTTGTTTGGTTATTTGCCCACCCATTCACTTCCCATGGCCATGCTAATCCCTATGGCCATTCCCAACCAGTTCCTCCCCCTCCCTGCCCAAAACACCCCCTCATGGGAACTCTTTGAGCTCACTTGTAGCAAGCCTTACTATCAAACTTTGTACTAGAAGTGCCTGCCAGTGTCTTTTTAAAACCACTCTTCTCAGAGTTAATGACTTAATTGGAGCTGTAAATCTACTACTGGTGTAATAAGAAAACTTCACCAGACCAGGCTTCAGCCACTCAATTTAAAAGAACTATGCGTGTCCTTCACTAAAGTCCCGTTAAAAACAAGCATTGTCAAAGCCAACAGTTTTGGCTTGTGTATACGTATTAGGCATTTGCCAGGCACTGCTATTAGATGGCGAGGGAATCACACCCTTTTGCACCTGCTACTATCAATGGCCAATCAATACCGCTATGGCAGTGCCTGGCAAGCGCCTTTCCTGTGCCAACACAAAAACCCAAACTGTTGCCATTGCCACTGCTTGATCTCCAAAGAGTGAGTAATTGCACGCTGGCATGAATGCATTGGAGTCCTAGGGAGTCACACTGTGTTTAGCGCTTGCTTAAAAGGAGGATTCTCAAGGAATCCATTGCACATGCTGCATAAACAGCAGGTGGAACACACACACGCACGCACACACACACAGTAAAAGAGGGATGTGAAGGTGATTTCAATTGTTCTAACACTCTTTCTTTCCACTTCGTTATACAAGTGGAGAAAATTGCACAGAAAATCGCTGAGAAATTTACTTTCAAAATAAAAGAGCACCACAACCTGCAAGGCTGGTCCTTTACAGCTGCGTCCGTGGTCATCGTCTGTCTTTCAAGAAAGGGCAGCACCCCAGAGAGGGCAGTAGCCCACCCTCCTGCTGCCCCCACCCAAACACACCGGGTTCCTTGCAAGCACAAGGGGTCTCGATGCACTTGGCTGCAGCTTTTACCCCCCTCCACCCTCTCGTCCCCGCAACTCCTAGGTGCTTGGTAGTTCCACAGAGATAAAGATATATGGGTATGTTTGAACAACGCATATAATAACTGCAGCTGGGCTACGTTGAAAGAAATACAACGCATGCGGTGCAGCTGTCCTGTTCGTCATCGTATTTCACCACTGCCGCACCCCAAGGAGTCCCGGCCCTTCTGGGGAACCCCCTTAGCCCCAACTCACCAATGTCCTGGCAGAGTAGTTGTGCTGCGGTGCCAGGTCCTCCGGCGATGCCCCTTCCTCGGAGCCCTGCGCCTGGCAGCCGAGGAGCAGCAGGGAGAGGCAGAGCCCGAGGAGCAGAGCAGAGAGCCCCCTGGAGCTGGCGCCCAGCCCCCCGGCTCGTCTCTGATCCATCTCTGGTGCTGGATGTCGGTTGAGACCCTGTACTGAGAGGGGGGCGTCTGCGGGATCAGAGCGGCACAGCGGGCGGTGGGAGTGTGTGGAGCGACCCCGCATCCCTCCCCTGCTTATATACCCAAGCTACCTCTGCCATCAGCCCCCCACAGCACCGCGCAAGGGAATAACCGCCCCCACCCCAACCTCGGAAAAGAGAGGCCGTGGTAATTAGAAGACGAAGAAAAAGCTGTTTTCGGATCACTGCTCCCTCGGGCGCTGTGTGGGCAGCGCTCAGAGAAAGCGATCTGACACGTCACCCAGCGACGCAGACTGCGAACTGCGGACTCGCGGTCTCCACACAATCAGGCCCCGCACAGTCTCCGGCTTTACTCTTGCTCTCTCACTCTAATACATATACTGCTTCAGCGCTGCCTACGCACCCAAGGGGGCCTTAATACCCAACTCAAGTGCCCCCTTTATGGACGGCAAACGCATGGAAGGCTGTGTCGGCTCCGCTTGGATGTGTGCCTGACAGAGGAAAGTGACCAATAGGGCGACTGCCAGGTGGGGGCCACACCAGGCGGGTGGCAAGAAGCCTCAGGACCAAAGGGAGTGACTGAGTCATAACCACGGGCATGGGTGCCCAAGACTGCGACTCGCGCTGCTGGTCTGACATTCAGGGGGTGCTGCTGCGTACCATGTAATGGGGTGTGCTGTGTGGGGGGACGGAGGCGGGTAATCGCAGGATCCCTGGGCACAGCAAGCACGCATACGTTTAGGTTTGTTGTATAGTAGTTGCCAGTTTACGCAGTTCACAATTATGGTGGGACTCCAAATTCAACAATCATTGTGAGCTAATACACCTGTGGACTTTTAATACTCCAGAATATTGGGGGTGTCGATCTATTGGTAGCAAATCCTCGTTTTTTAAATGAAACTTCGCTTTCCACTTATATTAAGTGTTTGCTGAAATATAATAACTGTTGAACCCATATGCATGCATTAGTATTGGCCGAACCCCAAACCCTCTCCCGTAATAATTGGCTCACAACTTGTGTCAAGTGTTGGCAATAAAAGGCCGTAGGATTTTATTGTACAGATATGGATTATGGCAATAACAATATCACATATCATGATGGTATCATACTTTTGGGCACCGGGTCCTGAGGTTACCCCCTCTGACCCGTGCCGCCTTCTTGTGTCCCACGACTTGTTGTGGGCACCGTACAGTGCCTTGTACTTCTTTTTGTTCTTCTCCCCTTTTTGTAGGGTGGGCGGGTTCTGTGGTAAAGAAGCAAGAAGATTTGGAAGACACTGAGTAACCAGTGAACCTCCTGTTTGCTTGGGTCCCCGTTGGGTCCACAAACAGATTGGGCCTCATTCCGAGTATGGCGGTAAGGGATAGCGGCCACCGCTAACGAGAGCGGTGGCGGTAATCCCTTACCGCCATACTCTGAGTTCCCTTAGCGCCATGGTGCTTTTAACACCTGCTTTTAGCAGGCGTTAAATACCATGGCGCTAAGGGACCTTGATGTTAATTACGCCACCGTAATTTACGGTGGCGTAATTGACGCCTTCCCCACTCCCATTATGCCCTATGGGGCAAGAATGGGAATGGGGAAGGGTAAATGGGGATTGGGGAATTACCGCCCCGCCAACCTTGGAATGGGGCGGTAATTCCGCCAACCACCAAGGCGCTGCCGGTCCGGGTACGGCGTCAACCAAGGCGTTAATAGCGCCATTGGTTAGCGCCGTACTCGGAATG
The DNA here is from genome assembly GCF_040938575.1 of Ambystoma mexicanum. Classification (NCBI taxonomy): domain Eukaryota; kingdom Metazoa; phylum Chordata; class Amphibia; order Caudata; family Ambystomatidae; genus Ambystoma; species Ambystoma mexicanum. Next base: position 783,470,746 of record NC_090921.1, on the reverse strand, counting down.
AGGCCCATTGTGTTTACTCAGATCATGCTGCACTCATTTATAGGACCCAGGGAGGCCCTAGGTCTTTGTTGTTTATGTGGTGGGGGCTGCTGTTGTCACAGCCCCCCCCCCCCCGGCCGGATAGCCGACTGTCTGGCCCCCTGGTGGGGGCAGATCTTTTGAACCTAGGCCCTGCCTGACGGTTGTTTTCCTTATGGCGCTTAGCACCTTGCTGTTTGGAGGAAGGGTGAGATGACTGTTCGCACCTTACCCTTCCGTGGCTTTGTGCTGCCGAGACTGCGTGTCTCCGTAGCTGGGCGGAGGAGAGGAGCAGGCACGGGGAGGTTGGGGCTGCCCCTCTTCCAGCTACCGATGGTAACAGCAGTTACCCTGCCTCGCTTGTGGGATGCCCATGCAGCAACGCCCATGTCAATCAAAGCACTGCATCTGCCCGTGCTTCGGTTGACAACATATTTAAGCAACACTTGCTTGCAGGCAGGGCTTTAAGTGGGCCGGGACCAGGCAGGTCTGAGCTCTGGCAGGCTCACAAATATCTTTCTAAGGCGGGGCTGTGCCAGGGTTCACTAATGTTACCTGGCAGCCCAGGCCTCTAGAGGACAAGATTGTTTTGCTGAATCCTGAAGCTCTCACTCTTTTGCGAGTGCTTCGGGCTTCAGAAAAAAATGCCTTTAATCCATAATGGGGGCGCCCGCACCGGCGAGGCATCCCTTCAAACAAGAGATGCCTGCCGGCCGGCATCTGTATTATCGAAGAAAAGGTGTGGACGCTGGAAGCCAAGGCCTTTTTTTCTAAAGCCTGAAGCTCCCGCTCATTCGTGGGAGCTTCAGGCTTCAGGAAAAAAGGCCTCGGCTTCCAGCAGCCTCACCTTTTCAGTCTTAATGGTGCTGCTGTCCCACCCCGGGCATGATGCCTGGTGAGGGGCAACGCCACCATTACGGCTGAAAAGGTGAGGCGCTGTCCTCTGCCAGGCAAGACGTTACTAATTAAATGCAACGATCAGCACCCTCTCCCCCCCACCCCAGGGGAAGAGGGTGCTGATCTCTACAAAGGGCTGCCTGGCAGGGGTGCCTGTAGCCCATTAAGCTGGGGCTCATCAAGGGGGCGTGGCCTAACGAGTCAGCAGGCGACCCTCCAGTTAGGCCATGCCCACTTCATGAGCCCTGGCTAATTTTCCTGTGCCACTTAAGGCACTGCTCGCAGGTCCTTGCGCCATGCTGGCCGCGGCCAACAGGGCACGCCTAAAAGGGACCCGGGCCAAAAGCGCTTTGCTGAAATGGCCGGCGCCCAAAGCGATGCGCCAGAATGCCCGCCTTCGTTTGGAGCTATTGAAGAGACATTAACATAACATGTCTCCTCTCTAAGGGATGACAAGCAACCCAAGCCTTATTTTGAACTTGCACAAAACGTGCAACATTCTACGGCAAATTATGCACATCAGTCATCCCTTTGCCATAGGGTGAGCAGTCCATCCCAAGTGCTAGACCACAAGGCCGAAACGTGGCTGGAGTTACTAGTGTTACCTGGCAGAGGGGATGTGGCCTAGCCATTTGGACTGGGCTGCTCCTATTGGTGTCAGGACCAAGAGTGATTTGCACATGGCTGGTCACCTTGTGTAATGACACAGACAGGCTGAGCAAATAGGGCGTTGAAGGCTGACTGGAGCAAAGATGGGGGTTCGTAAAAATTCAGAGCCTATCACCCGTCACTTTTTGATTTACCTCCACTTTCGTCTCCAGAATTTAATTTCTCATTAAACCCACTATTTTTTCACCTATTCTTACGTCGACACTTGATCATTTTATATGTGATTTCTAAGGCACCTGACCTGGTTGATGCACCTGCTGCAGAGATCTGTGTGTAAACTGAAGGTCACAAGCTATAGATGAACCAGAAAAGTGTTTCTTCCTTCTGAGAATGGTAGAAGGAGTAGCGTGCGTTGTTGGCTCATGTACTCCAGTTACGGGATGTTGGTGGATGTGTTGAAGATTGGCAAACTGAGCGGCTATCAGTCGTAAGCCCCATCAGGCAAACATGGTAGCAGCAGGGATCTCCCACATTTCCTGGGTGGTGGGGAAGAGCGTGGAACAACTGAAGCAATGTGTGGCAGGTGGCAAGTATCCCACATGCCCAAGATCTAAGTGTTCACCACACTACTTACAAACAGTGTAATAGGGGAAGACATCGCATCATAAAAAATCAGCACACAGTTGTGTCAATTGCGCTATTCCTTTTTCTTCTCAAAATAATATGTTGCATTTGTTAATTTCACTGGATCTCCCTTGCCAAGCAAACAAATATATAATTTGGTGGTTACAGTTCTAAACATACACATTCAAACTTTTGAAAACTGAGTAGTGTGGGTTCACTTTGCTTCTCTTACCTGATCCCTACCTAAGTAATAAAACACAGACAACTTATGTGTATGGAAAAGTTGTAGGCCGTAGGCATTTTATTTTCTTACATAAAATACAACACAATAAAATAATTACACTGCCATATGCTTTTGGGCACATTGTGTCCAGTCCTGAGTCGTCCTTGTTATCCCTGGGCCTTCGTTCCTGGGCACATGCCGCCTACGACATGTCTTGGACCGTGTACCGAAAGAGTACTCAGCGTTCCTTCTTCTGCCTGCTCCTTCTTTTCTTGGACCGTGTACCAAAAGAGTACTCGGCGTTCTTACTTCTGCTTGCTCCTTCTTTCTCGGACCGTGTACCGAGAGAGTACTCGGCGTCCCTGCTCCTGCCTGTGCCCTTCTTCTTCCGTTATTCTTGTAGGGTGGGTTGGGTGGCAAACTTTTTTCCTTCCCCCTTCTCCAGGTACCAAGAGCCTACCAGAGTGAGGTGAGCTCTTACCTGGTTTGTGCCGCCTCTCCTTTTCCAGGCTTACTTATACCCCCCCGGCCTTTTGTTCCTTCCTGGGGGCGGCTGGGTTATCCCCCCCTGACCCCTTGCTGTTACAATTCGCACCTACCCAGGTGCTCTCCTTTTCCAGACTTACTTATACCCCCCCGGCCTTTTGTTCCTTCCTGGGGGCGGCCGGGTTACCCCCCCAGACCCTTTGCTGTTACAATTCGCACCAACCCAGGTGCTGTTTCCTGCCCTTCCTGGGCTTTTGTTTCCTGTGGCGCCATTCGGACGCCCCTCCCTACGCTTTTGTGCCGTTTTCCCCCACCCCGCGCCTAAACTCCCAGACCCTATATCGTCCCGCATTTCATGCGGCCCGGGGCGTGGGTCATAGGCTGAGTAGTGTGGGTTCACTTTGCTTCTCTTACCTGATCCCTACCTAAGTAATAAAACACAGACAACTTATGTGTATGGAAAAGTTGTAGGCCGTAGGCATTTTATTTTCTTACAGAAAATACAACACAACAAAATAATTACACTGCCATATGCTTTTGGGCACATTGTGTCCAGTCCCCAAGTTGCCCAAGGCTCCTCCTGAGTCATCCTTGTTAGCCCTGGGCCTTCGTTCCTGGGCACATGCCGCCACACCTGAGCGGGTGTTCCTTACGCCCGCTCAGGTCCCCCCAAAAGCACCTTACCTACAACCCAGTTCTTGGAGTGCCCTAAAATTGTTGTTGGCAAAACCCCATCCCTTTCCTTGATAGGTGCACCCCCTCCTGGTGAAACATGTTCGGATTGTTCCGGTGTAGGCCATGTCTTATGAAATGCAGCCCTGTGCTCCTGCAGTACTTTTCTACTGATTTATTTAGTTTCTTTCTGGCTATTTCAATTGTGTGCCTCCTTTGTGCCCCATACCAGACCCTTCTTGGTATTATTTCTGACATAAAGATCTCGGTTTTTCGCCAGCTGCGGGCTATGCTATGCCGCGGCTCGCAAATGTTCCTCTGTAATTTCCCCCCTATTTGTACTCGCCAGGTCGTTCCCTCCGAGGTGTATACCCAGAACTCGGGGGAGGGGCCCTGAAAACTATCCGGACCGACAGCCAGTCGTGAATGTCCTCCCAGTGCATCCCCGGGAGGCCTCACCAGGATGTAATCGCTGTCGTCCCTATGCATTAATAGCTGCCCGTCGACCTCTGGTCGGGGGTCTAGGAATTCTTGTGCGATGCATCTGGGACAGTGGTCTTTCTCTCTCCTATAATTTTTTGTCGTTGCACTCCCCCGTTTGGCATGCTTTAGCTTTCTGAAGCATTATAGACATCCCCTTGTCAACCATACTAACATCCCTCCTTGCCAGTCCATCTCTTCCCACCGTATTACTGGCCCCCGGCTCCCCTACCCTGAAAGCCCCGTAATATGCCAGCGCAATGTGCTGCCCTGAACCCCGCGGCTTCGCCTGTGTTGCTACTTGCCTCCCGTAATACTTTTGACCGACTTATCAGCTTCCCAAAGCTCACCCATCTACTGTTACCTGGCTTCTTCCCCTTTAATTTAGCCCCTCCTCTCACAGCATGTTTTATTCTAGTGCTGTCGGTTGGGTTCCGTCTGCCCGACATTTTTGTAGTGCGCCGGCGCCCATCTTTTCTTTTACCCTTTGGCAAATTCCTCTTCAAGAATTACCCATATTTCTTCAATTGCGATTTTACTTCTTTTACCTTGTTTCCACCAACCAGCTTTAACTTTTCTCTTTTGGTAAATGCCCCTTTGAGACATTTCCACATTTATCAATACAAATGTTTCCACCTCTTTTACAACACATCTTTTTACCACTTTTCTTTTTTTCCCTTTGGCAAATGCCCCTCTGAGAAATTCACACCTTGCTTTCAAATAGCAATTTTTTCCACCTCTTAACGCCTGTTTCCGCCAACACCTCTTTTACCACTTTACTTTTTTCCTTTGGCCAATGCCCCTTTGAGAAATTCACACTTTTTCTCCACTTGCAATTTTTTCCACCTCTTTTCCATCTGTTTCCACCAACACATCTTTTGCATGCTCTTCGTACTTCTTACCCGTCTTTTACGTTAGGGCGTTCATGGTCAGCTTTCCGCTGACCCTTTCTTTTCTCCGTTCTTCTCCCACTTCTTTTGAGTCGACCTTGTGGCCAACCGAGCTTTCCTTTCTATTGCCTCCACCGGGACCCATGCCTTCCGTGGTGTGGGCGTTCTTTCCTTGCCGACCTTGTGGCCAACCGTGCCTTCCTTTCGATAGCCTCCACCGGGACCCATGCCTTCCGTGGCGTGGGCGTTCTTTCCTTGCCGGCGTCTGGTCTTGGCTCCCTGAATTTTTCCCACGGCAAGCGTGAGATTGCATCAGCCACCACATTTGTTTCTCCAGCGATATGCCTCACCTTTATGCCTCTAATCATTCTTAGGCTTTCCAGCGTGATTGCGCTCATTATTTCCAACACTCTTGTGCCTGACGCACTTTCTTTATTCAACACGTGCACCACCGCCATGTTATCTGAACATACTGTTAACTCCCTATTCCCTAGCTCTTCCTCCCATGCGCATAACGCGACCCATATCGGGGAGGGCTCTACCGTGTTATATTATTTGTTCTTTCTGCCACCTGCCATGTTTTTTGGCCACTCGCCTGCACGCCATTGTTTCCCCAGTATTGCGCCAAACCCAAGGCCACCTGCTGCATGGTGAACAATACCCTTTTACTTCCTCGTTCACCAGTGTTTGCCCTATTGCCGACCCATTGAAGATTTCAGCAGTTCTTCCCACACTTCCAGCTCTTTCTTGATTTCTCCACTTAACCTGACTCTGTGGTGCCCCCATTGTAGCACCTCTCGTTTTCAGCTCAATACTTCTCTGGAACTCCCTCCCCTGTGGTATGCTTCTCCCTGCAGCGTTTCGCTTTCCTGCAAGCGCTTCCAATTCTCTTGCTGTCGCTAGCAAATCCATCCTCCTGTCACAGGGATCCGACACCTTCCGTTGTTTGAGTCAATTTCTCTCCCTAGGAATTGGATAATCTGTGTTGGGCCCCCCGTTTTTCCCTCTGCCAGAGGAAAACCCCACTTGCTTGTTATTTCTACGATAGAATATGCGCCTGAGCTGGCGCACCCCATCGGGAGGCAGTTGTCGATGAAGTATTCCCCTTCCCAATGCCTATATACCCTTCTTCGCGATCTGATGTTGACTGGCAACGGGCGGAATGCCATCCATGCCCCTTTTCCCGCTTTCCTGACCAGTTCTACTGTCTCCTTGAAGTCTGAATATGCCACCGTTGTATCGCTCTAGGTCGTTTCTTGTCTGTGTATTTCTGGAGCCACCTTTCCCTCTCTCGATTTTTTTCCGGTATGGCCCCCTTACCGCCCCCATTCCTATTTCCGCGTCTCATCGCTTCTGCCGCTCGGAGCTGTGGCCCTTGTGCACTTGGAGCTGCTGTGTTCACCCTTGCATCTCTCGCACTTGTGGCTGAACTTGCACTTCCATCCCCAGCTACATGGTACCCCCTTTTCAAAACTCCTACATTGTCTTGGTTCTGCTCGTGTTCTCTCCGTGCTCCCACTGCCCCCCCCTGCGTTGTTGGGGGCAGGCTGCTCTGCCACCCTCTCTGTGACCCATAATTTCTGCTCCGCAAACTCTGGTCTCTATTTCCGTCATAACTGGATTCGTACTTACTGCTGTTGTATCTATACTCCGATTTGTAATCCTTCTGCCAATACTGCCTTCCCTGCTGCCCCCTTGCGCTCCGCTCCTTGGAATCCCATTTCTCATTTAGCACATTAAATATGTAAACATTAAAGTTTTCTTCATCCCAACCCATATCTGGAAAGCAGTCCATCTCCTTTCTGAACTCGTGATCGTACTCCAGCCATGCGTCACCTCCAAACGCTGCATGTACCTTCAGCACCCTCTGTTGATACGCAACTAATGCTACCCCGTCTTCTGGGAATTTTTGTAATATAATTGTAGACATTATGGTGAAGGCCGACAACCAGTTGTCAAAATTCCTTACTACTGGCCCCTTTTTAAGTAAACTTTTCTCGTCCTCCTTCATGTCCTCTAGGGCCACATTCATCCCCCTCTTTTGACAATCTAACAATGTAAAGATATCGATCAATTCCTTCCCCCCTATTTTTTCCTTTACTTGTCATTTATGTACCAAGCCATCGCTTTTATTGACCTGCCCTGTGCATCTTTACCCATGGTTGGCCTGCCATATTTCGTCATGAGTGGCCCCCCATTTTCTGCCGCTGCCCGTCGGTGTTGCCCCCGGTGGTGTGTCCCATGCCCCTACATTAGGCCCTGTCGGTGCACCTTGTGGTGCCGGGATTATTGGTGCCCCTTGCAGCACCGGAACGACTGGTGCCCCTTGTGGTGCCATGATCGGGGTTTCCCTGGGTTCTACTGGTGCCCCTTGTGGTGCCAGGACCGGGGTTTCCCTGGGTTCTGCCCCAGGCCCCCCTGTCCCTCTCTGTTTTTCCCTGCTCACCATTCCCCTCCATTTTACCCAAGCCCTTAGATGATCCCTTTCTTTGTCATCACTGCTTGCTTCATTTGAGGAACTCCCCTGCTGCTCCTCCCTGGATCCCTTCCCCCGTCTGCTCTTCTTGTCATTGGTTCTGGGCGACTTACCCGAAACCGTGACGCTGTTTTTAAACATTTTTACGATTTTATTCCCCACATTATTATTCACAGTACCTTTCTTTTTATCCTTTATCCTTTTTCTTGGTCGGTGCGTCTGTCTGTTCATCTGATCTCTTCGACTCCGCTCTTCCCCTTTTCTGTCCTTGCAGTACCTCGTCTTCTCCTTCGCTGCTGCTGGGCTCTATGCACAGCAGAGGTGACGTTGTCCTCGCCCTTTCTTCTTTCTGCATTCTCTCCAGCACCCATTGTGCCCCGTAGTCCTTCTCTGCCTTTCTCGCCCATTATGAGAATTCTTGGGCCCTTTTTGCTCTTCCTTCCGCCATCCTTCTTGTCTGAATTCTGTCAGCCACGCTTCCCGTTTGACCACGGCGAAAGTCCTTTGTTTGTTCGCAGTTGGGATCATAGCCACTGCGTTTAGGCCGAATTCCGAGAGGTAGGAAAATGCGTGAGCCCGCAAGAGCAAACTTTTTTCCTTCCCCTTCTCCAGGTACCAAGAGCCTACCCGAGAGAGGTGAGCTCTTACCTGGTTTGTGCCGCCTCTCCTTTTCCAGGCTTACTTATACCCCCCCGGCCTTTTGTTCCTTCCTGGGGGCGGCCGGGTTATCCCCCCTGACTCCTTGCTGTTACAATTCGCACCTACCCAGGTGCTCTCCTTTTCCAGGCTTACTTATACCCCCCCCCGGCCTTTTGTTCCTTCCTGGGGGCGGCAGGGTTACCCCCATGACCTCTTGCTGTTACAATTCGCACCTACCCAGGTGCTGTTTCCTGCCCTTCCTGGGCTTTTGTTTCCTGTGGCGCCATTCGGACGCCCCTCCCTACGCTTTCGCACCGTTTTCCCCCACCCGCACCTAAACTCCCAGACCCTCTATCGTCCCGCATTTCATGCGGCCCGGGGCCTGGGTCACAAGCGGCCGCCTGGCCCACCCTGCCCTAAGGCCAGCCCTGCCTCCTTCCTACTGTTGTATACAATGTATAATTTGCAGAGCGTGCCTCTGCGATGACCCAAGAGAAATTGAAATTGACTTTGTACACCACACGGGAGAATGGAAATTCAAAACCTGACAGTGGAAAAACTTAAGGGAGGTCCTGTGACAGCACGTCACTTGCGCTCCTCCCCGTGGGTTCAGTGTGGTCGCTTATCTAATTTAGCCTCTAGTTCTCTAGCACACATCACGCCTACCAGGACGCTTCTACAGATAATTCATGATTGCACGCTGTCTTCGTCATCAATGAAATGCAAAATAACTGATATTTTCTCTAAAGGTTGTAGTCTGAGTTTGGGAGAGTATGGACAACAGAGGCCCCACTAATGAACCTGGTACATTTTGAGGAAGAAGGTGTATGCACTTTTCAACTGGAGCCTCCACAATACCTCAATCAAATTCTACTTACTGACCTGGCGTGCAACCTCACAATGAGCTCAATTTCTGCGACGCACGCTGTGATTGATTCGCAAGGACACCTGCTCGCGGTCATGGAGACCGAAGAACAATTTCAAATGAACCAACAAATCCTGACAACACAAGGGGGACCTAATAAGCGTTAGTGAAGTAACTTTGATAGCATTAAACCTTGTTGTGAACTCGTTTCTGAACGTTTTTGAGCTGTTAAAGGGTGAAGTACAGGGTCACTCTGGGATCCTAATGGAAATGACAAAGGAATTAAGTTGCTGCGATTCCTCCATAGTGGGCTTAAAAGAAGCAGTTTACGCTAACCATCTTGGAGGGATGGAAACTGTTAAACCAGAATTGCGTCATCATGCGACTCGCTTCAGAGACTTAAAGCTAGTAGGGACAGCGTACCTATAAAATGCAGAACGGGCCGCTCTGGCAAGTGGCAACCAGGCCACAATTAGCCGAAATGAGTCAGTAACATTGGTCACTGAGGAAGAGCTAGACACAGTGCTTTAAGTGGGATTGGAAACCGAGGGGCGGCCCTAGTTAGAGTGTGTGGCCTAAGGATACGCCCCTAATGAGAGGCCCCCCCCCGCGCGGTTAAGGACAGGGGTGGCTGGTAAAAGTTGGAGCTGGGGCATACTGGCATTATTACCTTTGATGCGTCCAGCCCCTCCTTTTAAACAAAAGCAGGGGCTGGGCGCACCCAAAGGTGTGACACCAGTGTGCCCCAGCTCCCATGCAGCAGGCAGCACTTTCATTCAAGGAGCATGCTTTAACCACGGTCTCCTTGACTGAAAGGTCTGTACTTGAAATAGGAGGAGGGCTGGAGAGCCCAGTCTCTCCTTTTGTTTTCGAGTAACTAGTTATCACACAGCATCATGTTAGTTACTCGAAACAAAAGGAGAGTTCGGCAGTCCAGCCCTCCTCCTGTTTCGAGTACGTAGACATCAGGCAGCCCGCACTGCATGGTTACGCCTACTGCTTGCTGCTCTCAGTACTTCAGTTTAGAAAAAAGAAAAGGCGATGCCTTTTCTTTTTTCAACCGAAGTGCTGACACCTGCAGGCAGCTCGTGTAACCGTGCAGCTTCTACACGGGCTGCCTAAGGTGTCGGCTGGCCGGGACTAGTCAGGAGGGGAGGGGCCGGCAAGGCCCCAGCTCAGGAGCCTTTTCTGAAGACTTCCAGGGCCCAGCCCCAGCAGGCCCCGGCCCACTTAAAGCCCTGGCTAGACCATAACGATCTGGATGACACGCCATCATCTCAGTCTGTCCTGGAAGAGTTTGCGAGGTTGGCTCATCTTCCATGTGAGGTGGAGAACAACCGGCCCATAGAACTCTTGATGGAATCTGCTACACCAAAAAGGAGAAAAAGAAAGAAGAAGGAACAGGGCAATACCATCTCCTGAGGAAGGGAACCTCTCTAGCAAAAATAAAAAAATATGAAGCGACGTAACACCAAGAAAGGTTAGAAATTCAAATGTGTGTGGGCCCTATCCCTTCCAAGGCTGAATGAGAAGGAAACAGGTGGAGCAGTGATAAGATGTACGCTTCTCTGTACAAATGACCCGGTAGCTGTAGATTATAAAAGTACACTTGTTTAATTGGTTACAGGTTCAGGATACAGTCATTAGGTAGACACACGCACACGCAGGCACACGCACACACACAAACACACACACGCGCGCGCGCGCCCTGTCTCAGGGCCAGACTACCAGATAGCATGGGTGGCAAAATCTCCCAAAATATAGTGCTGGGTACTAACCCCAGTGTGAAAAACCAGAGGGTGTTTCACATCCTAGTCCCCTGAGATCCCATACTCAGCTGGCCAGGGAAAGGCCATCGCTTTTTGATCCCGACACTGGGGGACGGAGCAGGACATTTTGGCTTGACTGCTAGGAGCAGGATGTTATGGCGCATCCGTCATTCGGTGAGCCCTGTTCACCGCAGCCAGTTGGGAGCGGGGACCTCATGGCGCCAGGATGTTTTGGCATGTTGGGACAAACTCCCAGGTATGCCGGAGGGCCACTAGGAGTTTGCGTACTATGGGAAGGCCCAACACCTTCCACAGGACAAACGGAGGACTAAGTCAACGGCAAGCTCAAACTGCACTTTATTATAGGCAAAACCAACAGGGATCAGCACAGGGACAGAAGACATCCATGGACATCTCAACTTCTCCTGGTTGCAGGCCAGTATTGTACCCGAATGAAGTCAGAGTGACGTTACGACCTGGGCCCTTCTCCAGAAAACTTATCGGACCACTGGATTGGTCATCAGGCGCCTAATAACTTATATGGTTGCCTCTCCCATGTCAGATAGCTGGCAGGGTCCTTCTCCAAGTCACTATCTATAACAATATTGCAGTGTGAGGGTTTTACCATGTATGTACCACCTCAGGCTATGAGAGTGCTTGTTCGCTGCGTGCAACCCTTGTCTCAACATCTTTGTTGTGGTCCTCTGTCTGGTAGCGTGAGATCGTCTCTCTTTCCCAATGCCGGTCGCTGTCCATTGTCTGCGTTAGCCAGATTACATGTTCAGAGACCATGATTTGGAGCTGTGCAGCTATGAATTATGAGGAATTATTCATATTTATTGCAGCTGGTGCTACTGTCGTTCAGGGAATGGAATGTCATCCGTATCTTTTGGCCTTCGCTGTGGGCCTTGTCCCACACTTCTTGCTCTCTGTTCAGCCTGAATTCAGCTCAGCTCAGCTCTTGCTGAGAGGCCTGTGGCCTGCTGTAATTTTCCTAAACCATAATGCGGCGTCTACAGTGTTTGTACTATTCTATATTCTACATAGGTTAGTCACACTTGGCTCTGTCAGGTCCCATAGCTGCTCCTGCAGTAGCATGAGGTTATTCGCATGTAAGCATCTGCAAGCTTTACTCAGGATCTCTTGCTTCTTGCGGTTCCCGCGTTGCTGCGTTTAGCTAATGACAAAATAATTAAAGCAATGGCAGTATGTATATGTGTCTGTCCTCTGTCTATAGAACTGTACGCTCGTGTACTTCTTGTATTCAGGTGTGTGTTCATGTCCTGAAGTGCGGATGGCACGTGTGCTTCATGTCTAACGCTGCTAAGTTATGGTGTCTCTAACGACATAAGCAACATGGTTTTGTGGCGCTTTAACCGATACTGTCGATTGAGTTGTCTTTGGTTGCAGCGTGGGGCTCCTCGTCCACTCTGGGGTAGATTTGTACCGCACTTGGCCTGTAGGCCTGGCTGAGGCGGCACCTCTCGACATATTTGTCAATCATAGGTCTGTTGGGAATTCGTCCGAAATAGGATGGGTGATTGCAATGTTAACTGGTCTTCTTCCATGTCATGTATTTCATAGGAGGGGAAGGTGGGGGGTAGGCTTCCCCATCCCTCTTCAGTCCCTGTTATCCCTCCAAGGTGTCCATGATAGATTGTGTGGTCATCGAACGACCAGTGCATGTAACAGCACAGTCCTTCAGGGTTGCACCAAACCCATTTTCCTTCATAGTACTTTGGATCGTGGGGGTTGTCCAGCTTAATGGATTCAGTTGGAAATGAGCCACACTGCGCGATTTTCGATCTGAGCTTGTCCCGTTCTGCAACAATTTTGTCTTTTGTTCCCCCTTTGTTTACATCCATCAGGATCTACATTCCGATAGCCTCTTCTGCCGTCTTCTTACACCTTGCCATCCAGATTGTGATCCCACTCATGAATGCTTCTCCCAGCATTAGTGCTCCTGCTATCACCTTCAGTCCGTCTGACAGCCATGATGGCATCCATTACCATATATACACTAGCCAGCTCTTATGTAACCGATGTTATTGAAAATGCCAATAAACAAATTTTAAAATAAAAAAAAAAATACACTAGCCAGCTCTTGTCCTTCCCCGTTCGTCGGGCTTCATCTTCCATTTTGGCATGCATCAGTGTCAGTTGTGTCACTGCATCTGATAGAGTTCCGTTATCCTCGTCACTGGCAGGTTTGAATGTGTAACAGGAACTGCCTATCTTTGAGCAAAATCCTCCTTCCATAGCCGTGAGGAGATCCAGAACATATCTATTCTGGAGCTTCACCAACCTTTTTGCTCCGAGTTCTTCCTTTAAGGCATTGAACCCATTCCCCGTACAGTTAATCATTACCATCAGCTCCCAGCGAGTGATCTGTAATCAATTGGCTTTCGTGTATGTCTGTATGCCTGGTACTATTAATGCAAAGAACACTTGAGTCCTGCTGAACAGCCGTTGCTCTGCTGGAAGCTCGTCCAGTGCCGTTTCTGATGCCTCAGAGAACTAATTCCCCCGTCTCTTCACTTTGCTCAATCCTTCCTGCTTCTCTGTCTTCTCTGTCTGGGCCGTTGGTGTCACCCCGACTGATCTCTTCCTTCTCTTAGTGTTGGTCATTTTTGAAAATTTATTGAGCTTTACATCTTTCTTAGGTATGACCAACAAGGGTATGTTGATGTGTACCAGTGAGCAAACTCCTCCCCATTCAGGTGGCAGCTTCTCATACGCCTTCGATCCACAAGCCCAGTAGTGATCCATCAGCACTTCCGTTCCCGCTTTCATTGCTGCAAGGTGTTCAGTTGTTTTGCACCCAACTTTCTCAGCCACTTCAACCTCGCCATTATAGCACAGGGCTGGTGTCTTCAGAGGGATTATTGGCATCAGTCCAGCTTCATTCTCTACCTATGTCAGCAATTTCGTGCTCACACCCCATTCCTTCAGGCACTTGTCGTTTTCTTCCTGCACCTTGTTCACTGACGATTGGGCTATTGTCAGTGCTTTGCTTCCTACCACCCATCTTGCCATCGTAACTGTACACTCGTCCATACACTAATATCAGTGACCTTTCCCAGCAGCCAGGCTCTCCTGCTATCTCCTTCACTCTTGTTCAGGGATATGGCAGTTCCTTCAACATGATAGTCTTCGTCTCCCCATTCTCAGGTCCGTCAGTAGCTGCCAATAATTGTTCATCATGTCTAATGTCTTTATGTAATTATCTTCGTATGGGAATGTTCTTTTGGACATCCATCTCAAAGTTGCGTCTTCCCTTGGAATCTTCCTTGCGTTTGCACCGTCGCGATATACATCAGGCACTGTGCCCTTGCTGCTGGTATTTCAGTTGCTATAAACGTTCTAAAGGCACTTATGGCACAGGGGATTAAAGAGCTGACAAAGCAGCTCTTCCCGGTGGCTTCCTTATCTACTTTTGTCATGTGCTTGTACCACATGTTGTTAGACACTCGAGCAGTGTCAGTGAGATACATGTCCACTCGCTTCATGTCTTTGTCAACACTGCACTTACCTCTCCTTACCTTATCAGCAGTGTTCTCTCGTCCACCTGACATGTTCATCCAACCTGCTAGGGTTGGGGCAATGTCAGTGGTAGCAGTAACAATAACATATAATTGCCAGAATATGAATCCCATCAAGCCACTAGGAATCAATAGACACGACATAACAATCATTTTCTTTATTGTTACTTTCATTTCCACTTACGCTGCTGGATCCTTGCAGCTCAGTGATACAGTTACCCACCTGAAATGCACAGAAAAGTCATTATTGTCTTAGTGGCATCAGTGCCCTTAAGCCCCGCGGACCAAATACTCACTTATTGCAAAGGCAAATATCTCCTCCCAGAATGTTCTTACTGATGGGTCTCTTAATATGGCCAGCACTGGGGGCTCACTGTGCTCAAGTTGTGGGTAGGACTGGGCCAAATACTCTACAAAGGCAAGGTAATATACTGCAGGGGATCACACTCTGAATCTGTTGGGTCTCCTCATATAGTATACAAATTGGTCAGAGAAAGCTTCTGGGTGGTATGTGGAAGGTAACATGGGTGAAACAAACAGTACAATCCCCACGACATTCACGTAGGCATGCATGCCTGGAAAGAGAAAATAACAAACAGACAGTGTATCCTTAATCGATTTGTACAAGAATTCCAGTCATTACTTTGACTTCTTCGGATCATGTGACCACAGGATGTCCGTGTCTCCCTAACTGGGTGAGATCCACACGCACTTGTAGCTCATCTAGGTGCTGAACGTTGGCCCTGTCAGTCATGGGAACCTTGTTGCTAGGTGAGGCCACTACTCTCTAGGGCCTGATGTCCTGTAGATAATTCCACACTGATCTGCCTACTAGCTTAACAGCACAGTCTGCCACTTCCTCGACCACATGGGGTCCAGTAAATCTAGGCACATTCTAGCGTCTTATAAAATTGTGCAGGAGAACAATATCATCCACTTTCAAAGGGTGTTTCAGTTCACAGTCTTGTGGTGCGTCAATGCATTTTGTCTCTTCGCTGTCTTCTGGGCCCCCCTGGATTCGCTGTATCTGGCGAGAGATAAAAAAAGTGCTAGCAACTAGAAAAGTAATGTAGTCATACATTTCCTGCCCTAACACATCTGCACTATTCTCACAGTCTTTCAGTGCCCTTGTGGGAGGAGCCAGGGGAAGGTGCATGTGCCATCCTGTCACCACCTCATGGGGCGTTAAATGGTGGTCAGACCCTGGCTTATTGTGTAATTCAAACAAGGCAAGGGGTAGACAATGCCACCAATTTTTCTTGGTGCTTTGCTGCATCTTGGCTATGCACTCCTTTAGGAGTCAATTCAGGCATTTGCACACCCCATTTGCTTGTGGGCGTTATGCACAGGCAAAATCATGCTGAATGCCTAGCAGGATTGTGATGTGTCAGCATGTGAACAGGGGCCAGCCTTCATCCACCTAGAGAACTGAGCAAACAACCACTATCATGTAGTGGTATCCTTGGCAAACTTGGATCATATCTACCTAATCCACGTGGAGATGCAGAAATGGGCCTACATGTTTTAGTATGGCTCCTCTCACAACTCTCAAGGTATTCCCTGCTGTAAACTGCTGGCATGTGAAGAAGTTACTTACAAAATCAGCCACATGTTCATTCAAATTTGGACAAAACCACGTTTCTGCAATGTGTGTAGCAATGACCTCCATCCCTGTGTGTGTTGGATAGTGCAATTTTTCTAATGCTGTCTTCAATAATGCTAGTGGCATGATCACTTTCCCTGTGTTGTCCTGTCACCATAAGGCATCTGTCAGAGACATTGAGCACCCTCTCATCACCCATAGCTCTTTCTCCTCCTTGGGCGCAGCTCCCTGCAGCTCCATAATCTGTGTCTCTGGTAATACATTGTAACACCATGTTCCTCACCCCTCCCTGAGCCTTTTGCCTCTCTCTCAGTTCCCACAATTGCCCAAAGTATGCTGCACATTTTGCCCCAAAATCGGCTGCTTCATTTCCTCTCGAGATAGGGTCTTCCCCTTTGGTGTGGGCCTGGCACTTCAGTAGTGCTAGTATTTTCTTTGGATAAGCAATCACCTCGATCAATGTGTCCAATAATAGTGCATGCTGCACTGGGGTCTAGCCTGCTCTCCTGAACCCTCTCCTAAGCTACCGTGCCAGTCCCGAGTGTACTGTTGACATTAGATAGGCAGAGTCATAGCAAATCATCACTTCCTTCTCTATGCTGCTTTCCAGCACTAATATCAGAGTCACTAGTTCTGCTGCTTGTGCTGAATAATGGGATGATAGCCACGCACTTGCAACCACCTCACTTGTCCCGTCATCCTTCAGTATTACCACTGCAGTCGCAGTATGTCCCCATCAGTTTGATCAATTGTCGAAGAACCCTCAATGTAGAGCAGGTCTCCCCAGTGAAGTGGGTCCTCCTCTAACTTGTGTGTCTCACTGAACATCTCTATGCTCTTTGTGCAATCATGTGTATAGACTCCTACGTCTGCCAGAAATGTCGCTGGGTTTACTGTCTTGCATCTTACTATCTTCAGTCCTGCATTAGATAATATCACCTCGTACCCTGATGCTCTCTGTGTGGTCAGTGTGCTCTTTGGCTTATGCAGTATCGCAAACAGAGCGTGCTCCACGTACAAAGTGGTGATGCACCCCATTGTTACTGCTGACGACTTCTTCACTGTGAAGACTGCAGCTGCCAAAGCTTGTTCACATGGATAATGTCCTCTCATCATTGTATCAAGTTGCCCACTGTAGTACGCAATTGGTTTATAGCCCATGCATGTCTTCTGTGTCAGTAGTACCTTCATCACCACGCTGTCAGTGTGCAAAAATAGGAAGAATACCTTTTTGTAGTCTGGGGTCCCTAACACTGGGGCAGTGCTTATGGCTTCCTTCAGCTACTCAAGGGCCTCAGTAATCTCTGTGGTCCATGTCAGTGTCTTTGTTCCTCTCTGTGCCTCATTCAGGGTGCACAGTACTGGCCTCGTGTATGTCCTGCAGTCAAAGACCCATGCTCTGCAGTAATTACACAACCCCAAGAACTGTTGCATCTCCCTCACTGTCGTGGGCTGGGGTGTTTTGCGAATTGCTTCTGCTCTTCGTGGGGCAATCTGTCGGCCGATATCATCTGCCCAATGTACAGCACCTCCTTCTGGCAATACTGTAACTTAGCCTTCTTCACCTTGTACCCTTTGTCAGCTAACAATGTCAGCATGTGCACCGAGTCCCTCCTGCACTGATCTTCTGTGTCACTGCAAATCAAAATATCATCTACATACTGTAAAACGGCACTTTCCGTCTGTATGTTGCTCAGGTCCATTTGGTTCACTCTGTTAAAGATAGATGGTGGCTCACAGTACCCTTGTGGAAAACAAGCATGTTTTCTCTTCTGGTTTCTATACATGAAGCTGGTCAAGTCTTGTGAGTCTGGGTGTAGTGGCACAGAGAAGAATGCATTCTTCAAATCAATGACCGTGAAGCAGGCAGCTTCCGCCAGAATGCTGCACAAAACTGTCACTGGGTTTTCAACTAGTGGATACTCTGTTTCTACAATATGGTTAAGAGTTCTTAAATCCCAAATAAGACGCCATGATCCCCCCTTAGCCTTTCCCATGAACACTGCAGTGTTGCATGGGGATTCAGATGATACCAGAATACCTCTCTCGATCAGTGTGTTGATTGTCGCATAAATGCCCTCATCTGCTTCCTTTGTTAGGGAGTACAGTTTTACTCCTGACAAAATCGCTCCTGGCTTCAGCTTGATCTTCACTCCCCCTATGCTCTTTATGCAGCCCAAGTCATAAGAACTTGTGGTCCATAAACTGCTGGGTACCTTGGCCTTGTCATCCTCCCAGAATGAGGGTGGGGCCTCCAGCGCCATCACCATTCTCTGTGGCACTTCTCTGTAGTGTATATGTAACCAATATGTTATACACATTTCGAACACCATCTCCAGCTCCTGCCTCTCTTCCTGGAATAGTTCCTTATCTGTCACTGTGGTCAGGATGCACCCTTCTGCAACTCCATGACCTCCCTGTGTCATCCATCCCATGAACCGTAATCCAATCCTCTCTTGCCACCACTGCCTCTATTTCTACGGGCGCTATTGTTCCTTCTGGCTCATCCTATGGTATTTCTGGCCTGGCCTGAACAGGTACTAGTTTGGAACTCGCCAACCCTTCCCTGCGATGCCTGGAAACCATGCAATGGCAATTTCAGTCCCATAATGGAACATTTCTGGGTCCACAGGCACCCCCCTCTTTACCGTGCATCCACAATATGCTTGAACAATCTGCCTTACATTGAGCATGTGTATGCCTGTGTTGAACATACTATGCCTTTGTCTGTAAATGAAATAGTAATTTTCAGTCTGCTCATAATGCCTCGTCCCAATATGTTTACAGGTGTGTGTCGAGAGTAAAGTAAGGGTAAAAGGAACTACTTCCCAAGCCCCAGAGAATCCTTGAGTGTCCATGGCATCACCTGACAATGTAAATGTTCCTTCCCTAATGCATGACCTAGTCGCCCCAGTATCAACAAGAAAGGAAAACATTTTGTCACCTATCGCCACCCATATGTGAGGTTCCTCCACAGGGTTGGGTGTGATCAACAGGATGGGACACATCAAGTGTGTCTGTGGCCTGTCCTATTGAGGATACATGGACAACCCATTTCCTGTAAAGGGGTTGTTCCCTACCATGGGTACTCCCCCCAGTCATTGGATGGGTACTGCTGCCACTGTGTCCACGTTGGCCGGTTTGTCGTCATTCTGTATCTGTGCTAGTTGTGGTGTGCTCCCTCTAATCTGTGGTGCTTGTAAATACTGGGGCATTGGTGCTGGCATCTGTGCTGATGGTGCTTGTGCTTGTCCTTGTGCTTGCGTCATTTGTTTATATGTGCTCTGAGTCTGCCCTTGTGGTTGCTGGCCTTATGCATAATAGTCATCCTGGCCCCCTTGATATGACTGCTGGTCCTGATCTCTCCAACTCTGTTGCGTCCCTCTAAACCGCCATTACCCCTGAGATGTGCCCTAGCTGCCCACAGGTCCAGCACTGTGGTGGCTCCCTTCCTTGTCCTGGAACCCCCCCCTATCTCTGGCCATCCTGTCGCTTCCATCCCTACTTGTTTCTTCAAACTCTTCTGAACTGGCTCTGGTAGTCCCTGCACTAATATATTGTAAAATATTGCCACTGTTTCGTGGTGCCAGAGCGCTTCAATCTCCAGAATGTACTGCACAGGATCTTCATCTTCGCTCATCTTACGTGATGTAATCGCCCCAAGGTCTGACGTGTCTGGGTATTGTGTTCTTAATGCTTGACATACTGCTGCCCTACAATTTGCAAATGGCGACCCGTTGTGTGCTGTGGTCCGTGTCATCACCCATGGGAACCACGCCCTCTTCCATACGTCATCAGCTGCGTCCCTGTACCTCTGCTACCAACTTGTTGGGACAAACTCCAAGGTATGCCAGAGGTCCACAACGGAAAGCCCAACACCTTCCACAGGACAAACCGATGACTCAGTCAACGGCAAGTTCAAACTGCGGTTTATTACAGGCAAAACCAACAGGGATCAGAAGAAATCCATGGACATCTCAACGTCTCCTGGCTCGCAGGCCAGTTTTGTACCCTAAAGAGGCCAGAGTGACATTACGACCTAGGCCCTTCCCCAGAAAACCTTTTGGACCACTGGATTGGTCATCAGGAGCCTAATAACCTATATGGTTGCCCATATGTGTTATTCTACTGGCTCTCCCATGTCAGGCGGCTGGCCTGGTCCATCCCCAAGTCACTATCTGTAACAATGTTACAGTGTGAGGGTCTTACCATTGCTTCTTTCCCATTGCTACCCACCCCTAGGATACTAAACTGTGATTAGTTGGAGCTGACATCCCCAGGCCTGGGATCTGCAACAGGTTCTCTGCTCCTAGTGTACCTTTTCAAGGTAATAGGAATGGCTATGTGTCTGCATTTTAACTTGTGTGTACCACCGTAGGCTATGAGAGTGCTTGTTCTCTCTGTGCAACCTTTGTCTCACATGGTAACCTCTTTGTTGCAGTCCTCTCTCTGGTAGTGTGAGATCGGCTCTCTTTCACAGCGCCGGTCGCTATCCATTGTCTGCATCGGCCAGGTCACATGATTTGGAGCTTTGTAGCCCTGAATTATGAGGAATTATTCGGATTTATTGCAGCTGGTGCTATTGTCATTCAGGGAATGGAATGTCATCCGTATTTTGTGGCCTTGTCTGTGGGCCTTGTCACACACGTCTTGCTCTCTGTTCAGCCTGAATTCAGCTCAGCTCAGCTCTTGCTGAGAGGCCTGTGGCCTGCTGTAGTTTTCCTAAACCATAATGCAGCATCTACAGTGTTCGTGCTATTCTATACTCTACATAGGTTAGTCACACTTGGTCCTGTCAGGTCCCATAGGTACTCCTGCAGTAACATGAGGTTATTCTCATGTAAGCATCTGCAAGCTTTACTCAGGATCTCTTGCTTCTTGTGGTTTCTACGTTGCTACATTTAGATAATGACAAAATAATAAAAGCATGACCATATGTATATGTGTCTGTCCTCTATCTATAGAACTGTACGCTTGTGTTCTTCATGTATTCGGGTGTGGGTTTATGCCCCGACGTGCGGATGGCACGTGTGCTTCATGTCTAACGCTGCTAGGTCATGGTGTCTCGAACAACGTCAGCAACATGGCTTCTGGGCACTTTAATTGATACTGTCGATTGAGGTGTCTTTTGTTGCAGCCTGGGGCTCCTTGTCTACTTTGGGGTAGATTTGTACTGTGCCTGGCCTGTAGGGCTGGCTGAGGGGGTACCTCTCGACATATTTGTCAACCATAGATCTGTTGGGAATTAGTCCGAAACAGGATGGGTGATTGCGATGTTTCCTAGTCTTCTTCTGTATCATGTATTTCATAGGAAGGAAAAGGCTTCCCCATCCCTCTTCAGGGGGAAAAGGCTAAATATAGAAGGCTGCGTAACACAAAGGATTAGTCAGAGAGAAGTAGTCACACATTTGAACAAAATAAATCCCATTCGTACTGGCCGCTTAGTGCAGAATGGAGGCCAATTGGATCCCACTGCTTTCAACATGCTCCTTGTACAACTCCACCCGCAGTAGAGCACGCAGACAATCAGGGACCAGTACCAAAATGCACAAACCACATGAAAAAACTTTAGACAAGAATGCATGTACTCGAAGTAGAATGTTCGGCTAGTGTGAAACTAGAACGCTTATAAACAAATACTTTAGACAGAAATCTGTCTTTTACGAAGAGTGAGAAATACGACAGTCCCTTCCACAAAATCGCTCCTTTGTTAAACGGCACTGCAATTCCTCTACAACAGCAATAAATCATTCCAATTTAAATAACGTTTAATGACTTGCACTTACATTTAATAAGTAGACAACAACGTATACAAACAGAAATTCATTTTCGCTAGCCAATGTTTATGTCAATTAATTATTTTCTAAATGAAGGGCACTCCCAGAGATGTTGCTGTCAGAAAATGTGTGCTGCTCAATCCTTATTCCAACACTTTTGGTCTGAAATAAAAGTATAGCAAGAGCCTAAAAGCTTTTGTCAGGTGATGAACACAGGTTCTAAATGCTGCAGGGGAAGAATGGGTCTCCCGCAAAGGCTTGTGCACAGCACAGTTGATGTACACCACAGCGTGCAGGCAGTGCACAGATTTCCCATGAGGGAGTTTAGACGTGGCTACAATGTCAGCCTGGTCCAAACGTCCCTCACGCCAAATTGACCATGCCAGAAAGGCTCCTGTGCCAAAATGGACACGCAAAATGGCTGTTGTGGCGAAGTAGCCACACCGAACCGGCCCTCTGCGAAACGGCAGTGCCAAAAGAGGGTGTACCGCTAAAGGAGGACAAGTGAGGGAGGATCACCTGGTTAGGGGTTCTCAGGGAGTGGGGGTGAAGTACATGATGGTGAGACATGGTATCCCCCTTTTCCCTTACCCCATCTAACCCCTATCCCTGCTTATTTTATAGGAAAATACAACTCCCATAATGCCTTCTCACTTCACATTGGCAAAACTACAGATCCTAGGAATATGAGGAATGTGACCAGGAGGATTACCTGTACTGACTTGCAATGGCTCTATCTCTCTAATGAGATCAGGCAGAATCAGGCACGTAATATGAATTACATACACCTGCCACTTGTTAACACTCCCTGTCAGGATAAAAGGTGGCGCACACAGGCACACTCTGAGCAAGGCTGGGTGCAAGAAGGAACAGCTCTTTCGGGGCCAATGTGAACCAGGGTATGGAGGCTGGAAAGCCAAGGGGCTTATTGACTGCTGCGGAAAACGAGAGAGAGCCAGGCGAGAATTCCCCCCTTTTCGGGAAGCCGCAAGCATTCTACGACCAAAAATGAGTGAGCGGAAAAGAGAAACCTTCAAAATGCTTCCAGGTGGTCCGCTACCATCCCAGGTGAACGACAGAGTTGGGGAAGAGCAGAGGAGACGTTGGTAATGGCCTTGACTGCTATAGGAATAGCATTGAAGATAGATACCTAATTAACATGACCAGCGAGTTATCGAAGTCAAACAAAAGCCTGTTTTGTGTTCAGAGTAAAAGAGGCATGTAAACGAGTTGAAGGTTGCGCGTGTGCCGATAAAACATGAAATGAAGAGAACAATGATTGAATGCTAAGAAAAATATACAAGCTAACAGAGTGGTCCTGCAAAGCATAATTGCACATTCAAAAGTCTATGTGAAATGTTCTGAGTGATGGCCAAGAGGGCAAAAGTAAAGAGGACATGAATTTTGAAAGGTGCCAAGAGGGCAAAAATAAAAAAATAAAACTAAAAGTACCAAGAAGTATTGGTGCTGCATGTGAATTTTGAAATATGCCAAGAGGGCACATGGAAAGAGAATAAGGAAATTACCAGTAGCAAGGAGCATTGGTGTTGTGAAGATTGTTGATTGTCAAATTGGTTAAAAGGAGGTCAAAGTGGTCATGCGGAGGGCTATGTAAAATCCTTGCATGTTCAAAAGCCTTTGACAGAAAAAGAGATAAGGACAGAATGTGAGGAAAGGGACGCCCACAAAGAGAAAGATAGGCTTGAGCCCGGCAGAGTTAAGGCAGTACTAAACTGTGTTAAGTGAAGAGATGAAGGTGAAAAGATAGGCAGGCTCAAGCACGGTGGAGGGAAGCCTGTGTTGAATAATGGGAAAGTGAAAGCGAAGAGCAGAACTGTGCATTTGAGGTAAGGCGGATGATGACTACAAAATTGATTAGACTGCCAAAAGCTTGAAGCCCAAGCCTGAACTGTTGAATTGTACCAGCAAGCCAGAGTTTGCAAGACTGATAGAACTGTGCCATTCACTTATCCTATTTTTTAAAGAAACTCTCGAGACCATGTGCTTCTGAACGTGGGCGAGGGAGTTGTCACCTAAACCATTCTGATATTTCTTTTAAGACACTATTTTTCCTTTTTGTATTCCGTTTACACACTTGTCATTTGAGAAGGAGGGCAAGGTTAGGATTTCTTAGTATAGGCCTTTTTTATTTTGACTAGACTGACTTGGACTCGTTTGTTGTTTATTAGACAACCCTCACATAGGGCCGTGCTCCGATCCCAGTGCCTGCTATACCATCAAACCATGACATTTGTCGCCCGATCTGACTGAACTCTGATCCCGACTTCCGTGACAGCCAACTTCCCAGGGGCTGACTCAAGTGGCATAGGTCCCACACACAGAAAGGAACCCACACTCAGGCTGTGCACCCTCAGCTTGCAAGAGCCTCCTCCATTTGCTTGCAATGCACCTATTCTCCCCATGCTTGCCATCGGGCCAGCGTGTCCTTTCTACTTCTGCGTACCCAGGGTGCGATCTCTTCTGAAGCTGGACGTTACCCTCCAAAACTTCAGTGGAAAGGACCTCTGAACGTGCAACTGCCCACTCCATGGTTGATGTTCCACACAACGTCAACACAAGTGACTGGAACTCATGGAGTGCAGAGCTCCGGCTGAGTACCAGCACAGCCCGCCGGGAGAGTGAGAACCACCACTGAGCAGCAATGTCGGGTCACAGGTAAGCTCACTGCTCCCAGTGAAACCTCCCACGTAGCCTTTTCCTTGAGTGGCTGCCTTCAGCTTGCTTGTAGCACACTCGTTGTGTGGCAACCGCACAGATCCACTGCCAAACACCCCCGTATTGCAGTGTCAGGGCGAAAGATGGGATCATCTTCATAAGGCAGGCACCAGGAAAGGGGGCTCTTCCCCAAAAAGCACCTACACTGCACAGGCAGTCGGCCTCTTTCCAGGCCTGATGGAGGGTCTTCTCGGTTGGGGGTGGTGTGTGTGTCTTCCTTGTGCTGTTCCCCAGCACAGTCCTTGTAGGTCTTTCAGTCCTCTTCGCCAATGATAAGATGCATTCTTCTCTGTATAAATGACTAGATGCATGGAGACACACACACACCGGCTCCCTCCCTCAGGGCCAGCCTTCACCAACTGATATAAATGGAACTTTGGGGCAGAACCCCCACACAAACATTCCAACCCATTACATCACATATACAAGGCAAGGCAGGGAGGAAGAAGTCAGACCCAACAAGAGCAGGCCCTCCCCCCAAATTGCCAGAAGTGGCATCTATTTTTACAACTAACATTAAGAAATCCCAGATGGCATCGCCCTCTGCTAAGGTAAATAGAAATAGCATTTCAGGTGCTTTTGAAGTGGCCTGCCAAACCGTGTTGCCTACTTCAGAAACTGCTCATCAACATATGGCCAGTCTCATGCATAATAACACCTAGGCAGACTAGCCCATAATAAGCACAAATGAAACTATCATGGAGGTGCATGCATTTGTTATTCATACACTCAAATTACAAAGTCATAATCTGGCCCTCCAAATTCCCGGAAGAGTGTGGACACAGGTTGGAGTTTCCATACAAGAATATCCGAGAGGAAGCCTTAGGGCGAGTGATGGAAGCAGGGGAATAAGATTCCTAATTGAATGTGTCTTCCCTGGAGAAGACGATCTAATTATGAATAGAGCCTGTTGCACGGTATTCCGGCATCGAGCATTATCACCTCAAGGGAAATATCGAGAGTGGAGATCATCTCGGACAACAGACTGGATATCGCAATGATCCGTATCCCCTCATCTTTGTTCAAAATCAACTGTTGACTTATAGTGATGACTTGAGGCAGAGGGGTATTGATGTGAGTTGTTATAGTGGAAATCAAACTGTTCTCACTCATCCTGAGTTGATTTCCGGCTCTGGGAATAATTGCATGAATTGTAGAGCAAGACTCGTCACCCAATTGTCCAACCCTATGGGGAGGACTAACTGGATTTGGGCCCCAGAAGTAAGAGCAGCCAGTGACCTGGAGGGACGTTTAGAAAGAACAGGTTTTTAGCGTTGCTTGTTGGCACTACCGAGGCTTAAGCACATGACCTGCCAAGAAAATATCAATTAGAAAACTGGTGACTTAATTCAGGAATCAATCCTGACCGATAATGGGCCTCATTACGACAATGGAGGTAGCCATGCCGCTATTTGTGGCATGGCTACCCCTATACCTGGTACCGGGTCCGGGTTCCCTGAATGGGGAAATACCGGGCCATTCCGACCTTGGAGGGCCCGGTATTTCCCCATTCAGGGAACCCGGACCCGGTAAATCCCCATTCCCATTTGAGCCCCCATAGGGCTCAATGGGAATGGGGATGATGCAAACAACGGGTCCGTTAATGACGGGCCTGTTGTTTGCATTCTGGCCTGCTCGCGGGACCCGCTAAGAATGCTTGGTTTTACCAGGCGTTCTTAGCGGGTCCCGCGAGGAGACCTCGTAATGAGGCGATAGGGGGTTAACGGGGCCGGCAGCTCTACCGGCCCCGTTAACCCCCTACCGCCAGGGTCGTAATGAAGCCCAATTGATGGTTTTATTGTATGTCAGCAAATGGCTTTGAAAAACTTACTTGACTTGATAGGCCTGGGGCGACTTCTGTCACAGTAAAGCAAGAGTGGGCCCTAAAAATTGAATCCCTACGTTCTCACTCTCCTTGCATTTAGGCTGTGCGAGTTTACACCCGTTGCGACTTAGGCTCAGTATTGATCATTCATCTATATTAAAATTATTCAGAAGTCAACCAGGTTGTGTTACTTGAGTGGCTGGAACCTATCCTTACGTGATACCTATCCCAGCACCACCCCTTAGCCCCCCAATCCTAACTTATACCCTTATCCCTTCTATTATTTACCATACATATACCAAAAAACTACTATATTCGGTCAAATAAATTATGTCATTTCTCATTTTTTTTGTATTAGGTTATTTGTACGAATTTGTTTTCAGAGCGTTGAGGGTTCAAATCACATGTTGTTCGGTGATTTTAACACAAACTGCCTTAGAAATGCTACGCGATTAAAACGTACATTTGCAGTGAGAGAATCGAAATGGGAGACCTTTCTGAGGCAATGGGATCTTGCCCCCCTAAATGGGAATGTGCTGGGAGATCTGGAGGGCACCTCTGCTTGGCATCGTGGTGAACAGTCCTTGTGAATTGATTTTATTTTTTGTCTCCCCGGGGCTGTTCCAACAATGTGAGCACTTTTGTGTTATTAATGCTGAACCTAGGGACCACTCTGTATTATCGGGGACTTTTACATGTGCATATCTCGGACTACCAGCAAATAGGGTACCGAATCTAGAAGTAAATACCATAAATAGGCTAGCATGGAGTTACAGGAACATGACTAGGTTCATGAAACTTTTTTCTGTGGCATGGAATAGCATGGGGAGTGATGATAGAGATGTCACTTATCCTTATGTTCTATTTGCTCAAATTCGGCATGATACTATTCTGAATGTAAAAACCATGGGGGTTTTGTGCAATTACTAGGAGGGGAAACGATAGGCCGGAAATACAAAAACATAAGAGCGAGATGAGAAGTAACATCAGAAACTATAAACTCAAATCTGAATGTCCTTGATGCATAAAAGAGGAAAAGAAGAAGTATAAGAATAAGGGCTGCGAGGGATGAGGCATCAGAAAGCATGGGAGAGTATTCTGTTGTGTATCCTGAAGAAATCAGACGAGAACCTTTGGCAAATTTTTTATGAGAAACAAATACCTTAAGTGGGACTTCAGAAAAGCTGGGTCTTAGAGTAAGTTTGTGTGGCTAACTTTACCGAGCTATATCGATATGGCCTCCCACCCTGCACGTTTGAGTGTGGGGTGGGAGCATGGGATTATGACTTCGATTGTGGGGATATCGAGTTACTCATTTGAAATCTCAGTCACTGGAGAGCTCTGGGACACAGTGGTCTCTGCAATGGAGTCTTAAAGATCGACCTGCCATTTTGGGACTCTCTATTACATGGAGTGTTTAAATCCATTCTTTCTCATCAAAAGTTCCTGGATTTTTGGAATACTGCCACTCTTGTCCCCATATTTAAAAAAGGTGACAAGTATTGCCTGCTTCATTATAGGTCAATAGCTCTCTTAGACTCTGACCCGGATATGTTTGCATCTCTTGTTCTGTCTGAGCTCTACGTGTGGCAGTTAGGGCCTGGTGTCCTTAAACCCGAGCACATTTGTTTTAGAAAAGGGGTAGGGAGTGCCGCAGCAGGCTTTATTATCAATCACTAGCAGCAGATGGTATGGCAAAAGCATGTTTCAGAGATGTATGCCCTCTCTATTGATTTATCAAAGGCATTTGATAAAATTGAGAGAAACTTGCTTTGGTCTAAATTAAGGAAATATGGCATTCCCAACAACCTATTGTCAATTTTGATTCATTTGTACTTTGGCACGGCATTAAGAGTGTAACTAAGTCAAGGGGGTAACACACCTCCAATCATCCAAAGGCGTTGCGTTAGGGCTACCTCCTGGAGCCATTATTATTTAACATCTATCTGTCGGACGTGGAACTTGCAGACGCAGTATTTGTTTTGCCCGCTGTGTTTGGGTGCACATTATTTTGGCTTACTTATGCAGACAATATCCTGCTTCTGGATCATTCTAGGGTTCACATCCAACGCCTTCTGAAGGCCTTTGTTCACTATGCAATGAAAAATGTATTAACCATTAATACCATGAAATTGAAAATTATGGTGTTTCATGCTGGCCATAGGAAACGTTCCACTAGTTGGATATTGAATTCTCAAAGAATCTATGAGTTTCAAAATGTTTAATATATTGAGTAAATGGGAAATCGTTCTTGATTGAACATGTTATCATTAAAACCATACACAGGTTAGCCAAATGAAAGCCTAACATCGTCGCTTTGGTATATTTTCTCTCAAACCGGTGGTCAAGTTTTACGAATCAGCTAACAGAGTATAATTTTAACTATATTGAATGACTGTCGTGGAAAGGTACTTTGGGACTTCCCAAATCAATCCTTATGGTAGTTATTCGATCTGAGCTGGCTCTGATTTCCTTAAATTCCAAGGTACTCTGAAAGAGGACCCAATTGCGCCTGAAGCTCTATCAACCACCTTTGAATTGTATCTTTGAACAGATGGACACAGTCAGAGCTAGAGCCAAGAGGTTGCTCTTGTAGTGTTCATTTAAGCAATGCCTCTTGTAGTATGGAAGAGGCAGCTTCCAATAGTATGTTGGCAGGGAAGAACATTCACCAATACGATGGGATTAACACTTGTGAAAAATCTAATAGTTACAAGTGTTATAAAGATCTAAATAGGGCAAATCGTAAACTGGGTTGCCGTGCTTCATGCCTACTATTATATCCCTCCTGGACCTTTGCCAGAATCATGTTGCGTTTTCGTTTAAATCTTCTGCCGACTAGAGAAAATAGATCTCGCTGGAAAGATAAGGATGTGGAAGACTTGGCCTGTCGATATTGTCATGTTCATGTAGAATCCATAAAACATCTAGTGTGCGAAAGTTCAGAATAATTACACCTATGAACGATACGTCATTTCATTGCAGGAATTAGATTGGATCCTTAGGATTTTCTATGCGACCGTTTTTATCTGG
Source organism: Ambystoma mexicanum (assembly GCF_040938575.1). Lineage (NCBI taxonomy): Eukaryota > Metazoa > Chordata > Amphibia > Caudata > Ambystomatidae > Ambystoma > Ambystoma mexicanum. Next base: position 783,441,582 of record NC_090921.1, on the reverse strand, counting down.
GCTATTAATTTAATATCTTAATTTGAAATGATTAGGATTCTGATTGAAATGAGAAAATGTAATTTAAAGGTTGTAATTGTTGAAATTAATGACTGATGGTAAGGTCTATTCATCTAGGCCAGAGACACAAATAAAAAAATAAAGAATTGTAAACATGTTGAAGAATGTACTATTTTGAGTAGACATATAAACAGCGAAGACAAATAACACAGTAGTGTGCTGATTTTTATGATGAGGTGTAATTTGATGGTGGCATTGCCAGGTGACGTGTCTAGGGATTCTCTCAAACTGCAGCATATCATGTAAATTGTAACAGTAGGGACAGCACCCAATTCAGTGAACTAATAAGAAATGTAATCAGGCACAACTGACTCTGAACATCCACCTGTACCTGTAGCAAGTGATTTTAATTTAGGGGAAGACCCCATGACCACTTTTCCTAGGCCAGGCGGGGGAAGAATAAAATAAATTGTGCGAGTGTGCTCATTACACCAAAAAGTCCAAGCCCCTGGCAAGGTCCTATGCCCACCAAACATTGTATTTCATAACTTAATTATCTTTTCTGTTAGTAAAGAAATATAGCTCACTAGCGACAGTCCCATGAGCAAATTAGTGCCAGTTCAGTGTTTGGTATTCAGCATATACATGGTCATTATTATTATTATTATTAGTAGTAGTAGTAGTAGTAGTAGTAGTGCTAGTAGTCAGAATAGTAGCAGTAGTAGTAGAGCACACTTAACAGAATCACTTCTAGGGTTTCTATGTCATATTGCAGCATTTTGACGCCTGAAAACAAAAAAGGTAGCTTCTTTTTGGATGTTTTTGTGTTGGCTTTAAAATGCGGAAATATCACATACTGCCCCACCCTCTCCCGCTGATTATCTTGTTAATACATTCTTCTTTTTGACCACACACACTCAGTATACTATTCGGCTCAACTGTTTGTCCTGGTCAAGGATCACAACTTAATTTAGATTGAACAGAGATACAGACTCGCTTTGCAGTGTGACTAGTGCACCAGCGAGTGTTGTCACATGTCCAGAGGCTTCGCAGGAGTTACAGGCTTTTTTGAGACTATAGTCAAACTGGTGATTCCAGCGGAGGGGGAGACTCATAAAACAGGCAATGCCATTACTTCTCTACTTTTAGACCCCAGTGGTGCGCGTGGACAGACACTGAGGGTATAATCCCCCCAGGTTACCTTTGAAGTACGAGCCGAGGACTTAAATGACTGCCCGCTTAGCCTGATTCCGGAGATAGACAACGACGGCTCATTATTGAAGCTGTGCCTCAATTTTAATCGTAAATCTATATGTCCGGATAAAACAACTAACAATATCATTGCAGGGACAATTTTATCTGCCAGCCCCAACCTACAGGCCCTGCTCTCAGCGACGGATTCTGCAGGCGCACAAAGCCACGAGGAAGTCCCAGGCAGAACTGGCTTTAACAACTCATATGTTGCAAGCATTGGTGCCCTCTATATCTTCCAAAATAGATTAAATATGGAACGTCTGCATGCTGTTGGTGGGGGACCAGTGGGATAACCACAGCGAAACTCATGGAGATCATGGTAACAAACCACATACGGTCGTTGGCAATAACCCAAGTTAATCCAGCCATCAGTAAAAAACAGGAGGTATGTAAAGGTGATGGACAAGGGGCACCAGCAGGCTTAGAGGTGGTAAACGTGTTGAACAATAGCTCTCACTCATCTGATATATTTGAGGAGGGCTCTTTACCCCTGGCAGCGTCTCTTGGCCTACTTGACTCCATAACTATTGCGGCATGCAACGAAGATGACACCCTGGAAGCCCCATGTGCTGAACTGTCTATAACGAAGGCTCCTCTGCCTCCCTCCCTCCACCCTCCCCACCTCTTGGATAAACAATATAATCCTAAAGCTACAACCCAGGGCTCCTCTCATCCACATGCCGCAATATGCCTACCAAAGCCACGGCACAGGGGGGAGGTGTCCCTACAACCAACATCTTCGCTGGCGAAGACTATGGTCTGGTGAGTTCAGGAGGATGGATCTGTAAGACAAGTGCTGCTCAGAGGCCCTCTAGACAAATGGATCTGCCTAAAAGCCACCCATGAAATGGTAGGGGAACCACAGCTCTCTCGACTCCACTCTAAGGGAGCCGGCATGGATGTCGGATCTAGCGAAGCAAGGAGCCCTATTAGACCCTCCTTGGGCCCCAGCTATCCCACATTGACTCTGGTGTATAGGAAATCGGGAAGGATCCCAAGCCTTGTGATGAGGGCAAAGATGGGCTAAGGGGCCTTATGGCCCCTAAGAGCCAATATGGGGCTTGTGGTCTGGGTCTGCAATTTGGGGAGTTCCTTTACTCTGGAGACAGGAAACCCGAGGAGGGTAAATACCATAGAACGGTGTCAATGTCTTCGAACCTGTGCACGTTGGTAAAGTTAGTGGAATTGAATCCTATGGCATGTAGACCCTTCTTGAATCACTCAACACTGTTGGATGTGTGGAAACATTTTCCTCAATCATCCATGATCAACAGTAGGGACATGTTAACGATTGAACTTCCTAAACGCGATAGTGTGACTAATTGGGCCTTTGTTAAAGTTGGCGCACTGGCAGTCTCTGTTGTGTGTCTGTGAAAATCAACTAGTTAAGTTGGGCTTTGGTTTAATTTGTTTGTATGTGCAGACTGGTGCAAAGCCTACTGATAATGTTGATCATCGTTTTTCAAGAACACCCTCAGCCCCTCATTTTATGTTGACTAAGAACCCCAACCTACCAGGGTTTGGCAGGGTACAACATGGGCAGGAGCCAGGTAAGAGGGGTGGACTGGGAGAGGTTTGAGCAAGGGCAGTAAGGAGGGGGAGAAGGACGATGAAATTATAACATAGCAAGTTGGAACACGCTGGGATTTAGACACTGCTAAATTGGGAAGAGCCTGTCAACCTGGCTTGCTAAATTCGATGTGTTCCTCTTGCAAGAGACCTGGCTGGATTCTCCAATCTACTTTGAGGGATTCCACCTGTAAAGGCTAGCAAGGGACCGAGGGGTAGACCCTATGGGGGTCTGATGAACGGTATAAACCAGTCTATCGAGTCCAAATGCATTGAACCATCGCAGAGGAGTACTATGATACAAGTGGTGGAACTAAGGTTGGAGGAGGGAGAGGAGGAGTGTGTTTGTTTGATCATAAACATCTATGCAGCCCATAACCCTGGTTCCTTAAATCTGGCACTTAAGTCCCTGGAGGAGGTTTTACTCTCAAAAAGGGGACCTAGAGATAGGTAGTTAGTCCTTGTGGGGGGTGATTTGAATCGTACGACGTCCTTCATCGCCGGATTTTTCAAAGCCTGCCACTTCAATGTGCACTAATGTTCATCGAATTTTTTAGGGGGGTGGGAAAGGGAAGATAAGTGTTTGGGGGTTAAGGAATAGGTAGAATAGGTGGCAGAGGAGGAGCTTTGGGCCCCCCAAAACATTTTTTACAAATAATTCAATGAACATGTCCACGTTGAAATGTCAGACTTTGAAAATTCCGGTGATGAAATGACATGAAACCGATATGAATGCCCGTTATGTGGACGAGCAAGTGTGCGCACTTTACCGGGATGTTTAATGTTACAGAACGGTAGCAACAGTAAGAGCCACAAATGGGTGAGGGAAAGAGAAATGACCTTATTGAATGGCAGAACTTTGGGTGATCGGCCGGGTCAATTTACATGGAGTTTGGGTAAGAACAGCTCCACATTGGACTACTTTTCTGGCAATAACGCCTACTTGGAAAGAGTGGAGGCATTAAGAGTGTGGCCAATGCCCTTTTGTGACCACCCCATTAAAGCCTTATCCCTGAGTGGTCAACACCCATGGGCAACCCTAGAGGCAGCATGGGGGAATATGCCAACCATGCTGGCAATCGGATACAGTGGACATAAGGGCACATTAGTAAAGTAAATGCAATAATCACCCAACTAACTGATAACGATTTGGCCATGATGGGCAGGTGGAATGGTAACAGGATTGAGGATTGGCTGAGGGACCTGGCAGCTAAAACGGGACAGAACCTTAGTTGCCCGATGGTAATAGCCCCTAAACATACTAACAAGTTTGATATAGCAATTAGAGATGCCAAGAAGGAATTGTGAAAGAAGTTACACCATCTCCGTACAATAGGGGGACCTGGAAGTTCAAGGTGCCAAATGAGTGAGGCCATCAAGATTGAGTATAGGCAGTGGCTAAAGAGATGGAGATTGTCGATTAGGAATGCCCAATTGCATAAAATGATCACAGCCCTACAGGAGCAAGAGAGCAGAGCTATATGGAGAATCTTAACCTTAGCTAAGGGGGAAAGGACTCATATAACAATCAACCCAATTAATGAAGAGGAATGGTTAATGAGTTGAGCTGGAAAGAGACAAGAACAGAGATATGCCCTACGGGCTGGCTGTCAGATGTATCTTATTTGGAGATAGAACTGACTATTAGTAAGTTAAAGGGGAAGTGCGGTCAAAAATTCTATTGTCCTCATCGTTCGGGCATGTATTTTTAAGCATACTGTAATCGATCTTAAAAATGTTTCCTATGCATCTTACCTTAGTTTTCCTCACTTTTACAAATGCACAAACACCGGGTTGGGCGCGGCCATCTTGTGCTAATCGTATCTGTTGATGCATCGCCCCAAGTTCAAGTGCCCTTGCAGCACTAAATCATATCACCCGCCCCTGAAGCTGACATCACTAGAGGCGTACGCCCCTTTTCACAACGCCAATGCTCGTCTTGTGTCCAAGTTCTCACACAAGCTATTGACGTGTCTCCATGGAAACACCAGGACGATTCTTTCCTCAACAAGTAAAAACAGACCCTTTCTGAGCAGACAATATTGCCTTTTCGATCGTTTCACTGTACTTAGTGCCGATGGCCCGTGACTCGTTACTGCTCTGTTCAGCTATCTTTCTAGTACGAAGCCCCGTGAACAGGTACTGACTCTATCACAGCAGAGGTACTTTCATTTTATTTAAATATTTGTCGTATAATGGCAGCAATATAGCCCTACCAGTACGAGCCTGAGTATTCCGAAGAGGAACAATGGAAAGAGAAAGAAGCCGAAACAAAGGGGAATCAGATGATAGTTGGGAAGATGAATCACCACAGCATGAGCCTGAGCCTAGTCGCATGGAAGACGTTTCCACCTGGTGTACCTGCAACTGAAAACTCTGGATGCTTGACCTACATAGCCGAAGAAGACACACCACTGCTCTGCGTTACCGAGCTACATGACTTCAGGGCAGTCTGCCTCACAAGGTCCGTGTTGAGGATTATGATGGTGCTTATGCACGAACTTCGCACAACAGTTCGCCCTCGCAATCCAAGTAATAAGTAAGTATACTCTAGATGTGATGTAATTTTGACCACTGAGACGACTAACATTTCATGTTGTTCTCCTACATTGTTGTAACTTCGATCGATCACTGACGAATGAATTTAGTATGTAAATTGAATACATTTCTCTCGCTTATTGCAAATCAGAGTGTTCATCACTTACGTGTCTTTCACTTTCAGCTAAAAAACAATATTTCTCTATGGTCCAAACCATTCTGGCTTGAATGGGTGTTCACTTTTGTAATCTGTCTATACTTCAAAGCCCAAGTACATTTTTACAGAAAGTTACTTTTATAAGGGCAACTATGCCATAGAATTTAGGATGCATTTTCGACTAAGGTGGTACACTTATCTGGTTCATTCAATTAAAATGTTTATGTTTCTCTTTCACTGGTGGTACAGACTGGTGTCCTACCGTTCATTTACATGGTGGCTTTGTGAGAGGCTTGAATTCCGCGTTCAACAAGTAATACCCTCCTGTGTCATTCGAGCAATTTGCGCCAAATTCTCCAGTGACAGCGGACAGTACAGGGGATTTTCACACACTGTGCTGCAACCACAAGTATACAATTTGTAGTTTGTTTGTGCCATCCATAAACCTCACCAAGCTAAATAAATTACAAATGAGCATATACGAATAGTTGTTTGAATTTTTCAGTGAGTCAAGAACACGCTCAATCGTCTATGAGGGTCATGAAAGAATGGTTGGTGCCCTTTTTGCGCTCACCTCATCCCCATCCATCCCCTCTCCAGTAGTGAGTGGGAATGGTCAGTGTGCCAAACACCATGTAAATACCCCTCCCCTGCTATCAACATAAGGTTGTGTCCCATCAGCAGTGTTCGGGGCCTTTGCGCTCGCCTCATGCCCATCCATCTCCCTTCCAGTATCAATGGCAGTTCACACCTATGACCGTGCGCTCCCAAGGGGGCTGGGTGGGTGGGAACACTGAAGTTGCCAAAACCATGTACACTTCAAAGGTATCTTCCATACCGTGACCACTGTTCACATGCCCTCCCCAGACCCGGTGTCTTCAGACTCCCCTCTTGAAGACCCCGCCCCAGCAATCTACATATGTTTGTGTCCTGTCAGCAGTGTTCAGGGCCTTTTGTGCTCGCTTCATGCCCATGCCTCCCCCTCCAGTATCAATGGCAGTTCACACCTATGACTGTTCACTCTCAAGGGGGCTGGGTGGGTGGGAACACTCAAGTTGCCAAACACCATGTACACTTCAGAGAGACCTTCCGCACGGTGACCATTGTTCACATGGCCTCCCCAGACCCAGTGTCTCTAGACTCCCCTCTTCAAGTACATCCACCCCCTCCCTGCCTCCCTCCTCCCCTCCCTCCACGGTATCGATGGCAGTTCGCACCTAAGACCATGCGCTCGGAAGGCAGCTGGGTGGGTGTGGACGCTCAAAGTGCCACAAGCTGTTGATTAGCTAGCCTCTGTGTAGCATTGAAAATATACACTACGCATCATACAAAGTTATGCAGACTCTATATACAGGTGTGTATAAATTTGTATTCTCTATGATCTCTCGATTTATTTAAAATAGTGTATTGAAAAGGTAACTTCAGGAACGTGTTACAGTTTTTAGTGTTTATTTCCATCAAATTTGTATTACTCAAGTTTCCATAGTTACCAGAATCACCAGAATTTTAAAATGTTTCACTTTAATAAACCTGATCTATCCCCCATTTAGGGACCCTCCAATACATCAGTGAAATGTGACCCTCCGTAAAAACTTCAATAGTGCCCTTTAAAAGTTGCATAATGTTTTCAAAATGTGTTGGTTGAGATGTCCTCCTTCATGTAGAGCACACTGATGGAAGCACAGACCCCATCAGTGACGAAATCACTGACACGTCTAGTATCCCAATGGCGAGTTGTACCGACTTGCACAAAATAATATTTTAGAGCGTTGCATGCGACCACATTTCTAATACTAATTTACCTTTTCCACTGTAATCTTTTCTGACAATGTACTGAAAAGGAAGGAGCAAGATTCTGCATCAATTACTTTTATGGAGTAAACATCAACCTCACTTGCCTATCAAGTAATTATATTGAACTAGTTCTTTATATGCTAACAAATTATACATGCATGTGCTATGCTTGGAATTTCAACATATTGAAAATGATTATGTATAGTATTGGCTATTTACATAAAGTGGCATGTATGGGTGTCACTCTGTATGTACCATTATCTGCATCTAATTTTTTCAGTTTCATTTAGCTTTTTCATCCATATTAAAACAAGTACTATGTTATAGGGGATGCTGGAACTTCAACTACAATCACTTCCTCCTTTGCAACAGGTCCAGAATATGAGGTATGCATACTTAGAATGAAAGCAAATCCTACAAAGGACATACTTTGAGACTGAAATGCATGCAACTAACCTTGCACTGTTTCAAACCTTTCTGATTTTGGTTCTAATGTTACACTCCCTCCCCAATGCAGAATAGATTACAAAGGAAACATTACAAAGCAAACTACTTTTGAAGGCGACATTATAATCACTATGTTTTGCAGGGTGATCTCAGATCAAGTCCATGTGTCATCTCGGAAGGTTATCAGGTGAAATCTGAAATGTATATTATGACCAAATCACGTACACTGTTTTGGAGGGTATGTTCATACGAATGTTCTATTTGTGTTGCAACAACAAACCTTATAGTAAAAGGTTTGCAATCATTTTAAAGTACTTTGTGAGGAAGTGCTCTGTGCGATAAAAGATTTTACATCTAATTTTTATTGACATTTAACTTTTTTTAATGATTCTTCTCTCCAAGGAATGTACTGAAGATGTCGAATTTGAAGCAGCACATGGACTAGAGGTATATATAACCTAACATGAAATACAGTTGAGCATCACATTGGATTGGAATTACGTTTTTAGAATGTTGTAATGTTTTGAAGTCCGTCAAGTTGGTTCTGTTTGTAGATAGGTAAATATGTTTGTTTGAGTCGAAAAGAAATTTGCTTGATTTAAAACATATAAAAATGCTTTTTTTTTCAGCTTGATGTTGCGGTCGTCAAAAAGAAGGCCACGGTTTCTAAGAAAATTAAGAAAACAAGGCTAAAGAACAAACCAGTTCGTTTTGGAGATGTTTTTAGTTGAAAAATCGTATCTTCTGTATGTGAGCTATACATTGAGCATATTTTTCTATAAATCTGTTAGAGGCCCAGAAGCAAGAGGAGTATAAAGACTCAGACAACAACTGAAACCAAAGATGTCGCTTGCCAAATGGATTTCACAATGGAGCAACTACTATTTGAGGCACAGCGTGGTCCAGTTAATATTAAGACTCGTGATGCATATGTCCAGTGGTCGGAAAATGAATGGAATCTCACCTGCGAACCGTACAAAGTTACCATGGACCATTGCTACTTTGTGCAAACTTGACCAGATGAAACTGAAGACAATGAAGATGCATCGCAATTGCTTGTAGACCCTTTGACACAATCTATACCCTCTAAATATATTCCACCCAACAAGCATTCAATGTTACCTGTTCTCTAATTCACACGGAAACATCACAGATTGAACTAACAGAGGCTGAAGCTTCAATACAATTTACCTGGGGAATTTGCTCAAGATCACAACTTCAGTTTGCCTAGTTTGGGGCAATTGAGTCGCAAAACACAATACTGCCGGACGAATGGCTAATAAAGGAGCATACATTGTATTCGACAGCTGCCTGCTAGAGATTGTACAAATGCTGAAATGTGATCATAAATTAAGAAGTAGAATATGCGGCGAGCCATTGGTGAATGTTTCTCATGTATTACAAGACACCAACCTGAAAATCTAGGCCAGCTGTGTCCACCTCCATAATAAATTTCATGGTTTGCTCAACCGATGATCCGGAAAGTGCCTGCTGGAAATGTACTTTGTCCAGCAGCTTTACTGTTCAGTGGATTGCCTTTCAGTAAGAGGTCCAGTTTCTGTCAATTTGTGGGACTTCAGTTCCTTGCTAAAACCCAGTATTACAAATATCAGAGGGAATTCTTATTCCCCGCTATTAGTCATGCCTGGAAACTCAGACAGATGTCAATGGAGAGTACATTCTCTGGCAAATGTTTCAGGCTAGCTGGCGACTGACAGTGTGACAGTCCAGGATTTTCTGCTAAGCACTGCACATAACACTTTCAAGACATGGAAAGTAAATAAATTGTGAGTTTGTTCATCATACAGGTGTCTGAATGTACATTGTCTGTGGCCATGGAGCTATATGGTTTCATTAAATCCATCAAACATATGTTAACCAGGGGAATGAAAATAGGCCTAATAGCCAATGACAAGCACGTTTCAATGGCCAAGGCCATGCAAGAGCAGTTTCCAAACATTTGACATCATTTTGATGTGTGGCACGTTGCCAAATCAATCAATAAACAAATTACAGCTGCTGGTAAAAGACAAAGGGATCAGAAAACATTTTGAAGGGGTGTCAGTCTATCAGCAACTATCTTTGGTGTATCTCGAAAACTTGTGATGGATCTTTAGAAATTCGACTTGAAAAATGGCAATCATTGATGTACCATTATTCCAACGCACACTCATGGACAGAAAACTAACATTTCAACAAATGTGCACATGGTCCTTTATCAAAGGAACAAGAATGCAAGAAGAAGTGGTTGGTGCCATGTTCCCCTCCACGCAAAGCACTTGAGAAGATCGTGTACGATAAAACACTTTCAAGAGATCTGAAGGGACTCACAGAAATCTGTCATGCTGGAGATTTGGAGGTATTCCACAATATGTGCCTAAAGTACATGCCGAAAAGGTTGCCATTCAGCATAGATGGTATGGAGGCCAGAACAAGACTGGCTGTACTTGCGCACAATGGGAACGTTGGGAGGGAACAAGCAAACACTGCAGGAACATATGGGATGCTTCGTTACCTCATGGCCTTTAAAAATTAGTACTATTGTTCAGAAGAGATTTGACCTAGCACATCAGTGCTACACTGCCCATTTGGATGGGAGAAAGACTGATATGCAAATGGATATTTACAATCTGTGTAACTGGTTTCACATTATAAGCAATTATGTTCTCACCTTTCTGCAAAGTATATAAAAGTTTCGTTTATTTACTATATGCAGAAAAGCATATTTACTATATGCTGTTCTGGAAAGCATATCTAAGGTTATTTTACTCACCTGTGAACTGGTTGTATCTCTTCCACAAAAGTAATGCTGTTGGTTTCACCTAATTACATGTGTAAGGATAATTGTATAAGTGTCCCCAGCTGGGGTTTGCTTCCCCTGACGTGCTGTTAGCCTGTCCAGAAAAAGTCTGCATTAGGGTTTACCTACATAGAGTAACTTTGGGTCATTCATACAGTGTAACACTGGGTTTTGCTATCCCTGGTCTGTTCCCTTAGTCTGTGAGCTGTAAAGCAACTGTAATTGAATATTACACCACAAGGGCCAACTCCCCCAGAATAACTGTGTTATTCTGAATCAGAGTTATAGGTTTATACTGTGCCTAGTATATGAGTATCACTATATCAGAAAAAAATGTGTCCCGTTCATTAGACTATGGTCCTGATTCACAGAAGCATTTTATAATGGAGCAACCCCATAGGAAATCATTCTGTGAATCTGGCCCCATGTGATTTCTTGCAGAGCGTCACAGTATGACTGATAGGGTCTACTACCATGGTATTACTGAATGTAATCTAAAAGTAACTATTGGTTTTGACTTCCCAAGAACTCCTGTCAGGTGTTCCCAATAGGGTTATATGCTTTGGTCTCTGTACCTTCAATCACAGTGTTGTGTTTTTATAAATGTGGTTATATATATTGTGATAGTATTTTTTTCCCACCAAGATTTATCCGGGCCTACTCATATTTAAATAAACCATTGATTTTTACATAACTTGGTGTTTCCTTGGACTGCAAAGCCCTTTCTATGCCAAGGTTCCGACACAGAGAGCTCCAGAATTTCGAGACGTATTGGCTACCACGATCAGATGTGATCTTATCCGGGAGACCATGTAGCCGGAATATGTCTCTAACAAAGATTTCCGCCATACCCGCTGCCGTGAGACATTTTTGACAGGGAGTCCACTGTGACCATTATGCAAGAGCAACCTTTTGACACTGGTTAGGGATGGATTCTTGTTCCAACAGGCCCACAGGTCTTGAAGTACAGTGTGTACTTCTGTTACAGACTCCACAGGTCTTTACATACAACTTTACATCAGAGGATAGGGCGGGCCAGTAGAATTTACTTCTTACCAAATCCAAAGTGCCTGCTTGTCCCCGGTGTCCCGCGGACTTGTGGTCATGAAACCAAGATAGGACCCTCTGGCAAAGATTCACAGAGGGCAAATATAAACGGTTGTCAAGAAACAAGAAACTGTCTATTTTGGTTAACCTCCTCTCGTGAGCTTGAGTACTATGTGAGATTACAGCGTCTTTGACTTGTTGCAGAAATCCGGAGACACTGCTGATGATCCTGTTCCTGGGAAACAGTCGGTCTGTGAGGACGCGGTGTGGTTCTGAGCCGAAGGACTTCCTTGAGAGAGCATCTGACTGCCGAATGTGTCAATTCTCGCCAAGCGCGTTGAGCCCAACGCGCTTGGCGAGAATTGACACATTCCATGATCTGGAGTACCAGTAAATTCTTATGGTCGGTTCTGATGGTAAATGGGTGTTGGTCCCCTTGGAGCAGATGTCTCCATTCCTCGCAGGCCAATTTCATAGCAAGAAGTTCTCTTTTGATGACCGAATAATTGCGTTGGCTGTCAGTAAGAGTCTTAGACAAGTAAGCAATGGGATGTTCTTTGTTTTCTTGCTCTTGTAGGAGAAGACCCCCTATAGCGGCTGCTGATGCATTTGTCTCCAATATAAATGGTTTTCTTTGGTCCGGGTGTTGTAGTATGGGGCACTGCAGATGTTTAAGATGTTGAAAGCTGTCTTCTGCTTGTGGAGTCCAATGGAAAGGCGAAGAGGACTTCTTTAGGAGACTAGTGATGGGTAACACCACCTTGGAGAATCCAGCTATAAAACGTCTATAGAAGTTTGCTAAGCCCAAGAACCTCTGGATTTGTTTTACAGAGGTGGGAGCCTGCCAACGCAAAATGGCTTCTGTTTTCTTGTCGTCCATCTGTATGCCTTGCGGGGACAGAATAAACCCCAAGTAAGGTACTGAATTGACACCAAAAACACATTTCTCCCTTTTGGCCAATAAACGATGTTCTTTGAGACGTGTCAAGACTTCTGCAAGGTGTACTAGATGCTCCTGCATACTCCGGGAAAAAACAATATGTCATCCATATATACTACTACCGTGCCAAACATGAGGTCCAAAAAAATGTGATCCATAAACCTCTGGAAAATGGGTGGGGCATGGACTAGCCCGAAGGGCATCACATGATACTCAAACAATCGGAAGGGGGTCCGGAATGTGGTTTTCCACTCATCCCCGGATCGTATTCTTAGTAACTGCATAAGTCTAATTTACTGAACACTGTAGCACCTTGAACAGCTTCCAGAATATCTGGAATAAGGGGCATGGGATAACGATCCCTCGCGGTTACTTTGTTGAGGCCCCTAAAATCGATACAAGGTCGAAGGTTTTTGGAAACCCTTTTGCAGATAAAGAAAAGTGGAGCCCCTGCCGGTGATTTTGAAGGTCTAATGAGTCCATTATGCAGATTTTCATCCAAGTACTTGCGGAGTACTTCCTTCTCCTTTTGTGACAGTGAAAACATTCTCCCAAAGGGAACCAACGCATTAGGCACCAGGTCTATGGCACAGTCTTCCGGCCTATGCAGTGGTAATGCCAACAGAGTTTGTTCTGCAAATGCGGCTTCGTACTCAGCCAGTAGACAATGGATGGAATGTATTCCTATGGTGGTGCTAAGGGTACTTGAAAATGCCTTTGCTGCTTGGAAATGTATGCCTTGCAGACAGTGCTCTTTACAATATGGTGAATCAAAGACAAGTTGGTTAGAAGCCTAATTGATTTGTGGGTTATGTTTGCGTAACCAGATGATGCCCAAAATCAGGCAAAAATGAGCAGCATGTATAATATTGAATTTGACTTCTTCCTTATGTTGTTGGATGGTCAATTGTAAGGACTCTGTGGTTTGAGTGATGGGACCTGAATTTAGGGGTTTACCATCCACACCCTCCACCTTTTGATCCTCTTTGCGGTCCATGCCTCGTAGTCCAACCTTGTCCACCCACAATGTATCCACAAAATTGCCGGCGGCACCACAGTCCAGTAAGGCTAAAGCTTCCACTTGACGATTGTCTACTTTTATTTGAACATTGAGTACCATAAGCTGGGGATCTTCATATTTGTCATTGGGATCAATGGAAAGCAAAACATAGGGACTGGAAGAGAACCCTCGATATCCCTTCCTTTCTAGGATCGAGGGCTTTCGTTTCTCGACTGTCGAGAAGGGATTTATGGACAGCTCCGGATCTGAGGTGTATCTGAGCCGCAATAAGCACACAAACTTTGATCTCTACTTTTCCGTTCATCGGGCGTAAGAGAGCAACGGGCAGTTCCTATCTGCATAGGTTCTTCGGTGTGCTTGAGGACAGGTCAAGGAGGAAGCGAGGGACATCCTGTAATAGAAGGGCGAAATTGTCGTCTCTCGTGTCTTCTTTCTTGCATCCTATACTCAATTTGAAGGGTCTCCGTCATCAATTCTGCCAGAGAGGCTGGACGTGGGGATCGGGCTAGTTCGTCCTTCAGCTCCTCACGGAGACCACATCTAAAGATTACTGACTGGGACTGTTCCGACCAGCCGGACTCTGTGGCCAGCCTTTTGAATGTATAGATGTAAGTGAGAACATCGGTCTGCCCCAGGCGAATATCCAACAGGTCTTCACATGCTGCGAGAGCTATTTCTGGTCTTTAAAAAGTCTGTTTTAAGAGTTCAACAAATGCCTCGTAGTCTTGGAGTACTGGATCCGTTCCAGTGACCTGGGGTGTAGCCCGTGCCAAGGCGTTTCCTGACATGTTCGACATTAGAAACCCCACTTTAGCATGGCCTGTGGCATAAGTATGGGTTCTGAATGTGAAATATATCTTACATGCCTCCAAAAACTCCTTACGTTTTTAGGAGTACCGTCAAACTTGCCTGAGGAAAGATTCATAGGAGGCAATTCTGTGGGTCTAGATTCTCGGGTCGCTACCATTTGCTTAAGAAGGTTATTCTCGGCCTTAAGGTTTTGCATCTCCAGTGATAAATTCTGGACAGCTGCTACCAACTCCTGCATTGTTCTGCAGTAGCCATTTCAGGGATGTGGCATTGCAATCTGTCAACCTCGATCAATCTTGTTCGCCCGTCTTCCCTCCTCCTCCTCCTCACCTGATAGAGTTAATTCTGAGTCCACAGGTGTCAACGATCTTCGGGCTCTATAATCCTTCTTCTCTTTAGCCGGATGACGCGGTCTCCCTCGAGGGGAAGCCACAGTGGAAGCTTATCAAAGGCTACCCCATGTTATGCTCACACCAGAATGAATACAACCCTCTAGGGAAAGAAGCCAAGAGATAGCTTGCAAGGATAGCAATGTCTAATTGTACAGAATACAAAAAATATCAGCAAAGGACTCTGCTGCTCGAGAACGTTGGGACTCCAAAATGAATGTTGGTGGCTTTTGAGAGGCCATGGCTTCAGTAATGACATCACATATAGAGTCTGAACCCGCACAGTTGATTGGTAAAACAGTATACATGATCCTGCTCCATAGGGGATGCCAGGCTACAATTGGTTTGTTTCTCATCCGTCTGTCGATTCCCACATGGGTCAGCTGGGCTCATCTGTCTATATAGTTCAGTTCTCTCATAAGTTACATTGTGAAAAGTACGATAACATGCTAAGCCTACTACTACATCACTGTGGAATGCACCTGGGAGGGTTGTGGTCTGGTGCCCTGGGGGAAGAGAGGAAGAAATACAGTCACACTGACCCACACATTCTGCGCTTTGTGCCATAAAACAGTGCTAGACCAAGGAGAGGTGGGGTTTCGATTGAATTGAATTTTCTAACAGATATGATATATCCCTGGATGTAGCAGCAATACATAACGTTCAGGATTGTTCTTACGCTCCTGTCGCAAAACATATTTTACATAGCGGTTTGTAACTGTCCTTGGTTTTATGGTTTATGGTTTTATGGTTTTATGAAGCACTTCCGCGAAGCAGCGTTTTGTCCTTTTCGAAACCTACCCGTCTCTTGCTTCAATCACTGAACATAGGCTGCTATTGTTATTTGGCCTTGAGCGAAAATCAGCAACTTTTCGAAGGACACAATGAGCTTCATTACAAGTTTGGCGGTAGCCTTGTCGGTAAAATCGGCAGGCTGCCGCCAAACTTCAGAAAATTTCCGGTGCGCGTGAATGGGCAATTACCGGGTCATTATGGCCCTGCCGGACCCAGTAATTGACCATTTGTGGGCGCCGGAACGGAATGCTCTCCATTCCCCTTGAGCCCAATAGGGCTCAATAGGGTTCAATGGGAATGGGGAGGTCGGATGCACCGGCACCATTCACAAAGGTGCCTGTGCATTCGACATGCTGTGCTCGCGGGTGCCACTCTGCCCACCAGGTCAGACCTGGCGGGCAGAAAGGTACCCGCAAGCACAACTCGTAGTTTGCCGGTTCGGGAACTATGGTACCGGCAAGCTTACCAGTACCGTAGTTCCCGGACCGGCAAACTTGTAATGAGGCCCAATGTGTCACATCATCACAAAGAATGATAACATTTACTATATTGAAAGTGGACATACAAAATACAAACATTTAGTTTCCGTTTCTGTGATCTGTTGTTCTGAGCGGTTACTCAGTGTGACAAAAAGAGAATGGAAATTCCTGAAATTAGGTAAGCTCAACTATATATATTATTTGTACGATTAAAAATGGCATGTGTGCTGTGTGCATAATGACTAATTCTGTATCGTGCGATTTGTTCAAAAGAAATGACGCAGTACGTTATGTTATGTTGAATGATATTTCTTTTCTACCACGCACTATATAAAACTGCGTAACTCATGATTTGTTTATCTGTCTAGTAATGATTGTTATTTGTGTATAGTTGAAATAGGAGTGAATAGAGGTTTGATTATTTTGGACGTATTGCTTACTGGCCTTGTTATGGGTTGTTAGCTGGAGCATATTGTGACGATTATTCATTGAGGACCCGCAACCACAACCTGTATGCAGGCTAATGATATCTAAACCACTTTGTACAGTGGAATATCCTGGTGTGCTGTTACCGTTGCATCATTGTGCACCATAAAGGGGGCGTTGGGGGAGCTGCGGGGGACTATACCTTTTCCGTCGGCACTTGGTTCTTTTTTCGATCACTAATCTTACCAGTTCCGTTATAATACCATCTATCTGTGGTTCAACATATAATGTTACTATCTCTGTCCTTAAGTGGGTGCATCTGGTTCTCCATCCCATTGGGAGCTATACCTACTTCACAGCGCTAACCTTTCATGCACGTCGTGGGCTCAAATACTTCCCCATGTTGTCATGTGTGTGTTCATTCTGTGTGGTTTGTGTTTATGATTAGGTTTCATCCTGTTTCTGAATTATATGGTAACTTGTTATATTGGATTACAGAATAGCTACTAAAATACATTATTTCATTCTGTTATCTACACAGATATATTGTACTGTTCTGCGTACGCCATAGTTTCCAGCTACCGTTGGATGGATTCTTCAATCAACTTTGGCGGATAACCATAAACTGTGCTTTTTGTATAACCGTTGTGTGCGACGACCGGCAGGTACCAATCTGCCCTTTGGCGGTACCAGCAATAAGGAGCAACCGGTCAGCGTTCACTATCTAACAACATGCTGAAGCAAAAGCGTTGCACTTGAAAGTGCAAAGAATACATATCTTCTCACTGACGCCACACCATGTGCATCATTAGAAAGCTTTGCTGGTGTAACATAAGGGCACACAAGAATTGGAGTACAGGGATTGATCGATCGTTCATCGCAATCGGCATACCATGAGGAAGTTACAAAGAACATTCGAAGCATGTGATGTTCGCTAGCTATAACTTGTATGCCAAAATAATATCATTCATTTTGTGGACTTAAAATTCTCTTGTGAGCGTTCTTTGATAAATAAAAGCACTTGTTACATTGCAGACTATCAATGTTTTCTTACAATAATGTTTTGCTATCCTATTTGGGACAAGAAAGAAAAGTTACTCACTGTGAGAGGATGTGTGTGTTTATCTTCCTGATTCTGCGTTAAGTAACATTATGGCGTGGGTGATGACGGAACACGTTTGGTTACGCTGGTCACGAACGTCATGAAAATAGGTGGAGCATATCGTTTGGACTAGTGATGTCAGCTTCAAGAGCGTGTGATATGATTTAGTGCCGTGAGAGCACTTGAATTTAGGGCAGTGCATCAACGGATAAGATTAACACAAGATGGCCGCGCCCAACCCAGTGTTTTCGCATGTGCAAAAGTGAGGAAAATTAAGGTAAAATGCATGGGAAAAATGCTAAGATCGATTACAGTATGCTCAAAAATACATGCCCAAAAAATCGGTACAATAAAGGTTTTGAGCGAACTTCATGTTTAAAGTGTTCAAGGACCCCTGGCCCAAACAGTCTCGCGAGTGCCGCACTAAACAAAGGACCCCCAAGGATGGGCCAAGAACTTGCACAAATTGTTTGTCAATGTCTGTGTGTGGCCCAGGAAATCCTCCAATCTTTGCATCAGTCAATCCTTATCCTTGTCTACAAGAAGAGTGATAGGTTCATGCCAGAGAATTATAGGTTATTATCCCTAATCAACGTCACTGAAAATCTTTTGCGACGTTGGTGCTCATGGCCTTGCAGGCTTGGGTTGATGACAAACAACTGCTACAATTTACCCAGATGGGTTTTTGCCCAGGTAGTGCCATGTCTCACAACCTAAGGGTTGTGGATAGATTAACTAGGAGCTGCCAAGAGAGGGGCAGCCC
Organism: Ambystoma mexicanum; assembly: GCF_040938575.1. Lineage (NCBI taxonomy): Eukaryota > Metazoa > Chordata > Amphibia > Caudata > Ambystomatidae > Ambystoma > Ambystoma mexicanum. The sequence continues at coordinate 783,423,251 of NC_090921.1, read as the reverse complement.
TGTATATGGTGTTTGTCGACTTCTAGGCGGCATTTGACAACATCAATCAGGATAAACTATGGAACAAATTAGAGGCGTGGAATCGACCTAAATGGCTATTAAGTATCCTGAAGGGCCTACACTCTAACACAGATGGGAGGGTGAGGCTTCATGATGTTGGGAACACATCTGTATGGTTCGGTATCAATAGGGGAGTGAAGCAGGGATGTGTCTTGGCATCCCTATTGTTTAATCTATATCTGGCCCTCCTCCCTACTATCCTGTCTGCCACCGGAGGTTGCTGCCCCAGAATAGGGGGGAGTGACCATCCCAGGTATATAATACGATATTATAATATAATAGATGACCTACTGATGTTCAACCACACGTATCGAGGCGCGGTTGAGATGTTCTCTGCCCTGATTAAATTTGCAGCTGAACATGACTTGCTAATTAATATGGATAAAGCCCAAGTTATGGTGATATCTTCAGAGAAAGTAAATCGAACTGCCTTCTCTACTGTACTGGGCATTCGGAACTATGTTAATAGGTACACCTACCTGGTCCTTGAAATTAGTGATAGGAGTGATTACACTTACATCATAGAGTCAAAAAAGGGGAAGGCCGGGAGACTGATGAATATGATAGATAAATGTGCTTGTAAAACTGTAGGCTACTCGCTAGAGGGGGTAATGATGCCATACAAACCTAGCTTCTGTCCCACAGTGTTGTATGGCTAGAAACTTTGGCCATGAATAATTTGAGATGGCTAGATACATTGGAAGGGGCTTTTTGGAGACGGCAATTCAAGCTTCCGCCGGGTACCCCGGTGTAATACTTACGGCTGGAGCTTGGGTTAGTTTCCCTAAAGGGTTTATTAATCATAAAGCGAGGTGAATCATATCTGAAAGCGAAATCAAACCCAAAATGCCAACTCCTGTTGGTTGCAGGCAGGGACCAGAGAAACGCAGCTGGAAATTTGGTGGGGTAATTCACGATGCTAAATGAAGAGCTGTTTAAAACCGTAGGCTGGTGCCCAGACTTCAGCCACGGTACCAGATACAAAGTCTTGAAAACCATCTTTCCTAGAAGGGTGGAACGCTGGGACTGGATTAATAACTACTCTCATTTAACTACTCTCCGGTCCTACAGGTACACCTCTATGGTTACCCACCAATTCCTAAAGACCCAATCCTATTTGCGGCAGAGCTCGAGCTCAGCGCTCTGCAACATAGTTTTGAGGCTCAGAATTAACCGACTTCCACTGTTAGTTGTTAGGGGTGCGTACCTAAAGATACCGTGCTACAGCAAAGAGTGTGTCAGATATGCAAAGTTATAGGCCTGCTGGAAACACCTCGGCATGTTTTTACTGAATCAAAGGCCATGGGGGTGAGCTATATGCGAATATAGGGGAAGTATGTACATGACTACGAGTCAAAAAAGAATCCAGATTTTTGGAATTATCTTGTGAATTCGGAGTGTATTGGCTATGGCGACTAATTTTAAAAGCCCCAGGGCGCCGAGGGCGGTGATTTTGAAGACTGACTCCCTGATCGGTAACCGAAATGGACTCGCTGTAAAGTTGGGACTTGCTGCCGTGGGCCCCCTTAACGAATCGTAGCTTAATGAATTGTATCTTAAAGAATTGTTTTTAGTTTTTTAAAGTGTGTTTTTTAGCATATGCCTTAGTGGTATATATTTGTAAACACTTAATCTACCATGTAACCATTTAGAGACATTTAATTTGTTATGACAATGCTGTGGTACTTGTTACTTGTTATTGTATTCGAATGTATTTGTACGATGATTCAAACTGTATTTTTGTATCTTTGTATTTTGTAAAGGATCTTTTAGATTCAAAGACAAATAAACAATAATAAAGTGTGACTAGTTCACTTGTTACAGTGCGTTACCACCATAATATTCCAAAAATGCAGTCATTTTTAGATAATTTCCAATTTTTCATTTTCATTCTTTTTTGTTATTTTGAAATGTATTATATCTCTTTGTTGGCATCCATAGACAACAACACCTGCGTATGTAGAGTGACTGACCCAGGATCACAGATTGGTCAAGTTGGGAAGCCGGGCTGTGAGCCCAGGTTTTCTGTTTGAACAGTTGGCACATTTGTACATTTCATAGTACCCTCCGCACAGATCTAAAGGTACTAGAAAGCAATGTGATGGGAGCCTAAAGGCTAGGGGTTACTGGGCATCTCACATTAGACAAGGGCCAATTTGTGATGCCTAAATCACCCTCCTGGGTTATACGTGTGAGATAGCATCACCTCCCCTTAGTCATTGTCTGATAAATTATCTTGTATTTGTGCATGACATGAATATAAATTGCATTTCCACAAAAAACAAACTGACACCCACAATACATTTACTGCATGAGAGCATGGTTTCACGTTCTAACTATATCTGTTTTGGAATGCCAAGACAAGACAAACAGACTCTTGGAGTGATGATGCCTTTTGTACACGTGTGAGGATCCACTTAATAAAACTCAGGTGTGCCAGCAGGTGGGAATTTCACTATTGGTTGTAAATGACCCCCAGTGGCACTGCTGATGATGAAGGCATTCATTGATTGGTCTGTAGCAATGCGAAATAAATCACTGGGCAGAACAAACAGAGAATCAATTAAGACATGTTTTAGGAGGCGAAGAGAGTGCAAGACCTGCCATGGCATTCATTATTCATGGCTCTTAAATAGCCATCACTGGATTTTCTTTGGGGGGGGCGTCGGGGGTGAAAAGCCCCGGCCTCCACATAGTGCCACTAAGGAGGCTGACTGCTGGTGATGCCATTACGTGTAGGTAGAGGACAATATCTACAGTAACTGCCTCGTGGACTGTATGGTGGGTGGAGAATACCGAATTCTTTTTGGTTGTGGCACATAGCAAGGACCGTCTCCCTTTGGGTGTCTCTCTCTCTTTCCCTCTGCGCGGTTGGGAGCTGGTTGCAGCACTTGGTTGGAGCAGGAGCAGAGGGAGATTAGGGGTGCAGCGGTCTTCTTTCTTTTACCCACAGGGATGATTGCGTTAGGCAAGGTCCACCTCTGCAGGAGGCCCTTCTCCGTGGGATAGCCCATCCTTAGTCCCTAAAAAAGGTAAATAGGGAAGGAAGGGGTTAGGGGGTCCTCCCAACTAGGCCATCAGGCGAATTTGGGACAAGTAAAAGCCCAAAATGAAGTAAATACTCAATTCCTCTGAGTAGAGCAAGTACCAGTAGACCACCAGGGACTAGGAGGCCCACCCTACTAGACCACATGGCATTAGAAGGCCTTCCCCACTAGAGAACCAGGACTAGAACACTAGGGATTATGAAGCCTACCCCACTAGAACACCAGGTATTAGGAGGCCTTCCCTGCTAGACCACACAGGTTTAGAAGGCCTTCCACACTAGACATCCAGGCGCTAGAACAGCAAGGATTAGGAGGCCTATCCCACTAGACCACCAGGAGTAGACCACCAGGGATTAGAAGGCCTCGCCCACTAGACCACTAGGGATTAGGAGGCCTCCCCAACTAGTCCAGTGGGATTAGGAGGCCTGCCCCACTAGACAACCAGGGAATAGGAGGCCTAGCTCACTAGACCAGCAGGGATCATGAGGTCTCCCACTAGACCACCAGGGTTTAGGAGGCCTGTCCCACTATACCACCAGGGATTAGGAAGACACCCCCACCCCACTAGACCACCAGGGATTAGGAGACCTGTCCCACTAGACCTTCAGGGATTAGATACCTCCCCACTAGACCACCAGAGATTAGGAGGCCTCCACACTAGACCACCAGGGATTAGGAGGCCTGCCCCACTAGACCACAAGGGATTGGGATGCCTCCCCCATTAGATCACCAGGAATTAGGAAGCCTGCCCTACTAGACCACCAGGAATTAGATACCTCCCCCACAAGACCACCAGAGATTAGGAGGCCTCCCTACTAGACCACCAGGGATTAGGAGGCCTGATCCACTAGACCACAAGGGATTGGAGTGCCTCCCCCATTATATCACCAGGGATTAGGAGGCCTGTCCCACTAGACCACCAGGAATTAGGAGGCCTCCCCAGTAGACCACCAGGGATTATGAGGCCTGCCCCACTAGACCACCAGGTACATTTTGGGAGCAACTAAAAGATCACTAAATAATTGCTGCATTATACTGGGAGGACCAAGCTCCATCAAACCTCCAGGGAATTGGGGCCTACTTACGGAAAACCATCTGCTACAGTGGCCTCTGGGGGAATATACTGCTGGACCTTACCCCAAACCCTGAATTTGGGAAGGCACAATGTAACGACTCACCGGAGGGGGGTGTCTGTACTCCTGCTCTCTATATAGCTGAGGAGAGGCACAGAGGACCCCAGCCAAGATTCTCTATTATGGTATCGTGGTCGAGCAACCAAGGCTTCAGGAGGTGATGAGAGCTGGTTCTTAAGTACAGTGTAGTCCCCAAGCACCCACAAAAGAATGTCCACACACTATGTTAGTGAAAACACAGTTCTTTATATAAATATGTTTCACGTTATATACACAATCACAATAAGACACTTTGTGCTCCCACAATTCTAAAATGGTAAATTTATACAGTTCTAGGTAGTACCACTATTACTCTGATTCCATTAAAATGCATCAACTGTACTCAATTCAAATAGCATACAAATCAACACAGCAAAACTATATCAACCATAGACTTAGGAGGAAAACAAGTTGGCTAGACAATTGGCAGAATACTGCCCCTGTTACCTAGATGCAGTTCTGTAGGAGGATCCCCCCACTCGGGCAACCTGTAAATGAAAATGCACTACAAGCCCAGTACAGATATTGTCTATTAGAGTCTTATCTCCTTCTATACAAGTTCTACTGCCCCAAAGTACCTGGTTTCGTAGAGTTCTTCAGTGAGTCGTTGACTGGCCCTTCTTGAGCGCACTCCCTTTAAGGCAGGAGCCGCGGTCGTAGAGATTCAGTGAAAAAAGAGGCGAATGTTGTTGGGGAGGGAGAAGCTTCAATCTTTGCGGTGCTCGTTGATGAAAGCTTGTGAATGTCCTTTGAAGAAGAGGCGTGCAGTGCACCTCGACATGTGTTCGTTGTCGCAAAGGGTCAATGAAGAACTTTGGCCCAGCAAGGGCGTCAAGTCGTCGGCATCTGGCGTCAGCGAACGGGGCGTGACCACGGCTGGCTTCAGTAGCTTCATCGGCGTCTCTGAGGTCTTCGGGTGGTTGCAAACCCACCGGCGGATTCTCCTCGGTCATCGGCGGCCTGGACTTGCTCAGGCAGGATGGAAGCGGTCGACAGTGATTAGCAAGGGAGTCCTTGGATCAAAATGTTCTTAGGCAAAGGAAGCACGGCGGCTCCGGTCGGCGACGGAGGACCGCTGTCCGGTGCTTCTCTTCATTCTCCTCGCCAGTCCCTTTCTCCGGTCGGCATCCTTTCGTAGCTCTTTCTACCAGGGAGCTTTGGAAAAGATCCGCTGGTGCAGGATGGTCCATCGTAGCTCGGGAAGTGGTCTCCTAGCCAGGTCCTCTCTTGGATCAGTTCTTGAAGGCACAGCAGCTTTCAGATTGCAACGAAGGGAACAGCGGTTCACCTTCTTCTTCTGGCTCGGCTTCGAGAGTATGCATCAAGTATCAACTTCAGCTTCTGAATGATTTCTAGCAGTCATAGACACCCAGATATACTGTTGGTCACTCTGCTTGATCACACTCAGGCAACCAATATCTCAGAAGGGCATTCAGGCAGTCAGGCACACAATCGGCTCACAGTGCATTCAGACCATTCTTCTCCATCCAGACACTCACAACACAGAATGTGGATTCGGACAAGCACTCTGCCATTCAGCACTACACACTGCTTTCATACCAGTTTCAGGCAGGGGTTTCTCAGTCATTGTGTCAACCACCAGATACTAGACACCCATAACACGGAATGCGTATTCGTCACACATTCCATTCACTTCACAGGTCCCACCCCACGGGCGTACCTACAACATACAGTCATTGGGAAGGCTCCAGCCAGTCTGGCCTGGACTTCCCCACAACACCATATATGGAACGTCCACCCAACAGCCAGTCAGGGGGAAGGGACAGAGTCAGGGCTTCCCAGGACGTCGGGAAAAGTAAGCTGGGAAGGACCAGGGAGAGGGAGAGGAAATGGTAGGGCAGATAGGACTGGAGAGGGGAAGGGAGGAGGAATGGAAATAGAGGACAACGAAAAGAGGGCATTGGAGCACACAGAAAAGGGGAAAAGGAGGGACAAAGGGCGGAGAAATAAAAGGCGAGGTTGGAGAGAGCGGAAAAGGAAGAGGAAGAGAATGACAGGTGAAAAAGAGTATGAGGTTAGAAACGGAAAAATGGTTAAGCATGAGAATGACCAAGGAGGAAGAGCTGACGAAGAGGAGGCAGGCAGGGGAATCCATGGAGCGGACAGAGGAAGGCCAGAGGGAGCATGAAGGGCAAGAGTTGGAGGCAGGGCAATGACGAGGAGCAGAAGGAATGGGAATGGTGAGTAATTAATAATGAGGGGCAAAGGGGGTAGTTGCTTAAATGAGTGCTTTCCTATGAGACTGCTGCAGGAAAATGCACCCCTCCCTATAGACGGTACCAAAATGGGTACCTAGGGAACAGCGCAAGGTAAAGGCCAGAGTTGTGATGTTGGAAAATGAACTAGAACAGAGCAAAAGTGGGGGCGTCCGATGTGTGTGGGACCAGCTCGGGCGGGTTCATGGCTTGGCAGCGGTGACGGCACTGGTTGAAGCACCTGATGACATCAACGTCTCTAGTGCTGGTAGGCTGTTTAGCTACCTACCCCGGTAGGCGCGATGAGCTACTGGAACCAACCGGTCAAGCAACGCTATTATCCAGTTTCTGGCAGAACTCCTATTGTGCCACCTATCCCGGGCGTCCCGTTGAGCCATACAGAACCGAGATGGGTCGATAACCTCTTATTGTTTCATGTAATGGGCCCATTGAGCAGTCTGGCCCGACCAATAAAGAACATACTGAACATGAGGTACGCCAAGGGGCAAGAATGTTGAACCCATTAAGGAATAGGGATGCGCCCCAGATGGAACGGGCATGAGCTCCATAAATGTGATGAACCCAGAGGTGTCCTATTTAGGAGGCCACCATTTTAGTAACAGGTAGAAATAGGTGCACTCTTCGAAGGGGGAAGGCTTTTGTCTTGACATACTAATGTAGCCCCTGATATTTATTAAAAAAATAACAGGCTGGTTGTGGCCTATCTTGAAGCCAAGCCAAGTTTAGTGACTGTCTTTGCCTTTGAGTGTAATTGTTTCTGTGTCCAAATTTCTGTCGTACGCATGCTATTCGTCGCTGCAGTGGTGCATGAGGGAGCCGCGCTGTGAGACCACACACCCTAATTCTCACTACGACCGGCTTGGCATAGCAGCAAACCCCACCAGCTGGGATGAGGTGGGCGAATAGTGCACTCTTCACCTACTTTTGAAGTTCTCCGGCATAAGCTCTGCTGGGCCCACCGAGTTCGGCATCTTCACCTACTTCTGAAGTTCTCTGGCATGGGCTCTGCTGGGCCCACCAAGGTCGGCATCCTGGATAGTTTACTGCTGAGTCACCCTAAATCCCATGCCAATGTAAGGGGCCCATGATAACTCTTTTCAAGTGTGAGTGTTCAGCATATACCAGGCAAATCTTTCCCCGTTTGTTTGCATCTCTTTTAAATTATGTTAAAAAATAGTATTTTATCGTGACACTTTTCCCCTCTGCATAATGGTATCAGATTAGTGTGCCTTTTCCCTCGAGGTTCGCCTTATCTGTTCGTCCCTGCTAACCACTGCAGAGCAGAAGGACACTCGCCAACCTCACCAAAAGCCTTACAGTGATGCAGACAAACTATTCTGCAAAAGACCTGGTGCCTAGTCTTGCAGGCTCCCTTCTGGATTTAGGCAATACCTTCCCACACACTGTGGCGGAAACACGCCTTTTAAAATCTTTTCTGAAAAAACCCTCCCTGCCACTTTCAGTCCTCTTCCAGTATTATGGTCGGATCATTTCTTGTTACCGCTCATCACTGCCTATCAATCTGCCCCCATAAGCCCTCTAGCTGTCTTCCAACACAACGATTTTGGAGCAGAGTGGACCCCGTCATAATGGCAGATCGTTTGGTGGCCACTACTAACCACTCTGTGGTGTGGTACGGTCAAGAGCTGTGTACCACCTTACTCAACGCTCTAACATAAATAGCTGATTTTTCTGCAAAAAAGGGAAACACGGTTCAGACGGTCTAAACCATCCGTGCCTTGGTTCACCCCCAGATTGCGCACCTGCAAACAAGTTTGTCGTCGCCTTGAGCGTAGGTGGCGTGCAAATTATGACCAGGAAGCTCGAATAATCGATAAACAAGTCATGACAGACTATCATAGGATGATTGGTGAGGCAAAATCAAAGGCCTATGCTTTTTTTTTTTAAATATGTTTTATTAATTTTACAACATGAACAATCAACATAACCCCCTCCATCCCCCCTCCATTTCCCCCCCCCCCGGAATGTCCACTGTTCTATTTCGCTTCTGTTTGCAGAGTCAGTGACTTATCTGAACATATCACGAATTCTGGCCTATGCTTTTTTAAGTTGCTAAATAACTTTCCTCTCTCCTTCCAGTGAAAGACAACACATCCGGCTTACAGACGCAATGTGATGCTATTAATATTTTCTTTTCTGAGAAGATCTGCTCGATTCGCCAAGCTACTGCTGATGAGAATCAGATTTTAGCTGAGGCTGATCAGTTAACGGGGTTCCCTATCATACTGGTCGAACCGTTTCGGTCGGGACTATTTCAATTTGAACCGGTGGATGACACAATTGTGTCTAGGTTCATGAGCCAACTGAAATCAGCATTTCCGATGGACCCTGTTCCGTCATCCATTCTTCAGGCACTTCCTCTGAAAGCTATTTCTGCGTTCACCGCGGCTCTTCATTATTCATTTTCATCAGGGGTGATTCCCCATTGAATCACGCACCAGTTACTCGACTCAAAAACCCTCAACTTGATCCTTCCATTAACTACCAGCCTATATCCTTATTGCCGGTTTTAATTAAACTTATGGAGGTCATAATCACCCTGCTCTTGTCCTGTTTTTTGGAAACCAATAATTGTCTACACCCCTATACATCAGGTGTCAGGCCTTTGGTGGACACGGACTCTGTCATGATCTCACTTTTGGATGATCTAGCCATGCTACAGGACCGTGGAGGGGTCGTTGTGTTGATTCTCCTTGACCTCTCTGCGGCCTTTGATATAGTGGGTCATGGCATACTCCTGGGCCCTCTGGAGCAGGTGAGGATGTCTTGTGTCCCACTGGCATGATGTCTTTCTTTCCTTGCGAATGTACACAAACTGTCTCCATATATGCCTGTTGCTCTTCCTAATCTTCTCTTCCTTCTGGTGTGCTCCAAGGATCGGCGCTGTCGCCACTTCTGTTAAATCTTAACTTGCGGCCATTGGCGGACCTCATCTCGGATTTTGGAGTTCATTTTTACATATACGCTGACAACACACAATTTGTGTTCCTTCGTGACTCACCTACAATAGAGCCCCCTTGTAAACTGAGAGACTGTCAGCAACAGGGAGCTGGATGTCTAATCTAATTGGTTGAAGCTCACCAGGGAAATAACAGAGATTCTTGTGCTTGGTTCCCAGATCACAAAAACGACCTAGACCTCTGAGTTTTGGGTGTAATCTCTGGGTCAATGCCTCATCCCTAGCGCTTCTGTAAAAAGTCTGGGCATGAGGCTTCTCCCCACTGGATCCCGAGAACCTGAGATATCGTCAGTTTCCAACACTGGTTTTGCGAAATTAAAATTGTTGAGAAAGATACTTCCTTTTTTTTTACCTGCCGACTGTCGTGCAAAGGTTGTCACATCACCAATCATGGGATCGCTGGATCGCTGGATTACCAGCGGCTGCAAGTGCTTCTAAACTCTGTGGCCCGGTTGGCTTTAGACGCTCCAAGACTCACTCCCTCTGCGGGCCTGCGGCGGCAACTTCACTGGCTGCGAGTAGAGTTTAAGATCTTATGCATCTCTCACCGGGCTCTTCATAACACTGGGGCAGCCTAATTGAAGACTAAACTGGAGTGATATCAGCCCACCAGTTGTCTCCGCTCATCCTCCCAAGCGCTATTAAAAGTTCTGTGCTATCAGAGCGCTCGGTTAGGGGGCGCTCCTTTTCGGACTTTGCCCTTACCTTGCAGAACAAACTACCTGCTCCAGTGCATGAGATTGGAGACTATCTTCAGTTTTGTAAGGCGCTGAAGACAGACCTTTCTAACACTCCTCATGACATTGTAGCAAACCTGGATTGTCCACCCTTGTCAGTGCCTAGATGTCTTCAGGCCATAGTGTGCGCTTTAGGAGTATGGGACACCTGCTATTTATTGGCACACATCCTGATCTTGGTATGTGCTCAGACTGGGATTACTGTGACGAGGATGAGCGGCGGAGAATACTGCTTCCAGCTCTTGACCAGTATCCTCCATTACTGCAAGCGTTAAACATGTGCTTCACAGTACCTATGTCTCCCCTTCCCGCTCCGCTGTGTAGCCGAGCTTTGATCTCTGTGTGGCGCTGCATAGCTTACTGAACAGAGTGACGAGGAAGAGTAAGTCTTGCATAATACAAAAAACAATTAGTAATCCTGGCATTGCAAAGCTCTTTTTTTATAGTAGGTGTACACTCTGTGACCTTTTCTCTCATCTGAGCCATGGCCTTCCTGGAATGTTTATAATTGAAACTATAGATTGTTAAACTGGTTTAAAAAAACAATAATTGAACAGGTCTCATTATGTACAGAACAACCAATAATTAGACTCCTGTGTGACTAGTGTAATGCCCGATTGGGGACTAATTACTGAAGGAGGCAATATCCCCTCTCATGCAGCAGTGAATCTCTTAGAACCATCTCTTGCGGAAGCCTCTGTACCCCCCACCTTATCACTAATCCCTCCTCAGTCCAGTGCACTTACCTTCCATTCAGTACTCTTCACTCACCTACCTCCATGCCCTGCATGGCCTCACACACGTCCCCAGCCGCATCACCTCAAACACTACACCCCACCACGTCACCTACCATCATTTCCCTCTCAGCTCTACCATTTCCCACACTGCCGTAAACCAGTGGCATTCAAAAATGTTTATTTTGAACCCCCCCATCGAGTAGAAATATTGTTTCCGCCCCCACACACTACAACCGCTTACATTTTCTATTAAACGTTCATATTTTCTACTTTAAAAAGCCCATAATCTCTTTTTATAGAGCCTCGTGCCCCCTGCTCTCCTTCCCTTCTTAGCTTTGCTACCTCGAACACTACATTACCCTTACCACACCTTCAAACACAACTTCTACCACTTCACTACCCTACACTGTTACTCCCAGTGCCACTGCTTCACCCATTAGTTTGGCATTCTCGATTCATTCGCACTATTGTGCGACCCTGCTCCTCCTCTAACACTTTACTTCTCTCCACCTACCACTAGGTTCAATTTTCCAACTCCAAGAATGGCCCTACTAGGCCCACCACACGCAAAAGTGCCGCTGGCTAAAAAAAAAGGCCAGGAGTGTAATTTAATTCTCTGATATTCTACACTGCTCCTCCTCCTCCTCCTCTTCCTCCTGGTGCGCGTCCACCTCCTCCATTCACATCAACAAAATGGCTCTCACCTTATTGGACAAGCTGCACTGCAGCGAATATTAAAGCCATGAGCCCATCAAGCCATATCCAGCCTGCAATCTAAGAGGCTATGCAAATGGCAGTCACCGTGCTTTACACATTTATAGCGTAAAATGAGATACCAAATCACAACGTAAGACAACATATCATAACTTAAATGTAATTCTATTCATGGGACTCAAAAAATTGATGTGTGTGTAGACCATAGGAGACTCGTCCATTTGGGGGTAAAAAGGCTTTGATGCTCCAATTTACAATTATGTTGAGAAACTCATAGGCCCTCATTATGGGGATGCCGGTAAAACCAGCCGGTAGGCGGTTTGTCACCGGCAACCCTGCAACACCGTTTCTGCCACCTGATTTACCTGACTTATCCATTGGGATATTATGACAGATTGTGGAAATGGTAAATCCCCCTTCCCGACTCCACAGGAATTGGGTCACTGAAGCACTAGCACCGTTGCTAACAGTGCCGGTGCTTCAGTGAAAACACTGCCCGTTGGGGCCTGAACTCCTATTGCCGGACCTCCAAACTCGTAATGAGGCATAGTCGTGGCATATTGCAATTTAAGTTGCATTGGAGAGCGAGTGTTTGACTGACATTCGCTCACTTCCTGAATCAACATTCGTTGCTTTGTGCCTGTCAGTCAAGAGCCTAAATCTTTGCAAATTACAAGACCGACGGTTCCCCGACACTATGCACTGTGTTGCTCATGTTTAAGAGAAAGGCATATGCGTAGTACTGCCCCACTAACCGCATTACTACCAAATAATGATGTCAGCAGCAGGTGTTCCTGCCTAGCAGTCTAATACTGTGCAAATTGAATGCAAATGGTTGAAAGGCAGGATTGCCACAGAGGACCCCAGCATGGGCGGGCTGAGGCAGTGGGGTTGGTGCCGTTTGAGATTAGGCTTGTCTTGAATGTAGCCATGTCTGTCCATGTTTGGATTTCAAATCCCTGTGGGTTGAACGCCCTCGGTGACCATAGTCCAAGTCAGTGGAGAGAGTGAGTGCACTCGGTATGTGTGCAGCCAGGGCGAATTAAGTGGTGTGTATCTGCATTCTGTGGTCCAGTGGTTGTGTGAGATCAGTTAAAGGAATGGTGCGGTCAGAAATATTATTGTCCCTATGGTTCGGCCATGTTTTTAACCATACGTTGACCGATCGTACAAACATTTCCTATGCACCTTACCAGAGTTTTCCTCTTTTGTACACAAGCGAAATCAGGCCGCAGGGCGCGGCCATCTTGTGATAATTCTATCAGTTGATGCATCGCCCTGGGTGGACTGCCTTTGTGGCACTAAATCATATCCCCCGCCCCTGAGCCTGACATCCCTAGACGCGTACCGCCCGTTTCACAACGCCAAAGCACGTCTTGTGTCAACATTCTCTGCGCTTCAGCTAATGACGTGTTGCCATGGAAAAAGCAGGACGCCCTTTTTCCTCAATAAGTATAAACAGACCGTTTCACAACACACAACATCAGATTTTCTATTCCATTCCTCTCACTGTATTTCTTGGAGTATTCTGTGACTCATTTCTGTGCTCTGGTCAGCTACCTTCATTGCTTGTAGCCCGTGCGAACAGATACCAGTACCATCGCTATAAATAATTTTTGTTTGTTTACCACACAATGGCAACAATAATGCCCTACCAGTACGAGCCCGAGTATTCTGAGGCGGAATTACTGGAAAGAGAAAGATGCGAAACGATGGGGCTTCGGACGACAGTTGGGAGGACGATTCAACAGATCAAGAGCCTGAGCCTAGTCGCATGGACGGCGTCTCCACCTAGTGTACCTGCAATCAGTGCGTGCAAATCCCAACCGAGGGGGAGAACTGCTGCTGCCAAGAAAACTCTGGATGCTTGTCCTACATATCGTAAGGCGAGCCAAGGCCGCAATGTGTTACTGAGCTGCCAGACTTGAGGGCAGCCTGCCTCACATGGTCCGTGTTGAGTGCTTATGCACGAACTTCGCGCAACTGTTCGCCCTCGTAATCCAAGTAACGAGTAAGTATACTCTGGTTGTGATGTCAGTTAGGCCACTACTATTTCATGGTTGTCTCCTATATTGTCGTAACTTCAATATATCATTGTCATACCAATTTAGTCTTGCAATTCTCTAGTAATAGTTGTATAATAGTCATTCAATATTATGCAGTGTCTAGGTAGCATTTGTACTGGCAAAAATGCCATTGGATACAAGAATTGTCATTGACAACTAAGGTTTAATACACTTATCTTGGTCTTTTAAAAACAGTTTGTATCTTTCTCTTTCACAGGTGGTACAGGCTGGTGGCCTATCGTTCTTTTACATAGTGGCTTCATGGGAGGCTTGGACACTGCATTCGACGAATAATACCCGCCTGTGTCGTTGGTGCCATTAGAGAAACTTTCCCCAGTGAGAGCGGTCAGTACAGGGGATTTTCCCTCACTGTGCTGCAATCAGACCTTTAAATGTGTAGTAGATTTGTGCCATTAAAATAAGAAACAAAATAAAACAACATATTTTTTATCAATGGTTGTTTCAGTTTTTCAGTGAATCAAGTGTGTCTCCATTCAGCAGTGTTCCGTTGCCTTGTCTGCATGCCCCAGGCCCATCCATCCCCCCTCCGTTATCAAAGCCAGTTGGCTCCAGTGGATGTGTGCTGCCAAGGGGTGCTGTCAGGGGCGCGAACGGCCAGGGTGCCAAACACCATGTACACTTCAAAGGTATCTTACGCATAGGGGTCATTGTTCACATGCCTTCCTCAGTCCCCGTGTCTCCAGGCAGGCTCCCCTTGAAGCAGGCCACGCCCCTGCATTCCACATAAGTGTGTCTCCATTTAGCAGTGTTCCGGTGCCTTGTCTGCACGCCCCAGGCCCATCCATCCCCCCTCCGTTATCAAAGGAAGTTGGCTCCAGTGGATGTGCGCTGCCAAGGGGTGCTGTCAGGGGCGCGAACGGCCAAGGTGCCAAACAAAGGTATGTTACGCGCAGGGGTCATTGTTCACATGCCCTCCTCAGACCCCATGTCTCCAGGCAGGCAGAACCAGAGGGACAATAATATTTCTGACCGCACCATTCCTTTAAATGTGTGCAGCAAGGCCAATTGGACTTGGGCAGCTTCATTCTGGCTGCAGCTGAGTTTGTGAATGGGATTATTGGTGCAGCTAGGCACATTTCTCATGGGGTATAACTGCATTCTAAAGACTATTGAGGTGTTCATGGAGGTGTATAAGAATGTGTGCAGCTATGCTGAATTAATCGAGGGGTATAGCTGCATTCTATTGTTTGTTGGTGAAGAGGAGAGATTTAGCATATTGGTGTGTTTGATTGTCTGTGTGGACTTGGAGGGAGACCCAGTTCATGATGAACTTCCAGTAACTTTTGAAGTGTCAGTATCTCCCTGTAGGTGCGGGGCTATTAGGCTATGGTCATTCCTGTGTCTGGTTGGGTCTGCAATTGCTTATTGGAGTATGGCTGCATCCGGTTCAGTTTTTTTGGTCCTACAACTACTTCCAAGAAATTATGACTGGTTCTCGTGAGGCCGGTCCAGTATCAACGTTTATGGTCATCTCTGTGTCTTTCTGAGTCTGTTATTGCTTGTTGGCTCCTTTTTAGTGTGCAGTTGCATTCAGTTATGTACTAGCTAACGTACAAGTACATCCTATATATGATGACTAGTACTCAGTGAATCCTAAGGTTCAGCATCAGCCCAGGCCTTATTGTCTGTCCTGTTTCTGACTGACAGTTATTGCTCTTGGTCCAATGTGAGGTTTGATTATTGATAGTTGAGAATGGTAAATATTAGTCAGTGGGCTCTACCTATATTGGTTTAGTTGAAGAATATCGAATTAGTAACTAATATGCACGTTTTTGTTCAACTAGAAGGGGCCTTTACTGCATGGCTTCATAGAGACTGGTATGCAGTAGCCAGTCAGTCAGAAATTAGATCAGAAGTGTGGGCTCTATAGAAGCCTTTGCACATGGCTTACTAACTTGTTATTTGTATCTACCAAATAAACCAATGGGCCTCATTATGGGTCTGGCGGTAACCCTGCCGGTGATACTGGTGGGTTGCCGCATACCCAAAATAAATTACCGGAGCCTGACTTCCTGGTAACACCAGAGAATTACAACCCCGGTGGCCGGGAAGTAAGGCACCAGTAATTCTGTTAATCCCCATTCCCATAGAGTACCTATGGGAATGGGGGACCATGGAAGAACCAGCGCAGTTATTAATGGTGCTGGTGCTTCCGTGACAGTCTACCTACCGTGGCCGCTGTGCCCGACAGGGTCCAACCTGCCGGGCACAGCAACTCCAGCAGGCAGACCCGTTGTGTGCCGGTCCGGTACCAGACCGGCACACTTGTAATGAGGCCCAATGTGATTAATCTTATAATTCAAAGTATTATTTATTTATTATTATAGTTGAACTCGCTCTTGTTTTGATGGTTTTAGGTGCACTGGTGGTGAATAGATCGGGGCTATGACAAGGGGATATAACTGGGGGTTATATCCGTGATGGTCGGTTTGTTGTGACAATTTTACATATATCTAAGTCCTGGCAATTAAATTGTAGGCTGGATGTGGGTAGCACAGCCAACCGCGGTAGCACGTGAGAGCAACTGGGCGCTATGACGAACATGTAGGGGCCAGCCATTGCACAGCATTCAGTTTAATTCATCATTTGTTCTATTTTTCGTGTGCCAGTTGTTCTTACCTGCCCGTATTGAAGGGATTAACCAAGCCTATTCAGTGTCAGTGTCAGTGGAGTCAGTGTTCACTGGGGTGTGGTGGAGAGGAAGGGGGGGAGATGGGTGATTTTCTGTCTGTTAGTGAGGAACGATGTGATCCAGGTGAGTGTTAAATCTTGTATTCCTAGAGAGTGCAGTCTGTCAAGGAGGATCATGTGGTTAACAGTGTCAAACGCTGCCGAAAGGTCAAGTAGAGCAAGTGCTGGGCATCCTTCTGAGTCTGCAGTAACTTTGAGGTAATTCCACGGAGATCAGTGTGGTTTCTGTTCCATGGCATGGACAGAAACCTGATTGCGTGGGGTCTAGGAGATTGTTGGATTCCAAAAAACAGTTGAGCTGTGAGTATGCAGTGCGGTCGATGAGCTTTGCCAAGAATCGGGTGTTGGAATTGGGCCCGTAGTTGATAGGTAAGTGAGGGTTGAGGGATGCTTTTTTAAGGAGAGCTTTGACATTTGTAGTTTTGAAGGGTTCTGGAAAGTCGTTGGAGGTGAGGGAGTCATTGAGGATGGACCTCGCCAGTTCTCCTGCAGAAGTGGAGGTGAAGATTTCTTTGAGTAGAGAGGTGGGACATGGGTCAAGAGGGGAGCCGGAGGGTCGGTTGTCGAATAGTAGTTTAACAAACTCCTCGCTCCAGATAGGGTTGAAAGAGCACAACAAAGGGTTCTCAGAGGGCAGGAGGGTTGATTCTTGTAGAGCGGGTGTTTGATGGGTGGACAGGTTGGGGAGTTTGCTTTGAGTGTGGCTGTTAGGGGCATTGTTAGGTTTGTAAAAGATCCGGGGCAAGAGCCCATGGCAAGTTCAGACGTCACATAACTAGATCATATGAACATAGATGCTGCGTTGTGCTTTCGAGTGTTAATATTGCATACTATACTGCTCATACTCATTGGAAGTACTTTGCTTGGGGTCCCCTTTAAGCCACCCAAAGTGGAATCTGCCCATGGCCTGTGGCCACTTTTCCTGGCCACTTTTCTTGCACATACGAAGGCCTCCTGAAGCCACCGAAGTGACCATTTTACCCAGGAGATTGTGTTGAACAAGGCCTCTTGGCCTTCCCACATGTCATCTGATGGGACAATTGCCATGCGCAGTGGCTTTTAAGGCAGGGCCTCATTACAAGTTTGGCGGTAGCCCTGCTGGTAAAACCGGCAGGCTGCCGCCAAACTTGCAAATTTTTCCAGCACCCACGAATGGGCAATTACTGGAGTCATTACGGCCCTGATGGACCCGGTAATTGCCCATTCACTGGCCCCTCAAATGAAATGCTCCCCATTCCCATTTGAGCCCCATGGGGCTCAATGGGAATTCGGAATTCGGAGGCACCCGCGAGCAGAACTCGTAGTTTGCTGGTCCGGTAACAACAGTACCAGCAAGCTTACCGGTACCACAGTCACCGGACTGGCAAACTTATAACGAGGCCCAGTCTTCAGCAATGCTCTTGCCCCAAGTCACCTGGAATGATCAGTGGCCACTGTTCCTTTGACCCTGTCCCGGGCACCTCCAAGCCAACTGGGATTCGACACAGACCTGTTGCATTTTGTTTTTAGTTTCAAACGGTGGTTTTAATAACGACATCCCATGCCAGTGTCTTGCCTCCCCATGCGTTACCCGCCCAGATCTACACTGTCTCCTACACACCCAGTCCCTGGTTCTCTCTCATTTGCCCCTGTTTCATTCCGCCTGTTGTCCGGCAGGACTCTCGCTCACTGCTACTACTGCAAAGTTGCTGTGTTTGTTTTCTCTGGGCCTTTTGTTGATTTTACTGAGAACCGCGGAGTTATTTTCTCATGGTTTAGGTGGTGCTAGTTTTTGGTGTTATTGTCTGGACATGCAGGTGTTGGCAGTGAACTATTATTCTATTGGCCCATGTACTGATTTCTCCGACGTACATTTTCCAGGTATACCTTTTGCCTTTCTTTTAAATATATGTGTTGGGCCAGCAAGAGGCAATTGCACTGTCTAACAATGACAAACAATAACCCAGCCCGCTGCTGGTTGAGATGGAGTCACCTGAGAAAGGTTAACCAGAAAAAAGAATACTAGCCTAATAGGGAAACATAAACGTCTGCTTTCTTTCTTCCATACTCGATTTTCTACATTCTCGCCCTTTTTTCCTTAGAAAGGCAGCATGTTTTCTTTTCCATTCTATCCTTCCTGATCTTCTCCATACTTCTTTCCTTCCCTCCCCCTCTCTGCTCATTCATTATGTCCAGTCCTATTATCTCTCTTCTTTCTTCCTTTCCCGCCCCTCCTTTTATTTTCCTTTCTCTCTCTTTCTTTCTCTTTCTCTTTTTCCCTCCCCTACTTTTCCTTTTCCTTCCCTCCCTTTCCATTCCTCTTATCCATGTTCTCTCCTTGCTGCCTTCCCCCACCTTTTCCCTAGTTCCCTCCTTCACCCTTTCCTCTGATTCATTATTTCCCGTTCCTCTCACCTCGTTCCCCCATTCCCACCCTCCACCGTTATTTGTCCCCCCTTTCCTCTTCCCAGGTTTTCTCCTCCCTTCTCCCTCATGTTTCTTACCTGCGCTTTCTCTTTCTTCAATCTTTCTTCCGTTTCTTCATCTCTCCTGTGGTTTTTCTGAAATTTTGCCATGATCTCTCGACCGCCTCAGAGCACTCAGATGGGGGACCCGAGAGCGGAACGGCGCTGATCGCAGGCACCGTAGTTGGCAGATATGACTCTGACTCTGAAGACAAGGTACCTCAGCATGTCTCCTCAAGTGAGGCATATGTATCGTTTACATGCCCAGTGTCAGAGCCTTTCAGCCCTTGCAGTTGAACACTGTCTGCAAACCTTGGGGCCCCCAATGAGAACCTAGCAAAGAAAGTGGAAAAGCTTTTCTGACTGGTCGCGTAGGTACCACCTGCCTTTCTTTGTTCTACTATGCAGAGACCACTAAAACTGTCTTTCGTTAGTCTGCAGCCACATGCCCCTGCCCCCATTACTTTATCTAGGATGTTGCCTTAGGATGAAGCGCTAAGGTCAGACTGATGGTATGTGCATTGTCTCTAAGGAACCATTGTGTTATAATGTATGTCTCCCTCTTATCCCTGAGTGTGGTGATGTCAGTGTAGAGTGCACGCTATTCTGTGATGTCACTACGGAGTGTCAGTGTTGTGATCTGAATGTATGTTCCAAGGGGGACAGTTGGAGAAGGAGAGTTTTCTATGAAGGATGTGCCGGTGTTTGCTGTTACTATCTTGAACAATAAACCCACTATAACTTACCTGCTGGTCCAGGGTGTCAGTTTGTGGGACCACGATACTTCACTGGCGACGAGGATGGGATCCTGTCGTGGAGGGGGCAGCAGCTGAGCAGTACACCGCCCTCCAAGTGCCCACCTCCTGGATGTTAGCCAGCGCTTGCAACTCTGGATATCCGGACCAGAGTTGTTGTTCAGCAGGCCAGGTGGTGCTGAAGGAGAGGAAGGCGGCTCCTAGGTCAGTTGGAGCCGGGGCCCGGACAGTGAGGAGTCCCGGGTGCCGTGTTGGTGTTGAGGGCCAGAAGGCTGTTACTCGGCAGTCTGCAGCGGGGGCCTGGAGAGTGCAGTGCCCTTGGGTCCAGTACCAAGTGTTGGAGCACCTACGGAGGCCTAGGCAGTGCTAGTGCCAAGTATCAGGGGAGGCACAGTCCCGTCTCCAGTGGCAGTTTTCCGCCGGGCTGCAGCAGGGACCTGGATAGTGACTAGTGTCCTGGGGTCCAGTGCCAGAAGACCAGAGGTGTAGTGGAGGCTGTTGGTCTGATGTTCTGGCAAGTAATGATTCTCCCAGTTGACATTCGGTTACATGCAGCTGGGGCAAGGAGAGACATGGCCCCCGGGTCCGGTGCTGGTGTGTGTCGGCCGAGGGAACAGAGTTCGCCAACCTGCGTCGCTGGAGGCTGGGCGTCTGGCCAGTGAGAAGGCACATGGTGCAGAGCGATGTGTGTACGCGGGTGGTTGGAGCAGTGATGGGGAGCCTGATGCGTACGTCGAGGGCGGATGTCGACGAAGAGGTGCCCCAGTGCCGTGTACTTGGTGGGGGTCGCTGCATTGGAGCAGCGGCATGATGTGCCTCCTGCGGTGCGGTTAGGAAAATGATGACGTCTGGTGGTCATCATCCCGCATTCCAATGTCAACGGCTGGAATGCGGAAGAGAACTGGAGTACGCAGCATTGTTGGCATGCAGATTATGGACTGATGTAACTTTCATGTTGCCGGGAGTAAAAGACACTGGCCCAGCGTCTGTGCCAAGAAGGCATGATTTGGCAGACGGGGCGCTGGTGGCCCTAAAGGTGTGGACTCCAGTAATGGTGCCGTATGGTATCATGGACGTAACAGTGAGTATCGGTCTGGACTTTCAACAGGTGCACGCGGTAAGGATGCCGTTGAGTACAATTGTGTATGGGTGCTGTGATGGAACGAAGGTCTTTCCATGGTCGTTGCCCATGGAAAAGTGTTTTTCGGGAGCCCTGGAGTGGTCCGTTTGTGTTTGTGGGCAGTTCCATGAGAGGGGGACAGCCCGTTTTATTGCGCGACATTAGTGAAGAATTTGTGTGAGGCCGGGCTAAGTGGTGTCGTGTGTGTGTGTTGTGGCCTCTATGTGTAGCATCAGTATTTGTGTCTCGGGCCGGTATTGGTGTGTATGCTCATGCCGTGGCCTTGAATTGAAATGTAAAATGAAAAGTAAAAAACTTGTTTTTCTTTCAGGAGGAGTTTGGACTGGGGTGTTGTAGGAGACATCCCATAATTTAATGGAATTGTAAATTATTTGTTCCGTGGAGTTTAGGGTGGTTGCAATTCCGGGACTTGTGGAGGAAGATGTTTAACTGGTCAACATGGAACCTGTGTTCGGGTTCTGCTAATTGCAGCTTTCTGTGACAATTTTCAAACGTCGTCAGTGAGAGCATGCAGCAGTGTTTGGAGGACTTTACTGATATTTTGCTGTGTTGTTCTCACGTTCTTATCATCCATAGGTATAGACACCTTGCAATGATTGTTCATTTGGCATAGTACATCTATGTTACTTTGACTTTTAAAGTCTATGAGCCTCATTACGAGGTAGGAGGTAAGTAACGGTCCTTACCGGCATGGAGCAATTAACCTGTCTGTGTAGTAACCAGCCCCCTAATTGCGTGCCATTACGAGTCCGCGGGCACAAGCTTTGCGCCATGCTGGTAAGGACATTACCGCCATGCCGGTAAAGACCCCAAAATGTCCCTTAGCGGCATCAGGTAAAGCGCTGATAGCACTAGCGCCATCCATGGTTCTGGCATTAGCGTTCACTGCTAAAAGCGGTGACCGTTAATAGCGGTGACCGTAAATAAGCGGAACCGGAAGTAGAGTCATCGCACAGGAACGGGAAAGAGCACGGCGGCCATCTTTAAAAACACAATCCATTGCCACCCTCAGCCCCCAGGACCTGCATCAACACTACAGCTGGCCAAACTTAATCCAACGCCACTTGAGAATGCCCAAGGCCCTAAAGCAAGGTGCAGCGCACCAGCGCAAGGAACGTTTCTCAAATGAGGAACTAACCATGCTTGCAGACACACTAGCTGCAAATGCAGAGGTTGTGTTTGCGCAAGAGATGCAGCGTTCTGCCTGATTTAAAAAAAAAGGATATCTGGGAGGAGGTGGCACGGAAAGTCAGTGCGGTGGGCTCCACCCCCCGCACTGTAAAGGACGTCCGCAAGTGCTGGGATGACCTGCGTCTCTGTGTCTGGAGCATACTTGCAGACAATAGGAGCCAGGCCATGGGTACAGGAGGTGGAGGAGGATCCACAATTAAGATGCAAGACTGGGAGGAGACATGTGCCAGCACTATTGGCATAGAGTCAATCGAGGGAGTGGGGAAAATGGAGCGCGGTGTGGCGTCATCTTCAGATGGAGGTGAGTGTCCACACAAAATACTGCAATGCAAAGCATGAAGTTCTCCCCCAAATGTGACCTTGAAATTAGCCAATGCATTGGGCATCACACACACATGTACACAACACTGCCCATATGCTGTGCACATCCCCATCACAACCCCATGCATGCAGCACCTCATACATGTGCCACCCAGACGTATGCCTGTATGACCCACCCATATGGCAAGCAACCTGTATGTCAGAACTTGAAGTCCAAATGCTCAGAACTGCAGCAGTAACAACATATGCCTGATGCACGTTAACCCATCACCGATGCTGTCCCTCTCTTGGTCCCCGCAGGCTCACAATCTGACAGTGAAGACCAGTACTCCGCGGGGCAGGCCCCAACACCGAAGAAGAAGGCCAGGGGCATGGAAGGAGGCACCAGGCCTAGCACATCAGGGACACTGGGAAACCTGGACTCCCGCAGAGGGCCAAAGCCACACATGTAGCTATGTCACCAAGGCGTGAAAGGGCAGCCGACAGTGTTGTAGCACCGACACCAGCCACTCCCACCACACAGGAGCCAGTGGCAGAAGGCTCACTGTCCGCTGCCAACAG
Organism: Ambystoma mexicanum; assembly: GCF_040938575.1. Classification (NCBI taxonomy): domain Eukaryota; kingdom Metazoa; phylum Chordata; class Amphibia; order Caudata; family Ambystomatidae; genus Ambystoma; species Ambystoma mexicanum. The sequence continues at coordinate 783,400,376 of NC_090921.1, read as the reverse complement.
CTCGGTTGGAGAAGCAGCTGCCACGGCACCCCTGTCGGATGTAGAGGAACCATGCCAAACACCCGTAGGACACCGCACACCCAGCCCACAGCTGTCAGCCCACCATAGCCCACGTCCCACATCCAATGCCAGCAGCCATGAGCTGTCTGGTGGTGAGTCAATAGCAGGGAGATGGAGTCCCAGGGAGTGCTCACCTGATGGCGGACACATGCCGCAAGCTGCGCCAAGAACAACCAAACGCAGGGCCAGAGACCAGGGAATCAGCATCATCCAACAGCACCAGGAAGAGCTCACTGCGCTGGTTGGCCAGCACGTGAGCGAGGGTGCCCTGGTGAGGGAGGAGTGTCCTGAATATGCTAAGGGCATAAAACTAGCTATAGAAGCCAGCACAACACGCATTTGCTATGAGTTGGCAGCTGTAATGCAGGTCCTCAGCCGCATCGCCGATGCAATGGAGAGCCAGCGTCCCGCACAGGGTCTGGAGCAACCAAACACCTCCTCCTCTGCCAGCTCCAGGCAGCCAGCCCCCTGCGCAGGTCCGCGCGGTCCATGCGGCGCCCAGACCCGCAACCACCCAATGCTGGTAGAGGAGGTGGGAAGTAGGGGCAGCCTGATATTGGTGACTCTTGCACACTAATGTTGCATTGAAGTGCACGCCATGTTTGGGGCAGTTGTGGGGAGGAGGGGGGAAAGGGTGTTTGGGGCAGTTGTGGGGGGAGGGGGATAGGGTGTTTGGGTTGGAGGGTTCATGCACTTCAAAATCACTTAATGGTTAATACACCCGTTGTGTCAAGAACAATCACATGAGTGGACATTGTTTATTGTGTATGTGTGCTTTATTGGTGAACAGTGCACAGTGTTCATGTCCCCACAACACCCAGTGCCCTGAGTCCCACATCCATTGCACCCTCTTCATCAATGTGTATTAGAAATATTGGTCTATCAGATGCTGGCGCACAGCACGTCCCTCCTGTGCATCACCACATGCCTGACATGCAGCCCCATCTTCTCCCTCATCCTCTTCCTCACCAGGCGGTTGCAGTTCAACGTCAGAGGCAGAGGCACGTTCCGTCTGATTCACATATTGTGCAGCATGACACATGCCATGATGATCTTGGCCACCTTCTCATGCCCGTACAGGAGTTCCCCACCCGACCTGCTGAGGCAGCAAAACTGTGCCTTCAAAAGGCCAGATGTCTGCTCGATCACCACACGGGTACGGGTATGTGCACGATTGTAGTCCTCTTTGTGCCTGTTCTGTGGGTTCCGGACAGGGGCAAGGAGCCACCTCTTCAAGAGATAGCCAGCATCACCTGCATGGGTGCAACAATGGTTATGTGCAAGTGATTTCATCAAATGGAACCTGTACCTGTCACACACAAGCCTGCATTGATTTCTTGATCACATCCACATGTCCCTGCATGAATGGAGGTAATCAAAGTAACTGCAATGTGTGAAGGTGTCCTATTCCTTGCGATGTTCATGGACTGTGCATGCCTACGGCAGTTGTTGCCATGATCTAGGTGATGTGTAGTCATTCGTATCCTTTGATCCTATCACCGTTGGAACCAGACTCTTAATGATGTGCCATTCCATGCTTGATGTCCCCATACTGGCATGCTGCAATTCTGTGGTGGTGTACGAGTGAAAATCTGTACATTAGCTTCATGTGATTCCTTTGTACGCACTTGTGGACGCATTTCCGTTGTGATGCTGTTCAGCAGTCATTTGCATTGGCCATATTGACAGCATGTCGCTGCATTGTGTTGTAGAGGGTACGGTCTGATGATGTGCAGTGTACATGTGGATGGATATGGCATGGTTGCAGTACTGGCTTGTTGTCGTTGTTGTGCAGCTTACGTCTTGCATATTGTTTTCATGTGTCAGGTTCAGTGTGGCCTGCTTTGGAGGACAGTGTATTTCAGTATGGGCATTGTTCAGTCTCTCAACTAATCTCGCCCGTGTGAAGTATGCATCTCTCCCCCCCATCCCACCCAGGTGAAGTATGCATCTCTCCCCCCAATCTCACCCTGGTGAAGTATGCATCTTTCCCCCCCAATCTCACCCAGGTGAAGTATGGATCTCTCCACCCCAATCTCACCCAGGTGAAGTATGCATCTCCCCCCCAATCTCACCCAGGTGAAGTATGCATCTCCCCCCCCCAATTTACTCCCCACATCACACTGCCATGTGCTTGCCATGCAACCCACTGAGTAGCCAGGAACGTTGTCCGGCATGTCGCTCCATGTAGCGTGGTATCGTTGAGTTCCATAGAACCATAGAAACATTGGTTGATCCGGGATATCGGGCACAACAATGTGTGATGATCTTGTTTGAGTCATATACCATTTGCACGTTGATGGAGTGGTATTGCTTACGGTTTCGGTACACTACCTCCATGGCATGTGGGACCACCAATTCCACATGGGTGCAGTCGAGGGCACCAATGCAACTTGGGATGCCTGCCAGTGAATGGAAGCCAACTTTGGTGTTGGAGATCTCCTGGGCAGTCTGTGGTCGCTTGTGTGCTTCAGGAGGGTATCGAGCTCTTGGTTCAGCATGCGTGAGAATAATGGTTGTAATATGCCATGAATCTGCCGTACCGTGTGCTGGTAGGTGCCTGTGGCCAGGAAGAGGAGCACAGACACCACCTTCAGTAGAGGGGGGATGGCGATACGGATGTCTATGAGGCTGGCAATGTTGTTATGTATCATGTCCACAATGGTGGTGATGGTGTCCCAGTCCAGATGGTACAGGGTGTGGATCTGCTCAGGGGTTAGGTTGAATGGACTGGCTATGATCTTCGCAGAAGCTTGAAATTTAACATCCAATTTCTGTATTTCTGCTTACGTTTTTTCGTCATGATATACAACATCTCTTTTGAGACTTCAGTTTTGAAACGTTTCAGATCTTCCTTCAAGGCATTTTTTGCCTCAGCTATTTTTTTGCTAAATGGATGAGAATGCGTCATATGATCAGAGCTAACACCACTCTTTTTTGCTTTGTAGAGAACTAAAAGTGTGTCATAATCTGCAGTACTTCCGTTCTCTATATTGTAAGTCGTAAAATGTTCAGTTAGGTTTGCAATATCTGCCGGTTTCATTCTGAGCCGATTTAGGCTTTGATTTATTTCCAATTTTTGCTTATAGTTTCCATTAAGTTCAGTCTTTGGTGAGAATCCATTCCAAAGCACAACCACTGCATCATGATCAATGTTTCTCATTTTTTTTATCCTCAATTTTATGATCTTTCTTTTAAAACAACTTGTTGTCCAAATATAATCTAAAGTTGTATGTGTGTCATTACAATGCCAGGTGTGACCAGCCGGAATGTCACCGGCAGTTTGTCCATTAAGCATTTCACAATTCCTTGCGTTCATAGTGTTGAGCCAACATTACCCTCGGCTACAATCCCCTTCTGAATAACAATTCTTTATTAGACCATCACCATCAACCCATGAATAGTTCAGATCGCCACAGATTATCACCGCACAGTTCCCATACCCAAGCACAAAATCGTCCACCAATCTTGAGATTGAGGAAAGGAACTGTTTGGTGGAAATCTTTGCTGGGTTCCAGTATACATTTATTAAGAGTATGTTGCTGATCAAACCTACGTCGCCTTCAGATATTTGGATAATTATTCCCTGAACAAACAGATTAGGGTGGAAGAATTTTAACAATGTCCACCCGGGAATGTCTTTCATTAATATCAGAAGTCCAGAGAAAGGACGACCACATTGTTTCTTCGAAGCTGGATTTAAATTAACTGTGTAGCCTTCACATACTGGCGAGACTCGCATCCATGTCTCCTGTAAACAAACAACAGAGTAATCGCCAGTTTTCAATTCATCATCCTGCAATAAATGGACAAAACCACGTGTGTTCCATGAAATTAACAAATGATGGCCCACTTGTCTTGATTTGCTATCCTAGTACGAGTCCACCTCGAATCATCTTTGGTTATTGAATTGTTCCATTCTTTTATCCTTACTCGGGTCTCTGCTGGAACGTTGAGCAATTCGATTTAGCTCAAACTGAGCCTGAAGAACGCCTCTCCTTGATTCAATCTTGGTTAGCTCATCCTCTTTATCCAAGTCAGACGCCTGCATTTTTATTGGGGACGAAGCTTCACAGTCACTAGCATCTCCAATTTCATAGCCCAGTGTAAGTAATTCCATATTGGCTGCTTTTAGAATATTGGCCACCAAGTAGGAATGAACATGAAACAATACTCGATCAGAGTGTCTCTCTGACAGGTATTCCACAATCTTAATATCTTCTGATTTTATTGTTCTTAGTGAAGGAACACAATTTAGAAGACTCATTATATTTTGCCTATTTAGATTAATTTCCACTTTGTCTTGCAGGATATATTCAAGTTTTAATTTTCTTGTGCTATTATTTATCCTACCAGTACTGGCATAATCATTCTGGCGCCTTCCATCATCTCTCTGTTTATTCTTTTCCTGGGCATCCGTGAATTTTGGGTTTAGTCTCTTATTTAACAAAATCGGTGATGGTATCTTAGTGTGTTTATTTTGCCCTAATTTTAGTGATGCTCTTCCTTCAACACTTGTTCTTTTTGCTACGAGATTCCTTTTAGGAACTTCAAATCTTCTTTGCAATGGCTAGTAGCTACCAATCTTTGTAGAGCAGAATTTATGGCTTACATTACCCGCAACCTTCGCCAAAATGCCACTCGTTACATCAGAGAACTCTTCCACTGTTTCATCTCCACTAGCATAAATTGATAGATTGGCCAGATCTTCTGAATTGAAGGAGTCTATTTCTTCAACTGAAACGTCATCCATTCTTGGCCTTTTGTTAGGATTGCAGATTGACTGCTGCTTTTTTAATTCTAATGGCTCTTTAAACTCAATTATTGGGCCAATATTTGTTTTAGGCTTCTGGTAGCCCCGTTCAAACATAGAAATTGGAGGAGGCGTTGTTAAGTTACGAATGAACTTTTTTGAGTGGCTCGACTGATTGTTCTTTCCAACCAGTAGTTTCTTCCTTGGGCCTTTAGTTTGCTCAGTTTGTTTTGATTTCACAGTACCTCCAGCTATCAGAGCGTTTTTGTTGAAAATCCCAAACATCATATTTGTCGATACACCTGGATTCTCTAATGTTGCACCCAATCCACATTGTGAGACTGCAGTAGTCAGTTTCAGGCCTGTGGGCTTTGATACTTGAATTTTCACCATTTTTGAAGATATATCCTGACTTTGGCTTGCATCAGCATCATTGTGTGTTTTTTTTGCTTCAACTAACACAACAGGAGCTGGGTCATCGACGCTAACTACGTGGCAAGGTTTACTTGGACTGATATCGCAGTGACCTGTGGTAAGTTCTCTTTTACTCCCAATTGCGGTTTCAGCTTAGTTAACGCAGTCACCTGTTGGACTAAGTTTGTTACACAGTCTTTTTTTTCCAAACCAGGAGTTACCGACTGTTGTGTTTTTTTACTGACACAATCATATAAGTTATGTTGAGTCCTCACCCCAGTAGTGATATGCCTCATCCATTTTACGTTTTCCATTACTGCCTCCATCAAATCCTTATTTTGTAGTCTTTCATTGCTTGCAATCTCACTTTATCGATATTCCCATTTAGAAGTATTTTCTGCTTCTAAATCTAATCTTTTGGACAACTGAGTCGATATTAATTTAAGGGCACTTATTCTGCGTTTAATTAGTGCCAATATCGAAATCTGATCTTTTGAGGCCTCATGTAGTGATTCATATAATTTGATGAATGGAGGCAACGCCAATGAAGTTGCTGCCATAACATTATTATGTATTTGAATGCCAGCTGCAACAGATAAGTGTTGTTTATTCCCATATTCTAGACTACTTGTGTTTTGTTGTGGCAAAAAGGAATCCACTTTTTCGTTAGTTACAGGTGGAGCCAAACCTTGCTCTGCCACTTCCTCATTACGCATTTTGGGTGAACGTAGATGAAAGGAATATGCTTTTTTTCCAGTCCTTTGCCTATCCGGGGTCAACATTTTTTCCTTTCCACATTTTGCCGGTGAGCATATTTTCGATATTTCTTCTGATACACAAAGGTTTACATTACCAGATCTCCCGCCTTTCACACTGCAAGCAGGTATCGGTAAAAAAGAATGTTCAAAATCACCTTTCCTTGCAGAAAGCCCACCGGAGCGGTCTAATTTCTTTTTAACAATTAGGAAGTCCGCCTTTAATCGCTCTGATAGTCTTGCTTCTCTGGCTGCTATTTGCGAAAAGGAAGGGGTATGAGAGCTTGCCCCTTTCATATTAGGCCCTGAAGAGTTCAAATTGGAATTCTCAGGATGCATTGTGTTTTCACTCAAAGGATTTAACCTTATGTTTCCGGGATCATCAATAACATACACTTGATCCCTTTCTTCATCCTCAATACTGTTTCTCTGAGTTAACTCAGGCACATTTGCATTTGCAGTGTCAGCAAAACAATTTATTGTTGACTCTCTGTGCGTCACTGGTGCACTTCCCACAAAGTCCGGGAGGCTTTGGTTCTCATTCAAGGGTTCTTCATTTTGTGCAGCATTTTGCTCATGTGTTGCAATCAACAGTTTATCAGTACATTTGCTCATCTCTAGAAGGTCACAATCAGAAACATCTGTCCTTTTCGAGTCCGTTTCGTGAAAAGTAAAGACTGTCTCTGCGGATGTACCCGCCGTAAGAAACGGAGTAACTCCTGAATTCCCCAAGTGTGTCATATTAGTTTTGATATATTCAATGGGACTGTCATACATTTTGCTTGAATGCTGCATTGAAAATTCGCTGGTGTTGAACATGCAGCATTAGGAGAAAGCTGTTGTGATATATCAATGCCTTCTGATACAAACACAGAGTCAGTGCTGCCATTACACTCACCTCGAGAGGCCTCAGGCTCTTGTTCCGGTTCACGCCGTAGTTGAGATTGGTGCAATAGCTTTTGCTGTGTTAGTGGGCCGGCATCAAGCATTCTTGCACCAGAGGAATCCGGTTTCAAGTTTCTGGACATGTTCGGCTTCCTTCGACTTGTAATCAGCAAGTTCGAGAGAGCTCAGGGGATCTGCACCTTTTTATCCCCACAGATCCAAAATAACAAAATAGCAGAACTCCAAACTCCAAACTCCTGTGCTCCTGCGCTCCTGCGCTCCTGCGCTCCGGGCTCCAAGCTCAGCCCCGAAGACCCAAAGACTCGCCTGACTCCGCGTCCGCTTTGCGGATGCTGGGATGTTTTATGGGCAGCAAGAAAGGACTGTCCCTGCACCGGCTCCGCCTCCAGGTACTCGCAGGTACTCGCAGTAACAACAGCCACCACAGCACAGTAGAACAAACAGAATGATCAGCCCAAAGACTCGGCTGACTCATGTATTCTCAAACTAGTCTTATCTACCTTCCAAGTATATTTCTAGGAGACACCCAGTTGTATTCCTGAAAATTTACAAATCTGTTCTATTAAGGGACTTATCCCTAATATTTCTTGGTGAGTGCAACCAGTTTAAACACCTGCACCAAGTTAATTGGACATTTTCTTACGGGCTGACCTCCCATTTCACAAGTAATCTCTCTTGACTTGGCACACCTTATTTCTTTGGAGTGGCACTTTTTCAAGGGATCTTTTGGGAATCACCAGTGCACGGTTTATTTAGGGTAACTCATCCCAGAAATGGCATCCCGTGGGTCTCTACAGACTATTTGCAAAAATGCATATTAAATGACATCAGTCAGAAAGTCTAAGAGTCACAGCTAACAATTGTAGGTATTGACCCTATACTAAAATTACCTCCCTGTCTTCTCTCCCCCCCCCACCTGCTCGCTGTATCCATCTGACTATTGGACTATGAACTTGAAATTGGGTATGTACACACACATTGCATAATTAATTATATATGAATGTGTAATTGAATGAACATGTACATTTCTTGTTCATCTTGATGTTATACACTTATGATCTGTTATATGATTTGCTTTTTGTCACATGTTATTTTTCATTTTTTTAACGTCCTTTGACACTTTATTCTTTAATTATTGTGATAGCCTTGAGGACGACCCCTTGGGTCGAAACACGTGTCGGCTGCGAACACAATAAAAATCTCCATTCACACATCTGGATGGCTGTTTTTCGAATACTGAATGACATTGCGACTTGATATCTTAAACTTGGTGTCCTTTGCGCAGTATTACTACACACCCACCATTCCCATGCAGTATTACTACAAACCCACCATTCCCATGCTTATAATTATTGGAGGAAGTTAAGGGAACCTCCTCTGTAGTATTTGCAGCAGCGGACAACTTATATTACAAGCAAGTTTGAGCGCACCCCACTCTTGTCATTTCCCCTTTCACATTTCTCTATTGTTCTCACGTGCTACAGCAATATTTTGTTGTCCTTGTGTCTAAGGTGTGTGTGTGCGTGAGTCGGTGGATGTTGAGAGTGTTTGTTTCATACCATGTGAGGGTATGACAATGCCAATTGTGGTAGCCTGGTTGATACTAGGTGATGGTGATGTACTGTGAGGGTCGTAGTGGCAGGATACTGTGTGTAGGGCTATGATAGAAATGGCAGCCTAGTTTGTTCTGGGGGTTCCATATTGTGAGAATGATGTGCCACGATGGCGGTTTGGCTGGGGCCAGGGGTCCCGTTGGGGTTGGTGTAGTGTTATAGTGCAGTATAAGAGTATTGTCATGGTTGTGATATCAGTGGTCGACTGTGGTTGTGCTGTAATGCAGTTGGCAGGGACTAGGGGTTCCAGGTGTGTGGAGGTTGCTGCAGGTGGAGTGTTGCTATGCTCTGGTGCCGTTTGGCAGGGACTAGGGGTTCTGGTTGTGTGGAGATGTATTGTGTGGAGGTGTACTGTAGCCGCAGTTTGGCATGCTGTGATGCATTTTGGTAAGGACTAGGGGCCTTGTGGTGTGTGGTGGGTTAAGGGCATGTGGTCTGGCGCCATCAGGTTGCTGTTGGTTGGTGTTGGGTGTGTTGTGTTCTCTGTGTTGAGACAAGTTTAGGGACTGATGTCTGTTAGTTGTGCATGTTGGTGTTCTGTTGAGCTGGGCTAGTGCCACGGGGTGGCAGCCCTGGTGCCCTGGGGTGCAGACCAGGGTGGAAGGTTGTTGGTGCACGGATGGGTGTTGACAGTTAGTGTAATGTACTTTTGTGTAACGCTGGGGCGTGGCATGCTCTAGGTTTCAAGGGGCAGCTTGAAACAAGTGGAATGCATGGTTTATTGTTTTGTTCCTCAAGTGTTTTTCCAGTTCAGTTTGAGGGGAGGTGGTAGCCCTTACTCCATTTCGGTGGGTTCATCTTTTGGGTTGTGATTTTTGTGGGAACGGAGTGGAGTTGATTGTATTGTTTGGCATGGTTTGGGATTTAGATCCATTGTTTGGGTTTGATCCATTGGGTTTAGATGCAGTTGTGTGCCGCGTGGGGTTTTATTGTTGTAGTTCAGTGTTTTCAATGCGGTATTATGCATTTTGTAGGGCATTCTATCTTGGTGCTCATATGTGGTATTTGGGGTGTGAATGGGCTCCATGTGGACAGTTTCCTAGGGTTGGGTCATGTGTCCAATTGGCATTTTTGTGTAGTTTGTGCAGGTACGTGGTGGTCACACGTATTTGTAGGGTATGGTGTAGGATTGTACTAAGTGCGGGAGTAGGAATGTACCAATTGCTTAAAATTCTCTAGGTTTTCAGAAATGTAGGGAGGGAGAGTTGTTATAATGTATGTCTCCCTCTTAACCCTGAGTGTGGTGCTGTCAGTGTAGAGTGCACGCTACATCACCACACTCAGGGATAAGAGGGCAACATACATTATAACACCTCTCCCTTCCTACATTTCTGAAAACCTAGGGAATTTTAAGCAATTTGGTACATTCTCCAACTGTCTGCGAGCCAGTTGGAGAAGGAGAGTTGGCTATGAAGGATGTGCCGGTGTTTGCTGTTACTATCTTGAACAATAAACCCACTATAACTTACCTGCTGGTCCGGGGTGTCAGTTTGTGAGACCACTATACTTCACATTGCCTTCACAAACTATAGGCTGTATCACATTAAGTGCATTTACTGGCCAAAGACAGACCTCACCAAAAGCAGTTTAATAATCACAGACACGTTTCACCCTGCATTCGGCTCATTGGTGTGCGGCTGTGAATATGCTTGGAAAATAATGAAGTTCAAGGCCTGGCTCATGTTATGCCACCTCATTGGGAAAAGCAGGGGGGTTACCTACTGGAATTTGCAGTTGGAAACATCGTCTCTGCTATAATGTATTCACCACACAGCTGCCTCCCCAAGCTGAAGTCCTTTTTACTGACATTGCACTGAATTAATCCTTCCCATTCCGGATAGTATGTCTTGATTGTATGATAAGGTGTGTGCTCCTGGAATACACGACTGCAACAAATGGTACTGATTGTACCCCAATTAAAATACGCAGGCAGATTTCCCCAGCTGTAGGCAAGAGGCCCTCCAAGTATCAATTTGAAATGCCTCTTGCCTCCCACATATCTTCCTCACTCCCTATTTGTGTACCTTTCGGTAGACAATACCAGGGTGTTCCAACACTAGCCAGTTTGTGGGAGAGTTGGGGGTCCTTGGCACCTGACTAGCAAGGGTAGTGGCATTCCGTGGGTTAAGAAGCATAGCTCCCTTTTGAGAGCAGTGTCCACAAAGGTTCAGCAGCTTTTTTTCACGGGTGTAGACTGGGCAGAAAAGAAAGTTATGGAAATGCGCGTCATGTCCTAGGCACTAGGCAGGCCACAGGAAGTGATTACAGCCTCCCTCAAAACTTACGTTATAAAGAAAAAGATCCAACCTGTGCGAATAATGTTGTGCGCTTAGTTTACATCGTGACGGCAAAGAGGAGAGACCAACCCTGGGGCAGCTAGAGGGAGGCAGAGGGCGTGCTCTCCACACTTTAAACTTGGAGCCGTCTGGCCACAGGTTGGCAGCTTCATAACTATACAATACCAATAACAGCTGTTATTACTCAGTTGAACTTATTACTAGATCTCTCGGCCATGTTTGATCTAGTTCACCACATGTTTGATCTAGTTCACCACAATATCTTCTGCCACCATCTCAGCCAACACTTCCACTTCTCTGCTGCAACCACCTCATGGGTTAGATCATTCCTCAGTGGTCGGACCACCAGGGTCTTCATAGGTGAGGCAGCAGCTGGCCCCATTCCAGCTCCACTAGGTGTACCACACGGCTCCTGTACCTCGCCCACACTCTACAACACATATACCAAGCTCTTATTCGACCTTCTAGACACTCAGGAGATCATCTATACAAACTTTGCGGACGACACGCAAATTCTCATCCCCATCCCTGGTGATTACACCCGAGATACTGCCAATATTGTATACAGCACCATCCAAAATTGGATGACCACCCACAACCTTTGCTTAAATGAAGATAAAACAGAGCTCCTCATTGTGGGGTCCCCATACCGCCTCAAAAACCTGACCCAGCCTACTCCTTCATAAACATTGATGTTACTGCCATCCCTGTCCTGAAACAAATCAAAACCCTGGGGGTTTACTTAGAAGCTGACCTATCCATTACTAGACACATCACCGCCCTAGCATCTGCAACAGCTTATACTGCCAGGCTCATTTCCTTGAGTAGACCGTTCCTCTCATCAAATAACTGCCTCACTCTCACGCGTGCTCTTATCCTCACAAAACTGGATTACTGTGATGTCTTACTAATGGGCACCTCGGCGGGTGATATGTCCAAACTATAGCTGCTGCACAATAAAGCTCTATGTGATGCCCTTCATGGGCATCGCTAAGGGGAGACTGGGGGCTGCTATAGCCCCGGATCTTTTGGTTGTTGCCCCGGATTGAATCTCTTGGGATAAAAGAAAAAAGGGTAGCCTGAGCCTTTAGCGCTGAATGTACATTGGGAGCTTCTCCAAAAATCTGACATGTGTGCACTGAGTCCCCCCCCCCGATGTGGGCACCAGAGCTTGCTTATCGTGTTCATTTGGGGCCCTCATTAAGCTTTTACCAAGATGTTGGGCTGTGCGCAGCTCACTGGGGATGTATGGCTGCGCTCCCACATGCACAAAGCCGACAGGCAGACTGAGGGAGACTCCACCAGCCTCAGCCAGCCAGGCATTGTCTTACACAGAAATCCTGCTCCAGCGTCAGCCAATCAGAGCCCGGTTGCAGTGTGCCAGAGCACCCACCTCCCAGGGAGGAGGCGATCCACTGATCATCATCCAGCCATGAGGCATTGTTGTGGGTGGGGTGTGGAGTGTGTGGGGGTGTGCTTTTTACGTATAGCGAACTGGATTGTCTTTAAGCACACACGAATAGGGCGCAACTAGTGCAGAGGAAGATGTACCGATTTGCACAAGATGACACAATTTGGTCAAGTGTGGGAGCTGGGATTATGGAATAGGGTCTGTTTGTACCCTCAGCAGAAGCAGATATCTTCTACGTAACACTGGCGGGAATCCCTCAAGAAAACAGGCAGGTACTGTGCTCAGTTGCCAAGAGTAGCTCTTGACGTTATTACATACAGAACCACCAAATGATAGGTTGGCGCAATAGTTCAGAGGGTTAAGGTGCTTTCTGTGGAGGTCCTTGTACAGCATTTTAACCGGAGGTTAGAATACAGACAAATCCGACTCAGCCATCGCCATTGTCATGATGCCTACCCCCGGGCATCCGGACCAAGCCCATCAGCCCCGGGAGCAGGCATCCAGATATTTAATAAAACCCCAGCAGCCCCGGCTGGGGGCTGTCTGGGGTCAGTCCTGGCGCCTTAAGCACCAGGCTCATAATAGGAATCAGTCCTGGCGGCATAGGCGCCAGGCTCATAGTCTTTACTTACCTCATGCAGACCATGCTGCAAATGAATCCAAGCCAACGTGAGGCTTGGATGGGACTATTTTACTACACAGACTATTTTTTACTCGGGTGTGGTTCTAGGGGACTTCTTACCTGGAACTACTTTGGAGGCTATTTAAACCACACCCGAAGAGCAGCACATGCTTCGGGTTATTCTGCATCCAGCAGCGTAACGCTCACCGTGCCTGCAGTCAGCATCCAGTCTTCAGCCACGCCCGTCTCGAATCCAAAGCTCCTAGCAAAAGAGGAAAGAAGAAGGAAAGGTTAGAACACCGACATTATTTCAATCCTTACCTGATTGCGGATCCATCACGTCTTCGAACTTGAAAAGGACATTAATTCTGCATGCGTCGCATCGTTAGCTGCAGCGCCAAACTCACCGGTTCTCACAGCATTTTTCGATCCGGCGCTGCCTCCATCATTTTCTTCGCCGAACTCCAGCACCTGGGGGGAAAACAAAAGAAACAACCAGGTGAGCCAAGAGAGCCGACAAATACAATCTCTTACCACCATAGGCTTACCTGATTTACCACCGAGGCATTACCCTTTAATACGCCTCATCTTCATATGCCGCACCTATAAAGGGAGAGAAAACAACAAGTTAAACTCATGCAACTTTTACCGGACAGTGTTGGGTAATACAGACTCTTACCTGAACGCCATCAGCTGCCTCCAGGCAATATTCTTTTGAACCAGCTGCAATTCAACAAGGGAATGGAACAAGAGTGAATATCGGACATATTGAACTCTTTGAACTTTATAAACCCCAGAGTCAATATTCCTCTGCAACTCCTCCAGCACCTTCAAACCAGTGAAGTAACTGGTATCTACGCGCCCCTGCATGCCATGCAGGATGTAGAGCTCATCATTTGAAAACATAAGGTGAGGTTACTAAAAGGGGATATCGGAGGTGACAAGAGGGGAGAACGAGAACAGTGGGAGGGGGCCATCACTAAAATCCAAAGGGTGGCTAAATCCCTTTCGCCACTTGCAGGAGAATACTTCTACGGATGAAGCAGACGAGATTAGGCGGGCCAGTCCAGACAGTCATCTCGGCACTACGTATCACGTTGGTGGAGACCGCAGCTGTTCGGGTCCGATCGACGCCCCTGTGGGAACCAGGTGAGCTTAACAGCCATTTCTTGATTTGTAAAATAAGTTCAACTGAGTAATAACAGCTGTTATTGGTATTGTATAGTTATGAAGCTGCCAACCTGTGGCCAGACCGCTCCAAGTATACCGTGTGGAGAGTATGCCCTCCACCTCCCTCTAGCTGCCCCAGGGTTGGTCTTTTCTCTTTGCCATCACGATGTGAACTAAGCGCACAACAACATTCGCACAGGTTGGATCTTTTTGGCTAGGTTGTCAGAATCCCAAATCTTGTTCATTTGGGCTTTTTCGGTCCAGCAAGGCACTTTCTGTGCTGTGCCTTGGCCGGAAGGTGTAGGTGATTTTTTTCTAAGAATTGTTGGTCGTGAGTACAGACAAGGAAGTCGAGAATATTAAGCAGGAACGGGACAGTGGTAATGGGGAGGTAGCTAGTGGGGATGGTGGGTCTAGCGTGTTTTCTTTTGGGAGTGGGGTTATCCAGGCAGACTTGATGCTGGATGGTACAGTGCTGGACAAGAAGAATGAGTTGGCAATCTCAGCAATGAGATGTGCTAACGTCGGTGCGCAGAACTTCATAATGTGAGCTGGGAATTAATCCCCTTTACAGTTCGAGTGTTTGAGTGATCGAACAGTGGCAAAGATTTGTTCCTGGATAACTTGACAGAAGGAGAAGGGCAGAGGTGAAGGGGAATGAGTTACACTAGGCTGGTCGAGAGCATCAGACATGGGCGCTTTAATAGTGAGCAAAGCCTTTTGTGTGCTAATTTTACTGAGCAGTGCTTGGATTGTGTGAGCCAAAGCATTTTGCATTCTGGTGCACCAGTCTTTATCTGCATGTGTGCCTGCAATGGGGGGATGAGTGTTTCCAGCTCGCTGAGAAGGGAGAATAACTCTTTGGTGTTGGAGCCTGCATTGGTGATTCTAGAGTTGTAGGAGTTGGATTTGGCAGTGATAACTGCATTCTTGTATGATTGTGCAGCAGTGGCACGGGCAGTACAATTGCTTGGTGTAGGCTTCTTATTACATAAGTGTTTGAGGGCCCTTTTGTGACTTCTTAGAATGATTAAATCCTCTAAGAACTACGTGTTATTAGGTTTATGGGGATTGGGTGTTTTGCTTTTGTTGGGTGCATGCTCGTCAAGCACATGAAGCAAGCATGTGTGAAAGTGGTTGGCTAGGTCTTGCAGGGAATTATTCTGGTCTGTCCTCTGGTTCTATGTGATTTCGCCGAAATATTTTTCAACGTGGGACTTTTCATCGCCACGTTTTCATCGACCAAAACTCTTTTTTTTTTTATTAATGGGGGGGACCTTAATTAAATAATCATACCCCAACCCCAACAAAACACCCACCAAAAATATGTTTTTAAAAATGAGTTTTGGTCGATGAAAATGTTGGCGATGAAAAGTCCCACGTTGAAAAATACTTCGACGAAATGCGTGTATACCTGTTCTCTTGAGTTTAGCGAGGCTAGGAGGGTGGGCTGTAGGGTTCAAGAGTCAGTTTGCAGGTGTTCAAAACTTGTATGGGATTCAGTAATGGTGTCTGGATTTTGAGGGGCTTGGTTAAGGAGAAAATGAAATGGTTATGGGAATGGTCAGACCAGGATACCATGTTGATGGCAGATATGTTGACAGTCGTATTCGTCATAAGATTCCAGTCTAAGGTTCCGCCTTTACAGTGGGTAGGCAACTCTATGAGTTGGGTGAAATTCATGTCTTTGAGTGCCAGAGTGAGTGAGGCCGCTTTGTGGTCAGTAGCATCATATACCCTATGTCAAGATCACCCAATATGATATATTTAGTCATGGGTTTCACAATAGGAGCGAGTAAGAGTGGGAGGTCAATATCAGGGCCGCTAGGTCTGTTAAGTTGCCAGTAGATCAGGAGCAGGTTGAGAGTAGTTTGGGGGTAGGTGGTGAGCTTAAGGAGCAGCATTGTCTACCCTGGGGTGTTGGGAAGGGGGGTGGCTCTGATCTTTTAGGAGGATTTAGCTATGAGGGCTACCCCTCCTGCTGTGGAAATGAGGCGGTCAGCCCTTAATATGTTGTAGTTGAGGGGGCTAGCTAGGGAGAGTAATGGGCTGGAGGCATCATGCAACCATGATTCTGTGGTGGCTAGGATGTACAGGTGATGTTCCAGGATGAGGTCATGGATATCAATAGCATGTGCACCTTAAGAGCGAACATTGATGAGAGCACCTTTTAGAGCTTCTGGTTGCTTAGCTAGTGTAATAGGGCAGGTGTGAGCCTGGGTAGCTATGTCAGCAAGTGGGGTGTTGTATGCCTGAGTTACCATGCCCGCATATTGTCCATCATTTCAAAGAAATTCTCCAGTTTATTCAGGGGGCCTATCCATATACCAAACACATCAATCATCTATATACCTTGTGTACAGCCGTAGGTATATTTTCCATCTTTCTGACCTTAGAACATGCTCAGTTTCCAAGTATAACATGTAAGTATTCACATAACTGCAGCCCATACCTGCCCCCTTACTCGTGCCAGAGATCTGTAAAAAGTGTCTGTCTCCAACATTAAAGAAATTGTTCGCTAAAACTAATTTCAACAGCTTCAAGAGAAAAATCTTATCTGCCTCGCAGGTGTCAGTTGAGAGCAGAAGCCACTCCATGACTTCCATTCCTGCTTCATGTACAATGTTCATAAATAACAAGGTGGTCGTCCATCGTGAAGAGGATGTCATATCCTTTGCCAAAGTCGACATCTTAGAGTTTCACTAGAAACTGTCCCGATGCTAGGTTGGTCTCTACTGAAGAAGGGGCTGTATCGCCTTATCCAGATATTGAGCAAGTGACTCCGAAAGACTTCTCATCGCTGAGATGATTGGTCAGCCAGATGGATTCATCAAACTCTTTTGGATTTTTGAAAAAGTATCCAAAACAGGCATCACTGGATGGTCTACCTCTAGGAATATCTTTGTCTGATCAGTTATCACCACTGTCCTCTCTGCTTCCTCAATGACTTCCTTGATCATTGCCCTGACCTGTTCAGTGGGGCATACTAGATCTCTCTATATGTTTCCCATTCGTCAAGTTGGCGGTTGATCTATCTTAAGTAATCTTTTTTATCCATCAACACAAGTCCTCTGCCCTTGTCATCCTGCTTGAAGATAACTTCTTGGTTATCCAACAACTCCCTTAACACTTGTCTCTCCACAAGGGAGAAGTTCATGTGTCCTTTCGCTTTAAATTGCATTTTCCCTAAGTAATCCAGCACCCTTTTCTCAAATATCATTAATACTGGGTTTTCAATATGGGAGTTAAACATGCTCTTTGGTTTCATCTGCAAAAATTCTGGTTCCTCAGGCTCATCCATTTCCTCGAGTGATTCAAAGAAGACTTTAAGTTTCAATTTCCTCTTCAGTCTGAAGAAATCTATTTTCTCTTGCAGAAGAGTACTTGTGTTTTGGGGTACGGAGGAGAGTCCTTTCTGTAAAACATATTTCTGAAACCTGGTTAGTTGATAACTCGAGATGTTAAATACTGGTTCTTGTTTGTCTGTGTTATCTTTGTGAGTTTTTTCTTCTTGCCTCTACTAGTTGGTTTCCGTCTAAAAAAGACACGATTGGGTTGTTGACACTAGTCAAGTATGTTGTCTTCTATATCGTGCCAATTGATTGACAAACCAATGAAAATGATGTTGTAATTAACAAACCTGTGATATGATTGAATAATGAGGCATAGTGATATGATTTGTTCTCATAAATAACAATTAAGTGTGAATGTATTCACCTTGTGTTTTGATACCTAGAAAGAAATGCATTTGATTAATTCTGCTATCTATTCATTTTGAATGAAGAGTTAACTTTGTCCACTTTGTTGTGTTTAATACAATTGGATGATGACAATGGAGGCATAGAAAATAACAAGTGGCACAGTAAATAATGATATTTCCTCAATCAGGTTTAATAACTTTTATGAGCCAATTTGTAGATGCATCACATGGATTCTTCCAGAAAGAAAAGAGGACAGTAGAAAAAGTAGAATTTGAAACATGATGTAGACATTAAATAGAAATGTAGGAATCAGAATACTTTCAAAACATTGTTCCTCTTTATACTCACTTCGCCGTTTGTATGCTGAGAGATAGTGGGGACATCATTTGCCAGTAATCTATGAGTCTGTCTAGGATGTCTCTTTTTTGTAAATTGAGAAGGCTCATACATCAAAGAGGAAAAATGCTTGTTGCACACAAGGAAACTATTGCCTCTCACATCCGCCAAGACATCAGTGGCACGGCTGTCAACTGCAGAAGCTGGAAAGCCACAGTTGAACAACCATTTTCTATCAACGCCACGTCTTATGGGGAAATGTGGAGGATTGAAGTAGGTATTTTGGCATGGGTGAAGTTTGGACATCCCATTACAATACAGGAAGACATCTTATTTGAGAAATTCAATTCTGGAAACACAGCATAGAAATTAGCACTACGCCATGGCCTGAAAGAAATCAATTAAAAAAAAAACAAATGACAAGCTCTTTGCTGAGATATCATAATAATAAAGCTAAATATTTAAAAAAAACTATTTGGGGTATGATCAGAAAGAACACATTTGGAAAAAATGTTGCCTGAAGAAAAAAATGCAAAATATTAAAGTTTGTTATTAGGAATATTGACACAAGATGAACAAAGAGTTGACTTACCTGTATGGTGAAGATGGTGGGAGCGATTCAGATGTAAAAACAGAGTGCTTGATGGTGATCTTTTTGTGATTAAGAATTAGAGCAATGGTCTTTTATTGGGTTCTAAGTTGACTTTATACGTTACGATTCGGGGAGGGGTTATTTGTAAAATGTGGGTCAATATAGGATGGGCTCTCCATTGAATAGGTTAAATAGTGTCTTTTAGGCGGCAAGACATATAGTGACGTTGAATGCTATTATGCTATGTCTACAATTAATGACAGGAGGTGGTATCAAAATAATGTAATTTATCCAATTGCTTGTGTCTGACATTATTGTTGACATTTCATAGTCGAATCAAGTCATATTCAATAGGCTACCTGTGTCTACCTCCAGGACCAGCGGTGAACCCACCAATCTCAGATCCTTGCTAAACTGAGCCTACACTGTCAATTTGACGATGGTGTCAAAATGATGTGAGGGGATGTGTCTCTATTGGCCAACACCACTGATGACATGTGTTTATTTGGTGGGACCATCTCCAAAGGATGTGCTCTAGACACCGTTTCTGGGGAGGCCATTAGGCCAGTGGCATACAAACCTTTATTTGTGTTGTATATTGACTTTGACAGAGGCCCTTTGCTCGCTTCCTGGAGGACGAGTGGCACACCCACCTAGTTGGATAGTTTGAAATACAAATAGCATTCTACAAAGTATAAATGAGTAGGTGGTCTCTAAAGAATGTTAAGTGAACATATGCATACAGAGGACAGGGCCGTTGAGCCATGTTTGAAGAATACTTCATTTATGTGAATGTATATATACAATCCTATTCAATATTTATATATCACCTGTAACGGCCATCATTCAAAATGTCAATATTCCTTTCCCTTCTTATGCTAATGATATTCAACTATAACTAAAGGTTTCAGACCCCACAGATACTTTTAATCAACCTCAGCTGTGCCTTGCTCAAATTAAATCTTTGCTGGCCAATAATAATCTGCAGCTTTATCCTTTAAAAATGGAGATTATGTTTGTGAGCCCTAAATGCCTTTTCACAGGCCCCTCTGCGACACCCCCCACCACTCTTACTGTTTGACCTCCCTCCCATGTCAATGGTCAAGGTAAGCAATCTGTGCTTTATCTGCGCCTCCGTGACATGAATCCGGCAGATGCTCTTGTTATGCATTGACTACTCAAACATGTGTAACGATGTACGATCGTAATCAAGTAAGTACGCACGTAGTTCTTTCCATGTAGGTTTATTGTCAATTACAGCCAGCCTGTTACATGGGAGAGACACTGGCAGCACCCCACCTGGCAGGCACCATTTCCCAACTGTCAACTCCCGAGCGCCCGCACGTCATTGCTAACACAAACATTCCATTGCTTGGAACCGCGCGTGCACTCCACACCAGGATGACATCACTCTAGTTACAACACTGCCACCGCCACCACAACCACCACTATCTGTGGTACACCTCATCTTACAGTGGCCCAGTCCACTGTCACCAACACAACCCTGGCCCCAAGCCATTGCCTCCTACACCTCACATCTCCGTGGCCCCAGGCCACTGCCACCCACACAACTGTGACCCCAAGCCACTGTCACCTACACCCTACCTCTCCCTGCCTCAGGCCACTGCCACCGAACACCTCAACACACCGTGACAGAAGCCGCAGCCAGTGAAAACCTGGAACCTCCTGAAATAGAACGCCCGTAGCGCGCCAGCAAGACACCAAGATAACATCACACTAGTTACAACAACATGTTCTGCCATACCTCCCACACTATGATCATGCATCAGTAGTCGAAGCTTTGGCCAACTCAAAACTTCGACTACTTGAATGCTCTCTATGCAGGACTTCCAAAATACCTGGTCCACTACCTTCTGACTGCACACAATGCAGCTGTTCGCCCTGTTTTCAAACTACTTAGAGACTCCCAAATCTCCCCTGCCAGACACAGCCTACATTGGCTGCCCATACACCTCTGAATTACTGTGAAGATTCTGTGTCTGGTATTCAAATGTGCCCATGGGCTTGCCCCACTTTACCTCCTTTGTCCTTCTCATACTCACCCTTTAAATGCCTCCACGTGCCGTTCATAAGCAGTGGTGACAGCCGCTTATCAGTGATCGGTCTAAGGCTGTGGAACAACCTCCTTCTTTCCCTTCACTCTCTGAATTAATTTGATATTTTTGGGAAACACATAAAGCACAAAACCCAACTGGATTGGTTTAGGTGGGCTCCCTTAGGTCAATACAGGGAAACCCTTACGCCCCTCCATTATTCAAATTCACCAGCTGCACTCACTCTAGATGGTAGTGGTATAGTCTGAGTAGGGCATCGAAACGCTTGAAGATGTCTGGATAGTGCTTGCTCCCTTCTTTGACCATACATTGTGAGAAACCAATTCCAACATAAAACAGGCATTGGCAAAGCCAACAATTTGGGCGTTTGTGTAGATATAGGTTGGCATTTTCTGAGTACTGATTTAATGCTTCTACCCGGACACAGGTGAGACATTGAGGGATTACCTGGTCATATGATGGCAGTACCTGGCAAATACCTCATATCTCAAGCCAGCAGTTTTGGCTTTGTCAGTGCTGGTTTCCAACAGAACGTCAGTGCAAGGAAGAGACATGAATCAAGTTTCTGAAGGCCAGCTTGAATAAGACATGTGTATTGCACCTGCAGCACTTTACATCTCCCATTAAGCCATTAACCTCTGCATACTGCTTAGAGATAACACCTGCAGGCCAAAGCTTGATGTTATTGCTTGATAGAACTAGCGCCAAGAGATACCAGCATGATGTGCTCCTGGTGGATAGGGACAAGTAATGATTGGAAATGGCCTTAAGGATTTGCATGTCCATGGGCAGTCAATGGGTGGGTAAATAACCAAACAACACCCAGAAGCTGTGCGTCCCTCCTCACATGTCATCTCCCCCTACCTGTATTCCATGCAATACTTTTGGCTTACATGTGGCACCTAAGCGCCTCCAAACAGCCCAAACTAAAAAGGACATTTTCTATGTTTCGCCCCCTGCTCTTGCCACGCTGGATACTCCCCTGCCCCTATGCCCATCAGCTCCCCTATCGAATTTAAATATGTCTCACTATATAGCCATTCACAGATAGAACCCTTCGTACCCAACAGGAACGTAACCACTTACCAATAACTACTTAACAAGTACCACCATCGCGTCACGTCCAAGCCCTTTACGATTCTGACAATCAGCAAGGCAAGCTGGACATGTCTGACGCCACACACAGCCCATGGCCTCCCAGGGCCGACCAGGAGCTACAGATAACTTTCCCTGGTCAGTTATCATACAGATAGGGTTACTCATTCCAGATGGAAGCAGGCTTAATTGCTTCCGGTATAAACCCCGAGACAGCGGGTTATTAACTTTTGAAAATGACACAGTAAAACTCAGTGACCTTTCCTCATTAGTCAGTGACCCCGGCATCCATGGGACCCACCCGAGTGGAAGATATTTCTTCCACCGCTGACCCCCCTTCTGCTCGCTCCCAAGATTGACAATTAAAGGTATGGATTTTTGAGCAGGTACAACCCAATAATTGCTCAATAGACACAGTGCTGGGAAGCGTCAGTAATTAGACTCCTGTGCGACAGTTGTACAGTCGTGAGTATTGACTCAAGGATGCAATATCCTTTCCCTTCCTTCATCGCTAAATCTCTCATCCCACTGCACTGGCAACCAATGAGAAGCATTCTCACCTCAGCCACAGGGGGGCACGTTGCAGTCTCCTTTCAGCACCGCACCCTCTCGCCACATTTCCTTTCCCACCCACCATCACTTCCCTGCACTAAGGGGATACTGCACCCTTCTCCACCTGCCACTATTCCCTTTAAAGCTTACTGCATCCCCATCCTGCCCTAGGACTTACCATCCCCTTCCCAACCTACCCACTTCTTCCCCCTACACTATCACTAGTGGTACCCTTCACTTTCACCCGCCAGCATTCCATCTCCTAGCTCTGCTCCTAACCCTCCATGTTTCCACACCTGCTGGCTTTCCCTGCCGAGCACCAACCACCTATCCACTCTGAACTACACCTAACACTAATCCATCTCCTCCCACCGCCACCCCTTTCTCGGTTTTACCGCTTCCATGCCTGCCACCATCTCTAACACTGCATTCGCATCCACCTTCCACGGTGTGTCCCTTTCACAGCCACCAGTCCCATATACGGTACTACATATTACAGTACACCCCCATCCAAATGCCACTATTCCCTTTCACGCCTGCCATGTGTGTGCCGTGCACTGCACTCTCCCGCCACCCACGACTATTCTCTTCCCAACCCTGCCACTCTCTTCCCTGCACTAGGTCTAGCACTGCACCACCTCCTCCTGCCACCAATACCTTCTCAGCTTTACCATTTCCCCACCCAGTGCCACCTTTAACACTGCACCCCCGCCACCCACGACTATTCTCTTCCAATCCTGCCATCTCTCCGCCCTGCACTAGGTCTAGCACTGCGCCACCTCCTCCTGCCACCATTATCTTCTCGTCATTTTCCCTTTGCCCACTCAGCACCACCTTTAACACTGCACCCGATGCAACCCACGACTATTCTTTTCCCAACCCTGCCACCTCTCTGCCCTGCACTAGGTCTAGCACTGCACCACCTCCTTCTGCCACCATTACCTTCTCAGCTTTGCCCTTTCCCCACCCAGTACCACCTTTAACACTGCACCCCTTCCACCCACGACTATTCTCTATCCAACCCTGCCACATCTCCGCCCTGCACTGCATCTAGCACTGCACCACATAGTCCTGCCACCAATACCTTCTCAGCGTTGCCCTTTCCCCACTCAGCACCAAGGCTGTACGCTAGACTGACTCGTGGACCAGAACTGCATCACACACATTACCAACAACAACCCATGCCCATGGTCAGATCATAACACTGTTCTATTCACCATCAATACATGCACAGAAGCATGCATTCCCACTATCATTGCACCTGCAACCCAGTCCTGCAACCACTGCAACATCACGGCCGAGAACATGCTCCCCTTGCTTGCACCACTTACCTTATACACAGGAAACAGTGCCAATACTTCCTCCCTTTTAGCCACCCATAACCAGACCATGGAGGCAGCGATCAACAAAGTAGCACGTCTAGGCAACTGCAAAGCTAAACCCACAGCCCATATCAATCACTGGTTCACCTCAGATCTTAAAGACTTACAGAATAAAAAAAGAAACACAGAAAGTAATTGGAAAAAAACACCCTCCGGGCATCAACAAACAACAATTTACCTCCCTCGCCACTGAGTACAAAGAAGCCACCTTTCTAGCAAATAGCAACGCATTTAACACGCGGATTGAAAATGCCAACTCTGGCACCAAAGAGCTCTTTTCAGTCTTACGGGAAATAGAATCATCCTCACAGACTCCAGACCTCTGCATCAAGGACCAAGCTTGGTGTGGAAGTATCCAAAAGGCACTTATGGACAAAATCGCTTCCCTTCAACTCAAGATTAATAAAAAAAATAAAATGTAAACTTCCACCTCGCGCTCAACCTGCTGTGGAACATAACCCCCTGAAACCATTGCCCAGGTTTAGATTCACACCCATCATGGTAGAGGAGACCATTAAAATCATAAAAAGCCTAAAACCCACAAAATGTCAAGGCGACATCTGTCCAACCTCGCTAATCAAAGATTGCGCAGACACCTGGCACCCTTCATCACTTCACTAATAACTCATTCGCCTCTAACATAGTACCTGAAAACCTGAAGGAAGCATGGGTACTCCCATTACTAAAAAAAACAACTCTTGACCCTAACGTGCCTATCAACTATAGGCCGATCACGACGGTGCCCTTCCTACTAAAAATATTAGACAGGGTAGCATATGCACAAATCCAAAACTACCTCGAAACGAATAACCTTCTTGGCCTTCACCAAACAGGCTTCCGAGCAAGCCACGGCACAGAAAGGGCCGTGCTAGATCTTAAAATCCAAATGGATCAAATAAGAGACAGGGGCAACCTAGCCATCCTTCTCCTTCTAGACCTCTCGGCGGCATTTGATCTGGTGAACCATAACATCTTATGCCGTCACTTAGACAACGATGCCCACTTTTCCAACAATGCCATAAGCTGGATTGAATCATTCCTGACCAACCGATCTATGAGAGTCTTCTCATCCACAGCGGCAGCACACCCCACCTCTATCACCTGCAGAGTCCCACAAGGATCATGCGTCTCCACGACGCTGTACAGCGCATTCATAAAACCTCTATTTGATAAACTAGACAAATTGGATGTCACATGTACAAACTATGCAGTCGACACCCAAATACTGTTGTCAATCACTGGGGATTACGACAAAGACTCCAAATCACTCAATGCTATCTATCTCTCTATCCAAACTTGGATGGCTCAACAGGAACTTTGTCTCAATGATGATAAGACAGAGATTCTGATCATAGGCAGCCCCACGAAGCTCAGGAACCTCTCACCCGCTTACAACACCTTTGACATAGACATCAAAAATATCACGGTAGCCAAAGAAGTCAAGACACTAGCGGTAGTACCTAGAATCCTCACTCACCCTCATACGTCAAGTCAATGGCATCACATCAGCGTCACCATATACTGCCAAACTTATCACGGCATGCAGACCCTACCTGACGATGAAGAATCGCATCACGCTGGCCAGAGCTCTGATCCTCTCGAGGATCGACTATTGCAATGCCATCTTCGCAGGCTCCTCAGCAAAAAAGTTGAAGAAGCTCCACACAGTACAAAATAACGCAATAAGAGCTGCGCTTAATATACCGAAATCAGACCACATATCTACTACCAGAAGAAACGTTCCATGGCTACCTGTAAGAGACCGCATCACATTCAAAATATTATCTCTCACCCACAAATGTCTAGCTAACACCGGGCCTCATTACCTTTCAAATCTAATCTCCAAAGCTCAATCAGACAGACCAACCCGATCTGCCTAGCTGGGCCTACTGACCAAACAAAGACACAAAAGACAAAAAGCAGGAGGCTCCAGCTTCCCTCTTATAGCAGCCAACCATTGGAGCACTATGCCAGCAGAACTAAGAACAGACCCCTCACTATGGTCCTTTAGCATAAAAAACTTAAAACATGGCTCTTCAACCAGGATATTAGAACCTACCTTGATCTACCAACGAGCTCTAGAACCTCCACATGGTTACTAGCCACTGAAAAGACTGTTGCTGTACAGACACCCTCAAAAGACTAGCTTAAATTGTAACTGAACTTCACATGTGACTAATGCAACTGTATAAACTCATACTACACCTGTAACAGTAATGTGACTGTATAACCAAATCTCTGAGCTCTAACCGCATTCTTAAGTTCAATCGCCCAGATGCCTGAGGGTTAGGCGCGCTACATGAATGTAATAAATAAACACATACACAAACACTGACTCCGTACCACTACACATCCGTCCCAATATTAAGCATGTCATATAAATGACATGGTTTGTGTGTGGTGCATCAGCCGATCCTGCTGATTGACCTCCACTGAAGTAGCCTGGAAAGGCACGACAGCCTTGCCCGAGGAAAATGTGTTTGTTGGCAGTGCCATTATCGACAATGTGTTGGGCATCCACTTTATTCGTAAGTGCTGTCAGTCACCTGATGCAGATAACGGGTGAATGTTGGCTCTTATCTGTGGCAGGCGGCCCTTGGCTGTTAGAGGTGGCAGTATGCCACTGATTAATGTGATATGCTCAATGAGGAGCCAGAGAAATCATAGGTAGAGCCAAGAAAGAGCCAGGTCTGGGAGTTAGGAGCCATGAAACGTTGAAAAGTAGCTGGGGCATAACATGACCGAAAAAGGCATTAGTCTGTATTTAAAATGCCCCACTTGTGTGGTAAACACTGGCTTCCGCGCATCCCTTGATTGCCACCAAATGGTGCACCCCTTGGAGATCCAGTTTGGCATAGAAAGTGGGTGTCTCTATGGATTCCAGGATGTTGCAAAAAAGTCGAATCAGGTGCCGGTCCTCTGGGTGATCTCTTTGAGTTGTCTATTGTGTATACAGTGTCTGAGGGTGCCCTCTTTTTGTGTACAAAAAAGTGGTGTTCCCCTGCTGGGGATCTCGTGATGATGTAGATCCTTGGTCTGGAGAATCATTTGGATACTTTTTAATTCTTCGTTTTCGTTACTGCTCATGGAATACTCTGGACCATGTGGAATTTGTTTGTCAAGTAGTACATTCCACTCATAATCGCATGTACGATGCAGTGGTAGTTATATATGCTCAAGTTTGGCAACTGCAGTCTGATATTCTAAGTAACATTGCAATACTTTCTGGCATGAATTCATTCTCTCTGGTTTATTGAAACAGTTCTTCACAGGTTTCTATAAGGGGACTGACATGGGCTCCAGTGCCTTATAAGAGATATTGGTGCACATGTTAAAAACAATGACAAGGATGCAAGTCACCCAGTTCATGTACATGTTACTTTGTACAAGCCAAGGTAAGACTAAGACACTGGGGTGTGAAGGATTCTTGATGATGCTAAATGCAGTGACTTCCATGTGTTGGTTAATAGTGAGCAGCAGTGGGGCCTTTGTTGTACTATAGGACCAGATGTAAAAAGGGGGCTAACAATGACCTCTGTGCATGTGGCTTTTGGCTTAGCTAGTGCAGGCAATCTGCTACTTCACATCAAGTACACATCAAGTATTTTCCAGAGACACCCGAACCAATCAGACCAATGCTGGCGATCTACTTGTTGTTTTCCCAGCACAGTTGGATCTACAACCCTGTACCCTATTTTTCATAGATCTTGGGTTTGTTTCTCCTTAGCTCTCAGTTCCAGGCTTTTGCCCCGTACTTGAAATGGGTGGAAAGATTTTCTATATGGGCAGGCCTTTCATGATGGACTGGAACCGGAGGGTGATTGCGTCCACCCTGTCCCAGCATCATAGCAGCCGGCTATGATCCTCACTTCCTCCCTCTCAGGATTCGACTCCTCGAGCAACCTGTCCCAACCTATCTCTTCTGCCCAGCGTCTTGCCTCAAATCTGACCCCCACAAATCCTTGTTCTTTTGTATTCCTCTTCTTAGGTGTACACTTTCTATCTTAGGGTGCATCAGCTATGTCTTAACAATTCTCAACTTCCCACTTCGCTCTAATACCCCCTCTCCTAGTCCTTTAACAGTCCCCCCCTTGACCTCCTCAGTTTCACCTACCACCTCTTTCTTCACCTCTTGGAGGATACCCAACATTCCCTCTTCGCTTCTTTCGGTCACCCCATTTCTCTGCCTCCATGAGGTTTCTCCACTCCCTCACATACTTCAATATTTCCTCCATGCACTCCTCTTCACTTTCCGCTATCACCTGTTGTTTCTTTATCTATCCCTCATCAATGGTTTCTTGCAAAAATGGTGCATCGTCCTCTGCTTCGTTAACCCTTTGGGCACTTCTCTCACACTCGATAGTCAATATCAATTCCAATTCTTCAAAATTCAGTACCCATTTGGGCTCTTCTATTATACAATTAGGGCCCCCAATTTACTACTTAAGTGCCCCACTTCGCCACCCCTATGGGCCCCTTGTTCACCCCCTGGGCACTTTCCTCACAGCCAGCATTGGTCTCCACCTCTCTCCTTCTTCTGGAACATTCTGGACCTTCTTTCCCCCAATCCATTGGATATCTTGATCATCTCACTTCTAAGGCCTATCTGTACCTAGCCTCCTAGGCCCACCCGGCAGCCTTCAGTCACCTCCCTATCTCAGCCTTCTGGGTTTCTCCTCCAGCATTCTGCCTCCTGGTTTCCCCAGGCTCCAGATGCTCTGCTCCTGCATCCTGATCTCTCTACGCTCTAGGGGCTCTGCTCCAGTCTCCATTCTTCTCTTCTCCCTACCACGACCACCTACTGACTGATTACTTGAGATCTTATAGGGCATTTGCCCTCCTTCCAGCATCCTTCTGGTGGAATGGGGATCGGTTCTGGTATGGTGAACCTGCGAATCTAAGTTTTCTGGGCCTGGATGGATCTGGACCATAACTTTGAGAACCATGTATACCACATAGGAATTCCTAACTCCCTATAAAGACCCCACTAATGTCAAATTCCATTCAAGTGAGTGCTAGTCCACTTGGACCTATCACATCAACACCAAACATCCTCTTGATTCCTTCCGCATCCTCCAGAACTTGCAAGCGAGGGACACAAGTGTGGTGCTCCTTTCCAAACCTCACACACAGCAAACAATGCCTCTGATGTTCCTTCACATCTCTAGCATTACTGGGCCACAAGAAACCCTCACATGCATTTCTTTTGTGTGCCTTTTTGATAATTCGACTCAGTAACATACTGCATGCCACCAACCTTTCATCCCTCAACAATAATCTTTCTCTTCCGGTAAGTCACTTGCTCCTCTAGTGTAAAGGTAAATCTCCAAACAATCTTCTTTCTCTTCTGCCATCCCTCTTGGAGACATCTCTTAATGAAGCTACCGCTGCAACTTACACACTCTCCCTCGCCCACTCAGTTTTACATGTGTATGTATCATATGCCCTTATTCACATCATCCACTTGCACCGTACATACTCATTGATCATCAATGTCCCTGTGACCTTCCAGCAGCAGGCTGGACACACAATCTGCTGCTTTGTTATTTGCACTGGGATGTGTAAGACACTATAATTGTACTTCTGCGGTTTGGAAGCTATTTTCGCCAATCTAGGTGAAACTTTGTTCAAACTACCTGCTGGCAGAATGCTTACTCAGAATCTATAATCAGTCTCCAGCTTGAACATCAGACCACAGAGGAAAGTCTTAGATGACTTATTACCCAGTTAGAGGCCAGTGCATTCTCTATGACTGGCCATTTCTTCTCTGGTGGTCGAAAACGTATGTCTTTCTACCAGCTATAATTTACTTCAACAGTGGCTCTATGCCATAAGTGCTGGCATCATACGAGCATGGATCGAGAATGATGTCCTGATTTCTTGCTTTCTTCATCCAAGAATGTTGCCCCCTTTCCATGATGCAATTACTGCACAGGGAATTTGCTTTTGTGGCCCTGGAGCGCATCAATGTCCTTCAAATAATCAATCAAATCTAGTTTTGCCCCCATTGTATTCTCCTT
Organism: Ambystoma mexicanum; assembly: GCF_040938575.1. Lineage (NCBI taxonomy): Eukaryota > Metazoa > Chordata > Amphibia > Caudata > Ambystomatidae > Ambystoma > Ambystoma mexicanum. The sequence continues at coordinate 783,370,622 of NC_090921.1, read as the reverse complement.
GGACTATCACATTGGTGACTGATCCACTCCCCTTTCGGTATATGCTTTCTACTGGTAGATATGATACTAATATGTGCCACTTAGAAATTGGCATATTGCATTATATGGACGCTGACATTTGTATTGTTAGCGACATTGTATCATATACATTGTTTCACACACTAATCCAACCCCTAATCCTGGACACAAACATCATGACCATGTGCTTTACAGTGGCCTTGCTGCCATATATTGTTCACACCATCATTAAAGTGTTTACACCGACAATACTGGCATATGTTTGGGGACAGGCAGCATGAAAAAGGGGGTTTAAAGGGCCATGCTAGCACACATTGTGAGCACAAACTGGAAAGTGTTTTACAGTGGAAACACTGTCACACATTTGGGCACAAGAAAAATAAAAAGGCCCTTCACAAGGCCATGCTGGCACCTTCATGAAAGCAGTTTTTCGTGTTTTCGTGGCAACACTGGCATATATTTGGGAAAATGTTTTACAGGTTTATGCTGGCATATATGCATATATTGTGGGCACCAACATAAAAGACGTTTACAGTGGCAATACTGCTACATATTGTAGACACACAATCATGAAAGTGTTGTACATTGGGAATACCTGTGCATATTGTAGGTATGCCATCATGAAAGTGTTTTACAGTACAAATGCTTCCACATATTGTGGGTACAACATCATGAAAGTGTTTACAGAGGCAATGCTGGTATATATTTTAGACAGATCATCATTAAACTGCTCCATAGTGGCAATGCAGGCATACATCTTGGATGCAATTTCATGTAAGTGCTTTACAGCGGGAAAGTTGGCATATATTGTGGGAATAACATCATCACAGTATTGTACATGGCAATGCTGGTATATTGCAGGCACAGCATCATGAAAGTATTTTACAGTGGTAAAGCTGGCATGCACTGTGCGCATAGAAGCATGAAAATGTTTCACAGAGGCAATGATGCCACATATTGTCAGCATGTGCAACATTGTAAATGTGAGCAAATACCCCTGTGTGCTGTTGGTGAACTGGCTTCTATAGGCTTTTTTCATGTGTTACTCTTAAAACAGATTGTTAATAGTATTACTTCTTACCAAATTGTTCTCAACCCATTAATTTAAAAAAAGCTGAACCCAACCGAAACTGTGTATATTATTTAGGTCTCCCCGAATTCGACTTGTTTGTTTATGCTGATTCAGGGAAAATATGAATGCCCCTCTACTGAAAATATTCAACAACCACCTGCTGGCCATGGATCATTTAGAATGCCAGTGTTTCCTCATAAGCCACTCAACACCCCAACCCAGCACCCAAAGCTGCCTCAGCCATTGTTCCTTTAATTGACACCAGGTAGTTTGTAAACATTCGAAACAACCCTTTTCACTCGATGCATGGTTCATCCACATTTTCGAAAAGTGGAATTTGTGCTAACACAATCGGACCTTGCCATGCCTCACCCTGATCAGTGGTGTGATTGAACCTGATCCAAACAGGCATCTCTTCGTAGCGAGCAGAGTTAAAATGGCAGGTAGAATGTGGTGATAACCGAAGTGTGGTAAAGAAAGTGGTGGCCATTCTGTGACAGTCCATTTATAGGAAAATAATGGAATTGCTGCCACTTTTACCGCACCACTGAACTATAGGTTTGACTTTGAAGTGGAGGATTTACCTCCAGCATGTTGGTGGTGGTAAACGCTCCAATTCATGGCAAAAAAACAGATTACTCCTCAATGGAGAACTATGGGCTAAAATAATTGGGAATTATACCTTGTTACACCATTCATAACCCAGTGGTAAACTCATAGGACCGAGTGGTGGAAACAGTAATAGAGTTTGGTGGTAATTCCACGGAAATATTATTACTTCCAAAATCGTAATAAGGCCCAATGTTATTGAATGATCATTAATGTGGTGAGTTTATACTCCAGGGGCCCCATTATGAGTACTATGTTAACAGTACAAATGTGTGGTATTAAAAACCACACATTGTCTAAGGCCCTAGTTTTAAGAAACACACTTTACTTCTAGAGCACATTATTTAAAAGAAAGACACATTGTCAAAGGCCATAGTTTGGTCTTTTGTGTAGGTTATGAGAAACACACTTCATGTAAAAGTTTTACTCTTCATTTAGAAAGCAACAAGCATTGCCAACAAACAATAGTTTTTATGTCAAAGTTTCACTCTTCATTTAAAAAGGCAAAACACTTCTTGCTGGCTAACAAGCGCCGGGTTCTTTCTGCCACTGATATTTTTTATCTGGCAAAGAACTGCCTGCGCTGCCCATGCATTGGTCTTTTCCATTGGCGCAAACCACACTTTACATATAAAAAGGCAAATTGTCTCAATATTCTTTTAAAAACAAGCATTGGCAAAAGCAATAGTTTGTGAACTTTTATATAGATTCTGCGAACACACATTTTGCCTATTTATATACGGCTAGCATGCCAACCTCTAGTTACACTATATCAAATCAGGGTTAATGTTACTAGCAATTGAAGCTAACTCTCTCCCTTACCCGTGTCATTACATTACAACATCATGAAGTTATCTATAAAGTTTATTCCCGCTTCCTATAACAGTAAAGGCCAAACCCACTCCGGCATCATCACTGCATAATGCCGCAAAACCCTAGATTCACAGTACCTCTCTTCAGAGCTCACTTCACCCCATTGCTCAAACAAACACCGCTGGTGGCTCCAAAGTTTCTATACATTTTATATAAAAAAGAAATCATGGGTGGAGATGCTGTATGTGCTTCCTTTTGGTCATCTGTGTCATCATTGGCTGAGGGCTCAAGTCCTCAGCCCTTGTAGACCGCACCTAAGAAGAATCCCTGTACTTACTAGGTTATTTCATGTTCTTGCAGCCATTTTCCTTGAACCCACCACCATGCGCACTTAGCTCTGAGTTCTGGGGTGGGCACTTATTTGTGATACTCACCCCCAGATGTCCATCTGGTCCGCGCTAAAGGCTTTTTAGAAGCAAGCCTTTAATGCATTTCCTGTTTAATAATGGGGGGCATCCTGCTGTGCTGCAACTCCTCTCGGGGCTCCTGGTTCTCAAAACAACCACTGGATCTTTTCATTGGGGTCTCCTCCCGTCCTCCCTGGGGTTGTTTGATGTTGAATCTGCACATCTGGGGTGCAACAGGCACTTACCTTAATGTTCCCCTACATGCAGTTTACCTACTGACGTTGGGCTCTTTATGAGTTTGATGGTATCCCTGCGGTAAATCCGCTGAGATACCACCAAACTGTAATACTATTACTGCTACTTGATCCAGTGATATTACCGCCAGATTACAAGTGGTGGTGGCAGTGTTAGTCCCCATTTAATTGGAGTACATAGGACTCCATGAGGGATTTCAGAGAAATTACCAAGGTGGTAATTCCGCCGGCGGCAATTCTGCTGCAATTTGGCAGAAAGGTGGCAGATTTACCTCCAGCTCAGAGCTGGAGGTGGATCCTTCAACTTCACTGCAAAACTCATAGTTGGGCGGTGAGGCAATGCAGCCGTAACTGAATTACCAACACATCATTCCCACACTGCACAACTTATAATGAGGCCCTTTACCCTGTTTAACTTTCTACTCATTTTGGTACTCTCCTAAAGGGACTTTGGGGTACTTTCCTGTCCCTGGACATGTTCCTTGCACTCCCTGGGGTTCAATGAGGTCTGGGCCAAGATCTATATATTTAGCAGTTACCTGGAAGTTTATCATTATTTTTAAAGTCATACTATCCGCTTCTTTCATTGTGAATGTAGATGTACACTGTATCTAATGTTGGTGACTGTGAAAGTAATTTTCCCAGAAGTTAACTGCATTGCTAACTGTGTCTCAAATGTATCTGGATATGATGGAGCCTAAGCCTGTGTTTCAGATTTGTTTTCCAACCTCTAGCACTGTTTTACCTATGAGGTGTTATGTAATTTGATTTGTAACCATGTTTGGGTTGTATACTGTCCGAGCGCAATTCCCAGCCATGGGCACCCAATGTAAGGCATTTGATAAATCTGGGCAATGAGTAGGATTTACAATTAAATGCAGAGAATAACATTGGTGTGGATTTCCGGGCTCCACGCCAGACTATTATCTGTGTTGTGGTTCTTGCAGGTACATCGCACAAACCAAATCACTGACTGGGAAGTGTTTGAAGTGCCTCCGTAACAGTAAATAAAACTGAAATAGCAACTATTGAAAGAACCAAAGAAACTACAGCACTTCCAGTAAAGCTTTTAGTTGCTGTACGGCTTGTATAACTAGGTGAAAGGAGAATGCATCAGTCTTGTTTTTAACAGAAACAAGCTTTTTGCTTCACTGGAAAGATGCTGAACACTGCTAATGGGCCGATGATTTAGCCTGCATTTTGTTAGATAAGTATGCTAATAAGGGGAGTTGACAGCTTATGCCCAAATAGTATAAAAGGGAGACATTTGTAAGGCAGAGCAGGAGATTAGCTGTGCACAGACCAGATAGGAGTTGGCAGACAAGCAAAACAGAAGGCTGAAGGGAGAAACACCGGGGCCATCATCCTCTATGCATATGGGGTATGGCGAAGACCCTCCTTTTTTTCTTGCTGGATTTTAAAGCCACTCAATTGGATCTTTGATTGTTTTGAAGCATTTGAGTACCCAAAGGATTCTGGCTATTTGCTTTTGAGATTAACTATTTATTTTGACTGAGCTGTATGGGGAATATTTTTAAATTTCCACCCAAGACAAATCAGCTCACCACCTATGAACATAACTTATTCTTAATTGGCTGATGCTGACACCATGGTGGCTCCCAAATGATATTAACCCCTTTGAAGCATTTTTCCTATTTTCCTGCTTTTTTGATAAAAAGAATGACCATGGTAATTTAATAGGTGTTTTCAATATGTTTGGGCATTTATCTTGGAATGTGTAAAGCGCACGAGGCATCCCGTTTTCTCCAGCTCTCATCTCCCTACCTTCTACAGATAGTGACTATGGGAGGTTTTTTACCCATCATTAATATCACATTGAGAAAGGTAAGGTATTGAGGTATTGAAAGGGGCGGTGCTTCTATGTAGACTGCCTAGCAAGTTTTGTGATGTTGCCTAGCAAGACCTGGTGGGACAGGCAGTTGTTTTTAAGGTGACTTTGATATCATGGCAAAGGTTGATCAGTCTTAGTTTTGAGTCGACTTAGAGGCAATGACAATGATTGCTGGTTATTCATTAATTACATTTTGCATTGTAAGTGTGTCCTTTGTAGTGACCAAAATAGCAGCAATGTTTCTTTATTACTTTTTTCGCATAATTCTAAAGATTTACATTATATATGAGAGTGTAAGAAGCATTCCTTGAGTGTTTATTACAAAGAAAATGAACTTTAAGAGTGGGGCATCTATTTAAATGTACTATGTTTTGATAAGTTATACATAGTACATGTCTTTAATATCCACACATGGGGTTACTGGAAGGTATGTGTAATAATCAAAGCTCCTTAGTCATCTTGGGTAGGTTCCACAAGTAAGCTTTATTCTAGTTACATTAAGATGGTAAACATGAACCACTGGGTCCCATCACCCAGGCTGGGGCTCTGCAACTGACATACTGTGGAACCTTCACGACATGCATTCCTACACTCACAGCCAAACATTCTCTCAGGCACACCAACATTCTCTCGTGCATTCCCAAGCACCTGCATTCACACCAAGCACGATACAACAGTATGAGCAGTGGACTATCAATAAAAAATTATGTGATATTAGTAAACCTCTCCTTTGCTGATAAATGAGAGAAATCACTTACTGCAGGGAGTTATTATTTGCTCTCTTTGCTGATGAACAGTGACATGCCTAAGCTTTTCCCTATCTCTAGTCATACCACACCCCCTCCTGGGCGGAGTTGGGCCATCCCCTGGGGGTGGAGAGAGGGCTCTCTAGATATAGGTGAGAATAATCACATCACTTTTGGTGACCATGGCAGGACCTTGCTCAACCTTTCCTAAAACCTAAAATATTCTCCCTACTTAGCTACTGAAGAGGGGCTATGGGGGTTGCTACAGGCCTAGCATTACAAAGCACAATATACACTCAAGTGATGAGCAGGGTGTAGAATAGCTTAAAGCACACTCTTCTGAAGAGCAAGGTGTATTTTCAAGCAAGTACTCTTAATAGCTATCTAGCAAAGAAATATTAGAATGGCTAATCCACATTTTTATGTCCCTATACCTGAGATGTCAACACCAACCTTACCGTGGCAGTGTCTGGAGGATTGCCAGGGTAAACCATGTTTATATATATGAAGACACCTTGTGTCAAGCCAGGAGACATGTTTGAAACTCTACACATTAGGAGGGATCTAGGTCAAATGCAGTACACTCCTTATGGGTATCCTGAGTTTGCTTTACAGCTGGTAGACCACCAGAACTGGTTTCAAGGGGACTGCGATATCACAGTACAAGGGCAAGATTTGGTCATTTTGCTATGGAAGGGTTAACCTTAGAACACATCCTTAGGTTTCACCCAAATAGGTAGGCAAATGACCCATATACCAGGTAGAATTATGACATTCTGGTGAGACATTTTGACACTGTCCGCACTCAAGCTGTAGAATATAGAGCCTTGGGAGCTGCACCGGCAGCACCCAGATCAGTAATAGCAGTAGAGGAAGGGACACTTCCATTTCAGACTCTCAAAGCCTTATTGGGCACCTGCCCCATAAGGCAGGAGGAAATCCCTAGATGGTATTCCACGAATCTGAGCCAGCGAGAGGCAGCCTACCCTCAAGTCACTCCTCAGGAAAGGCAGAGGGCTTTAGCAATTATAATGCCAACAGGTTACAATGCATTGACAAAATACTGTGAAAGTTCGTTTTCAGTGTATAGTTGGTATTACGTTCATTTAATTGGGACTCCTTCAATTACAGCACTAACCTCCATTCTGGGGGAGATATTAAACTCCCAGGGAGCAGAAGCAGCAATGAGTTTATGACTGGCAATAGCTGGGGCTATTATTCCATGGTAGAGGGAGCACTCACAACCCTCATAAATGGTGAATCAGCGAGGACTGTAGCAGTATTGCCCAGTGACCAAGAAAGGAAACTCAAGTTTTGTCATATTGTGACAGCTACTTACAGGTCCTTAGGCAGAGATCACCTGGGTAGATGCCTCGCGGACGGGTAGACGATTAAAGGACGAAATTAGGTGAGAGTAAGCACCCTAAAAGGGCAGCTTCTACTAGTACCACTGATATGAGACAGGAACCAGGCAGAAATGCCTTCTCAGCTAGAGGCAGAAGGGGAAGGATACAGGCTTCCAGTATGCCCCATGCCAAAGAAGAAATGGAGACCTTTTGTAGTAAGGCAATAGCTGTAGAAAGAGACAATACAAGCACCGGGAAAGAAACTGGTTGGAGTAGGGGAGCCTGCAAGGGCAGAAGTGGTGAAAAGAGTACATATCAGTTAAGGGATAGGGCAGAGCTTAGGCAACCACAAAGATGCAGAGATGAAGACTATCTTTCTCCTTCACAGAAAGAGAAGCAACTGGACTTGGCAGCCAAGGACGAGCAGAAGCCCACCAGGAGGGAGGAGAAAAAAGGAGAATGGAACCAATCTGCAGCTTTAAAAGTGTGCAACGGCAGATGCTCTAAACCAGACTCACAGGATAATAACAGTGGCTAAAGATCCAAGGGACTGGCTTGTGGTACAGTTGGATTCTGGCACACAAGTCTCCATAGTTAAAGAAAGATATAAGAAGCTTTTACATCACATTTCCACTGCTTACAAAGTAAAGGTTATTACTCCCACAGGACAAAAATGTGTATATATTGTTGCAATTCAAATTGAAAGTGGATCATCCAAAGGAAATAGAGGCACTATTTTGGTCTAATTTGCATATAACACAGGATGGTCTTTTAGCAGAACATGATTGGCCCAGGCTATATGTTACGAAAAGCCCTAATGGGGATGAAGTAATTAAATCAGCTTTTTTAAATGAATTTGTGGAACATGCAGTGAACTCATATGCAGCCTCATGGGCGGTTTTAAGTGCAGCACAGATATGCAAGAATCATGTAAGATATGACACACACTGCCTGCCACATAAAATGCCAGTTTTTGCAACACCAAGGCCTCAGAGGCAATATCCAATCAAAGCAAAGGCTATACCACATTTGAAAATAATTGTGGATCAATTATTAGACCAAAGGGTTCTGATACAACAGGCAAGTCCCGGCAATACAGCATTACTTCCAGTGTCCAAACCAGATTGATCATACTAACTGGTAATTGACTTAAAGATTTTAAATGTCAATACGTGCACAGAGACCGCAGAGAACATGTATAGTTCAGGCTTCCTGAGTAACATACAGAGATACAAATATAAGACTGTATTGGATCTGTGGAAGGGATTATTTGCACAACTTTTGGATTCAGAGAGATATATATACACAGCCATAACTCCCAAAGGGGTACAACATAGTTTTGAGCTATTCTGTAGTAGAATACAATCCCTCCTAGAAGGCATACAGACATGCTGGGCATATGTGGATGACATATTCTGCACAGATGATGACTTGAATGAACACTTAGAGGAGGTGGACTTAATCATAAGGACACTAGCAGCTAAATACTTAATTTTCAACTTCAAGAGAAATGTGCACACTTCGAAAGCCTGCACACACACAAGCAGTTACTACTTGGCCATTTAAACCGTGGCTGCTCATACCTGGCAGATTATGCAGAATTAGTGAAATCACTATATGACTTATTGAAGCCCAACTTCCGTCCAACAGACCTGAAGGGAGAGCACACACTCATTCTGCACCACGTCTAAAGTAGTCATCTTCAGGACAGAAACACAGATAAGGACTTATAAAGTGACACTCTTTCCTGGTCCAAAGGCTTTTACATATGTAGTATGCAACCATGGGGAGACAAATCCCATAGCATACCATTCACATGTCTATACAATTCCAGGGCTGAAATCTGCTCCAGAAGAAAAGATTCTGGCTGCGGTATGAGTGATAGTGCAAAAGGAAGACATGTTAGCTGCAAACAAAATTATGCACATAAACACACTGTATGTACTGTTGGAAGTAGCTACACACTTTAGCATTGTAAATGCAAAGGCACGGCACTCCAGATGGGTCCGGTGCACCACGACGCAGACAGCACAAGACAAAATATCACTATAAACCAGAACTACTACAAATGTATGAAATGGAATAGTCTCTACAACCCGAAGCAGATACAGCAGTACCAGACATCCCACTTTGGATGTTTCCAAATGTTCTGTACTGTGTGATGGAAGTGCTGTTCCAAAAGACATTCTGCTGTGTGTGTTACTGTAAAAGGGTGATTCAACCATAACAATGATTTTGAACACCAGGATACCCAAACAAAACATTAAGGGGATACATCAGCTCAGGTTGGTGAGTTACAAGGACTCTTCCCGGCACTGAAACAAATGTATCCACATAGGCCACTCTAATTATGTCTGAATACCACAGGAACCTCCTCAATCTCTCAATCTCAACAGGTAAAGTACCGCAGGCCTTCAAATCGGCTTACATCAAGCCGCTACTCAAAGACACAACAGGAAACGTTGAGGACTTATCTAACTACAGACCCATATCCAACATACCCTACATAGCCAAACTGCTAGAAACGTACGTCTACCAAATAACCCAAGAATTCATAGAAGAGCATTGCCTACTAGACCAGGTACAAGTTGGCTTCAGACCTATGAGAGGAACAGAATCGGCTCTCCTCTCAATATGGGACGACCTAAAACAAAACGCAGACTCAGACAACAGCACCGCCCTGATTCTCCTTGATCTGTCTGCAGCCCACGACACTGTCAACTGTTATAAATGTGACCTTCAATGGTGGTAAGTCAAAACAAAACAAATTTGGTAAAAACTATGGGACATCAAAAAGGCTAGACCTCTCATCTGGAGGGACACTTCTGGCGCACAAAAAAGAACACAGAAGAGATTCTGTGCACAGTGCAGGCAATGAGCTTGCATGCTCAGCTACATACATAAATGAGGACATAAAGGCATGTTTGGATGCAAACAGTCGTAACCCACCAGGGCTTCAAACCTGGGAAGCCACTAATAACATTCTTAACCATGCGCAGACCAGCTTTTGGCCTGGAACAGGCACTTCTCACAACATCAGAGTCTTGGATCAGCTTATCCAGACGACACGGAGTGGAAGGGATGTTACATTGTACATCGCCTTTGTTGACTTCAGAAGTGCCTTTGACCAGGTCAACAAGGATACACTGTGGGCTAATCTTAGGGATTTTAAGTGCCCAGATTGGCTTGTCCACCTTTTGATTCTCCTGCATAGTAATAACTTTGCTAGAGTAAGATTGAACAATGGGGTCGGGCGTGGGGGGTTTCTGACCCCATATTTATAAATATGGATGTTAAACAGGGGTGTGTGTCTGCCCCTATGTTGTACAATCTATACATAGTGGACCTTCTCCCTGACTCTTTGCAAAGGCCAATTGCCCCCTGAGGATAGGTGACCTGACGGTGGTGGGCATGTTGTATGCTGACAACTTGGTCCTGTTCGATCGAACCTATAAAGGCTTGCAGAACATGCTCAACGAGTTGTCTAACTATGCCCACCAACTAGGCCTGACCATTAACCTGGAGAAAACCAGTGTAATACTGGTCTCGAGGAACAAGGTGAACAGGACTAGGATGGATACCTTAATTGGTATAATAGACTACCCTGCGTCCTACTCTATTTGGGCTTAGGGATCAACGCCCGTGCCGACTACAGCCTCTTAATCAATAACAAAATAAGAAGAGCAAAACATCTGACCCTCCAGTCGTGCCAGTTTGCCAGAGGTCATGCAGGATATAGTATATCTGGGACTATCATGCTTTATAAGCAATGTTTTTTTGCCAGAGGTCATGCAGTATATAGTATATCTGGGACTATCATGCTTTATAAGCAATGCTTGGTTCCCTCTATCCTGTATGGCCTTGAGGCATTAGCTATCCCGGACCTTTCCTGGTTAAACAGGATGGAGGGACACTTCTGGCGTTCGATTTTGGGCCTGGGACCCTCCGTCTCAATGGAGTATCTGCGCCTAGAGCTGGGTTTAACATCTTTAATAGGCATGGTGCTCTGTGCAAGGGGGTGCTTTTATCTAAAATCTCAAACTCGTCCTGTTTGCAAATTGCTGACAGATTTATGATTCAGAGAGGGTGCTTAGGGGTTCAAACTATAAGTCTCTAAGTGAGACACTCTTCACAGAGATAAATTTGACTCCTGACTTCAGCAAAAATATGCCCTATATTCACCTGAAAAAATCATTTGAGAAAATGGAATAAATGGGACTGGTGGGGGAATTACAATCATCTCTCGAAATTAAAGGGGTACAAAGCTGTATCACATGTGGTCCATCCATAAAGAAAAACTCAACTCTATCTGCTTCTATGCCCTGCACCAGCCATAAGAAGGTTTTTGCTCAAGCTGCATTCTAATCAATTGCCGGTCTGGTCAGTTACGGGATCTCGGTTAGATTTAGCTGTTGAGGACAGGTATTGCCGCATATGTGGTATAAAAGGTCAAATGGAGTCTTCTAGGCATGTGCTTACGCACTGTATTAAACCAGGGCCTCGGTATATGTGTAATTTGGGTGGTTTTATACATAGATATGAGGGAATTGTAGCCAACTCCTTCTGGGATTACTGCTTAAATGCAGATACCACCTCTGTACAAATTGCCTTATACCATGTGTTGCTGCATGTCAAACCTATGCTGATTGAATGAGTGGGGTTCAGTCTTTAGAACTCTTGGTCACGGGGGTTGCACTACTGTAGGTGCATAAGATCACACTATTGGTGGGATGCTGATCTTAGTATTAGGCTTTGAAGTGGCGGTACTCTGACCCCTGGATCTTCTGTCAGTACACGTTATCCCTTTTGTTGCTCTTGGGCTGGAAGTGTTATATGGTAAGGGCCACAGAGTTAAGTAAGAAGCCCTGTTAGTAGGGGCACTTTGCCTTATACTAGGAATAGATGGCGCCCACAGCTTTAGCTCTTATAGGATGAACAAACTCCATTGGCCCAGAGATCAATGGATTCTATGGATTTTATTCCATGAATTATGAATTTGTGAATCCTATGAACTTTGTTAATTCTGCCTATTCGGTAGTTTAAACATTTTGTTGCGTGATATGATGACTAGACTAACAGCTTAAACAACGATGAATTTGAATTTGAAGTAAATTGGGGCATCACCGCATGAAGCGTTTGATGGGCAAAATTGTATATTTTATATTTTATGAATTGTCTTTATGTGTCTTTGCTTGCATTTTTATTGTTGTATGTATGTAAGATTTGTATTTATTTATTTTGTACTATTTTGTATTTTGTACTATTAGAATTTGTATTTGTATCTGCTTTAATCTTGTGTAAAGTTCTAGATTTAACTAAATCACAATAAACAAATGAATTATAACTAAGCTGTAAAAGAGAATACAGTGATAGTCACTATTACTAGCTCAAAGGGAGGCCCAGTTAACAGGGTATTACCAAACAAGCAAGATATATTAAAATTAATCTCTGCAGCACATGCAAGTATGGCCACAGCCCACTTTGGCTTTTCATCTACTACATGACTCTTTCAGTATAGATATTGGTGGCCAGGGCTCAATAAAGAAGTACAACAGTAGATAGCAAATTGCTCCATCTGTTTGCAGTGCTACCTGGCACCCTCCCTTTTCCCCTCGCACTTCTCGTTCTTTCCCTTGCACGATCTGAATGACACAAGGCCTAGTAAGATGGTTTGTTAAATGTTAAATGTTAAAGGTATTTGTACCGCGCACCGTCACCAACGGAATTAGTCCCCAGGCACTCAGGCAGATCTGTAAATGATAAAGGTGGGATGGGTTAGTAAGGTGAAGGAGGGAGTAGGATAGTGAGAGGAGTGGTGTTCTGTTGGCAGCTTCAGCACTAGTGTTGTGAAGTGCATGCGGCTTGTTGTGCGAGAGATGGTTGTGTGAGTTTTTTGAGTGAGATAAGTATGCAGAGTTTGAGCTTATATTGGTTAGTGGGTTACCTGACCTTTAACATGCTAACATTCACAGTTCTGTCTGAGTGTGGCACTTGTTGGCCCTTACATTCCCATCTAGACGCTGCGCGGGCCAATGTTTAGGACTTCATCCAGGTGTGGTCATGCCAACATTCACACTTTTATCTAGATGCGGCGCAGGCTAGAGTTTAGAGATCCGTCCAGGTGTGGGTCTGCTAATATTCACAACTCCAGGTGTGGCACACGCTAGCATTCACGTTTTTCCTAGGCGTGGACATGTTGTCCTTCAATCAATCCTATCCAGATGTGATGCAGGCCAACGTCTATCTAGGTGCGTCTGCCGGTCTGGATATGTTCGTCCGGTACGTACGAGTGGGAGAGTCACTTGAGGGCTTTTGTCAGGGTCTCGGTGTGTGGTCAGTCTCTGCAGCCATCCTTTGTGGCTATTTCCATGATGTCTTATGCTCTGTTGAATGGTTGGTTCTTTGGTTTGAGTGTTTGTCCAATTTGAGAGTGGCCGAAGTTGGAGTTATTTCCATCATTGTTTTAATGTCTGGCCATTCTAGTGCGTCTCCGCTGTGGTTACGCTTTGAAGAGCCATGATTTGAGGAGTTTCCTGAATGCTAGGTGGTTTGTTGTATTACGTATATTCTTAGGTAGGTCATTCCAGATTTCGGCTGCCTGGTGAGAGAAAGACGATCCTCCGAGTTTTTTTCTGTTGTAGGGTTTTGGTTCCAGGCGTATGTCGGTGCTTGATCTTGGTGTTCTTGTCGGTTGATGTAGGCGTAGTTTGTCGCTTAGGAATTCTGCGCCTTGTTTTTGTATTGCTCTGTGCGTGATGCACATGGCCTTGAACATTATTAGTTGTTTTAGTGGTAGCCAGTGTAGTATTTTTAGCGCGGGTGTGATGTGTTCTCTTCTGGGTAGCTTGAGGAGGAGTCTGGCTGCTGCATTTTGTATGCGTTGCAGTTTTTTTTTAAGTCGTTCTGGCATGCCCATGTATAGGCTATTGCTATAGTCTACTCTGGACATGATCAGAGCGATGATGGTAAGTGTTTTTTTGGGGAATGACAGGAACGGAAGGATCCTTTTTGCTGCTTGCAGGAGGAAGAAACATTTCTTGATTACCGAGTTTACTTGTGGCTCCAGAGTGAGATTGTTATCCATTAGGACCCCTAGGTTTTTTACAGTTGATGATGGTTCTTGTGTGGTGCCGAGCTCTTTTGGCCAGGGGATGTAGGTGATGTCTCCTCCCTTTTTTGAGACAATCATTATCTCTGTTTTGCCTGGGTTGATTTTGAGATGGTTGAGGTTCATCCAGTTGAATATGTCGTGAAGGCAATTGTCTAGTGTGGTGTTTTCTTCTCGGGTGTCTTGTATGTTGAAGATTATTTGAGTATCGCCGGCGTAGTTGTAGCATGTGAGGCCGTGTTTTTTGATGAGTTTGATTAATAGGTACATGTAGATGTTGAATAGGAGTGGGGAGAAGGATGATCCTTGTGGTACTCCGCACGTGGAGACTCTGGGTTTGGATTTACAAGGTTTCATCCATATTGTTTCTGTTCTGTTTGTTAGGAAGGATTTGATCCAAAGTAAGGCAATGTCTGTTATCCCTAGTCCTTCTAGTCTCTTTATGAGGGTGGCGTGGTTGACAGTGTCGTAGGCTGCAGACAGATCAAGGAGAATCAGGGCGGTGCTGTTGTCTGAGTCTGCGTTTTGTTTTAGGTCGTCCCATATTGAGAGGAGAGCCGATTCTGTTCCTCTCATAGGTCTGAAGCCAACTTGTACCTGGTCTAGTAGGCAATGCTCTTCTATGAATTCTTGGGTTATTTGGTAGACGTACGTTTCTAGCAGTTTGGCTATGTAGGGTATGTTGGAGATGGGTCTGTAGTTAGATAAGTCCTCAACGTTTCCTGTTGTGTCTTTGAGTAGCGGCTTGATGTAAGCCGATTTGAAGGCCTGCCGTACTTTACCTGTTGAGATTGAGAGATTGAGGAGGTTCCTGTGGTATTCCATGGGGGTTCCTTGTTTGAGAATTGATTTGTATATGTCCGGGGGGTAAGGGTCTTCAGGAGAGCCCGACTTGTTGCTTTGGTTTACCAGTTTGACGAAAGCCTCAACTGATATTTCTGGGAAGTTTCGTAGCTTGTTTGCATGTTCCTCGTCTGTGTCGGTGGGGTTTGAGCTGTGAACGCTTGGTCTGTTTTGTATGGTGTGTTGAATGGAGGTTATTTTGTTTTTGAAGTGGTCTCCGAGGTCCTCGCAAAGTTTCGTCGATGGGATTGGCGTGTGGTTGCAGGCCTGTGGGTTTTTTATTTCGTTTATGATTTTGAATAGTTCTTTTTGAGCGTTTGGTGCTCTGAAGATTCGGTTGTCGTAATGTTTCCTCTTCGCTTTTTGTATTTCCTTTTTATATGCGCGGATCTGTTGTAGGAATTTCAGTTTGTTTGCGGTGGTGTTGTTGGTCCTCCATTTAGATTCTAATTTTTGTTTTTTCCTTTTCATGGCGTTGAGTAGTGGGGTGAACCATTTTGCTGTAGTTTTCTTGAGTGATGGGGTGAAGGGCTTTTCTTTGGCGATGTCGTCAAGGGTTGTTGCGATCCAGGTGTGAAGTAGGGCAACTTTTTTGTCTAGGTCTGCTTTTTCCATGGTTGATGCTTGTGGTTTGCTGAGTCCTAGGAGCTCGGTTAGGTTGGAGTTTTTTATGGTTCTCCGGTTTCTTTTCATCATGATGGGTTGTTTTTCTTGTTGCTTTTTTTGTTGGAGCGGCCGTTGTGATTATGAACGGAATGATGAGGTGGTCGCTCCAAAGTATTTGAATTGCGGGTGCCGTGGTGATGAGATCCTTGTTGGCGAAGATTGCGTCAAGTGTGTGCCCTGCTGAGTGGGTTGCTCCTTTGACTAGTTGTTGTAGGTTCATGGCTGCTAGTTGGGTGGTTAGGGATTTTTGTGTGGTCGTGGTTTCTTCGTCGAACCAGATGTTGAAATCTCTGAGGATGATCAGATGATTGTACTTGATGGCTAGGGTAGTGATTGCTTCCGTGAAAGCGTCTATGAAAGTCGCATCATAGGTTAGCGGTCTGTATATCAGTATGAATTTCAGGTTGGTTTTGGGGTTTACTGAAAGTCGTAGTATTAAGGATTCGCATTTATCAATGTTTAGTGGATCTTCCATTTTGATGGCCAGTTGTTTCTTGTGGACAATCGCTAGTCCCCCCCCCTCTTTTGGATTTTCTGTTTGTTTGGATGCATTTGAAGTCTTCAGGCAGGCAGTTGTTGAGGGTGATCTTGTAGTTGTCGTCTAGCCATGTTTCGGTTACTAATAGGATGTCTATGCCTCCTTCTGACAGGAGGTCGTATATTTCTGTTGCGTATTTGGACATTGACCTTGCGTTCATTAGGTTACAGTGGATTCTCTGGGTGAGATTTTGTTTTGAGGTTATTTGTTGTTCGAGTTTGTAATTGTGTGTTCGTGAAGTTCCCACATTGATGTCGGTAGGATGAAGAACGGCGACAGCTGCTTCTTCATTGAAGCGGTCTACTAAGTCGATAACAGGGCTGATTAGTCTTGGTGTTTCTGCTGTGATGCTATTCGGATGAAGATCAGCGGTGGTTTCTTCGTTGGGTCCAATTGTTGGGTGGGAGGTGGCGTTGCTGGTTGTTGGTACTTCACCTTAGTGTGCGGGATGTAGTGGAAATGGATGTTGCACCTCTGTTCTTGTAATGTAAGGGGTAATGGGGTCGGAGCCCTCCCACTCTCTTGTTGAGTGCCCCCATCTTTTTTCCACATGTGTCAGGAAATTCTTTGTATGTTTCGAGGTTTCCGTGTCGGGGTGTCAGTGTACCGTGGTTGTTGCGAGGTAAGGTGTTAGGTATAAGGACTTTTCTCTTGTGGATTTTGTTCCGGTTGTGGCTGTTTTAGGCGTGTTTTCTTCCAATGGGGCTGTTTCTTGTGGGTTCTGTCGGTGTTGTGTGTTCGTCTCTTGTTGCACAATCTTGTTCTCTTTCTCGGTGTCCTTTTCTGGTACGGGCCATTTTCCAGTCTAGGCGCAGGCGTAGTATGGTAGTTGGTCCTCTATGTTGTGTTGTGCAGTCGCAGTGATCTCGGTTTTTCTTCTCTGGATACGCTGGGGTGTTCTCTGGCTCAGTGTTGCTTTCTGTCGGTGGGTAGGGTGTGTTTCCTAAGGGTGCACTGTCGGGGGGGGGTTAGGGTGTTGATGGTCTGCTGGAATGGGATTTCATTGAGTTAGGTGGTGGTGGGTTTCCGGGATTGGTAGAGTACTGAACTAAGCGCAGTTAGATTATTTGAGAGACCTGTATAGTGGGTGAGGGTCCTATCAGTGCAGTCTAAGCATCACACAGTGCCGTTCGGAGACGAGGCCCCTGCTGAGTCTGAATGACCTGCACAGTGGGAGAGACGCCCTCCAGGGCAACCTAAACACCACACAGAGTAGTTTGGAGACGGAGCCCCCACTAAACTTGGGAGACCCGCGCAGTGGGAGGGGGCCTATCAGTGCAATCTAAATATCCTACACAGCAATTTGGGGAGAGAGCCCCTGCTAAATTTGAGAGACCTGTATAGTGGGAGAGAGGCCTATCAGTGCAACCTAAACATCCTACAATGCAATTAGGAGACAGGACCTCTGCTAAATTTGAGAGACCCGCACAGTGGGAGAGAGGCCTATCAGTGCAATCTAAACATCATATAATGCAGTTTGGGGACGGAGCCCCTGCTAAATTTGAGAGACCTGTATAGTGGGAGAGAGGCCTATCAGTGCAACCTATACATCATACAATGCAATTAGGAGACAGGACTCCTGCTATATTTGAGAGACCCGCACAGTGGGAGAGAAGCCTATCAGTGCAATCTAAACATCATATAATGCAGTTTGGGGACGGAGCCCCTGCTAAATTTGAGAGACCTGTAAAGTGGGAGAGAGGCATATCAGTGCAACCTAAACATCATACAGTGCAATTGGGAGACAGGACCCCTGCTAAATTTGAGAGACCCACACAGTGGGAGAGAGGCCTATCATTGCAATCTAAACATCATATAATGCAGTTTGGGGACGGAGCCCCTGCTAAATTTGAGAGACCTGTATAGTGGGAGAGAGGCCTATCAGTGTAACCTAAACATTATACAGTGCAATTGGGAGACAGGACCCCTGCTAAATTTGAGAGACCCGCACAGTGGGAGAGAGGCCTATCAGTGCAGTCTAAACATCATGTAATGCAGTTTGGGGACAGAGCCCCTGCTGAATTTGAGAGACCCACACAGTGGGAGAGAGGCCTATCAGTGCAACCTAAACATCATGAAATACAATCATTTATTTTAATTTTTTTTTTTACTTTGGGTTTGGTAAGTGGCTCGGAGTCTGAGGTAGAGTAGTTGCTCTAATCCTGACCCAGGCCACTCCTACCTAAACATCATATAATGCAGTTTGGGGACGGAGCCCCTGCTAAATTTGAGAGACCTGTAAAGTGGGAGAGAGGCCTATCAGTGCAACCTAAACATCATACAGTGCAATTAGGAGACATGACCCCTGCTGAATTTGAGAGACCCGCACAGTGGGAGAGAGGCCTATCAGTGCAAGCTAAACATCGTGTAATGCAGTTTGGGGACGGGGCCCCTGCTAAATTTGAGAGACCTGTAAAGTGGGAGAGAGGCCTATCAGTGCAACCTAAACATCATACAGTGCAATTAGGAGACATGACCCCTGCTGAATTTGAGAGACCCGCACAGTGGGAGAGAGGCCTATCAGTGCAAGCTAAACATCATGTAATGCAGTTTGGGGACGGGGCCCCTGCTAAATTTGAGAGTCCTGTATAGTGGGTGAGGGTCCTATCAGTGCAGTCTAAGCATCACACAGTGCCGTTCGGAGATGAGGCCCCTGCTGAGTCTGAATGACCTGCAGAGTGAGAGAGACGCCCTCCAGCGCAACCTAAACACCACACAGAGTAGTTTGGAGACAGAGCCCCCGCTAAACTTGGGAGACCCGCGCAGTGGGAGGGAGGCCTATCAGTGCAATCTAAATATCCTACACAGCAATTTGGGGAGAGAGCCCCTGCTAAATTTGAGAGACCTGTATAGTGGGAGAGAGGCCTATCCGTGCAACCCAAACATCCTACAATGCAATTAGGAGACAGGACCTCTGCTAAATTTGAGAGACCCGCACAGTGGGAGAGAGGCCTATCAGTGCAATCTAAACATCATATAATGCAGTTTGGGGACGGAGCCCCTGCTAAATTTGAGAGACCTGTATAGTGGGAGAGAGGCCTATCAGTGCAACCTAAACATCATACAATGCAATTAGGAGACAGGACTCCTGCTAAATTTGAGAGACCCGCACAGTTGGAGAGAAGCCTATCAGTGCAATCTAAACATCATATAATGCAGTTTGGGGACGGAGCCCCTGCTAAATTTGAGAGACCTGTAAAGTGGGAGAGAGGCATATCAGTGCAACCTAAACATCATACAGTGCAATTGGGAGACAGGACCCCTGCTAAACTCGAGAGACCCGCGCAGTGGGAGAGAGGCCTATCAGTGCAATCTAAACATCATACAATGCAATTAGGAGACAGGACTCCTGCTGAATTTGAGAGACCCACACAGTGGGAGAGAGGCCTATCAATGCAACCTAAACATCATGAAATAAAATCATTTTTTTTAATTTATTTTTTTACTTTGGGTTTGGTAAGTGGCTCGGAGTCTGGGGTAGAGTAGTTGCTCTAATCCTGACCCAGGCCACTCCTACCTAAACTTCATGTAATGCAGTTTGGGGACGGAGCCCCTGCTGAATTTGAGAGACCCGCACAGTGGGAGAGAGGCCTATTAGTGCAACCTAAACATCATGAAATACAATAATTTTCTTTCTCCATTTTTTTACTTTGGGTTTGGTAAGTGGCTCGGAGTCTGGGGTAGAGTAGTTGCTCTAATCCTGACCCAGGCCACTCCTGGTCCTTGTGGATGAAGGTTGACGGCTGGCCACTGCTTCCCCTGCAGACACCGGCTGACACTTCTTGGATCTGCCTCCTTTGGAGCCGCCCTTGGCCTTGGGGCCCTTAGCTGCTGGGGGCTGCGGGGCAGAGGGCTGCCCTGGGAGGACCGGTGATGAAGAGTGGATGCACCAATTGGAGGGAGGGAGGGCGGGTCGGGAGGCGGGCGGGCTGGGGAACCAGGAAGAGGTGCGGGGAGGGAGGGAATGCAAAAAAATAAACACATGAGTGCCCAGAGATGGGCTGCTTACCTCGCGCCGGCTGCCTGCAGTAGATGCAGGGGCCGAAGTGAGGGAGGTCGGTAGACCCTTTCCAGCTGGGCTCAAGGCCCAATCAGAGCGGGGAATCGGCAGGATGGGAGGCGGGAGGGACCGAGATCAGGAAGAGGGTGCGGGGGGGGGGGAGGGACGCTTTGGGGGCCTGGGGCCTAGTCCTGGGCCACAATAAAAAAAAAAAAAAACACGAGTGCCCAGAGATGAGCTGCTTACCTCGCGCCGGCTGCCTGCAGTAGATGCAGGGGCCGGAGTGAGGGGGGTCAGTAGACCCTTTCCAGCTGGGCTCAAGGCCCAATCAGAGCGGGGATGGGCGGGACGGGAGGCGGCAGGGACCGAGATTAGGAAGAGGGTGCGGGGTGGGAGAGGGACGCTTCGGGGCCTGGGGCCTAGTCCTGAGCCACAATAAAAAAAACATAAACACACGAGTGCCGAGAGATGGGCTGCTTACCTCGCGCCGGCTGCCTGCAGTAGATGCAGGGGCCGGAGTGAGGGGGGTCGGTAGACCCTTTCCAGCTGGGCTCAAGGCCCAATCAGAGCAGGGATGGGCAGGACGGGAGGCGGGAGGGACCGAGATCAGGAAGAGGGTGCGGGGTGGGAGAGGGATGCTTTGGGGTCTGGGGCCTAGTCCTGGGCCACAATTAAAAAAAATAAACACACGAGTGCCCAGAGATGGGCTGCTACCTCGCGCCGGCTGCCTGCAGTAGATGCAGGGGCCGGAGTGTGGGGGATCGGTAGACCCTTTCCAGCTGGGCTCAAGGCCCAATCAGAGCCGGGATGGCCGGGACGGGAGTCGGGAGCGACCGAGATCAGGAAGAGGGTGCAGGGTGGTAGAGGGACGCTTCGGGGGCCTGGGGCCTAGTCCTGGGCCACAATAAAAAAAATAAACACACGAGTGCCCAGAGATGGGCTGCTTACCTCGCGCCGGCTGCCTGCACTAGATGCAGGGGCCGGAGTGAGGGGGGTCGGTAGACCCTTTCCAGCTGGGCTCAAGGCCCAATCAGAGCGGGATGGGCGGGACGGGAGGCGGGAGGGAACGAGAATAGGAAGAGGGTGTGGGGTGGGAGAGGGACGGTTCGGGGGCCTGGGGCCTTGTCCTGGGCCACAATAAAAAAAAATAAAAACATGCGTGCCCAGAGATGGGCTGCTTAGCTCACGCCGGCTGCCTGCAGTAGATGCAGGGGCCGGAGTGAGGGGGGACGGTAGACCCTTTCCAGCTGGGCTCAAGGCCCAATCAGAGCAGGGATGGGCGGGACGGGAGGCGGGAGGGACCGAGATCAGCAAGAGGGTGCAGGGTGGGAGAGGGACGCTTCGGGGCCTGGGGCCTAGTCCTGGGCCACAATAAAAAAAAATAAACACACAAGTGCCCAGAGATGGGCTGCTTACCTCGCGCCGGCTGCCTGCAGTAGATGCAGGGGCCGGAGTGAGGGGGGTCGGTAGACCCTTTCCAGCTGGGCTCAAGGCCCAATCAGAGCGGGGATGGGCGGGACTGGAGGCGGGAGGGACCGAGATTAGGGTGCGGGGTGGGAGAGGGACGCTTCGGGGCCTGGAGCCACAATAAAAAAAAAATAAACACACGAGTGCCCAAAGATGGACTGCTTACCTCACGCCGGCTGCCTGCAGTAGATGCAGGGGCCGGAGTGAGGGGGGACGGTAGACCCTCTCCAGCTGGGCTCAAGGCCCAATCAGAGCAGGGATGGGCGGGACGGGAGGCGGGAGGGACCGAGATCAGGAAGAGGGTGCAAGGTGGGAGAGGGACGCTTCGGGGCCTGAGGCCTAGTCTCGGGCCACAATTAAAAAAAATAAACACACAAGTGCCCAGAGATGGGCTGCTTACCTCGCGCCGGCTGCCTGCAGTAGATGCAGGGGCCGGAGTGAGGGGGGTTGGTAGACCCTTTCCAGCTGGGCTCAAGGCCCAATCAGAGCGGGGATGGCCGGGACGGGAGTCGGGAGCGACCGAGATCAGGAAGAGGGTGCAGGGTGGTAGAGGGACGCTTCGGGGGCCTGGGGCCTAGTCCTGGGCCACAATAAAAAAAATAAACACACGAGTGCCCAGAGATGGGCTGCTTACCTCGCGCCGGCTGCCTGCACTAGATGCAGGGGCCGGAGTGAGGGGGGTCGGTAGACCCTTTCCAGCTGGGCTCAAGGCCCAATCAGAGCGGGATGGGCGGGACGGGAGGCGGGAGGGAACGAGAATAGGAAGAGGGTGTGGGGTGGGAGAGGGACCGTTCGGGGGCCTGGGGCCTAGTCCTGGGCCACAATAAAAAAAAATAAACACACGAGTGTCCAGAGATGGGCTGCTTACCTCGCGCCGGCTGCCTGCAGTTTGTCTTGTCCTCCTTCTGTCTCCCCTCCCTTATCTTGTTGCGCCTAAAAACACTTGTGTACAGGCGCGTTATAAATGACTTATCATATCAGAACAGTGGACAATTCCCAAAAGAACACTAATCAGGGCAACAATGCCTTTTGAATGCATGTATATGGACCACATAGGTCCACTGACACGCGTCAACAAGTACAAATATTTGTTAGCCATGATAGATTCATGCACATGATTTACTTGGCTAATTCTCCAGAAGAAAGCTGAGTGTAAGGAGGTCATAAAGGGATTGCTATCCTAAGTAGCTATGACAGCACCTAGATGACGCCAAGCTGACAATGGGCCAGCCTTTTCAGACAAAGCCTTAAGAGAGGCTCAGTCAAGGTGTGGTTGTACTCTGCATTTCTCTATCCCGTTTTGCCCATAGGCTAATTGAGTCAAAGAGAGAGTGCCAATGGTATAGTAAAGCAAGCCTTGACTAAATGCATCCTTTCATCTGGTGGCAATTGGGTGAATCATGTACCTATAGTGCATGTGTGTACCTATAGTGCAGCGTAGCATAAATTACTTACCTCACCTCTCTCAATGTGAGGGTAAAACACCTTATGAATTGCTTTTTGGCGCTCCTATGCATATGCTTGACTTACACAATCCTTGTAGTTCTCTCACCAGGCCAGACCAGTTGCTCCTCATAAATCTCCTGAGAGACTCCATCCATGGTAGAGAAGCATTTCCACAGCATCAAGACAAATACAAGTTACAGAATGCCTTGAAATCTGGAGAATATGTCCTGGAAAAGATACACAACAATGAAGCACTTGGGTCACATTACAATCCTCCTGTGAAGGTACTTACGCTTATTGGTTCACGAACAGCAGTCCTACCGGGCCTGCCTCCTAAGAAAGGCACTTATCAAGTGACAGTAAACCACCTTCAGCCAGCTCCAGATGGTTACGCCCATGTTCCAGAGGGAGAAGCCTCTCTATCTTGAACAACAGAGCCAGCAGGCAAGAATAGAAGAACACGTGAAGTTGTCTATTTTTCTGGAAACAGATGAGCTAGATACAAGGCTAGAAGTAAAGCCAAGTGCAAGGTCCATCCAAAGAACAGTTGACCGTCCAAAGTGCACCAAGAACTGTAAACATTTACAGGCCGATTCATGGAATAAATGTGCGCCGAAAATCCCGGCGCAGAGGGGCCAATACGTGCGC
This sequence comes from Ambystoma mexicanum, assembly GCF_040938575.1. Taxonomy (NCBI): domain Eukaryota; kingdom Metazoa; phylum Chordata; class Amphibia; order Caudata; family Ambystomatidae; genus Ambystoma; species Ambystoma mexicanum. Next base: position 783,346,789 of record NC_090921.1, on the reverse strand, counting down.
TGCGCCGAAAATTAGCGAAAAGCGCAGGGAAACCAGCGCACGTCGATTCATGGAAGTCCGTGCGCAAGAAAAGCAGAGGACGTGCGCTGAAAAAGCGCGCGGCGCAGGCCGGCGCACAGGTCAACCAACGTCGTGCGCCACGGCCACTGCGCTATCACTCCGAGCGCAGCGCACAGCTCTAAAGTAGGCGGAACACAGGGCGGGACACTCGGAATGGGGAATAAAATGGGGCACAACACTCGGAATGGGGAAGAATGTGGGCGGCACGGGGAAAGTATAGGAGGCAAGTGCGCGGAACGCCCACACGCTCGCATACAACACGTATTCATGGAATAGAATAGGGCAAAAAAGCGCACGCTCAAAGCAGCGCACAGGCACAAACAGGCACAAACACGACCGCCACAAGAAAGCAGGCGGTAGCGTCTCTGCGCCTGCAAGAAATGTGCGCTAAAAGGTGCGCCAACAAATAGCACCTATATACAGACATGATCAATGTCCAATACTGTGGCCCTCCAGGACAAATGACGTACAAAGGGGTACCCACAAACACAGACACGCGCTGAGAGAAAAAATAAACGTGTGCGTGCATACCGGGGTGCGCGGGAAGTTGCACACGCGATATGGCCGGGTACGTGGATTACAGGGGTGCGCGGGAAGTTCCACACGCGATTAGTCAGGGTACGTGGATTGCAGGGGTGCGCGGGAAGTTGCACACGCGATATGGCCGGGTACGTGGATTTCAGGGGTGCGCGGGAAGTTCCACACGCGATTAGTCAGGGTACGTGGATTGCAGGGGTGCGCGGGAAGTTGCACACGCGATATGGCCGGGTACGTGGATTGCAGGGGTGCGCGGGAAGTTCCAAACGCGATTAGTCAGGGTACGTGGATTGCAGGGGTGCGCGGGAAGTTCCACACGCGATATGGCCGGGTACGTGGATTTCAGGGGTGCGCGGGAAGTTCCACACGCGATATGGCCGGGTACGTGGATTTCAGGGGTGCGCGGGAAGTTCCACACGCGATATGGCAGGGTACGTGGATTGCAGGGGTGCGCGGGAAGTCCCACACGCGATATGGCCGGGTATGTGGATTTCAGGGGTGCGCGGGAAGTTCCACACGCGATATGGCCGGGTACGTGGATTTCAGGGGTGCGCGGGAAGTTCCACACGCGATATGGCCGGGTACGTGGATTTCAGGGGTGCGCGGGAAGTTCCACACGCGATATGGCAGGGTACGTGGATTGCAGGGGTGCGCGGGAAGTCCCACACGCGATATGGCCGGGTACGTGGATTTCAGGGGTGCGCGGGAAGTTCCACACGCGATATGGCCGGGTACGTGGATTTCAGGGGTGCGCGGGAAGTTCCACACGCGATATGGCCGGGTACGTGGATTTCAGGGGTGCGCGGGAAGTTCCACACGCGATATGGCAGGGTACGTGGATTGCAGGGGTGCGCGGGAAGTTCCACACGCGATATGGCCGGGTACGTGGATTGCAGGGGTGCGCGGGAAGTCCCACACGCGATATGGCCGGGTACGTGGATTTCAGGGGTGCGCGGGAAGTTCCACACGCGATATGGCCGGGTACGTGGATTTCAGGGGTGCGCGGGAAGTTCCACACGCGATATTGCCGGGTACGTGGATTGCAGGGGTGCGCGGGAAGTTCCACACGCGATATGGCAGGGTACGTGGATTTCAGGGGTGCGCGGGAAGTTCCACACGCGATATGGCCGGGTACGTGGATTTCAGGGGTGCGCGGGAAGTTCCACACGCGATATGGCCGGGTACGTGGATTTCAGGGGTGCGCGGGAAGTTCCACACGCGATATGGCCGGGTACGTGGATTGCAGGGGTGCGCAGGAAGTTCCACACGCGATATGGCCGGGTACGTGGATTTCAGGGGTGCGCGGGAAGTTCCACATGCGAATTGGCTGTGTGCTCCCAGGCATTACCTGTACACCCTCCACGGCCCCTGCAGGCAGCACACACCACAGGGAACTACCCTGCACACCTGCTCATGTCTCCCACCACCCCCACCCCCCATCCACCAGGGACACCCTCCACCAGGCCCCCACCCATGTCTCCCACCACCCCCACCCCCCACCCCCCAGGGGCACCCTCCACCAGGCCCCCACCCATGTCTCCCACCACCCCCACCCCCCATCCACCAGGGACACCCTCCACCAGGCCCCCACCCATGTCTCCCACCACCCCCAGCACTGTGGGGAACCTGCCAGCAGGCCCCCACCCATGTCCAACCCATGTCTCCCACCACCCCCACCCCCCATCCACCAGGGACACCCTCCACCAGGCCCCCACCCATGTCTCCCACCACCCCCACCCCCCATCCACCAGGGACACCCTCCACCAGGCCCCCACCCATGTCTCCCACCACCCCCACCCCCCACCCCCCAGGGGCACCCTCCACCAGGCCCCCACCCATGTCTCCCACCACCCCCACCCCCCATCCACCAGGGACACCCTCCACCAGGCCCCCACCCATGTCTCCCACCACCCCCAGCACTGTGGGGAACCTGCCAGCAGGCCCCCACCCATGTCCAACCCATGTCTCCCACCACCCCCACCCCCCATCCACCAGGGACACCCTCCACCAGGCCCCCACCCATGTCTCCCACCACCCCCACCCCCCATCCACCAGGGACACCCTCCACCAGGCCCCCACCCATGTCTCCCACCACCCCCACCCCCCACCCCCCAGGGGCACCCTCCACCAGGCCCCCACCCATGTCTCCCACCACCCCCACCCCCCATCCACCAGGGACACCCTCCACCAGGCCCCCACCCATGTCTCCCACCACCCCCAGCACTGTGGGGAACCTGCCAGCAGGCCCCCACCCATGTCCAACCCATGTCTCCCACCACCCCCACCCCCCATCCACCAGGGACACCCTCCACCAGGCCCCCACCCATGTCTCCCACCACCCCCAGCACTGTGGGGAACCTGCCAGCAGGCCCCCACCCATGTCCAACCCATGTCTCCCACCACCCCACCCCCCATCCACCAGGGACACCCTCCACCAGGCCCCCACCCATGTCTCCCACCACCCCCACCCCCCACCCCCCAGGGGCACCCTCCACCAGGCCCCCACCCATGTCTCCCACCACCCCCACCCCCAGCACTGTGGGGAACCTGCCAGCAGGCCCCCACCCATGTCCAACCCATGTCTCCCACCACCCCCACCCCCAGCACTGTGGGGAACCTGCCAGCAGGCCCCCACCCATGTCCCCCTGGCCCCAGGTCCTGACGATACACAATCATGGCAGTAATGGCCAGCATACCCAGCACAAACACCCAGGCAAGGATTGCATGCACCCACATAGTGAATGCAATCACATGACACAACCCCAAAGGCAAGTATGCAAAAGAACACATGTCCGTCACACACACATACACAATGGGTGCAAGTGAATGTCAAAACCCATATCATGACATGTAAGAAACCAAAGAGAAAATAACACAAGTGTAAGATAATATAAAAATGTATTAAAAACACAAATCAAGTAAACCAATAAAACATACAACTATGTGGCAAAGTAAATAAAAGGTCCATGTCCGAGAACAAAAATGATAAACCAAAAAACAAAGGATTAAAAAATCAATATAATTTGTCCAAAGCAAAACCATGTAGTAGGAAATCAAAGAAAAACCATTACGTCATGGTGTAAACAATAAAAAAATTAAAAAATGTATCTCCCAAAATATAACAATATATACAGGAATGTTCCAGGGTCCATGAGCCCAACAGCACAAATGACACCTAATACTAACTAATAAAATAAATATGTACAAAAAAGTGGCCATTGTCCGAGCGGTCCAAAATAATAAAAATAAATAAAGGAAACCTAGCACTAACTAACTAAAAAACTATATACAAAGGCAGCGGGCTAGTCCTGCGGCTCACTTGGTGATGCTGGCCAGGGCATCCTCGAACTCCATGTCAATGTCCTGGAGGCGGGACTCTGTCCTGGCCCCGAGGTCTCGCAGGGACAACCCCATGTGCTCACCAAAATCCCTGCGAGCCTCCTCGAGGCACTCAGCCCGCCTCAATGCCGACGCATGGAGATCTCCGCCCTGGCCATGGCGAGCCGCTCCTCTTCCGCCCGCTGCCGCTCCGCACCTATCCGCTGGCCAAACTCCTCCCACACGGAACACACCGCCATGCCAGGGTTGCCCTGCCCTCCGGCCGATGCCTGCCCCTCTGATCTTGATGGCCCTGAGCCATGATGCCTCCCACGTCGAGCCCGCTGCTGCCTCCGACGCCACTGCCTCTGCCAGCACGACGGCATCCAGGCTGATGGTAACCACCGACGCCGTCGTGCACGTGCCCTGCTCGATGATGCCGGCACATCTTCCATCTGCTGGGGTCCACTTGCTGTGTCGTCCACCCCTGCTGGACCTCCGACTCCCAACTGTGGCAGGGATGGGATCCCCACCGAGCTGGCTGCATTGGTCGGGGCAGGTCCACAGGGGGCCATGGTGGCATCTGGGCCGGAAGACGGCAAGGAGAACGACCGGTGGATAGCCTGCACAGAGGAGGAGAGGGCCGTCAGATTGGCCAACACATGCAGGAACCCCCCGAACATGGCCGATCCCAATTGGGCCACGTCGGCACGGTGCACTTCGTGATGACGTGCGTGCTCCTCCCGGGAAGCACGCACGTCATCACGAATCACAGCCGTGCGCATCGCGACCCCAATCAGGACCTGCTCCACGCGGCCAGGGGTTCCCACGGCCGCAGGTGGAGGGGAGTCAGTTGACATGGACATCCCCACTACCTGCGGACGGGCCTGGGACGGGGCATCCCTGCTGGTGCATGGTGGTGCACTCACAGGGTCAGGGACAGCGACATGCACAGGCACCTCCACGGTGACCTGTGCTGCCTCCTGCCCCTGGCCCTGGACTGCACCACTTGCACCAGCAGGGATGCTCCCACCAGGCCTCATGTGTGCACCAGTGTCGGCCTCCTCCTCCTCTGTGCAAACCACCAACCTGGATGGCTCCTCACCGTCTCCCGCCGTAGCAGGCCCCTGTGGGGGCTCACCCACCCCTTCCGCTGCAGCCGTGGGGGCATCCCCGCCGCCTTGCTCCACAGCGCCGTCTCAGCCCTCTTCTTCACTAGCCGCTGCGTAGAGGGAGACAAAGGACACAAGCATCAGGCTACTGTAAAATGGTCCCCTAGACAGGAAGCAATAGCAGATGAGCACCCCTGTCAAAGTACACTTCCATCATGTCCCTCCACAACACATGGGTCAGTCCAGGCAAAACACACACAGTAACAGGCATGGTGCATGCCATGCACATTTCCATGCATGTCCAATTGACTCTTGAAACATTCAATGATATGTAACTCACATGCATCATGGCTCATGCATATCACATGCACACACTTCACCTCAGTCACATCCATCTGGCCCCAAACACAACGAACACAGGCGAAACAAGGGTTAGTTGGGTGCGTCACAGAATCTGTGCATTGTCACACACATGTGTCATGCATCCATGGCATGCACAAGTCACAGACACGCAGGTCAGGCACACAGACATGGCTACCATATATGTACCTGGCATCAGCACCCATCCTTCACCCCCATCCATGTCCAGGTACAGAGACTGGCATGCTCTCATGTCCTAAATCTGCATAGGGCTCCCCATGCCACATTTCAACACATGCAACAACCATGTGGGCCACACATCACTGGTCGCACATGCATTACCATGATGTCCCTGCACACATACATGCATACATGGCCCATGGCACACATACAGGCAAGTATCATAGAACCAGCACACCGCAACATGCCCTGTCTCACACAGTAATGCTTGCACACTTACCGCTCAACTCCAGACGGGCCTCCCTCTCAAGGACCTGGGCGTGGAGCGCTGGGCGTACGCGTTCCAGGACCCTCTTCTGGATGGAACTCATGCGGCCCCGGCCCCCCTCCACGAGGCGCCGGGCCTTCACAAGGGTCCTGGACCTCAAGTCCTCCCAGCGCTTCTTGATCTTCTGGACGTTGCGGGTTGCCACCCCCTCCGCGTTGATGGCAACCACACAGTCGGCCCAGATCCTCTCCCGTCCTTCCTTGCTGGCGCGGGACGATCCAAAGAGGGCATCATACTGCCCCAGGACATGCTCCACCAGGACACCAACTTCGGTGGCAGTGAAGCTGGTGCCCCTCTGCCCCTCTGGCCTGGGGTTGCCACTGGTGCCAGATGTCGAAGTGCCCGACATGGCAACCCCAGAGGCAGGTGTGGGTGGGCAACTGGGTCCTGGGGCTGGGCTGTGGAGCGATGTAATCCCAGTTGGGAGTCTTCAGTTCCAGCAGGGGTGGACACAGCAACTGGACCCCTGCAGATGGCTGATGTGCAGGCAGCAAATGGCAGGGCACGGTGGCAGCAGGCAGGCAGGCAGGCAGGCAGCAGCAGATAGCACGTGGGAGGCTGCTCAGGGCACTGGGGGGGCAGTAACTCGGCCTTCTGGGCAGGAGCGTGGTGTTCCGTGTGTTTTCGGGTGGCCAGCTTGATACGGAGTGATTTGGCACGTGAAATTCCTGCACGTCAGCGTGAAATCCGAGGAAAGGGCCTTAGCGCGTAAGTGCGTCAGCACGCATACGCGATTCTATTGGACCAGAGTCCCTCACCGCCTAAGCGCGTCTGACGTGATCCGCACGGGCGTTCCCCACTCAGCACGTGATGACGGAGCACACGTGGAAATACTGCACGTCAGAGTGTCATCGCGTGTAATTGGCCAAAAGTGCGCGTACACGCGATTGGCCAATGTACGTGTATTACATCGCGTGTAATTGGCCAAAAGTGCGCGTACACGCCATTGGCCAATGTACGTGTATTACATCGCGTGTAATTGGCCAAAAGTGCGCGTACACGCCATTGGCCTATGTACGTGTATTTCAGGGGTGCGCGGGCACTTACACACGCAAGTACGTCAGCGCACCTGTATGCCTGCTGCGTGGGAATTTCCACACGCTATTGGAGTGGGAACTAGATTCCAGGGGTGCGAGGGTCACACGCTCGCCTAGAACACGCGCAAGGCATTAATTTGCGCACTTATCAATAAACAAGCCAGATGCCAGGATGAACATACCGTTCCTAGCAGCAGTGGCAGTGGGCTACCAAAGGAGGAGGAGGAGGAGAGTCAGGGCCAGAATATTCACACCCAGAACCAGCCTATTCGGGATGCCTGATGACCAGGTGTATGGGAGGTACAGGTTTCCAGCACACATCATACTGGACCTGGTCAGTGAGTGGGAGGATGACCTCACATCACCCACCCTGTGCTCCCAAGCACTCAGCCCCCTGCAGAAGGTCCTGAATGTACTGCACTTCTTGGCCACTGGATCCTTTCAGCGGACAAGTGCCATAGTGGGTGGTGTGTCACAGGCCACGCAGTCACGCTGCCTACACCAGGTCTTGAACATCATCACTGCACGGCCATCAGTCCGCAGGCACATATATCTCCCCAGGACTCATGCAGAAAGGCGGACGTGCATCCAGGAATTCTATGGTGTGGCTCAATTCCCCAAAGTGCTTGGTGCAATTGACTGCACACATGTGGCTCTACGTCCACCCAGGGCAACAGAGCACATCTATAGAAACCGCAAGCACTGGCATTCCATCAACGTGCAAGTTGTATGCAATGCCAAGGGAATCATCACATCAGTATATGCCAACTATCCCGGGTCCACCCACGACAGCTTCATCTACAGAATGTCTACACTATGCCGGGACCTAGAGGCTGGCCAGCATGGAGATACATGGCTGCTTGGTGAGCATGAATGCCACTGCACATGCATGCATGTCAGATACTGGGTCATGACACAACACCACTAATGATACCCATCACCACCTCCGCAGGGGACAGTGCCTACCCTATCAGCCCCCACATGATGACCCCAATCCGGAACCCCACCACGCCACCCGAGGTAAGGTACAACACAGCCCACATTGCAACACGGGGCATAGTGGAGCGCACATTCGGAGTGCTGAAGTCACGCTTTCGCTCCCTTGACCGTTCTGGCGGGCAGCTGTTATATGCTCCCCGAATAGTGTGCAGGATCATAGTGGCAGCATGTGTCCTGCACAACGTTGCAACACGCCGGGGCCTGCCCGTGGACATGGTGGTGCCCCCACATCCACAACCACATGCACGCCCGCTGCGCATGGGAGGGGAAAGGGCACGGGGGGTGGCAGCCCGTACGCAACTGGTGGCCAACTTCTTCACCTAGGAATCACAGTGCTGGCTAGTGCACACTGCTCTGGCACATACCATCTGACAATCAATGATGACACTACCTGACAATGTCACAAAATTACTTGACAATAAACTGTCAGATACACATCAGCCTGAGATTGTTAACATGGAAGTGTCACTATGTGTGCACCCCTACCTACACATACACCAGCAATGCATCACAACGAAAAGACACAACTCCATCAATCAAATATGCATTGCCACAGGCGATTCACTACATGACAACATTGCCATGTCACCCATTCCCTTCACAGTCCCGCCACTGAGGACACCATGTCATGGTATGTGAGAGCAAACAAACTGGCCATCACAACATGACACCGGTGTCACAAATAGCAGTGCCCCAAATGGAACATAGCCGCACTTGAACAGCTAACCGCGCTGGAGCCACTACTACACACCTGTGTAAGAGTAATTTCAATCAAATTACACACCAACCCACCCTGAAGCCCACCCAAACAAGACACAATGCATGTAATCAATGGTAGTCTCATTACCTGATTCTGCTGGTATGTCCTCACCGTCCAGATGTACAGTGATGGCGCCACGCAAAAGTGTCAGTGCACATCTACCGACATGTAGTCTGACTCCAGAGAGTATGCCCGTGTGAAGAACTGTGTGAAATACCTGCAAAACATGAGCAACATATGTAAGTAGAGGCACATATCAAACCATCATGCATAGTTAGGTGCAACAACAATGTACACTATGAATGTCTACACAGTATTGACTATGGACTGGCCAACAGCTCATGGGAGTCCAATGTCACCGTGTAATTTGCTGTCACTTGGGCACACCCTTTGCAAGCCCATGGAAACGGAAGCAGGAGGGGTGTGGATGTCTGCTACCCAAGCATCGAAACCAAACTCAGGACAAGCCTGCATGTGCCCAGCCACAATACAGTGTATGCCCAGGTACCCACACAAGGCAACACTCTTGGAAAAGAAAAAAGAAAATTGAGAAAAAATGGCCATGAAAGGGCCGGCGGGGGGGGGGGGGCCACCTATGAGGTCCGAGGACAGGATGCACGCCACAATCCACCTGTGTGGATCATGGGAAACTAAAACACCCCATAGGCTCGTGGCCCACACGGCTACTCTGTTGTGGGAGATGAGTCGCTATCGCTCTGGCCAGACCCTGCAGCTGACTCAGGAGGTGGGGGAGCTGCCTCAGAAGATGGTGTGACAATGGGAGGCAGCCCACGCAAAGCACGAGTTTGCTCCTCCATGGCTGCAAGCAGGCGGGTCTGGTAGTTCTGGTTCTGGGTTATAATCATGCGGAGGTCCCCATGCAGTAACTTCCGGGATGACCTGACCTCCGCACGAGTTGCCTGCATCTCGGCCGAGAGCGTCCGTGTCAGACGCTCCAGCTGCTCCTCTGTCCTTCTATGGGATGAAGCCTCAAGCTCTAACAGGGTCGACCTGAGGTGATGGAATTCTTCCCTCAGGCCTTCCCTGTGGCGCTGGGACTCCATGGAAAGTGATTCCCGCAGAGTCGCCAGTGCCGCCCGCCTGTCCTTGTTGGACGCCAACATATCCTCCCTGTGTGCCTGGCAGATGGACTCTGTAGCCTGCTCCAGTCGCTCCATCAGCCTTTCTGGGGGGACAATGGAAGTGGCCACCCTATCCATGGCCTGTGCAATCATCTCGGATGATGCTGCCTGTTGGTTGGCCATACCGTAGATGGATTGCTCCCAAGCGGTATTGCCAGGTGGCATACGGCCACCACGTTGACGGGCACCACACCTGCCTGGGGCAAGGCGGACTGCGCCTTGCTGTGCCGGCAAGGCCTCAGGCTGCAGTACTGCATTCCCTCTCTGATCTGCAGCCCCAGGAACAGGATCAGAGATTGTGTGGTGTGGCCCTGCATCCGTAACCACCGGAGGCTGAGCTGCCGACACTGACATCCCCATTGAGGGCAATGGCCCGGCTGCAGGTGGGTCGGACAGAGGAGATTCTCTCCCAAGAACACTCACCTGCGACTGCACATAGGTGTCATCCTCCGAGTCTACACCTGAATACTGCTCGGGGGAGGAACCCCCAGAGACACCCCTCGACAGCACGACCTGCAGCACTTGTGGGTTTTCACCCACAAACACACCACGTCCCTCACTTGTGGAAGGTCGGCCCGGGTTGCCCTCCTGGGACGGCTCAACCACCACATCCCCAGCATCAACAAGTGCTTCGTCCCCTGCAAAGACATGAAAGAGAAAAATGGAAACAGGCATTAGCACCATGGCATGCAACAAGGGCTGATGAACAACAGAGGCAGTAGTTCTACGACACATGTCCCACATGACTGGGAGACCTCCTATGCATTCACCATCACTGGGTCTGTAGGGGAGGCTCAGGGCATACAATGTACAGATTGGAGAGCAACGCCTGCTCACCATGCTGCCTAGCACTGCCATCACACATTGGCCGGTGATTGCCATGTCAAAGGCACATGCCATCACACACATGGCATGTGACATAGCCACCAAGTGAAGAGGGAGAGGAGGGCAACTTTTTTGGATTTCTACCACTCTGGTCCTGACATTGCATCATCACATCAATAAGTTAACATGTTGTACATGGATCTGCTAGTCCAAATTGGCCACGATGCACAGTGCCTTGTCTACATCAACAAAATGCAGTAAACAATGAGATTCCACCTCCCCATCACCTGTAAAGGAATCATATAGCATTCGTGAAGCACCGGTCCAGATATGTATGAAGGTACAGCGGAGCACTGAGGGGTGGTGGGGCAGTAGGGGATGCCAGTCAACAATCCTACTGGTGCTGGTGTCATTCATGTCACGCAAGTGCAGGGGTGGGTGGCACAATGAAGTGCAAGGGGAAGTGGCGGCTGGAAGTGCTGTACAAGGTAAGTAGGACTTAACGTCAAGGGCAGATGGTGTTAGGCGCAGACAAGTGCTGGGGGGGGTGGCCTATAGGGGTACAGAGACAATCATGCAGTGCTGTGGGCTCGGAGGGGACAGGGGAGGTACACACTGCATCTGGCTCGGCAAGGTCCTTGCAGATTTCTATGTGTCCTGCAGAGTTGTCACATGCCGCAGATATGTGCCCTTGGATTGGGGATCTCATCTTGGTGAAAAGGGTGAGGCGCTATTGCCTTTGGAGCATGTGGCAGGCCAGTTTGCCAGAGGATGAGCATGATGCAGGACATTCCCTCTCTGCCACCCGGCACCTGTGGTCTGGGTTCACAAGATCCGAGTCATGCCAGGACTCTGCATTGGCATGGGGCTTCAGACAGGTGGTCATGACCGTGGCAAAGACATCCAGTGTACCTGACATAGAGTGGAGCATGGAGTGGGCCCTGTCAGGATGGGAGTGAGCCTAAGGGGGAGCTGGATGGGGGGGAGATTTTGGCAGCATGAGCCTCGACTGACACACACTTCATGGGTTGGAATACCAAGAAGGTGTGTGACAGTGGTGAGGGTGGCTTTGCCTGTGGGGTGGTGAGGGTGAGCTGGGAGGAGAGGAGAATGTGATCACTCCAGGAGAGAGGAGTGCAGAGATGGACGGAGAGGGGAAAGTCAGATGAGATCAGAGCATCAAGAGTGTGCCCTGCAGAATGAGTAGGGACAGACGGGAGTCTAGAGGGTGAGAGGGAGTTGCTGAGGTCACAGAAAGGTCACGTGGGGGGGTCAACAAGCATGCAGGTGGATGCGTACAGCAACAAGGAAGAGGATTTCTGTGTCTGGGGACATGAGTGAGGAGGAGAGGTGAGGACACTCAGAAAGGAAGTAGTACATTTGACCAGTTTTCCCAGACACAGTACGCACAGTTTGTGAATGTCAAGGTGTGGTAGAGAGAGACGTCACACAAGCCATTCCAGAGTGGAGTAGGTCTAAGTAGGAGTGACAGTGGCAGGAATACCCTCAGGGAAGCCAAGGGCACACCCCCCCTGCACAGTAGTGGCGGGCCAAGGAGAGGGTCTCCTGAACATCAGGTAGGAGTGTGTGAAGGATGCAGACAGAGCTGGCCGTCAGACATGTTTCCATGAGACCAAGGATGTCAAGGTGCATAACCTCATGTAAGTGACAGATATCGGAGGAATGCCTGATGCAGCCGCAGTGAAAGGAGTGTAATTGTGGAGGAGGTTGACAGCCTTGGAGGACTTACGGGGAGTGCTAGAGATCAGAGGTGCAGCATGTGTAGGAGTTGGAGTGGGAGGCGGAGAAGGATCATGGGAGGGTGCAGGGAGGCAGTGCAGGATTGATGAGGAGAGAGGAGGGGGGACAGCAGGAGAGGAAAGGAAGTTGATGAGATGTGGCTAGCATTTCTCAAGGAGAATGAGGTTGGCCTAAGGGCCTTGGACTGAGATGCTCCCATTACCATGCACATCAATTGTGGCCTCTGAGGATTGGAAGGAGGCCAGGAGTACACCCCAACGGGTCCCACCATTGATGGTGGAAGAGGAGCAAGGAGAGAGGACAGGGACCATGTGAAGGGTCTATGGGACAGGCAAAGGCATGTATGAGCAGATGTCAGTGAGAGTTGGCTTTGAGTAGGCTCAGATGCACTTGTCAGCAATAGGGTGGGTCGCATTGGAGGGCAGGGTGCCCTCATTTGACTGTTAGCAAGCAGGTGTCGTGAGTAGGGCACGATGGTCTGAACTGTAGAAGTCAGGGAAGATAGACCATGAAGAGCAGCATGGAGTGTGAGGGAATGGGGCTCGAAACCAGACGGTACCAAAGCACACAGGTAGGAGGTGGATGTCAAGGCAACATCCACAGTATGACAGCATGTTGGTTGGCATTTATATACAGAGGACGCATTAGCATGTGGTATCATTGCATGTCAGGCATGTGAAGATGAAACTTGATTGGCTGGGGGAAAGTATAGGAATGGTATGTAAGACATCAGATGAATAGACAGGGGAGTATGAGCAACAATGTAGTGACAAAATGACAATTCAAGGGCAACTTCCATGGTGTAGGGCCATATGTGCACTGTTGCCAGTTGGGATAGTGCTGTGGGCAGATGGTGTTGCACTGAACATACTGGATGAGGCACATGGGTGCCACTATCAACTCTGCCACACACCCCCTTGACAGGCACCCAACATGAATGCTTCACACACACACCATGCACATGGATAATACACACATGCATGTGCACTCACCGGATGATGCCTCGTAATCAGGGAGATCTCCCACACCTTGGAGTTGTCCCTCGGTGACGTAGGATCCAGCTACGGACTCGTGTGGTGTGAGTTCTATTTCCTGTGCTGGGGACCCACCTCCAGTCACCAAGGTTGCGGCATGACTTGAGGCCAGCTTATCCTTTGCCCTGCGCTTAAGGTCATTCCAGCGCTTCTGGCAATCACTAGCTGTGCGCCTCACTACTCCAAGGGCACTTATTCTGTCAGCAATGGTCTGCCAGTGTGCCTGGCGTCTGGCATGTGTGGTCTTGGACCCTGCAACGATGACCATTTCCCTATCATGATCTGACACATACTGAACAAGTGCATTCAGTTCGGCGTCTGTGAAGCTTGGCTTCCTTGATGGGCCGGACTGTGCAGCCGTGCCTGGGGAATCAGCCTGTGCCGGACGTGCACTCTTCCTCTTGCGCTTGGAAGGGGGTGGGGATCCAGAGTGTCCTACGCCGCTGTGGACACTAGGGGCAGGACCCGTGGTGGACTCAGTACTGGGTGTGTGGGATTGCACACTCAGCATGGGAGTAGGTGCAGGCATTGGGGGTAGTGGGATGGGGTCAGGCCTGATCTGAGGTGCATGAACTAGGACCGACACAGTCTTGGCAGGGTGTATGAGAGGTGGGGTGGATGGAGCCACACCCTGGCTACGGGGGCCAGCAGATGACCTATCTGGCATAGATGCGCGTGCCCTGATGACACCAATGTGCACCGGTGCACGTGCAGTGGACCTGCTGACCTGGATGTCAGCGATGGGATCACCCTCGGACAGGTCTGCTGCCACAATGGGCTGGTCCGACAAGGGCTGATCAGGGTTGGTATCAGCCACATGACCCTCAACTTGGGGGGGGGGGGTCATGGGGGCATGGGTGTCCCTGACTGGTCCTCCAGACTGGGGGGGACAGGGGCACCCTGCAAGTCACAACCACGTCCCCTAGTGGATCCTCCACGGCCACCACGTGTGGCTCGGCCACCTTTGCCACCCTTACGGCTTGCACGCCTCCCAACCATGGCACTGATGTTATTGTGCGTATGGGAGTCGGTGTGCACAATTGTCCTGGGCAATTGGGTGTCAAAGGGGTTGGGTACCAGATGGTATTCGTACCCTAGTGCAGTGGCAAGGCTATATGACACCCCTGGGGAAAGATGACGGGTCACGCAACGCACAGGCACCCCAGAAAAGTTAAGGAACGTGCACAATACCCCTCCTAGACCACGTGTGCTGATGGAAAACCCTGCACTACGCTGTGGCATCCAGTAACACAATGAACGTATGCGTGTCACACGCAGCCTAGAATGACCTCTGAAGGGGTAGGCTACACACGGGGCAAGCACAGAAGTTAGATACGTGCGTGACTCACCGTCTGCCAGGTAAAAGAGCGTGAAAAATGAGCGCGTTTGGTTGGCAACACCCCCGCCAAAAGAAGATGTGTACGCTGTCTGAGGAGACAGGACAACAGTAGAAGGGGACACTGTTTGAGGGAACAGGCCCAGGTAAACCAGTACAAGAGGAAAAAGAGAAAAAGCTGTCAGAGGTAACAGGGAGTACGAACTGGAAACGCCGTGAAGTAAATCGCGTGTGAAACGACAAGAAGTACAGAATTCACCCACTCGCTCTCCACGAAAAGCACGTACAAGGAAATGGTGTTCTACACTACCTTATATACAGGCCCACACGTACAGCGTCACTTACTTTTTTCACCAATCACACGCTTTGACACTCCTGCGTGTAGCTCACTTTTCACCAATCACACGCTTTGTCACTCCTGCGTGTAGATCCATTTTCACCAATCACACGCTTTGTCACTCCTGCGTGTAGATCCATTTTCACCAATCACACGCTTTGACACTGCACGTGCAGGTAACTATAGACGCACATATGCTGGTGACGGGTTTTCCCGCGATTCGCTGAGTGTGGGGTTTTCACGTGCAAAATCACTCCCTATCAGGCTGTCCACGCGTTCAAACACGAAAGACCACGCTCCTGGCCAGGAGGCCAAATTACAGTCCCCCAGAGCCCTGAGCACGCTCCCACCTGCCATCTGCTGCTGCCTGACTGCCTGCTGGCCACGTGCCCCACAGTGCTGGTGGGTGGGGGTGGTGGGAGACATGGGTGGGGGCCTGGTGGAGGGTGCCCCTGGTGGATGGGGGGTGGGGGTGGTGGGAGACATGGGTGGGGGCCTGATGGCAGGTGCCCCTGCACTGCTGGGGGGTGGGGGTGGTGGGAGACATGGGTGGGGGCCTGGTGGAGGGTGCCCCTGGTGGATGGGGGTGCAGGGGGACATGATCAGGTGTGCAGGGTAGTCCCCTGTTTTGTGGGCTGCCTGCAGGGGCCGTGGAGGGTGTACAGGGTACACCTGTGAGGGCCCACCCAGCCTATTCGCGTGTGATAATTCCCAGGCACCCCTGTAATACACGTACCCTGGCCAATCGCGTGTTGAACTTCCCGCTACCCCTGTAATACACGCACCCTGGCTGTTCGCGTGTGATAATTCCCGCGTACCCCTGTGATACACGTTCCCTGGCCTATCGCGTGTTCTACTTCACGCGTACCCCTGTAATACACGTTCCCTGGCCAATCGCGTGTTGAACTTCCCGCTACCCCTGTAATACACGCACCCTGGCTGTTCGCGTGTGATAATTCCCGCGTACCCCTGTAATACATGTTCCCTGGCCTATCGCGTGTTCTACTTCACGCGTACCCCTGTAATACACGCACCCTGGCTGTTCGCGTGTGATAATTCCCGCGTACCCCTGTAATACACGTTCCCTGCCCTATCGCGTGTTCTACTTCACGCGTACCCCTGTAATACACGTTCCCTGGCCTATCGCGTGTTCTACTTCACGCGTACCCCTGTAATACGCGTTCCCTGGCTGTTCGCGTGTGATAATTCCCGCGTACCCCTGTAATTCACGTTCCCTGCCTAGTCGCGTGTAGAACTTCCCGCGTACTCCTGATTTGAAGATTGCCCGCTTTGCTTTCCTTGTTTGCCTGCCCTGTGAAGTGGTCCAGGGTTAGCGCAGCCCTTAGCGATGATTTGGCGATTTTGATGGCTTTTCCTTGCGCCAGGGCGTTCTTGGGGGCGTTACTGGCGCTGCTGCAGGCTCGCTGCGATTCTCTGCGCCACGGCTGGTTTGGGAGCATGAAATCCATGAATACGCTGTGCGCGGAAATCAGTTTTAGCGCACGTGCCTGGCGCAGACTATCGCAGGCGCACGCTGTGCGCCAGCCGCGTGCGCTACTTGTGCGCTGGATTCTATGAATTACCCTCTTAGTTGGAGCAGTGATCCTGTTCTACACCTTGCTGTGGATAGGTCTTCTCACCTTTTCTGTCTTATTGACTTTGAGACATTTTTTAATCCCAATGATCAGCAGACAGTTGAACATTTCAACTTTAGATGTACCACATACACTACACCCACTACATAAGAGGGAGGTGCAGGCTGCTGATGGGGGTGGAGTCTCAACACAAATAAGTATATAACTAGAGTTAGGGCAATTTTAGACACACCAGTATAAAACCTACAGTGGGCCTACTATGCAACTCCAGCTACATACACTATCAGTGATAGATGAATCTAGGCTAGTGACCCCTAAAATACATATTGCAGGCACTTATCAGAGCATGTTGAGAGCCAAGATAGAAGCTTCTGCTCAAGGAGCACTGTTGGATCCTGAAGATGATCTAGAAATATTTTGGCACCTTTTATGTTTAAAAGCAAAGAACAGTGCAGTGGCTAGACATAACCTACTGGGAACATTGTCCTGTTCCACTTTTGAATTCACCACCAGAGTTTAGGGCACAATTTCCTTATGCAACAAAACAGTGAATGGATATGCGTTCCCCCCACCTCCTACAAATGGCCAGTATGTGTGGTCTACACATTCTGTGGTGTATGATAAAACCTTCTGCCACCATGACAGAGGAAACATGGCAAGAGACAGTCCCTCTTAACAGATCAGATCATGGGGAGGTTGGAGGGTGAACATTGGCAAGCACACAGAACATGGATTTTGAACCTCCAAAATTCACAGACCTCTTGGACACACTGTCTACAGGTGTTTCAGACTGGATACCATCACGTGACCAGAGCAACTGACAGAACTGAACCTATAAAGACAGACTCTGAGACAGGCCATTTCAGGGTCCAGCTACACTCTGCTGAGTGTTCCCAAAAAGACATTATATGGGATATCAGCTTGGGACAAAGTCTTTATGTCCTGGACACTGCAGGGATCCTGACCATTCCTGTGCCAGCAAGTACACCTCTCTTGTGTGAAGAACTGCAGTCATGGGGCACCATACACCAAGTAGAACATCAATGGATACAAGCCATCTATGCGTCCCCTACACCCATGCCTGTGTGATACATGAAGACTTTACAGTTCATCTGTACTCCCTGAAAGATTGTGTGGGAATGCTTCATGCAAGATGCCAGGACATTGTTAAGAACAGTCCATGTGAGCAGAATTTGCACTCCACCAAATGTACGTTGAGTGCAATTCGAATTCAAACCTTTAGTAGCAAAGCTGTACTACTACTGAATGGATACTACATTGTGCAGTACAATGCTTCATGCTGTTGTGTCTCTATGGGGGCTACCAGCCTGATCACTGTCTAGAAAGGCAGTGAAATGTTGTGACATTATCCTTCATCCCCAATGCGCCCTGAACTGGTGCTATTAAATTGGCCTGAAGTGAAGCTATCACCTCTGAAGTTCCTGCAGTTATCTTTGAAACTGCCATATCTCCTGGGCATGAAGGTACACATCACTAGCACCACAGGAACATTTTTGGAACATCAAACAGAGCACTGAAGCTCCCAAAACCTGCTGGAGAGAACATCAGACCGGCCAAAGCAGATTCAAGCCCTATTGGATAGATTCCATCCAGAAAAAGGGAAGCTCCATCCTGGGATCCATCACAAACTGGCTGACGAAAAGTATTTTCTTTCAACCCATTAAAAAGCATCTTGAAACTCTTTGGAAACATAGGATCGGGGATAACACCTGTTTTCTACATCCGCCCAGCTGGGCTCATCCTGATCATCTTTTAATTTTACCATGACAAGTAACAAAGAACATGATCAAGGCACCAAAGCTGTATACTGGTATCCGGATTGGCAGTTCCGAACTGCTTGGAAGATTTTTGTTTAACAAACCATTACCCATCTCCGATTCCAACTGGAAGTTGTCCACTGACCAGCTCCTGCTGCAGCCGGCTCTTCTCAAGAAGATATGTGTTTATGTTTTAATATTTAGTAACCAGTGAAGGACCAGGGTGAACAATTTTTAGCAACTAAGATGTATGTGCTGTTCATCATGTTCTTTTGTCTCTTCACTCTTATTTCCATGACTCCTAAGATGACTCCATGGATTGTTTTATGACTCATGGAGGTCAGGGGGGGACGTAATTTTAGTTTTTACCATGCTTGGGGTATATACTGTGTTAGTGTAATTCCCAGGCATGTAGTCATTAACATAGAACATATAATGTGATGCATTTAATACATCCAGGCAATGAGTAGGATTCACAATTAAATGCAGAGAATAATGTTGGTTTGGATTTCCAGGCTCCACGTCAGACCATTATATTTGTTATGGTTCTTGCAGGTACATTGCGCAAACCAAGTCACTAGCTGTATTCCCAACTTTCTGTGTAGTTTTCCAAGTGCCTCAGTAATCGTAAATAAAACTGAAATAGCAACTATTGAAAGAACTAGAGAATCTACAGCACTTCCTACAAAGCTGTTAGTTTCTGTGCGGCTTGTTTAACTAGGTGAAAGGTGACAGCAGACTGCATCGGCCTAGTTTTTAACAGAAGCAATCTTTCTGGTTCCCTGGAAAGATGCTTAACACTGATAAAGGGCTGATGATTTAATCAGCTTTTTGCTTTGATGATCTAAATAGCTTTTAGCTTCTGATAGATAAGTATACTAATAGGGGGAGTTGACGGCTTATGCCCAAAGGAAATAAAAGGGAGGACTTTGCAAGGCAGAGCAGGAGATTAGCTGTGCACAGACCAGATGGGAGTTGGCAGATGATGCAGACGGAAGGCTGGAAGGGAGAAGCACTGGGGCCAATACCTTTCTCAATGCAATATCAAAGATGGGTAAACAACCTCTCATACTCACTATCTGTAGGAGGTAGGGAGATGCGATCTGCAGAAAACTGGATGCCTGGAGCAGTTTACACTTTCCAAGAAAAATGCCCCAAAATATCAAAAACCGCACATTGAATCATCATGGGCTATTTATCAAAAATGCGGTATAATAGGAAAATATTCTTCAAAAAGAGTTAATGCCTATTGGGAGCAACCATGGTGTCAGCACCAGCCAATTAAGAATATGATCTGTTCATAGGTGGTGAGCTGATTTGCCTTGGGTGGAAATGTAACAATATTCCCCATGCAACTCATTAAAAACCAACAGTTAATCTCAAAATCAAATAGCCAGAGTCCTTTGGGGATTCAATTGCCTCAAAACAGCCACAAATACAATTTAGTGGCTTAAAAATCCGTCAAGGAAAAATGCTGGGATTTTGAACCCTACACAGAGGACAATGAGGTTTTGAAAGGGCAGGTGCTTCTATGAAGACTGTCAGAGAAGATTTGTGAGGTTGCTTGGCGAGACCTGGTGAGACAGGCAGTTATTTTTATGGTGACTATGATATCTTGGAGAAGGTTGATCAATGTTAGTCTTCAATAAGCGTAGAGTCAATGACAATGATTGCTGCTTATTCATTCATTACTGTTGTTGTATGGATGTTAATAGTAGCACTGTTCCTATATCACTTAGTTCTCATAAATAAAAGATTTACATTATACATGAGAGTGTAAGAAGCATTCATTGAGTGTACATTACTGAGACTTTTGTCAGAAGCATTTTAACATGAACTTTAAGAGTGTGGCATCTATTTAAATGTGCTGTGTATTGATATGTTTATTTGGTGCATGCTGTTAATACGCACAACAAAGGGTTAATGGAAGGTATGAGCACTCGACTATCAATAATAATCATATGACGTTGGTAGACCTCTCCTATGCTGATGAATTATAGTTATGTTATGTTATGGCATGTTATGGCATGTTATGTTATGTTATGTTAAAGGATCTTATACCATGCACTGTTGCCACCTGCGTGGTTTCTTCGCACTCCTAATCGCGCACTGCAGTAAATTGTTGTTTACTTCCTTTGCTGATGCACAATATGTTTTCCCCTGACTCTATTCTTACCAGAGCCCCTGATGGAGGGTCTTGGACACACCCCTGGGGGGTGGAGGGAGGGCTCTGGAGATTAGGGTGATAAGAAACACATCAGAGTTGTGTATTTGTATTATTCAAATACCATGCACGATAGGGCCAGAATTATTGAGAGTTTGTAGTATTGGCCTCATGGGCCAACATGACTATTTTTTCTTCCCACCCCATGTCCATATGTGTTGTGTGCTTACCGCCAGATATTGGACCTACAAATGTAACAAGAGTGGGTTGTGTCCTTTGGACATTGTAATACTGATGTACGTAAACCAGGGATGTTTAACTATATGTTAAACATCCCTCTCTGGGGCCTGGGTCCACAATACCTTCAACTCTCCTTTCTTAAATACCTTCCTACTCGAGCTCTTCGCTCCACCACCTCTAACTCCCTCAGGGTCAATTGCTTCTCCAAGCATCGAGTCGGGGGTAGATCTCTTTCCTCAGCTGGGGCCTCCCTCTGGAACAGCCTTCCTGCTTCTCTGAAACTTGAGAAGGACCATCTTCAGTTCTGGAAGCACCTCAAGACCTTTCTCTTTGATTCTGCTCTTCCTCTCCTCTGCTGAACTGTCTGCTTGGCACCAGGGCACAGGGTTACCCTCTGATTTTGGGCCCAGATCGCTGCCCACTCTGCTTCACCCCTGCACTGCCTCCTGGCAACCCTTGCACTTGGGTCTGTATCTGCCACACTGCAGTCCCCCCTCCTGCACTTATTAGACACCTGTTGTCTGCACCTTATTCTTGCACTTACCACCTGCTTGCTGCACCACCTGTCTTTGTTCTATCACGTGTTCTGCACTTTTCCACTCCTCTCCTACTCCTTGCACTTCCCCTCTTCCCTCTCACTGGGCCTAGGTTGTTTTGTGCTCCCTTGTTCTCCTCCCTTGCCTCATCGCACTCTGAAACACTTGGCAATGGGCGTGATAGAAATAAAATATATCATATCATATGTTTGAATGACTGGTTCCCTTTCTCTCCCAGGCTCACTGTAGCTATACAATGTGGGCCTATCTGTAATAGGGACCCACATGAAAGCATAGGGACAAAGAGAGTCCTCAAAGATATCTACTCTTTATATATACATATTCTGTGTACCTTCATACTGTGTATTATGTACCTGAGTACTTATTTTGACTAATAGACTTTTCATATGTGTGACACAGCATGGCACCCACGATCGGCTGGCCTGCTAAACAGTGTCCGGCTAAGCTGGTGTGGATTAACGTTTGGGGCCTTAGATGAGGCTACAGTATGACAGGGAGGTTTGGAAGTGATCTTGTTAGAAGATGTCAGTTCTTTTAGGTTGTCTGCTTAGATCTCGCCTCCCATTTGAAGGTAGTAGCTGCTATGGGTGCCCTCTTCCTGCCACAGGACTGGGCCAGAGGGCTTTACCTGCTGGTAACAAGATGGAGACTCGTCACAACTCTACTTGCAACCTGGCTTGTTGTTTGCTGGTCTCCGGATCTCCATTCTCCCAACCAGGGCCCTGTTATTGTGCTTCCTCTTGCTCTGCCCCCTGTGGATATCAGTTTCCCCCATTTTACTTTGCACAGAAAACTTTGCCTGCACTTACTTTCTCTGCATTCACTTCGCGAGGCGTTTGCTTTGTAATACATATCACTCCTATGAGTACTCTGCCATACCCTGGTTCTGTTGCTGTGTCGGCCGCGTTACAATGTGGTAGGGTCCGCCTTTTTCTCCGCACCACGAAGGAGATAGTGGCTCCACTGCATCCTGATACTATGCTGGACAGCTTTCCTACCCTCAGGAGTCAGAAATGGGGGAACCTATGCTGTGACACAGGTTGAACAAATGATCCCTTCACATGGAAGTCAACAGAGCCAGTCCCATCTCCACTCTCATGGGTGTTAGAGGCACATGAGTTGGCTCATCAGGAAGCAGAGACATGTAAACTATAGGTGACGCCACTGCCTTGCAGCCTGGACAGAGCATGTGTGCTGACTGAAGCCAGAGACAAATTAGTGTTAGCACTGGTGACATGCGTCTAGGGCCTTTCTCTGGATGAGGGCCCAACAAAATGGCAAACGCTTATTGGCGTTTCCAGGACATGTTTTCAGTTCAAATGTATAAAAAGTCACGTGAAGACGCAAATGTAGCACTGGTCAATCTGCAAAGTGACTGCCTGTCGTTTACATTTTGATTTTTTTTTCTGACCTCAAATCAGAGCTTGTTGTCAGATTCTGGATGACTGTATGAGATGGTTTGTGGAAGGATGCTTCGTGCTCTGTTTTCAGATAAATGAAATACATCAGCAACAAATAAAAAAGAACCCTTTTTCGGCAGAGTGGAGAGAACAAAACGTTCTTTATGAATAAAAAAAGAATAGCATCACAGCATGTATATGGAAGTCATCATTTTGTTTCTAAAGTTCTAGAGCATTTTGTTATGAAGTCATTATTGCCCGGTCTAAACTGGTACTCGTGATGCCTGCCTCTGAAGGATGAAAGGTTGGCATCTGCGACCATATACACATCTCACATTACCTGCTGAACTCTCTTAGCTTTTCTGAAACAAGTAGGCGGCGTTTCAATTGCAACCTCTCAGAAAAAAAAGCCTTTTCCGCCATAGAGGAATATTACTTATTATTGTTTTTTTCCGGGTTCTATAAAGGTGTCGTTTTCTCGGAAAAGCAACATTTTGCTTACGTGGCAATGTTCGCACAGCTGCGCTTTCGGTCTGGCGCCTTCTTCGGTCCGTGTGAATTTTAAAGTGTGACTAAGTGAGACACACTCACGTGATGAATATTTAGCTTTCACTGTAAGTGCTCCTGAGATTTTCCTTGTTAGAAGTTCTCGCTCCCGGGTCACCTTAATTGCGAACACAGAAAATAATCCCCTCTGAACTTTCAGTGACAGGTTTTAAAGACTAGCTGGAATGAATGTAATACACAAGGGCCCTCATTACAACACTGGAGGAAACCCATGGCGCTATTAGCACCATGGTTGCTGTCGGTGTTGTAACAAGTCCGCCAATGTTCAATGGGGAATCACCACCCCATTCCAAGGTTGGCGGGGCGGTAATTCCCCATTGAACATTGCCTCTTCCCCATTCCCATTTTTGCCCCATAGGGCTCAATGGACTGAGGAAGGCGGTAATTACGGTACCGCAAATTGCGGTACTGTAATTACCTCGAAGGTCCCTTTGCAGGTCCCTACTTTAACGGCTGGTCCAGACCAGCCATTCAGGTCGGGTCCCGCAAAGGGACCTCGTAATTAGGCGCTAAGGGGTTAACGGCGCTGCAGCCTTTTACGGCGCCGTTAACCCCTTAGCCCCAGGGTCGTAATGACCCCCAAGGTGTGCCTAAATGTAATTTGGTATCCGCACACAAGATATTGGGCCTCATTACAACCCAGGCGTTAAGGGGTTAACAGCGCCGTAAAAGGTGTCGGCGCCGTTAAACTCTTAACGCCTGATTACGAGGTCCCTTTGCGGGTTGCACTTCAACGCCTGCTTTTAGCAGGCGTTAAAAAACCAACCCGCAAAGGGACCTAGGAGCTAATTACGGCACCGTAATTTACGGTGCCGTAATTAGCGCCTTCTCCATTCCCATTGAGCCCTATGGGCCAAAAATGGGAATGGGGAAGGGCCCATGGTGAATGGGGAATTACCGCCCGCCAACCTTGGAATGGAGCGGTAATTCCGCCATTCACCATGGCGGACCCCGGCATGGACCATGGTGTTAATAGCACCATGGTTTAACGCTGGGGTCGTAATGAGGCCCATTATGTGAAGGCTGTGCATAAAAGCCCCCGCCCCCCAATAAACCGTTTACAGCACTTTCACACACCACACACCCCAGACTCTGCTACAAGGAAACTGCATTCCACACACCTCCTGCTTTATTAACTAGTATGCATCGTTTTTTGGGGAATGATGGGGGCCTGAGGGACCTTCCATACGGGAAGTCGACATATGTGCTCTACTTGATGAGGACATGTTGCCTTTACCCTTTATCACCATCGGGGAGTGTGGCAGCACTCCTGTATGTATTCATGGAGTGGGGAAGTGGCCACCCTCACCAAATTCCACACTCAACAAGACGTTTTCTTACCCACAGCCCCCCAGGCGTCAAATTGGGACTAGATCTGCAGTGCCTGGATTTTATCTGACAGACCCCCAGGATCCATATTGCCTCTACATGCTCTCTCTAACCACTGAGGACACATCTTGGTGTTGGGCTTCCTGCCTCCAATTAGTTCAAAAGGGGAGACCCGCTGTATAGTAGAATGTTGTGAGAAACAGTGAGCCACAGCACCCTTTACAGGGGCCCTCTTCCATTCTAACTTGTTTACCCAAGCACAGAGGTGTAGCCACGATTGTGACAAGTGGGGCCTGAAGCTAATGTGGTTGGCCCCACCAGAGGGAAATTAACATCTGTAAATGCCCACACAGCGCTGCTGATTGGGCATTTGCAGATTTTGGGTGGCCCTTGCCCGCTCAGGCCCTACCCCGTCTACGCCTCTGCCCAAGGCCAATCTATGAAATCCTTGATTACTTTGTTAAGCCTCACCACCAAACTGTTAGTTTGGAGGTCGTGTACAGAGCTATCCCATTTTGGGAGAGGAGCTTGTGCGTTCCTGCAGACCTGAACTGTACTAAAAATGTCTGTCAGGGGGATGTTAGGAAAACAGTCTCTTTTAAAAACATCATCCAGCAATTGAATTACAAATTTGATTTAAATGTCCCTGATTAAAGACTCTTCTATCCATTTAGACAGTAAGTCAGTGAGGACTGTACAGTAATGCTGCACACCCCGACTAAATATGTGTCCCACCAGATCCAGCCCAACCCTCTCCCATGGAAACTTAGACGCAATCATCTCGGTCCTGGGAGGAAATGTGATTGGCTGCCCTTTTCACTGATCTCACACAAGATACAGCCCCTAACCACTCTCTCAATTTGGACATTGCCACCAATAGTCAGCATGGACATGTTGTTTGGTCTTTGTGATCTCCTGGTGACCCCCATGTGCCCATCTTACAATGCACTCTGTCAAATTGGCTGAGGGAACTACACAATCTCCTCTCAGTACGTAGGCATCCTCCACATGGACCTCTTCCCTCATGGACAAAGTCCTTCCAGGCCACAACCTATGAGGTTCAAATCAAACGACCCCTTATTCAATAAAACCCCCTCTTCTCTGAGAGGTTCATCTTCTGCAAAGCATTGGTTCCAGTCATCAATTGATACAGCATTCTGTTCAACTCAGAGTATCTGGTCATCATTGTTCATGCCATAGGTATCATAGTTTAAAGTTAAATGTGAAAGGCAGTTTGTGGTGTGTTTTTTGGACCTTAAACATACTCCACAGTGA
This sequence comes from Ambystoma mexicanum, assembly GCF_040938575.1. Lineage (NCBI taxonomy): Eukaryota > Metazoa > Chordata > Amphibia > Caudata > Ambystomatidae > Ambystoma > Ambystoma mexicanum. The sequence continues at coordinate 783,320,758 of NC_090921.1, read as the reverse complement.
AAGTACACTTCTGAAGGAATGTGCCCAATTTCCTTATTCTTGCTGAGACTTTGTCTAGACCCTTAGTTATGAGAGCCTCTTTCAAAGGTTTGTGGCTAGTGTGAATTTAAGAAAGTCTTGTATTTCTCAGCAGCAGAAGTGTAGCCAGGATTGTCTTACAAGTGGGGCCTGAAGCTAACGTAGTTGGGCTCACCGCAGTGACATTAACATCTGTTAATGCCCACAGAGCGCTGCTGAGTGGGCATTTTGAGATTTGGGGTGGGCCTTGCCCGCTCAGGCCCTACCTTGTCTATGCCTCTGCTCAGCAGCCCAATCGATAGCCACGATTTATTTTTCTCTTGTAGATTATGCAAATGCTGGCCCTTTCAGAAGATGAGAGGTAAAAAAGCTATTATCAGTTCCTGCCCTCCCTCTACTTGGGGTAGAACGGCACCTACGCCCACATTGGTTGCATTTGAGAGAATCATTCTTTACCCAATCCTGAATTTCTTGAGAGAGGGAATTTGGTCAAGTCACTGCTTTATTACTTTGAATTGTGAGTTGCATAGGTCTGTCCAATCACATTGAGCAACTTTCTTAGCAACTATTTCATGTTTATCATTTCATTTGCAAAGTTCAGTATGATATGGATAGGTTCCTCCCAACTAGCCACTTTGGGAGTACTCTTAATTATGATCAAATCTCTGTTTGGTTCAGTGGCTTTCTCAGAAATGACTAAATACTCAATGCTTCCTTTGCTCGGTTGGCATTTTTCCCAGCTTAATATCATGCCAGATTCCCAAGGCTACTATTCCCGCAACTAAGACATATTCCTGTAACAGCGCCTCGATGCCCCTGGGTTGTGTGAGAGCTTTATAAATGCAAATAAATAAATTAAATAAATCTATGCAGAGATGCTGTTTCCCTGTGCGTTTCCCCACTAGCACCAGAGGAGAATCCCTGTCCAATGCTTCCACTGTTTCAATAATGCCCTGTGCCTCAAATTGATCAAGCTCTTTCTTTGCATCACCTCTTAAGAACAGAGGCCTATTACACAGTTTGTGGAAAACTGTAAAGAAACATGGCAGCAGCCTCATTTGGTAAAGGAACCGCTTCAGGTAGCCCACTTCTCTCAAAACATCATGGTTTCCCTTGTCCTTACAACTTAATACTGAGTCTTCAAGCTTGGTATTTAGCTTTATTTCAAATTTATTTGGGTGTAGCCAGCTGGGGAGAAGGGTGGAGACTTTTCTTGATACGTGTATTTTCTCTGTGGCCTTCCTGCTCATGAATTAGAGGTCAGCCTGGGACCATCCTGTGTGCATGCCTCTGTATGCTACTCAGCTGATGTCAACATCATTGAGAGGGCACAGACTAAAAGTGAAGTAAAACATTTTTGTTGGTAGCAGCGCCCATTTGGCCCAAAAATCAGCCATCATTTTCACAGGTTTGCTATCTACCTATTTTCATGAAATCCAGAGGGCCGCTCAGTTCTTCACTGTCGCCAATAGCGAGGAAAGCTTTTTCAAGAAATTCAGGTGTGTTAGCAACAAGATTTGCATCAGCAGTAGATTTGCTACACTTAAGCAGATGACCCCTGCTCTTGCAAATTTTACAGGTCAAATGGATGGTGTTTTGTTGCTCTGTCGTTAAGGAGGCACAGAAAATCTGGTTAAGCGAATTCAGTTTTTTTAAGACCTAAACAAAGGAGAGAAGGCTGCTTTCTGGGGAATGGTGTCTGGATTTGTAGATTCCTTCAATGTGAGGGCAGGAGCAGATGACCTGGGAAGAAGAAAGCCGTACAATGAATACCGTCTGGTAGTGCTATCCTAATCTGATATTAGGGTAGCATGTATATTGACATCCACAATGCCAATAAGGCACCATTTACAATAGTTGTAATACTGAAGATCGACCTACTCCCGCAGATTTATCTTCCCCCGCCTGGGATACAGCCACTTTTTTGCTTACTTAATTGATTTGATGGATTGGATTTCTTCCCCATTCTGCTGGATGATAAGTGAGCATGTCTGGAATTTTGTGTTATGCCCCGTTCATTTTAATCCTTTTTCCCACTGCGGCACGGCAGCAGTTTCCTGACTGGACTTTGCAGGAGTCTGAGGCATGTATAATCTTGGAACAACCTTGGATTTGACTTGGTTTTAATTTGCGCCATTCTGCATCACTACTTTTTACCATTGGGATATTTTGTTCCATTTACTTGGTTTGTTTGCACATACAATCTGGAACTCTTTCATAAAGAGGGTTGTTTTCTACCGGGGTTAGGGGGAGACAGACTTGTGCAAGCCTCCCAAACCAGTCGGGCGTTCCCCCAGGAGTTTTTCAATTTAATACTCCCTAAGCTTTGGACTGCTTCATGTTTTGGGATGGATAGGGGGGATGCAGACGTGTGTAAACCTCCCAAGCCAGTCAGAGTTCCTCCTGTCATTCATGCTAGTTTATTATGTTCATTTTTCTAGCATTAGCAAAATTGAAGATTGTCCCTCAGTGACTTCTCATGGCTTTATCTTATATTGTATATTGCATTACAGTTTTGAGTATAATGTCGTATGTTTATATTTTATTTTCGATATTTATTAATTGATCATTTGTATTGTACATATTTAATTTACATTTGAATTTGCACTTTTACAAGGTTTCTAGACAGTATGGTTGAATTTAAGGCCATGGATCAGCTGGGGGGAGATTCTGTGATGACTGCTGAAAAGAAATCCACAATGAGAGAAACCTTCAAAGCACCAGGACCTGATGGGGTACCAAATGACATGTTACATGCCTCCATGGAACTTTGGGCTCCCTTTCCGACCCACATTTGTAATGTCATTATCACAACATGACAGGTCCCCCAGATCTGAAAAACTGTTATTATTTTCCCTATTTACAAAAAAGGGGATTGATCCCTTCCCTCATCCTATCGCCCAATAACCTTTTTGGATGGTGCATCCGAGCTTTTCTCAGGAGTTATGCTAAAACGATTAGAAGATTGTATAATAGGACACGGCAATTGTATAATAGGACACGGCATCCTTTCTGATGCACAGTTGGCCTTGAGAGTCGCCAAGGGGAACATAGATCAGTCTCTTCACCTATGCCTAATTTTTGTAAAATATGTTTTTATCCTGTCTACATGGCATTTATGGATTTAAGATCAGGTTTCGACTACGTAGACACAAGTCCACATAGTTGGCAAACCTTACATAACATGGGAGTCGTGAACCCTCTTTTGCAAATGTTGGAGTTGCTTCATGCAAATAAACAGGTCTGTGCACGGATATGGTAAGGAAGGCGAGCTAAGCGATCCCACATGGGTGCGTACTCACACCCCTTTCGTTCAACCTCTTTGTGTACTCTCTGGAAGCCATCCTGGTAGGCTCAGGAGCAGACATGCCTCTTTGCAGAGGTAGGGGGCTTCCGGTATTGAGCTATGCAGATGACACTCTATTGTTGCCCAGGAACCCGAAATCCCAACAGTTGTTGATGAATAAATACGAAGAATATATGTTGCATCGTAGTCTCAGAGGTAATGCAACGAAATGCCATGTAATGTGTTTCTCTAGTAAAAATGAAGAGTTCTATGCATATCGCCATGGCATGTCAAGGGTTAAAGACATGTGATCACTTTGACTACCTGGGGGTAGGATTTAATGAGCGGCTAACGTGGAAGGATACAATTGGGAAAGAAGGAATAAAGATGAGGCAGGTTATGGGCCGTCTCCTCAGATTTTCTTAGCCCATGCAGCAACACTCAGGTGACCACATGCTGGCAACTTATAAGTGCAAGTGAATTGCTGCAGGTGCTTATAGGAGTGAGTTGTGGGGTTCTGGAAACACTACAAAGTGTTGAAACCTATTTCCTTGCACGACTTCTGTGAGTTCCTCAATCTACATCATCCTGTCATGCATCTGGACACGGGCTCTATGTACCTCATAGATTCACTCTCCCTGATGCCAATTTTCCACTGGCTTACATCATGGACGGAGGATGGGGAATTGACTGACATGTTAGTCAGGAATCTGCTATCTTTGGGAAATCATGGCAAAATAGACTGGCTATGATGGCACATTAAGACAGCTTTGCTGAAAGCGGGCCTGGGGAGCTGCTTTGAGAAGCCTGAAAATATTATAAAAGTCCCAAAGCATGTTCTTAAACTAAACTTTAGTAGCACATGGGAGCATATTGGAGAAGAAGCCAACCTGCCAAAGATTTCTGTTAGATCTCATTTACCCTTTTTTTCTCTCAGTGGGAGCCGCACACTATCTGCTGGTAGCCACCAACTCTTGGCACGGACTCTTCTAACTAAAGCACGATTTAGCCTTCTTCCACTCAAAACTATCACTTTTAAGTGGACTGGAAATGGTAACAGAGCAGGTGCAACGTGGTTTTGTGGGAAGGGGGAACCACTCTCATTTTGTGCTATTCTGTCCTGTATATAGAGATATAGAGAAACACTATGGCCCTCATTACGACCCTGGCGGAAATCGAAAAACGATGGCGGAAATGCAATACCGCCATCGAATAGCGCTCGGTGCGATTATGACCCGTCACCGTAAAGTACGATGCCATTAGCGACACCGTAGTGAACGCCAACGCTAACTGCACCAAGTACGCGCACGCGCGCCATGCGAAACCATAATTACCACCATGGCGCAACGGTACGCGAATTCTGACCCTAGCGGACATTTACCTAACGCCATCAAGCATGGCGGAAAGTACCATTCCGCCATGGTGAGAAGTACGGCATCGCGAACCAACCGTAAAAGGCCCTACTGAGTGCCTGTACACCACTCCCTGGCCACATTGCACAACTCCTCGTAGGTGCAATGAAGTCATACAATGCAACCAGTGAAATGTACAAGTCACCCATGCATGCCAACGAACAAATGAATGTAGGTGCTCCAAGTGCCTTGTGAGTGGCCATCCATATTTGCCATGGCACCATTGCCGTACTGATGCAGCACAGGCATGTGAAGGTTCAAGTACAGCAACATGAACTGAAATATGAGACAAACAAAAACAGGCCCCCCATCGCTTGACACCAGTGTAAGGCAACATTCAAAGCAGTATCCTTTGTGAGACTGCACCAGCCCTGTACTCCTGCCAGTAAACAAACCAACCATCAGCATAAGCATGTACCACACAAGTTGGCAGAGTGACTGAGCAGCCAGGCTCATCTCAAGAGGGGCCAATGGGAGCTGCAGGGCACAGATGGCACGAATACAGAAGCTATTCCAATGGACATGACCTCAGTCTCCCTCCAAGAAACGCACGCAAACACAGGCACCTGTGACCAGCCATATTCTGATAATCACATCATTCCACCAATCCACCTGGCTGACCGGCATCTGTTACACAAAAGCTAATCCCCCGCCTCTGAGCATGACATCATTAAAACAGTCATAATGGCAGCCCCTATCCCTGACCTCACTGGGCTTCGTAGGCAAACGCGCCCAGTACAGTACCACGCAACTATACTCAGAAGCCGGAACCCAATGCAGATCTTCTCACAATACATCGCTCCACAAATAGGAATATGCTACATTACTTGCAAAGAATAACGCTACACGGTCAATATCATAATCAAAATTTAATGCACAACAAAATCACCAAGCCCATACAGCTATTAGGTCATGAACTCCAAAATATATTTCATTATTGTGGGCTGCATCCGCAATAAATGACCAGCTTCTTCTTGTGTGACGCCCTGTTCCTTCATGGTACACAGGGGCTACATTCACGTTCAAAAAGGCAACATGGAAGCGCCTAGAACCGCAGGGCCGTCCCATTAGGTAGGCACTAGTCCAGCTGAAAGGTCGATATGTTGCTCCTAGCCACTAGTACTGCGTAAGGGCATGTGGGCCATTGGCGATCGTCCCATAAGATCGTAATGGTGCTCCACTGATTAACACGAAGCAGCAGGTGTCGGGAGTAAAAGCCATCTGCAGGAGTGGCATACAGATGGCAGCGGCAAAAGGGGAGGAGATACCTGTCACCCAAATGAAATGAAAAAGAATAGTATGGGCATCAGAACTTCATTTGAATTACTCACTTCAATGATCACACTAAATCCACAGCCATATGCATGCTAGCCCACTCAAAAGGATTATTCCCACCCAAAAATCACTTGCGAATCATAACTATATAAATCGAGGTGAAAACACTATTACAAACGAGTGTTTGTGTGCATGCGTCTGTTAAAACAGAATCCATTAGATGGGATTAGTAACGTGCATAGACACAAGTGTTTGAAGGCGCGTCGAGACAGGGAGGGATCAACAAGGGCAGATAGACGATGGTCCCACTATGGCAGCCCTGCATCACATAGCGCAGGGGAAATTGATAGATTCCAAAAAGCCATGTACATGGCAAACTCTCTATTAAATCATCTGTCCATGCATCCATACATCATTCCCTCATCCCGGTATGAAAACGCCTGATTATTTACTCACATAACATGTGAAATTTCCATTGAGTCTGTGCGTAATGCAGTCTGCAAAATCCACTGTGCTCCAGCCCGGAATTCCAGTGTTGTGAAGTAACATGTATTTGGGAACGTCCGGCCTTATCGTCCACTACGCTATTGCGCATCCCATACTATTCATATCAATCATTGCATTCTCGCCATGGCCCCCGTCCCAAGGACATTAAACAATAGAACTTTATATCTGCAGTCAGACCTGTGGGCGTCTCCTCGCCGCTAGCTGAAAACAGAAAGCGCTGTCCTTCGAATTCCTCATTTGCAACATCACGTCGAAAAGGCATCTGTGACCGCTTGAAATCACAAATCCATCCATGTAGTGCGTCAGTGTGTGAAAATGGCAACTGGCTTCACTCACAAATGGTACGCCCCGCCCGTCGGTGAACCGCGGTACAGTGCTGCATGAGGGTCCACCGTTAATCGAGTACTACATTCCACTGACCCTTCACAAGTTTGTTCGCGACTGCAAAGATAGTATGTGAAACAATGGGACCATAGCAGAATGAACATATGAACCAATATTTCACTGCCATCGGGATTAAATACATGATTGTAATAGCAAGATGCCATGCGTCGAATTGCAGCGTTGTGTGCGGGACGTGCTCGCCCAAAGGGGATTGCAGCTTGCACAGGTGGAATGAATCACCACAGGTGGAGGCTATACAGCCTGAAAACACATAAATTGCACACCCAACCCCCTCCCACAACCACACCCACTCCAAAATGCTACCGGCAGGACTAGCGATGTTGGCCCTGGGGGACCTGATAGCACTGCAAGTACTCCAACTTCAAGAAGAAGACGAACACCAACTACTACAACAACCGGCCTCACAGAGGAGACGCAGGAGGAGGAGGAGGGCAAGGCAGGGCCAGCAAGGCCCACCAGCACAGCCACTACCACCACGCAGGCAGCCCGCAATCCCACGCCTCCGAGCACATCCGTTCAACCTCACTGATGAGCAGATCCACACCCTCTACCGTTTGGACCGGGACACCATAACCGCCATTGTGCACATGACACACGCTGACCTTGTCAGCATGATAGATAGCCCAACCGCCATCCCACCCCTACTGAAGGTAGTGTCTGTACTCCACTTCCTGGCCACAGGCACCTACCAGCACACAGTCGGACAGTTGCATGGCATTTCACAGCCACTGTTGTCACGGACACTATTGCAAGTGCTCGATGCCCTCCTGAAGCACGCAGACGACTACATCTCTCTACCACGCTCGGAGCAGGAAATTACGAACACAAAAGTGGGATTCCATGCACTTGCCGGCATACCGGGTTGCATTGGTGCCATCGACTGCACCCATGTGGAATTGGTTGTGCCACATGCCATGGAGGCCCAGTACCGCAACCGAAAACAATATTCTCTTAATGTACAAATGGTGTGTGACTCCAACAGGATCATTACACATTGTTGTGCCCGATTTCCTGGATCAACCCATGATTCTATGGTCTTGAGGAACTCTACAATACCACGCTACATGGAGCGACACGCAGGGAACAGATCCTGGCTACTCGGTGAGTCTCATTTCATGCATGATAATGTGGGGTATGTATTTCGCTGAAGAGCCATGGCAAGACATGTTTTTTCCAGAGCCCGTCTCTGTCGTGTTCCGGTCCATTCCCTGCCCTGCATCATTCCCCTAGCAACAGCACTCATATTGTGGTCACGCTACAGGGGAGTTAGGGCATGAAAGTATGTTCCAGAAGCTGTGAGTGTTTCACCACTCTGGGAAGCATCATGTCAATGAGATAATACATAATTGTCAATCGACAAAGAGAGTTTTACCGGTTTCCACTTTCTGATCCTGTTCCATACGATCCAGATCCGTTCACCAGGGTAAGGGCACAATTACACAGTCCCTAACAAAGGTTCCCCTGCTTTAGAGATGACAGGGCCTCCTCCCTGCTAATGCAGGGATGGGACTCCAATCCATGTTGGATCTTGACACAAGACAGAATTACCATGTTGACATCGGTAGAGTATAGAGATGGCCTGTTTCGCGTTAGAGCTGGCACAGCGTCTGGTGAACACTGACAGGCATCAGAGGACTTTACCGAGGCCCATAACTTTGCTGACTGCCTATGCTCCTTAATTATGTGTTCTGCGGAAGTGATATTGGACCTGCCGCGTACATGATCACCCTGACCCAAGTCTCTCACAGCGGTTTTCATTGTTTGAGCCTTCATTACTTTCCTTAGGCCGGGTAACATAGTCAGCCACAGAGGTCTGTATATGGCTGTGTCTAATCCTTGCCCTTAGCCCAGCTGGCTAAATCCGCCCAGAGATGTCTAGCCATGTGCCACTGGGGTAAACCATCACAGAAACGAAAGGCTCCCCATCTTTTCCTCCTCTCCATTTAATAAGTGTTACCATAATATGCATTGATCTCGTACGGTGGTCCTGTAGAATCAGAGCTGATAGACAAGGTGAATTGTACAGAAAAAGAATGAAAAGCCAGTGACGCAATATAAATTAAAGGAATATAATGTGTAGTCTAGATTACGAGCCTGCTGCAGACGACAGAGTGGCATCTATGAATTAGACCTGAAAGCAAATGACAGAGACTCCTCTGCCTGAGCATACTTGAGTGGACGTCCATGTTATTGCCTAATATGCAAATCCCATTTCTATTTCCATGGTGGATGGCAGCAACAAAGTTGACGCAGGACTGGTGGAGAGGAGCAAGTAAATGGAGTTGGGTGGGTATGGGATGAGGGGGTGCAGGAAAAACAGTGGGGGCTGGGGAGTTGGAGGAAATGGAAGAGCGTAGTTGGGATGTATATGGGGAGTCCCAGGAAAAGAAAATGGTGGCTACCTGTGCACAGGTGTTCGGGTGACCAAGAGAACGAGGGTGGTTTCTGTGGGATTCCAACTGTGTTTCTGGCCCATGATTGGTTGGCGCCTCTCCCCAGGATGCTAAAAAATAAAATTATTTCAGAATAGTGATTGAACTATTATTTTAATTCATGTCATTATTTTGATAGTTGATTTCCCGCTTACATGAATTACAGGATTTATTTCTCCTGCAGAAGAGTCCATCTTAGGGGCGTGTAATACTTTGTGTAATTATTGATTGTCTGATCACAATCTACAAAACTGAAAATTATTCATGCTAACATTTTGGATTGGTTAATACTGTTATGATATATGGCTTTTTGGTTATATATACTATACTATATTGCTCTCTAGCCAAATGGAATGCCTTTGATGCCAAAGTGCACAGAAGATGAGCTTTATAAATAAAAAATGGATACTGTTATGAATGAACGAACATGTACTTTTAAAAAAGATTTTCATGCAATGCATGTCTTTGGAGCATTGTCCACGCAGTGTTCGATAGAGGTCACGTACGAGTTGTGAGTGACGTGGTTTACTCTAGGCCCAATCTTATATACCGATTATTTTAAATAGTGTCCATTTTAAATAATCAATACCAAAAACACACTCCTGTTTAGGTGCAATAATCGGGGACACTTGTACTAACAAGCTATTCTCATTCTCATGTCATAACCGAGCACTTAATGTAATAAGCAGCACCAGAGGCATTTCCTTGCTTATTTACATGAGGCTGAGGGATCTTTTCCAGCAGTTTGTGAATAAGCAGTTTGTAATATGCATTTATTTCACTTATCAATGATTTAAAATGGCCACCTGGCACATGTACTTTTGCTGAGGTCTCTGTTGAGGGGAAAGGGGTTACACGTCTATTCCCAGTCCAGTTGGGTATGCACCACTCCAAAGGGCTTTTTTTCTTATTTCCCAATGATTTAAATGTCTGTTAGTTTAAGGCTAGCTTTTTTGCCTTGATAAAGTTAATATGGCTGTAGTGGGACACTGGCCCTTTAAGGGAAGGACCGGTGCGGGAGGAAGTGGACGTAACGGAAGGGGAGGACAAAGGAAGGGAGACGGCACACAGAAGAAAGATGTTGTAGCAACTAAACCTGTCTCCGTGGTTTCCTTAGCAAGTGGGTTGTAAACCAAAAAACTGGCGCTTGTCCTGTTGTTTAACTGTCCAGACTGAGAGATGTTCTCCTGGGCACAAGGTGACGTTTATTGTCCTGGCCCAGTTGTCATTATGTAAAGTGTATCTGACATTATTTGCAATGGAAAGGAACTGGATGTACATACATACATCTATAGTAAGCACCCATGAGGAACAGGAGGACGGGTCATACACCTTACCGCTCACAATGCGCCTGTTCGGACACTCAAGTAATATTATTATTATTATTATTATTATTATTATACAGTGATAGCTGCAGTCTACCATACACATGGACAAAGGGAAAGAAAGAGAACGACATAGAACAACAACACCGCTTTTATTTAGCCTCCAGGTCCCACCTAAACCAAGCAAGGAATGCCCTGAGAGCATTTTAGAAAAAAAGGAATATGGGTGCTGCAAACATCCTCAACCCCTTCATCCAATATATCTGTGAGCCCAGGAAAAATGAAGATAAAACAAGTCAATACAGCTCAGCTAAACTCGGAGCACTCTTCCATTGTGGTGTAAGCGAGGATTTTGTGGTGTAAGCGAGGATTTGCTGAAATGTGTAAAACCCACCTGGTTAAAGTCACACACGTTAAGAGTCTGTGAAACAAAAGAAAAATCCCTGGTTTGCCACACGGAACGGCATCAGCCTTGAGGTATCTATTTTCTTTTCACAGTACTGTAATACGGGCTGACTTGCTGATAGCTGCAATAACATTGAAACGCAAGCAATACAGCAGATTCAAAGTCAAAAGCTAAAATAACTCCTTCCTTCTGTTTGCCAGTGTGCCTTTACCTGCTGTGTGACAGATTGGTTCCGAACCCATTTACGAGGTGTCAAAACTTCCTCCGCAGATGAGTGTTGGGCAAGACAAGCGTTAAAACAGCAGTCAATGTGAACATGACTTATCCCCCAATCAGCATCGCAGTTAGGCGGAAGCCGGCCTGCGGAGAAGGCCAAGGAAAAAGGCCCTGTTTACGCCTTCTCAGTCCAGAAGCGTCGCCCCCCTGCAGTGGAGAGGGCAGGAGCCCATCTCCCCACCTACAGGAGCAGTCAACACGAGCTACCTGTGATCCAGCACCTCAACCGCTATCTCGTTTTAATATGCACCAGAAATCATCATCCTGCAACCTACATCTAAGGGTGAGGCCAGCCTGAGGCTTTATGCACCCCATTCAGCCCTCAGCCACTGTATTTTGCTTGATTTAGTGCACTGCTACATTGCCGCTGAGCAAGCGCCTGATTTCAAAATGGCCGGCGCAACGTGGCATGAAACCGAGGCTGTTGCCATGTTGCTAGGTAACTAGCCCCTTATTCCCCAATCAGCATCGCCGTTAGGCAGAAGCCGGCCTGCGGAGAGGGCCAAGGAGAAGGCCCTGTTTGCGCCTGTTCGCGCTCCTGGCCGCGCAATGAGCCCGCTTCTACGTCTTACAAACTTCCTACAAGGTAGGCCTCTAGTTCTCCTTCCATATATACTAGCTGCCAGCCAGCTAACTTGTTCAGATTAGATGAATCTACTTGAGAACACACTCTTTCTACTACCGACCGCTACACGGCCGAACTGTTGTCATCTTCCTAACATTTAGTGGAAAATCTGACAATATGACACTGCGTAAGCTGATCTGTTACGGATCCATCTCAGACCAATTTGACTTGTCTTGTCAGGATCTTTGTACCATTACAGTGCCTGATTTTACTCCATTGCAGTAAAATGTTCATGTCGATATCACCCCGTTATGCCAGTATTTATCACATGGCCGAATGTCTTGCACTCCGGTAAGGCCTTAGTTCTGCATGTTAACATGTTGCCAGGATACACTGCATTGTATTAGTTTACTCATTTGACTATTGTCTCAATATCTGTGTGATAATACCACATCTGCAGCCTGAACTACGGCTTGTTTTCAGTAGGTCCGGCACTTGCCCTATCGCTTTTGCACTTCGTGTTAACAATTCTCTGTATGGCCTGATTCCGCTGAACGACTGTACGATACGTACATAAGCATTGCCCTGAGTATTGTATGATTACATCATGTGCGCGACTAATTCCTGTCGAATGGCGCTAGCTTAGGCACATCAAAGTCACCTCTCTATGCTGCCTAATATCTCCTGCTAATATTACTTTGTATCACAAGTACCTTTTGCACTACCGTATGCTGTGTACATAACATTGCGCTAGTACTGCCGACTAATTTGCTGCTAGCACCTTCAGCATTATACACCAATGTAATGCTGATATTTATCGTATGACCCTAGGCCTTGTACCCGACTATTGCCTCATTGCCTAGTGCTATTATCACTCGGGGTCCCAGTATTGTATTACCATAGGACTAAACTTCACTGATTTGCACATTTCTCTGTACCTACTTATAGCACTACATGTAACTACTGTGATGCCACTAGCAAGATGTATGTTACCAACCATGGGCTTCTAAACATACTATGCACTCTATTGCCTGTACTCCTACAGGTCAAATCTCATACCCCTGACAATACCCAGAAAAAACTGACCATGGCAAACTCTACTTGGATGCTCGGGGGAATTAAACCTACTACATTCCTCCCTCAGCTCCAGCTGGATAGCCAATGCTGGGCTATCAAATCCACTAGATTCCTACCTAAACTGTACATGTTCACCAAACCATCCTCGCCAGAATCTTCCACAACCTTGGTTTCTAACCCTATTCTTCTCTCTAACCAAAAGACCACCTTGGACCCTACCAAAACAAACATACCCTGCCCTACAATAGCTAGAAATAATAGACTTCGCTCCAGACTTACCCTCATATCAAAGGTGCCTTAATAAATGCCAGATCTATGGTCGGCCATGCCATAGACCGAGCCGACTTAATCAGGACTAGAGACCCAGATTTCCTTGCTATCTCACAGACTTGGCTGCATGATGCGGCCGGTCTGACCTTGCTACCTGCCATACCAGACACATATACTATTGTGAGAGCTGACCGATCTACCTCGAAAGGAGGTGGTATCGCCTTAATTGCTAAGTTGTAAAACTATATTTCACATAATACTGCCTGATAATGAACATTGGCCTAAGCACATTTGCATCGCACTGAAAACCGCATTCAAATGAACCTGAATGAGCCTGACTACGCCGCCATTTTAGAATCATCCGCCATTTTGTTCTGTTTCTGTCTCATGTTAAACTGTGTTTTCGGCTGCAGCAGGGAAAGATGAACTTTGCACTGTGTCAACATGTTGAGGCTGCTGAAACAGAATGTTTGCCCTGCACTAAGAAACCTTGAAACTGAACTGAACTGCAATTTAGATGTTGTCTGCACCAATAGCTTCATCCCTGTTCAAACAGTGGAACAGAATGCTGAATAGCTGAAACCGTGTGCTTTTGCAGAAATCCATTGTGGTTGTTCTTGAAACTAGACTTACTTTAAGCTGGAAAGCAAATATCACCATTGCATTGTATGTACAGAAAAACATCTCAAGTGTTTGAAGACAACATTGCTGTATTTGTCATGTGAGCTGGGTATGAACCCTACCAAATTGTTAACTTGGAGAAGAGCTGGACGATGTAACCGGGACTGTGTATAAAATATGCATGACATGATATGATATAATAGTTTATTTATATAGCGCCTCTACACAATGTATTTCAAAGCGCTTCAAGGCAAGGGAGGGAACAAGGGAAAATACAATGACATTCTTACAGGCCATGAACAGTAAGGATGTGAAATTAGCTATCGTACTCGGCCTGACAACATTTCAGATAGTGCAAGAGCAGATAAGGAAGGGAGGGGGAGAGAGGGGAAGGAAATGGAAAAAGACAGGCGACTTCCGTACTAGGCCTGACAACATATCTGGTAGAGCCAGAGAAAAACAAGAGGTGAGGGTGAGGGGTGCAGAAAGCTAGGGGAGGAACAAAACAAGCGACTATCATACTAGGCCTACGACATTTCAGATATTGCTGGAGGGATGGGGGTTGGGGGTAGGGAGGAAAAAACCAGTAAGGGGAGCGGGGAGGAGACAGACAATTCTGATAGAATAAGTGCATAGAAGAAAGTAAGAGGAGGAGATAGGAAAAAGGAGAAGGGAAAGGAGGAGAGAACAGAGAGTTAGCAGTCAAAAGAGTGAAGAAGCAAGAGGGGAGAGTGAATACAATTGCAGAAGTCAGTAGTAGCACATAATGTTGCAAGCCAGGAATCAAGATGAAGATGGGAACAGCATGATTCAGGGCCACCATGAGTACAACATGCAAAGGAAGTCCAGCATGAGAGTTGAGAAAGGGTGACGCACCGTGAATGAATGAAGTCCATAAAAGTCAAATCCAACATTGGCCACAAGACGGTGAACGTGAAACCAACATTTATCAAGACAGACTCCTGCAGAAGTGGGCTTGAGGGGGTGAGGAGGGAGCAGGGTAGAAGAATCAAGCAAAACAGGCAACACCTGTGTGCGAGAATGGTGGGGGCACAAGGGAACATCACAGGGGGACCAGATGGGGTGGGGATGGCCTGTGGGGACAGAGGAAGTAACACATGTTGGTGCATGCTTACCTGCTGTCTGAGAAGGGGGTCGGGCCCTGGCTTCTCCTGGTCTGAACATGTCCAAACTGGAATTGCCCTTTTCTTCGACTGCCCTTCGCCTAGGACGCCCGGGCATACTTTGTAATGTCCAGCACTCTCTCCCCTCATAGTGTATGCTGGTACACACTGCGAGGTGCTGGGAGCCAGATAGCTATCTGTACAGAAATAAATAATACATGTATCTCTGAACTCGTGATTGGCGTATTTCATTTTGGTGGTACTAAGCCTCGATATTTCTTTGGTCTTTCAGATGGCGCCTGAATAGGGACCCTCAAGATTGCTGTCACATCGCTGAAAAAGAGACGCGGCTACCGGACTGGGATTGGAGAGTGAAGGGGCCCCCTGCAAGAGACGCGACTCCTCAGCAGTACTGCATGATCCAATCCCTGGACGGTGAGCAAGCAGTTCAGGAGGACATCTTGACGAGGGTCCCCAAATTGAGGCGCGCTCTTTGCCGAAATCGCCAGCCACAACGATCCTTTGAAATCCGATTGGACCCTTTGTCTTTGAAATCAGGTGAGACGTGCCCCGATTCCTAAGAATCCCGATATTAGTTGTAGTTTTGTAATCGTGAGTACAAACGACGCCAGGTAACACCAGTAATCTGACATGCCTGGGAAATTGTCATCCTGTTTCGGGTTATTATTCCGCAGAGATAGACAATCTTTGGGATGAGGCCTACCGGCGCCACCCGTTGGGTCACCAGCTTGTTTAATGTACTGTAAATTATGCCTAAGTAGTATCGTATTTAATGATATTTGACACAGACAAACTAGACATGTTTCCGAACTTCAGTGGCCAGTTTATGGCAGTTTTGAAATTGACCGCCTAGAGTATTTAATGATAATGATAATGATGTGTAAGTTATATAGCGCCTTAATTCAAAGCGCTTTACAGAGCACATATTTTACATATAATGGCCCTCATTACGAGTTCGGAGGTAACCATGCCGCTATTAGCGGCATGGCTGCCGCCAAAATCGCGTCGGGGTCCGGGTCCTCGGAATGAGGACTTACCAGGCCATTCCGAGGTCGGAAGGCCCGGTAATTCCTCCCTCCGAGGACCCGGACCCAGTTCTTCCCCATTCCCATTTCAGCCCCCATAGGGCTGAATGGGAATGGGAGAGGGAACAAACAACGGGCCATTACGAGTTGGCCCGTTGTTTGCTCCCTCTTCCCCTCGCGGGACCCGCTCTGCACGTCTGGTGAGATGAGACGTGCAGAGCGGGTCCCGCGAGGGGAACTCGGAATCGGGCAGTATGGGATTGATGGCACCGGCACCTTTACCGGTGCCGTTAATCCTGTACCGCCCGACTTGTAATGAGGGCCAATATCACCAAACCGAAATTGGTACTCATTTATCGACCTCGGAATTATGAAAGGCTGAGTTGGCCTTGCAGGGATTCGAACCTGCGACCTGCAGATCAGGCTCAGATCGCAGCAGAGAGCGCTCAACCCACTGAGCTATGTTACCCGTTCTAAGATAGAATCTTTAGAATATATATTGTTGAAGAAAAAGGCTAGGCCTGCAGCATTTGATGGAATTAAAGATTGGAGAAAGGAAGCTATGCAGCAAATTAAAAGTAAAGAAAGGCATGCACGTA
Source organism: Ambystoma mexicanum (assembly GCF_040938575.1). Classification (NCBI taxonomy): domain Eukaryota; kingdom Metazoa; phylum Chordata; class Amphibia; order Caudata; family Ambystomatidae; genus Ambystoma; species Ambystoma mexicanum. Next base: position 783,304,114 of record NC_090921.1, on the reverse strand, counting down.
GACACATGACAAATACTGAAAAAGCATTATTGCATGATCAGCAGAAACAGTCTGAATCTATCAGAAGTATGGATAGAGCTTTCTCACTTAATGTGCAGAAGATATAGCCGTCTCAGGATTTTCATACATCAGATGAACTAATTAACATATTGTTGAATGAACGTAGAAATGTTGCAACTGCACCTCCTCCTTATGTGCATCCTCCCGTTGTTGTGCCTCCTCCCATTGTAGTTCCTCCTCTTCCTGTTGTTGTTCCTCTTCCTGTTGTTGCTCCTCCTCCTGCATCTCCACCCTTACCGACAGTTGCCGTCCCCCTAATTCCATCTGCACCTCCAGCGGTATTGCCTTTATTACCTATTGACTCCTTGCCAAGTGGTTCTGTTCCACCTGTAATAGTTGAAGGGGTGGGGGCAGATTAAAGAGTAGTGACTCGTGGTACAGTATCTTAAGCTAGAAAAAGAGAATTGCATACATCGGCTAAACAATATATAGAGGAAGGCGATGAATCAGCTGTTTTAGTTGCGATTTCTGCCCAAGAGAATATTCCTGAACAGACTATTTTGATAGAAGGGATGGGAATGCATTTAGCTGATATATGGAGTGATTTGACGGACATGAATGTCCCACAGGGGTTGAGGGATTTGAATGTCCTTGCCCGCTCAAGGGACACTGCAGAGAAAGTACATGAGCTTGTTGAAAAGGTATTTGAGTTTAAAAGGGAGCTAGATTGGTTACAGAAAGATGAATTGGATGATAATGGACACGAAGCCTCATTTGTGCAGAAACGATTTCTTCCTCCATTGAAACCAATGAGTGAAGAAATTCGCATTTTCACAAGAGATGCTCTTAGATGGATTTTGGATGTTTCAATTTCTCCCATTGAAGTGCATGACACGTTTAGTCAGTATGCTCTGGCAATGCAAAGGAAAGTGTTACAGGTGATGGTAGAGTATCTACAAGATGAGTTTATGAAGGGAAAGGTTTGTTGTCCCACAGATTTGATGCTTATTGATAAGAGCATTTTCGCCTGATACTGCTTTGACTACTTCGTCACTTGATTTAGCCTTGTTGCTTAATAAGAGTTCGGATTTGCCTACTTTACAATTGCCGACGAGGGAGGTTCCTCCGACATTTGTTTCGAAAGTAGAAATTCCAGCTGATGCCGTAGCAGGAACGCCTGCTACTACTATTGAATGACATTATGTTTCTCAGTTTGTTCATGTTACGTTTTCTAGACGAGAAATGAATACCATTAGACAAACAATTCCAGAAGTTAGGAAGAATCCAACAGGATTTTACAAAGAAATTGAATCTGTTTTGCATTCATCAGTTTTCACACTTAGTGAAATAGATTTGCTGTTTCCCGTGATCCTTCCTGCTGATTTATGGAAGCAGATTAGAACTGTAGACGATCAGGCAGGGATGGGTGATACATGGGATAACTTAGTACGAATAGATGGGGAAAGGAATGCTGGTGAAAAACCGCCACAAGTGATACTGATGTTGCCGTATAGAATAGTAGCTAAATTAAAAACTTTGGTTCCTGAGAAAAGAATCATATGGGATAAACCTAGGGCTTGCATACAATTGAAGTCAGAGGGAGCAACTGAGTTTTTTTAACAGATTTGAGCAAGTATTTTCAGATTTTAGTGGTCAAGACTTGAGTACAGAGTAAGGGAAAAGGCTGTTTTTAGATAAGTTTGTGCACGGATTGTTTCCTGAAATCCAATCACAGATTATGACTTCTGAGAGTGCTTGGCAAGCGAAATCACAATCTGAAGTATTACATATGGCTCAGTACTATGAAAATAGGGTTAATACGGAGAAGGAGAAGGCGGATAAGAAGAAGGGAGACTTGAAAACTAAAGTATTATTACAGCAAATAGCTAGAGGAGCCAGAGATGGGAATACATAGTTTAGAGGCCAATTTGCGCCACAGGGTAATGCACAACTGGACCGTGTACAGATGAACCAATGTGCATATTGTTGACAGGAAGGTTATTGGCGAGCACATTGCCCGATCCTTCAGCAGAGATCAAATAGCACATATGGTACCATGGGTAGACAATCCAGAGGCCTTCCTGGGATAGGGGGTCCTGGTAGAAGTCACTCTGCACAGAATCAACAGGCACCGTTACAGGAAAGTCAGCAACAAAGTGTTAATAGTGGGAACATTTTTGATAATCCTTCAACTGTCTGTTTTTCTTAGGATCTCGCATTTGACAATATACTATTCTGTTAGGACAGCCCGAAGCAGAGTCTGGAACCAGTAGCTATTCCCGTCGATCAGAAAGGGCCCCACATTGAAATGAAAGTGGGGAATAAGGAGCATCTATTCTTGATAGATACAGGAGCACAGGAGCGTTCTATTGATCATTGATGGGTTCCAGATATTCCACTGTCAGGGAAGAACAACATTTCTGTAGGGTTCTCTGGTACACCAGTGGTTAGTCCGGTCTCTCGGCCGGTACCGATTTCACTGTTATGTTATGTTATGTTATGTTAAACTATTTGTAATTCGCACCTGGTAACCGTAGGCTGATGGGTGCAAACTCACAAACAAAAAACAGAACAGGGAAACAGTCACGGCTAGGCTGTAATGGCACATGGACCAGATATTTTAAGCAAAGAGCGATGTCTTCAACAATTTCTTTAAATGTTCTGTTGAAGCCATTGTTCGAAGCGTGGGCGACAAAGCATTCCATGCAATGGGAGCCGCTACTTCAAACAAGCCCATTCTTGCTTTATTAGAATTACTCCGAGGAACTCTAAGGGTGTTGGTGTGGTCAGATCTTAAAGTCCTCACATTGTCTTTTAGAACAATGACCACCTTCATATTCAAAGGCATTTGACCCATAATGCATTTGTGTTTGATAAGGAGAAGCCTAAACAGGACTCTTGCTGCAATTGGAAGCCAATGAAGGCTCCTACGAGCCTCAGAGACATGGTCCTTTTGCCTAAACCCTTCACCACTCTTACCGCCCCATTCTGAATCACGTGGAGACGTTGGAGCTCTGCTTTCGGGATACCTACCAGGAGACTGCAGCCATAGTCCAATTTTGAGCCAATAATGGCTCTGGCCAAGGTTTCTGCATTTTTCTCTGAGATCAGCGGTCGAAGGTGGCGAAAGAGTTTAATAAAATAAGACGATGATGAAACGAGATTGTTCACTTGGGCCTTCATATTCATATGTTTATCCAGATACACACCCAAGGTCTTAACCTTGGGTAGGATCTCGATAACACAATTATCCAGGGTGAAGCACTTAAAGTTTGCCCCCAATTTTTCCAATTTACCGGGGGAACCTACCAGCATAAGCTCCGTTTTGGTGCTATTCAGAGCAAGCCCATTGGATACCATCCAATCCTGAATTTGAAGGTATATTTTATTGATGTGGGCTTCATCTTCTTGATAGGGGCCCGAGATGGGTAGGGCGCATTGTGTGTCATCTGCATAATTCTCAAATATGATCCCCCCCTCTTCCAGCATCTGGAAGAAGGGGATCATGAAAATGTTATAATAACATGGTGACACACAGGTGCCTTGGGGAACTCCATACAATAGGAGCATAGGATCAGCTTCTGCTGATTCGCTAGCCACTCTAATCTGTCTACCATTCAAAAATGATGAAATCCATTGGATGGCCACTCCAGAAAATGAAGAGTTCTCTCTTAACCTGGTGGGCAGGATGGAATGGTCCACCAGGTCAAAAGCCGCGGAGAGATCTAAAATCATCAAGAGGGAAATATTGCCCTTATCCATCTCTTGAGTGAGATGAGACTTAAGGGCAAGAAGAGCTGTCTCTGTGCCATGGTTAGCCCAGAAGCCGGATTGATATTTATGCAAGATTTCATTTTGTTCCAAAAATACAGAGATTTGATTGTAAGCGACACGATCCAGAATCTTCAAGAGGAACGCAGTATTCGTGATCGGTCTGTAATTGGAAGATGTTAAAGGGCACAGATTCGGCTTTTTCAAAAGCGGCGTAATCCACGCATAATCCAAGCAGCGTAATCCACACACTGAGGCCATTCACTGATTCATGTCCATTTCTTTTGATGACAAATTGTGGCAAAAATTTGTTGGGATTAAATTTATTGAAAGAATTGAATGCTGTAATTTACTGTTCTCCGGATGGAGTGCATTTAACGATTTTGCCTCAACAAACTTCCGTTCCACAATTTTTGTCTAGACCTTTACAGCCTGAATTGAATAAGGTTCTGACATGTCTATGGGCAGTTAATGACAATTACGTTGGCATTTTAAAAATTGAACCAGTTAAAATTGTGTTGAAACCAGGTGTTAAATTGCCACGTATTCTGCAGTATAAGATTTCGGTTGAAGGTGAACAGGCTTTGAAGAGCATTATTTCTGATTTTGTATATATTGGTGTTATCGAAGAAATTGCAGGGAGCGTGTGTAATAGTCTGATTCGACCAGTTTATAAAAAAGGGGATAATGCGATTCCTTTTCTGTTCATTACTGATTTGCACACCATGAATAAGGTTGTTGCTCCACAGTTTCCGATTGTACCTGATGTTACTACAATATTGACCATGATTCCAGCTACATTTACACATTTTAGTGTTGTGGATTTGAAAAACACTTGTTTCCGTATTCCTGTACACGTTGAAAGCAGATATTTGTTCGTGTTCACCCTAGGGGGATGCTCGTTTACATTCACTCGTGTGCCACAAGGGTACACTGAGAGTCCAAGCATCTATAGTAGAGCATTGAAAGAACAACTTGATACGCTTGAGTTACCTTCTACTTGCACGTTGTTGCAGTACGTAGACAATTTGCTTCTATCTGCAGATTCTGAAGTTGCTTGCAAGGAGGGCACTGTGTTACTGCTTATACATTTAGCAGAACATGGGCATAAGGCTTCATTAAAAAAGTTTCAGTATTGTCAACATGAGGTCGCCTATTTAGGCTATCTCCTGTCGAAGGAGGGAAGAAGACTGACACCTGAACTGATACAAAGCAACTCTAGCATGTCTGTCCCAAAAACACAGAAAGAGGTCAGAGCTTTAATAGGCATGGCTTCATACTGTAGACAGTGGATCCCACATTTTTCATTAATGATAAAACCTATGTTGGCACTGACAAAGAAGGGCATTTCTATGCATTTACTGTGGAACATGGATTGCCAGAGTTTTTTTGATCTGCTCAAGGCTGTGTTGTGTTCAGCACCGTTTTTGGGCACACCAAATTATGAAAAGATCTTTGTGTTGTATGTGCATGAATGTGATGGATGCGCTTTGGCTGTTTTAACGCAGGAACATGGGGGCAAGAATAGATCATGCAGTTATTTTTCCTCCACGTTAGACCCTGTTGCATGCACTTTGCCGAGGTGTTTGAGAGCTGTAGCTGCTGCTGCTGCATCTGTAAAACAAAGTGAGGGTATGGTTTTAGGTCATTTTTTAACCGTGATGGTACCCCACTCCGCAGACGTTCTATTAAACAGAACACAGACACGACATCTCACATCAGCACGAATAACAAGGTACGAGCTGATTCTATTTGCACCGCATATCCAAAATAAGAGATGTTGCTAATTAAATCCGGCCGAACTATTGCCTCGTCCGCAAGAAACTGATTGTAGTGACAAGATGTCACATGACTGCCTCTCTACCACAGAACAAGAAACTAAGGGCAGAATTAATCTAAGTGATACACCTCTAAAGAATCCGCAAGGGGAGCTGTATTATGATGGCTCCTGCTTTAAACTCCCAGATGGTAAATCCACTGCTGCTCACGCAATCACCACATTAAGCACTATAGTGGTAACCAAATGAATTCCACATAATTCTGCGCAGCCCTCAGAGATTATTGCATTGATTAGAGCCTATGAACTTTCTGAAGGGCTTAGTGTGAACATATACACGGACAGCCAATATGCCTTCGGGGTATTTCACAACTTTGGTCAAATATGGGCTGAGAGAGGTTTCTTGACCTTGCATGGAACAACGATTCAGCATGGCACTTTAATAGTTTGGTTACTTTCAGCACTTGCACTTCCTACACAGTTAGCAATAATGAAGTGTGCCGCTCACCAGAAGGTGACAGATGATGCAGGAAAACTAAACACTTTTGCTGACACTATAGCAAAACAAACTGCCACCGATTTGCAATCAAAGATGTATGTGTTAGATCCAGCAAAAGGGGTCACTGATACTTGTATGATAGATGAAGGAATTGGCTGTATAAAAGAAATTCATACTAGCGCTACGCCTGATGAAATTAAACAGTGGGCTGAGGGTTCAGCGAGTCTAGATGATGAGGGTTGTTGGGTGGATAATGAAAAGCAAATATGGATGCTACCCAATACCTATGTTACCGCTATGGTGAGAATGGCTCATGGTCCAACGCATATATGTGCCAAAAAGATTTGCAAACTATTAGATCTTTTCTGATACAATACTAATGTTCAGAAAACTGCTGATAGATTTGTCCAAAGTTGCATGATATGCTTGCAGCATAATATTGGAAAAGGAACACTGACATCAAAGGGTAGTTTTGGTTTGCCCTCCATGCCTTTTGAGGTTATATATTTTGATTTTATTGAGATGGAGCGTTGTCAGAACTATAAGTATGTTTTAGTAGTCATCTGCGCCTTCAGTAAACGGAATTAAGCTTTTCCTCTAAAAGATGCCACAGCAATGTCAACAGCGAAAGCCATGCTTAAGGAATATTTTCCTAGGTTTGGCTTGTCGAGAGTCATTTGGTCTGATAATGGTCCACATTTTATCGCTGCTGTCATCCTGCAAGTATGCGTGGGATTACAGATCGATAAATGGTTCCATTGGCCAGGCACGCTCAGAGTGCCGGACTTGTAGAACGCCATAACGGAATATTGAAGAATAAGATAGCGAAGGTCTGTGCGCATAGTAATTTGAAATTGCCTGACTCCTTACCAATAGCCTTATTGTCAATGCGGATGACCGCACAATCAAAGACAAGGCTCTCCCCCTATGAGATTGTAATGGGGAGACCAGCCAATATATGGAACATACCAAAACCCAAACTGTTGAAAAATGTCGAACCCTCGCTTCTTTCTGACTACTGTGACCAGTTAACTCAAAACTTGTATTTGATTCATCAACAGGTGCGAGAAGCCTTCCCAGTAAAATACGAGGCCCCAGGTCATCGACTCCGACCTGGCCAGTGGATCCTACTCAAGAACTTTGAGAGGAGCTCCTGTCTTGCACTTCGCTGGAAGGGACCGCACCAAGTCCTTTTGGCCATCCAGACCGCCGTACGAGTGGCAGGAAAGAAGAACTGGATCCACGCGACGCACGTGAAGAGGATTACTTTTCCTCTGACCTACAACAAAGGAGAGGAGAAGGGAATTGCTGAAATCCTTCCTGAGCCTGTGGGGCCTGGGGAGACTGCTGCTTTGTCTACAAAAGTCCTTCCTGAGCCCATGGGGTCTGGGGAGATTGTTGTTTCCTCTTCAAATCCTTCTTCAGCGTCGAGCGATCTTGCCTCTGCTTCCTCATTGTCTACAGGAAACGATGACACTTTGTTCATGGATCACACAACGTACCTGGAGTCTTAAGGTACGATCTGCAACCACGGAATCGAACTTGAAGTGCAGCATAGGCTGTGCTCAGAAGAAACCACTGTTGAGCCAGTTCCTCATCATTCCTCTGCTGAATACAAACAAGAGACGGGGACCGGCAAAGTTACCTTCAATCAACATAGGCCACGTGGTCAGGAGCCACCACCCGATGAACTATAAAAGCCTAACAGTGAGGCTTCTTAACGGACACTGAGAAACAATGCCCATTGTAAAAGACACTCGTACTAGAAAGGATGTTGGTCACTTGTTTGATGATGAATCTGCCCGTCAAGGATCATGGTCTTCGAGAACCAAATGGTTACTGGTTACAATAGCAGCAATGTTAATGATTATATTGATATTTGGGTTCTGGTATCTAGAAAATGTGCATCCGCTTGATGTCTTGTTATCGACTGCAAGTACCTCCACTGTATCTCCACCTTATGGGCATCTGTACACTCTTCCTCCTCGAGACCTCCAACACAGAGGGGGTTATCATAATAACACTCTTTTGCTAATTATGAATGCAACCCATGCCATCCTAAATAAGACAAACTGCTGGATCTGTTTGTATTTACCGCAACATGGGGAAAAGGGACTGGGGTGGTAAATACATCCTCTCCCTTTTAACTACTGCTTTTTATGCCTCGCTTAGGGCATTATTCTTTGGTCGTTGGAATAATAGTGTCACTGGGAATTTTGACGAGACTAATCTTAACGAATTTGAGAAACGAGTCTTAACGCCTTCAGGATGTTCTTTGTTTGCAAATAGGAACATGCTAAATGTTGCTTCTATTTGGCCTTCTGACAGACTCTCTAGACCTTTCCAATCGTTAATTACCTTCAAGATGGCCCCCGTAGGCAATAGGGATGCCATGCCTCCTTCCTATATTATCAACCATAGTCCAAGCTCCGTTCCATTCTGCATACAGAGAGAAGGTTCCCAACCAATGGGCACATTTGGGGGATGTAAGAATATTGCAGTCATAACTAGCGAGGATAGACCTTTGTATGTAGGAGATCCTGTTTACTTTGTTTGCGGCAATGAGGCCTATCCGTGGTTACCCAGAGATTGGGAGGGTACTTGTTATTTGGGTATTTTGCTGCCAGGAGTATATGCTGCCACCACCGCCGAAGTCTCTAAAGCTCGTCCCAGGCGGGATGAGAATGGTGATACTCCTTCACAAGTTTTGGGTGATGTTGCCAAATCCTTCGTGCCATTCTGGGGACAGATAAAAAAAATCAATTATTTGATTAAATTGCAACCATAAAAAAAAGAAGATATCAGAAAATGATCAAGATTATTGGAGAAAACCATCAATAGGACCACTGATATTTTGTATAACTTGACGTTAGAACAGAAGGCAATTAGATTAGTAGCCCTCCAAAATAGGATGGTGTTTGACATCATTTTAGCTGAGCATGGTGGAGTATGCAAAATGGTGGGATCTGCATGCTGTGTTTTTGTACCCGATTCCTCTCCCACCATATTTAAGGCAATTCAGAATCTACATACATTAAGTACTGAAATACATGTCCCAGAGGGAAACTGGAATATCAGCACATGGTTCTGGGACTTGTTGCGATCTTGGGTTTGGAAATTATTTGCAGTCTTAATGGTGGTCCTTGCCATTTTTCTGTTCTGCTGTTGTTGTATACAATGTATGTCTGTCATTTGTTCTATGATAGGATGTTGTGCACAAGCCATAGGTATACTTGGACCTAAGATACATATGCCTGAAAAAGCTAACAATGTCTTAGTAATGCAGGATATTACCATCAATGGTGTATGATATCTCTCAAACCAGTGACTCAGGTTGCTCTGACAATGATACATGGCACCTCATTACGAGTAGCGCAGTAAAAACGGGGCCATTACCGGCATGGAGGAAAGAGTGGGTCCGTGCTTTTATGACGCCGCTAATAGCGAGTGATTACGAGTGCGCGAGCACGCGCGAACCCCCATGCCAGTAATGGCCATACCGGCATGCTGCTAAAGGCCCTCCAACCCCCCGATAGCGCCATCACGGGATCCGCTGATACTGCCTGCGGCTAGAAGGAACCCCTAAATACCGACCTGGTAATAACAACATGCAAATACCGGGCTCGTAATACCGGACCCGGAAGTAACATCATCACGTCGGAACGGGAAATGCGCCGGTGGCCATCTTTAAAAACACAATCCATTGCAATCCTCACAAACCAACAGTTGTCTACAGGAGAGACCAGTGGCAATACATACACCATGCCCAAGGCAACCCGGAAGACCACCCCCCGCCTCCGGAAACAACGCTTTTCTGATGCAGAATTAAACATGCTTGCGGACACCCTTGCCGCACATGCCGATGTGATTAAAGAACAGAACCTAAAGCGTGAGATGCAGCAGCACAAGAAGGATATCTGGCAGGAGGTAGCCCACAAGGTCTCTGCTGTTGGAACCACCCCACGGAGTGTCAAGGATTGTAAGAAGAGGTGGGATGACCTCTGCCTGAGGATCCGTAACATCCTTGAAAGCAACAGGAGGGAGGCCATGGCCACAGGCCGGGGTCCCCACTCTCCTGCCAAACTGACCACCTGGGAGGAGATGGCAAGCACCTTAATCAATCCGGAGTCCATCGAGGGATTTAGGGAGATGGAGACGGGTGCGGCAACATCAACAGAAGGAGGTGAGTGACCCTGCAGATCCCTGTAGGGGAAACCATGACGTAGCACAAGTGATGTGGAAGAGAGTCTAGGCAAGGCAATGCATGTCCCAACTCCCAACACCCACATGAACATATTCAAGTCCAGGTGGAGGGCCAAACACTGCCACACAGAAATGCATGTTGAGTGCCAATCCCATAACCAACACACAGCCAACACACATAGAACGTGCCCATGTAATACATCACACAAACCCCAATACAACGGCATGCCACCTGCCATGTAGCAAATGCCAAAATGCCCCTTCAGGCTACCCTGTGTGACACAACTGTGAGACATGAATGCATGATTAATTAAATTCTCCACAGCACCATAGTATGCATCTGGCATGTTACACCATCACTGATGCCCTGCATCTCTTCTATCCCCCCAGGCACCGATGGAGAAGATGCCAGCCAGGATACCACCACGAGGGCATCCACGTCCTGGCCACAGAAAAGGGCAACCAACACCAGCACCTCCGGGCCAGCCTTGCAGCCCACATCTACAGCCAGTGCGCCTGACACTATGAGTGTATGTGGATCAGGAAGGAGTCATGGATGTGGCATGTCCACGCACCCCAAGCCCCGTGTCCACCCCCTCGCCCCAAACTCAGCCCTCACCCACCTACAGCAGTGCTAATCCCTGCCTGCACGATTCCAACCTGAGCCCCTTCCATGAGGACAGCACTGATAATGCAGGCCCCGTGACAGCACCCCCCCTCTCCTGTTCCCACCAACAGCCTTGAGGTACAGCTGGTGAGGGTGGAGGCCCGAAAGGAGCCGATGTTGGAGCTGCTGCGCCAATACACCGTGGATGGCGAGGACACCAGACGGGAGATAGCCACAGCCATAGCGGGACCACAGCCGCCAAAACAGCCAACACAGCCGCAGTCAATGCCTCAGCAGTGCTGATGAGAGACTGTCTGGGGGCCATCACACAGGTACTGACATCCATCCTACTGCACATGCAGCGGCCACGACTTGCAGCAGGCGTGGAAATCCCCAACGACTCCTCATCAGCCACCACACCTGCTTCCTCTGTCCCCACCAGCCCTGTGCGTCCTACGAGAAGGAGTGCAAGGCACACTGAAATGCTGCCCCCGGACAGCAAGAAGTCCCGCAAATAGTGTGGGAGGACAATGGGAGTGGCTCACATGGTGTTGGGGGTGAATGGGAGCATTTGGAGGAGTTTACTGGGGGGGTTTGGGAGTTCACTGAGTGGTCTTGGGAGTTTACTGGGGGAGTTTGGGAGTTCACTGGGGGTTTTTGGGAGTTTAGTGGGGGGGGTTTGGGAGTTCACTGCGGGTTTGGGGGGGTTGTCACATTTTTGCAGTTTGAATCAATACACCTGTTGTGAGAAAAAATATTCAATGCCTGGACATTGTTAATTTCGTGTGTATCTGTTTAATGTATGACAGTGTTCAGTGCCCAACTCCCAACATTCCCTGTGTGCATGTCCACATGGACCCAGTGTGTCACTGACACATGTCTATCAAAGTCCCTGTGGTTCAGAAGTATTCGTGAATCAGTGATGGGCGTACTGCATGGCCATCCTGTGCATCACGTACTGGCAGGGGTGCTGCTTCACCTCCGTCTCCATCTTCATCATGCTCACCCGGTGCATGCATGTCAATGCCAGGTGGCAGTGGTACATTTCTCTGGACGCACATGTGCAGCATGAGACAGGCCATGGTGATCTTTGCCACCTTCTCAGGCCTATAAAGGACTGCTCCACCAGACCTGCTTAGGCAGTGGAACCGCGCCTTCAACTGGCCAAAGGTCTGCTCAATCACAACACGGGTACCCGATTGTACTCCTCTTCATGGCTGTTCTGCGGGTTCCGCACAGGGGTAAGTAGCCACCGCTTCAAGGGATATCCTCCATCACCTGCAAGCAAATACAAATAGGTGTGTGTCACTCTGAGCTGCCACCCTCAGGAATCACAGTCATGCCCGCAGCTATTTGGTGTGGACATGCACTTGTCCCTGTACGTATGCGCAAATGTTATCTAGATGCATACTATACTGCTATGAGGTGTGGTAGTCTGGATGGCGTTCAATAGATGATGCAGGGTGAAATAATGCATGCTGAGGCGGATGTATTGTGGTTGTACGACAATGTTTAGCCTCCCATTTATGCTGTGTATACTACACTGTGCATGGTCACACTAGCCACATTGGCACAGTTGTGATCCTGTTTAGTCATGCATTGCTTGACATACACATGGTGGGCAGGTTGTGCGTCTTACATGTGGTCATTGATATGCGTTAATGGTCAGATGTGTGCCAATGATGTGTCATGTTGGGGTTGGGAGGTTCAGGTCAGGTGTCATTAGCTCTGCATGCATTCTCCACTCACTGTCCATTCCCACCCAGGTGGAGTATGCACCCCCCCATTCCCACCCAGGTGGAGTATGCACCCCCCCATTCCCACCCAGGTGGAGTATGCATCCCCCCCACATTCCCGCCCAGGTGGAGTATGCATCCCCCCATTCCCACCCAGGTGGAGTATGCATACCCCCCCATTCCCACCCAGGTGGAGTATGCATCCCCCCATTCCCACCCAGGTGGAGTATGCATCCCCCCATTCCCGCCCAGGTGGGGTATGCATTGCAACACATCCCTACCTCGATGCACTGCCATGGGCCACTCAGGCAACTCACCAAGCAGCCAGGCACGTGGTCCAGCATGTCGCTCCATGTGACCGGGTAGCGTGGAATTACGCAGCACCATGGCATCATGTGTTGATCCGGTAAATCTCACGCAGCAATGTGTGATGATCTTGCTGGAGTCACATACCATCTGCACATTGATGGAGTAGTATAGCTTCAGATTGCGGTACACCGCCTCTACGGCATGGGGAGCTACCAATTCTACAGTGATGCAGTCCAGGGCACCAACACAATTGGGCATGCCTGCCAGTGCATGAAGCCTACTTTGGTGTCGTGAAAAAATACCAGACTTCCACTTTTGCGCTTTAAATATGAATTTTATTTTATTGGTTTCACAGTTTGTTCAATACTTTGTTTCATGTGAATTTTGTGACCATACATGTCAAAAATGAAGAATAAAGAGATTATAAATCTTAATTTCCACTTGTGTTGAGAGGAGCATTTGTTTGTATTTGTGAGTTCCTCTTTGCTTGTCAATTTTGAATGACTCCTCTGTTTTGTAGGTAAATGGTTATACAGACTTTTATTTATCTTCTAAATGATTGTGAGGGTTGTGGAGTTCACCCGCTACCTTCTCGGTAAGGTTCACTCTCAGTTGTGAGGGTTATAAGGTTCACCCTCTGCCTTCTTGGAAAAGTTCACCCTCTACCTTCTCGGTAAAGATCACCCTCTACATGTGTTTCACCTTGCTTGTGTTGGCAAGGATCTTCAGGAGGGATTTATAACATATAGTTATGCTAGTTAGAGCTAAAGAGAAAAGGGAACAGAAAGAAAAAAATGAAAAAAAAAGCAGCAAATCAATGCTTTGTAGAGCTGATCATCATCAGGTTCGCCCTATTAATGTTTTTTTGTTTTTTTGGGTACCAATTTACATATCTTGGAGTTTCCTTGTTAATGCTATCTTCTGATAATAAATCAATTTCCTTGATCGTCTCGTTTTTTAAGACAATTTCGTTGTCTATGTCCGAAGTTTTCAGAACAGTCTACAAAAGAATTCAAATGTGTGATTGATATTAGCGTGGCTAATTGCCTATTTCAAATGGGAATTATCCTCTTCTTTACAAAAATAAGTTCTGCCATTTAGAATATGTAAGATTCCTAATGTAAGGCTTACCTGGAAGTGTTGCTCAGTCTTGGATCATCTTAGCGGTCGCTTTCGAGGGTGTGCATCGGATACGATTGTCCGCTGCATCCCTCGAGAGCGGCCGCTTTTTATGGTGGGTCCACGGCGTCGCGACATGATCACATCACCACGCTGTGGACGCAAACTGGCGTCGCTGCGCAACGTGTGTCGCGTAGTTATTCCGACCGCCATTTTGGGTCGGGACAAACGTTGTATTGATGCCGGAAGAGAAAACTTTGTCTCTGCCGGTTTGTATTGTGAATCGAGCATAGGGATCTATCTATACCTTATGGAGAAACAAGATGTTAGTTCTATAATTTCGGAGCATGTCTGTTCCATACATATTATTTTGTGTCTAGAAATTGTTTAAGAAATATTATACGCTATTTTACATATATTCTGGTGAGTGTTAACACAGATATGTGTGCTCTCTATAAATTATGAATTAACAAGATGTTTTGCATTTTCTACATTTTTTGCAATTTGTTTTAACATTTTTTACAAAAAGTGTCCCATTTCCGTATCAGTGTTTAGATCTTTGTTGCAGCAGTCCATTATACAGATCCATTTTGCTTCATATTGCCGAAGTTTCTTTTCCTTGTTGCCACCTCCCTGTCCCATCTTAATTTGTTCAATACCAAAGTATCTTATCTCATCCATACTCTCTTCAGAATGTTCCATTATGAAGTGTTTTCCCAGTGGTTATCTACTGTCTTTGTTCCTGATTGTACGTAGATGCTCTGCAATCCTTATTTTAAGAGGTCTTGTTGTGCTGCCTATATATTGTTTATTGCATATACAGATGATGATATATACTATGTTGCTCGTGTTGCAATTCATGAAGTCCATTATATTGTGCGTTTTTCCATTAGGTAAGGTTATAGATTTTTTGCCATTTTCTGCAAACTTGCAATAGTTACATTGTCCACACTTGTAAAATCCTACTAATTTCTCTGTTGACCATAGTTGTATTTGTCCTTGTTTTGGTGAGTCTTGTACAAAATGCGATGGGCATAGAGTTTGTTTGAGATGTATCGCTTTGCGATATGAGATCAGAGGGTGGTCATCAATATGACCCTTCAACTCATCATCCAATGTGAGCATGTTCCAGTGTTTATTTAAGATTTTCTTTAGAATTTTGTTGTCTGAACTGAAGGTGGTGACAAATCTTATTTTATTGGCTTTTTTGTCTAATTGTTTTTGTTGTGTTGTTTTTTGTAGAAGATCTTGGTGATTCCGTTGTTGAACTTTTATTAGTGACTCCCTTAGAAGTTTGTCATGATAGCCTCTTTTTCGAAATTTGGCCGTTGCTGTTTCCAAATGTTTGTGCATTTCACTGTCTTTGGTACAGTTCCGTTTGATTCTTGTAAATTCTCCATAGGGTATATTTTTTATTGTATGTGGTGGATGATTACTGTCGGCATGTAGGATGCTATTGCCAGAAGTGGGTTTTGTATAGAGAGTAGTTTGGATTTTGTTATCTTCAATATACAGTTCTAAGTCTAGAAAATGAATCCGGTCTGGACTTTCTTCCATAGTAAGTTTTAGATTATAATTGTTGTTGTTGAGATATTTTTGATAGTCTTGTAAAGATTTTTGGTTACCATTCCATATCACTAGGATATCGTCAATATGCCTGCCCCAAAAGATGATCTGATTGTTTTCTGTAAATGCTTTATGTGACCATGCATGTTTGAGTTCAAAGCTGCCCATATACAGGTTGGCATATGAAGGTGCATTTTGCGCCCATGGCTGTGCCTTGGCATTGTAGATAGATCATATTGTTGAAGAGGAATACATTGTTTTGTAGAACAAAATTGAGCATTTCCAAGATCATGTTGTTCTGATCTAAATAGGATATAGATCTTGCCTTCAGAAAGTATTCTGTAGTTTCCATTCCTTTAAGATTTGGTATACTTGTATATAATGATGTGACATCAAACGTTACTAGCCTATAGTTGGCTTCCCATTCAATATGTTCTAGTTGTTGTATGATGTGTTTTGTGTCCTGTATAAATGATGCTAGGTTGGCTGGCAGTGGTTGAAGAAACCGATCGATGTATGCCGAGATAGGTTCTGTTAGTGCACCTATTCCATTGATGATTGGTCTGCTTGGCGGTATTTTTGTGTATTTTTTGTGTATTTTTGGTAGAAAATAAATTGTGGCAAGTACCGGATGTTTGGGCTTGAGATATTCCAATTCATCATCAGATAGGAGGCCGGTCTCATACCAGTCAGTAATCATCTGGTTCCATTCTGTCATAAGTTGAGGTAAAGGATTGTCTTTGAGTTTTTTATAACAGGTTGAGTCTTTCAAATGTTGTTCCGCCATTTTAATGTAGTCCTTAGTATTGAGCAGGACTATTTTGCCACCCTTATCGGTCTCTTTAGTTACGATATCACCATTCTTGCTGAGAGCTTGAATTGCATCTCTTTCTTGTTTTGTGAGGTTGGATTGTTTCCTTGTGGTGCCTAGATTTTGAGTATAAACTTTTCTGAGATATTTTTCTACTGCCAGTGTGAAGATGTCCACTACATTTTCCATCATGGTATGTGGCGTAAAAGAGGATTTGGTTTTAAGTTTGGATGTTGCTGTTTGTCCTGTATCTATGTCAAGATCTGTTGTAAATGTTTCCATAGTGTGTCTTTCTTCAATATCTCCTATGTTGAGCAGATTGACAGTGTGTTCTGTGTCTTGCATCGTGAGTTCCGATATTGGCGGTTTTGAGATTCCAATTTTCTTGTTGGCTACTATGTTTGCAAATTTTTTTTTGAGTTTCAAATGTCTACTAAATTTGTAGAGATCCACATATGTTGAGAAAAAGTCCAATTTGTTGGTTGGACTAAAAGACAACCCTTTGTTCAGTGCTGAACAAAGTTCTTGTGTGAGTTCCATGTCTGAGAGATTGAGGACTAAATTATTTTCTGATTTGAGTTTTTTGATCTTGTCCACATTCCTCTTGAGTTGTCTCTTGTTATTTCTTTTCCTCCCCCTCTTGCCCCTTTTGGTTGGCCACCATTTGTGTCTACCTGCTGCATATGTTGATTTCTTAATTGTTGTGTACTTTGGTGCAATGGATAAGATCTTGCTTGTCGGTGTTTCTGAAATTCCTCTAAAAAAGAGTATGGGGTAATATCTCCTGCTCTGTTTTCATCTTCCTGTAATTCTGTAGATTTGTCAATATCACTATCTGGCTCTGATGATTCCGAGGTTGTTTCTTGTGGTTTTTTTGGGTTTTGTGAAGCTGCTGATTTACTGTATTGTGTTTTGCTTGTTGCTTGTTGGTGTCGGCTATCTCCTGGGCAGTCCGTGGTAGGGATATTTGGGTGCTAGCGTGCTTCAGGAGGGCATCCATCACTTGGTTCAGCATGCGTGAAAATAGTGGTTGCGAAATGCCATGCAGCTGGCCCACTGTGCTGTGTGCTGATAGGTGCCTGTGGCCAGGAAGTGGAGCACAGACACCACCTTTAGTAGCGGGGGAGGGGTGGCAGTGCGTATTTCTATCAGGCTGACAATGTCGTTGTGTATCATGTCCACTATGGTGGTGATGGTGTCCCGGTCCAACCGGTACAGGGTGTGGATCTGCTCAGGGGTTAGATTGAATGGACTGGGTCTGATGCGAGGAATTGGCGGCTGCCTATGTGGAACTACTGGCTGCACTGGTGGTAATTGCTGGGCCTGTCTCACCCTCCTTCCCCTCCTGCGTCTCCTCTGTGGTGCCTGTTGTTGCTGCTGTAGTTGTTGTTGTAGTTGCTGTTGTTGCTGTAGTTGTAGCAGTATAGGCATGTCCTCCAGCGCCATGATTGCAACAGCTAGTGGTAGCATTCTGGTGTAGGAAGGGGTGTGGTGTGTGGGTGTACTCCTTTTCTACTGGGCCAGACTCCATTAAGTCCACCTGTGGTGATTGTGTGCACCTGTGGCAGTTGTCTTGATTGCTGATTGCTGTTTACGGGAGGTCTGTGATGCCTGTATGGCCGCCATCGTGCAGCCCCTAATTACCGCCTTTGGGATGCCGGTAATTGCATGCCCGCGTGGGTTGTGATGTCCTCCAATTACCGGCATGCCGGTATTTGCTCCCCAAAGGGGTGCGTGTACGCGCCCATGCCGGTATGAGGGGGCACGGTACGGGCGGTGCCGGTATTGGCAGGTTGTCGGGTCGTAATGACCCGGACCCGTTAACGATGCCGCTATTCCATTCCGCCTTCCTTTTTTCATTACCTCCATTCTCGTAATGAGGCCCATGGTCTTTGTATAGTGAAAATGTCTGAGTTATGCTCTTGGCTTAGGTCAAAAGGAGGGTTTGTAGAACCATATTTCACATAATACCACCTGATAATGAACATTGGCCTAAGCACATTCGCATCGCACTGAAAACTGCGTTCGAATTAACCTGAATGAGGCTGACTACGCCACCATTTTAGAATCGTCTGCCATTTTGTTTAACTCCTGTTTCTGTCTCATGTTAAACTGTGTTTTCGGCTGCAGCAGGGAAAGATGAACTTTGCACTGTGTCAACATGTTGAGGCTGCTGAAACAGAATGTTTGTCCTGCACTAAGAAACCTTGGACCTGAACTGAACTGCAATATAGATGTTGTCTGCACCAGTAGCTTCATCCCTCTTCAAACAGTGGAACAGAATGCTGAGTAGCTGAAACCGTGCGCTTTTGCAGAAATCCATTGTGGTTTTTCTTGAAACTAGACTTACTTTAAGCCGGGAAAAGCAAATGTCACCATTGTATTTTATGTACAGAAAAACACCTCAAGTGTTTGAAGACAACATTGCTGTATTTGTCATGTGAACTGGGTATGAACCCTAGCAAATTGTTAACTTGGAGAAGGGCTGGACGATGTAACCGGGACTGTGTATAAAAGATGCATGATTTGTAATGTCCAGCATTCTCTCCCCTCACGGTGTTTGCTGGTACACACTGCGAGGTGTTGGGAGCCAGATATCTATCTGTACAGAAATAAATAATACATGTATCTCTGAAGTCGTGATTGACGTATTTCATTTTGGTGGTACTAAGCCTTGATATTTCTTTGGTCTTTCAAAGTCTAACCTAGGACTTAGAGTCTCTACTTCCCCCATTGTGAAATCTTCTGAATTACTTACAGCTAAAATAACCACTTCTAATACCATCTAATCTACAGACCCCCGGGTCCCATTGATTGCTTTGAGGAAGATATCATGACTATACTGTCAGACTCAAAACTTACCTCCTAAATACTCCTACTAGGCGATTTTAATTTGGGCTTCGGCGATCCAAACGACCAACACGCCAAGACACTTTCTGAGACCCTCACTGAATCTGGGCTCACTCAAAGAGTCAATCAGCCTACGCATGAGAAAGGCAGAATGCTAGATTGGGTTGCAGATTTAAACTGCGAAACGGCAGTTACATCTGTTGAACCCCAGCCATGGACGGACCGCTACTTAGTAGGGCTGTGACGAATAACATATTTAGTATTCGTCCGAATACCGAATAGTTTGTGAACTATTCCGCTGAAGCCGATATGAAGCTGAATAGTTTCTTTAATTAATAAATCATGTTCCAAACTTAAAAAACGCAAAAAATAAAACACCATTTTAAATGCATTCTATACTTGTATTTCTCTTCATTGTAATCAATGCAGCATCTTTACTTAAAGTATAAAAGCCAGAAAAAAAAGCAGATTCAACCTTCATTGTCTGATTGCGCCGAGTAGGTGTAGAGTGTTATCTCTTTGCGTGGCTGGGGAGGTGGGAGGCCATGCAGGCATTTATGTTTAGTAGGGATGGGCAAGCAGAATTCCAGGTAGGAGATGTGTGTTGTTAGGGTGGGAGGTGGAATGCCATGTATGGTATTTTTGTAAGGGGTTTGCAGGCCCCAAGTAGGAAGTTTGCGGAGGTGCTGGGGAGGCAGTTTGCCAATAGTGGAGGCTTGCACTCTATGCCGGCAGAGGGTCAGCAATGGTGTCTTTGGTTCCAAGACTTGCATGCTAATTTTGCCGCTTCAGCCCACGTTAGCCACTTGGAGCCAAGCCGGACTCCAAGGCTCAGCCCCGACTTGGCTCTTCCAACTCTACATCCTACAAATTCCACCAACCGAGCATAGCTCTCTGATTGTCTCATACAGAGCCCTCACACCTACCTTCACCCGCTGTCACAAAATGGCCCCCTTTGGAACTGGAGAGATTACCCAACACACATTTCTCTGAGAGGCATGTTAGGTGGGGCATATTACTCTGCCTGACATAACTCATCCCTGCTAGTCTCCTCTACCTATTGTGAATTCTTAATGTTTCTTCATGGGCATAGCCCATAGGAACAAATGCTGCTCACTTTTCACATATCCTCGCCACTCCTTCTTTCCAATACACAAACATATGCACCTTATCGTTCCTGATAAAATATCAGATAATGTTAAACTCAGGACTCAAGTCCTTAAAAAAATAAAAGGGAGACTATGACTCTGGGCCTCATTACGACTCAGGCGGTAAGGGGTTTACGGCGGCGTAAACAGCGCCGACCCTTACCGCCTGAGTACGAGGTCCCTTAGCGCCATGGAGGTTTTAACACCTGCTTTTAGCAGGTGTTAAAATCCATGGCGCTAAGGGACCATGGAGTTAATTACGCCACCGTAATTTACGGTGACGTAATTAACGCCTTCCCCACTCCCATTATGCCCTATGGGGCAAAAATGGGAATGGGGAAGGGTAAATGGGGATTGGGGACTTACCGCCCCGCCAAACTCGGAATGGGGCGGTAAGTCCGCCAACCACCATGGCGTAAACGTAGTTTACGCCATGGTGGTAAAGGTACGACCCAGGTGGTAACTTACCGCCTGGGTCGTAATGAGGCCCTCTGTCACGCTCACCTGGTCTCCACGGGGGCGTAGCATGTAGTCGTATGATCGATGTCTGTACTGGTGTAGTTTTGATGGTATTATGGTGTCTGCTCCCCTGTTATTTCCCCAGGAGGCGTTAGCCTGCACTGTTGAAACAAGACGTTAGCTAATGAGTGGGTTGGGTTGGTCCCACTTCCTGCAACCTCCTGATGCCCAACTCCTCTCCAGCTCACCTTTGAGTTTGGTGAGGTAGGCTCTCCATACTGCTTGACCTTCAGCAGGGGCGCAGTAGGCTCAGTCTTTCTCAAGGCACAGTTACTTCACTGTTCCTGAGTACCTGTTGCTGTGTTTCAGGAATGCTTGGATTAATCAGGTAAATCTCTATCCCAATGACAGCTTGGTGTAGATGCTCAAGTCTTATTGTTCCAAGGTTTAAACATGTTTTTGTCTTTCTTGCAGATGCGGTCTCGTAAGGCATGTTAAAAGAAGAATGAACCCTCCTAGAATGCTGAACTGGTTGTCTCCAGGTGAGTATGAGAGCAGATGAGTGGTGCTGGATGGTTGTACATTTGTTCGTTTTTGTATTGTGCGCAACTAACCTGCTGTTTTCTGTTCCCTTTTCGCAGGCGCGGTGCGGCCCCAAGATGAAGAATTGGAAGAACCGCTCCGAAGTAACCCAGAGGAATGCAGAATCCCAGGTGAGTATTGAATGCCTGCGCAGAAGTCCTTTTCTAGTGGGGGCGGCGCACGGGAGTCCAGCTGGAGACGGAACCGATGGACGGAATTGCAGGTAAGGCCTTTGTCGCTGAAGTAACACCTGTTCCTCTCCTTTTCTCCTTGCAGGCACTGATGGATGGAAATCTCGGACGGGCGTGACTGCAGAAACTCGAGGACAGAGCAGACATGGTGAGCGTTACGCTGCAGGAGTGCAGAATAACACAAAGCGTGTTCTGTCTGTAGGGTGTGGCTTAAATAGCCTTGCAAGTAGTCCCAGGTAAAGTAGTCCCTTTACCACACCCTGTCTTCTCAGGAAAAGTAGTCCCTCTGCCACACCCTGGATATACAGAAGGCTCAGCCTCACTAGGCAGATTAAATAGTTCCATAAATTCAGCCCAGTTCATGAACCTGGCACCAACGGCACCAGGATTCGGTCCATGAGGCTCTGGGGCACTTCCTTGGGGGCTGACAAGTCCTTCTGGGTGACAGGGACTGGGGTGGGCCCAAAAGCTCCAGGGGTTTCGGAGCACGCCTCATGACATCCATATGCAATGGAAAGTGACATGACAGGAACTGAATGTATCCTAAAGTGAAATTTGCAAATTTCTTTCAGTGTGTCTTTTCCAACTGACGAAAGTGCACATTGCATATAAACAGTCGCCAAAAGAAAAGATTTTCTTGCATTGTTGCTGGCTAAGTATAAAAGGTGAGCACCTTTCATGTCTAAGAATATATAAGAACACATGCCCTAAGGAGCAAATTACAATCTATGATATTTTACAGCAGTGTGATAGCAATTTGTCTGGTTTGGTGGCTAAGTGTCTGGTCTAATTCTATTCAGTTTTGCAGACTGAAGTCTATATTTGCCTTTCTTAGTTATTGTTGCATTGTATTCAAATGAGAATGACAAAGTATTCGGCAAGAGCCGAATAGCAAGAAACTATTCGTCCGGCGCCGAATAGCTTTTTTTCAGCCGGAACTCGGCCAAATACTTACTCGAAGCGGAAGTTCAGTACACCCCTACTACATAGTCTTGTTCACTACCGCGGCCAAATGTCCAGGAACTAAAACCGCCTTAATTGCCCCACCTCTCTTGACAAGGAACAAACGAAATATCACAGTGGATAAACTTATGCCACTACTAATTCCCTCCCTGAATGCGGCATCAGAGTCCTTAGACCGCCCTGTGCTAGTGGACCTTTATAACGCCTCCATCACACTAGCACTAGACAAGATTGCTCCCATCAAACTGCGAAAAACTAAACCAAGAGCATACCTCAATTCATGTTTTACACCTCAGCTAAAAGCTCTTCGAGCAGAGAAAAGAGAAATTGAAGTCTTGTGGAAAAACTTGCCTTCTAAAGAAAATAAACAAACCCTGACTGAAATATCCACTATGTATAAAACAGAAATACTACTCACTAAATGTGAAAACGTTTAACAGGATCAACAAAGCTAGTTCCAGTACTAAGGAACGCTTTGTGATTCTGAGGGAAATGGAATCCCCGATTCCCCCAGAGGACTCATGTAGAAAAGATAAAGTATGGTGTACCAACATCCAAAACGCTTTATCCAATAAAATTACTACTCTCCAAAAACAATCGCAGAGAAGAGACTCAACCTCACCAAACTAACCAATGTTGAGAACTCACAAAAAGATCCACCCATATCTCTACAAAAATGTGAATTCTCCCGTCACCACACAAGAGGTGGAAAAGATCATCAACCTCACTTAAACTCTTGAGGTGCCAGGGAGACATCTGCCAGCACAAATCATCAAAGAGGCTGCCAGAGACCTGGCACCCTTCATCACCAAACTAATTAATGCCTCATCCCGTGCCTCCAATGTCCCTAATAACCTGAAGGATGCATAGGTACTACCTTTGTTAAAAAAAAGCCTCACTGGACCCTACCATCCCTACCAATTACAGGCCCGTAACAACTGTCCAATTTCTAGTCAAAATAATAGATAAAGCCGCATACATACAGATCCAGTCATACCTAGAGACTAACAACCTCCTAGGACTTCATCAATCAGGTTTCAGACCACTCCATGGTACAGAAAAAGCCCTGATTGACCTGAAAACACGAATTGACCAACTAAAAGACAACAATATACCTTACTTCTCCTACTAGACTTATCGGCCGCGTTTGATCTGGTGAATCATAAAGTCCTCTGTAATCAACTGCCCACCGCCGCCAATTTCTCGCAAAAAGCCACCAATTGGATTCAATCATTCCTTAACAATAGGTCAATGAGAGTCTTCTCTCCGTTGGCCGCCGCTGTCCCCTCTCCCATCACCTGTGGTATTCCACAAGGCTCATGTGTCTCTCCGACCATGTATAATATTCTCACAAAGCCACTGTTTGACGATCTGGGTGTCACCTACACTAACTACGCAGATGACACCCAGATACTCCTACCTCTTTCGGGAGACCACGACAGAGAACTGGCTCTAGTCAATAAAATGTACTCAATCATTCAGGCATGGATGGCAGCACACGACCTCTGCCTGAATGATGACAAGATGGAGATCTTGATTCTACGGACCCCATCCAATTTCAGTAAACTTGGATGTTCAGGGTCCACAAACAGATTGTGTTTACTCAGAGCATGCTGCTCTTATTTATAGGACCCAGGGAGGCCCTGGATCCTTGTTATGTATGTAGTGGGGGCTGCTGTTGTCACAGCCCCCGGCCAGATAGCCGACTGAACCTCGGCCCTGCCTGACTGTTGGTTTCCTTATGCTGCTTAGCACCTTGTTGTTTGGAGGAAGGGTGAGGTGACTGTTCACACCTCACCCTTCCTTGGCTTTGTGCTGCAGAGACTGCGTGTCTCTGTAGCTGGGGGGAGGAGAGGAGCAGGCTGAGATAAGGTTGGGGCTGCCCCTCTCCCAGGCTGCTGATGGTAACAGCAGTTACCTTGCCTCGCTTTTGGGATGCCCTGCAGCATTGCCCATAACTGCTGTATTGGCTGGTGGCTGTGGTTGTTTCTTCAGTGCCATTTCAGAACAGGCTTATTATGCAAGACACTGTATAAACAGCTTTTATTTGTAGGCAAGAGGTTATATGTTGACAACTGAGAGGCTGCATGTTACCATCTATCTTAATATTTACATATAAGGATGTATATGAAGTTGTGTGTTCAGGTCTGCCCTGGCCTGGGCTTTCTCAGGGTTTCAATGACTCTCTAATGTATATTTATTCCCCAAGACATCTATAAACAGGGCATTTCTGGTTATGTAAGTAGGCAATGTATCTATTTATTGTAGGTTTCAGGCACCTGGTGCCATGGTCAATATGCAAAGTATGAACTAGGGTGTTACTGAGGTTATAAACGTATGTGTATAGTGTTTTATTTATTCCTCCAGAGTATAAAGCATTGCCTCAGTACTGTTGCTATTTATTTATTTATTTATTTATTTATTTATGTATAAAATATATATGACACCTATCCATTGTCAAAGTATTGATGCTATTCATTTATTTATTTATATATAAAATATAAACGTTGCCTATCCATGCTCAATGTAATGATGCTATGTATGTAGTTATTTTACCTAAAAACCACTCATCAGAATTGACAAACTCAGGAGTATAGTTCCATTTATTTCACGCATAGCATTTGGTAAGTGTAACCTGTTCATATAGAGGTCTAATATAGTAGATGCTCACTGAGAAAAAGTGGTCCCAGGAGGTAGCCCAGCAATGCGCTCCTGGTGGTGACAATTCTACAGTTTTCGGATCCAGGTTGGTGCTTATGGTGACAAAGTATGTCCCCTGTCTTTCTTATTCGCACATGAGTGCAGTAAGGTGTGTGTCATTTTCTCCTGATACCTACAGGTTGCTAACTTACACCCGTCTAGTGGTTCCACAACACTCAAGGGCACTTACACCTTACAATAGTTAGTGGATCGGCCCGGCATATGAGTCAATCCCAGCCACACGCACAAGTGAAAATCATCTGACGGTTGTTCCTCCATGTGAAGCGAGTCATTGCAGCCGTAGTTTTTTTTTTAAAAAAAGTTCTACTAAGTGAGTTATCAGCAGTCAAAAGGGCTCTGATATATACTCAGGGGACGCTGAAAACCTCACTGATGTCTGATCTATAAATAAGTATATTATCCAATTGAATGTAAAGAGAGTGTCCGAAGTAGAAAGGGCCCAGGATGTTTTTAGGAAGATAGCTCAGTGAGTTAAGTGTCTCATTCCCGCAATTTGCAAGTTAGAATTTATGCATGATTGACTCAGCCCATTCAAATTAAAACTCAACTTCTGTGCCCTCAAGTCATATAGTCCATCCTGAGAGCAGGAGAGATGTACTTCCTACTGGTAATACTAAGCCTCTCTTTCCCCAAGCCTGGGATCATATGCAGATATCAGACTCTGAAAGTTTATACAGACCTCCAATAGCAGAAGAAAGCTCAGGCTTAGTGCACAAACTTCATGCAGGGACAGAGTGTGTACCCAGGAGATCTCACCGAGAAATCTAATCCGTCAGAATGCTAATTTATGATGCCCCAGGGGAGCAGTGTGAAATCGTCAGAAGAGGTATCTCAGCACAAGTTTCTCAGGGATTTCAGCCTGACAGCTTCACACAAGTTCCCACTGTGCAACCATGGTGGGATATCACTCCCGCAAGCAGTGAGATAATATATCTGTTGCCTCCTCGGTAGCTTAAACCCTTAGGGACAAGGGCTTCTACAGAACTGGGGGGCAAGTGTAACCCTGCATAAATGCTGCGGTTAAATAAATGCCAGTTAATTGTTGGTGTCTGAAGAAAAAAAAACACACAACTATATATATATATTTTTTAAATCAGAAACATGAATAAAAGGCATGTATATATGTAATGTTGGTGGTGTGATGTGTGTTGTCTTGAGGGTCCTGTGTTTCTTTGTGTTTGTGCATCAAATGGGAATGGCATCCCATTTCTCTTTCGTTATCCACTTTGTTTTTTCCCCATTTTGTGACCCGTGTTGGCTCCAGGACATTTAGGACAAAATGGAGGACAATGGTGCCTTCCGCCCGCAGGGGGAGCAGGTTTGTTTCTGAGGTGATTTCGCCTCAGGGGGTTATGGAGATTGCCTGCGGGGAGTGAGAGGTGGGAAGGTCCCTCAGGATTATAAAGTGCAGCTGTGCTGTCTGCCGGCAGAACTTGGAAGGCGTTTGAGCCCTCTCCCTGTCGGGACGTCCATAAAGACAGGTTTTCCTAGCCTGTCTGGCACTCCCCTTTCCTGGCAGGCCGTAGCCACTTTCTTTCATTTCCTGTCCTCTGATGCGAGGTAGGAGTGGGAACTTTGAGGAGAGGGACTTGTTTATGTCTGGTGAGAGCTTGTTTTGACACATAATATGTTGCAGTAAAGCACTCTATCTGGCCATTACACGTCATGACAGTAATGTTATAGAAAAAAAAGAGCAATAGAGAGAGCTGGAGAGGATGGAGAGTGAGGGCACTGAACCAGTGGGAGCACCGGGCATAGAGCCTAGGCCTTGCCACGCGTTAGGATCCTGCACTCACCAGCGTAATTCTCTCACGGTTTCTGGGGTGGCTGCCAGCGAGTGCCTGCCGGAAAGAAAATACATGAGGTAGCTGATAGCCACCAAGCAGTACAACATTTAGGCCAGCACAGGCGTTCTGCCCACATTGACGCCCATTTCCATGTGGTTTTGTCATTCCAGGGCTCTTCGTGTGTCGAGGTAGGAGGGGGAGTACATCGGCTCGGTGGGTATATCTATATATATTTATATAGTTAAATAATCCTAGTACTTGTGGTCCTGTATTGGGTATGTTGAGCGATTAGGCATATGAGAAAGAAAAACCCCTGTGTTGTTAAGCTACACTCTCACCTCGCGCTAGTCTTCAAAGAAAAAGAAAAACGAAAAGTTAAACCTTTACTAACATACGGCCCATAACTGCTGGACCCATATGCATGCATTAGTATTGGCCGACCCCCAAGCCCTCACCCGTAATAATTGGCTCACAACTTGTGTCAAGTGTTGACAATAAAAGGCCATAGGATTTTATTGTACAGATATGGTTATGGCAGTACACAATATCACATATCATAATAGTATCATACTTTTGGGCACCGGGTCCTGAGGTTACCCCCTCTGGCCCGTGCCCGCCTTCTTGTGTCCCACGACTTGTTGTGGGCACTGTACAGTGCCCTGTACTTATTTTTGTTCTTCTCCCTTTTTTGTAGGGTGGGAGGGTTCTGTGGTAAAGAAGCAAAAAGATTTGGAAGACACTGAGTAAGCAGTGAACCTCCTGTTTGTTTGGGTCCCCGTTCAGGGTCCACAAACAGATTGTGTTTACTCAGAGCATGCTGCTCTTATTTATAGGACCCAGGGAGGCCCTGGGTCCTTGTTATGTATGTAGTGGGGGCTGCTGTTGTCACAGCCCCCGGCCGGATAGCCGACTGTGTGGCTCCCTGATGGGGCAGGTCTTTGAACCTGGGCTCTGTCTGACTGTTGGTTTCCTTATGGTGCTTAACACCTTGTTGTTTGGAGGAAGGGTGAGGTGACTGTTCACACCTCACCCTTCCTTAGCTTTGTGCTGCAGAGACTGCGTGTCTCTGTAGCTGGGGGGAGGAGAGGAGCAGGCTGAGATAAGGTTGGGGCTGCCCCTCTCCCAGGCTGCTGATGGTAACAGCAGTTACCCAGCCTCGCTTTTGGGATGCCCTGCAGCATTGCCCATAACTGCTGAACCCATATGCATGAATTAGTATTGGCCGACCCCCAAGCCCTCACCCGTAATAATTGGCTCACAACTTGTGGCAAGTGTTGGCAATAAAAGGCCGTAGGATTTTATTGTACAGATATTGTTATGGCAGTACACAATATCACATATCATATTAGTATCATACTTTGGGGCACTGGGTCCTGAGGTTACCCCCTCTGGCCCGTGCCACCACACGCGGGCAGGTTGTGCGGCTGACCGTGTTCCCCCAGAAGTATGCCCTAAAGACAACCCCTAGAGGTGAGGGTGGCAGTGATTTCTCGAAAGAAATGCTCCATGCCCTGGTTAGATAAATGGGTGCCGTCGTGGAGAAAGAGGTCTGGGTTGCCTAATGTAATGGCTGGGTGTTTTATGAAGCCCAGTCCTCTTGTCGTACAGAATCTCTCTATCCCCCTGTTCAATTTTCTTCTGGATATGTCTACAGATTTGTAGCAGTTGGCCCCTAGCCATTTCTTTCTGGGTAGGATGGCTGAGAAGTATATTTCTGTACCCCTCCAATTGTGTGAAATGCCTGCTAGGGAGGAGCAGATTTCCTCGCATAGAATTCGTCTACCCGTGTTGACTAGGTCGTTGCCCCCTAGATGGATGATCAGGAATTCTGGGGGGTCCCTGTATGCCACTAGTTCTGCTAGTGTTTCGTGGATGTCGGTCCACCGTAGGCCTCTGTATCCCCACCATGAAGCAATGGTGTTTCTGAAAGGTGGCCCTTCTTTGGTCTCTTCTGCCCATCTGCCTGTCCTGAAGACGAATGAGTGGCCGACTATCCGTGCTGATCTGAGTGCGGTCCTCACTTCGCCTGTCGTTTCTGTAAGGTGGGGGGAGAAAAAGAAATTTGAGGGAGGATGGCTATATCAGTTGTGGTCTGATATATCTTTTGTAACAGTCTGACTTCCATTCCCCTATGATTTTTAGTTGTTGCGGTGCTAGGCCTCCCTGCCATGCTGCAGTGGCGGTACCTATCCTGAAGGAGTCGGTGCCAAAACCTTTGGGGTCCCACCCTGCTTTGCTGATTGCTTTCATCAGCACCCCTTTAAATTGGTAGCGGCTTAGCGTCAATGAATCCTTGTGGATTAAGAACCTACCCCCCACCTTGGGTCGTTGTGCGTAATAGAGATTAGTGATGCAAACCGGACAGTTTGTTGCTTCATCCATGCAATAAATGTTGATGGTTCTTTTGGCATCCGTTTTTGACTGTTGCATTTCTATGTTAACACTCTCTTGTCTTACCCTGACCTCCATGACACCCAGGCCGTTTGTGGCCTTGGTGTTGGAAGCGATGAGTTCTCCTAACCGGAAAGCCCCAAAGTAGGCTAGAAAAAATGCTGTTTTGAATAGAATTATCTCGTATGGGTGCCAACATATGGCTTCCAAGTAGCTTACTATCTGCACATGTTTGTTGAAATCAAGGGGTCGGCGGGTGTCCACTTGGGGACCCTCTATTCTGCCCCATCCTTTCATTGCATAGGAGATGAGGGCGTTCTGGGTGGGATCTGAATCGCCCCGTATTTTTGTAAAGTGTGAGATTGCCACCAGGTGTCTTTTTGCCCAATCTCTTTTGAACCCTTGTTCCCGAGCCCATTTAAAAAATACTTCTATGTCTTTAATTGTTATTAACTCTATATGGTTTAAACCTGTGGCTTTAAATACTGTTTGTAAACACTTACTGTACTGTGCTGATGTAGTGCTTGCCACTGCTCTCTCTGCCATTTCCGTTATGAAACCTGTGAGGTTGTTGGCACCCGTTTTTGATGTGCCTGATTCTTGTTGGGCATCCCGGCCTGGGCTTTCTGGCGCTGGCGTTGATGCCAATGTGTTGTTGGCCCCCTGTTTTAGAGGTGCCTGGTTTCTGTTGGTCATCCCGGCCTGCGCTCTCTGGTGCTGGCGTTGATGCCAATGTGTTGTTGGCACCCGTTTTAGAGGTGCCTGGTTTCCGTTGGGCATCCCGGCCTGGGCTCTCTGGCGCTGGCGTTGATGCCATTATTCTTGTCTTCCCATTATTGCCCAGCATTCTGCTGGTATTGTCGTCATCTGTTCTTGGGGGTGTGGCGCTAGCTCTCTGAGTCTTGTCCACTGGAAGCGAGATAAAGCATCAGCAATGTTATTATCCGCCCCGGAAATGTGCTTCGCTTTGACCACAATCTTTTCTTGTAGTGTGGCTGCTGTAATGGCTCGTAAGACATTCAGCACTAAAGGGCATTTTGTAGACCTTCTGTTTATGGAGCCCACTACAGCCATGTTATCGCACCACATCAAATGTTCTGTGTTCGCTAGCTGCCTGCCCCAGATGTGTAATGTTAGCCAGATGGGAAATATTTCTAGGAGGGTGATGTTTTTTGTCCACCCTGCTGGTTGCTATGAATTGGGCCAGTGTCCTGCCACCCATTCAGAGTCTAGTATGGCTCCAAAACCCTTGCTCCCGGCTGCATCGGTGAATAGGACCCTGTTTGTCCAGGTGTTTAAAGGCGTTCGCCAAAGTAAAGTCCCGTTGAACTCTCTGAGGAACTTTGCCCATGTTTCCAGGTCCTGTTTAACCTCTTTGCCTGGCCAGATTTGCAAGTGGGGTTTGGTGAATGATTTGATTTTGAACTCTAGGCTTCTGGAAAATATCCTCCCTTGGGGTATTATTCTGGATGCGAATTTGAGACTACCTGCTAGGGATTGTATTTCTTTTACTGTCCCCTTATCTTTAGTTATCAGGTTTTGTATTTTTAACAAGAGTTCTGTTATTTGTGTTTTGGGGATTCTGCAAAGCCCCTTGCCGAGTCTATTTCGATACCCAGGAAAATTATGCTGGTGTCTGGCTTGGTGGTTTTCTCCTTCGCCAGGGGAATTCCCCATTGCGCGGCCATATGTTCCAGTTTTGCTAAAGCCCTGCCGCATTCACCAGAGTTTGGTGGTCCCATTACCATGAAGAATCAAGGTAATGTACTATTTTTGTCCCTGGTCTCTGCTTTTGGAAAGCCCATTGAAAAAAGGAGCTGAATTGCTCAAATAGTGCACAGGATACAGCGCACCCCATGGAGAGGCATCTGTCTACATAGAATTTGTTGTTAAAAGTGAAACCTAGCCACTGCTGTGAATCTGGGTGGACTGGCAAGAGTCTAAAAGCAGATTCGATGTCCAGCTTGGCCATCAGGGCATTCCTGCCACATTCCTGTATGAGTCTTACCGCTTCTTGGAAATGTGTGTAAGATACAGCGGATTCCCTGTGTGGGATGCCGTCATTTAATGATTGGCCTTTGGGGTAGAAAAGATGATGGATTAGCCTCATTTTTCTGTGTTCTTTTTTGGGGACCAGGCCTAGTGGGGATATTAAGTAGTTATTTAATGGCATGCGGTCCCAGGGACCTGCTATCCTGCCTAGTTGCAATTCTTTCCTGATTTTGGTTTCCAATATCTGGGGGTTATCCCTGGCTGACTTCAGGTTCATCGGGACGGTTTGTGACCCTGTGCCCTTAAATGGGATGGAAAAACCCTTGGTGAAACCCTGCCATATTGCCATGCTGGTTTCTTTGGCTGGGTAGTTGTTAAGGGCTTCTCTAAAATTGCCCGAATTGATGGGGGGATGTCATTCTTTTTTGGATGGTAGTCTGGTGCAGTTGCTTTCTGCATGGTCACCGTTGCAGTTTGTGTAGGTGTGTTTGTACCAGCATTCTTTGCCCCATGTACACTGGTTTTTCCCAAAATGTCTGCATGGGATGTTGGATTTGGCAGCTTGGTTTTTGTTCTGTCTGTGGGCATTATTTTTAGCTGCCCATGGCTGGTTCTTCCGAAAGGACTGCTCTCCTTTCTTGGTTTTATCATTCTCATTGGACCTGTTACCCTGAGTGTTTTTGTTATTTTTGGAGGAAGATTGCGTGCTATCTTCCTCCGATGAGGGCTCAGCGGTGAGGGTATATAAGTCATTCTGGACCTCCTCCCACTCAATGGCTGGCCTTTCTGACATGCCACTCCTGAATCTGATATCATATGCTAGCCATGTCTTCCCCCTCTGGGTTACTTTTACTTCCCTTATTATATCAACATATGCCCAAAGTTTCCTACAATCCATGGGGAATTTTTCTTCGTATATTGTTGCTAAAATGGCAAAAGCTTGTAACCAGTTGTCCCAATTTTGTTCCACCTGGGCATTTCTGGCAATAGCTTTTTCTTCTATCTTTTTGGGATCTCTTAAAGCATCTTTCCCTTTGCGGTGGGCTTCTATTAATGAAAAGATTTCTAGGAATTCCTTGGCCCATATGGCTTCTTTGATTGTGGTATCAATGTTCCATGCCAGGCATCTTTTGTATCTATTTAATATCTCTGTTTGGAAAGATTTCATTTTTTGGTCTAAATGTGCGTTACAGATGGTTACAATGTCTGTTGTACTGTTGCCGGGTGTCCCTGTCACTCCTGTGTTGTCTGCGATAGGGGTTGCCCATGCTTTTAATGCACCAGCTGGGTCTGTTGATGGAGCTGTTGGGGCTGTTGCATTTATTGCTGTGGGTGCTACAGGCACCTGCTGTACCTGTTGTGGCGGAGTTGCTGTAGGTGGCGTTACCGGGGTGTTGACTATCGTTATTACAGGTTCTAGTGCAATGGTGGGGTTTGGGGCCCCAGGTTCCCCTGCGGATGTGTTTGTTTCGCCCTTACTTCTAGCATTAATTGCTGCAATTCCGCTACATTCTCGCATAGTTTTGACAATTTTTTGTTACCTTTTTTGGCACCTTCTGATAGTTTTCTCTTTTTTGATGGTGCAGTGCCCTCCTCTTGGCTGGGTGGCCTTGCAATTCCTTCCCTGGGTAGGCGTACATGTTTTCTCTAACCCATGCCCATCCGTAGTGTTCTGCTGCTTCAATGGCTGTTAACAGCTGTGGTGATTTGGGCTTTTGTGCCGGTGTTGTGGGCACCTGTGTTTTCCGTTTGGGCCCCATGCTCCTTTTTGGTCTGTTACAGGGAAAGGAAAAAATGTTTTACCAGGGTTTAGGGCTGTTGTTATCAGTGCGCTCCTTTGAGTTTGCTCTATTTGTTGCCCGTGTTGGGTAACTGGTAGCTGTTGCCCTCGTGTTGCTAGCATATGTTTTCTGCTAGCTCTTTTGCTAAGGAAAATGTATCTCCATTTGTTAATCTATGGAGGATTCAGGGAAATGTCTCCTATTGCCCACCGTGTGTGGTGCTTATTTTCAAATAAATGGGCAGCCCCCAGAATTGTTTCAGGTGTCTCTGTTATTTAAAATAATGGTTCTGCTGTGCGGGCACCCGCGTAAAAATTTAGAAAATATTTTTTAGTCGGCAGAATTTGGCCCCCGCTGTGATTGAATTTGCGTGAGCAAACTCTGCATGGATGTCAAAGAGAGCTCCCAGCTCGCCATGCTCCTTGGCTGGCTGTGATTCTGTCTGAATTTCTCACAGGGTAGAGTTTATCCTGTACAGCCTACTTTGCGGTGCGGGGGCTCAGAACAAATGTATCTCTCCTCGGACACAGTGTTTACTTTTTCCTACCCCATAGTCCCAGCACGGCGGTTTACCTGAAAACTGTTGAAACTGACACCGTCCGCGCTGGGCTGCTCGGGTGCCTCTTTTTCCTTCGTTCGAGAATGGGTTTGAAGGTTTCACACGGCACGCGTCCTTGTTTGTTTCACTTTGTTTCGGAAACGCTCGCCGCTCGCTTGTCCGTACTGCAAAGATGTTGAAACTGACACCGTCCACGCTGGCTGCTCGGATGCCTCTTCTTCCTTCGTTAGGGCTGGAATGCAATTGTTGTGAACAGTAACAATGTTCAGGAAGGGAAAAGATGCTGTGGAGTACAGCAAACTTTCTTAGGATTTGCTAAAGAAGCAAAAAGATTTGGAAGACACTGAGTAAACAGTGAACCTCCTGTTTGTTTGGGCCCCCGTTCAGGGTCCACAAACAGATTGTGTTTACTCAGAGCATGCTGCTCGTATTTATAGGACCCAGGGAGGCCCTGGGTCTTTGTTATGTATGTAGTGGGGGCTGCTGTTGTCACAGCCCCCCGGCCGGATAGCTGACTGTCTGGCCCCCTGATGGGGGCAGGTCTTTGAACCTGGGCCCTGCCTGACTGTTGGTTTCCTTATGGTGCTTAGCACCTTGTTGTTTGGAGGAAGGGTAAGGTGACTGTTTACACCTCACCCTTCCTTGGCTTTGTGCTGCAGAGACTGCAGGCTGAGATAAGGTTGGGGCTGCCCCTCTCCCAGGCTGCTGATGGTAACAGCAGTTACCCTGCCTCGCTTTTGGGATGCCCTGCAGCATTGCCCATAACTGCTGTATTGGCTGGTGGCTGTGGTTGTTTCTTCAGTGCCATTTCAGAACAGGCTTACTATGCAAGACACTGTATAAACAGCTTTTATTTGCAGGCAAGAGGTTCTGTGTTGACAACTGAGAGGCTGCATGTTACCATCTATCTTAATATTTACATATAAGGAATGTGTATGAAGTTGTGTGTTCAGGTCTGCCCTGGCCTGAGCCTTCTCAGGGTTTCAATGACTCTCTAATGTATATTTATTCCCCAAGACATCTGTTAACAGGGCCTTTCTGGTTATGTAAGTAGGCAATGTATCTATTTATTGTAGGTTTCAGGCACCTGGTGCCATGGTCAATATGCAAAGTATGAACTAGGGTGTTACTGAGGTTATAAACGTATGTGTACAGTGTTTTATTTATTCCTCCACAGTATAAAGCATTGCCTCAGTACTGTTGCTATTTATTTATTTATGTATAAAATATATACGCCACCTATCCATTGTCAAAGTATTGATGCTATTCATTTATTTATTTATATATAAAATATAAACGTTGCCTATCCATGCTCAATGTAATGATGCTATGTATGTAGTTATTTTACCTAAAAACCACTCATCAGAATTGACAAACTCAGGAGTATAGTTCCATTTATTTCATGCATAGCATTTGGCAAGTGTAACCTGTTCATATAGAGGTCTAATATAGTGTATGCTCACTGAGAAAAAGGGGTCCCAGGAGGTAGCCGTGCAACGCGCTCCTGGTGGTGACAATTCTACACAATTTTCGGATCCAGGTTGGTGCTTATGGTGACAAAGTATGTCCCCTGTCTTTCTTATTCGCACATGAGTGCAGTAAGGTGTGTGTCATTTTCTCCTGATACCTACAGGTTGCTAACTTACACCCGTCTAGTGGTTCCACAACACTCAAGGGCACTTACACCTTACAATAGTTAGTGGATCGGCCCGGCATATGAGTCAATCCCAGCCACACGCACAAGTGAAAATCATCTGACGGTTGTTCCTTCATGTGAAGCGAGTCATTACAGCCGTAGTTTTTTTTTTTTTAAAGTTCTACTAAGTGAGTTATCAGCAGTCAAAAGGGCTCTGATATATACTCAGGGGACGCTGAAAACCTCACTGATGTCTGATCTGTAAATAAGTATATCATCCAATTGAATGTAAAGAGAGTGTCCGAAGTAGAAAGGGTCCAGGATGTTTTTAGGAAGATAGCTCAGTGAGTTAAGTGTCTCATTCATGGGGCCAGTGTCTCATTCAATTGTGTGAGAATAACATCTATTATTCCTGCACTTAGAATTGCTAGGAATCCAGCATAAAATGTTACGCATACAAGTGTGACATTATATGATTTAGTGAATCACTGGAAAAGAGATTCAATGCCCATATGGAAACATTACAGTTTGATGTAATAGATGCCCCAGCCCTTGACATTACACGGGGCCTCCTGTGGCTAAGTCTGCTCCTTGGGATGATTCAGTGGATACGCATTCATTGCAACTATACATAATTGTGTGTGAGCCCTCAGGAAACTGGTGAGTACAATTATGACCCTGACTTGACTCTTGTAAGAGGCATTTGTTATGGCAAGATCTATGTGTGGACATGTGAAGAACACTAGGTTTAATGCTTTTTCTTTTTAACATCTCAGCAAATGATCAAAGACTCTTTAGGGAGGGGCAAAGAGAATTAAGTATGGGTGGAGAGGATGAGAAAGAGAGGAGCAGGCATAAAGAACACAGTACTTGTTTGCAATAAAAGATGAAACAGCAAGATCAGGGAATCATAGGGCATGGCCCCAAACAGCACAAAGTACCACACTTATAGACAGTCAATGAGTGGCCCTTCGGAAGTCAGGTGAGTCCCTCTTTGTAAAGCGGCAAAAGGTGCTTTGAGTGTTTAGGAGAGTCATGTGATTTTGGCCAATTTGCACTTGTTTGACAGCCAATTGTTCTCCTACAGGGTGCCTTTGCATGTCCAAGACCTCAGGACATACCTCTTTGCCAACATTAAGCCTGTCACAAGCCCCTTCTACTGGCGTTTCGATGATAAGGTAGACAATGAGGAGAAAATGCTTAAGAGAATTGCTTATATATTCAGGTTTATGTTGGAGGTCAGAGTCCAGTTAATTCCTGTTCGACTGTCATTCCATCAATAATCAGGGCATTGGCATCTAAGGAACAGGAGTGAGGGAGACACTTTTGGGGTGATGCAACTCCAGTAATGATTCAGGGCAATATTTTTCGCTGGTGCGTGCAGGACGATTTGCATGAGGCATGATTGAAACCAATTGATCTTGCGTCCAGCAATATGGCTGACATATCCCACTTGGTTCCTCAAGAAGTCTATGTGGGACGTTTAAGATTGAGAATCTTAACAGAAATTGCTGCATTTATGTGCACAGAATAACCTGGGTATATCGTTTTTTTCTTTTTTATATCAGTCAGAAAAGTCCAGCAAATTGGTTCTTTGTGTGTTCGACTTCTGTTTCGCGTCTTGAGAGTACACCAGAGAAAAAAACAACTCTGATATATGAACTGTTTAAGAGTAAACTCTCATAAAACAGGCGCCAAGTCCGATCGGGAAATCTCCTTCTTTTTAATTAATTACTTCAAGCAAAGTTACATTACGCCTTTGTGGGTGAGCCCTTTTAGATAACGTGTGTTTCGGCTTGTGTGCCTTTTTCATATCTGGGTATTAACATCTTTTAGCCTGATTTAAACCTGATTTTCTCCCAGCATGGTAAAGAGTGGGGATGAGAAGATATTATAAAGAATGGGCAATAGACAATCACCATGTGGAACCCCATAATTCAAAGGGACTTGTCTCAAAAGGATAGCTTAGGGGCAACGTGCTCACTTGGAAGCAAGACGACACGGAGCAACACCGGTTTCGCTCCCCGGGTCTGCGCTTAGAAACCTCTGGGTATTGAGCGCGTTATAAATAACCAATAACATCATATCATAGCTTCCACTATATAACTGCAGACCCTAATCGTTCTGTTACCCAAAAAAGAATGAATCCATGCCAATGCTTGATCACTAAAATTGGCGACATCCGAAGTCTTTGTAGTAGCAGCGTCTCTTCCACTAAATCAAATTCTGCAGCTAGTTCTAACGCCATGAGCATCATATTTCCACTTGGTTCAACAGAATGGAAACTGAGGTCAGGGGGAAGCCAGGGTGAGAATCCTGTCATCCGCAAAGAGGAGCTGTTTGTTTTCTTGTCCAACTATGGGGCACGCATTTGAGGTTTCTTCTGAGGTGATGTCCAGTGGCTGCAAAGCTATTCCAAACAGCGAGGGTGGCAGCCCTGTTTCATCCACCATTCAGTGGGCACCTCTGGGCAAAGGAGGCCATTGTCATTTACACTAGCCTTAGATCCCATATAGAGAAAGCAAAAGCAAATTCCTAGGTTCATCTGTGACATGGTTCTGAAGGGGTTTTCCCAGCCAATGTTATCAAAGGCTTTTCTACATCTCGGCTCATTAGGATGTGGTGGTTGCCATCTTTACTTACCCACTATATTGTATCCTACATGTTGGGATGCAAGTACAACGTCCAAACCGTGGAAAGAGGTTTAGGCTATGTTAATTGTATTAGCAAGAAGAGCTGGTCATTTACTGTCAGTATTTTGTCATTTGGTTCAGCATTTCTACACACGTGTCATTTGTAGTTAGCATCGACACATTATAGAGAGCATCACAGAGCCTTCCACGACTAAAGATGGAGCAACAATGTAAAAACATTGCGCTTTGTTTAATAGTTTTGTAGCTAGTAGTAGTGACTTATGTTGTGCTTTGGATGTATTGAGGATATGCTGTTTTATTTTATATCCAGGAAAGGTTTTGGTAGCTAGTAAAAAGGTAGCTGAAATGTCCAGCAGCAACATATGGTAAATGTTGTGCTTTAGTAACATGAGGGCTGTGTGCCGTGATAGCAAGAGTTTCATCATGTTGGATTATTCGCTTTACATGTTGAAAGAAGGAGAAACAATTTAATAACATTGCTTATTATATTTAGAGGTTAGAGCCAGGGCATTGTTTAATAATTTTGTAGCTATTAATAGTGACTTATGTTGTGCTTTGGTTATATTAAGGATATGCTGTTTTCTTTTATATGCAGGAAAGCTTTTGGTAGCTGGTAAAAAAGGTAGCTGATATGTGCAGCACCGAGATATGGTAAATTTTGTGCTTTTGTAACATGAGGGCGATGTGCCGTGGTAAGAAGAGTTCTGCCATGTTGGATAAGGCCCGTTAGAAGTTGCAGCTTCTGGTAGTTAGATGAATTAGGCCGCCCATTGGAGCTTTTGCTCTGTCCATTTAATTAGAGTTTATGCATCCTTCCCCCCAGCAAATGATCAGACAGTCAAGGTTAGGGAAAAAGGGAAACGTGCAGCACATATAGCAGTTAATTGTGCCAGGCCGAGCAGCTCTCAGGAACTGGGAACGGAATGTTGGTTTCTGACAATGGAGGAGGGAGGGGTGGGTGCTGGGTCTGAAATCCCTTGGGAGAGGGTGGGGGTGGGGTGGGCGGGGCAGGGAGGCACAATGGGGCTCAATGATGAAACCCCACAAATATTTTTTTGGGGGAAAAAAAACCCACTTTAAAGGTCTCAAGAGAAAAAGACATTGACAGTGCTGTTT
This sequence comes from Ambystoma mexicanum, assembly GCF_040938575.1. NCBI lineage: Eukaryota > Metazoa > Chordata > Amphibia > Caudata > Ambystomatidae > Ambystoma > Ambystoma mexicanum. Next base: position 783,264,886 of record NC_090921.1, on the reverse strand, counting down.
TTATGATCAAAAGAAAATCAGCATTGTAAATTGGTCTTTTTCTCTTGAGACCTTTAAAATTAGGTCTTTTCATATAGAATCATTCTAAGACGGGAGTCGCAGGAGGTGATGCCAGAAAAGTACAGCTGCAACATCAAAGAAGCCATTCGGGAGTGCCAAATTGTCTGGTCTCATGAGGAAGCCATTATATTATCAGGCGGGGTTGACCTTATTCGCTCCCTGAATGGCTCCTGTTGAGGTATGCACAAAAGTTGTCTTAGCCAATATGGAGAGTACATTATTGCAACAGTTTACCTGAATATAATGGACCAATCACATCACAGTATTTCCTGCTGACTGTTCAATTAGGTCATCTTGTAAGGGGTTGTATTTAGACATGTACGACCAATGGGGTAATGAAATATAGGGAATGTTTAGATTTCTATATAGGTTTTAGCCAATGGGGAACGTGGGATTATGTTTTATCTGATATGCTTTGCTTATGCTAACTTGCGGTTTTCCGCTATATAAGATGTAACCTGAAATGGGCGTGTCGAGCGTGATTTCAGTTTTTAGTTTTATGGGACTGACTGACACTCCCAGATATATTTGCATGAAATAAAACATTGTTTTTCTTCCAAACCATGCACATATTATTGACCACCCACCCTTTGCAGTGATTTTTAATCGATCAGATTTTTGGCCTACCCTGCATTGACTTGCATGATGTCATGTTAGCCCTTGCAATGCCCTACAAAGCTTGGTTTTTCTTTTACTATTATTGCTTTCCTTACATTGTCAACCCAAATCTTGGTCAGCAACTTGGCATTATTATTAATTTGGACATGGGTATGAAGTTGGAACATTCTTGATAGTCTGTGTGTGGCTTACAGAAATTTATTAAACACATATTGCAGAGTATTTTTGTACAACACTCCACTTCTCCAAATGCAGCAGCATAGTTTTGTCCATGAAAAGGACAGAAGACTTCTGCTCGTGTATTGATTATTTAGACAGAAGATGAGTGGAAGAAAAGTGGTATCTCTCACTTAAGTATCTGCTGTCACCTTGCCATAATTCTGCCCAGGATCCCTACTCTTACATCATTTGGCAACACATTCTCAGGATGAACGTACATAAATTACCATGATTATGTGGCTAAGGAAAGTTATACTAAGGAATCCAGTTCCCATGGGCCATGATCTTTTTAGGGCCCCTTATACCTCTAGTCCCTATGGCATATGCAAACCACTTGGCATCCCTATGTATAGGGTTTCCTGTTTTCAGTGTCTATGTTTTTCCAATTCTGGAGGTGGTTTTCCAGCATTTTCAAAACTTTTCAAAATCTATGTTTATCAGTGTTTACCAATTGTTTCCCTCAAACAAATCATGAACAACTGTGTTTTTCAAGTCTAGACAAAAATGTATCTTTTATTGCTGTGTATATATTTTGCATAATTCTTTTGATGCAAAAAAAATCACAGATTATGCTGATGAAGTCCTTGCTATCTCTTTGCAAGAAATAGTCCTGAATTAATAACAGTAGAAGAAAACTACACAAACAATAATGCAAATAATCAAATAAGGACTTGATGGTACTCGGTTCCCTGACATGGGGTCTGTATTAAATCTGTAATGAACCCTAAGACCTGCATTACCCAAAGTTCATATAAATCATTGTGTTCAAGAGGGGAAGGTGCATGAGGGGCTGCAGTAGGTTTATCTGTATATTCATTTTCAAGGCTACATGCAGGACAAAGACCTGAGCAGCCTGTTTTTAAACAAAACACGTGTGGGGAACTAATCTTCTAATCAGCCAGATTACAATGGAACCCTTGGTAGAAATATAACGTTTCACCTTCACTAAGTAGGTACTTACAAAAATTCTGAGCCATTGCAAAAGAGTTGGATATTTCATTTGATGGGAATTAGAGATTTCCAATTACAGACATAATCCTTATATTCTTTAACTGAATGGTACAATCAAATGTTGTGCAAACCTTTGCAATAGGGGAATAGAAGTGACTTTTCCTTAGCCCATTCCCCCAAAACAATTTGGATTAACTATTGTCAATGGAGGATTTTTGAAAGACAAGCACCATTTGATCAAGCAGTCCACTTGGATCTTCTCTGGCAAGTCACTAACTGCACTGTTTCAGACTTGTAGCGTAAGGAATCCAACAATTAACTCCAAATTGCTACTTTAAAAAAGAAAACATGGCCCATACAATAAATAAAAATAATGAGAACATTTCATATGACCTATTTCAGTTTCGATCATAATCAGTATGAAAATGTCTGAAAATGTCCTCTCGCGGTCAGCGCTGGCATCTAATGGATGTTTTTCGGACAAACCCCTAAAAGGAAACATTATTTTTGAGGGGCAGCAATCGGATTAAATCGGATTTTACTGAAATCCAAAAAGCATACCTATGTACAAGCCCATGCTGTATTGCAGTTAATGCTGTGTTGTTTACACATGACAGTAAGTGCATGATTCCAATTACTTTTCTGATAAAATTGTATCAGCATTCCTTCCTGATTGGTTTATATTTTTTCCTTATCACATTTTTATCACGCATTGATGAGATTTCAATCAGATTACATCTGAACAACTATACACCATCATGCAGCCCGAACAACTATACACCCTCATGCAGTCCAAGAGGCCCACAATTTAGCACAGTGATCCTCTAACAGCAGAAATGCTTAAAACATAAGTTTACCCAAAGGTCACACAATGGTAGGGCAATAATAATATTTCATATGCCAAGGTAGGGTTTTCTTTTCTCTAAAGACTGCCAATGCATATTGATGATAACAAAAGTCTCTTTGAACCCAAAATATCTTGTAAATTATCTTACTGTTTACGGCAGCCCCAGGTCCTGGTCACTCGCTCCTCCACCCTCACCTTTTCACTTCTCTCTGGCCGTTACCCATGTTCTTTATTACACCGCACTCCGTTACTTCCCAGATATGTTTGCGCTTTATAAAGCTCCTTACAAACGTACATCATGTGGCCCCTCATCTTTTTTTATAACCTTGGAGAACAGTGTATCATCTCAACTGAAAACACACACATTTATGATTATTCTCTCCCCACTGTAAGTCTGGCTTTCAGTTTGAGGTCAGTCTGGGCATAGCTATAGTACATGAGCTGGACATTGCCTATTATATGCTGCATGCACAGTGCCAGAGTGATCGAACCCCTAGAAGCATGCAGACTCCATGAAGGTGGAGTTCATGTTACTATAAATCGTTCTCTGGGACTTTACCCATGAATATAGCAGCATCAACAACAGGCCATGAAAATTGAAAGAAATCAATAATGTTCCATCATCTTGAGGACTGAACAAAATAATTTACAATACTCAACATATACAAGTAAAGAAACTGACACAGCGCCCTCGAGCAAATGACAAATTGTTCCAAGAAGTGGGATTAACAAGGCCTTGAGAACGACCAATATCGAAACACGTGTCGGCTGACCCCAATGAGATTAAATCAGTATTTTGATTGACCTATTTGGGGGACTTTGAACTTTTTGTCGTATCATGTTACTGCTCATCTAATTCTATAAAAGGCAGAGTGTGAATCTTCATGTTCCAGTTCAATTACACTTTTCATTTTTTCAAGGGCTTTCTGGGTGGACCTTGTGGAACGGGTGATGCAGCTTGCCAAAATACACATTTTTGTGGTCAAAGCGCACTTTCAAAGTTTTGAACCCATACGCTCAACTATATTAGCTATTATATGCTGCATGTTGGGAGCATCTATTTTCTCATGCTACTGAACCTCTCTGTGATCTTAGACATGAATCAAACATGTCTGGTTATTGGTGGTAGCATTCTAGGTTGATGATTCTTCTCCTTTCATGCATAACGTTTTAAAAATGTTAAATTGGGGGAGGGAAGTCTTCCATATGGGTGTGGGATTCCATGTTTATGCTCCAAATTTCTTATCCCTGAATCCACGTTCTGTCAAATCCCTAACCCTGAATCCCAACTACAGAATTCCTCTCCCATGGCATATCCCACTGAATATGCCCATTAAATTATCCCTTGTCCTCCCACCTCTCATCTTTTAGTAATGGGGGATTTCAACCCATAACCCACGTTCTCCACTGGGATTATTGCATGTCCCTTTGGGTGGTGATGGATTCAGTGAATCCATCCTCTACCAAGATTAGTAAATCTACGTGTGCCCCTGGGTCAATCCAGTTTCCTATCATTTTTAGCATAAACATTGGATCACTTGGGGTCCTGATAACAGACTTGGGCCTCCTGGAACATCAGCACATGGATGATACTCAGTTCAAACCTCGGGGTGTTATTCAACTCTGGTGTTGCCCACTTGAAACAAAGTCAAGAGTTTATTGGAGATTGGCTGGTCAGTTATTTCTAAACTACAGTGCCAAGAGGACCAAGTGCCTTCCCTTAACTAAATAGTTATCTCACTGTTCAGACCTGGCTGGACGAGTTAGCAGAGGACAGTCATAGTCAAATGTTGGCTTCATTAGCTCGGACCCTAGGGTTTGTCGTATGAAACATCTCTGTCTAACATCTCATGTTTGCAACATGTTATAATCCACCAATGTTCATATTGTTTCACTTTGAGAAATTAAATCATTGATTCCATCTGAAGACTTTAATGCTGTGATCCAGGCACAAGGTCTGCACAAGGGTGGCAATGGAAATTCAGTTTGGACAGGTCTTTCTAAATCAATAGTCGTCACATTTTTTCCACCAAACCCCCTCTGGAAAACAGTTTTTGCTGTGGTATCAAAAACTGTAGGTAATTTGGGAAAAGCCTACAATAAAGAGCAACAAAAAATTATGTTTAGTGCATTTTATTTTCTCATACTTTATAGAATTACAGATCATTAGATATCAACTGTGGGGATATATTTCATCCAGGGGTTCCCAGTGACATCTGACAGACAAAATTGAATTGAATGAGGCTTGAGTTGTTTATGATGTTCAACAACAACCGATGCGAAATGCACCCCAAGTTCAAAGCTACCCATTTATAGTTTCATGATGATTATGGCTGCCCTGTGCCGCTTTTCCAACTCCTACGCTGTCCCTTGTGGACCGGCAGTCAAGGCGGCATAGAGTGGATGCACGAGAGCTATATATGATTATAAAAATACCAAGCACCTCCTTACAAGTTTGGCGGTATGGGGAAAAAGTACAATAAAGTCACAGTAAATTAATTACCACCATTTAATGGCTGCTTCCTGCACCACCACATTCTGAGTTTGGGGTAAAGTGGAGGAAATACCTTCAGTACTTGCCAGGGAGCTTTCCTCAGTTTTAGCTAAAACTAATGGACTTACTGCAGGCAGAAGTACCGCCAGTGGCTCATCCTCAAAATCCCAAGTGAAATTGTATGGACGCCAGGAATGATGATCCAAGTCCTGGGTTCCATATTCATGTAACGCTTATCACACCCAGATAATCACATACGTATGAGAATGTTTTGCTGGTACAAGCATCCCAGGTTATCACAAATATACAGGAACACGCTTTCGGTACTGCTTGTTCAAAATGGACACAGGTGACGAAACAGCCATGCGCATAGGCTCCAATAAGCAGCCTCCTGCTCACGCGCCAACTCATCCTCCATCTTTCCACCTTGCACCACACACACACGTACACAGATCAATCTTGCCTGGAGTAACTTGTCACCTGCCATTTCACTACTCACAATCTGGTGTGAGTGGCCAAAATGGTTTATGATTTCCTTGGGACATATCACCAAACTCGTGATGAGGACCCAAGTTTCCTTTCTCTTCGTCACACGGCACCCTAAAAAGGAAAGCAAATACCTGGCAGGGAATATATGATGTATCCCCTTGCTATGATGTCATAGAAGTTGGTTGTGACTGTTGTATTTCTCTGCTATGACATCATAGGATGCTTGTCACAGTCTGTGGATCGATTTTCCCCCTGGCGAGTCTGTGAAATTCTCGAGTGATACTCAATGTCGCTCAATGTCCCCAGAGCTGAGAATCATATTTCATGAAATCCCTCAAAAGGTAAAAGAGATTGAATAGAACACTTTGACTACGTTTGAATACATTTTTATGAAAATGTCAGAGACATTAAGTTCGTTTTCAAGCTTTCGGCCACCCTGAAGGTCTCTGGGACCCCTTCCGCTGCCAGACATGTTTGGTGTCCCCAGACGTTCATTACAGCATTGCTCACACAGAACTGTGTACTAAATCAATGTGAGGCAGCAAGTCATCATGCTCTGGTCCCATTTCTGCGCACACAACTGCAAAGCACACATATGGGCCTCATAGTGCGGAATGGGTTTGACGGCACCGGTAATGGTGCTGGCGCCGTAAACCCACTCCGCACTATTACGAGGTCCCCTCGCGGGACCCGCTCTGGACGTCTGGTTTATTCAGACATCTATAGCTGGTCACGCGAGGGGACCAGGGAGCTAACAACGGGCCCGTTCGTAATGGGCCCATTGTTAGCTCCCTGCCCATTCCCATTGAGCCCCATGGGGGCTCGAATGTGAATGGGGAAGGACCGGGACCGGGTTCCCTGAAGGACGAAATACCGGGTCCTCCATACTCGGAATGGCCATGTATTTCCACATTCAGGGAACCCGGACCCGGACACGATTTTGGAGGCAGCCATGCCCTTATTAAGGGCATGTTAACTGCTAAGCATAAGCAGATTTATTTGAATTTTATTGTTTAAATCGTGGAAGTAGCTCGAAAGCAGCAGAACACTGTACAGCGTGTAGGTAGCCAGCGTTTAGGATGGCATCTTTCAACAGTAGCGCTAGCGTGGTACTTGATCTATGTCCTTACGTTTCTAACATAAGAAGGACATCGCGATGGTCGCCCCCCGCCCCACTATGCCCCTGCAAGGTCACCCTCAGTGTTTCCCTACACCCTCTGACCATTTTCAGGGTATCGTTCCACACTCCTCTTTGCCACTCTGCAGCCTCCTCTCTCTTAACCCCACATCCACCCCACTCCCTGCTCACCACACATAACTGTCACCCACCTTCCTCCCTGCCACAATGTCCTTCCACTGTTACATCGTGTGTTGGAGCTCCTATGTAAGGCCGCACGGCTGGGCCGGAGCAAAAGAAGACACGTCAGGCCGGTGTAACTGGTGGCTCAGGACTAACTGGAAATTCCTCCCCGGCTCTTTATTTTCGTGCCACGTCCCGCTATGCGCGTTGACGTGGCCCATACATAACATTCCTCTTTTTCCTTAATGTAAAATATGCATCAACATTTCAACTTTCACATAGTCCATAACTTTACTAACTTAAGTTCTCATCAGCACACATAGAGCCTCATTATAAGTATGCCAGTCTGGAAAGTACGGTGCTGGTAAGTTTACCGACACTGTTGTTTCAGGACCCACATACTACAGGTCTGCCTGCCCGAGCCTCCATGCCCAACAGGTCTGATCCTGCTGGGCACAGCGGCCACGGTAGGCAGACCATCACGGAAGCACCGAGAACGGTGCGGGTGCTTCCGTGTTCCCCATTCCCATAGATTCCTATGGGGAACAACATTTTACTGGCGCCTGACTTTCCGGCCCGCTGGGGTTGTAATCTCCCATTGCCACCGGGAAGTCAAGTGCCGGTAAATATTTACAGGTCCGACGGCAACCCAGTTGTACCGGCGCAATTAACGCTGGACCCGTAATGAGGCACATAGTCTCTCAGCTTAACCGGGGGGCACGGGCCACCCACAGATTGTATCTGCTGTGTCACTGGAGTGGTCTGATGTCTGCGCCCACCTCTTTGTCTTCATTTGTCGCCTCGCCTGTCTTTGCTTGGTCCATGGGATCGGGGGCCATCTCTGCCTCTCCTGACTGGGGTCGCATCAGGGTGGTTGTCACATCGTTCATTTTCCACTTGTGGCTTGTCCTGGCCTTCCTTCCACATTTCCTCTGGGACCCGCTTGAACGAGGATGCATTCCTCGTGATTGTCTCCTGGCCTCGGGTGGCTGTTTTCATTGTCCCTTCTCTCCTGGTCACCCTCCAGGGGGTGAGGTCATATTGGGTCGACAGCTTAGATTTCGATGCGTTTCTCAATACCAACACCTGATCCCCCACCTGGTGCCGTGATTCTCTTGCTCGTCAGTTGGTGCTCATGTTTTGGTTGGCTGCCGCTCGCTTGGACTGAGTATGCTCTTTGTCTAAGTTCCTCACCCGTTTGCTGAGGTGATGCGGTATTGATAAGTTCAGAATTGTTCCGTACATCAGCTCTTCCAGGGGTGTGTCTGTTGAGCTGTGTGGTGTCACCCGGTAGTTCCGCAGGAGCCGGTATAGGCCTGCTTTCCATAGGCTGTTCTGGGCCTTCGTTATGTGCAGTACTTTGTTTATTGTCCTCATGAATCGTTCAGCGTTGCCATTAGCTTGTGGCCATCTTGGCGTGATGTGGTGGTGGCGGATGTGGAGATCGTCTAGGTACTTGGTTAGCTCTTTCCCTTGAAAAGGGAGCCAATTGTCCCCCTTGATATATTTCAGTAGTCCATGTGTTGTGAAGATCTTTTCCAGGGCGGTGATCACTGCCTCCGCCGCTATTGATGGTATGATCTCCACCTCGGGGTATTGTGAGTAATTATCTATGGTGACTAACAGGTATGTCCCCCCCTGTACTAAGCAGAAGTTGATGCTGATTGCCTCCCACTATGCCGTGCCCCTCACGGTGGGTCATATTGGTTCCGTCCTCGGTGATGCATTGGTCACTTGACATGGGTGGCATGATGAAATCACGCTCTCGACTCACACATATATATGGGGAAACCACACCCTGTGTCTATCCTAGCCTTGGTTCTGTCCATCCCCTTGTGTCCCTTGTGTGGTAGGGTGATGATCCTTTCCTGTAGGCTGGTAGGAATGAGGATGCTTGTGCCTCTCAGTGTCAATCCACCATTGTTATGGACAGCTCCTGGTGGACCGCCAATATCCCTGTCAGAAAGTCTCGAGCAGCTGCTGTGCGATTGTGGATGTTTCGGAGGAATGATTTCCACTCGCCTGTGAGTATTGCATTATTCACTATATTGCAGCGCAGGTCAGTTTGGTTGCCTCCAGGATGTCTGTGATCCTGATGGGCTTCCTCATGCTCATGATCTGGCAAATATGCTCCTCTGTCTCTCTGGTCTCCTTGACTTCCACTGGTGTCGCTGCTCTCGAGTGCTCTCGGGTGCCTGGACAAGAAATCCGCGGAGTTGTCTGCTCCCACTTGGTACAGCAGGTCAAAATCATATTGCTGGAGGTGCAATAGCCATTTTCCAATTTTAGAGGGAGGATGCAGTGATGAGCCTGTGAATAGTGGCAATAATGGCTAATGGCTTGTGATCAGTGTATGTCTTGAACTTTCTACTGTAGAGGTGGAAATGTCTGCAGCCCCAGAGGGCTGAGATGGCTTCCTTCTCTATGTGCGAATACCGCTGCTCGGTGGGCGTCAAAGCATGTGATGCGTATGCAATTGGCTTTACATCTCCAGTGTGCAACAGTTGTACCAGGATCACCCTCAACCCGATGGGGCTTGCATCCACATAGAGTTCTGTGTGCAGGGTGGCGTCGTAGTATGTCATAGTTCTATCCGCCAACAATAGTTCCATGATCTGTTTGAAAGCCTCTTGGCAGCGGGTGCTCCAGTCCCATTTGGTGCTGAATTTGGTCAGCTCCCTCAAGGGCTCTGATATGGAAGTCAGGTTTGGTATGAACCTACCACAGTATTTTGCCATACCAAGAAAACTGCGCACCTCAGTAGGCGCAGTGGGCAGCGTTTCTCCTTTAATGTCTGCAACCTTGAGGGGATCAGCCAATACTTCTTTGCTATTAAATACATAGCCAAAAAAGGTCAATTCCTCTTTCAGGAACTCGCATTTTTCCTTATGAATTGTAAGCCCCGCATTCTCTAACGTGTTGAGGACCATTTGCAATCTGAGTAGGTGCTCTTCTCTGCTGCTTGCATGCACGAGGATGTCATCGCTGACATTGAGCACCCCCTGGGATCCCTTGGATGACATCTTGGATTGCCTGTTGGAACACTTGTGCCACAGAAGAAATGACGAAGCTCAGCCTCTTGTATCGTGTTAGGCCAAGGTACGTCGAAAATGTTGTAATTTACTGTGAATCTCAGTGCAATATCAACTGGGGGTACCCAGCATTGAGGTCTAGTTTGGAGAAGAAACGGGATCCAGTGAGGTCCGTCACAATTTCATCCAGGGTCGGGGTAGTGTGCCGTTGTCTTATTATGGCAGCATTTGGCAGGCGCATGTCGATGCAGAGCCGTACCTTCCCTTCTTCCTTCACTTTCTTGGTGATAACCATAGGGGAGACCCACGTTGTGGGGCCTGAAACTGTCTCTATTATGTCTGCTTTCTCAAGCTCACGCAGCTCTTTGGCAACCAAGTCTTGCATGTAGAACAGCGTCCTTCTATGTCACACTGCCCTGGGCTGCACTGTCGTGTTAATGTGTAGTTTGACTAGCTTTCCTTTCAGGCATCCTATGCCCTGGAGTAGCATGGGGTGCTTCGCTAGTAGATCATTGACGTCATTATAGTTTGTAACATCACAGATATATTTTACCAGCCCGAGATCTTCTGCTGACTCCTAGCTAAGTAGGCATTCTATGCCCGCGTTGACGATGTATACTTTGGAGCAGACCTCCTTCTCTCCTCTACTGAGTGTCATCTGGAACTGCCCCACTACCGGTAGCGGTGTCTTGCAACCGCATGCGTATAAGAGGGTGTCTGTGCTTTTTAGTTCTGGCTGAGGTCGCATCTGCTTGAACATCTCCACTGGCATGATATTTACGGAAGCTCCCGTGTCAACCGTCATAACTGTTTCGTGTCCTTGCACATGTATACGACATCTGGGATTCCTCTTCGTCATCGATGTTCTGTTGCCTTGTTCTAAGGCTGAGATAAGGTGTATTTTTCCTTTCCTCTTCGTGCGTCCCGTTTCAACTGCTGCCGCCACCCCGTCATGCTCTTCACCGGACTCATCCATGGAGGAGTTATCCCCTGTTACAATGAGGCGTGTGTCTATTCGTTTCTTCTTCATGGTATATGTTCTTGGATCTTGAGCCCGATTCCGTGGGGGTGGACCCGATGACTGGCATACTCATGCGTAAGGATCTCAGCAGCCGCATGCATTGCACGTGGTTGTCTGGATTTCCACACCATCCACATTCTGTGCTCTCCTCTCTGGTTGTCGGACGACTTGTGATTTGTGCCACCATGGCTGCTGGGGTGAGTTGTAACTTCTGCAGGGTATTGCCCATGTGGGCTGCCCTGGCATCTGACAGTTCGCTCTGGCGTCCGTATTCAGGTATTCTTACTAGGGAGATGCCTTTCTCACTCAGGACTATCTGTTGCAACTTCTCAGATTGCATACTGTCTATTATTTGGCATCTGATTTCTTTCTCCGCGTCATCGTAATCGCAGGATATGGCCACTCGTTGGAGCTTGCTATGTTACACATAGAGGGTTTCATCCTCTGTCTGGATTGTGGTACAGAAGTTAAATGTCTCATAGTCAGGGTTTAGCTGTGGCATGAAATGTGCTGTAAGGGCGTCCTTCGCTGACTGGTGCGCATCCATGCCATCTCCTGTGGCCAAGAAGTGGAAAATATGCAGTACATCATCGCCCACATTAAGTAGCAAGTGAGACCTAATTTTCCTTGGTGCTGTGACGTCTTTGCATTCCATTGCCATCTCAGACTTTTGCATCCACATTGTCCACCTAGATCCCACCGATGAGGGTCTGTATATGGGTCAAAAGGGCCCAGCGCTGCAGTGGTGGTGCCCTGACTTTGTGCTGTTGAGGGTGAGATGAGCGACGTCACCATCCTCGATGAGGTGCCTGGCCTGGGTGTGGATGTACCCTCTGCCATGTCCCTCTTTGCGCAATCCTCCCTTGCTAGTACAAGTTGGGGTAGTCCATCTCACCTGGGGAGCAGCTGCTTCTTGCAGTGGATGTTGGGTGTATGCACTTTCTGTGCTTGGTACCCACTTGGCAGTTTATGTGGGCTCTTTGTGCTTCTGTCTTGTGTTTTTTTTATGTGTTTTATTTCAACTCTGGAGGAGGTCATGCTGCTTGTTGCGTGACGCACTGTGTGTTCCAAAAATTATTTTTTTCTTTATCAGAGAAAGTTATTGTCTGCGCGCGGTTTGTATCGCTCCCTCATCCCCAGTGTTACATCGTGCATCGCAGCTCCCAGTCAGGGACGGGAGCTCTGGTACCTTATGGAAGGCCGCAGGGCCGGGCCAGAGTGAAAGAAGATATGTCAGCCTGTTTAACTGGTGGCTCAAGACTAAGTGGAAGTTCCGGCCCCTGGCTCTTCATTTGCGCGCCACGTCCCACCGTGCACGGTAACTTGGCATGTACATAACATCCACCACAGAGAAGTGCAAACCACGGTGCGTCAGCCTCTCTGCAATGCTCTTTTGTGCGTCACGCTTCTCTTTGATGGTTTACAGACCTCGATCGTCATATTCATATTGGGCGCTTAACAGCTTTCATAGCTATTCTGCCAGTCTATCAACGCAGCAACAAGAACGCAACAGCAAGATTAGAGCATGTCTCTGTCCCTCGTTCCCTCCTAAGCGCACCCTTTTCCTCCGATGTATCTAGTCTCTGATGTACAATGTTTCTAGACAAGCCCAAGCGCTATAACATCCCACCAGTGACAGATGTGTGATGTACAAATGCCAATTCACATGTATCATATGGTGAGCCAGCAAGGCATATTCTCATACAGCCTTCCCTCTTGAAGGTGTTCAAATGTAGGAAATAGTTTCAATTCTCTGATGCAGTTGCCTGGGTCTTGATTGGTTTTCAAGACTATAAATCCTCCATTATTGTTGTTTAAGGACTTTAGAGACATAAAGCAATTACATGATCTTTCATATGTCAGTCTTCTTAGCCCACTGCATTGCAAAGTAACTGGATATTAAACATGCTTTTGAAACTGTATACATGTTTTCTGACATATCTGCGATATAGCGGCTGATCGAGTTGTTTGTGAGCGAGGTGTGTTTTTTGTGAATGTGATGATTTTTAATTTTCCTTCTACGTTCACTGTTGTCGCCGAATTTACTGCAGGTGTCAAGTACTGCTGGTAGAATTACTATTTCAACATCTGCAAACTTTTTTTTGTTTTTGCTGATGCTGTTCCAAAGGAATACTGCAATCTGATGTCAAAGCAGACATCATTTTATTACTGCCTAATCCAGGGACAGACACAAGCCACATATACTGCAAAGCCGCAGCCATGATGCGAGATGATGCAGTGTCCTCAGCCATATCTAAAGAGATGGCATGGTGATGAAGCCCATTGGTTGGTATGCACGCAGGTTCCAATAAGGCAGTGCGGCTGTCACATCATGCTCTGTCCAGGGTGCAGGTACGCCCATTTCCCAGCTCAGTGTCAAAACTAAAGGCAGTCCACTCCACCTGAGGACCAGAACAAGAGTTCCGTAGGCACTAGGGCCTCATCACGAGTTGGGCTGTAGCCCTTAAATGGGGTGGTAACGGTATTAGTGTCGCATTTAAGGGCTGGCCATATCTCGAGTTGGGTGCTAAATGGGCTGTTTTACCTCCAGCCTTTCCCTGGAGGTGAAAATCCCCTGTTTTCGGCTGTATTACCGCTGGCTGTATTAGCCCACATAATTAGGGCTGAAAATGCCCCCTTGAATCCAATGGACCGAATGGGGAATGGGGATTTACCGTTAACACCCAACCCGTGATCCGGCGGTAATACGACTGGACCGGTCGGTGCCAGGGCTATTATAGTTGGGCGGTATTACAGCCGGGATACAGCCCAACTCGTGATGAGGCCCTAGGTGTCGATTCAGACTTCATTATGTTTAATGGAAAAGTCGTGTTAGAGGGAGTGGTAATGGCGTGTGGGTAGGCCAAGCGGAATTGTACAGGTCCAGAATGGTGCTGTAAAGCAATGTCCTCCAAGACTTGAGGATGTACCGTTAGGACCTTCATTGTTAAGGTAACCAACTAACTGCATCCTGCTGACTTTTTTATATAAGGCTCATTGTCTAAACCCCTATAAAAACCCTGAGACTTATGTGCTCGGGCCACACCTTTGTGATGGGGAGGCTGAGGTCTGAGAGACCACAGAGTCTGACAGAGCTAATATCTGAGAATGAACTGCTTCGAAGCAGTGAGGTTGAGAGGAGAACCTGGTGTGAGAGTAAAAGGTAAGACCGAGCCTGAGGCCCCAGAATTGCAGCGGTCAAAAAAGGTAGGCTCTGCAACCTGTACTGTACCTGTTCAGCCACCAAAGAAAGAACAATAATATTATTTTTATGTATTTATTGAGCGTGTAACTGGCTTCAGGCAGTAACAGAGTGCCTTACAATCCTAGGGGGGAAAACTAGTGAGGGAAGCAGAGAAGAAATGGAGCATGGAGCTATCAACAGGGGAGGGAGGGCAATTAGCAGCAGGGGATCTACAAGCAACTGGTGGGGGGACATTTAAGAGCAGATTACCAAACCTCATGTAGGATGGGGAGTGGAAGGTGTGTGGACCCAGGTGAAGAGGAGGAGCCATTCCTTGAAGAGGAAGGCTGTGAGCTCTTTCTAGAAGCAGTGGGGAGATTCTGGGAAGGAGGCCCCAGAGTCTTGGGCCATTGACAGAGAAGGCCTGCATTCTGGTTCTTTCCTTCCTGCACCAGCAGAGTTCTAGTCTGCATGTTTCCTTACCTCTACTGGATCGCACGTCTCCGGAGATTAAAAAAATCAAGAAATATTTCACAGGCGCCCCTCTCTGAGACCGAAAGACTAAATGACATGTTCTTTGGGAAGGTACACACTCAAGAGTCTGCAGCCACACTTTAGCTTACTGTACCTTTTTACAGAAGGGAAATATCTATTTGCATATCAGTCTTTGTCCCGCCCACATGGGCAGACCAGCACCGAAATGCTATGCAATTCTCTTCTGAACAAGAGTACCAACAGCAACCCCAGACACGTGTTTCAGCCTTGTTGGGCCTGATCAGTGAAGCGGAGATGATGAGTTGCTCAGTAAGGTAGCTTGGGGACTTATACATGATGCAACAGGATTTGAAGATGGCATGAGCTTGCAGTGAGAGCCAGTGCTGTTCGATGAGGGTTGGAGTGATGTGGTCGAAATTGTGCAGTACTTTTATGAGTCGTGCGGGACACATCTCAGGGTTTCCAGGATAGTCACCAGAAGGCCTTCCTAAAGGGCATTGCCACCGTCTAGGTAGGACAGGTCCAACCCTTGAACATCGGACCTGAAGTTGTTTTCTGGTATGATGGGCTTGATTTTCTGCATGAGGGAAAGTTGCTACCAAGCAGTTTGTGTCTTACTTGCTATGTGTTGTTTGAAGGTGAGGTGTCTGTCGATATTGTACCCAACATAACTGAAATGAAATACACGGGACCTAGCATAGAGGTGACTGATATGGGGGCTAGGGTAAGCAGTCACTGGTACCAAAGCTTGAATGCGGTCTACAAAATGAGAAGGGAAGGTAGGATATGTAGAGCCCTGAAATTTAGACTGTGGGCACAAACCAGAGAAATATGCAGAACTCTGGATTACAAGCAATTAGAAAAGGCTGAGTGATGCTGGGAGTGGGAGCTTTGGAAGGAGAGGTTCCGCAGAAGTTCAGAGGTAAAGTGAAAATTGTTACTGATTAAGAAATGATGATAACCATTTCAAGGGTATGGTAGACTGGTGGAGAGCAGGGAATGGACAATGATGTTGCAAGCATGTGGTCAAGTACGCAGTCACAGTACTGCTAGATAATATTGAGGAGAAAAGACAAAGGGAAACTATTGAAAATACCAATGCCATATTGTCAAGTACGCGGTCACAATACAGCTAGATAACATTGAGAAGAAAGGCCAAAGGAAAACTATTGAAAGCACCAGTGCCATGATGTCAAGTACACAGTCACAGTACTGCTGGATAATATTGAAGAGAAAAAACAAAGTGAAAAAATATGAAAATACCAATGCAATGTTGTCAAGTACCCAGTCACAATACTGCTAGATAATATTGAGGAGAAAAGACAAAGGGAAACTATTGAAAGTGTCAGTGCCATGGTGTCAAGTACGCAGTCACAATACTGCTAGATAATGTTGAGAAGAAAAGACAAAGGGATACTATTGCAAATACCAATGTCATGTTGTCAAGTACCCGGTCACAATACTGCTAGATAATATTGAGGAGAAAAGACAAAGGGAAACTATTGAAAGAGCCAGTGCCATTCTGTCAAGTACGCAGCGCAATACTGCTAGAGAAACCATAGGCTAAATTCCTTGTGTTTTTTAGCACTAGTATCTATACAGCACTATCATAGCACACACATGTGCTTGCCAAGAATCAGAATTTAAATAACCCCATGCTACCACTTTCATGTAGCTTTTAGACCCTTGCACTTAAAATGTCATACCCTGCCTCTTGTTTTTTTAGCACTGCTTTCGGAATTGTACGTTTCTGTAGAGTTCATGCACTGTTATTCATCTGGCATTGTTGTATTACTATGATAGCACATGAAACTGCTCTTAAAGCACTCATATGTATATAGCAACTTGATTACTTACATACCAGTGTTCAATGACATTCCCGTAGTGTAATATTTCAGGTCCTGGGTGTCCAATGCTGACAGTAGGTCCTTTGTGCAGGTAGTGCCCTTTGTTAGGAAGCCAGGACTACACAGGTAGGCAACTGCAGTTGGGTATGAGTAGAACAGGGACACCAGGCATACACACCCTAGCCTAGGGCAAGACAACAGACGGACAGACACTCACAGGACACTCCGGGCAGAACACACAACACACAGGCTACATTCCAAGAGACCATGCAGTAACCAGGCCCTCATGCTTCCCTTCATGCACAAACAGGCAGGGACGACAGGGTGTAGCAACTAGACTTTAGACATCACTACTAAACCACGATTGAATAGTTTTTAAGCACAAGTATGTATTTACCGCAATCACACGCCTGTCGACCTTTTGGCGCTTCATGACAGGTGAAGCCAGGTGCGTTTGATGGCTGTGTGGCGGGTGATCCCATTAAAGTCAATGGTAACGAATGTATTTTCGACTGTTAATAAAGGTTTTCCTGGCAGACGAGTCCTTCGAGGCCTGCGGTGTGTTGTGAGCAGTGCTTGACATGGAATACAGAGGTGCAGGTACTCACTATCCCTGAGAACCTGCTTACTGTTCAGAAGTGCTGGCACTCTCCCATTGAAATGATTGGCTTCCTGGTGAGAAGTGCAGGTATGATATCCTTCAAAGGAAAGATGTTTAGGTTCCCAGGGCCGGCAAGTACCTGCCCATTTAAGGCACTTGGCGTGAGGGTAAACAAGTGTCCAATGCAAGAGACACCCCCAAATGTGGCTGAGTTGAGAGGTATGCAGTTATACCCACCCCTGTGTGGTTTCCATGCACAGGCATTTATATTTCATATAAGAGTTCGAACGTGGAACTCGCGTGGTAAACAGCTGTCTGCAGCAGGTGGTTTTGACTACTGAGCTATTTTGCCAGCTTAGAGTTGCCGAGTCGGACTCTGGAATTCTGCGGACAGAGTGGCAGCTTTGCAACGCACGCTACCGATTTCTAAAGCCGTAATGAGACAACAACTTGTCAAGACTCTAATTAAATCCCTGCTTTAAGTGCAGCCTAATTCCCCCAGGTGGGCCCGATGTGTTGTCTAATGCCTTCACTGCCATTCCAGCCAGACTAATGCACCTGGCGTGGGAGCAGGGCGGCCAGCGCGAGATGGATGTACGCAATTTCCCAGGAAGGCCGTGAAAGAGGTTTATTTAATCCCCCTGCCTGACCAAGTGAAGCCGAGCATTCTGGGAAGCGCGCGTCCCCACGGAGGCACGCAGCAGTAATGACTCCAGCTAACGCATTGATTCCATATGTTGCCTTTCCTCTTTGACCTGCTTCTCTTGCTCCCCCAAATAAGCAATTCTCTTTATGCTTGGTCTCACTTGGGGCCCTGTAATTGGGACCCGGTTTCAAAATTCTGGAAGCTAGTAGCATGATATGGACGAGAGCAAACAGAATATTTTAATTTCTTCCATTGAATAAATATGGCGTGTTATGCCATAATCGAGTGCTTTACAGGTCGCATCCTGGCAGCTACAAGGCCAAGCAATAGCTCAGATGTTAGTCACATAGAGATCTGTCGGTGACCTACATGTCACAGATTGGCAAACTCGGCCATCACGTGTTGAAATTCTAGCATGGCTGACTCAGCCCTTCATCTTTCAGAGGTCAATAACATTGCGTAATTACCATACCTATTATTAGAGCGCTCAGAAAAGGGAGGGAGAAATTCAGCAAGAAGTGAATAAATGAACCTGGTGAGTGCCCACTGAACTCTATTTTGAAACATGAGCTTTGTTTTTTTCCCTTCTTTTTAAACAGAGGCTCTTGATCTTTCCCACGTCAGATGTGGTGAAGTGCCCTCCGAGACCATGAAGTGTCATGTGTTGTGGTAGCATACGCCGTGATATGGCACGTCATGACGTGAGGAAATAAATACGACCTCACGCTCCGACGTCAGGCCGTCACGACCAGGGGAGGCCAGTGTAGACATACTCTGTGTCTGTGTCTTCTTTTGCACGCTGCGCTCGGCGGCCTAGCCCGCGCTCCCCTGCCCTGCCGCGTTCACCGGAGGACACAACAATGGCGACGAGCAGGGGTGTTGCTAGGTCTGGAAAAGAGCAGGGGCTAAGCTAATGTCGGGACTGGTGGGACTCGGGGCTAGCTATAGCCTTTTGGTTGTAGCCCCTGACCTTCTATCCGGGGCTACAACCAAAAGACCCTCTGCCGACGAGGACGTCCCGAATGCAGGTCCGCTGCCTTGTGAACCAGGTGGGTGCTGCGAGCACCGCAGCAGGTGCACTCGCTCAGGTGTGCTGCGCATTTTGGAAGCACACCGTGCAAGTCTTTGAGTGAGTCTGATCCTTTCCAACGCTGGTATCCCGCCGGTAGGAGACCTCCAGAGTCATCCCTCACCACACCACTGCTCACAATATGGTGTGAGGCAGTGTGAAGGAAAAGGTGCTTGCAGGGAACGTCCAAGGTCGTCAGAGAGCACAGCGGCAATGAGACAGCAGGTGAAGAGGATAATGAGGGATAAGGGGCAGGCCGGCAGCCGGAGAAGGGAGATAGGAGGAACAGGTGGCGGAACGGGCATGAGGCCGGGAGCCTAATAAAATGACTGTTTTTTGTGTGTTCGGAGGAGGAGGGGTCGAGAGGGACGCCGGTGAGAGGGTACCAGAGATGGTCGTCGGCAAAGAGGCTTTCGCTTGGGTGTAACCAAGGCCATAGTTGGGCGATGGCACCGGACCCGGAACGACCGGAGTGCCGTGGCCGATGAACATAATCTTACATGGAGCGCCGCCACTGAGGGACGACGCAGTTTTGTTTGTATTGCTTACATGTTTTGGGGGTCATCGGTGCCAATGCCGGACATGAAGAAGTGGAGCAGGGTGTTCTCGGCGGTCTACCCAAAAGACGAGAGAACACGGAGGAGCTGAGCTGTCATTGGCTTGGCTATACCTCCTGGCTTTAAGATAATGCAGGCTGACCGTCAGCAGGGGATAGGAGGGGTTGTAGCCATGATCTATAGGTCATCCCTTCAGCTCCGGCAGATTGCCAATGTTGCCATAGCAGACTGTGAGTTTATCCTAGCTAAACTCACGATGGACGCTAATACCACCATCAATATCACCCTAATTTATCATCCCCCTAATACAATGCTTGTTTTTTTGCATTTTAGTGATACCGTTCTCCCTCTTCTCAAACCAGCAGCCAAACTGATTCTGCTAGGTGATTTGAATTTGGGTCTTGGGGACCTTACAGATAAAGTGGCTCAACACACCAGTGCCACACTGACGGCACTAGGTTTCTCCCATTGGGTGCAATCGCAACCCATAATAAGGGAAGAACACTAAATTGGGTGGCCTCACACAATGTGGACCTACAATGTTTTGATATTGCCACATGTCGCTGGCCCGACCACTTCTTTGTGCATTTTTCCATTCCTAGCACAATCATACACAAAAGTAATCAAGATCCTAGGGTCTGGGTTAAATGTAGGAACTTGCACAAGCTCACGCCAGATGCCCTAGAACCATTTACTTCACCTGTACTCAAGGACATAACTGACCCTACACGCGCCAATGATTTGGCAGAAGCCTATTGGAATATGCTGACCAAGGCAATGAATCAGATAGCCCCAGAAAAGTCACGTCTTGTTAAAAATAACAAATCCAAAGCCTCCATAGAGATTCATAAACTTAGAGGCCTTAAGAAGAAGTCCTTTCAAAATTGGAAGAATGACCCATCTACTGGCAAACATTTGACTATTCCACTGTGGCCAAACAGTATAAAATGGGCATCTATGAGGCAAAGAGAAAGTTCTTTGACAATAGAATTTCGAAGTTTAGGATTTTAAAGGAACTTGAGACCCCGGGCTCTAACACAACAGAAGTTGTTAAAGACACTAACTGGTGTACTAATATTCAGGAAGCAATGAGAGGAAAAATTGAAAAGATCAGAAATAACACCACACTAAATGCACCGTCACTGACTCCATGCAAGATCCTATGATCTGTGACCTCCCTCCACATATCGCTGCATCTTTTTCCTTCAAGGAGGCATCAAATGGAAATGGCAGTCCAACTAATTCCTATAATAATCAAATGTGTTAACTGCTCCTTTAAAGAGGATGAGGTACCTGGGTCCATGAAACAGGCATGGATCTCCCCTGTTTTGAAAAAGCCACCCCTCGACCCAGCCCTTCCAGAGAATTACCACCCTATTACAGACATACCTTTCCTTCTCAAAATCCTAGACAGAATGGCATACACTCAGATTCAGGGCTTCCTGGAAACTCACAATCTCCTAGGATATAAACAGTCAGGCTTCAGAAAAGCACATAGCACGGAATCTACACTACTGGACCTTAAATCCAATATCCTACATCATTTCGAGGAGGGCAGCACAGTTATGCTTATGCTGCTTGATCTGTCCTCTGCCTTTGATGTAGTGGATCATGACAATCGGATCCAAAGACTTCGTGATACTACTTTTTTCTCTCTCAACGCAGCCAAATGGGTCAAATAATTTCTCTCTGGCCAAATGGCTACAGCTTTCTGTAGTGAGGCCATGACAGAAAGCTATTTGGTGACATGTGGGGTGCCACATGGGGCATGCATCTCACCCACCCTGTTTAACATCTTCATTACCCCTCTTTTTAACATGCTGGATAGGGAGGGCACCCTGTATGCCAACTATGCTGATGACACTCATTGTCTGATACGCCTCACTGGGAACTATTCCAAGGATGCTATCTATGTCAACCAGGTGTTCGGCCACATTGAATCCTAAATGAAGGACAATGGGCTTGCATTGAACGCCAAGAAGACAGAGTTGATGATTGTGGGCACTGTTGGACAGACAAAGACACCTGGGGCTCAATACCAAGCCTTTGACATTGCAGGCTGCTAAATTAAGAAACTCAACAAAGTGAAGACCTTGGCGGGTGGTGCTGGATCAGGAGCTCTCTATAAAAGCACACATTAGTTGCCTTGTATCCAGCACTGGATACTATCTGAAAAGGTTGTCTCAAATCAGACCCTTCCTGAGCAGATTTAACTGTGCCCTGATCTCTAGAGCGATTATCGGGGCCCGTATACACTACTGCTCAAGTGTCCTGCAGGGCGTGGGAAAGGGGGAAATGGCCAGACTACAGGTCATTCAGAATAACGTGGTAAGAGTGGTTGAGGGCCTTAGAAAATCTGACCACGTCTCTACTGCAAGACAAAATCTCAACTGGCTCCCAGTGGAAAAGAGAGTGGTCTTCCAGACACTCTGCATCACACACCAATGCCTGCACAGAGATGTCCCCAGTTATCTGGCAGAAAAATTGGCCCGTCTGCCGGAAAGAAGGGTACTGCGATCTAACAACTCTAATATTCTGCTGAATTCTTAGGCAAACCTGGCCATTGTCGCACAGAACTCTTTTTCGCATGCAGCTCCCAGGCTCTGGAATGAGCTCCCTCCAGATCTGGGAGACTGTAGTAGCCTTCAGAAATTCAAACAGGTACTAAAGACACTCCTTTTCTGTTAATCTTTCTCTTTGCCTACTCCTGTCCATGATCTTGTGTTTAGAATTGTCTGTGTTCTAACTGTCGCTGCACTCTTATGCCTACGGGCCATGTCTACCCGCTCTATAATTAATATAAATAGATAAATAAATAAAACTGTTCTGCCAAACAGAAACAGCCATGGAGCGGAAGGGCGTCTCGGTGAGTGAACCACCACCCCATCCTGGACTGATATTGAAGTAACTGTTTAATTTTGAGTTGTTCACCATAAATAAACTTGGGTACGGAAGATCTCGGTGTCTGTGTTTTCTCTTGGTCAATCCCAGCCAGTAACAAGTGGTGGCAGCATTGGGATTAAGAAGAGAACGCCATGGAGGCCTTATTAAAAGCCCTGGGCAAGGGACAACATCAACTGCAGAAAGCAATACAAGTACAGAGTCAACAGGCCCATGCTGATCAGTCTTTTCAGCAGGCAGTGCAGATGCAGCAAACTCAGTTGCTGGAGGCAGCCAACGTAAGGAAGCAAGCCCAGGTACCCGCCACCATCCAGCAGAAATAATATCGGGGGAAGACCCGGCTCATTATTTTGTTAACTTTGAGAGAGTAGCCCGGAATGCTCAGTTGCCACAGGAGAGATGGAGCCATTATATTGCACCCTTGATGACTGGGGAAATGCAGAGTGCATACCAGGCTGCTAACCCCATGGGGCATACAGCGTATATGGACATGAAAAAGGTTGTCTTGACGAGGAAACATATTGGGTAAAGCTCAGAGAGACGAAACTCCTGCCGAATGAGACGCCCCAACAACTATGTTACAGAGTAAAGGAATTGGCAGACAAGTGGCTACAGACGGACACCACCAACCCCCAGGAAATGGCTGAGAGAATAGTCCTGAGCAGTTCATGGAAGCCCTGCTGGGGCCGGTACAGAGGTGGTTGAAGCAACATCATAGGCCGAGTTTGTTGGAGGCCGTCAACATCGCCTCAGCTTATCAAAAAGCAGGTCAAGGAAGAATGCTGGTGTACGGAGCAGTCAACCGCAGTCAGCCTCTGGCTGCGATGGGCCCTCGCCGGTTTGGGCCAGGGATAGTACCAGGAAGGTCCGGCCTACCTATGACATGAAAAGCAGAAACTGATGGAGGAATGTATGGCCGACCCCATATGGTACAACCCAGAAGTCTGCAGTGCTATGAGTGTGAGAAATGGGGCCATATAGCAAGAATCTGTCCCATGAAAAGTAAGGCGGAACTAATGGAAATTGGTCTCTTTGATGCGCCTGGAGGGGGAACATATTCAGAGAGACTACGCACCTGGCAGCGGTCACTGTATCCGTATTCCTGTGAGGCCGAAGTGGACAGGATTCCAACTGGAGCCTTGGTGGACTCCGGAAGCTTGCAGACAGCGCTGAGCACCCAGCTGGTAGGTGGGGAGACAGCGAGGGGACAGGAAATACCCATTGGGTGTGTGCATGGTGATGTCAAAACCTATCCTACCAAGGTGATCAGGGTTAAACTAGCTGGTGCGCAGTTCAAGATCAACACTGCTGTGCTACCCATGCTCCCTGGACTCCTGGTTGTAGGGTCGGATGTGTCCATAATGCCTAGAATCATTCAACGAATTGAAGAGAATTGGTTGGACTGTGCTCCCTTTCTTGACGCAACTCTAGAAGAGTGGCCGGTGTGACTGAGGAAAAGTCAAGCCAAGAAGCAGAATTTGCAAGGCAGGTGGCATGAGAAGGTCATGCTACCAGTGGCGGTGGATTGGAAACTCGACGAGCAAGGGGACAGCTGCCAGTTACCTCATGAATTGGATACCACTTTAAGGAATGCTAGGGTGGCCATATAAGAGGGACAGAAAGGGCAAGGGGCGTATTTCAGCAAGGGCAAAAACCTATACTACTGAGTAGTACCACAGCCAGAAGGGGGCACCTTGAAACTGTTACTGGTTCCCGTAACGTTTCGCCCCACTGTGTTAGAAGTGTCTCATATGAGGGTCACTTGGGAATGGAAAAAACCCTACAGAAGATCTTGGCACGTTTCTTTTGGCCCAGGATGCATGGGCGGACTGCTCGATTCTGCCAGCAGTGCACAGATTACGAGAAGAAGAATAAACACCATGTGCAGAGGGCACTGTTACAGACTATGTCATTGATACTGGAACCGTTCCAACGGATAGGAATGGATATCGTGGGACCCCTGGAATCCTCCAGCCGAGGTCATCGATATTTACTGGTCATTGTCAATTACACCACCTGGTACCCCAAAGCCTTCCTGTTGAGGTCTATCTCAGCCCAACATATTTGTGATGTGTTAATGCCGTTCATTGCACGAGTGGGAATTCCCAGGGAGATCCTAATAGATTGAGGCACAAACTTTATGTCGGCTGTCCTAAAGCAAGTGTGTCAAACGCTGCACATTGAACAGTTAAAGACCTCGGTATATCATCCCCAGGCTGATGGGCTGGTGGAGAGGTATAATAAAGAAACGATAAAGCAGATGCTAAGGAAAACTCTGCAGCCCACAGCAAACAATTGGGACTGGTTGATACCGTGGATCCTCATGACCCTGAGAAAAACACCACAGTCTTCTACTGGGTTTGCTCCCTTTGAACTATTATTTGGACGACCCGTCCAGACATTGCTTGACATTCTGAGAAAGGAATGGGAAGAACAACTCCAGCATGAGATTACCCTCACAGAGTACGCCCATCAGTTGGCAGAACGGGTGGAAAAGCTGCAAGAGGTGGCATAAAAGCATTTGCAGCAGGCCCAGAAGATACAGGAAGCCCAGTACAACAAAGGGACAAGGATGTGGAACTTCCAGGTGGGAGACAAGGTGTTAGTGCTACTGCCCACCTAAGAAAACAAGATGCTGACCACGTGGAAGGGGCCATATACCATAGAACAAGTGGTAGGACCAGTCACATATAACGTGAGACAAGAAGACCGGAAATTCTCAGTCGAAATGTACCACGTGAACCGCCTGAAAAAATGGGTGGAGGCCACTCCTACAATAGCCCTCATCAGTACAGAAGTGTGTATGCCTACAGAGATGCATTTTCGATGGGATGACAGTAGGACAGAGACCCTGCAAATCAACCCAGGACTACAGAAGCATGAATGTGAGGACGAGGAATAACCGGTTATATAATTTAAGGAGATTTTCTCATCCTTGCCTGACCGTACCTCACAAATCCATCATGGAATAGTTATGGAACCAGGCACCCTAGTCAGACTACATCCATACGGAATCCCAGAGGCTAGAATCCAAGCAGTCAACCAGGAAATCGAGGCAATGCTGAAGATGGGGGTGATTGAACCCTCCCAGCAGCAAATGCTACTGACCCATTGTACTGGTGCCAAAACCAAATGGCAACATCAGATTCTGCATGGATTTTAAGAAACTGAATGAGGTTTCCAAATATGGTGCCTACCACATTCCACGCATTGAAGTTCTCTTAGACAAATTGGGTCATGCAAAATATCTCATGACTATCGACCTCTCAAAGGGGTACTGGCAGATTCCACTACGGCCTAGAA
Source organism: Ambystoma mexicanum (assembly GCF_040938575.1). Classification (NCBI taxonomy): domain Eukaryota; kingdom Metazoa; phylum Chordata; class Amphibia; order Caudata; family Ambystomatidae; genus Ambystoma; species Ambystoma mexicanum. The sequence continues at coordinate 783,239,252 of NC_090921.1, read as the reverse complement.
ACAAGGAGAAGACAGCCTTTGCCACACCCACGGGTCTATACCAGTTCACTGTACTTCCAATCGTCTTGCATGGGGCACCTGTGACCTTTCAACAGCTGATGAACTCAATTCTCCAGGGGCATGAGGCATACACAGGAGCATGCCTTGATGATATCATTGTCTATAGTACCTCGTGGGAGGCCCACCTGAAACATCTGCGGCTGTGTTTGGCGTACTACAACAGACCAGGTTAAACGTCAATCCCAAGGAGACCTGAGGGGCCTTCCCGCATACTTAATATCTGGGATATTATGTGGGTCAGGGAACTATTCGACCTCAACAGGATAAACTTAAGGCCATCAACAGACTAACTTTTCCCACCAATGCCAGGAAATTTCAGGCCTTCCTGGGATGTGTGGGCTATTACAGACGATTTATTCCACACTTTTCGACCCTGGCTGCCCCATTGACAGATAGGCTGCAATCGTCCAGGGCGAGTAAAGGACTATCAAACCTGAAGGACGCAGAACAGGCCTTCGAAGCCCTGAAGAAAGCCCTGGCTGACCATGCTGTGCTACACTGCCTGGATTTCTCTGCACCATTCTTCCTACATACAAATGGATGTGGAGTTGGTGTGGGAGCGGTGCTGTTGCAGAACCAGGATAACATGGAAAGACCTATCCTCTTCATCAGTTGTAAATTACTGCTGCATTAACAGGCATATGCAACGATTTAGAGGGAGTGCCCGGCAGTTAAATGGGCCATTGAGTCAGTGAGATATTATCTGTTGGATCAACATTTCACATTGGTCACCGACCATGCCCCACTGGTCTGGAAGTCGAGGAACATAGACTCTAATCCTAGGATTCTGCTGTGGTTTCTTCGCTACAACCTTTTTCATTCACAACAGTCCTTTCACAATCCCATTCCCTGCCCAAACGTCAGGGCTTGGTGGGGAGACTATGTGAAGAAAAAGGTGCTTGCAGGGAACGTCCGGGGTCGTCAGAGAACCCGGCGGCGATGAGACAACAGGTGAAGAGGATAATGGGGGATGGACCGGCAGCCAAAGATGGGAGATAGGAGGAGCTGTCATGGTCATGAAGTCAGGGGCACAGGCATGCAGGGGTCGCATGCACAGGAGACCTGGGTGTACACTGTCCTGGTGCCTTTGGCGCAGGCTCAAGAGTAAACAAGAACATCCATTTAACACCAAAAAGCTTTTATTATGGACATAGCACTTCAGATGCAACCTTGAACATTCCATCCATTAAGCAGGATGCATTACCTTGCACATTCCATCCATTAAGCAGCCCCAAGTGTATTCTTGGGTGTGGCTGCTAATGGATTGCCTTTGCACATGCTCACTCTCTAGGAGTGGCAGGGTGTGGCTGTTAAGCCGGCCTAATGGGCGTGCCCACGATCTCAGCTATATAAGCTGCCCCGATCCTCAAGACAGACGCTTCGCGTTAGTCTGCACTTGAAAGCAGCGTAACGCTCACCGTCACCTGAGGTCAGACTTACCTTTGAAGTTCCTGCTTCCTGGACATCCTGCTTCCTGCCAGCATACTTACCAACTGGGGGAAGCTGTTCTTACCTGTACATCTCTTCGGCAAATCAAGTATTCATCTTTACACTTTCCGGAACGCCGATATCTTCATCTTGGCACCGCAGCACGACACGCTCCATTGTCGACAGCAGCGCTGCAAGGAAAAACAGAAGTCAAGGTTAGACATCGAAAAAACAGTCAGTTTAAGGTTGCGCTTCGCATACTTCGCGCTTTTCTTTAAACCATCACTTGCCTGCTGTCGAACATTGCGGTAGCATCCATCTTGCATCCGGTCGCGTCTCACAGCTGCATTGAGGCCGCATTTCCATCTGAGGGAAGAAAACAGAAGAGAGACATTATTGCGGGCATAAATAGGAGCAACATATAAAGACATTAAACTGAACGAACAGCATCACAAGAGCTCGAGAAAGACTTACCAATCATAAGGAGAAGCATAGTCACAGCTGGAGCGGACTAATCCTTATCAGGGTTCAGCGAAGGAACTAAATCCCATTCGACGCACCCCTGCCAGAAGTAGCAGGACGGAGAGCTTATCTTCCATAACTCACTGGTGAGCTTTATGGGCCGGCATATGCTCAAAGAAACCGTACTTTGGGGTGAAGGGTTTGAGAGGTACAACAATGACAGATTGGCGCACTCACACACTCTTATCTCCATGCAGGAGCGGTATCACCATGTACCACCTCTCACAGCTTTTCTACTGAGGGAGAGGCCTGAAGGGGGTGATTCAAGTTCAGGGAGCGCTGCAACCGTGCCCCAACGCCTCCACAGAGACCAGGTGAGCTTAACAGAATGTAAAGCCTCTAATACTCTCTGCCTGGGCGTTATGGAAACTTCAGAAACAGATCAGTTAGCCCTCTTACTAGGGGAATTACGGGCTGAAGTACAAGCTTCAAGACAGGAAACCAATGCATTACGGAGGGATCTGATTGTAACTCGAGAAAGAACTGACGCATTGGCAAGACAAATGCTACAAGCACAAGCAGGACAGCTTACACTGCCTGGAGTCACCCATTCTTCTCATTCTTCCACACCACAACAATCAACACCGGTTCAGGTGGTTCTTCCAGGAGCAGTGCCTCTACCCCCTCCCGAATGCTTCACCGGCGATCTAAACAAGTTCGCTGTATTTATGAACCAATGTCGCCTTCATTTCTTGTGCAGACCAGGAGCCTTTCCTAATGACCAAGCCAAAGTGGCATTTGTACTCTCGTATTTAGGAGGTAGTGCAGCGGACTGGTCTGTACCTTTGGTAAATCAAGATGACCCTTTACTCCGGAACTTTGGGAATTTCCAACATGAGATGGAGAAATTGTTTGCCCGTCACACTCAAGGACAAGCTGTGGACAACGAGTTGTCACCCAGACAAGGGAGTCAAGATCTATTAACCTATATTGCAACCTTCAATCGTCTCGTAGCCCAGACCAACTGGCCAGAAGAGAAGAGGACTATACTCTTTTACCGAGGGTTACGTGGAGAACTTAAGGATGTGTTGGCGCAAGTGGTGAATTTCCCTGAGAGGTGTGCAGACTACATAGACCTGACGGTGCAACTCGATCATAGGTTGCAGAATCGGAAAATGGATCAAGCTAGATCAAAGGAATGGTCAGTTTACGTACGACCTCGTGGGAATCAGGCTAAACCACATGAACAGTCTGAGCTAATGCAAATTGGTGGATTATGAAGTCCCCTTACCAAGGCAGAAAGGGAAAAAAGAAGACAACAACAGCTTTGCTTATATTGTGGACAAGCAGGTCACTTCCTTCGTGACTGCCCAGTAAAACCACCCAAGAAAACGGTTGGGGCAACAGACAAAACTGATGAAGAAGAAGAACAGAACTCAGGGAAACGCCAATGCCCGGCATGTGTAGGGGTCCGCTTGTCGAGCATGAAAAAGGAATCCGTACAGACCTCACATCTAGTCCTTCCAGTGTTTTTGGTGAATCACAAGCAACCATCAAAAAATGCCTTGGAGGCATTTATTGATTGTGAACTACATTGACCAAGATTTGGCTCTCTGAATAGGCCATCCTCTCCAACAGAAGCAGAAATCGGAAAACATCACTGCTGTGGATGGTTCTCAGCTATCATCCGGCCCGGTGACACAATACACACAGAAAGTCAAGCTTCTGTGTCAGTACGGGCATCAGAGGACATTACTTTCTATCTCATCGTTGCTCCTCAGTTCCAGATGATATTGGAAATGCCCTTGCTGGAGACCCACAATCCTAGGATCGACTGGCGAAAAAGAGTTCTGACATTTCCTCCTGATTGTGCCGACACATGTTACAAAAAAGATGACACCAATCTGAAACCAGAAAGGAATCGTGTTGGGCCTCATCAGCTCCTTACCGCTTGAATACCAAGATTACCAGGATGTCTTCAAAAAAGAGCAAGCCAACGTTTTGCCCCCGCACAGACCCTACGATTGTCAAATAGATCTTGTACCCAGACCCCAGATCCCTTGCAGACGAATTTACGCTCTGACAGAACAGGAAAATCAGCATCTTAGAACTTACCTGGATCAGTACCTGGCAAACGGTTTCATTCGTCCGTACAAGTAACCTGCCTCCTCCCCCTTATTCTTCATGCCTAAAAAGGAGGGGGATTTAAGAACTTGCATCGACTATAGACCCATAAATCAGATCACAGTAAAAAATCAATATCCTTTACCACTTATACCAGAACTCCTGGACCAAGTGAAACATGCTCAAATCTACACAAAACTGGATTTAAGAGGAGCATACCATCTTGTAAGAGTAAAAGAGGGAGACGAATGGAAAACGGCCTTCCGCACGAAGTACGGCCTCTTTGAATACCAGGTCATGCCCTTCGAGCTATGCAATGCCCCAGCGGCGTTCCAATTCTTTATGAATGATGTACTCCGTGAACTACTGGACGTTTGCACTCTTATTTACATTAACGACATTCTTATCTACTCAAATTCCATGGAAGAACATGTAGGCCATATCCAGCCAGTCTTAGAGAAGCTTCGACAACACCAATTGTATGCCAAGTTGGAAAAATGTTTTTTCCATGTAACCGAGGTCGAGTTTCTCGGTTTCATGCTCACACCACAAGGCTTACATATGGATACATGAAAGGTGGATGCAATCCCCAATGGCCCTCACCAACATCCAATAAAAGGAGTGCTAAGCGTGCTCGGATTCGCCAACTTTTACCGTCGGTTTATACCTGGGTTTTCACAAATTGTGCATCCAATTAGCTCCTTGAAAAATCAGAAGTTCCATTGGTCGACAGAAGCTGAAGAAGCCTTCCAGAAGTTGAAACTAGCATTCACTACAGCACCAGTCCTTCGACACCCACGACCAGACCTACCTTACATAGTTGAGACAGATGCTTCAGAAATAGCCATGGGAGCAATATTGTCACAACGAGACCCTGAAACAGGACAACTGCACCCCGTCGCATTCTGGTCCCACAAATTTTCAGTCCCCGAGTTGCACTATGCAATCACAGATAAGGAATTACTGCCGATTAAAGCAGCATTCAAGGCCTGGAGACATTGGGCCTCATTACGAGTCTGGGGGTAACCGAGGCGGTAAAACCGCCTGGTTACCGCCGGACTCGTATTACCATTCCGCCTCCGTGATTCCCGGAATTACCGGGGCATTACAACCCCGGTTTTCCGGGAATCACGGAGGCGGAATGGTGTTAATCCCCATTCCCATTGAGTCCTATGGGACTCAATGGGAATGGGGATCATGGAAACACCGGCAGCATCTCGTAATGCTGCCGGTGTTTCCTCGTCTGCCTGCAGGCGGGCGGTGTTAAACCCGCCAGGTCAAAACTGGCGGGAACATCACCTCCCGCCTGCAGGAGTCGGGATCAGGCGGTCCGGAAACAACAGTGGCGGCGGGTTTACCGCCACCGTTATTTCCGGACCGCCTGATTTGTAATGAGGCCCATTACCTTCTTGGAGCGAGACATACAGTCACTGTCATCACAGACCACCGTAACTTGCAATACTTGAAAACCGCCAAAGCCCAATCCTCGCGTCAACTTTGTTGGGCTCTCTTTTTCACGGAATACGATTTTATTATCACTTATAGACCTGGAGTACGCAATGGGAAAGCAGACGCTCTACCACGCATGAGTGAAGAAAAAGAGGCTTACAGCATCCGACCCCATGGCCATAATTCCTGAGGAAAGGATTCAAACCAGAATAGCTACCACCACGTGTGTGGATGACCAAAGAACCATTTTGCAATCCCCGATGGATCAATCAACACAACAGGAATGACTGTATAAAGGTGACCAGTACACCATCGAAGACAATCTACCGTATTTCCCAGGACGATTATATGTCCAAGACCAAGAACTGCAAAAGCAAATCATCACAAATTACCACGATTCATTAGTGGAAGGACACCCAGGAATAGCCAAACTCAGGGTAAGGTAAAACAAAACTACTGGTGGCTAACCTGGCGAAAAGACATCACCCAATTTATTGAAACCTGAAGTGTCTGTACACAACACAAGTTTCAGAAACAGAACCATGCTGGCTCACTACATCCCCTAACAGTACCGCCAGCACCTTGGCATACCCTGTCGATGGACTTCATCACAGATCTTCCACCCTGCAAAGGACACAACACCATATTAGTCGTTGTGGATTTATTCTCCAAAATGGCCCATTTCATCCCTCTGAAGGGGCTCCCAACTGCGTCAACTCTCGCTTCTGTGTTCCTAGAGCAAATTGTTTGATTGCATGGATTTCCATCAACATTAGTATCTGATCGCGGAACTCAATTTGTTTCAGCCTTTTGGAGAAAGTGCTGTACGATTGCCAAAATCGATCTCCAGTTGTCCACAAGCCGTCACCCTCAAACTGATGGCCAAACTGGACGAACCAACCAAACTTTAGAGCAATATCTCAGGTGTATGTTGCAAAAGTCCGAGGATTCTTGGAAAAATATACTCTGGATAGTTGAGTATGTATATAACAACTCAGTTCACACAAGCATAGGACTCCACTCTACACTGTGCACGGGAGACATCCGTGGACATCAGTATTTGATCCACCCGATACCCTGGAAATGCCAGCCATAAAAAAACTTGCATAAAACCATCACTCAGGTTCTTAAGGAGGCGACAGAGCATCTGACCAAGCCTAAGGAAAGACAAAAACTGTTTGCTGATCGACATCGGAAGAAAGCTCCTGCCTACCATATTGGAGAAAAGGTGTGGTTAGCATCCAAATATATTCCCCTGAAGGGGTCAAGAGCTTTCCGTCCGAGATACCTGGGCCTCTATACTATAAAGTCCATAATCAATCCTGTCGCCATGAAATTGGAGTTACCATCTCACATGAAAATTCTCCTCGTCTTTCATGTCTCTCTCCTCAAAGCAATGAAGACCAATACACGGCTTAGTTCTCCGCCAGAGCCTGAAGTAATAGATGGAGAACCAGAATATGAAGTCAAATCCATCCTGGACTCTAAGGTGGTTTGATCAAAATTGTATTACCTAATTGACTGGAAAGGTTACGGACCTCAAGACCGAATTTGGGAACCCAGTGAACATGTCCATTGTCTGTGTTTAATCAGACAGTTCCATCGCAATAATCCCACCAAACCAGGACCAGGAAGAGAACCACCCTTGAGAGGGGCCTTGAGGGGGAGTGCTGTCATGGTCATGAAGTCAGAGGCACAGGCATGCAGGGGTCACATGCACAGGAGACCTGGGTGGACACTGTCCTGGCGCCTTTGGCGCCAGGCTCATGAACAAAAGTAAACAAGAACATCCATTTAACACCAAAAAGCTTTTATTATGGACATAGCACTTCAGATACATTAACCTTGAACATTCCATCCATTAAGCAGGATACATTAACCTTGAACATTCCATCCATTAAGCAGCCCCAAGTGTATTCTTGGGTGTGGCTACTAATGGATTGCCTTCGCACGTGCTCACTCTCTAGGAGTGGCAGGGTGTGGCTGGTAAGCCGGCCCTAATGGGCGTGCCCACGATCTCAGCTATATAAGCTGCCCCTATCCTCAAGACAGACGCTTTGCGTTATTCTGCACTTGCAAGCAGCGTAAAGCTCACCGTCGCCTAAGGTCAGACTTACCATTGAAGATCCTGCTTCCTGGACATCCTGCTTCCTGGACATCCTGCTTCCTGCCAGCATACTTACCAACTGGGGGAAGCTGTTCTTACCTGTACATCTCTTCGGCAAACCAAGTATTCACCTTTACACTTTCCGGAATGCCGAAATATTCATCTTGGCACCGCAGCACGACACGCTCCATCGTCAACAGCAGCGCCTGCAAGGAAAAACAGAAGTCAAGGTTAGAGATCGAAAAAACAGTCAGTTTAAGGTTGCGCTTCACCATACTTTGTGATTTTCCTTAAACCATCACTTGCCTGCTGTCGAACATTGCGGTAGCCTCCATCTTCCATCCGGCCGCGTCTCACAGCTGCATTCAGGCCGCATTTCCATCTGAGGGAAGAAAACAGAAGAGAGACATTATTGCGGGCATATATAGGAGCAACATATAAAGACATTCAACAGAACGAACAGCATCACAAGAGCTCAAGAAAGACTTACCAATCATAAGGAGAAGCATAGTCGCAGCTGGACTGGAATAATCCTTATCAGGGATCAGTGAAGGAACTAGATCCCATTTGACGCGCCCCTGCCAGAAGTAGCAGGACGGAGAGCTTATCTTCCATAATTCACAGGTGAGTTTTATGGGCCGGCGTATGCTCACAGAAACCATACTTTGGGGTGAAGGGTTAGAGAGGTACAACAATCACAGATTGGTGCACTCACGCACTCTTATCTCCACGCAGGAGCAGTATCACCATGTACCACCGCTCACAGCTTTTCTGCTGAGGGAGAGGCCTGAAGGGGGCGATTCAAGTTCAGGGAGGGCTGCAACCATGCCCCAACGCCTCCGCAGAGACCAGGTGAGCATAATAGGAACACATGGCGGGATGGGCGTGAGGCGAGGAGGCTAATAAAAGGCCTTTTTTTGTGTGTTCGGAAGAGTGGGAGAGGTCAAGAGGGACGACAGCGAGGAAGCCAGAGGAGGAGAATGGCTAGTGGGTACTGGAGACGGTTGTCGGCAAAGAGGCGCTCACCTGGGCGCATTAAAGAAACCAACACTGGAGTTGGGGAGATGGCACCAGACCCCGGACGACTGGAGCAGGAGTGGCATGGCCGATGAACAGAGCCTTACACGGAACGCCACCACCGAGGGATGATGCAGTTTCGTTTGTATTGCTTAATTGTTTTGGGGGTCATCAGTGCCGGACAAAAAGAAGTGGAGAGGGGTGTGCTCGACAGTCTACCCGAAAGACGGGAGAAAGCGGAGGAGCTGAGCATGCAAAACGCCACCACCGAGGGAGCTCTACCCAGAACTGAACAGTTCAGGACTGTCCTATCGAACCTTTCCGCCAAACAGAAACAGCCAAGGAGCAGAAGGGTGTCGCAGTGAGTGAACCACCACCCCATCCTGGACTGATATTGAAGTAACTGTTTAATTTTGAGTTGTGCACCATAAAGAAACTTGGGTATGGTCGTTCTCGGTGCCCGTGTTTTCTGTTGGTCAATCCCAGCCGGTAATAGGCAGCCATTGCCTCAATTTTTGGCCACTCTGCTTTCTGCCTGCCAGAAAGCTCACATGTTACTGGGCTAAGTAGCCAGCCCTCAGATGAGGTTTGTTTCTCAGCCCTTCATGGCCACAGTTGGGTGCTGCTTTCCCCAGAGAGTGCTTGTGCGCCCTTGCACTGAAATTGCCTCCATTGTAAAATTTCCAACGATTTACCTGGTGTGGAAGGGCTGCGGCTCCCCCGGAGTGCTCATGCGCCCTACCAGCACAGCGTGAGGAGGGCGCTATGTCGCCCGTTGCGAACCTACACACAGCCACCATGTCGGGGGTGGATGAAGGTGCGCCAGCGACGCCCAGGGGCAGAACATCCCACCAGCAGGGCTCCTTGGCCCCAATCAGTGAATTTGATATTAACGGATCCCTGGCCAGCCTAGGCCTATGCTGGGAGCTTTGGTATGAATGCATAGAAATGTATTTTGACATGACTGGAGAGCTGGATGACAAAGCAAAAGGATCCACACTCATCTACTCTGCTGGCCCGACTGTCCACAACATTTTCAAAATGCTGCGCCCAACAGATGGGTCATATGGTGCTGCCATTGCTGCTTTAACAGAATACTTTGCTCCTATGGTCAACACTGACCATGAGAAATTTGTGATGAGGTCCGCACTATAGAAAAGTGAAGAAAGACTGGATGCATTCCATGGGTGCCTGCAGCAGCTTGCGGCTACATGGGCATGGACGAACGAAGAGGAAGAAGCAAGGCTGCAAATCATTTTTGAGTGTTTCTCAGCCAAGCTATGCCGACAAATCCTCTGCGAACCAGGGATCACATTGACAAGGATCCTAGAAATAGGGCGCTCCCATGAGTTAGCCGGCGTCAGGGCGTCCAGGATGGAGTATGCACTAAAGTCTGTGAAACTAGAAGAGGTCTGTGTACTAGAAAAGTGCCCACAAAGGACATCTGGCGACAGAGGTAACTGGCAAAAGAAAGAACTGCAGAACAACCTCAGCCCAGTTCCCTGCCAGCAATGTGGCTACGACCTCCTTCACATAAAGGAGTGCCCAGCAAAAGGGCATAGGTGTAGCAGGTGTGGTACAAAAAACCATTTTGCGTGCATCTGCAGGGCTCCAGTACCCACCATAGTACCTCGTGGTAAAGAACTTCCTGAGCGCCAATTCCACCCAAGCCATGGCAAGTCACAACCATAGTACCAGCCGAAGATGCAAAAACGACACAGATAAGTGGCGATGAAGACGAAGATGTGTTCTTCATTTCAGCAATACTGAGCATCAGCAGGAAGAGGAAGCGTCAACCAAGATGTTCTGTGACCATTTTGAACAACACCAACTCTGTGCTCATAGATACATGGGCATCCATGAATGTAGTGGTGGAAGCGCACTACCAGAAATTGCAAGATCCTCCACCACTTCAAAATACAAGTGTGCAGATCTTCACATTTGGGAGTCATTCTCCGCTACTTCTAGAGGGAGTGTTCAGAACACCAGTACAACAAGAGAACATGACCATCAAGGCACGATTCTTCGTGTCGAAAGTGGGAAAACAGACCCTGTTAGGATGCGCGGCGGCAGAGGCGCTCAAATTGGTCCAGTTCACACATGGAGTGTTCGTGGTAGATATAGAAGCCCTGGTGGAACGCTTCCAGGATGTTTTTGTGGGCATCAGGCGTATGGTGGGAGAACCAGTATGTCTTCACATAGAGGAAACAGTTCAACCTGTGGCGCTAAAGCACAGGAGAGTACCTCTCCACCTACGGGAGCGTGTGGAGAAGGAGATCCGCAATCTCATAGACCTGGATATCATAGAGCCAGTAGAGGGACCACCCCGTGGGTATCTCCAATTATAATCACACAAAAACCCAAGCAGCCTGACTGTGTACGGATATGTGTAGACATGAGGATCCTGAACAAGGCAATCAAGAGAGCGCCACATAACGGCAGCGATCAATGAAATCATAGCCGATTTGGAGGGTGCGACTTTCTTCTCTAAGATGGATTTGAGAGCCGGTTATCACCAGCTAGTACTACATGAAGATTCAAGGTATATAACAATCTTCACTACCCATATCAGTCTGTACCAGCACATAAAAGACTCAATTTTGGAATCTCGCCAGCGGCCGAAGTATTTCAGAATACTGTCCGAGGGGCTCTGGCCGGATTACAAGGGACACTAAACATTAGCGACAACATCCTTTTTTTGCCAAATCCGAGTGTGAGTTCTAGAAAGGTTATTATTATTATTATTTGAAAATGTATAAAGCGCAACTAAAGACCAAGGGCGTCTATAAGCTGGTGTCTGTGGTAACGTGAGAACGTCTCCTACTCACAATTGTACAGTTACTGAATTAGAACAAATGAGTTTTAAGTGCCATACGGAAGGAGAGGCACTCATCCATGACTCTTAGTGATAGCGGAAGTGAGTTCCACAACCTGGGGGCCATAACTGAGAATGAACAGCCTCCCAGTCGTTCCTGCTGATACCTCAGTATTTTAAGCAGTAACTGCGAGGCGGAGTGTAGCTGCCTGGCTCGACAGTAACATTCTATATTATTTTTCAGATACTCTGTGCCAACATTGTGCAAAGCCTGGTGGATGACACAGAGTATCTGAAACTCGATTCGAGCCAGTGCAAGCGATGCAGAAGGGCTGAGAAGGGGTCAGACACACTGCCATAAGTGCCAGTTTTGCTGCTTAGTTCTTGAGCACCTGCATACGCTGAATCTGATATTTGGGTTGTCCCAGATATATCCTGTTGCAGTACTCCAGTGACCCATTATAGTAGATGTTACCAACTTTGTTCGACTGACTGGGGTAACAGAGGGCAATTTTTCCTCAAAAAATTCGGTTTTCCAAACCCTGTACTACAAATTGCGGAGATCTGCGCCTCTCGCGGGCCATTGGGCAGAAGCCTCACCCCAAGGCTTTTCACAGATGCACAGGCAACAGGGCATGGGCCCAGTGAGTCAGGCCAATATTGAGAGTTCCAGAGGTTGTCTGCCGTTTGGGGCCGAACACCAGAACCTCTGTTTTATTTCCATTCAGCTTTAACCAATTTGCCAACATCCAGTTACCTATTTTATCCAGACAGTCACAGAATTTTCCGGGGGGTTCTGTTTGGGGGGAGTCCAGCCGAAACACTAACTGTGTGTCATCGGCATAGGTATAAAAAAGGACTCCTGACTCAGCAATTAGATCAGCCAGTAGACGCACATATAAATTAAAAAGAAGAGGGGACAAGATTGACCCTTGTGGAACCCCACAAGTCAAACCAGAAGTAGCAGAGTGGCAGGCTTGAAAAGAAATAGTCTGGGAATGCCTTTCAAGAAATGACTCAAACCATGCCAGAAGGGGCCTGGCAACACCGGCTTGCTCCATACGGATCAGTAGGAGGGCATGATGCACAGTAGCGAATGCCATGGAAAGGTCCAGGAGAATTTGCACTCAAGCCCCTCCGTGGTCCTGGAGCACAGCTAAATCACCCAGAAGGGAAATCATGACTGATTCTGTACCCATTGTAGGACGAAAACCAGAATGAAACGGATGCAGACATTGTTTTTTTCCCCAGAATTTCGAGAACTGTGGAGTAATCACGGCTTCCATCAGTTTCATAATGGCTGGAAGAAGAGAAATGGGCCTATAATCGGCCACAACCCGTGGGTCCAAATTTGATATCTTTAAGAGGGGGGTAAACACTGCGTGCTTCAGAGGGGCTGGAACTTCACCTACAGTAAAAGAGTGCTGTAGGGCCGCTGTAAACATGCCGATGGCCCTGTGTGCAAGGGCTTTCAAGATATGAAGTGGTAAAGTATCAAAGGGAGAGGCCGATTTCAGGCCATGCATAGCCTTAAGTATAACATCGTCATCTATAGGCTCTAGACAGAAAATATTTGCCAAATAGAAATAATAGGTTCCCCTGTGGGCAGGTCCTGGAGCCGCTCCCCCTCCATTGCAGTTTCACTGCTTGTAATGGCTTTGTGGGTATCTTGAATTTTGTCACAAAAAAATGTGCTAATTGCATTACTTTGCAATTGTGCATCTGGCAGTTTATCTTGCATTTTAGATGGACAGACTGACAATTATTTTGCTACTAAAAACAGTTCCCTAGAGGAGCAAGATGCTTCTGTTATACGATTTGCATAATATTTTTGATTTTTACACCAGAATCATCTTATGGTAACATAGCACAGCTTGTTTATATACATTACGAGTTTCCAGATCATAGTATAACCGCCACTTCCTTTCCAGACGTCGGCATGACTTCTTTTATGCCTGGATATCTGGAATGAACCAGGCCGCCGTAGGCTTTGCTCTCCAGAAATGAGGTTTGATAGGGGCCAGGGCCTCTGGCACCTTCATAAGTAATTTAAGGAGAGAGCTACAAGGGTCATCTCCCTCTTCCCTAAACTTATTGTTGGCTCAAGTAACTGGTCTATCATCAAAGACAAATCCGCCTTATGTCATAGTCTGCGGGTCTGTGGCCATGAGAGACCTCAGGAAGGCTAAGTGGTACTTTAATAATAAAAGGTACCAGATAACCAGAACAGGGGTGAAACTTGCAGACAGAACTTCTTCAGAGAAAAACAGTTCAAGCAGATTTCCACTTTTATGAGTGGGAAAATGATTACGAAGGCCTAAAGATAGATCTAATAGGCTGGTTACCAAGTTACTGGCACACAGGTCAGTCGGGTCATTTGGATGGAGGCTAAAATCTCCCAACACAACTAGATTTAGATGTACCAGGACTAAATTGGCAACCAGCTGCATAAAGGTAACAACAAAATCTGTTCGACCTAGTGATGGGGATCTATATACCAGTAAGAGATGAACAGTCATATTAATGTTAACATGCACACTAACCAGGAAAGATTCACAGGGCAGAGAATGCTCTACTGGAATATGCATGTACTGGAATGAAGCAAGATAGATTATTGCAAGGCCACCACCCCTACCTGGGGGTGGAGGGGAAGCATCTAAGCTCAATGCCACATACATTTCTGGCAGCAGCTGACATAAGTCAGGGTCAGAGTCGGCAGAAAACCAGGCCTCTCAGACACAGAAGTCACAGAAAGTCAGGATCTGTATCTATCAGCGTAGTATAAAGATCATGATGATGAGCTCCTGCTGAGCTTGCATTGATCAGCAATCACTTAAGAGTGTCCATGGGGTTACGTGACCTCCCTCCCATCCTTATCTTTCCTCTGGGAATGTGTGACACAAGCGCCCCCTGCCTGGCCAGAACAGTGAGCTCTCTCATAGAGCTTTGTCTACCCTGGTGCCAGATCCATTAGCTCATTACGTGTATACCACATTTATTGAGTTACCTCAGTGTTACCTTCCTCATAGGGATCCTCCTCAGTCTGGCATAACGATGGGGCCTAGAGCCCATCCGACGCCCGGACGTGCCCAGACAGGCCCAGACGAGTTTGCCTTTGACGTGCCTTTGACGCGCTCTCTGAGCGCCCAAAGGGCACACCCGCTCCAGGCTGAAATATATGTACTGCCTAGGAAGCGGGAACACAGAGCAGGATAGAAATAGAAAGAAGACTCCCGGTCCCCGACTCCAACTAGGATAAAGGTGGAAGTATGGTGAGCCTGCAGTCCGCCAACAGACCTCTAAAAACTATGACTGAATTAAGAACAGCCTAAAATCAATTTAATCAAAAATGTTGCTAAAATGTATTTTTCAAATTCAATTTCATTGCCCCATAAATCATTTAAAAAACAGCACTCACATCAGCTAATCAGACAAATTCTGTGCAGGAGCACACTAGGATTGACTCTCCATCGTAAGAAATGTGAATTTTTAAAGAGGAGGATTTAATTCTTTGGATTCATATTTCTAGAATGCGGGATGTCAGCAGGATTTAATTCTTGTGATTCATATTTCTAGAATGCGGGATGTCAGCAGATCCCACTAAAGTTAAAGACATTTGTGAGGTGAGAGGGCCAGGAACAGTGTCAGGATATCAAGGAAGCACTGTCTGCTGACTGTACTTTGGGCTTCTTTGACCCAAACAGAAGCACAGAGATCGTGGTGGACGCCAACCCCTTTGGGTTAGGGGCCGCACTCACACAAGTGGATTAGAATGGGACACTAGACCTGTGCCATACGCGAGTTGTGTGCTGTCACCAACTGAACGATACTCTCAGATAGAGATGGAGGCCTTGGCAGTGCTGTTTGGGTGCCACCACTTCCATATATAAATCTAAGGAAAACAAATACAAGAAGTAACTGACCACAAGCTATTACTCCCAATTATGATTGGTGGCTCAGCAAAACCCCCACCCGCATAGAAAGATGGTTGTTGGGGCTACAAGAATAAATAGTGAACCTGGTCAAGCGACCCAGTCTCAACAAAGCTGCAGACTATTTGTCCAGGCACCCGGCCAGTGGTTGGTGCGGATGACGAGAAGGAGGAGATCTTGGAGACTGAAAAATTTGTGAGGTTGGTAACCGCCGGTGCAATACCCAACTCTATGGAGATGGACGAGCTAAAGGAAGCATCTTCTAGTTACAGCTGTTTCCAGCTTTTAAAAGACGCCAGGCTAACGGATCAGTGGAAGACTGCCCTGATGAATCTGGAAAGAAGAACACGAGAAGCGAGAACGACTTTAGAACAACTATGGAAGGTAAAGCACAAACTCACCTTCTAGAGGAGGGGCTCACGAATGGTGGTCCCCACCGCATTGATGGAGAGAGTGATTGAATTAGCCCACCATGGGCATCAAGGTGCATTGAAGATGAAGGGTCGATTAGGCTTAAAAGTATGGTTCCCTGCTCTTGAACAGAGGGTCGAAGACTTCATTAAATAATGCGCGTGGAGCCCCGAATCCAATGTATGCCGAGGAGTGAGGAGGACTGTGTACATATGAACTTCGGCCCGACCCACCGGGAGATGCACTTTATGGTTATGGTCATGGTGGCCCAATGGTCCCGGTACCCGGAAGTAGAATTTGTTCAATCCACGGCCTTCCATGACATTTTTCTGTGATTTCTGAAACACATTTATTGAATTTTTCAGCACATAGGGCATCCTCTCTGTTTAGAAAATATTCGCCATGCATGGATTGCTTATTACAATCTGTTCGGACAACAGGCCCCCTTTTCAGAGCACAGGTTTTGAAGAATTTCTGACAACAGGGGATACAATACTGGAAGATCACCCCCATATGGGCCTGGGCAAATGGGGAGGCAGAGCAACCATTGCTCACACTAAATTAGATTTTCCGGATAGCACATGGTCAAGGGCTGTGTGAAAAGAGTGCCTTCTTTCAATTCCTGCTCTAGTATCATACAACCTCACACTGCTCAACTGGGGTAGCGCCCGCCGAGGCTATATTTCAGAGGTGCCCACTGAGCTTGCTCCCTGAATTGGAAGGAAGAGCACCAGGGACCATAGACAATGGGACTGTGCGTGCCAACAGGGAGAGATTGGTGGAACGAGAAAATGTCTGCAGGGGCCTCCGAGACGGTAACTTCGCTGTGGGCGATATAGTCCTGGTCCATACCCGAAACCAGATAGGGAAGATGTCCCTCACTCATGAATCATCTCCACTTCAAGTAGTTTCTTTCACAAGCTGTCCGGAACCCTAAACCGAGAAAGAGAGTGGCGCCAGAGAGTATCCAGCAATCAGAGCCCAGGAATAATGACGCAAGACAGTGACGATGACAACCAAAGGTGGCTGACACTGAGTGGGAGAAATGAGCTGGAAGGAAGAGAACCCAGTAACGAAGTGGGAGAAGAGTTTGAGCCAGTAAGAGAGAGACGATATCTGGTGCGTGAGTCCAGATGCCACCCTGCGTACTTAGAAGACTTTGATACGGGCATGTAGCACATATGTTTATGTTGATGGTGAGAGCCCCTATTTGTGTTGTTGGAGTTTTATGTAGCTATATTAACATATCTTGTACTGTTTTGTTCAATGATGAAAAAGGAGGGATGTTATGTGTTGCGTGAGGAAATAAATACAGGCCCACTCCGATGCCAGGAAGTCACGAGCAGCGGAGGCCAGTGAAGACATACTCCGTGTCTGTGTCTTCTTTTGCATGATGCGCACAGCGGCATAGTTTATGCTCCCCCACCTTGCCGCGTTCAACGGAGAACACAAGAACAAACTACAAGAACAAGAGTTTTTCTTCCATGGCTGTCATTATTTGGGAACTGCCTTGGCGGCACAGAAGAATCAAAAGACAGAAAGAACCAATATAACAAGTTTGGTGGAAGGAGGTGGATTCCTCTGAGCTTCTAGGGAGCACTTGTTATGTCAGAGCAAGGAGTTTGTACTGGAAAGAAAAACATGCGTAACACTGGTCCATGTCCGAGATGGAGGCAGAAAGCGTCACCTAACTCGAGTATTGCCAAGATGCATATCTTCCAGTGAATTGGCCGGAAGAAGAGAGCAGTGTAGACAAGGTTCTAGTCCCCATGCCCCTACAAACCGAATGCAGGTAAAATTCCAGGCTGATCAATGGTTCCAGTATTGCAAAAAACAGAAATATAGTGTTTTAGGGTGAAATATATTTTTTGGGGTCAGAATGACCCAGGGGGTGGAGAGTATCTCAGGGATTACACGCACATCATGAATATCTAAAAATATAGTTTGAGAACTGGACAGAAACTGAGTTATGCACAAAAGTAAATAACAAACTCCCCATTGGTAGCTGAACAGAACATTCAGGCTGAACTGACTCAGGTAGATTCTAAGATGGATGCCGAAATAAAATGGCTTCAGGTCCAGATGTTAAAATAGATGACTCATTGTGAATCTAGAATGTTCTTTGGCAGCAGTTCACTGTAGACAAATATGTGGTGGGGTATATTTAGAATGTCTTGGCAGGCAAAGCTGACATTGATGGATCATGGATCCGGCTAAAAGCCTGGTAAGACTACCAATTAGACAGGACAGCTGCTTAACTAGCAACAAATATGCTGAGCTCATGAGGGCTTTTCACAGTATAGTCAGCCAAGTGAACTTGCCAGGTCTCAGCGATCAGATGTGAGGCTGCTTTTTGGCAGTCGATAAAGGATTTATAATGAAGGCCGGTAGGATCTCCCACAAGTTGTATCAGCCTATGTGTCAGTCAAATAATGCTTGCCAAGATAAGTCATGTGGGCTTGGTGATTGACAAGCAACCTACCCAATTGGAGACTGGGTGGGCTTATATGTTAGTTAAGAGAGCCAATGGGGAATGTATCCTGAATTTGCATGAAAAAATGAGGTCATTGAAATAGGCTTATAAAAGTGTGATGTGATTTCTGCTCACTGCTGCTGTTTCTGGTGTCTTGCGAAGATGTATTAAAGATGATTTGAAAACAGCACAGGCGTCCGTCTGCCCCTTGTCCAGTGTCCTGTCTTCAATGGCTGATCCACAGATGTCAAAGGTTTATGAAGGGCTGGGTTCACCAGTTCAGCAGTGCAGCAGTGTAGGATGGGGAGAGCGCAATCCGCCCAAGCAGAGAAATACAGAGGACACTATTATGTCCTTGCCCCACCACACGTCACAGCACGCTGGTGGTGACGTGCAAATAAAAATGGCATGGCACGGGAGTTCAGGGTCACTGGCCGAGCAACACGAGCCAACAACACTTCTCCCTCATGTTCCGCACTGTGCCCCGCTATGAGACCGGTGACACAGGGCCAGCCCCAGCATACTCCTACACTACGAGGAGGCACAACCGACACATTAAAGATGAAACGGGTGGTGAAGTGATGAAAACACCCACCAAGCCAAGCGGAAGAAAGAAACTAACCTAATGAGAGACTTGGCAACAAAAACAGATTCTTGAGACCAAGTGTCAGAAAAGAAAAAAAACAGGAGAGAATACTAGAGAGGTATTAGAGTGAGAACAGGCCAGACATCAAGATGGAGTGAAACCAGGTAAGAAACAGAGAGAGTAAAGAATCAAGAAAACGTGTGGAGAATCATTGAGGGGCAAACGTATGCACTTTGGTTGTTGGTCTCTGAATTCTCAGAAGGGGATGAAGAGGTTGAGTTGAGAATCATTGGAAACTAAAGTACACATTCCCGGAGCTCTCTGATGATGTGTTTAAGTTGAGAATCACTGAGTGGTGTATCATTCATTGAAACAACATTGCATAATGTGAATTGAAGCCGAGTTCCCAGAATCCACTAAGACAGAGATTGAGTTGAAACAAACTGTACACTGGGATATGAAGTCCACTTTCTTAGATATTTATAAGGATGAGATTGTCAGGAGGAGCCACCCCAGCTGTTGATAGAAGTCCAAGTCCCAAGACCAAGTTGTGAAAGAGACTACTAAAAATACCTGTCCCCAGTGAGCAGGGGAAGTTCCTTCGTTGAGACCACCTGACAAAGCTTTGTATCAAAGAAAATCTTTAAACTTTGTACTTGATCTAACGCCATTAAAATCCAATGCTTTCCTAAATTTAAGCCTACAATAGATTCGCCCGAGCCACACATCTGTCTGTACATTATGTATGATGTTGGGATTGCTGCAAAGAGCCAAGCCCTGATACAGAAAGACTTATAATTTGCTTTTCCCACAGGCTGTTATGTAATTGTAGTATGGGTTATAGTCCTTGGGAATGCTAAAATTAGATGACTACAATTGGGGACGCATGGGTATTGTATTGTACAGTTCAATAATGGGATGTGCCCTTTAAAGAGGAGACAAGGGGGCAGTTATTGATGAGCAAATTTACCACCCAAGATTCAAAATGGTGGACAGCCTGGAAAAAAGTGCTGGCAGCGGACCTTTTGAGATCACTATTTTAGCTATTGGTATGAGGCTTGTTCAGCAGTGTATTATAGTGTATGATATGATATGATTGGTTATTTATAATGCGCTTAATACCCAATTGAGGCACGGACCCGGGGATCGAACCTACATTTTTCTGTGTCGTCTCGCTTCCAAGGCGAGCACGTTGCCCCTGAGCTATCTTCCCGAGACAGGAGGAGGGCTCTCAGTGAGGCAAGACTTAAAGGTGATTTGTGTGTGCAGTGAGAGCTAGTGAAGGTTGATGAGGGCTGGGGTAATGTGTTCGTATCTGCGTAGACCCTTGATGAGGCGTGTGGACGCATGTAGGACACTTCTTAGGGGCACAAGGGAGGATGACGGGAGGACTTCAAGGAGGGCATTGCCCCCATCCAGGTGGGACCAGTGCTTGAATGGTGGATCTAAAGCTGTCTGAAGGGAGGACAGGCTTGCCATTCCGAGGGCAGGAGAGCTGATACTAAGCTATCTGAGTTTTCCTAGCTATGTGTGTCTTGAAGGAGAGGTGAACTGGATATCCTGTTGATGAGCAGCCATTACCTTGGAGATGGATGGGGCTGCAGACTTTAATCATACATCAATAATAGAGATGACTCAGGAAGTTGGCAAAAGGAAGACTGTTTTAATATCAAGTATCTAAATGTCAGATCTCTCTGCCATCCCAATACGGCATTAGGGAAAGAAAGTACAGTGTCACCAATCAAGTATAGACACATCCGCAATCAAAACATGCTTAATCGCAATATAGATGCGGGCTGTAGCAAAAAAACACTCTGCCTACCCAGAATGCAGCATGGTGCCTGGAAGGTAGCCTGGCAACGCTGGCGTCCTCTGCATTGCAGGATGTCTCGCACTGCTCGGACCGTATCACGTAAACGTAGTCACATGATACGTCCTTCATAAGCTCCTCCCATTGAATCCGCCAGCGCTTCTGAACATTCTTCGGTGGCGTTACGGATTTTGCTATCCTGTTGCCTGACTTCCTTGATTCCCGTTTTCCTGACCCCTCTTGTTATGACCACAGACCGCTACTGTTTTGCATTTTGAACTTCGAATTTGAACTTGCTGCCTGTTCCCTGCCTGACCACGGACCGCCACTGTTTTGCCTTGGACTCTGATTCTGCCTGCACTGACCGCACCCTGCCTGATCACGGACCGAATTTGGAATTGCCTTGGATTACGTTAAGTATTTGCTGCCTGCACTTTGCCAGACTTTGGACCGCTCTTGACCACATTGGATTCTGTTTCATCTTTTGCTCCACACAGAACTTTGTACTGGACTTGGGAAGTGCCTTTGTTTTCTGGAACTCACAAGTACACGGACTAGAGACTTTCGGGTGTACTTTGTGGGTTTGTTTTGTTCTTCTCCTGTAAATCAACAAGGGATCTTGCCACAAACTTCTGCAGCTCCTGAACTCTATGTTACCGTCGGACAGGAGTCCAATACGGTAAGACTGCTAACCTGGTATTAGGGATCTCCTAGTATTAACTGATATTAGTTTTTGCCATAGTCAGTTATTCATTAATTTGCTTTCTCTGCTTAGACATCAGGTGCCTGCATCATACCAGCCGTATCTAACATTGCCATACCTGAGTTAGCAGGTTAGTGGTACTCTGTGTATGGTATATTGTATTGGCTTACTTGTCTACGCATTACTGATCCTTGCCTTGTTTTTAGCTGGTGGCGTGTCCTCCTGCCTATCGTGTCTCCACTTCTACGGTGCCTGGGTCATCGGTCTCCTGTCTTTCCATTAATAGACCATTCTGGTTGTAGATTCTAACAATCAGACAGGTACATTATTTGGAAGACTTACTATTCTACACAACGAGGCAACTCGCTCCATTTCAAGTAATTCATTGCTCTGACACTAAAACAGGGAGCATAACGAACATCAACGAACTTGCTCGATCCTCTTACTCAAACATTCTTAGTAAAAACTGAGATTTTATAAGCAATATTCGTCATCAATGACGTTAACCTACGTGCGTACTAACGTCATCCTACGTGGCAAACTACAAAAACCTACATGCATGGGTGATTGGCTCTGAGTGAACATCTAAGTATACGATCCATACTACTCTAAAAAAGTGTGACTATCTGATTGGTTACTTAACATCTGGTGGGGTAACTAAGCCCTTCCCATAAAACTGACCACTATGAACGTCACTAAATACACAACATTCCATTGGTTTACACAACTATAGGACCCCTAATTACATGGTCCTCTACAATTGGTTGGCACACTAACCTCCGTCAGTACTTTTCCACCTACGTCTAGCAGCATGCCGGCTGGCCATTCAGGTGCTGGTGAGGTCGCTTTAACATTAGCTTCCCACCAATTAGCATATCAATCCATCATCACCTCAGTGGTCTACTGACAATTAGGCCTCTGAAGCTCGGCCTTGGGAGTGTTCCTAGCTCTGAGAAATGTAGGGAATGAGAAGCACCGTCTGCCTTCGTGCGGAGGTGGGATAATTTCGTTCGTCCAACTTCATGCTTCCATGTGACTGGAGACCATGGAATCAAGCCTTTTCGTGCATTTAATACTATTTTTTAATAAACCTCTGACGTCTTTGTTATTATGTTCATGCCTTCTGAACAGGAGTTTTGTTCTTTCACACGATTTTGTATCCAATGTCAGTCCACTCCAGTTTGATAAGACCTTGGCTTCTTGGCTCGTCCAGCCTCGTCTGCTGAGATTCACTTTGTAATTCAATTTGCTTTTTAACTGCGACACACGAGAAATGAGGCCTTCTTGCTACTGTCCAGCACTGCTATAATGCGTAGTGTAAACATCCATCCTTCACTTGTCCATATGCATATATAAATATTGGGGCTTGCCGCAATCTATTCACTACAAAGCTAGCCTCAAGATTACTTTGTCTGCTTGCGTTTCTTTTGCATCTGTACACGTGTAAAATAACTTGATATCTTCATCTGTTTCTGTCGCATGAGTTTCTTCATCTTAATCCCAAGATGTCACTTATCCTTGATACTTTCTTGATGCCTTATATCTGCATTCACTGGTCTATGTATCTCTTCTATGTACGTCATCTCAGCTCTGCATGACGTGTACTGGCGATAGTTGGCATCTTTACCATTCGTCCTTGCCGTTTACTGGCTCTGCTTATTCAGGGATTTCATTCAAATGAGCATCATAGTTTCTTGTATGTAGGTATGGTTTTCTCAATGGGTACCTTACCTCCCAGATTCTCTTAGGTAATGGTACTTTCACTGGTACATCATAGAGTGCATACTCTGCTCTTTGTCGATTCAACTGTTCTGTGCATGCCACATACTCTGGTGTCCAGCATACAGGTAAAAGGGGCGGGACGGTTGAGGTAGGGGTACTTGGCTCCTCCTCTACACTCCCCCCTCTGGGCGATTTATCAACCACTCTCTCATCATCCTTCACATCCAGGCATTTAGGTCTGAAGAAAAGCTTCTTTGGGACCCATATCTTTATGACCCCCCTCAAGCATCCAGCTGATTTAACATGCTCATCTTTGTTCCATGTCATAATACTACATTGTCCACTTGGACTGGAGTAGATCCATCTTCCCACATACTTCTTGTGATTCTTTGGATACGGGAACTTCGTCCCCTCAGGTGCATGGATACTGGCCTTTACAAAGTCTCTGATTTCTTCATCTGTCAGGTTTCTGACTTTCTATCCTGAATGGACATCAATCATGATTTTCATCCCTACGGCTTTCTTTGCTGTCTTCTTACATTGAGACAGTATTATCCTGATCACACAAAATCTAAGCAACACCAACATGATCAGGGATCCAAGAAACTTGAACATGTCTGCCATCCATTGTGGAACCCAAGAAAAGAGTGTTCCAAACCAGCCGTCATCAGCAATATATTCTACTTCATCTATCATCTGACCATGGAGCTTTGTCAGCATGTCTATGGCCTCCGTCAAAGTGCCATTCTCGTCATCATGAGAAGGTATAAATGTGTAACATGATTCTCCGATTTTTGCACAAACACCTCCATCCATTGCTGTAATCATGTCCAGGACATATCTGTTCTGAAGAGTCATCAGCCTTATGGATGTCATCTCTTCTCTGATAGCATTGAATCCCTTTATAGTTGTGTTAACTGAAAGCAGCAATTCCCATCTGGTGATCTGTAGCCATTTTGTATTTGCTCCAACCTGGATTCTCGGCATGAAGATCAACGTGAACACTGACGAGGTGTGGCTGAACAGCCTGTGTTCATAAGGAATAGAGTCAAAAGCTTCTATTGATTTGGCTGAGAAATAGTTCTCCCTCTTCATCCTCTTTATCAGCTCTACAGATCTCTTCTTCCTCAGGTGAGCATCTGCTTTTGGAAAACTGTTGAGACTTAGATCACTCTTTGGAATTACCAATGCTGGAACATGGGCATTTACCAATGTGCATATCCCTCCCCAATCCTTAGGTAACTTCATGTATGCCTTGGATCCACAAGCCCAATAATGATCCATGATCACTGCTGTCCCAATTTTCATCCCTGGAGCTTCAAATATTCTCCCACAGTTCTGGTTCTCTCCAACTTTTCTTGTGCCATTGTTTCTGAAACAGCTTAGCACTCTCCAAGGGAACTATCTGCAAGGGTCCTCCACTGTCTTCGACCCATGTCAGTAGCTTAGCAAGTTTCAACCATATAGGCTTGCAAAACATCTGTGCATTCTCGATAGTTGGTTGTTAGTGACCCATTATCACCCAATCTCAGATCACTACACCTTCTTCCCAGCCATCTGGTGATAACACAGTTCCCCAAATCTGCATCTGGCCTCTGTTTGTCCATCAACGAATATCTTCTGCAGTTTTTCCTGTAACTTCCCGTTTTGTATTTACTTCCCATCTGATTCCAGCCTCTTTTACCCAAGGTTTTTCGTATCTGATCACATGATTCTTAGTATGGGCTTTGTTTCTTGTCTTTGTGTCTTGGACATAGTCATCTTTATCTGGATCTGTCCATTCAGTTGCCCATTTGAGATAGGCTTTTCGACCCATGAACTAGCCTCTTGTGCTACAGAATGCTAGATGTAATATGCAGTGTGCAGGCAGAACATCTATTTCAACGGCTATAAAGATCTGAGATATCCCCATACTGTATGGCAGGAGTGCACATACGAAACATTCCTCCTTCAAAGGTCTTCTTCCTACTTCTTTCATATGCTGATACCATATGCTATTTCCCAAGTGAACTGTACTGTCCAGGTAATCATTCAATTCAAAATTATCTTGAGTGCTTCTTTTAGGTCTCATCCTATTCCTATGACCTTCTATAATAATGTCATGAAGTGTGCTACCGTAGCTCCCTCTGACTGGATCAATTACAGGAACATTTATCAGTGCTCCCTCAGTAGGAGAAAGTTCGGCAAGTTTCATCCTCTCAACATACCATTTAGGCACAAACATCTTCATGTGTGTCTGCCTTCTAGGGATCATCTTTGGGTCATTTATCACAGGAACAGGTGTGCTTGCAATCACTACTTGTATAGGCTCACCGTCTAACAACCTCCTGTCTTGCCTGTCTTGCCAAGCCTGTTTCTTGTGTCCAAACAGAATTTCTACAACACTTTTTGCATGTGAATGATTATTAGTGACACTTATCTCAAGTGCAGGCAATTTGTCATCTTTCTTTGAGACAGGAATAACTACATAGAGTCTTGGCTGCCTATTAGTTGCCACGATTACACCTTCCTTCTTCTCAGGAAGATTTACAGGAGTCCTAGCTCCATGTACATCAAGGTAGTACGATGTCCGTACTGTCAGTGAAAGCATTATGATTATGAACACAATGCAAGCATAAATAACACAAAGGTATGTCAGTTTACAGCATCTACTTCGTGGACAACGTGGATGTCTCCCTGCATCTGGCATTATTATATTACTGTTGACACTACCCATTTTTATTGCCTAAGGAAGGAAAAAGTCATCTTTAATACATCAGCATTATGTACTGCTTCTGGAAGCTGCTGTCTTGACTCAGCAATTTCTTCCTCGATCTGCTGTATGCTTTCTGGATAATAAGAACAAACTCTCGATGTTTCCCTGGAACCAGTCTTTTACCAGACGAAATGTGAATGCCTCCCCAGCAAGAAGAAAACAGCTCTCAGTATGTCTAGACAAGTTCAACGACATACACTAGCTCCCAGTCTACTCCTCGAATCTGCTTCAGCCCAGACAAAATGATGAATTTCTTTCAGCATGAAACAAGAGTCTTTCTTTATCAGCAACCTCTCGATCTATCTCTTGAAGGAAAGTCTCACTCTGATCTCAGATTTCTTGCAGCATAGGCGTTCACTTGCAGTATGACGCCTCTTAAGATTTCATTTAGCGCTACAGTGTTTTGTGGATCACTTAGGAACATGTGCACATCCGTGTGTCTTCCAACAAGATGCAGATATTCTTCAACCAGACGATAGAAAACCCGACGGACAAGTATGTGATCATCATCAGCGGATAGGGGCATTTGTCCTTTCCCCACTGTACTCTGGCAGCTGCAAAACATGCTTGGTGATTGCTGCAAGTAGTCTCCTTATAATGGGACCATTTTAGGATCTTGCAGGAAAACACGAATATTAGAATATGTGCGCAGAACAAAGAGAAACATTTCAAATATTATCCTTGAAACGTTGTCATTGGATAACACCATGGGCAAATCCGAACAGGAACTCAGTGTGAAATGAATCAGGATACTGTACTCTTTTCCAATTGTCGACAATGAACTCAGAATTTGGCATATCTCTCTTCTTATCAAGGCTTAAGCATGCCTCAGTAAAAAGTTTAACAAGCTCCTGTGGCTTTAAGAACAAAATACTTTTCTTTCACCCTGAAATGACAGCAGAGAGTGTACACATCAGCTTCCCTTAACCCTTTCAGAGATGGCTAAAAGAGTGTCCCAAAGCAAGCCACAGTCCAATAAAATCTTTTCTTTTTACTCAACAGCCTCTGCATCCTTCTTCCTCGTCATAGACCTTGTCTGTATTTGCTGAGGTTCTTCCTCGATGCTTGCTTCTGTTGGGGGTGTGGACAGAGGGGTTTCTCCAGTATAAAGTCTGACATCGCCTAGAAAAGTCCAAGCATGTCTGCCTTGCACTCTGACTGCAGATGGCGTGACGTCTTCCACAATGAAACGACAATTGAAGCGGGGTTCGTCCCACTTCTTCCTTGTGTGGTTCCGGATTAGGATTGCATCTCCAGAGAATAGTTGGGGTACACAAAGTTTTTGAACACTACTTGCATCTCCTTCTGTGTTCTGTACTGACCCACACCCTTTTCACATAGCTGACCTGAAATGACAGATACTTGAAGTCCTACACATAAGATACTCACATAGCTCCATTCCTAACAGTTCTGCAGTAGGCTGAGCATCACTTCTAACTCTGGATGGAGGCGTGAGGGCTGTCCTCATCCGTCTCCCTGTCACTATCTCATGGGGGTGAGATGGTGGTCCGAACCTGGTTTGTTCTGCAAAGCATATAAGGCTAGTGGTAGGCAATGCAACCACCCTTTCTTCAAGGTAAGCTTCAACTTGGCTATCCTTTCTTTAAGAAAGCCGTTGAGCCATTCACAGATCCAATTTCCATGTGGATGATAGGCCGAAGAAAACTTGTGCTTTATACCAAGCAACAAGCTGATCTGTTCAAATGTTTGATTCACAAAATGCGGGCCATTATCTGACCTCATTAATTCTCACACTCCCCATCTGGGAAACACTTCCCGCACTAAGAATTTGGCTGCACAGGTTGAGTCTGGGTGTTTACATGGACCAGCCTCAATCCACTGTGAGAAAGGACAAACCACAACAATTATGTATCTATATCCATTACATACTTGCAGCATGTCGACATAGTCGATATGCAAATGCTGAAAGGGGGCCAGTGGGTCTCGGAATAACTCCCCGTACTGTGCGTAGTGTATGCCCAGCTGTGTATTTCTGACACACGATGCAGTTCACTACATAGAACGCAACATGTTCTAACAAATTTGGCATGAACCAATCCCCTGCAATAGTTGCAGCGAGGTTCTCTCTAGTTGTGTGCGCCGGGTAGTGTAGCTGTTCTTAATAAGGCTACAGGCATTACCGGTTTACCAGTGCTGTGCTTGGCACCACAATGCTTCAGAGGGGTTTAAAGAACACCCTCTTTGCGTCCATAAATCCTTTTCATCTTGAGGTGCTTCCCCCTGAACCTCCATAAACTGCGTTTTAGACAGATCACTATATTTTTCAGACACATTCATCATCACAACCCTTTTCTCATTTACATCAGGTGTTTCAAAGGTCATTATATTTTCTGAACATGCAGCAAGTTTCGCTTCATCGTCTGCTGCTTGGTTTCCGCGTGAGATAAAGCCTGCCCTTTTAGTGTGAGCTGTGCATTTAAGGACCGCGATGGCCACTGGGCGTTGCAGTGCCTTAATAAGCCTGTCCAATAAGGCGGTGTGCTGCACTGGCGTGGCTGTCATGATGCCTACCCCTGGGGCACCAGACCAGGTCCAGCAACCCCGGAAGCAGGCATGAAGTTATTTTGAGCAAGCCCAAAAACCCCTGCTAGGGGCTGTTTGGGTGCGGTCCTGGCGCCTATGGCGTCAGGCTCATATGGAGAGTCAGTCCTGGCGCCATAGGCGCCAGGCTCATAGAGTAGAACTTACCTGATGCAGACCATGCTGCAAGCTTACCTGATGCAGACCATGCTGCAGAGCCCCAAGCCAAATGAGGCTTGGAAGGGACTATTTTACCTTGGGACTATTTTTTACTCGGGTGGGGCTGGGGAGGAATACTTACCTGGGACTACTTTGGCTGCTATTTAAACCACGCCCGAAGAGCAGCACACGCTTCGCGTTATTCTGCATCCAGCAGCGTAACGCTCACTGTGTCTGCAAGCCTGCATCCAGTCTACTGCCACACCCGCCTCGAGTCTGCAGCTCCTAGAAAAAGGGAGGAGCAGAAGGAGAAGAGGTTAGAATAAGAGCAAAACCTTCGATCCTTACCTGAATTCCGGATCCACCGTGCCTTCGTGCTGGAAGAAAGAAGCATTTAACGCACACCGCCTCGCCTGCTGCAGCGCCGCGCTGAACTCACTGGCCTTCGCAGCATCCTCACGATCCACTGCATCCTTCTGCACGTTCCCGCCGCACTCTACCGCCGGGGGTACTATTCCTCTTCACGGGTCGGCGCAGTCACCATTGCATCCTCGCCGTATCCCGGCCCCTGAGGGGAACAAAAGGACAACAAGGTGAAACAAAGGGACAAACAAGGGGAACTCTTCGCACCACAATAGACTTACCTAATTTTTACCGCCGGAGGCATTATTACCCAAATTTCATATTTTCTCTCCACACCTGAATAAGGGAGCAAGCAACAGGTTACATTCTGGCCTTATTTTATTGAACTGTGTTAATAAGCCAAATCCTTACCTGAACTTCGTCAGCTACCATGAGGAACTCTTCGCTGGGGTCAAGCTGCAAACTGCAAGGAATCGGACAAGAGTGAAAGTCAGACATGTGAACTCTTACGAACTACATACTTTTCGGAGTCAATATTGTTCTGGAACGCACCAATTCCTTCGAGCCAGTGAAGCAACTGGTTATCAACGCGCCCCTGCGCTCAATGCAGGAGAGAGAGCTCATCTTTTCAAACCATCAGGTGAGACTATAAGAGGGGACATCAAAGGTGATCTGTGGGGGAACAGCGGGGATGGGGGAATTTACGCTCAACTCCACGGGTGGTTAATCCCCTTTCTCCATTTGCAGAAGTATATTCCTACGGGCCAAGCAAACGAAGCTAGGTGGGCCAGTCCAGTCCGTCATCTCGGCCCTACGCGTCACATTGGTGGAGACCGCAGCTGTCCAGTTCAGATCGATGCCTCTGTGGGAGCCAGCTGAGCGTAACAGAACGCGAAGCCTACCCACAAATTCCCACCCGGGCGTTATGGATACTTCAGACACTGACCAATTGGCCCAATTACTAGGGGAACTGAGGGCTGAAGTGCATTCTGCCTGTCAAGAAACCAATGCTCTTAGGAGAGAACTGGTTTTGTCAAAGGAGCAAACTGATAACCTTGCTAGGCAACTATTGCAAAGCCAGGCTGGACAAGCACCCCTACCTGGTTCCGGGAGAAATCCAGCTCCTGTGTTATCGAGTAACCCTGTGCAAATAAACCTACCAGGAAATATTCCATTAGCTCCACCCGAACGCTTTGCCGGAGATCCCAAAAGGTTTGCCGTGTTTATGAACCAATGCCGCTTGCACTTTTTATGTAGACCTGGAGCCTTCCCAAACGATCAAGCCAAGGCAGCCTTTGTATTGTCATATCTCAGCGGCAGTGCAGCTGATTGGTCAATTCCACTAGTTACTCAGGATGACCCAATTCTTCGGGATTTTCAGGGCTTTCAAACTAGCATGGAAAGACTATTTGCCCGGCACTCCCAAGGACAGGCCCTGGATAACAAACTTTTGTCCCTACGACAGGGTAACCAGGACCTTCTATCCTACATCGCGACCTTTAATAGGTTGATAGTGGAAACTGGATGGCCTGAGGTAAAACGAATCACCTTATTTCATCGAGGGCTTCGAGGAGAACTCAAGGATGTCTTGGCTCAAGTCATGAACCCACCTCAAGACTGCGCTGAATATATAGACTTAGTGGTCCAGTTAGATCACAGACTTCAGAACAGAAAGGCTGATCGAGCCAAGTTTGAGAATCGGGTGTTGGTCAAAACCCACGCTAACCCCAAAAGAGCAGATGCTTCAGAACCCATGCAAATCGGAGGGGTTAAAGGACCCTTAACCCAGAAGGAAAGAGAAAGGAGACGGCAAATGCAATTGTGTCTATATTGTGGAACTTCTGGGCATTTTCTACGGGATTGCCCTGTAAAACCACCCAAGAAGGTGGTAGGAGCTGCTGATAAAAGCCATATGGAGTCAGACTCGGGAAACGACCACGCCCGACAAGCGTAGAGGTCCGCTTGCCGAGCTTGAAGAAGGATACTCAGACCTCGCATTTCATCATACCAATGGTCCTCGTAGATCCAGGGCAGCCATCGCGCATGCCCGCAGTAAGGGCATACATTGATAGCGGGGCCATAGGAAACTATGTGGACTATGAATTGGCTTCCAGGATGAATCTACCTCTCTGCCGAAAAACCACCTGAGATGTCATCACCACAGTCGATGGAACTGAAATTGCCTCTGGGATTGTAACTCATTCCACCGCAGAGATGACACTATTGGGTCAGGATGGGCATCGAGAGACTATTGTGTTTGATCTAATCAAAGCCCCACAGTTCCAAATAATACTGGGGATACCTTGGTTGGAAACACATAATCCTTGTCTTGATTGGCGAGAGAAGAGAATAACCTTCCCGGATTGTGCACAAACCTGTTACCCAAAGAAAAATCAGAACGCAGGCCTGGCCACAGTAACCACAGCAGTCATGCAACTACCTCCAGAATACCAAGAATTCCAGGATGTCTACCAAAAGGAACAGGCAAACACCTTACCTCCTCACAGATCGTACGATTGTCAAATCGATCTCATACTCGGTGCACAAACCCCTTGTAGCAGGATCTATGCCCTTACGGAACCTGAGAACCTTCACCTACGAAAATACTTAGACCAGTACCTTGCCAATGGCTTTATTCGCCCATCCAAGTCCCCTGCATCTTCAGCTTTGTTCTTCGTGCCCAAAAAGGAAGGTGACCTCAGAACGTGCATAGACTACCGCGCATTGAACCGGATAACTGTTAAGAACCGATACCCATTGCCTCTGATCCCTGAACTACTAGACCAAGTGAAGGACGCTTGTATATACACTAAATTAGATCTCTGGGGGCATACCATCTGGTACGTGTAAAAGAGGGCAACGAATGGAAGACTGCTTTCCGCACTAAGTATGGGTTATTCGAATACCAGGTGATGCCTTTCGGGTTGTGCAATGCACCAGCAGCCTTCCAATACTTCATGAACGATGTCCTTCGTGAACTCATTGACGTTTGCGTTGTTGTGTATATCGATGTTATTCTAGTATACTCCTCATGAGAATCTGACCATGTGAAGCACGTCCGAGCAGTCCTTGAGAAATTGCGCCAGCACAAACTATATGCAAAACTAGAAAAATCACTTTTTCATGCCACAGAAGTTGAATTCCTTGGGTTTATCCTGACCCCAAAGGGAGTCCGAATGGACTCACGAAAGGTGGACGCAATCTTTAAGTGGCCATCATCAAGTTCAGTTAAAGGAGTACAAAGCATGCTCGGCTTTGCCAATTTCTACCGCAGATTCATCCCAGATTTTTCACATGTCGTACATCCAATCACAGCACTCTTGTGAAAAAATAAACACTTTATGTGGACTGAAGAAGCTGACAAAGCCTTCCAAGATCTGAAAGCGAAATTCACGTCTGCACCTGTGTTAAAGCACCCGCGCCCTGAATTTCCATACATAGTGGAAACTGATGCATCCAGTCTAGCCATGGGAGCTGTCCTGTCTCAAATGGACCCTGAAACTGGCCAGCTTCACCCAGTAGCACTTTGGTCCCGAAAGTTCTCAGCACCCGAGTTAAACTATGCGGTTACCGACAAGGAGTTATTAGCCATTAAATCCGCCTTCAAGGCTTGGCGGCACTATCTTCTCGGTGCCAGGCATACCATTACTGTGATCACTGATCACCGGAACTTACAGTATTTAAAAACAGCCAAGCCCAATCGTCACGTCAACTCCGATGGGCATTGTTCTTTGCCGAGTTCAATTTCTTGATAACCTATCGACCAGGTTGTAAGAATGGTAAAGCAAACGCCTTATCCCGAATAGGGATGGGAGAGGCAGAAGTGAACCCAGAACCAGTACCTATAATTTCTGAACAAAGGATTCTTGGCATGACTACTCTACAGACACTAGAGGACATTCAGGTAAAGATCCAGCAATTCCTTGATCCTACAGCCCTGCAGGACTGGGTAAAGAAAGGCCCGGACTACTCTGTCACCAATGATCTGCCTTATTACGGGCAGCTATTTCTGCCACACAAGGAACTACAAGAGCTAGTAATTTCCCGTTATCATGATACCCTAATGGAGGGGCACCCAGGTATTGCAAAAACTGAAGCTAAAATTAAAAGACAATTCTGGTGGCCCACCTGGCGAAAGGATATTAAATCATTTGTGATGTCTTGTGGCATTTGCGCCCAAAACAAAAGTCAAAAGAAAAAACCAGCTGGATTCTTACAACCTTTAGACATTCCGCCTACACCATGGCACACATTATCGTTAGACTTTATTACATATCTACCTTCTTGTAATGGGTTTAACACCATTCTAGTTATTGTGGATCTTTTTTCCAAGATGGCCCACTTTATTCCTTTAAAAGGACTACCTTCAGCCTCAATCCTGGCCAAAGAATTCCTCGAAAACATTGTTCGCATACATGGATTTCCGTCCGTGTTGGTCTCTGACCGGGGCAGTCAATTCATTTCACATTTTTGGAAGAAATGTTGTCAATTGGCACAAATCGACGTGAGATTATCGACCAGTCACCACACCAGACCAATGGTCAAACAGAGAGGACCAACCATACTCTTGAACAATACCTGCGTTGTATGTTACATCAGAATGAGAGTAATTGGAAGGACATTCTTTGGATCGCCGAATATGCATACAATAATTCAGTACATTCTGGAACTGGACAAAGCCCCTTTTATACCCTATATGGGCACCAGCCTCGAACCTCAGACCTTGACTCACCCCAACACTTAGAAATGCCCGCAGTGGACCATTGCCTCTGATCCCTGAACTACACGCTATGATTACACAAGCCTTTAAAGAGGCAACTGCACATTTAAAACAGGCGAAGGAGAAATACAAGAAAGATGCTGATCGGCATAGAAGTGATACTCCACAGTACCAGATAGGGGACCAAGTATGGTTGGCCACAAAACACATACCTCTCAAGGGAACGCGGACCTTTAACCCTAGATATTTGGGACCTTACTCTATTAAGGCCATTATCAACCCGGTGGCCGTCAAGTTGGACTTACCTGCTAATATGCAAATTCATCCCGTCTTTCATGTGTCACTTTTGAAGCCAGTGCAACCAGGGACAAGACTAACCAAGCCACCAGACCCCGTCCTTATGGGGAACCCGAATTTGAAGTTAAGAACATCCTGGACTCCAAGATGGTGAAGTCAAAACTTTTTTATTTAATCGACTGGAAAGGTTACGGACCACAGGAAAGGTCTTGGGAACCTAGTGACCACGTGCAAGCACCTCGATTGGTGAAAAGATTCCACCGAAATTTCCCAGACAAACCAAAACCACGGGGAAGAATGACTTTAGGAGGGGCCTTGGGGGGAGTGCTGTCATGATGCCTACCCCTGGGGCACCAGACCAGGTCCAGCAACCCCGGAAGCAGGCATCAAGTTATTTTGAGCAAGCCCAAAAACCCCTGCTAGGGGCTGTTTGGGTGCGGTCCTGGCGCCTATGGCGCCAGGCTCATATGGAGAGTCAGTCCTGGCGCCATAGGTGCCAGGCTCTTAGAGTAGAACTTACCTGATGCAGACCATGCTGCAAGCTTACCTGATGCAGACCATGCTGCAGAGCCCCAAGCCAAATCAGGGTTGGAAGGGACTATTTTACCTTGGGACTAATTTTTACTCGGGTGGGGCTGGGGAGGAATACTTACCTGGGACTACTTGGGAGGCTATTTAAACCACGCCCGAAGAGCAGCACACGCTTCGCGTTATTCTGCATCCAGCAGCGTAACGCTTACCGTGTCTGCAAAACTGCATCCAGTCTTCTGCCACGCCCACCTCGAGTCTGCAGCTCCCAGAAAAAGGGAGGAACAGAAGGAGAAGAGGTTAGAATAAGAGCAAAACCTTCGATCCTTACCTGAATTCCGGATCCACCGCGCCTTCGAGCTGGAAGAAAGAAGCATTTAACGCTGAACTCACCGGCCTTTGCAGCATCCTCACGATCCACCGCATCCTTCTGCACGTTCCCGCCGCACTCTGGCACCTAAGGGGAACAAAAGAACAGCAAAGGTGAGCCAAGGGAATAAACAGAGGCACTAGTAACTACCCCCATAGACTTACCTGATTTCCGCCGGGGGTACTATTCCTCTTCACGGGTCGGCGCAGTCTCCATTGCATCCTCGCCGTACCCCGGCCCCTAAGGGGAACAAAAGGACAACAAGGTGAGACAAAGGGACAAACAAGGGGAACTCTTCTCACCACAATAGACTTACCTAACTATTACTTCATATTTTCTCTCCACACCTGAATAAGGGAGTGAGCAACATGTTACATTCTGGCCTTATTTTATTGAACTGTGTAGGATAAGCCAAATCCTTACCTGAACTTCGTCAGCTACCACAAGGAACTCTTCGCTGGGGTCAAGCTGCAAACTGCAAGGAATCGGACAAGAGTGAAAGCCAGACATGTGAACTCTTACGAACTACATACTTTTCGGAGTCAATATTGTTCTGGAACTCACCAATTCCTTTGAGCCAGTGAAGCAACCGGTTATCAACGCGCCCCTGCGCTCAATGCAGGATGGAGAGCTCATCTTTTCAAACCATCAGGTGAGACTATAAGAGGGGACATCAAAGGTGATCTGTGGGGAGAACAGCGGGGGTGAGGGAATTTACGCTCAACTCCACGGGTGGTTAATCCCCTTTCTCCATTTACAGAAGAATATTCCTACGGGCCAAGCAAACAAAGCTAGGTGGGCCAGTCCGTCATCTCGGCCCTATGCGTCACATTGTTGGAGACCGCACCTGTCTAGTTCAGATCGACGCCTCTGTGGGAGCCAGGTGAGCGTAACAGTGCCATCCGCTCGGAGGTAGCCTCTCCTTTTCCAATGTGCTAATACTGCATGCACCGTTGTTGTCACATAGGCGGAGTCGCTGAACATTGTTACTTCCTGGTCTGCATAATTCTCGAGCGCGACTATCAACACCACTAACTCTGCAGCCTGTGCTGAAAAATGAGACGGGAGTCGTGCACTTACCAATGTCAAACTCCCCAATGGCTGTGTGTTTTACCACAGCGGCAACTGTGTATCTCTGTCCATAATTTTGATTGATTCTTGAAGAACCGTCAATAAAAACATTTTCTCCACCTATCAAGGCATTCTCTTTTATTCTAGGGATTTCGTCATAAAACTCTTCATAGTTTGAACAATCATGCACATGTTCATCCTCAGCCAATGGTACAGCTACAAACATGGCAGGATTCACTATTCTGCATCAAACTATTTTGATCACCAGATTTAATATGACTACCTTGTAGACAGAAGCCCTTTGAGAAGTCAAAGTGCCTTTTGGTTTCTCTAAAATGGCAAATAGTGCATGCTCAACAGATAACATCATAGAGCATCCCATCACTATGCTTGCAACTTTCTCTATAGCGAATGCGGCGGCTGCCAGCGATTGTTCGCACGGAAAGTGACCTCTTATCAGTGGGTCTAAGATTCCACTGTAATATGCAAGGCGTTTGTACCCCAATGTGGTTCTCTGCTAAGGAATGCTGTCATAACAGTGCCATCTGTATGCGAGAATAAAAAGAATTCCTCAGCATAATTAGGAATACCTAAAACTGGAGCCGTGCAAATAGCTTTTTTCAATTTGTCAAATGCTCCTTCCATTTCCTCAGTCCACACAATTTCTTGCTGCGTTGCCTATGCTTTCTTTAAAGCCTGTAATAAAGGCCTTATATATGAGCTGTAGTCAAAGACCCATGCTCTGACATAGTTACACAATCCCAGAAATCTCTGCATGTGTTTTATCGTGCAGTTTTTAAAATAGCCTCAGCTCTCTCAGGAGTAACTTTCTTTCCTTCATGTGAAATCAATTGGCCAATGTACAACACTTCTTGTTGGCAATACTGTAAATTCTCTTCGTCAATCTTATATCCTTTGTCAGCAAGTGTAATCATCAGCTGAACAGAATCGCGTCTGCACTCACCTCTGAAGTGCTGCATACTAAAATGTCATCTACGTATTGCAACACGACATTTTCCTAAGCAATATTGCTCAAGTCCATCTGAAGTACTCTATTGAAAATCGATGGAGACTCACAATAGTAGTCCATAATGAGGTTGGCACTTTTGCCATGTCCTCATGTGCCAACATCATTTTCTGAGGCACCTCTCGTTTGATTGCTTTCACCCAGTAAGTAATACTCATGTTGAATATCACTTTGTCATCAGATGGATGATCTCCAAATAGATTGTCATCAGTGACGTCAGTTAATCTGTAGCCTTCCCCGATGGCAATTACTGCACACCATCTTCTGCCTTTGTCATCATTCCCATCAAGCAAAGCCATTTCACCTCACACTATGGCTGCTTGCAGCTCTAAGGGAAAAACCTGTCCCTCTTCTTCATGCATAGGTATCTTTGGCCTGAACAGAAATTCATCAGGTATTCTCATTGTTCTGCCTACTAGGCCTGGCAGCCATGTCAATAAAATGCGTACTCCATAATGAAAAACCTCTGGTTCGAAAGGCGTTGCTCTCATGGCTTTCTGTCCTGAAAATGCCATAATAAATCCACTCACGTTTAAATAATGCATTCCTGGTGTTTAACACACTATGCTTTCATCGGTAAACGAGATTGTCATATTCAACTTGGTCATTAGATCTCGACCCAATATATTGACAGGTGTCTGCCTCGAATATAGCAAAGGCACCTTCATGTCTCATTCTCCTATAGAGACTGGTTATTCATCAGTAAAAGGAACTCTACTTGTAGCTCCTGAAAAACCTTGAGTATTCATGGCAATGCCAGACATTGAAAACTTTCCCTCTCGTATACATGAGCGCGTTGCACACGTGTCTACTAAAAATGAAAAACATTTGTCTCCTATATTGACGTCTACCCTCGGTTCCTCATAAGGATTCGCCATCACTGATAGTATTGAACACATCAATTCTCCCAGTGAGCTGTCCTATTTTGGGTACAGCCTCGTTCTGTTACCTGTAAAAGGATTCCCTCCATCGACAGTGACACCTCCTACTCTAGGAGTCATTAACTGTCCTGTACTTGTACTCTACTGGATCTGCATGGGCGAGTGCTGTGACTGCCCTTGTGGCGGAGCCACTGCTACCTGCTGTGTTTGCAAGCCTTGCTGTACTCTCGGCGCTTGCTGCTGCTGCATTGTTTGATCCTGAGCAATCCCATCACCACTCTGCTGTGAATACGCAGGCGGGTTTGAAGTTCCCCCTGGCTGTGTTGCATGAACCCTTGACTTCTACACATAGGAGCAAAATGCCCTGTCATCCCGCATGTCCAACATGTAGGTGACCTCCTAATCTTCCCATCCGGCATGTTTTGACCATCATTCTGCATATTTTGAAACCCACCTTGATTGTTCTGGAAGCTTCCCTGATTATTCTGCCAAATTTCTTGAATATTTTGAAAACTTCTTCCTCGAAATCCTCCCCTTCCTCGCGGAGTAAAACCATACTCTGATCAAACTGCCTTTGGTTATTTACCTGTGGCATATTTTCAATCTGCTGTGAATTTGATCCATCTACATTGCCCCTTCAATGGCATATTTAGACAATTTCTTCTGCACCAACTTCACCTCTTTGCTTTTCCGAGCATCATTTTTCTTGCAATTCTTTTCCTGCAGGAGTCTGCAGTAATGTGCAATGGTCAGCTGAACCTCCGACCACAGTTTGGCTTGTATACCCACTAACATCTTGAGCTGCTTCTGTACAGGGTCTGACAGCCCTTGGCACAACATATGATAGAACACAGGTATAGATTTTCCCCAAGATTTGCACGTCTCCAAGGACCACTGTTCCTGAAAATTGAGAATGTAAACAAGTGGATCATCTCCGTCCCGCATCTTTTTCGTCATTATAGCTCCCATATCGGATGTGTCTGGATACAGTACTCTAAGCGCTTTCCAGACTGCCGCTGTACAGTTATTGAACAGTGCTCCGTCGTGAGCAGTGTTAACTGTAGTAACACCAGCATACCCTGCCCTTGTTCATACGTCATCACCCCTCTCACCAAGTATGGCGATCAGGAGACCCTTAATGTCCCCTATAGCTGACCTGTTTCCTCCCGTTATTGTCTCTAACTCATGTATCCACTTCGCAACGCCAGAAGTTAAACTCAGGAGTTTACACCTTAAATTATACTTATCCATCTGGGGCCACAGTATATACTGCAGTCTGGCCCATCTTTACTCTAATAAGGGAAACTGTGACACCCCAAACTCATTCTCATCTCTCATCATTTGTTTGTCCACCGCAGGGACAATATTCCCACATGGCCTTCTTCCTGGTAACAATCTTAATCTACTCACCTAAGGTGGTGACTCCCCCCTCTCACCATGGAGTCACCCTTTAGGTCGGTCGTACTGTGTCAATGGTTCTGACACCCTAATTACGGGTGCATTCAAATCTGACCATCTGACTTCTTTCTCCATTGAAAAACATCATTCAGGACCACATACATTCCCTCTCTCTTACCCATGAAAGGTATCTCTGTCTTCCCTTGACATTTCTTGTGCCCAACTCATGCAACTTCTCTTCTCATCATCTCTTTTTTGAGTCAGTCTATCTAGAGACAACTCCTTTTGCCTCGTACTACATGAGGCTCCGTCTGTGTCATACAGCTGAGTGCTCTTAAGTCGATAATTCTTTTCCTTCCCTTTTAACTCTTTCTGAGCTTTCATGTCATGATATACTTTATCGATCGCTTCCCCAATGCTCCTAGAGTCAAACTCGTCTTCTAGATTTGCTCTTGATGGGCCTGGTAATGACTCGTATTCTGGGAAGAATTCCTCTATGTCCTCCCATGCTACTTGTGGTTCAGGATCCCTTATCTCCTTTTCCAGGCGATCGAGATTGCGTGCTCTCTGCCTTCTTTTATGTTCCATATCATCATCAAATTCTCTTTGTTTCCTTGCTTCCTCTCTGACCCTGTCTTCCTTTTTTTCTTCATATCCCTTCTCTCGTTTGCCCTGCATAACTCCTCATCTTTTCTTCTCTGTATTCTCTTATCCCTTAACTTCTGTTCCTCCTCTTCTATTCTTTTTCATTCTGGCCTTTCCTGCTCATCGATTGCTCTCTGTCTGTTATCTTGTTTTCTTTGCTTTTCTGCTCTTTCTTGTTTTCTTGACTGCTCCTCTTGATATAATTGCTCTCTTCTTTGCCTATCCTTCCTTTTCATTCCTTCATCTTTCAATCATTCCTCCCTTTCTTTATCTCTTTTATCTTGCTCGTCTTGATCCTCCCTTTGTCTTATATCCTCGATGCCTTTACCATTGAGTTTAAGCAAAATCTGGCCACCCATCCATTTGTTCTGTAAAAGCGCTATCTCAACAGCTTTATCTCTTTCTCCTTTCCATCTCTTTATTTCTCTTCCTATATCTAGAGATGTGCTTGCTCGATCACTTCTCTCTTTATCGCGTCCCTCCCTGTCTCTCGGGACTTTAGAGATTGCATCTTTCTCCGTACTTTTCTCTGGACCCTCGTTACTACTTTGCGTAGGTGACTCATATGCCAGGTTGCTATATCCTGTCGCTGCCTTAAGCTCTCTCAATGGGTATAACCCATCATCTTTCTTGCGCTCGTCTTCTATTTCAACTAGGGTGGGGGGAGCAGAGGGCTCCTCACCCCCCTCTTTGCATACAGTAAGTATCCAATCTATAGGAGGCAGTTAATCTCGCTCCTCCTGGAACATAGCTCTAAGCTTGCTAGGCGCTTGTGTTGCTTTTTCTCTGTGTATGCTGCATGCAAATATGTCATCATATGCTGCAGGACTGCCTTCGATAGTGACCCTCCTTGCGGCCACGGCACATACATTTTATCCGCGGTTCCTTTAACCCATTCCGCACTGTACTGTCTAAGCTTAGGTGCATG
Organism: Ambystoma mexicanum; assembly: GCF_040938575.1. Lineage (NCBI taxonomy): Eukaryota > Metazoa > Chordata > Amphibia > Caudata > Ambystomatidae > Ambystoma > Ambystoma mexicanum. The sequence continues at coordinate 783,198,470 of NC_090921.1, read as the reverse complement.
TTTTGGCAACTGCTTGCAGAGATGCACAAGTGGAGTAATATCCTCCATTCTCAACTCGTCTACTCGTAACCTGTTTGACACTCACTTATTTTTAATCACAGATTTAAAAAGTACGTTTCAGAAAAATAATCCAATATGAGTGAGCACCAATCGTCGCATGCTCCAATCCCATTAACTACAATATTTAATTTAATCTTGCTAAAAAACAGCCATCAAGTGCAAATAAAAACGATCAATGTTTTCCTTTTTTTATTTTATTTACTCGATTCAATTTACAAGAAATTTTTACAAGAAAATTAACTTTTTGGTCTTTTCTCATCTTTCGTATCTCCATTCCAGCTGAAGATTCCTTAACATTAAACAGGATATTAAAAGAAAAGAGAAGAAAGACAGGGGTAGGGATACACCTTACTTCTGGTCTCACATCTGATCTAAGAACTCTCGCTCAAGTCTCATTCCCGGTCTTGGAGTTTCAAGTTCAGAAAGAATTGGGAGACCACAATCACATATGAAGTGTTATCCCCCTCTATTAATCGGTTCCACCAATCCTCTTCTCCACATATTGTCAACTCTTTGAATATGTGTTCCAGGTACGTATTTCTCAGGTTCGCCAAATTTGGACATGACAGCAGAAGATGCCGAAGTGACTCAATTTGATCTTTCTTTTTGCAGAAATGGCAACTGTTGTCCCGCAAAGTTTTTCTTATCGCTCTGATCTCGTTTGTTGGTAAGAGATTCATTTGAAATCGCAAGAAGATGTTTCTCACAAACTTATTTGGGAACTTTTTTAGATAGTTCGGTAGGTCATTTATGCACCTTGTTGTTGGTGGCTGGTGTCTTATTAATTTGCTTCTGTTTTCCAAGGATGTCCTCTGTATCCAGTCTCGTTCCCACCGTTTTTGTTTAACTTCATTAGGATTTTGGATTAGTTCTTCCTCTGAGCTGTCCATCTCATCCAGGATTTTTAGATTTTCTTTCACCCAAATCATCAGCAGGTTGCTTTTTTGATCTTTAATTTCTGTATGGATGATGGACATTACATTTGGGCGGTTGCTAATTATGATATTCCTGTATAGCATTAATTTGTTTCTGATCACCATCGATTCCAATGATTGCAAGCACAATTCTTGGGGAATGGTTGCTACAGGCGTTCACGCCGGTAAATTCAGGGCGGTTTGCCAGAAGAGACTTTCAATGCGCTTCCAGAATTTTTGCGGTATCATCAGCATAGCATCCGCGCCGTAAATTAGGGAGGGAACCACCTTGCCCTTGTAAAATTGTATCAGGGGGATTGCTGTAAATTGACAGAATCTTCCGTCTATAGCTTTGGCCTGGCTTGCCAGCTTCCTCGCTCTTTCCAAAATATGGTTTTGCATTGGGCACTCTTGTTTATTGTTACTTAGAATTACCCCCAAGTATTTAAATTCCTTCACTTGTTCAATCTTCTCCCCCTCCAAGATCCATCTGAAGTTCTCGGTATATGTGTTTTGTTTCTCCACAGTCATGTCTTTAGTTTTGGCCTTATTGATTTCCAGGTTGTTCTTTTTTATGTAGGATGCCAGTTCATTTAATTGGCGCTGAAGGCCAATCGGAGTATAGTCCAGTAAAATAAGGTCATCCGCGTAAAGGAATCTTGAGATCTTAGTTCTTCCTAATGTCGGTGGAAATTAGCGGATCTCCGATTCACATTCTTTGATGTCCCAAAGGTATGAGTTGAATAGTGTCGGGGCAAGGGGGCACCCTTGCTTTACTCCTCTGGCTGTGGGAATTTGTTCTGATAGCAGCCCTTCTCGATTTAGGCGTATCCTGATAGAGGTGTTTTGATGGAGAGCTCTGATAGGTTCCAGAATACTTTACGGGCATCTTCTTGCTCTTAGTTTTTCCCATAGAGTTTCACGGTTGACCTGGTCAAAGGCCTGGACCAGGTCACCAAATGCGAGGTGGAATTTTGGGCTTCCTTAATGAATCTTACTTTTTAAGACGCTTAACAGCAAGATGTTTGGTGCCGTTCCTACATCCTTCACGAAACCTGATTGAAGTGGGTCTTCATTGCCAGAAGATCTTGCCCATTTTTGAAAGTTTTCCAAAAGTAAAGAGCCAAACACTTTCCCAACAACATCAAGAAGTGCTATTGGGCGGTAGTTCTTAGGTTCTTCTCTTGGTCCGTGTTTATAAATTGGCACAAAAGTTGCTGGATCCATGAGGTGGGTATGGATCTAAATATTGTGCAGTTCTTTATAACCTCGTGAATGAAGTCCGCCTATTGTGCTTGATGTTCTTTTAAGTCTGCGTTTGTGATGCTATCAGGCCCAGGGGCCCTGGAGCTGGAATGTTTTCCATTTATGCTGTCATCTTTTTTCCAAACCACATAAAACAAACAGACAAACTCAACCGGACACATAAATCTCCTACGATCTTCTCTTAAGACTCGTCTTGCCCTCTAAAATACTTCACATGAAGTGTAAATTACGCCTTTAGATTTTCCTTTAAACAAATCCGTTTTCTGCGTGTTCCGCTACAGGACTCTGGGTTCAAATTTCTTCTGTTACGTTTGTAAAAAACGCAGGCCAGGGCGTATTCTCTTATCGTGGCCTCTCTCACGATTTACTTATTGCTTGGCCACACTCAAATCAATATCACATTCCCCATATATATATTACACTCTTACTATCACGTTATGTTTTATCCCGCTACCCTCCGTTACTCACTTTGTTTCTTCACTCATCACCCATGCTTTTGCCAACTCACTCAGTTTTTTACTCACCGATATCATTTTCGTCTTCAATGTGGCACGTGTAATCCCGACGGTACCGTGGAATATGCTACCTTTTCTTGATATTGAGTGTTGGGGATCAGGGGTGCGGGGGAAGCAATTTCCTGCAGGGTAGGGGATTGGATCTTCCAGCGTGGCTGTGAAAATATTTTTTTACGTGCCTCTGAGAAACTTTTTTTTTCCTCTTTATAACCGTTTCTGTTTGCCTCTCCTCACATTTTTACCAAATTCTATTCAACGCTTCTTGTACAGTGTAAAAGAAAACGGCATTGGCAATGGCGCTCAAATAAATGGCATTTCTATGAAACCACTGGATATTTTGCGACCTCATGATCTCATAGTGGGTGGAGAACATCTCAGCAGTCTGCAAAAATTCGCATATTCTTCTGTTTACAACACACCAACCGACCTGTGGCTGTGGACAAATTACACCAGCATGGTTCCATACTCCTCGCGGTGTTATGCATGAGTAGACGACCTTGGCAGTAGGAAAAATCTGCATCAATGCATTCAGCAACCTCTTCAGGTAACGGATTAATCATCCACACGACATGTAAACCAAATGTAGAATTCCATAGTGCACCACGACAAAATCAACATTCTTGACGGAGGCCACATATCTGCAAAGGCAAACCAATCTGCCGAAACCGCACTCATATTGACAGCCCCAGAGAGCGTCCAGTCCTTCCAACCCGAAATTCCCAGCAACGCCACTTTGCACACGACACCTGTGCAAATGGCGCACAAAGGTTTTACCAACGATAAGCACTGTGCGTCTCTCCATCTCTACCAACCTCATGACACAGTAGTGGCCAACAAAGATACAGCCCCTTCCTATCAACCACAACCTAAACACCTGATTGCCTAATTCCCACAGTTCCATTTCTATGCCCACCATGCTCATAATGGCAGGAGGTGGTACGTGCGCTTTCCCAGCTACAGCAAGGGCTACGCCCCAGTAAATGAGACACAATACTTTTTCCCTTTCCACTGGCATTTTCCCACCACTCCTTCATTGGGTGCTGTGAAAGTTTCACACACGCATGCCAGGGACGTCATATAGGGGTCGCCAGAGGTCGCAACTACGACCTCTGTGGTCTTCCTTGTGACCTCTGGGATCTCCCTTGCGACCTCTGTCTAAAAAAAAAGATGAAAAAAAACATATATATTGTTTTTTTTTTTCTCGTAATGCAAGTTCCTGGGCTGTGGCCAGCACCATGTGGCTCTTTAATTCTGGAGCGGCCGGCTTTCTTGTTCAGGCCCCTTTAAAAAAAAAAATAAAAATAAGAACAGGAGTGCCACAAGTCTAACACTTTCAGCACTGAACCTAAATAAGACAGAATAGGAATACCAAATAATGTGTCTTTCTGGAATTCTATACAATAATTGCTAGTCTCATCAAAGGTTTATTTCAGGGACACTTCGGGGGGCGAGTCACTGATTTAGTCTGTTCTTAAATGCCCCAACTCAGTCTTTCATCCTTCTGAGGTCGATAAATGAGTACCAACACAGGTTGGGTGATATTGGGTGTACATTTTTTCTATATAAGCGTAAGTGCTATATAATAACACATCATTATCATTTGGTCATGTACGTCTGCTTGCATTCACAATAATTTAGTAATATGGACCTATATACACTGATCTTAACGATCCATATGACGATCCATTCTTGTATGAAATGTACATCACATTATAGTGATATCGTAACCATATTTTTCGTAGTGTACAATGCTATGTGATGCCACTTCCTGTTTCGTCAACGGGTGAAAGGTTGTGTTCCATCGCTTCCCGCGATATCACTTCGGGTCGGGGTCAAATGACATCACCTCCTGTGATGTCATCAGGGGGTCAAGGGTTGTGTGATGTCACTTCTGCTACCCCTGGCATTTTGGTGAAATGGCGTCCCTGTCGCATGCACCAACCACATACAAAAGCTCTGCATTGCCCACTAGCATTTCTGTACACCATTACATATTTACCCTTCAACACTCTCAATACACGTTGCGTTTTCTTCCAAAGCACCTCCACCAAAACCTTCTGCTAAAACATCCACAATTTCAGCATCCACAAAGATCATGAGCGGCATCCAGCACACCTTTGGCCATGCACACATCAGTCTAGGCCTTGCCCACACCCAGCACAGCTCTACGGATCCATGCATGCCACCATGTGTGCAGCTAACATTATCCACAAGCATAACATATGCAGCGGCACTTCCACCCAACTCCCCCACACCATAACACAGCCATCCACCAAAATATATCACTGTTAGCAGAATCCACAAACATACCACAGCTTCCGCCACCCCTACCCCCTGCCATTCACAAACATTTTGTGTCACTGCCAACCTACCCACACCATCTTCACAACATAGGGCGTACTACAACAAATCTGCACATATCACAGTAATCAAGCACATACAAGCTGCACTTCACCCATACCCTCTTCCATTCTCACATTATACAAACACATCACCCTGGGGCCACACTGTGCAACTTCTCACTGCACCATCTCCAGCCATACCCCAAATACTGTAGCATATTACAACTATCACCTCAACAATGGAACGAACAATGCACACATTTTTACTCACGTATGCTGCTGTTGCATGTGCACAATGTGCTCCACAACCATTCTCCAAAGATCACCACCCTCTAACTGATGCAGAGTCAAAAAGGCATTACTGCTGTGGATGTGCTCAAGCCCCGGGCTCTTGAGTGCATGGCCTACGGCCCTGGGCCTTCGACCATACACCCAATAGTATAGGCCTTCAACACACCCACTGCAACGTAATGCCACCATGCATGTCAGCATGTCACCAACTACCACAATCGACATACACACCACTGCCACCAGCACTCCTACCCAACCTGCGAACCACAATGGAGCCATGCAGCGAATAAATGCAACAGTTACCATAATCTACAAACAAAGCACTGTCTCCGCAACCCTATGCACTTTCCTTCACCTGCTATGGTCTTACCCACTTCCATTCACAAACTATTGTGTCACTCCCAACCTAACCACATAATGTTCACAACATTAGCCCTACTCCAACCAATGTGCACACACCAGACTATGCAAGCACCACCCTCTACCTGATGCAGAGTCAAACATGCATTGCTGCAGTGGACTCTTGAGTGCATGGCCTACGGCCTACGGCCTTCGGCCATGCACCCAATAGTCTAGTCCTTCAACACACCCACTGCAACGTAATGCAAGCATGCATGCCACCATGTGCCCTACTACCGCAATTTACCCACATAGCACAGCCACCCGCGCTCCCACCCAACCCATGTCATGTGCAATTCACTCCCCTTCTCAAAATCACCTGCCACCACTGCCATACTTACCCACATTCCGTGACCAAAAAGATGTAGGAGTTTTCACGTTTTAAAAAGAAATTCGCATAACAATGACATCACGGGAAAATACAAAACATACAGTGTTGGCACCATTGAGGCATTCTAAAATTTACAGCCCATCAACCAGCATAACCTATGTCATGTGCAATTCACTCCCCTTCTCAAAATCCCCTTCCACCACTGCCATACTTACCCACATTCCGTGACCAAAAAGATGTAGGAGTTTTCACGTTTTAAAAAGAAATTTGCATACCAATGACATCACAGGAAAATACAAAACATACAATGTTGGCACCATTGAAACATTCCAAAATGTACAACCCTTCAAGCAGCACAACATGAAATGATGGTTAAATGTTACACATGTGCATTTCTGCATGGTACGTTAACAACGCGATTTCAGCGGCAGCCATGCTAGCGGCATTAGGGCCTCTGTAGTGGATAACATTAAACTGGCAACTGAGATTTAACAGCAGGCCAGTTCATCTGCAGGTCTGGTGCAAAGTTGGCCACATGTCAAGCCTGCGTGGTTCTACTTTTCAGGGTTCAGAGGTTGGCAAAATACATAACATTGGGATTGTTCATAACTGTGTATTAAAGAATTTAGAGTTTAGATGTTTTTTCTATGAGGGTTTCTTTTGCCGTAATGGTGTCTCCTACCACTTCATAGCCTCGCTCATCATTGTCTATGGCAATTGGGTTTATTTGTTCTTGTTTATAAGTCTCTTCATTGAAATATGGTTCTGTACTGCTTGTGTGAAACCATTCACCTTCACAGAAGTTTGAAAAGGTATCTATATTGACACTGCTCATGTTTAGAAGAACATTTTGTAAGTTATTGTTTAATTTTATTAGTGGTTTTATTCTGTTTAAAATTAAGATAAACCACTTTTTCTTTAGTAGAAATGCACTGTCAATTAGAGTTTCGAGGATTTGTTTTCTGCCTTTGTTTTTTAAGCAAAGAATGTGACTTTTTAGATTTTTTTATGAGATTGTTAAGAACTCTACGGTGGAAAATCTTTTATGAAATTGATTTTTTTGAATGTTTTACTGTGGATATGCTAACATTGGTAGATATAGTGGTAGGTTCATATTTAGGTCGGTTTTTATTTGTACATTTTCTTTTACTTTTAATTTTTGCAAAAAGGGGCTGACTTTTTTAGTGCTGACTGGTTTTCTTTCATTGAGTAAGGTTACGAGCTGTTCTATTTTAATGTTTTCTATATATTGTTTTAAAGGGGGATGACCGTATGGCTTGTTCTTATTTGTATCTGCTCTTTATTTTCTCTGTTTTCTACAGAGTTGGTTTTTAGGAGGCATTCTGTTCTGTCTTTTGAAAAATATATTAGGCATGGATGTGTGGGTGTTATTGTAGGGATGTATAGAGTGGTATGCAATTGTGTAGTGGATGATAGGTGTGGTTGGGAAGGTTGCAAGTGTAAGAGGCTGTATAGGTGTGATGGGCTTGCGTAAATATGACATTGCAATCAGGTGGTGGTGGTGTATAAAATAAGCATATTAATGGGATGGGGAATGGGTAATAAAGTATTAATAGTAGAATGTATTGAGCAGTACTGCTGTTGGTAAGTAAGGGAGTGGTGGTTTGATGTAATAACTAGGAATATTATGATGTCTTGAGCAAAACAGTCGTTGCTGTAATCGTGTGATGTAGCGTACAGGTATGAGGGTTGTGTAGGTGCAATTGCAAAGGGGCGAGGAAGAGTATATATGTGTGCTAATGTGTGTTAGTAATTCTAAATGCTATGAGTGTGAACGTTGTTGGGTTGGAATTGAGAACTTGAGGTGGAAATGGGTTTCGAAGAATAAAGAAATGAAATTGTGGTATAGAAGTTGATGAGAGATGGTTGTGTTGTTAGGCAGTAAGGAATTGGTGGTGTACTGAATAAAGAGCAATGTTCTGATGGGATTAGAAAGAGTGTGAATGGTGCAATAGAATGAGTAAGAGTGAAATACAATATTGTTGAGTAGATAATAATACTTTAGGCTAATATATACTGAAAGTATAGTTACAATTAGAGAGATAAACATGATATATTAACTTACTTGGTAGGACGCGAAGAGTTTTATTTGTTCAGTAGCTGTCATTGTCAATCTTCTTTTTTCCTGTAATTGTCAAAGAAGATTAGTTGGTATATGTGTTACTAGTGAAGTTTCACTAACAAAGGTTGTTATTTATTAAGGTAGGGGGAGTTATTGGAAAAAAGATTGAATAAAGTTGTGTTATGTGTGGAGTATGTTAACTATGTTGTTACAATGTTTGCACTATGACAAGTGCAGTTTGGCATATTATAAGCAACAGGGTAACAGTTGGCATAGTGTTAAAAAAATGCATATAAAGTTCATTATTGCAGGACAGAAAAGTTTGCACTAGGGCGAATATAGAATGACATCAAAGCATCAAAGTTTGCTTCATGTAAGGAAAAGTTTTGCATTTAGGTTTCCATGTTTGTGGTAGGAATTTATTGAAAGGGGAAAAATGTGTGCATATATTGGCACTATATACATATACTAGCTGTTCTTTCTGTAACATACGCGTTCTAGCATTTGTTGAAGGTCAAAGTTGGTTGACAATTTTTAGGGTCACTTCTGTCCCCCTTTGTAAATATCAGAATTACCACTGATCACTTCCAGGAAGGGAGCATAGGTCCCTGTGACTTATTAATGGTCATTGAAAAGGTTGAACATATAGAAACTATCTTGTTTTGAATTTGAAAGGCATATTTGTATCAGATGGAATGCGAGGTATGTGCTGTATAAGCACAGTATCTAAGTTTAATCCATCGATTTCAAGGGCCTCTAAGATGGGCTTTTGTAGACATGTAAATGTCAACCTTGTTCCATTGCAGAGTCCCTGTGATGGCATAAGATTGTATAATAGCATAATTATAGCACCTACTTTCAGTTTTAGCATGTGAGGAGGCATTCTTCCTACAGCGTTTCGCTCTTTAATACTGAAATATTGAACTGGTAATTAACTGTTTATTGACCCTGGAACTGCCATGCCCTTTGCGGAGAGAAGTGGGGGTGGAAAGAAGTAACTTTAAATTATTCCAAATGTTTGCGATAGTGGAAGGGGAAGGTCACCGCGTAGAACATGTTAATTCTGTTTGTTAAAATGATAGCTGTTGTTGAAGTGGAGATGCACTTTGCCATTTGGACAGCAGACACCTAAGACTGATAAATTGCATCAGCTGTTTGTTAAAATGATAGCTGTTGTTGAAGGGCACACTGGGGTGCACTTTGCCTTCTGGACAGCAGATGACAACCTAACACTGATACATTGCATCAGCTGAGTATGGAAACATACCTAAGCGTTTTATGTATACAGATGTGAGCAGGTGGTGAATGGTGGCATAGCTTGGAAAATGTGATATTTATACATAAGGAGAAATGCTGTTGTTTTAAAAATGTTTCTTTTAGGAGCATTAAGTTGAAAATAGAAAATGCATATCTGCATGTAGAGGTGCAGTGTTTGCAACTCTTTTCTACAAGTAAGGGAAATTAAATTGCAAAAGATTTGTAGAACACTGATAAGTGGCAGTTGGTGTGAGGAGGTCCAATATGTTGGCAGTACATGTAAGTAACTGCCACTTGATGTGACCAGGTGCAGAATATTGCAATACATGGCATTTGATAGCAGTGGTTAAAAAGAGAATAGGCTTAATGAGATGATTATTACAGGGTAGGTGGCAGCTACCCTATATATATATTTATAAAGGTGTTGATAAAGATTACTTTAAAAAATATAAGCATACCTGTACTATGTCTTGTTAGATGTAGATATTGTTGAATATGCAAATAGAAATCTTGGAGAGTTTGACAGTAGTTTTTGATGTAGGAGGCTGTGAATGACAGGAGTCATGTACTCTGAGAGTTGAAATTTACATCTGAAGTGTTGAACTGAGGTGACAGAGTTACATGTAGAGTTTTTGGATGTGATTGGTGGATTGAAAGTAGCCAATGAGGGAGTGTTACAAACATACAAGAACTGCCCTGTGCGACGGTGTCCGCGGATATCCACAATAGTCAGCGGACCCACACATGCCATGCAGGTCTTTTAAGAATGCCTGGCATGAAAATAGAACTGCGGAGACCGAGGACAGTTGCAAACGTCTGCAGACATCAGGGATTAGCCGATCCGGTTTCATGGTTGTGAAGGGGGAGTTGAAGTGTAGAGGGGAAGAGGGTAGCACGTGTTTACTTATGTGACATTAAGTGGAAAGATGGCTATAGCTATGAAGTAGCAGAGTGTGTGCATTCTGGGAGGTTCATGGATACAATGGTTGAAGGTTTACACTGTGCACCATGGCATCTCTGCTATTGTTGAATTGGAAGAAGTGGAAGTTTCCTGGTATGGAGTTTGTGGGTTAAACTAGGCGGCACCCTTCTGTGAGAATATGGTTCGGTTTACTCGTCCAAACATCATTATTGTACAATGTGGAGGCAACAGTTTGGGGTGTGACTGCAGTATCCTTGCTGTTTACCAAGAAGGATATTGGAAAGGCTAATGGAACTGTTTCCAGCTTTGAAGATTCTTTTTTCACAAATTAATCAAAGGCAAATGTGGAAATGTTCAAACTTGTTTTGTCCAGAAATGGAAAAAGCCAGGCAGCATGTTAATAAAGCTTTATGTTCTTTTTTACAAGGTGTAGGAAGGGAATCTTTTGACAATGAGAACATAAAGTTTGAATGCGTGAATATTTTTCATAGAGATTAGCCAATCAGGTTTTGTGGTTGTGGAGGAGGAGTTGAAGTGTACAGGAGCACAGGGTAGCAAGTGTTTTCTTTCTTGTGTGAAGAGGTGGAAAGATGGTTATGGCTATGAAAAAGCAGAGTGTGTGGATGCTGGGAGATTCATGGGTAAACATGTTGAATGTTTAAAAGTGTGCCTTGAAACTGTTTTTGTAAAAAACAAATTCAAGCATAAAACGTAAAATATGTAGTGAAGCATTTGTTAGTAGCTTAGCTATAAAAAAACAACTAAGCAAAGCAGAGCATCTGTTAGCATAGTATGTAAGAAAAACAAAAGAAAGGTTATTTTAAAAGCCACCATTGTGGAACGAAAAAAAAGTAAATTGAGTTTAACCCCACCCACTCTGTAATTTTCTGGGGAGTCTGTAGACTATTATACTGTCTGCAGAGTAAATAGGGCTAGGAAAAGTCCTTAGGAAGTTAGGGTAGTTATTGTATGCTAGAGAAAGTTATTTGGGTCAGGAAATTGTTTCTGTCATTTTTTCTTTATCTCTAGTATACATAGCTCCATTATTTCTATTAGCATAGAAAATAATGCTAAAGAAAATGTTGGAGAATCTTATTGAGTCGAACTACTTTACTGAAAAATATAAAGTATATGGAGTCTTTAAGATTACTCTTTTTTAATTCTATTTTTTAATGTGAAAGGCGACTCCTAATGAAACCATTTTGTGTATTTTTTGGTTTTTTTTTCCTGTAGGGAGAGGCATGGAGGTAAGGTGGGGAGGGAAGGAAGGGAAGGGGCACCAACCACCGATAAGGAGAGACAGGTGGACAAAGGAAGATGTTGGGCCTGACCTTAAACCTAAGGTGGGGGCACTGCTTCTCACGCTCCTTGTCAGCTGCCTCAAAGGCACTTTCAAGCTGCTCCCCCCTGCAGGGAAATGCATCGCAGTACATGCAGAGAACTGTTGTCCTAGAGAGGAAAGGCTCAACAGCCTCTTGTATGGCCTGCAAGGCAGCAGGAGGAATCCTCTGCCCCACAGCAATAGATTGTGTGGTGGCAGGAGCAGTTGAGGTAGAGGAGGAGGTAATCCTACTGCCTGAGTAAAGAACAGTCTTTCTCAGAGCACCTGGGTTGAATGTGCAGGTGTGGCGGTGCATAAAGGTAGCACTGAAGCAGAGGAGAAGGAAGAGGACGATGAAGATGAGGTAGAGGAGGTACCTACCTCGAGCACCCACAAGGAATTATGGGTGTGGTGGTTTTTTACCACCATAGGAAGGATACCAAAGCCTCTGGCTGCCCGTGTCAAATGCACTGAGTGTGGAGTCACACTCAGTCACAGACAATATGGGTAGTATTGTCAGAGTAGGAAGTAGGTTTGTTTAAGGGAGGCAATTGTGTTCAGAAGGTGTGAGGGAGAGAGAGGAGATAATTCAATCCACAGGTGCAGCGTGTGTGCTGGAGAGCAAGGGGATGCTAATGCTGTGAGAGGTTGATTCGATGATCTGTTGGATTTTGTCTATTTTTTTCAATAAAATAGTTGATTCTGTCTCATTTTTCCAGAGATGCTGGCACCTCGGGGTTGTGTGAGGGTTTGATACAATGCTTTACTACTTCGAAGAGGGTCTTGCTCCTGTTAGAGGCTGCCGTAGAATAGGCCAAATTTACCGAAAATAAATTACCGACCCCACCAAAAGACCTAAAACACATACCACAAAATGTTTGAACTAGCAAAAGTTCGAACTTTTTGTGGTATGTGTTTTGGAGTGTGGTCGGTAACAAAAATTAAACACAAAGGCTGTGGGGGTGTCCCCCACAACACCCCGCTCACTATACTACACAGTATAGTGAGCAGGGGGTTGTGGGGGACAACCGAAGCTCGCCCGAGCAAAAAAAGAAGGAAACAAAAACCCCAGGGGCTGCAGGAATGTCACCCGCAACACCCCGCTCACTATACTGCACAGTATAGTGAGCGGGGGTTGTGGGTGACACCCCGCAGTTCACCCGAGCAAACGGAAAAAAAAAAGCTGGTTGCTGCGGCAGTGTCCCCTGTAACACCCTGTTCATTATACTATACACAATAGTGGGCAGGGTTTGCGGGGGACACCCTTGCAACTCATCCGATCAAAAGTTTTAAAAAAAAGAAAAGAAAAGAACCCTGCGGCGCCGGTTCCCGATCACGGAAGTGAAAGGGAAGCGGCGATGCAGGGACACAGCGCATCTGAAGGAAAGGTAAGTAGGGGTTGGGGGTGTGGTGGGAGGCTGTTGGGTGTGTGAGTGAGGGTGTGTGTTTGAATCTGTGTTTGAATCTGTGTGATTTTCAATGGATGTCCGCATGGGAAATGTACGAACATTTCTGTGTTGCGTACATTTCCCATGCAGACATTTTCATCGTGCACTATTCCGCAACGGTAAAATCACACAGATTCGGCTGCCGCGATTGGGGTGGAATAGTAAGCAGCTTTGGCCTCGGTAATCAGAATCCTACGGTTGACGTGGAGAGACCTGAGGTTGCTGAGATGTGCTAGAAAAATAAAAATGAACTGTGGTAAACTAAGCTTGAAAGGGAACAAGCTGCTGGGCTAAAGGCACAAACATGAGAAATACACAAACAGGAGAATACACACTGGGAGAAATCAAGCTGCCACCACTTTGATTGTCCAGCCTATGTCTCCTCTAAAGCACATACGGCATGGTAAGAGGAACTGAGGAAAGCAAAATGTTATTTCTACCTTTGATCATTTTTGAAGCACTGTACACATTGCTTTAAGTGGGATTAAATATATGGGTTGTTCCTAAACCGTTGTAGCAGTGGCATGGCCTACGAAGTAGCCTTATTCACTCTGCTACGCTTCTGATGTATCCGCACACAGCACCTTTTATAATGTGCGGAAAAGTGGCCCTGAAGAGAACTCATAGAAGCCACGTTTCCTGTAGACCTAAATATGAAGACTAGAAGAAAGGGGCTTTAGTTGAGAGTGGGAGTGATGGAGCATGAAAACCAACTTCACTTACCGTTAATGTGATAACAACCGACGATGACAGGAAAGCTCTGTGCCCACCCTCCACTGCACCAGACTGGCTCCATTCTGATGCCTGCTGAATGTGACTCATTGGATGCAGCGTGCCATTCCACCAGCATGGCCATCCATGGTGGCTCTCCACACCTGGATCTAATGCACTTCACCCCACCTGCAGGCCACCTCTAGGGTTGGGATACTCATTGTACTAATAATATCCCAAAATGATAGCTTTCAAAGCCTTGTGCACTGGAGAGTGGTTCCTGCCTGTCTCCAACAGAAGATAACCAAAACCTGTCCCCAACACCCAAATTCGTAAAGTCGGGGTCTTCTTTCTCTCTCATGCCTTCCCAGTCCACGATAAAGATGCTTGGAGGCACTGTGGGCATATCACTGTGAACAACCTCCCTGTCCATATGAGAGCTCTGGACACCCACTTACTGCTGTAAATATACGTTTTCAAGCTCTTCTTTTACTTTTGAAATCTAAGCCAGGTGGTTTCCAATGGCTCTAGCTGCCAAACCATCTTTCTGACTGCACTGTATGCCTCCCCTGGGCAGTTAGGCAACCGTGTTCTGTCTGCACTTACTGGTATCTTCCTGTATCTGTGTAACACCATGAGCCCTGTGATAGAATCAGGAAAGAATGGCTCCACCGACTAGAAGGGACTATATTAAGCTGTATCCTTGGTCTACCTAACATTATATCTGTGGATACAACGTCCTTTAATCGTGGGATGAAAGGACGCTGGGTTTTTCTCTGCTGTCATTTGAACGTAAAAACTCATCAAATGTTGTAGGGGGGTTAAAACAATATATAGATGGGGTGTGGGTGTTCGGGAATAGTTAAATAATTAAAGGGGGTGGGGGTTGTGGGGTTTGGGGGAACTCCCCCACACCCCCAAAATAAATTTTAAGAAAGAGTTTTCGCATTGAAATATCCACAGAGAAAAACCCACTGTTGTTTCATCCCGTGATAAACGGATATGGAACCATATCTGTGTGTGTTAAGATTAGAGTTGGGGTTAACATCTCTACATACGATGTTAAATATCAATTGGGCAAAGAAGTTGGTAATCGGGCTAGTAATGTGCTAGTCAGATTGTTTGACTTATGCCGCTCTTTCATTGAGGACATTAACTGGACCATTGATTGGACAGCAGATTTCCACAAAAGCGAAAACCTGGGCTTTCTGCCATACTATTGAGCTGCTCGAAGGCTATACGCTAATACAGGAATGTGTGGAACATACTCCATTGGCGGACCGCAGCTATGCTTACTTAAGTTCCCCAACCCCTGGTTCAGGAGGCAATTCATGATGGCGCGTTTTATGAACTTCCTTGCCATACCGTATTGCTTAAAGCTGGCTCCTGAAGCCTGTTATTGTTGCTTATTCAAAGACAAAAGAACAGTGTAGACCATAAGACATCTTCTCACTCAATGCCCGGTTCTCCGAAATAGTCGAATTAAATATCTGGGTCGTTTCGTACACAATAGAATAATGGTGTCCACAATGTTCTGGGGTAGATGTATGGTGGCACAATTTTCTGGGGTAGATGTATGGTGGGAACAAAGCCTGCCCTCACGATTGCTATAATGACATTTTGGAACGATATAGGAACTTTGATATCCAAGCTTGACTAAATTCATGAACGATGAATTCAAATGCTGTACTTAAAGGATGTTAGCTGTTGGAACTAATGAAATGACAACATTTAAATATATTATTGTTGTATTATATGAATGGATATGCATTATTTTATGTAGATACTGTGAATATTTTTCTTTCTTTCTCTCTTGTGTTATGTGTTTTGCTACCTTGTGGTCTGAAAAACCTTTAAAGGTATAGCACGCCTAATAAACAAATATACAAATTATTTGTAGGTACCAATTGCTCAACTTCAGGAATCTCATGAGAAATCTACTATGCCCCACAGGCTGACAGTCCACTACCCAGCGCCTCACGGGGCATAGTGGCAGTAAAATGGAATAAAGACAGAAGCCTACAGAGATCTGGGCTGGTCCTTCCTGAGAATAGCTTCCTTCTGGACAGTCTGAGGAAAGACTTTCAAAGACGAGAGGGGTCCTACAGGAGTCTGAATAAAGGCTGCTTCATGAGGGGAGCACTGATGGCGAACCCTAACATTGCAAACCCACTTATATCATCCACTTCTGCTGGGCCTCAGTCCACACCTTGACTTCCCACAACTGATGCAATCAGTTGCTATAAGTCTGGCACATAGCTGGGGGAGGCCTGGAAGTTCCCTGTTCCAGGAATGCATATTGACCAGGTTGTGGCAAAAGGGTTGCTAATGCAGATACTAGGATTCTAGAAAGTGGTGCATTAAATACACGCAGCGATACAACTCTGCAATGCGCTCTCTAGAAGCGACAAAACACTACAACCTGTTCCATGTGGCATGTACAAATATAGGTCCAGTGACAGGGGGGTCGAGGGAAAGATATGTTTCGACATTCATCTTCATGAAGAGATGGCTACATACTACAGGAGCTGAACCTATGGGCATTTTTCTTTTGATGATTGTAGGGAAAGTTAGTCTACATCTTTTGGATCCTAAAGCAATAACCTATGGATGCATGCATTCATAACTCTGGTCAAACATGTATCTCCCCTGCCCAGATATGGGAGCCCTCTATTTCAATGGACCTTTTATTGGTCATTAGTAGATTAAATGCGGAGCGGGTATATGCTACGTCATCAGTAGCCTACCCAGCCTTGTTTCTGCCAAGGGAACATTAACGGCTCACTGAACGCTCTGCCACCTCAGGCCAATGTACGTTTGCTATAAACTCCAACCGTATTCCCTAACCACGAAACGCTGTAGAGCTGTAGATCGTTCAACCATCTTCTCTCCATACTCTTCTTCAACAAATCACGCTCTGGTGGATATGCCTTCTCTATCATCGGATCCGAACCATCCTGGAGCAACTAATGTTCTGCAGATCTTCGAAGACCTGACTGCTCTGGTAGTAACCGCCCACGCTCTGCTGAAATTGGGTGCATCAAAACCGGCATAAAGCAAACCCAGAAGCGTATTCCAACATCGCACCCAATCCCTAAGGAGCGGTGTTTCTTCCTGAGCATATTTTTACTGAATCACAAGCGGAACAAAGTAACCGGATGGTGATGTGTTTTATGCTTTACAAATCATATAAACACTTAAGTCTAATCATGATGGAATTATCAGCGGACTAGAGGTCCATATTAAAGCATAAGAGCCTATTACTGTAAAACAGCGGATTTAGAGACCATACAAATAATTAACTAAACATGAAGAATTGTTTTGTTAGAACTTCTTGCCTCGTGGTGTTAGTGGGCATTTGCTGTAGTGTTGTCGCTCCCTCATTCCTCTTGGACAATAGAACAATGCTTTGCAGTTCTACTGAGCACTGCTAATTTCCCAATGATAAATTCACAATCAAGGATAACTCTGTCCTTGAAAGAGTGGCTGGTATGCAGGGTATATGTGCATTACCCACACATTCATAACATTCTTTTCAGCTAACCAGGGCAGGTGCTACAATAGGGCATGCCTCGGCACCTGCGGTGGGCACCGCCAGCAGAGGGGCACCCGGGAGGAGGACATGGGTGCCATTTTGGCTCTTAAAACATCTAGTATAGTCAGATTAAAAAGCGAGTGTGCTCCAAAAGGACACTGACCTGAGAGGCCCTATATTCTTTCAACGGACCCTCAGGTGACATCCTGTTGAGTGCAGTCTTTTTTTAAATAAACGATATGCTTGCTTTGTAAATATGCAATAGGTCTTTAAAACATGTCTAAAATGTTGTCACTGTGGCCATGACCAGGACTTAAACAAGGAAATGAGGTAATTAGTGGGAATAAGCTGCGATTGTTCACTAGACTAGGAAACTAGGAATATTTTTCCATATATTTTTCCAAAAGATTTTTTTAGTTCCCAATCGGCCCTTGATTAGGTGGCAGGGTTATTGGGCTAACACGTCATTAGTTACTGAGGAAAGGGCCGTAATGTAGACTTTTGTTGACAGGCTAGCATTCAGCTCCACAGAGAGGTGCGCGGACAAGACACCACTAACGAGGCCCTCTGGGCAGTCCACCTATGTCAGGGAAACCACAAGGGGCATATAAACCAATGCGCTGGCCATGAGGTGGGACAGAAGGGCAAGTAGCGTGCCCAACCATACAACCCGATCTCCCTGGATCAATGGTGGGCATGGGCACCGACTGCAGGCAGGGGCGGTTATTTAAACTCTATGGGGTTGTGAAGGCTCACCCCAGGGCCAGGTGGGCGATCCTTAATGTCCCCCTTCTGTCCATCCTCGGAGGGTTGCTAAGCAGCTCATTCAGAATGGAAGGTCAGGCAGGAGTTTATGACTCTTTCTTTGCAGCAATGTAGAGGGGCGTGTATCCCCCATTCCATGCAGCAGTGCAGCAGGGCAGTTCGCCTGTCAGTCTGTGCAGTAACGTATAATGGTATTTAATACACATTCCATGCAACAATACTTACAAAAAGTAAATAATCATCCATTTCATGGAAAAATGCAGTGATCCTGTCCTACTCATGAAGTAATACAAACATTCAATTAATCCTCATCTCATTTAGTAATGAAAAGTGCAGTTAATACCCCATCCGTAGTAGTAATATAGTGTAGTATCCTCCCCCTCAGTTTTACCCCGACCCTGCACACCACACGTCTGCGGTAGGGTACTGTTACCAACGCACACATCATTTTGCCTGAGACACTCGAGGTATTTTGTTGTCTCATTTATTTAAGCTATAGCAAACATATGCAGGCATATATCAAAGCGTTCTGCTGAGCCGACTGTGCTACCTCCGGCTCCAGTGTTGTTCGGTCGCGCAGGCTCTTGCGTGCCCCCACGCTGGTGCATTGCTCCCCTGCTGTGCGGTAAGGCGGTGGCCCACTCAGTGTGTAGCATCCTGCATCACCACATGACCCTCTTTTGTAATTATAACCAAGATCAGTCTAACAAATAGGCCCTCATTACGGGTGAGCCCGTCCGGTATAAATGCGGGGAAAAATGCTGCTACTAACGGCTCCAGCATTTTACTGGATCGGCTCACTCTGAGTCTGCCGGGAGGGGCAGTGAACTAACGGCAGACGGCCCTGCAGGGAGTTCACGCCCCTATCGGCAGAGAAATGACTGAATCACAGGCACCGTTCAGAATGGTGCCAATGATCCAGTAGCTCCCATCCGATTGAGTCCTATGGGATTGCATGGAATGGGAATTTACTGCCGTTTCCGGGTGCCGGTAATGGTAAGGTGAGTTTGCCGGTAACCCACCGGGAGTACAGGCAGGTTACCAGCAAACTTGTGACGAGGACCATATTCTTTGTACCACTCAGGGGTCCTCATTACGAGTATGGAGGTAGCCATAGTGCTATTAGCGCCATGGCTGCCTCCATACCGGGCTCCAATACCGGGTTCCTGCAATGAGGACTTACCGGGTCATTCTGACATAGGAGGACCCGGTAATTCCTCCTTGCAGGAACCTATCCCCATTCCCATTTGAGCCCCATAGGTCCATAGGGCTCAATGGGAATGGGGAGGGAGGTAATAACGGGCACATTACAAATGGCCCGTTATTAGCTCCCTTGTCTCCTCGCGGGACCCGCTAGGGATGCCTGGTTTTACCAGGTGTCCTTACAGGGACCCGCAAAGGGAACCTCGTAATTGCGCATCCCGTAACAAAGGGTGCCGGTCGCGCATCAGCACCCTTCATTACGGGAGCGCAAGCCTCGTAATGAAGCCCAGGGATTGTTACCGATCGGGAGGGCCTTCTCTGACTAGAACTGCCCCTATCAGCCTTTTCACTGCATTCATTTGATCACTTTCCTCTCTGGTTCCTGCGGGTTTTCTGTACCGGGAGAATCTGCTTCTTCAAAAGCTCCAGTTTCAGTAGTCTCAATTTTTGGTCCGTTGTGTACCTTTAATATTCCCTGTGTTCATATTTTCTTCTGATCCTTCATTGTCCATTCTGGTGAGTGCTGTGTTTCCTTTGTGTTCCTTTATTTGCTACAACTTCTTCTAAGTTCCATTTTTCCCATCTGCGGTTTTCACATATCGCTTCTTCGCCTCGTTTATTTCTATTGACGCGCTGTAGCGAGATAGTGGTCTTTTGTCCTTGTGAGGTAATCCCACTTTCACCCAGTCTCCTTGTTGTAGATCATGCATTCTTACTGCTTTTCTTGTATCATAAATGTCTTATCTCCTTTCTCGAATTCTTCCCAGTCTGCACCAGTGCTCTGTTTGTTTGTTCACCTGAGGATCTGCAGCAACACGGCGTGTTTGTCCTGTCCTGTTTCTACCTCTAATCTTACTTAAACAGACTTCCCGCACAGAGCGGAGTCCGGCACTGAGTCCCAGTCTGCCCCAGTCCGTGTCGAGCTGCGGCGAGTCATGGCTGACTCATCTGAGACTGGCCCCCAAACACGGCACAAGACACTCCAACAGCGCCATATGATCAATCCTTGGATGCAGGGGCGCCGAGTACGGGGGGGCTCCGGGGCCCGAGCCCCCCCCGGCAAAATCGAGTGGGGGCTGAGCCCCCCCCGGGCCGGAGAGAAGTGATGCAGTATCGATGGCCCTTTCCATCGATACTGCAGCACTTCAATCTGGCCCGGGTAAAAGCGCGAGAATGTCGGATTAAGTCCTCCCCTCTAGGACTCCTATTGGTGTATGGTCCTGGAGGGGAGGGC
The DNA here is from genome assembly GCF_040938575.1 of Ambystoma mexicanum. Lineage (NCBI taxonomy): Eukaryota > Metazoa > Chordata > Amphibia > Caudata > Ambystomatidae > Ambystoma > Ambystoma mexicanum. The sequence continues at coordinate 783,177,873 of NC_090921.1, read as the reverse complement.
TTAGGGGCGAACCGGAAGCTTCTGTGTTTTGCTTCCGGTTCGCCCATGTTTAAAGCAGGAGCGGCAGCGGCAGCAATAGCAGACGTTTCCATCCAGAGAAGCAGAGAGAGCAGAACGTTCGGAAAACGGCAGCAGCAGGTAAGTGATTTTATTTTTATTTTGTTGCCATGGTTAGGGGGTGGGCGAGGTTCCAGGGCACACAGTGCTCCACTAGGGTAGCATCAGGGGCCCACAGCACCCCAAAATGAGAGGAAGCGGGCACTCAAAGTCCCCCAACTAGGGAGACATTTAGAATCTGCAGCGCCCCAAGAGTTGAGGTTCACAGGAAAGGCCCCAGGGGCCCACAGTGCCCCAACCACGTCGGTTCCAGGGCCCCACTGTGCTCCACTAGCGTGGCATCGGTGGCCCACAGCACCCCAATATAAGAGGAATAGGGGACCGACAGGACCCGCACTAGGAAAGATGTCAGGGGCCTAAACTGCCCTAACTAGTGAGGTGGACCCAGAATGCACGAACTAGGCCGGTATCAGAGGCTCCTAGGGTCCCAATTAGGGAGATATCGGGGACCCACAGCGCCCTAAGAAGAGAGGGTCCAGGGTCTCACAGGGCTCTAAAGAGGGAGGCTCCAGGCGTTCACAGTGCTGCGACTATTGTGATATCAGGGGCCCACAATGCTCCAACGAGGGTCGCATCTAGGGCGGACAGTGCTATTACGAGGGTGGTAACAGGGGCCCATAGTGCTCGGAGTAGGGTGGCATCAGCGGACCACAGCACCTTAACTAGGGAGATATGGGGCCCAATGCGCTCCAAGATAGGAATCAGGGACCCACAGTGCCCTAGCAAGAGCAGAATCAGGGACCCACAGCACCCTAGCAAGAGAGGAATCAGGGACCCTGAGCGCCCTAGCAAGAGCAGAATCAGGGAGCCACAGCGCCCTAGCAAGAGAGGAATCAGGGACCCACAGCGCCCTAGCAAGAGAAGAATCAGGGACCCTCAGCGCCCTAGCAAGAGCAGAATCAGGGACCCAGAGCACCCTAGCAAAAACAGAATCAGGGACCCACAGTACCCTAGCAAGAGCAGAATCAGGGACCCTCAGTGCCCTAGCAAGAGAGGAATCAGGGACCCACAGCGCCCTAGCAAGAGAGGAATCAGGGACCCTCAGTGCCTTAGCAAGAGAGGAATCAGGGACCCTCAGGCCTAGTACGATAGTTATTGTCCGTTTCCCCCCCCCCCTCTAGGACTCCTATTGGTGTTAGGGGGTGGGCGGGAATGTTTGTTGATTTTGCCGGGGGGGGCTCGGGCCCCGGCCCCCATAGCCCCCCCCCGTACTCGGCGCCCCTGGTGTGCACCAGTTACATTACCTGCCCCAGAAATGAGAGCTCCAAGGATGGACTAACTTCCTGGATTGAGCTTGTACCCAGAGTTAACCTGCAAGTAAATTCCCTCATTCTTAAATCCGAGGATGCAGGGACAATCAGGGAAAAGGCTATTCTGCTGGTTTTCTCTGCATCCTCATGTTCTGAATGTAGTCTTAAGGAGTACACTTTGTACGTAAGGCATCTCCCGTCTGCAGGCGTTGAGACAAATATGCAGGCAATCTGCATATGCAAATTGTGATCAATACGGAGAGATGGAGGAGCTATGAAAGGGCCCAAATAGGCAAACGCACCACAAACTACTGTGAAATTACCAGGCATCTGGACCTCGTGGCCCTTGGAAAAAGACAAAACTAAAGATCACCCCCTGAAGGTGATACATTGATTGGTGAAGAACTAAACCTAATACAACAAAGTCACTAAGCTCAATGCGTGGAAAGTATACCAGATGCGCCTACAGTCATTGATGTTGGCAGCAGCAATGTGACACAAGAATGCTGCCCAAACATGAGTGATTCGAATGGTTTTAAGTCCCAGCAGGGCCGCACTTTTCAAAGGAAATGGTTAGAAACGTATAATTGGCTTAAATATGATGAGTCTGTTCAAAAAATGTTCTGTAAGGTATGTCAGTCTGCTGATGAAAAGGGCGTGCCATTGCCGAAAAGTAGCCGTGATAAGGATGCCTGGAATGCTTTTGTTAAACATGGCTTTAATAATTTTAAGAAGGCCATAGAGAGATGTAACGGCCATCAGACTTCAAATCTTCATCGGGTGGCTGCAGTGGTGCTAGTATCTGTGGAAAGGGGTACAAATGTTGTAGCAGCTCTGTCGTTGGGCCACCTCAAGCAGATGAGGGATAACAGAAGTGCGCTGTTGAATATCTTGACCACATTGTTGGCTTTAGCTCGGCAAGGTCTTGCAATTCGGGGCCATACTGATGAGGATTCTAATTTAAATGCAATTCTGTCGCTTCGTGGCAGAGATGTCCCAGAACTTCAAACTTGGCTTCAAAGAACAGAATACAAATGGATGTCGCATGACATAGTAAATGAAATGCTGGCAATTATGTCACATAATTTGCTCAGTGGCCTAATGAAAGAGATTCATGATGCAAAATTCTTTTCGATTATTTTGGATGAGACTGCTGATGTGTCAATAAAAGAGCAGGTCTCTGTAGTCTTTCGTATTGCAAAAGAGGATCTTCAGGTAGAGGAGATTTTTTGGGGCTTTTATCAAACGTCTAGCACTACATCACAAACTCTGTTTGCCATTTTAAAAGATGTTCTCCTGAGGTTTGGCTATGATATGGAAAACTGTCGGGGGCAGTGTTATGATAGTGCTTCCAATATGGCTGGACATCGACATGGTTTGCAGACATTGGTGCAGGAGGTGGCACCACGAGCTATTTATGTGCACTGCTTTGCACACAATCTGAATTTAGTAGTTCAGGATGCAGCTATGGGCACTGCCAAGTTCAGGGATCTGTTGGTTTTTGTAAGGGAATTGATTGGGTTCATTCGAAATTCCCCAAAACGGCTTGCTTGTTTTGAACGTTGTCAAGAAGAAGGGAGTGTCAAACTGCTTCCATTCTGCCCTACCCGATGGACCGTTCGAGCAAAATCTTTGAAGACTGTACTAGCTAACTACAGTTCTGTAATTGAATTTCTGGGACTTGCAGCCGGTGACCACAATGAAGCGGGAGCAAAAGCCCATGGGTTGCACTTGCAGCTCCATAAACTCGAAACCTATCTAGGTCTTAATCTTCTGTACTTGGTATTTTCCCGTGTTGAAACTGTGAACACTGCTCTACAGAAGGTCAATTTAAGGTTCCATGAAGCAGCGGTTATGATTGAAAACCTTAAGACCATAGTTGCACAACTGCGTGAGGGATTTGAAGACTTCTTCTCAAAAACCACATCAGCGGCCAATGATTTAGATGTGGAACTAGAGGAACATTTTGTGCAAAGAAGGGCCAGGAAAATCCCACGGCGCCTGGATGAAGGGTCAGTTCCTCATGTTTTTGAGTCTCCCAAAGACCTCTATAGACAAGGTTATTATGAACTCATGGACCTTACATTGGTAGCTTTGTCAGAACGTTTCAATACAACTGCATGTGACCATATGGTTAACATTGAACAATTTGTTACAGGGAATGCCTCCAGTGATTATGTCATGAATTTTTATAAGACTGACTTCCCTGAATGCAATCTAGAGTTGCATAGAAATATGTTCCTTGAACTTATACAGAGGGATAAGACTCCGGTTATGTGTTTTCAGGATGTCTTTGACTTGTTCCAAGGTGAAAGGGGTCGTCCTATGCGCAATTTGTTCCCAGAACTGGCACGACTGCTTCAAATTGCAGTAACCATCCCTGTATCCTCTTGTTCTTCGGAGCGTTCATTTTCATGCCTTCTGCGCATCAAAACCTACCTGAGGGCTACAATGGGCCAAGCTCGATTAAATGCTGTTGCTTTGCTGCATGGACACAAAGATGAAGCTGCACATCTGGATGTTGAGGCCATTGCAGATGAATTTATTCAACGAACTGTTGTCCGTAAAAATACATTTAGCCTGGGGAAGGTGCTGCAATAAAAACAGTTCACCTGTTCTCCTCTACAGCAGCACTTGCTTGGTTTTAATCGGTAAACGTCTTTACTTCTCGTTTCCCTTGAATTGGGAACTTTTTTTGTGGTGGTGGTACTCCACCTTGCAGCTGTACCTTCTGTTTAGCAATCATTTCATTCTCCCATGTTGCTCTGCCTTTTGAGAGAGGGCTACTACAACCTGGATGATTATAGAGGGGTGGAGTAGGGGCAGTGATAGCTTACTGGAATGCAACTTGAAGGCTTAAATCTCCTTCTTTCTTGACTTTAGTATATGCAGTACATGCTAGCCAATGTTTCCACTGTTCTGCACTGCGCGCGACCCCACCCCTGCGCGCCGTTGCACCAAGTTGGCGACAATATGCAAATTTTCGGTCATGGCCAGTGATGTCACTTCCTGTATTTGAGGCCCCCCCGGGAAATTCATAAGTCGGCTCCCCTGCTTGGATGGCAGCAAAACAATCAGGAGCAAGTCACGTCAACGTAAGCAAACTAACTGTAATCTTGCTGTTGAACATTTCTGCTGACTCTCGTGTGGAATCGTCTGCGGCATCTTTGCTGTGTTCTCCTCGAGTGCCGGCGCTAAGTCTTCCGGGTTGTGAGCTTGCGCATGCTATTGAAACTTTGAACCCTGACTCGCTTGCTTCAGTTATACAACCCCCAACCACGCTGCTCTCTTTAAGCAATCTTGAACCGGTTTCTAGTCCAATTCCCGGTGAGGTAAATATCTTGGCTAGTGCCGACATTTTGGATGTTTATTTTTCACCCTTCGACATCACTGATGCCGATTTAATGGCTCTTCCGAACATTGACATCCCGACCTGTTTAATAAATCAAAACCCTTTCATTTGCCCTAGCGGCATTCCTCTCTGTCCGTGACTCAACATGGAAATCTTGCCCAAACGTCCACGGAGTCTAGCGACATAAGACCAAGGCATTGCTCGATCTCCGGTGCTTCGACCAGGGACGAACATGAAGTCTCCTGCAAAAAAATTACATCACTGCTCCTAGGAGGCGTTATTTTTTCCGACTCTGCAACTGTGCAGATAAACGACAGTTCTCTGCTCCTGAGCGTCCCCGTCTGTGAAACACCTTCATTTCCTATTCTGTCACAAAATGCTTGCAAATTGCGTTGTTCCAAGAAGACGACCCAGAAGACGATCCAGACAAGTTTCTTCCTACAAAACTTGGATGCCACTCAAGAGTGTCCCTCCCCGGACTCTGTCCATGCCTAGGCACTCATGAGGAATCCTTCGGAGCAATCATTAAATTAGGTTGCGCCACGTTCGCCCATAGCACCAAACATTGCCTGTTGCAATTCCAAAAAAGCCCTCTTGCCAACGTCGGCCAGACCGTTTTGGTCACCATCGCCTTGCAAACGTTCAGACTTCCTAAAGGCCAATGCAAGCACGCCGATCATGAGTGGCTACAAAGGTCCTTCTAAAAGACCTGGTCCCTTCACATTCAAGGACAAATGGCTGTGACACAAGCTCCAAATGAAGAGGCTACTAATCTTTCTGCTGTGGACGCTGAACGATCATCTAACGTAACTGCAAGGTCTAGCCTCTCTGCCGCTGCCTCTACACAAATTCACAATAATGTCCTCACTGCTTCCTCTTTAGCCATGATTCAATTTGTAAAACTTCACGAATCATTAAATGAGGCGATTCGTGATCAAGGTGCTATGTTGTTAAATCTGTCCAAGAAAATTGACCAAATCGACAAATTCAATGTCTTCCTCAAACAACAAATCCAAACTGAAGCCGATTTAACAGTTCAATGGCATCAGCGGCTGTGTGATCTAGCCTCACGTCATCACTGTCAAAACAACAGTTTAGCTGAAGGTCTGCTAGATGCAGTCAAATGGATGTGCCACAACACAACACCAGAACTTTGTCCAATGCAAATTTATACAATATTGGAAGTAATGTGCATTCAAGTGACTCTAATCCACCTTTGTGTGTTCCCGTTACAACCTTGACCACAAAGCTGCCCGCACTTGCTGCTCAGTCCAATTTGCGTCGGACCAATACGCAATCAGCCATTCTTCACTCCACTCTGGCATCTTGTGTCCCCCTGAAACCAACATCGTCCACGCAGGTGGCAAAAAGTGGAGAATCAACAATTATTTCAGTTCCAAACTGAAACAATGTCGCTGGACTAGCCGTGGAAGCTGTCTCCTCCGACATTCAAGATCAAATTCAGGTTCCAACTGATATACCTGAGAGGCAATTCACCTCTTTTGGCATCTTTACTGGCGCTGCAAAGCCAGCCATTAGCGCCGAGACTGCCAAGTCCTTTGTTCCCGCAAAGGCATCAGCGGGAAAAGTCTGTTCTACAAACTAACTATGAAAAGTACGATGTCCGGTCGCTCAAATGCCAAGAAATTCATCAGGAATTTATCTTCACCTCCCAAAATTAGTTTGTTTAATCGCGACAGAAACGCTAAATCCACAATTCCAGCCCAGGCTGCTAAAGTCGTATCAACATCTTTCACCTGAAAAGGAAAGTCAAAACCCTCACACAAACGGAGACGAATAATTTCCGAGGAGGAATCAACTGACTCAACATCCTCATCTTCTCCAATTAATCTATGCGATTTATCCACCTATTTGCATCACGACGAATCATTAGACGTCCAGAGTGCACCCACAGATCTCAGTTCCCACGCACCAGCCCCTCGAATTTCCCACAATCATTTGCCAATCAACGTAACACAACATACTTCGAAGCTGACAACTGACCGAGCAATTGGAAATAAAGCTGTGGTGGCTGACAGTCACCCAGCCTTGCAAGCTGTTTCAAGCTTAAACCCGAAACTCACTACAAATCAACATAATCAGTGTGTACACTACAAAATGAGGGTACACTTGAATAACAACAGTAAAGCTGCAACTCACACTTGGAAACTATGTCTTCAAAATATCCAAGTGGATGACAACAACGTCAACTTAAACCGGTCGAATGTCTTGAAGTTATTCAAGCGTGTACCCCTACTTCGTACCATCAACTCCGACGACATTAAGATCGTTGAATATGCAACCGAAAGGTCTTCCGATCAAGTGCTTCTGCACATTGTATCTGCCGGAGTGCGCAATATGTTATTAAAGGCTGTTGACGACTTACTCTTCTTTGGCTTCAAAATCATGCTTCAACCAGAATGTGAGAGCTCGCGAGCATTAAAGCACTCACCAGAAGCGAAACAAAAACAATCTGCTCAGGATAGATCATCGCTTCTATGGAAATCACTGAGCAGCTCTCAGAAGTCGCGCCAAGATCAGAGAAACCAAGGTTCCTCTCCATCAAAAAAAGATCACTGCAGTGGGCGATGGGCACAACATTAGCCATGACTGGACGTGCAGGATCGCCAGTGCACCTTCCTATCTTGGAACACACGTGGCTTTAAACACCTATTCAATGACTTTGAGGCCTCCCTTGATAATGTATTTGTAATTTGTCTCCTAGAAACATGGCTACGTGACGCCCTGATGCGCGATGGCATCACAACCTTGCTCAACCCAGCCGAAAAAAACATCAAAGGTCGACCACACTCAGGTTTACTAACAATGATAAAAATAACTCAATGGTGGTCAGCTCCAGTCTCAGTAAATCCCAACCCGTTTGTCCAGGGCACAATCATCCATACCAAAGATGATGCAACCCAACATCGCAAACACTATTGATTATAAACGGGTACTGTAATCCAGCGAAAATCAGCACCAAGAAATTTGTAAATGCGATCACGCAACTAATTGATCAGGCTAATTTAGCCTTATAACAACTTATCAGTTATTTGCTGTGGAGATCTAAACTGTTCTTGGTTCCATTCCGACTCGAAATCTCATATCTACAGGCGTACACCAGACCATGCAGTCTCTGTCAGAGGGCAGATCTGGGCCACAGCCCTGTCAACGCGTAATTGCACGATGCTAAATGGCAACGTCAAAGGCGACGTCCCTGCTCAAGCCACACGGCATCGTGACGCGAGCCACAGTATTCTAGACTACATCTGGGTCTCTCGAAATGTTGAACTAAAGATCGTGGATCTTCAAATCAAAGCGATGAAGCACAGCGATCACAACCTCCTGAGACTCCGATGCCTGATGGAATGGGCCCCTTTTGCTTCAACTTATCAGGTCCCTCTTGAAACCAAAGCTGGCGGCAATCGGCTCAGAATAAATGCAAATCAAATCCAAAATCTTGGTGCCAGGTTTGCGAACCCCGCCTATACACATGGAGCAGATTATACACCCTTGTTAACTGATCATATCATTCGTCTAGACTTGTCTCGACATATTGGGTGCTCCCACAAACACGCATATAGCAACATCATTCATGAGGCAAAAAAAGCACTGAGAAGGGACCTGAGGATCTTTAAAAAAATCCGCCCAGGCATGATGTGTACGAAGCGGTCAAAATCAGAAGGACACGCTATCGCAACTGGGCCAAATAACATGCCATCATAATTGATCAAGATCGTGCTGAATTAATGATGAAATTACTTGTAACAAAAAACACAAGAGAAATCTGGCAGATCTTGAATATGGGCCACACAAAATGTACTTCAGCAACTGCAAATACGATTTCAGGTGCCAACTGGGAAACACATTTTTCTACTGTGTTTATGAAGCCTCATGAAGAGCCAGTTGTGATGACCAGGTGTCTCTTGGGCAGTGGAAATGTCGTTGGAAGAAATTGAACGAGCCATTAAAGGTTTAAAAAACTAACATGCCGCTGGCCTGGATTTGATCACGAATGTGATGCTCAAAAAACATTCGAAAGACTTGCCTCTCTTTATCAGAAAGCTGTTTTCACAAATTGCATCATCAAAGCAACTTCCTGAGTCATGGTCCACGGCAATTGCGGTCCCCATTCATAAGAAGGGCAATTGGGACGACCCTTCCAACTATCGCCCAATTGCCCTTCTCGTCAGTATTGGCAAGATCTTCGGCTCAAACCTGCGACACAACCTCGCTTCTTGGGCACAAGCGTCTCTGATTCCAGATATACGCCAAACAGGATTTACAAAAGGAGTCGGAGTTGAGGTCAATTTGTTGATTCTTACCATCATGAAACTTGAAGCCATGAAAATAAATGATAAACTCCATCTTTCATTCATCAACATGAAGCAGGCTTTTGATAGTCTAAACCGGGGAATGCTTTGGGCAAAACTGTCTAACTGGAAATGCTCGGTCGACATTCTCGAACCAGTCATGGCCCTTCATGCGCACACCTCTATTTGCGTAAGACTAAACAACTGCGGGGAGTTATCCGACTCCATAATAACCGCCAAGGGCGTCAAACAAGTGTGCCCACTCGCCGCTGACTTGTTTAAATTATTTCTGGCCGATCTGCTCATACATCTCGACCAGGTCCAGTGTTTTCTGCCAAAGATAAATAATGTGCCAGTAAAATGTATCATCTATGCAGATGACCTCGTCCTGATGGATCGCACTGAGATTGGACTCCAGCGTCTGCTTAAGAATTTACACGAGTACCTGCCCATTAATGACCTTCAGATAAATATATCGATAACCACAATTCTGACAATTGGCAGCTCGAGTATAAAGAAGGATAAATCCTTCAGGTGGACGGTTGCGGGCGAAACCCTCAGTTCTGTGTCCTCTATAAGGTACTTAGGGATCCACTTTAACAACTCAGACATTACTGGGTTGTTGAGCTAAAAACCAAGATGACGAAACTTGCTCTGCAAGGCGCCAAGATCAACAAAGAATATGGCAAATTTTCCATGGCACCCGTCTTGACCTTTTACCTTCAAAAAGTGGTTCCAGTCATTGGGCCTCATTACGAGGTAGGAGGTAGCCATGGTGCTATTAGCACCATGGCTACCCCCTTACCGCATTCCGTGGCCGGGTTCTCAAAATAGGAACTTACCGGGTCATTCCAACCTTGGAGAACCCAGTAAGTCCCCATTCCGAGAACCATTCCCCATTCCCATTCGAGCCCCCACAGGGCTCAAGGGGAATTGGGATGGAGCTAATAACGGGCCCGCTAATAGCGAGCCCGTTATTCGCTCCCTGGTCCCTCAGCGGCTCCCGCTAAGGGTGCCTGGTAAAACCAGGCGCCCATAGTGGGACCCGCTAAGGGACCTCGGAGTACGGAGGTAAGGGGTTTACCGGCACCGGTAAGGGTACCGGTGCCGGTAACCCCTTACCTCCTACCTCGCAATGAGGCCCATTGTCTTCGGCGCAGAGGCCGGCTGGAATATAAAAGAACAAACTTGGCAGACGCTGGACGGGCAGTTCTGGCGTCATGTTTTGAAATCGCCCCAGTCCACATCCATGACAATGCTGAGACATGAATTGTCATTGAATTCTCTTCACATTAGAGTTGTGTGGAAATCTATTACTGTAATACGAAAAATGTTTCTTGACTCACCGACGCCTGCAAACCAGATTTTTACAATTGAGACTAACAACACGCAACCCAGTCTACTAAAACTATGGGTCAAAAAGTTACTTGCATTTTTGACTGCCGCTGACATCAACAAACTTGAACTCCTAAAGCAGCCACAATGTGCCAAGAAAAAAATTGATTCCTGGGCCTGGATAGTAAATAAAAAAAACAGGAAAAACTGCATTTTGCAATCTACTTAGGTGTTGATTGGAAAAAACTAAGACTTCGAACGAACACACTGAGAACAAATAAAATTCTCTGGCAAAAACACGACAAGGCAATAAAGGACAATCTTTGCCGCTTTTGTCGCATCAACATCGAATCATCCAAACATTTAATAATTGATTGCGAACAAACTCGCAACCAACGTTCTTTACATCTTGAGAAATGTGCACCTCTTGATGAAGACATGGAAGCATGGTGGTCGGTGATTATCGGGGAACAATATCAAAATTACCTGTGCGGTAGTAGACTACATGGACATGCTTTTCAAAATTGAACCTTAAAGAAACCTTACAACATGGACGATGTGCAGACTCTAGCTAATTTAATAGGAACGAGTTGTAATTTATTCGACCTAATTATTTGTACTGTGAATCCTGAAATTTCACTTCAGTGATTATTGTGACATGGAGGTCCAATCGACTATTTGAAAGTAAATTGAAACAAAAGTTTGAACCTTGTGTTTTAACCTGTAGCTTTATCAATATAAAAAATTTAAAAAAATACACATTCCATGCAACAATACTTACAAAAAGTAAGTAATCTTCGATTTCATGGAAAAATGCAGTGATCCTGTCCTACTCATGAAGTAATACAAACATTCAATTAATCCTCATCTCATTCAGTAATGAAAAGTGCAGTTAATACCCCATGCTTAGTAGTAATATAGTGTACTATTCTCCCCCTCAGTTTTACCCCAACCCTGCACACCACACGTCTGCGGTAGGGTTCTGTTACCAACGCACACATAATTTTGCCTTAGACACTCGAGGTATTTATTTGTCTCATTTATGTAAGCTATACCAAACATATGCAGGCATATATCAAAGCGTTCTGCTGAGCCGACTGTGCTACCTCCGACTCCAGTGTTGTTCGGTCGCGCAGGCTCTTGCGTGCCCCCACGCTGGTGCATTGCTCCCCTGCTGTGCGGTAAGGCGGTGGCCCACTCAGTGCGTAGCATCCTGCATCACCACATTACCTTCTTTTGTAATTATAACCAAGATCAGTCTAACAAATAGGCCCTCATTACAGGTGAGCCCGTCCAGTATAAATGCGGGGAAAAATGCTGGTACTAACGGCTCCAGCATTTATACTGGATCGGCTCACTCTGAGTCTGCCGGGAGGGGCAGTGAACTACCGGCAGACAGCCCTGCAGGGAGTTCACGCCCCTACCAGCAGAGAAATGACTGAATCACCGGCACCGTTCAGAATGGTGCCAATGATCCAGTAGTTCCCATCCGATTGAGTCCTATGGGATTGCATGGAATGGGAATTTACCGCCGTTGCCGGGTGCCGGTAACGGTAAGGCGAATTTGCCGGTAACCTACCGGGAGTACAGGCAGGTTACCAGCAAACTCGTGACGAGGGCCATAGTCTTTTTACCACTCAAAGATTCTTACCGATCGGGAGGACCTTCTCTGACTAGAACTGCCAATATCAGCCTTTTCACTGCATTCATTTGATCACTTTCCTCTCTGGTTCCTGCGGGTTTTCTGTACTGGGAGAATCTGCCTCTTCAAAAGCTCCAGTTTCAGTAGTCTCAATTTTTGGTCCGTTGTGTACCTTTAATATTCCCTGTGTTCATATTTTCTTCTGATCCTTCATTGTTCGTTCTGGTGAGTGGTGAGTTTCCTTCGTGTTCCTTTATGTGCTACAACTTCTTCTAATTTTTCCCATCTGCGGTTTTCACATATCGCTTCTTCGCCTCGTTTCTTTCTATTGACGCGCTGTAGCGAGATAGTGGTCTTTCGTCCTGTGAGGTAATCCAACTTTCACCCAGTCTCCTTGTTGTAGATCATGCATTCTTACTGCTTTTCTTGTATCATACATTTCTTATCTCCTTTCTCGAATACTTCTCAACCATTTTATTCGCCAGGGCAGGTGAAAACAGAGGATCTCGTTTTTGGTAGGTTATAGCCTATTGAAGGACCAGCAAGGGGCTTGGAAGGTGAGTGAACTGACTCCATAGCAGGTGACGACGTCAAAAGTGTGTGAATTTTCAATATTGGTCTTGGGTTGGTCGTTTTTTATCCTATTGATGCAGGGGATAGTCAAGTGTTTGTTTTCTTTTACGCATCTTAAAGAAAGGTGGAGACCACAGGGGCACGGACAAGATAATTATTATTACACATTTTTTATAAAGCGCAACACGCCCCAAGGCCTCAGTGCACACATAGATGGCAGCATAAATGCCATGCTCCGGCTGCCCCGATGAGGAGACCAACAAGGAGACACCCCCCGAAATCTCTCATGGTGCTGATACAGGCGGCAAGAAACCTTCTGATCGAGGGACCCAAGCAACGCAGCTCATTGCACCCTGCAGGCCTGCACGGAGGTGACTTTTGACTGGGCCTTGTCAGAGGCACCTGCCACGTGAGGAGTCAGAGGCTCCGAGGACTCTAGCAACTGGATCACCTGGCTCAAAGAGCCAATGAAGAGGTTTTCACTGGGTGGGCCCCCAAGTGAGAATAGCCAAACCAAAGACCCTGAGAGGCCTGAGGCGACCAGGGGTGGAATCAGGCACGAGGGAAGTCAATTGTGGGCAGAGGTTTGGGACACACCCAAAGAAGGATGCATGCAGTGGGGGGCCTGGATGACCATCAGGCCTCACCGTTTGAACCACGAGGACCTTGACAGTTGCGAGCGTCACACCGCTCCAGAGAACGCTGGCGGGTCTCTGAACCTCAAGGAGGGCAAGCACAAAGGGGGCTGCTGAACACAAAACCCTGAGAAGCCACCAGGGGCATCAGGGATGAAGGAACCTGACCGCGGGCAAAGGCTCCGAACACGCCTGGAGGAGGCCGCAGGCAAGCCATAGGACGTCACGGACAGAGCTGCGCGGGTGTCGCCCGTCGCAAGTGCCACTCTGGTGAACCCTGAGGAGCGCAAGTAGGAAGAAGGCACTATGGGGTGAGGGAGCCATGAGCCCGACCCCCCACCCTCTGGAAAGCTAGGCAGGGATGACCGGAGGGCTAGGCCAGAGCCGGCCCGGTCGTGGAGAGCAGGAGACGGGCAGAGGCTGTGCCACAGGCCTCGAGAAGAACCTGGAGGGGCAAGGCACCACAGGAAATAGAAGGCGGTATGCTCTGCAGTGCGCCGTTAAGCAAACAGGCCCAGTCCCTAGACTGTCTCTGGGTGAAGAGGTTTTGGGGGACCCGGCTTACCGAGACACGGACAGCTAGACCAGGAGCTGATGCAAAGGTTAGTGGGGATACTACTGGCAAGGAGTGGGCCTCGGGGAGTGGTGCCTGCCTGGGACAAGGGGCCTGTACTTTCTTCTGAGGGTAGGATAATGGCAGACTCAATGGAGATACAAACACTGCCAACAGCCCCTGATGGGAACGAGGCCCTGACAGAAATTGCCATTTTTAAGTATACTACAGGAAATCAAGGCACTTCGATCGGACCTGGACGCCTCACTTAGCGAGTTCAAGCGCAGACTGAGAGCAGTGGAGAGCAGGGACCAGACCATTGAACACAACCAACTCTCGGCAGACATCGTCGAAGTACAGATTGGCACTCACCTGAAAGAACTGGAAGCCAGGGACAGAGACGTCTCACTAAGGGTGGATTACATGGAGGACAGAGAAAGACATAATAACATTTGAATTCAGGGACTGCCTCACACAAAAGGAAAAACAGACCGTGATTTGGAGAGGAACGTGGAACAAGTACTCGGTCTTCTCTTCGATGAAGCCACGCTGAAGAAAATACAGTTTGATAGAGCCCACGGGGAGGGGGACCCCAAAGAAGGATCTAAGTCGATACTTGCCAAATGCCACCATTATAGAGACAAGATTGTGATTCCGGTGAAGGCTAGGGTAAAGAAGCAAATTCTTTTTGAGGCATCCAAAGTCCAAATATTTCTGGACCTGTCGGGAGGCACACTAACCCGTCACAAAGGTTTCAGGCCCCTCACGACATGGCTGATAGAAAAGGATGTCGGATATAGATGGGGCTATCCCTTCGCGATATCGTTCTGATGCAAAGTGTTGCGATGCAAGCTAACAGACGGTTCTGAGATCCCTGACCTCGTGGAGGCGCTAACGTAGGGGACCGCCCAACGGACGAGCGAGGGGGAGAAGGCAAAACAATACAGGTTCCTGAAGGCTTTCAACAGCCTCCTCATTGGCCTTCCTTTCAGAGAACACATCAGCCCTACACCAAGAGTCATCCACTGGCTCCCTATTGGTTGTCGAACTACCTTTAAAGCCATCTGCATCACTCACCATGCCATCCACAACACCGGACTGGTAATTCTTCCAAGACAAACTCACACGCTACCACCCCTCCAGGACACTCAGATCTGGCTCACCATCCCTCCTAGTTGCCCCCCATTACAACCTCGCCAGACTGGGCAGATCCTCCTTCTCAGTCCAAGCTTTGACCATCTGGAATGCTCTGCCCCCTCCACATCTGCAACATTGACAATTACCTGGCATTCAGAAAAGCCCTCAAAACCTGGTTGTTTTCTTCCTCCTGTTGAAACCTTCTTGCACTCCATGGTATGATTGACCTGCGCACAGAAGCACTGGCCTATTACCCACAACACCTACCCCCCTTTTCCTCAATGGATGCCAGCAGCATGATAAAACTGCCCCACTTCCCCCTGACCCCCGCTCCTCAACCCGGACAATCGTACATCACTCCACCGTTCCACAAGTGCCCCACACCCACTGCTTAGGCTCCCAATCTAAGGAGACCAGCCAAGCACATTGGACCTAGGAAAACAACATCGAAGATGAACTGCATCCGAGTTTCAGGTATGTATAATCTGCACCACATCTGTGGTCACATGCCGCAGGCACGGGCAGCCATCCATGCACTATAGTACGAAGCTATGGCTATGCAAATCCGGTCTAGCAGCCTGCATGGCTCACCACACTGAAACCCCTGACGTGCCTCAACACCTCTGCCATTAGTATACAGCGACAACCTACAAAACATTTCGATCTAGCTGGGCACACATTGAGTCTCAGGAACTAGCACTCTATCCTAAACCACCAACAGCACCCGCCCACGTGCATGATCTACGGGCTGCTTACTGGAGCCTAGCCAGCCCTCCTAAGCCCTAACCTGGCAGAATGCAGACACGCATCTTAAAGTTAACTCTTAGAATGTCCCATACATGGACTTCGTTCTTCAAAGGCCTTCCAACCACAAAGCGCACTGAGGCCATACAAATGGGGAAAGGGTGCTATATAAAAAACGAATACAATACAACTAGATGATGGGACCTGGCTACAAATGGACAGGTCAATCAAAACGATTTCCATCTCCTCCCAGCACAGGCTCAATGCCATTACATGGCAACTGCCCCCAGCATGCTTATCAAAGATATAGCCCAGGGTAGAGTCACACTGTTGGTGAGGTTGTGGCGCTTACGGCACTTACTGGCATGTATGGTGGTGCTGTCCACGCATGCTGC
Source organism: Ambystoma mexicanum (assembly GCF_040938575.1). Lineage (NCBI taxonomy): Eukaryota > Metazoa > Chordata > Amphibia > Caudata > Ambystomatidae > Ambystoma > Ambystoma mexicanum. The sequence goes on along the minus strand of NC_090921.1, from coordinate 783,161,827 downwards.
TTTTTTGGAGTGAGGTCCTGTCATGGATACTTGGCCTGGATGAGTTGGATAGACTCCTCCACGCCTGCCTGGTCCTGTTCGGACTTTTAAGGGAGGAGGAGCACGGCATCCGGGTGAGCCACATGACGCAGCCATTAGCACGGTAGCAAGGGCATGGAGGAGAACAGAAACTCTGGGTGCGCAGGAGTGGGTGGCCGTCGCCAGAAACATTTTTATGACGGAGTCCCTAACAGAATGAGTCAATGAAAAGGGTTTCATGGTGCAGCCGAAGTGGCTCCCATTTATATGGGAATGTGTACCTGAGATGATACAGTGGTATGGAGGTGAAGGAACTGAAGTAGGTGGGGACACACCAGGGGCGTGTACAAGGTGGGAATAGAGCCGGGTGAATATAATTAGCAAACTGTTCACCTGGGCGTCAGGGGTGGGGTGGGAGGGGTAGGGTTAGAAGGGTGATACACTCAAGCATGTTGCTACGGTTTGAAGGCCTTATTAACATGTGCATGTTTATCTATCCTGTTATGGTTTGGTGTATGCAATGGTGATATGCTTGTTTCATAAAAGGAAAAATGTAATCAAATTCTATTTGGAGAAAAAAATTGAGATATTCTGGTTACACTTTTTGAAATTGTTCTGTGGCCTTTTTACTTATTCAAAGGCATCTTCATTGTCTTATTCACTGCGAAATGCAGCTTGTATGATGCATTTAATATGCCTACTCATTCTCTCAACCTGCCCATTGCATTGCGGGTGATATAGTGTATTGAGGACAGGCTCTCCCCACTTCTGAAGGGAACTGGACTCCTTTATACGTATCCATATATTCAGGGATCCCTTCTCTCCTGAATATTTATTCAAAGAATGTCTCTGTGGTCTTTGCTGTAATCTCGCTCATGAATTTCTCCTCAACTCATTTGGGCATATCCTATACTAGGACCTTAGCATTCTTTACATCGTCAGTCATATGGTCCATTGGTCATATAACGTCATCTCCTACTTGAATCCAAATTTCCCTTTGCCGTTCGACTTTTGCGAGGGGTGCTGATCTGCGTCTTAGTCGCTTGTCTCCCGCTTTGCATACATGTACAATGGTGTATGTGTCTTTCGATCGCAGTAACCATCCATAGCCAGCAGTACTGTTCTCTAATTCTTCGCTCGGTTAAAGTTACTCTCAACTGGCTCTCATGTCCCTGTTGCACTAGTCTACTTATGAGGATAGTGAGGGATAGCATTACATCCCGCCTCATATCTACTCCTTCTTCAATGTGCTTTTCTGTTTATACATTCAAGTAACGTTGCACATGATCATAAAGTTACCTTTTTCCAGGACACCATTTTCTGTGAATTCAACCATGCCTCTGAGGTAACTGCTTGATCCTGTTGATGTGCAGTGCCATTCACAGTTTCTACCACACATTCTTCATTCAGGTGCGTATCATTTTTGTCTTTCCCTATTGGTAGTCTTGATAGATAATCAGCTTAGCGATTCTGCTAACCAGGGATCTGTTCAATTTTAAAATTGTAGCCTTGCATTTTTCGGGCTAACTTAGTTTTCTTACAGTTCTTGGTCCTACTATAGTCACCAGAGTTTATGATCCGGCTATAGCCTAAATCTTCTGCCCTATAAGTAGGGCGTGAAAAGGTTTACTGCCCGCCACGTGCATGATAACATTTATTTTTCAATTATGGAATAATGCTGCTCTGTTTCTTGTTAAAGCTTTCGAAGCAAATGCCACTGTATACATTTGTTTTCTCTCCATGTGCACTAGTGCTACACCTATTTCATCTCCCTTTTCCTCAAATGTTTTATCAGACACTCCGTTTTTGTGGAAAAATTGGTCAAAAATGTGGCATACTATTCTGCCATTCCCATAAATGACTTGAACTGTTCTTTGTTTTTAGACCTTTAGTGCTTGTTCAATAGCTACTTTACTCCCACCCACTCACCGCCCCATTTCCTCCTCCTTCCCACCACCTCCCTGGCCCTTTCGGACCCACTGCCCCTTCCTGGCCCCTTTGCCCGGCCCTGTTGCTTGTGTGTCTAGGCTGCCATTAGAAGTGCTTCACATGGGCGTTCTATATTCAAGCCATCATTGTCCTTCTCTGTCGGCCATGTCTGGAATATGCTTTGCCCTTCTATCGCCAGTGCATTCGTCAATACTGCAGCTGTTGCCCGGGCCGGTCTTTGCATCAGGCAATGCAGGCAGCTGTATGAGGTGCCAGGGTCTAGGGGGCGCCAGTCTGACTCCAACAACACCATTGTATTCATTTTTTTTTTTACTTTTATTTATACAGTTGGCGATTGAAGGTACAACAGAGAAAGGGGGTGACCCTTTAGACAGATGTCTCGTACATTAATATCCGATTGCATCGGTACAGACGTCATCACACATAAGGAGAGTATATCAGCAGAAACATTCAAAGTGCATGGACAGTTTAATTCACACCCGTCTTCTCGGGCCAGGTTGGAGCGGAAACTGCACCAGATATCACGGGGTCTGGTCACAGGGGAAAGAGAGTTGGCATAGAGATTCTCGCTTTCTTGCGCCCATGTCAGTGCTTGTATCCATTCGCCCACGGTGGGGGGGCACCTATTCTTCCAATGGAGGAGTATTGACCTTTTAGCCAGCATGCAACCAACGTTGGAAAAGGCCCGGTCGTCTCTATCCAGGGTCCCAGACCACAAACCAAACAACACGCCCAGAGGGTGTTTCTCTAATGAGGTGCTTGTTATGTCAGAGAGAATCTCAATGATTCTTGACCAAAACCTTTCCAGTTGCGGGTATCCCCAGAACATATGTAAATGGTCCGCTGCTGTTTCATCACATCTGGGACAACCATGTAGTGTAGGGGGGGGGCATCTTGGATAGTCTGGCAGGGGTAGTGTAGGCGATGTAGAACCTTAAATTGCATGAATTTAAAGCAAAAGTTGAGGGAGACCAGTCTGGTGAGTGCGCACATGTGTGCCGATTGGGTATCGGAAATGGCATTTGCCAATTCCTCTGTCCAACGCGATCACACTTTCTGGGAGAGAGGGGCAATCCCATCCAATGCCATTTTATATAGTGAGGACACCACGTGGCTATTATCCACAGAGTTGGCAATGTAAGCGAGAATCAGAGTTTCTGGAGGTTCCTGCGGGTACGCGGTCCAGTGGGCTGCAATTGCAGCGTGGACATGATAGTAGTGTAAGAGGTCACCCTCAATATCTCCGTGGCCCGGTTTCCAGGTCTCAGGTGTGATGAATGCTCCGTTTGGAAACAGGTCAGTGAATGCTCAGTAAGCTAGCGCTTCCCAATGGACATGAATCGCCTTATCACGCATCGGCAGTAGCCCCAGGAAGTTCCAGATTGAGAGCCATTTATAGAAAAGGTGAGTGGCCCCCACCTGGGCAAAGAGCAGCCGCCAGGCCCTCGGTGTAGAGGCCACCGGGTCCAACGGGGAATCATCCCTGTAGTGGGTATCTAGCATGAGGGTCTTGAGGTCGGTGCCACCTGCAGCCAGCAATTCCAGTTCGACATGTGGGGGGGGGAGCTCCACTATGTACCAGTATGACGCATATTGTGCCTGGGAGGACATCAGTACAATTTGGTGTGCGGTGCAGACAACCCCCCTTTATCATATGTGGGAGTCAGTTCGGTCCACTTTTTCCTGACCGCACCAGAGTGCCATAGGAACTGGCCAAAGAGGGAATGTAGTCTGGTGAACTAGTCTTTACCGGGCCAGATCAGGACGTTGGAGAACACAGAGCAATTTAGGCAGCAGAGTCATTTTTATGAGTGAGTGCTTAGCCAGGCTGGACAGGGGGAGGTTCTGCCACCTACGAATTTTGTCCTCGACTGCCGCCGCGGCTGAGTCATAGTTGTCTTTCAGTAGCTCAGGGCGTGTTCTGGACACAGTCACCCCCAGATATTTTATATGGTCGGGCGACCAGCGAAGAGCGAAGTACCCTGGACTACAGGAGTATTGTCTGTGAGCGGAAATACTTCTGACTTAGACGAGTTAATCGTGAAACCAGAGAATTGTAGTATGTCATCTGCATATAGGGACACTATCTCGGGGCGGCCTATTAAGCGGAGACCACGGTGTCCATGTCTCTCTCTAATGAAGTCAGCCATGGGCTCAATGGCTAGGGTAAACAGGATGGGGGACAAGGGGCATCCCTGGCGGGTGCCTCTACCCAAAAGAATTTGTCCGGACATGAAGGAGTTTACCATCACCCTGGCACCCTGTGACCATTGTCATCGTTTTAAGTACACTTCAACAGACATGAACAGCCCTTTCTTTGCCATGCTCTCGGTGTAGCACAAGCACAGCAATGTATAAACATCAAGTGTTGTCTTTCCAAAATTACGAGTGTAAAATAACCTAAAATAGCTTATTTTTTAAATTAATATTGTGCAACCAATGTAAACACTATAGAGGAATGGGCGTTTGGAATGTAGTATTACATTGTAATACAACATGGTACGGTTGGGTTGCGGACCGCAGAAGCAACAATCTATGTTTTAGAAGTCCATTATTTACATTTCAGCCTTGCTCGTGTTGTCACTGAAATAATGCAATCAACTTGAATATTAGTGAATGTCTGTAGGCTAAAAGGGCCCTGCAGAGAAGTGATACAGCATCCACATGTGCTTATATATTTTGTGGCTTGCTTCCTGAGCACTCTGCAATCTGTCACAAAGGTGGCCCAGGCCAGGCTTCCCCATGTTGCTGGTGTTTTCTAAGAGACTGCACAGGGCACACATAGACACAAAGCTTCACCCATCATTGTGTTGCACCTGGTCACACACCAAGGCACATACAGGCACTGGAGAAGCACCAGGTCAGACACTTGAGAGGGTGGGGATAAGGGTGGGGATAAGGAGGACATGGGCAGGGGACAGATACCAGTTAGACTGCCCACCCACACCTCCCACCCCAAATGCCCGCCTCAAGTGAATTAAGCAAAGCCCAGGAAAATACCCCTGATCAGCTTCAGTGATACAGATCTGACACCTGGAACCTTAAGAAAAACACACAAAACCCAATGACCGCCTCTCCTTATCTTACTAAGACATTTCAGACTCCAGCAATCACCCCTCTTCTGTTCATCATGTTTAGTAAGAACACAGCTGTAGAAGGACACAACAGGACACAGACAATAAACGGTGCTGGTGGCTGCACAGTTAACAAATGCCTGGGTATTACTAATGTAAAAATGTTTATTGTTAGCACACGCATTTGTAGCCACACGATTTATAAGCACCATGTGTGTCCATCACTGAAGGCCTGTTAAAAACAAGCATTGGCAAAGCGGTTGTGGCTTGTGTGTAAGTATTAGGCATTTGCCAGGCACTGCTATTATATGCCCAGGTATTCAAACCATTTTGCACCTGCTACCATCAATAGCCAGTTAATACCACTACGGCAGTGCCTGACAACTTCAAACTGTTGGCATTGCCAGTGCTTGTTCCAATGGCCCTCATGTCTACAATAATTGCATATCAAGGAATTTGGCCCCACCACCCATGGGACTTGTTGATTATGCCACCCTCCCGGTCTTTGTTGGTCCTGCATCCTCCATGCCCACTGATGGTCAGGCTGTGCCAGGGTCAAAGCTGGAAAGCTTGTCCCGTGTACTACCCCTTGTTGACTTGGTTCCATCTGCTGGCCCATCTGACCCTCTCCCTGGCCTTTGTTCCCCGGTCTGCTTCACCTTTGAGCAGTATTTGGGGAATTCTGTGCTGATCCCTGTATCTGCCCTACAAACTGCATGTGTAGCGTCATAAGCTTGTTCTCGAATGTCTCTTTTTTCTGTTCCTGGCACGCGATGCAATGATTTGTGATCGCCGCTAGCTCTGTCAGTGGCTTTGTCTACCAACCTATGCACACGTTTGTAAGCTGTGCCTATACCTTAGGTAAAACGCTGGAGACAAAGGAATTGGCAATGACATGTTTGTACATATGTGACATCCCATGGTTTTCACTGCCAATAAATGCAGGCAAATGAATATGGTAGGATGATGAGAATATCTACCATGGAATCGATGTCCCGGCTACTGGATGCATGCAAGATGTCAAGTACATATAAGAGCCCAAGATGTGTTACTGTTCTATAAATGTACTGGCTAAGGCTAATGCTTGTCCCCGAGAGTCCAACAGTGGGACAGGTGCAGCATGGAATTCAGATATCATCACTTTCTGAGACTCTCAGGGTTAGAGTAAAGGCCACCTGGCTGCCATCTTTGGATTAGGCAAGTTGAAATTGGTTGATATAACGGGGCTCTCTTTTCTAGCGGAACTTTGTCAGAGTGCTGTGGTCCAATGCCTGTCGCCTGAGAGAGACGATACCAGAAATCATCAGGTAGACACACCTACTAGACCTCATAAGCACACCTGGCATCACATGCTACAACTATGCAGATGACACACAAGTAATGTACAAAGCCTGAGAACAATCAATCCGTCAACAAATGCTCCATATATTAAAACGTGCCTTGCACACATGGACACGTGGATGACATTTAGAAGGCTAAAACTAGACCCTACCAAAACTGAATTGATGATCTGCAACCCAGCAACTGCCTTAACCACCACAATCCGTTGGCCTGACGAGATGCGCCCATGTCCAGTTCCACCCACCATGTTAAGGAATCTTTGAGCAAAAATTGGCAGTACTATCATGTTTGAACCAAAGGACACAGTCATTGGAAGAAGTGATTTTGTCCAACAGCCCACTCTACGCTGCATCCTACCTTATCCAACATTCACCCACAGAACCATGCCCATGATTTCCCTATTACTATCCAGACAAGAATATGCAGACAGCCTCTTTCTCGGTCTCCCAGACTGCCTGATGAGGAAGTGACAAAGAGTCCAAAATGCAGTGATGAGACTGCCCAGAATAAAGAGATATGAACATCTCCCCACTTCCACAAGCTGCCCGTCTATAAAAGGATCAATTTCAAACCCTTTTGCTTTGCATAATGTTGCTACCATGGAGGGGCCCCCTCTCCAGAAGGAGGCTCTAGCACTGCACACCTCCCGAAACACTGAGGTGCAGTAACACTGCACTAGTCCTGGTCCAGAACTTCTACACCAAATAACAAGGGTGGTCCTCATTCCCCTCTCTAGACACGAAACTCTGGAACACCCTATGAAACATCTCTTCTTCACCTAGAAGTGAATCACAAGACGTTCAGGTAACTCAAGACTGGTTCTAGGTTAAAGTATCGAAATCAAAAGGTTCAAATGCCTTTTTTTCGACAGTCAAAGGGTCGAAAAAAAGGTTCACTTTTTTTTGTTATTTCTTTTTTTAATGAGGACCCACCCAAGCCCCCGTTTTCTTTATTAAAAAAACTTTTTTTACCAAACCAAACTAAAAATATATATATATAAATAAATAAATAAATAAAATTTGAACCTTTTTTTCGATCCTTTGACTTTCGAATAAAAGGTCATTCGATCCTTTATTTTCAAAACTTTAACTGGACACCCTCAAAGACTTGGCTCTTCAACCAATTAACTTAAAAGATATGAAAGAAAACAGCAACCAACCAAAAGCTATGCAACATACATCCTCCTGGACCCAGCACTGTGCCAAACTAATGGCGATGGGCTACAGCTCATTGGGTTTTCACGTCATCTTGTGAGAGCTTACCCTTGTCCTCCCTTTAGTAAGGAGCATTCACACTTAGCATCTCATTACTCAATATGCATAAGTGATATATGGAATAATATACCTCAATAAACAATTTCCTAGGACCTTCAAATCATAATCTTCTTCGATCCTGACTGTCCCTCTTGACTACTTTTCTCAAAATACTCTGCTGAGTTGTGGACCCTGGCTGCAATGCAGTGAATGAAAAAACAAATCTCTTGAAGACATCTACAACTCAGAGCCAGGATGCGTGCGACAAAACCCCAGCCCTAGAGGTCCGTGCTAGGAACCTGCCTCTGCACCTTTTCTCCCAGTTTGGGGTTGATGGGCCATTGCTCTCTGAGTGCTGCCAGCAAAGAAGAAGGGGCCAATTCGACACAGCATCCTAATCTTTGAGGCGGCAGCTCCTCGACCACTGAAGTGAGCGAACTAAACCCTCATACGCCATTATGCTCACCGGTGCCCATCCCTAACAGCCCAACTGGCGAAAGCAAGGACTTCTTCTACAGAGTGGTCCCTTTCTTCACATAATGTTACCTTCTCACTTTCTCTTCCTCAATGTTTCCCTGTTTAGCCTCGTTTACTACCAGTGCCTGCTTTATACACATAGTGCCTTCCTTGAGCTCTAAGCGCCTTACTCCCATTTATGGTGACTCTCCCTTTCACCTAAAATGCTCACTTTCATCCAGATCCAATACTTCGACACTACTGCGGCTCCTTCTTTCCTTCACTCCCAGTGCACCTTCCTTTCCCAATGATTCACTCATTCTATCAGGATCCCATCTCACTTACGTGCAGTCCCCACCCCGAACATACGCAAGTTCTGCCTTCACACTACAAGACAACACAATAAAATGATGCTTTATTGACATGGCTAAGAAATACAAATATTACCAAAACTGGGATATACATACGTAATACCTCTCAACCTTTTTGGTAGAATGGGCGGGTGAAAACACAAGATTTCCTTTGAGGCGGCTCAGAGCACATTGAATGGAGGGATTAATGGCTTGGTGAGTGAGTGAACTACTTCCTGGGTGGCTAACTCCAGCCAAAAGCATGAGTTGAGAGTTATGATACGTATCATACATATTTGTTACCATATGCTTACCTGCGTCCTTTGTATATGGTCTATGTAGTTTGGTTATTTTATTTATTTATTTAATTTGACTTTTTGTATAACGCTGGCCCTACCCAAAGGGCCTGGGAACGCATTACATGGTTCAAAGTTTGAAAAGGTAGGAGTTGAAAAAAATAAGTTAAACAATGTTTTCAGGAAAGGATAGGACGGTTAGGATAGAGAAGTGATAGCAGTAGAGGAAGGCAGGGTTATGTGAGGGGAAACAGGCATGTTTTAAGGCTCTTTCTGAAAGTGGTGATGAAGGATGCATTGCGTATGTAAAGAGGTAGGGTGTTCCATGCCCTGGGTGCCTGGTGGGTAAATGCTTGTTTTTGTGTGCATGTGCGTTTGCAGAGTGGAATTTGTGCAAGGTGTTGGCTGGCTTGTCTGGTGTGTGCGTTGGTGATGGCGTTGAGCTTGTCAGGAAAGAAAGATGGAGTTCTGTGGTGGATGGCTTTGAATACAATGCAGGGTCTTTTGAAGGCAATTATCTGGGTGTGGGGAGACAGTGGAGCCTGGAAAGAGCGGGGTGATGTGTGAATGTTTGGGTAGGTGGAAGATGAGTCTGCTGCTGCGATTTGTATGGCTTGCGGTGGGGGCAAGGGTGGTGTTAGGGAGTGCAATGAGGAGGGCTTTTCCATAGTCGCACTTAAAGAAAACCAGTAATTGGACTGCAATGCGGAATCCATCAGGAGGAAGGATATGTCTGATTATGCGTAGGAGATGTAGTTGTAGATTGCATGTTTTGGTGACAGTGGTTATGTGGTGTGTAAAGGAAAGGTGGAGGTCGATGTGGAAGCCAAGGAATTTGTCAGATGTGGAGAGGGATAGGTGTGAGTTGTCTGTACTGAGTTCTTGGATCCAGGGGATGAGGTTGGGTTTGTGCATTGGGGGGCAAATGAGGAGGTATTATTTTGTGGAAGGGTTAAGTTTGAGGAAGTGTGTGGCCATTCAGTTAGTGATGGTCGTGAGGATGGAATGGTTTCAGAAGACAGACACAGACACGAATGAACAGTTTTGAAAACCTTTATTTAACTTTAACAGGGGTTGGAGACTTCCTATCTGGCCCTATCTCTATAATGGGAGTAGTCTCGACCATCCAATTAAATGAAAGGATGTCAAAATCAGTCTGTCAAAATAATAAAGGTGTCCTTGCCAAACCTAATCTTGCCCTCACTTAATTATACAATAATAATGTTTACAGGGTTAGGTCAAAAATATCAGGATGGCAATGGAGTTGAAAACACTCCCTTCCCCAAGCTTTTGTAATAAAAGTTCATTAGGAGCTTAGGTGGCTAGTTCACACAGCTAAATGAGGCACAGTTCTTCCAGGTTTCCCTTGCCTGGCTCAGAATTCACACAGTTCATCAGCAAACAGTTTGCTCAAGCTTTCCTCGCCTGCTTTGATATCAGTTTCTCAAAAAAGTGTTTTTTCAGGCTTCGCTCGCCTGATTCGGCATCAACGAAAAATAGTTCAAAATGGTGTTCTCTTCCCCAACAGTTCAATAATGGTTTCACACTGGGGTTCCCTTCCCTAATAGTTCAATACTGGTTTCACATTGGGATTCCCTTCCCCAACAGTTCAACAATCCTTCAATAGTTTACTTGACAGAGACATTCCCAAATGCACAGTATCTTGCTCGGTCCTGTGCGGAACCACTCTGTTACCAAGGCCGTATATACAGTTCGTGCTCCTCGTATTATATTTCACTTGGTCATGCCCCTGGCACTGTCTTTCACAGTTTTACTTTGTTGTGCCCTCAGCGCTGTTTTTCAAAATATTCACTTCATGGGTCCCAGACCCCCTTCTTACTTCTCATTATGGGTCCCAAAGTCGCTTCTTAACTCCACAAATATAACAGTTCTCATTTAACTTTTGCTCGTGCTTCGAGCCCTCTGTAATTTACAATCTCAAAAGTCTCTCTTTACTCGTGTAAACGTACACACGGCCTCACTGTCACTTTCTTTCTTATCACACTCTTTCAAAAATGGACAATTTAATCTTTCATCTTTATTGTGTCTCCCACCATCGTTTGTCCTTGCTTTGCAACATTGTGTTTCATTCGTGCCTCGCGCCTTTCACAAACCTTGCTCCCCTCTGCTTGGAAATCACTGGCTTTGTTTCTCTTTATCGCTTGATGCGTGTCGAGGTAATGGTCTTCTCCATTGCCCCAATGACACTCCTGGGCTGTCTCGCACGCCCTGGGGAATGAGCACCTGTACCAGGCTTTCTATTTGGAGTTTGTTTCCCTGAGCCACCCCCTTCTGGCTCCTTGGAAACACGGCACCCTTGCCACGCTTTCTGCAACTTTTTCACCTTTCAGGCACAGAGCGTTTCGGCACTTCATTCTCTGTTGACAGATTTCTTGGTCCCTAGGCGACCCAGTTCACCTGCCTGCTCGACCTCCAACTCGTGTGCCTTCTCGGGCTCCAACTCGCTCACTGTGTGACTCTACGCTCCACCTCTTATACTCTGGGTAGCCGTCAATGTGTTTCAGGTGTGTGTGATTATGATTGAGTGCCTGACCCTGCCTGGCCTCATTACCGGGACAGGATCATTGCATATTACAAGGGGTTATCTTCCTAATCTCAGTCTTCCTCTTCCTCATCTCAGTAGTTGGGCTGACACCGAATGGAGGGGAATAATGGGAGTTGTAGTATCCCATAAAGGTAAAGGGAAAATGGGGTAAACAATTGTCGGGAAATGGGGGATACCATATCTCACCTTCCGGTGTTTCTTTCCCACTCCCCAAAGACCCCCCAACCAGGTGATCCTCCCTCGCTTATTCACTCCCAAAGTCGGGATCCAATAGCAGTGGCCCTTCCCTAGCCACCTGAATAAGGGATCCCCGGGGCTTGAGTACTGAAACACCCTTAGGTTTTTCACATGGTGGAAAGACAGGTTTTGGGGGTGGAGTTGTGAAGGGGATGAAATGTGGAAGTATATTTGTGTGTCGGCTGCTTATTGTTGGAAATTAACGTTGTGTTTGCAAAAGGGTCTGACCAAGTGATTCAGCATATACGTTGAAGAGGAGTGGAGATAGGGAGAAACCTTGTCGGACCCCATACTTCACAGGAGTGGGGTCTGATTGATAAGGTGGCATGTGCTAAGATGTCTAGTAGAAGGGTGTGGTCGATGGTGACAAAGGCAGCAGAGAAGTCGAGCAGTATGAGTAATGCTGTGTGCCCTTTGTCTGTGAAGCTGTGGAGATCATTGGGGATGTGAAGAGTAGCGGTCTCAGTGCTGTGTCCAGATCGAAAGCCTGATTGGAAGGGGTTGAGTAGGTTGTTTGTGGTGATGTGTTGTTGCAATGCGTTCTATGATTCTGGCAAGGTATAGCAATGGGGTGGTAGTTTTCAGGAAGTGTGGGGTCGAGAGATCTTTTTTTTAAGGAGGGGTGAGAATGTTTGGGAGTGGGGTGTGAGGGGGAGAGCTGAGAGGTGGGCTGTCCTGATTGTTATGTATTTTGGAGTAATTCATGCGGGAGTTGCATGATGCAGTGGATGGGGTGCAGAAGGTGTGGATCGTGGTTTAGAGAGGGGCTTGACAATGTTGAATAGTTTCGGGGTGTGATTGGTTGTGGATTGGAATTCTTGGGGGTAATCAGTGGCTCTGGGATTGCGTATGGCTGTTTTGTATTCGTTGTGGAGATGTCTGCGGGGTGTCCTGATTGAGAGGCATAGGTTATTTTGTCAGGCTCTTTCTAGGTATCTGGCTTCCTGCTTAACAGAGAGGGGGTAACTGTTGAACCATGGTTTGTGGTGGTTGTTGTGTGGTTTTTGTAATTTGAGGGGTGCAATTTGTGGAGTGCTTGTGTGATGATGCTGTTGTATTTGTGGAGTAGGATGAGGGATATGCATGTGGGGGAGTGATATGAGTGGTGGTAAGGCTATGTCTGTAATGTTTGGTTTGTCTGGTTGGGGGGAGGGGGATACGTGGCAGGTGGTGGGATTCTGAGTGGTAGTGTGAGTGTAAAGGAGATAGCTAAGTGGTCAAACCACAATACCCAGATTCGATTATCCATAGAGACATATTTTTTGCTTGAGATCAAAAGGTCCAGGGCGTTGCCAGCCATGTGTGTGGGATAGGTGATGAGTTGTGTGGGGTCATAAAGGGTGAGTGGAGCCAGGACAGTCTTTAGTATGGGATTGGTGTCTGGAAGGGAACTACCAGGGTTGAAGTAGCCAAGGTATATGTTGCAGGAGGAGGTGTGGGTGTTAGTAGAGAAGTAAGTGCAGTGAGTGTGGAAGTTAAGATTGTGTGTAGGTGGGCGATAAATGAGGTTGAGAAAGGTAGGGTGTGTGTGCTGAGAGGAGCAAGTAGGAGGGAATGCTTCAAAGGACGTGTATGGGGTGGGATTACTAAGCGTGAGTGTGTCTTTATATATGATGGCAATGCCACCACCTTGTTTGTGTGGGAGGTCTCTGTGGTGGGTGACATAGTGCAGAGGAAGCATGTCAGGGATGATAGGTGTGTGTTGGGGTTTGAGCCATGCTTCGCGGAGGAAGAGAATATCTGGGCAGTGTGTGCTGAGTTCATTTATTTTGTGTGTGTGAGCAGGTGCAGAGTGGCATTTGCAAAGAATGCAGGTGTAGGAAATTAGTTGTATGCATTGTGTCTTTTTGATGTTTTATAGCCAGGTATTCTGTTGCACTGTGTTACAGTCCCCCCCAGACCTCCCCACCACAATAGTATTTACATCTTTGGTTTTTTGTTTTCACCCTATGGTGTCTCTCCCACATACCGATGTTTAAAACCACTCAAGAGGATCAAGGCAGCAGAGGTCGAATTGAATTGCCCCGTTTACTTGCGTTCAGGTAAAAGTTCTTTTATAAGGAACAAAGTGAAAATAAACAATAAACACCAATATTTATTTGTTTACCAAAAAAGATCGGGAAACGTTCTCGAAAATCTGGGGTGTTGGAATCCTGTCTCAGTGCCTCGTTCTTGTTTCCCCCATCTGGCACCGCCCTCTTCCGCCCTTATTTTGAAGGGGGCTGGAAGCTTGGCTGAGCGGACCCTTGACAGCTTTAGACCCAGTGACAGATTTGTTTACACAACCCGAGTGGCGGCAGAAAGGCCGTTAAGCCTCTGGCGTCGTTGCGTAGACTTGAGGGGAATGAACCTTGTGAGTGAAAGGCCTGCACGCTGTCACTTTTACCATGAATGATGGCTGGGCAGGCGCCTCGCGGAGTGCTCCACACTCAGAGTCAGGCGCTTATCTCCTTAAAGTTAAGTCGAAGGGCTGCGCACAGTTCGGATTCTCATTGGCCGATTGTGGCAAGGAAAGCCTCACACTCTTGACTGGGTTTCCAGCATCTGTTGATGTGACATTCTCCAGAGAGCACGGGTTGTTCAGCTAACGTCTTCTTCGATTAAGGGTATGCTATTGTTAATTGTGCACTGTGCGCGTATGCCAATGGTATGGTCTTGTAGTGCTGTTGGCTTGTCCCGAAAGTACAAACCCGAAATGCTCCCGATTTTCATGCACACGAGAGCCATGTAAGGGGAGATTTACAGTGTTATAAGAGTTCTGAGTTATTTGGGCCTGAGTTGTTATTTGGGGTCTAAGTTTGGATAAACTATCTGGTGCATCGTGCCATACGTGCTCTTCCTACACAGAACATTGGCATTTATCAAACTCTTCGCACTAGTCCTCTCCAGGCTCATGTACACCAACAGCCGCTACCCTGAATTCACAAAATACTTGCTAAACCACCTCCAAAGAGCCAAACATGCTGCAGCAGTACTCCTCCTAAGTTTGCAAAGATGGGAACAAGTGACCCCTGCTCTACATATGCTCCAATGGCTCTTGGTCAAACGCGGGTAATATTTACGTATTTATTTTATTAAAGCATTATAATGGCAAGACTTCAATATGCTATGTTACACATTAATTTTCTATATTTTCTATTTTATACTTTCTCTTCCTTTCAGGATCAAAAACAAACCCTGCAGTGTTAATATATATATGTCTAATGTCCTTTAATGAAGATGTGTTGGTAAATATGGCTGCTAGTGACATCTAGTGTCAATGACCAGCATTGCAGCTTTTGATTTTCTACACCAGGAAATCGGGTCCAGAAGGCAGTTGTAGGCCGGATCCAAGGAGACTTTTTGGAGGCTGATGGTGCTCTGCCCTGACCCACTTAATTTCATCTTCAACAAGGCAGGCGCTACGACCAAGAACCGTTACTCAGCGCTCAGAGCAAGTCCATCAATAATTTAAAGCAGAATGGAAAAAACAAACTGCAGAACTACCAGGAAGAGTCGGAACAGTTAGATGTTCAATTCCTGTGCCTTCTAACTAAGGACTACGCTATGGAACTCAATACCCTCGCTTCTCCACACAGAGAAAGATCACGTGCCCTTCAGAAAATCCCTCAAAATCTGTCTATTCCCAAGAAGTCAAGTGAGAAAGTAGCGGCACACCCTGCAAGTCTAGACCATGCAGAAACCTTCACCCTACCAGCTACCCCAGAATCAGACTTAGGGACCCACTGGAAACAAAGCAATGAATATGGAACCCCAACCTCCAAATGGCCAACCACGAAGCCTTGAACAATGTAAATACCAACACAAACCAATAGGAGCCAAACACTGACCAGACCAAAGACCAATCAGCAAACCAGGATAGAATGGAAATCAGACCCCTATGGGGGAGCCTCACAGACACGTGTAATATGCCTGCATGCAATGCTTAAAGCAAGAAACATTGGGAGACAGGACTCATTCGGGTAATTCACTTTCTCGTCAGTTTATAAGACACCAACACCACTCCAAAATCATAATAAAATGAAACCGAAAGCAGGAAGACATGTTCATGATGATCAGAGGCGTTGCTAGGGGGGGGGGGGGCTAAAGGGGCTATAGCCCCAGGTCTTTTGGTTGTAGCTCCAGATAGAATCTCAGGAGCTACAACCAAAAGGCTATAGCTAGCCACAGTCCCAACAGTTCCGACATTAGCGTAGCTACGGGTCTTTTCCACACCTAGCAACTCCCCTGATGATGATAGATAACAACACAGCAACACATGTGCTCTCGGCTCAACAGCAGACAGGAGCTGAAAGGATTCGGCCTAGCCCTTATCCTCATAAACGGGACCCCTCATGAATACCAAATCTCCTCTCATTTCCTTCCACTGACTTCCTCATCCCTCTATCTACTAGCACCCTTACAGTCCACACCCAGAGACCCACATACACATGCCAGCTCATGCTAATTCCTACCACTCCTAGCACTTTAAGTGCAGCGCAGAAGCTCAACGCTCATTGTGCAGCCAATGGCATCTTTAGTTTTACTCCACACACCCTCCATGCCAGCTGCTGGTCCAGTGTCCCACTGCTGTCATCTGACATATCGTGTATTCTCCATTCCAGATAAAGCACATGCATACGTGTCACACCTCATACAGTATAGAACCATACGGGCACTCGGCATTGGTATACTTCCACCTAGACTCACTCATCAACGCTTCAGGCTGATCATTGGTCGCCCCTACTTTCCTGTTAATGCCCCAACCTCTGACCCACTTTTCTTGTACAACCACGTGATACAAGGCTGTCAGAATGGCTTTACATCCCATTACAATATTCTCCCAGAGACTGAGAGGCCCATATTGCCTAGAATACCTGCACTTAGGATCCTTACTTCGCACGAGGATGACGCACGCGAGAGACAGGCATCTCTCAGAATGTGCAGGGTTGCAAATGCAATCTCTCCGAATGGCCGAGGGTCAAGAATTAGGACTGTGATGAGGAGTAAACCTTAGAGTAATGAGGATTACCAGTAAGTAATCTGAGCATTACCCCTTCATCTCTCTTCATCATCTCAGTTCTCATTCACATGACGTGATCACCCTTGAGGGTGACCCGATGTTTGTGTGCCTGCATGTTTGGAATGAAATTGTGTGTGGGTGTGTGCACGAAAGTTTGAGTGAGTATGAAAGTCTGTTTATCTACTCACACGTGTGTGTGTTTTAATGCATGGGACATGTGTTCACATTTGGCAGAGGCCGCACTGGCACTGTGAGGGTGCTTTGTGGTGGCCTGTTGTGGGCACATCATGAAAGTGTTTTACAGTGGCAATGCTGGCATATATTTAGACAGGGACTGTATGAAAATGTGTTTTACCGGGCCATGGTGGCATGCCATGCTAGCATCTTAGGTGGGGTTGCCAACCTTTTAAAAATACATTGTGAGACCTGTTGGGGCTAATTAGGGCCTTATAGTTATATGGGTGGGTTTAAAATGTTGTCAAGCTGTATGCAATCAGCTGCAACAAAAATAAGTACAGGGCAAATTAAATTGCAAAACATATCCAAAAGAAGGGATTGCCCTTTGGTCACCTGGACAGGTAGCAACCCCAAGGCAGTAGAGCAGATTTAATGCAGTGTATATAAAACCTTAAGGCTGCAAAGAAATCGAAGTTCAAAAGCTCATTACTCACAAAGAGCAGGACAAGATGGCGGCCAAGATAAAGACAGAGTCTAAAGAGAGTCTCTAGGTGCTGCAGTAGACGAGGACAGGAGGTGGCCACCAAAGGTCTGGTGGTCTTTTTTGGTCCACCTGTGATAGTATGGCCATCGGTTGAGGGCAGGATAGCCCATGCTTTTTGATTTTCGTTATATTGTATTAAAATCATTCAGGTAATTCTGTTTCTGTAACAGGAGGTCTGCAAATCAGACCCCTCCCCCCTTCAGAAATGCTCAATGCCAAAGATTATAGCGCAAACATGTGTCTTTCCTGAGATAGTGTGCTGACATCCTCACACCAGCAATGCAGTGGCACAGGGCAGGTACAAAAGTTACATCTGCACTCCTGACGACTGCTGGAATACAAAGTGGCAGCCAGCTGAGCTGGCTTTTTAACTGTCTGTGCCTCTGTTACTAATTATAATAATTGTGTATCCAGGTCAGTCTAGTGGCACATTATTTTTTAAATATAAGGCATAACTGGTTGTGGCATGGTGGCTGCTAGGGTCAAACCTTCTACAGCCACAGCAATTTGTTATCGTTTTTGTGTCAGCACTTTCAGCAGGGATCAAGTATGAAAAGGCAATATGAATTAGCCATCTAGCCTAGATGTCTCCACAACTGCCCTCTGGGACAATAACCAGGAAACTGCCTCTTTGATCCTCCTGCAGGAAGTGTAACAACCCCACTCCCCCACCCCCGTCTGCCCACGGAACAGAACCCTCTCCAGTAGAACATCTGTGAGTGAGTGCTTCAAAGGCAGCACAGGCATGACAAAACCACAATCACACCACGGTGTGGACCACTGAAGTCCCTTTCAAGTTGGCAGCTATGGGAAGGGACATAATTTGTACCATCAGAGAAGAGAGTGAGATTAAGGCTGGGGTTCCACCATCTTGGGTTCTGCTAGGGTTGTCTACAACTTACAATCCCCCCATTTCCTGCAGGACAAACCACTCTGGGTTTGATGTCAGGAGGCAAATGGCACTTGTTACATCATCCTGTATTGGACCCCTTACATTAGGCCTGGTTTGGGACAGTCCCCTGTAACGTGTTGCCTTTAGGAGAGAGATGTACCCCCTTCCTTAATTCATCTTTGGCATCTCTAGATAAGAAGCAGGATGCACTGGACCTCTGTTTGGAATAAGCCTATTCCTAAATCCTCTGCCAGAGACGTGAGGATAGAAGACATGTAAGGCAGAGGCAAGATCTCCTACCTACCTAACCATCCCCATGGAACAGTGGGGTTGAGCTGCTATGGAGCACAACCCCTCTGCTGGCTGTTGCACTGGAACCAGGATCTTGCCCTAACAGTCAAGGACCCTCTGTAGGTGGTAGACAACTATGTTGAGTGGAAGCGCAGACCTGGAGGGCTCACTTTTCCCTGGAGACCGTGAATTGGGCCTTCCAGGCACACAGAAGTCCAGAAGAAGCATGGACCCCATTTCATCACTCTGAGACGTCTGTGAGCAGACTCGAACACGCTCAATGCACTTTGAGCCACCACAGGACCTGTAGTGATGCTTTTGGCACTTTCCAGATCTTTGAACCACTTGATGCACTTCCAGCCGTTCAGTTGCCGGATCACCACATTGCCACGGTTCGCATCTATCAGCCTGAACGCCGGCTTGATCCAGGCAACTGATCCAGGAGCCAACTCGACTTGCTAGACACCATCGACTATCTTGTCTGAAACACTGATTAGACACAGCTGAGGCATTATTTTGCCGCTGACTCGACCACCGCCTTAAATCATTGGAAGTCATCAACTTGACCATCGAGATGCTGACTCAACCCAATGGGAGCCTGCCGATTGAATTGACTCGCCAGTGGGACCGCACAACTCAAATCATCTCGACATTGGATCGACCACTGCAAATGGTTTTAGAAGCCCAACTTGATATGATATGATATAAGTCATTTATAACGCGCCTGTTAACAAATGTTTCTAGGTGCGACATGACAAGGGAGGGAACACAGAGGGAGGACAAGACAAACAATCTTACTATGCCTTGTGTCATTCAGATCGTGCAAGTGCAAGTGCGAGAACGAGAAGTGCAAGGGGAGAGGGGGGGTGCAAGGGAGAGGGGAGGGGAAAACATGGCAGCAATGCTCTGAGTAAGTGCAGTGAGAACAGTGCGGCTCTGCATAGTCCAAGGAGAACAAGGGACTGTAGGGTTACAGTTACAGCCCCTAAGTGCATGGTAGGCTCGGAGACAGTGCAAGGATGACTGATCAAGAAAGAGCCTGATACCCAGTGAGACTCTGAGGATAACCAAGCAACCAGTCGTTAGAGCCGACAGGTGAGTCAGGTAGGTCAGCAGGGGAGGGAGATAGAGAACGCAGAGGAGAATAGGAAAGTTTGAGCTGCTTCCTGAACTTCAAGTGTTCACGCTCAAGTTTGAGAGGGGCAGGGAGGCCACTCCAGAGGGAGGCAACTGCAGAGAAGAGAGATCTATCCCCCACTCTCTGCCTGGAGAAGCGTCTAACCCTTTGCTGGAGGTAGCTGAGTTTAGGGCTCGAGAAGGAAGGTATTTTGGAAGAGGGTGTTGGATGTAGGGCGGGCCCTGGCCCCCGAAAGCCTTGTGGACAATGCAAAGGGTTTTGAACTTGACCCTTGCAGCCACCGGGAGCCAGTGGAGAGATTTCAGGGCTGGAGAGATAGGGTCCCTGGGCTTGAGGCCAAGGATAAGTCTCGCAGTCCTGTTCTGGATTAGTTGCAGAGGGCGGAGAGTAGAGGAAGGCAGATTGAGAAAGAGGCTGTTGCAGTAGTCCAGCCTAGAGAGAACCAGGGCTCTGGAGACAGTGATCTTCTGGGGGAAAGTGAGAAAGGGAAGAGTCCCTTTGAGAAGGTGCAGCTGCTAGTGGGACTTCTTGGCGACATCTGAGATGTGAGGAGAGAAAGAGAGTGGAGTCGAAGATGACACCAAGGTTTTTTACCTCGCAGGAAGGCGAAAAAAGCGGGCCCAAGGCAGGTGGCCAGAGTGAGAGAGGGAAAGCAGGGGTCCCAATGAGAAGGATCTCCGTCTTACTGGCATTAAGGCAGAGATCGTTGGAGGTGCACCAATCTTGAATCGCGGATAGTCAGGAATGAGTGAGAGAGGAGAAGAGGCTGAAGGGAGCTTGAAGGAAAGGTGAGTGTCATCCGAATAACACTGAAAGTTAGAGGAGGCGGTAGAGATCAGGTAGAGATCAGGTGGGCCAAAGGGGCCAAGTAGAGGTTGAAAAACCAGGGTGAGAGGAAAGAGCCCTGGGGAATGCTGCAGGCAGAGAGAGAGGTGGCAGAGAAAAAAGGATCAAGTTGGAGCTGGGAGAGGCGGCCCAAGAGGAAGGAGGCCAGCCACTGCAGGGCCTGATGCGTGATGCCCAGGTTCTCGCGGAGTTGATTGATCAGGATGGCGGGGTTGACTGTGTCAAAAGCAGAGGAAAGATCAAGAAGGATGAGGATAGAAGGAATGCTGGAATCAAGGTTAGAGAGCAGATCTTCACAGGTGTTCAGGAGAGCAGTTCCTGTGCCGTTCCATTAGCAAAAGAGTCATTACAGAAATTGGCCAAGGCTGGAGCGAGGGTGTCAATATGGTCCTTGATGGTTCTGGAGGAGCTGCTTGATGATGTTGAGCGTCCAACGATAAAAACTAAGGTATTTTGCAGAGGCCCTGTCCCCTGGTTCATTTTAAAGGAACATAGTGACTTCTAAACCCCTGCTTTCTATACCTTATAAGGACATTAATTCGAGCAATTGACATTGTTGCTAAGTCTCTTGCCTGAACACCCCTGCTTAGCAACTCAGAGTGGCCTTTCACATCAAAGTTTTGCATTCTCTCTGTTTCTTTTACAGGTGTACGTTTTTTGTGTATGAATTAGATTTTTCCATTATTTGTTTTTTCTTTTGTCTAGAACCTTGATTGAACATTCATTTATTTTGGATCCATTGTACTATTTGTACTAAAGCTGTTTGTGTTGCTACTGTTATCAGCTCACACTCCTCCTGTAGATGTAGCCTTGCCTTTGCCCACGTTACCAAAAGAGGCGAATGAGGTACACCTGTCGAGCTGCTGTGCCTGTTCCACTTTTATGATTGGGATCACTACTGGTTTCGTAGTAGTGTGGGGCTGAGTAGGAAGTGTAGCCCTTACTCATCCCTGTACTCCTGCAGAGCAGTAGTCATTTTGTCACACCCACTTTATACAAATCATGCAAATGGGGGTGCCAGTCATACAGGGTAAACATTGAGAAGGATTTCAGCCCACCACCTAGAATCACGTGATAGCTGTCTGGCTAAATGCTTCCTATTTCTTGCTGCTTACGGTGTAAATGTGCAATCGGAAGTGATTAAAAAAGGCGCTCCATGAAATAACTAAACTACTAAACACATAAAGAAATAAGAAAGCATGCAAGCGAGCAAACGGCCAAGCCAGGGAACTAAGAGGGTAGACTGCGTCTTTTGCCGTCTGCGGTAACAGGCACCTTTTCAAATAAAAAGTTTTAAAGGTTTGCAGCATTGCTTGCGAGCTACAAATCAAACAAAATCAAAATGCTCCAAACCATTTGGTCTTGCACGGGGCAACATATTCATGGATGTGCAAATAAAGGACCTCCTTGTTCTGTTCCCTCAGGGCGACTGTGTCCCCACATCACATGCACACAATTGTGTTTTTTGTTTCCATTTCATCAAGCCACGGACCAACTGGGGACTCCGGCATAAATCTGTATTATGGAGCGGTATGCTCAGAGTCCCCATGAAATACATCCCAGCTTCCCCAATTAACCGACATGTGTGATCCTGTGCAAATCACTTTACATATCTATGAAACAGTTCCCTTACTTGGCAAACCTTGGGGGCACTTATAAACAAGCGGAACGTCATAAGGAACTGCTTTATAAAGATCTGGACGGTTCTATGGACTGTTCTGTCATGCAATGAGCCTACTTTGTACAAACACGCCAGGATACAAGCCGAGTTGGAAGGGCAGTTTTCTCTACCCATGTATTCTTAAGGGAACATAGAACAATCAATTATTACCATTTATTCATTGTGCATTCTCGTTTTACCTCTTACTTGCAGTACCACTAATGGTCTAACAATGAGAGTTGTACTTGTACGGTGGTCTTAAGTCCAACTTTGTACTATGAGCCAGTAGATGGTGACTCCTTTCATCAGAGTGTGTGTGTGTCTCACTCAGTCTCCTCTCTCTACCGCAGTCCCTCTCGCCCTCTCTTGAGTACATCTCCGGGTCCTCTGGGTATTTAAGCGTGTTATAAATAAGCAACTAAGACAAAAAAAACAACAAAAAAAACAATCACGCAACTAAAAAAAAAACATTCCTGTAACAGCGCCTCGATGCCTGCGGGCTGTGTGAGCGATTTAAAAATTAAAATAAATAAATAAATAAATAGTATTATGCCTTACATTTCCTCACATTTAAGTCCCTCGGATGTTTGTTAAATTCTCCTTCTTGTCGCTCTGTGGCACGTGAGACTTAGCCGAAGAAGCTTATTGTACTTTCGCATTTCAGGTGGACAGGTTTTTTTCACCAATTAAAAAAAAAAACACAATTAAATTGATGTTGTTTGTTAAACATACCCCAACGCTCCAACCACAAGGATGGCCGCATATACTGAACTGATGATCCGTAATAAGGGCGAGGCAGGTATGCAGTTGTCTGCATCCATGAGAGCCGTCTGTCTTGGGTTGAAAACGCTATGAACAAAATTGCACTGCCCCGGGGTACAGGGGGAGGTTGGAGGTTTTACATTATGGAAAATTGGAGACTTTTCCTTTGTTCTTGATATTGTTGGAATAAGATTGTTGTCGTTAGCACTGTATTATGGAACAAAGTATAACTGTTATTTGATATATGCCTCCTTTGAAAATAAAAGTTGGTTAAAAAAAAATGGCACTGCCCCATAAGACAAAGACAATTTTCTTCAGATAGAAATATGAATTTAAGCTAATATCCCTACCCACAATGCATTGCGGATGTGACTCAGAACTGGGGGTGAACTTCTAGTGATGACCACTGGGTGGCGCTGTGGCATGCCTGACTTAGCTAAAATGGCCTTTTCTACTTGTAGCCCTCCTACTCATTACAGCTGGCACCCGGATTTGTTGTAGAGATTCACTGGAGGCTCTCCACCCTGCCCTTCATCCTTCATCCCGCCTTCCCACAGATTGTTTTTTGATGGCTGTTTCTTGTACATTTGGTCTGCACTTGTTTCCCGTGGCTGTTTTTTATTCTTTTCACGCCAGCCTCACCCAACACCTTCTCTAGGAGTCTCTGCCATTTTTGTGCATATCTTCCCACTTTGTCAAAGTGTTGCTGGAAAACAATCTCTCACCTTTTGTCCCTTTTGTGCCCCTTTGTTCGTCCTCTTCCTCGGGATGCTTCCTGGTCTTCCCAGCTCTCCTCGGCCTCCTTATCACCCCTCTCTGTCACCCCATTTCCTACACCAGCACCCCATTTCCTGTAACTGAACACCTTTTTCACTGGGACATGCTATTTAATCCACCCACTGCACGAAGAAATGGTTTGTTATACTAAATCATGAATTGGTTTGGACCAGCCTGTGACAAGGGCTTATTAATTGGAAATGGTAACAGAATCAACCCCTCACAAAGGTTTACATATTAAGAAATTAGGGTGGGACAAGAGTACCACACATGATGGATTACTTGAGCTTGTGTTGGCTACTCTAACCTGCATCAATGGATGCAGGTGAGGGCAGTAGCCTCAATGGGTGGTGGATCAGTGATTATTGGTTTTGCCGCTATGGCTCATTTATGTTAAGGTGGTAAGGTTGCTGGAACCAGCCACAATAGGAATGGTTATTAGGACATGATTCTTTAACCCGTTTGTGGGCGCTGTGGAGGGGGCCTCTCTTGACAGACGAAGATTGGGTGCAATGAAAGCCAATTTAAAGAATAATAGATGGGCACACTATGATTGAGCGATTAAGGGTTCCGCAGGCCAGCAAAGGAGAGTGCAAGTGTGATCAGTGGGTGCCGCTGCATACTAGAGAGGGATTATAGCACTCAAATGGCAATCCTGCGGGATTGGTATCTGGCGAGAGAGGTGGGCCCGCTCATGCGGGGATCCGTTATCCTATTGTGGCCCTTTCTTAGTGCAATGCTCACAATTATTACTGTGACTTTATCATGATTTTGATCTACATTTTTTAATGCATGTTTCTTCCAGCAATTGCCTTGATTCTTTCTAAGATTCTGGGGATCCGCTAATTTCACACAGTCTCTTATTTTATGTAATGCACACAGGTATCACTTTTATGTTGCATCACCTTCTTTATATCTTGGGCTGTATCTTGGGCTTCTTTGCAGGTAGGTTTTCTTTTGAGAACTATAAGTATGGCAACAAGCACACGTATAATATTTGCCAATATCTAGCCAGTGCGCTGTTCTTGTTACATGTGAAGCAGCCAACCTATTGTAGCTTATTTGATAGTTTGTGCATTGAAGGAACGCCCTTCCCAAATGTTTGAAATATAAGTGAACGGATCAAGTATGTCTACAGCTCATATATTAGCTGTGGAGATGTGTGTGCCCTTCTAGGTTTTAGAGGTGCCTCCCTCCTCTTAAGAGGGAGTCTTGCTATAGATGGCTACTTATCAATACGTCTTTATAGCCTACTCAGAACTACTGAAAATCATTTTTTACAGTAGGTACAATTAATCACCCAATCTTATCCCTCATCAAGTGGCTAAACTTGAAGGATTAAGATTGTCAATTGCTCCCTATTACCCTTTTGTGTTTCCCGCATTCACGTTTATACTGCCAACTCTTGCCTTTGCCACTTCTCTCAGTCGGCTTCGATCCCCAGATTATCCTCCATCTTTACAGGGAGGGAGGGTCATTCAAAAATGTTATCTGCTGAAAAGGTATCCACACTTCAAAAGCCAACGTCAGCGCATCTCAAGTCCATCACACAACCATGGCATTGCCTAATTCTAGTAGCACGCAAGCAGAGTATTCGAAACTGCCTCCAAGCAAAATTGCTCAGCATCAAGTGTGGGTTTTATTGCACCTCTATTCGATCAACATCTGTTTTATCCACTAGACACACCTTCACTACCATATTCATATACAAATACATATTGCCTAATTACAAGTTTGGCAGTAATTTGGCAGTAAATCTGCTGAATTACCATCAAAATCCTTTACCGTTACCACCAGTTGGTCCCGTGGGCTTACCACAGAATTACGAGTGGTGGTAGGGCAGTGTAATTCCCCTTTTCTGGAGTCCATAGGACTCCATGGGGATTTTTGCAGATTTTGGGATGAAAAGTAGCGGCAACAGAACTACCACCACTTTTTCACCACACCGCAGAACTTGTAATGAGGCCCATGGTCTGCTGTTGAACAATAAAGAGACTCCCCTCAGGTTTATCGACAATTGCACCATCAGAGGACCAGGTTGGAGCTTTATTTATGTAAATTACATTAGATTACAAAAGGGCAGAGGTTCATGTGTGGAGAATAAAGCAAATGTATTATGAAAATGATGACAAAGCGAACAGATTGTTAGCTTATAAAATAAAATTATATACAAATAGGAATTTTATTAAATAAACTAGATCCTTTTGTGGCGTTCTGCTGAACAAGGAATCAGATACACTTCAAGCCTTTAAATGTTTTGATACTAACCTTTATACCAGTGAATCATTGGATGCCATTGCTCATTTGGGTTTTTGCAACGGATGCAGTTGCCTTCGCTGTCTGCTTCTCAAAGAGAAGAGTTGAATAAACCCATAAAGGCAGACAGAGTAAAGGAGACAATTCTAAGCTTCCCAAGTTCAAAGGCCCCAGGCCCAGATGGATTTGAAGACTTGCTTTATCAATCCTTTATTACCGCTGCTCGATAGAGTAAATAATTCATTTTGTTGTTCAGGAAAGATGCCACCTTCATTGATAGCCTACACTAGCATTGTATTCCTTAAACCGCATAAGACTCACACTGAATGTTCATCTTACAAGCCTATCACACTTTTAAATAGTGATACCAAGATATTTGATAACATTTTAGCCAGGATAATAGCACCGTTGTAAACTTCTTTGATCAACCTACACTCTTTCCAGTTGTCAGACAAGACATAACATCTGTAGAACTATCAATGCTATGGATTTCGCACAACTGCATAATGTGCCCTATGCAGTGCTTTTCTGTAATGGAGGGAAAGCCCCCCCCAATGATTAAATGGATCATGGCAAATGTTCAGACTGCTAAAACAAAAATTGAAGCAATACATGGTTATCTAGTTCAGTTATGTGGCAGATAGGCACCCTTCAAGGCTGTCCCTTATCACCTCTGATACTGGAGCTATTGTCTCAATCTATCAGAATCAATCATCGGATCATAGGTATTGATGGTCACAATAAACAGCACAAATGAGCACTTTATGCTAATGATCTGGTATGCATATATGTGTAACCCTCTCAAGACGATGCCTCAGATTTTCTTGGATTTGTATCGATTTCAGAATGTAGCAGGGTTCCAAATTAAAAATAATATATCTGTGAGACTGAACATTACCACCCCTAATTCTACCATTTGGAAGTTTTAAGGAGAAATTTGGAATATCTTGAGCCAACTCCTCTATCCCGTTCCGGGGAACAGCAATAACTATAAACTTTAATAAACTAGTCAATCACAATATTCCTCCTCTTCTGGAGTCGCTGCTTAAAAATATGAACCGTTGGAGCAGAATTGACATTTCATGGCTGGGACAAATGAATTGCATTAATGTGAACTATCTCCTTTATATTGTCTCAGTGGTACCAGTTACATTCCTCCCAAAAACCTTTTCACTGATCCATAGGGATATTTTTAAGTTTATTTCGTCCGAGAAGGGTCCCAGAGTTTCCAGATGGGCTTCGATGAAATCAAAGCAAAAAGGTGGTCTGGACAACTGTGACATTGAGAAATATACCTATGCATCTCACTTAGATACATTCTGGATTGCTAAACTCAAGATTCGTGGGTGGAACTGGGATATTGTGGAACTCTAGCTCCCCCTGAACAACGTGGCATGGGCCTTTAATTTGACCTGGCGTATGGAGCAGTACCCACTATAATGAACTCCTTTTATTACTGGAGGAAAGCATCTAAGCATTTGGAATTTCTACAAACCCTTCACCCTTGATCTCTGTAATTTCTAACCCTGAGGTTCCACAAGGTTCATCAGAGGTTGGGCTCCAAGCCTGGTCAAAGGGAGGTTTATCACAGTTAAGCCAACTATAGATGGTTGGTTCTCCCTGGCAGTTCAATGAGTGTAAAACTAAATTTCTTTTAAATGAATCTGTGCAATGTAATTTCATAAATGTGAGTCATTAGTGTTCTCCATTTAACGTTGGGGCACACGTCACTAGACCCTAAATTTGATATGCTATTATCTCAGCCGGTTACTAAACAATTCCTTACCTCATTTTATGGTTCTCTTGTGTCAAAAGCAAACATACTAAAACCGCTACACAGATCAGAGTGGGAAATTAACTTTGGGGTAGCATTGGATGGCGGTGACTGGGACAATATTATGTGGGGAGCAGCCCGTTCAACAATTTGTTTAAAGCACAAAGCCATTTCTTATTGCTGGTACCGCGTCTTCCCTGGAGGAGCTGGGGAATTGGGTGCCTAATTTCCCATTTGGTGGACCTATCCTGGGATTCCTCCATTCTGGTGGAGAATAAAATCTTGTTACCTTTTCCCCCTTTGTACTTTTGCTTTCTTGCACAGGTGATAATTATGTATGTCCACTGATTTCACAATTTAAAACCCATCGTTTGGGGGCAGCTTGACATACAAAAGCGCAACTATAAAGGTCTGTGCATACCCCAAGCATTGTTCGCTGGTGGACTAAAATTGGTAATATGATTACGATGGAAAAGACTACGGCCTAACTTAATGATTCTTTACAAAGGTGTTAGACTGTATGGTCACCCTATTTGAAGTTTGCTGGGAAATTATGTTATCCTGTTTAAATTAACAATACAGAACTCTTCAAAGTTTTTGATTGCCTGGTATTTTTTGGTAATGTGGTAAAGGGCCTCCCAAAGAGACTTCTAATGGAAATTGGTCCCAAAGATTTTGTACAACTACGCTTGAGTGGAGGGAATCTGAACACCCCTATTTTCACCAAGCGCCATTCTAAACACTTAGATGCTGAGAGATTTCTCAACCAGATTCAGGACATGTTACAGAGTAACGTTGAGACCCTTGTTTACGGCACTCTAAGACACACAGTCGTGATTGTGAAGGCTAGGGGGGTGTTGACAAGCACCTAAGTATGCTGATATTTAGCAAGATCATTGGCAACAAGCAAACATTCCACCTCAATTTCCCCAGAGAGACAGGTAATTGATGTATGGCCGCTAGTGTAGCAGGACTTTTGGAATCACCAAGACCACAGATGCCCTTTTACTGGCCTCTGCTAGAACAGCACATGTGCTAAACACACAGGGTGATTGTTTAGTGTTCTTTTCTGGCATTGTAGCTGTTGAAACTTATTTTGATGCCACTATTAAGGTGTTGTATTTCAATCACAAGTGGAGAACATTTGAGAGTGGGACCCCACAGAACACTAAAATGTTGCACATGCTAAATCACAAGCAACATTTCTAAGGCATACTCAATTGAAGAAGTTTTCTAGGTGCTAAATACGTCTGTTAATTTTGAAAAAGTTTTTTGTTTGTAAACATATCTTTATTGGCATTTATCAAACAACTTTCCCCCTTCTTCCACCTCCCCCCATGAATCACCACCCCCCCCCCAAATCCTGTTAGGAACCACTTAGTCCAGTTGCGAGAAATATAGTATTTGCAAACCATTAACTGTCAGGGGATTCCAACTGTTTTTTTAGCTAGTCATTGTATGTTGAGTGCCCGTACGTTTTGTGGGCACCATTGTTGCACCAAGTCACTTTTCAAGAAGGAGATAACTTCTCCCCAATCTTACCAGAATCTCTCCAAGTCCCCTTAAATCTTATATGTGATCCACTCTATAGCTACTATATCCCCCAGCTTTCAAAGCCGACATATTGCCGTGGGTGTATTTTTCTGCTTCCAATTTTCATACGATAACCAGGTGGGCCGCTATTAATAAATTCACTGTAGCTCTATTCTGTCGCTTAGAGATTATATGTTTCTCAGGGTCTAGTAGTCCACAGAGGCTTTCGCCCAATGAGAGAGGTAAAGCTTCCAGAACCATTTTCTGCAGGTATCCCATAACTTCTTCCCAAAAACCTTTGATCTTAGGGCACCCCCACCAGATATGTCCCCAGTCCCCATCTCCCTACACCCCCTCCAACACTCTGGAGGTGCCGAGGTGTACATTTTATGCATTTTGTTAGGGGTTTAGTGCCATTGTAGTATCATTTTATACCATGCTTCTCGTGTCTGGAGGGACCTGGTCATTTTTGGAATGTTCGTCCAGGTTCTATGTCAGTTCATCACCAGTCATTTTAACAAATGCCTTTTTTACGAGTAGTCTATTATGAAAAAAGTCATCAACATTTTTTTTTATTTTAAACTATTCCCGACCCCCCCAAGCCCTTATCTGCCCTTTCCCACCGCACCACAAAATGTTGATGACTTTTTTCGTAATAGTGTACTCAGAATAAAGGCAGTTGTAAAAATGACTGTTGATGAAACAACAGTATATCGTTCCTCCATATCCCTTCCCAGTGAGCCTCTGAAACAGCTTCTCCCAGTGTGCCCTCCCAAGCTATTTGCTACGGCCAACTCATTTTATCTGAACACTCTTGAAGAATCATGTACATTTCCGATACTAAATGTTTGTCCGCCGTATGGATAGTGGTATACGTCTCAAATTTTGTCAGCTGTCTAGTTGCAGCCTGGCGGATCTCTCTCTGTCGTAGCCAATGTCTCAGCTGTACATATTCAAATCTATCTCCCTCTGTTTACCCTACATGTGTCTTACACTCCTCGAAAGACGCAATTTCCCCTTCCCACACTATATCTCTAATTTTCACACACCCACTTTCCTTCCACCATCTAAATGTCCCTTTTTCCATACCCGGGGAGAAGTTAGGGTTTTCAAACATAGGGGTGAAAGGGGATGGCATAGTTGATAAGTGTCCCCTTTTGATCCATCTGTCGCAGATGTCGCAAGTTGCCCGGAGTACCCTACTACGCCTTGAGCTCATGGGCCTATCTTTCCCATGACGCCACAGTAGAGAAGCCAAAGAAAATCCTGCCACTGCTCTATCCATCCATGCCCAGACTTTGTCCCTGCTATCAGAGAACCATTTGTGCACTACTCTCAATTGAGCAGCCTCATAATAGTGATACAGATAAGGCAAGCCCAGGCCTCCTGTTTGCCTTGGGGTCATCAGTAGGTCCAGAGCTACTCTCTGGCATTTGCCTTGGCAAATAAATCCAGAGATCAATGTATTGATTGATTGAAAAAAAGCCTTCGGGACCAGTATTGGGAGTGTTTGGAACTTATATAATAACCTGGGGAGGGTCACCATCTTTACCATGTTTATTCGCCCCAAACAGGAGATCTGCATCGGGGTCTACTAGTTAATTTTATCTCCAAATATGTTATGCTTCCCACAGTGGGGCAAAACGGGGATCGTCTCTCTAGGCAGGCCCACGTCCAACATTTCTGATTTTCCCATATTTATCTTAATGCCCGACAACCCTTCTTGTTCCCTTAATATTCCGACCAAGGCTGGGATGGAAGATGCTGGTTCCACCAACGTAAGTAACATGTTGTCCGCGTAAGCGGTCGTTTTATGCTTTTTCCTGCCGAATGGGACCCCTTTGATTTCATGGTTCTGCCTGATTTTGGTGAGCAGAGGTTCTAAGTATATGGCGTATAGATGGGGAGACAAGGGACAGCCTTGTCTGGTCCCTCGTTCTATATCTCTAGCTTCTGAAATACATACATTGTCTGCCAATTTTATTGAAGGATTTTTATAGCTTGCCTCCACCATTTGGCTATATTTCGTGCCAAACCCCATTTGTTCAGTCGTCAGAAATAAATAAGGCCATTCTACCCTGTCGAAAGCGTTTTCAGCATCACAGGAAATCAAGGTGGCCGGGGTCCGTTTTATCTCTAATTTCTCCAGTAGGTAAATTACCCTTCTGGTACTGTCCCACGTTTGTCTTCCTGAAATTAAACCTGATTGGTCCTGCCCTATGACCCCTGGCAAAACTCCCTTCACCCTTTCCGCTAAAATCCCTGTAAAGAATTTTGCATCCATATTTAGTAGTGGAATGGGTTTATATGATCCACAGCTATTCGGGTCTTTATTTGGTTTTTCAAACACTACCACCTTTGCCTCTGTCATCGAGTGGGTCACTCCTTCCCCGTTCCGAAAATAATTATTCAATCTAGTGAGGAAGTGTTTTAGTTTGTTACAGTAAGTTTTAGAGAGAATGTCTGTGTAGCCATCCCGGCCTAGAGCCTTATTATTAGGGAGGTGCTTCATCATTTTCTCTACATTTTCTTCGGTGATCCCCCTTTCTAGGTTTCCCCTATTCTCCCCAGCTACCTTGGGTAATTTTATCCCTTCTAAGTATGCTTTTATCCTGCTATTGTCCAGGTGTTCTGAGGAGTACAGCTGCTTATAATATGTTACAAAGGCATGTACTATTCCCTCTGAATCTGTGGTAATGGATCCATCTGGTTGCTTTAATCCCTCTACATGGCGCTGCCCGCTCTGTTGTTTTATTAACCTTACAAGCATTTTATCTGCTTTATTGGCCCCGACATTAAAGCGCTGCTTAAGATTTAGGAGGGCGCTCTCCGCACTGGTGGTCCTAAGCAACCTCAGTTGTCTTTGAGCTTCTTTAACTTTATTATAGTTTTCCCTAGTCTTAAGCTCAGCTAATTCTTGTTGGGCCTTTCCCAATTCTGCCTCCAGATCTTTTTCTAGCCTGTCATTCTCTTTCCTTCTCTGAGATTTTAGGGAGATTAATTCCCCCCTCAGAACTGCCTTAAAAGCATCCCATACCGTGCCTAGGGGAACCGCTTGTGTACCGTTCAGTGAAAAATAATCCTTAATGTTATCCCTCACCTTCTCTCGCAATATGTCATCCCTAAAGAGTTCACCCGGCATCCTGCAGGCCCACAGCGGGCTACTTGGTTTTAACCCACTGAGGTGGATCTTTATTGGTGCATGGTCTGATAGGGAAATCGGGTCTATCTCTAAATCTGTTAGTGTCCCTAATATACCAGGGGTTCCCCAGACATAATCTATTCTGGAGAACATTCAGTGGACCTGGGAGAAACATGTGTACCCAGTTTCCTGCCTTTTTTTGCCCGCCAGAAGTCTCTCAATGCCATTCACACCATCTGGTTTCGTACTGCCTTAGAAGGCTGTTGACCTTTGCTAATAACCCTGCCACTACTATGCCTCTCCGAATCTCGAGTTATGTTACAATCCCCTGTAAGGAGGATCTCGCCTTCCGCGAAGCTCTCTAATTTCCCCAATGTCTGAAGTGAGAATGTGTCCTGTCCCGTATTGGGAGTGGGCATGGTACCTATTGTCATTAGCTTCTTCTCCAATATTACATGCAGGAAGATATACCTCCCATTCGGATCCACTAGAGTTTTGGTTACTTTTGCACCCAAGGAGTTCTTTATGATATGATATGATATAGCATTTATAATGCATCTATACACAAGTGTTTCAAAGCGTGGCAAGGGAGAGGGAACAGAGGGACGACAGAGACAACGATCTTACTAGGCCAGGTGACATTGAGATCGTTCAGGTGCAGGGGAGGGTGGAAAGGGAAAGTGCGGTAGGGGGAGGGGCAGTGGAATACATAAGATCAACAGTAAAAAATAAATAGAATAAAGTGCAGGGGAGGGGACCTGGCCCCGAGATCAGAGGGTAGCCAGGTGACCAGTGCAGTTTCAGTCAGGAGTTCAGCAAGGGAGAGCAGGGGAGAAAGCAGAAGCAAAGAAGCAAAGAGGAAGGTCTTGAGGTGCTTCCGGAACCGGAGATGGTTCTCCTCAAGTTTTATGGAGGCAGGGAGGCTGTTAAAGAGGGAGGCCCTGGCCGAAGGAGATCTACCACCACCTTGTTGCTTGGAGAAGCGACTGACCCTGATGGAGTTGGAGGCGGATGAGCAAAGAGCTCGAGAAGGAAGATATTTAGGAAGAGAGACTTGGAGGTATTGAGGCCCCAGGCCCCAGAAGGCCTTATGGCCACTAATACCCCCGCCATTCTATTCCGGGCATTCGCCTGGTGTATTTGTGTAAACTGGTGCAAGTGTATCTTGGGACCATCTCCTTTTTTGATATGTGTTTCCTGTAGTAATATCAGATCTGTCCCACCCCTTTTTATCTGTGCTCCTAGCTTCTTCCTCTTCACCGGGTTATTCAGGCCCTGTACATTATGTGGGAGAATTAGCAATGGTCTCATCTTAGTTTGTTGTTTTCTCCACCTTTCGTCTTTTGTATCCCCTGAAAGCTCCATTACCCCTGACTGTTCTCATAAGCCCTCCAAGTGGTCCCCACTACCCACCCATCAAACCCTCCCACCTTTCCCCCTACCTGCCCCCCTTACCACTATCCGTTTTAGGCACGGTATCATAACATACATCCCAACCAATGAGGGAACTGGCCCACGGTTCTACCCAGACCCCTAAGAGATTGCACTAACCTTCAACGATTCCAAGTGGTGCCCCACACCCTTCCCGTAGAGGCCAATTATTCATGCTAGATAGCTTTCTCTGTACCACCTTTCTTCATATATTCATCGCCGTTCAACTCTTTCTTTGTACCCCTTAAGGCGAAATGGTGTATGCTTTTATATGGCCTCAGTATTATTTTTCATCCCCTTTTCTTCTCGAATAAGGACCTTTTAGTTAATCTACTCTCTTTCCTTGAACGCTAGTCCACTCCCAAGGCCTGTATCTCTGTTGTTGGGTCACATGTCTTTGCTCCCCTAGGTCTGCATCCCTATCTTCCATCTCCAAGATCACCAGGCCTTCAGCACAAGTGGTGGCTCTCTGTTGTCTCCCATCCCACAGAAATAAAAGGCCAAAGGGAAAGGTCCATTTGTAGGGAATTTCTGTTTCGACCATAGATTTCGTTACCGGCCCCATAGCTCTTATTTTCTGGAGTGTGGTTGCTGCCAAAATATTGGAACAAGCTCCCCTGCAAGCCATTTATTGAAATCGTGGTCTGACCCCTGGCTGCCCTGAGGATTTTCTCTTTTGCTTCATAAGAGGCCAGAGCCGCTAATACGTCCCTTGGTTTGCTTTCCTCGCCACTCCTCTTGGGGCCAACCCTATGAATCCGATCTATCCGGATCTCCTCTGGGGCTGTGTCTGTCAATAAAGCTGCAAAGCACTGCTGTGCCGTTGTTTTCAGATCTGCCTCTAGGTTGTATTCTGCAAGGCCTTTAATTCTTATGTTGGAGGCAGTTTTCTCTAGCAACTCCTCGTTATGGCATACCCTCTTTTCCACTCCCGATAGACCTTGTTCTGCCACGTCCACTCTGTTTCCCAGGAAGTTTATATCATCCCTGACTTCCTTCAAGGAGCTCTTCAGCTCTTCTTCCAGGTTAGCCATTCCCTCTTGTAGAGATGCTGTCATCCTCTCCTCCATGCCCTTTAAGCAAGCCTGCAGATCTTCTTTGCCAACAGCCATATCTTCAGATGTCTGAGGGGCCTCAGTTCCCTTTTCTTGTTGTCCCAATTTCACAGAAACTACTTCTATAGCGGCCTGTTGCCAGCACCTCTCTAATTGGACTCTCCTCGCACTTTTCTGTGACAGTGGGGTCTGCTTCCCCTTTGTTCTGGGCATCTGAGTGTGCACCAGAAGTTAGACGGCTATCTTTGGGTTAACTTGGTTCCTAGCATCTTCTCGCAAATCTGCTTGAATGTGTAGACTTCTTTGGCATTCGCTTCGGGCCCCCACTATGAAAGCTCCTTCTTTTGAGGGCACCCCGTGGCTGCAGATTTCAACTGCCTCTTCCTTAGCAGCCCAAACACCAGGCTATCGAATTCTCCCCTTCGCCACAAGGGGCCCAGGCTCCGCCACTGGGCCCGCTATCTACTTCACCTATGTAGTTGCGGTGTCAAAGGCCAAGAGGGCCCCGGAGCGGGGACCCCGGGGGATCGTCTCTGCTTCTGGGGCCTTGATTGTATGCCTTTTTCTTTACAGAAGGGGCTGGGACGCGCAAAGATTGTCCCTCACCTTGAGTGGCAGCCCGCCTGCATGTTTGTCTCTGGTGCGTTCTGTGCCGGGGGGGCCTTATCGTGGTCGGTCTTCCCTCCAGTCTTGGTTCACGCAAAATGTGTCCCCCACCTTAGGTGGCTGGCCACCTGAATGTTTGTCTCCTGTGCGTTCTTTGCCGGGGGCCCTTATCCGGGCCGGTCTTCCCCTCGGTTTTGGATCACGCACTATGTTTGTTTCAGCGGCTGCTCCCTTCTCCTCTGAGGCGAGGCTTCTGCTTGGGGTCGTCACCCCTCCTTGTCTGCTCCTCCGCACTACGCAGGTCGGGTGGCAGGGATCCACCTCTCCCTCAGTCTTACTGATGCTGGGGCACCTTGCATGAGTCGGGCCTTAGTCGCTGCCTCGCACTCTCTCGGCACCGTGGGGGAATAGCTACCACAAGCATTTGGTTTTGCCGGGTCTCCTCTTCACTGGACCCAATGTCTCTTTTCCTCCAGCAATCCGCTACAGGTCTGACAGCATCCACAGGCCGCCTCTCTTGGTGACAGGGAAGCCGATCGGCTGCCACTCTATAATCCCCAGTCACCGACCACGATCCGTCTGGCACTATAACGGCGCACTTAGTCTCACAGGGGTTGTGAATCTTTATCTCCGTTTTCTTGCTATCTGCTACAGAATTTATTTCTCGTTTTTGTGGACCTGGCCAGGAGCTTGTGGGAGTGCGACCTCACTCTCCGGCAGCCATCTTGGAATCCTGAAATAAAGTTTTAAATACCAAGAGCACACATCAATGTCTAAATTGTTGAACCTGTTGCCAACTAAGCGGTTGCAGGAAAAACCCTGCAGAAAGATGGGTTGTGGCTTTTTCTGCAGATCCACAGCATGCTTAGAAGACACATTCAGAAGGTAGCCATCAAGGAGGTTATTTGCAAACCCTGCATAGAGTGTGCTGTGTGCAGACACTATGTTGTACCTGAACACAATTGTCAAAAATGGAAATGAAACATTTGCAGTGTAGTGTGATTGATGTAGCGACACACAGGTGTTATAGCACCCATATAAAACTTCCTCCCAAAACTCAGTCATACATCATTTTTGACATCGAATGCTGTCAGGAAACTGGTGTACATGTGGCCAACTACCTTTATGCAGACATCTGTCAAATGACTCTTCTTGGCGTTTAAGGGTGAAAGTTGCATAAACAACTTAATCAGCACCTTCATAGACACCCCTTTTCGGGGCTACACGTACATAGTGCACAATTCTGAAGGTACTTTGTCATGAACCGGCTGATTAAGGAAAACAATTAGATATTTCCATTAATGCTGGGCTGTAAGATCATAATGTTGACATTGGTCCCTTTAGAAATCAGGTTTATTGATTTTTTAACCTGTCTGTCGGTGAGCTTGAGCAAGCTACCGGAGGCGCTAGGTTTGGAAGGAGCCAGGGGGTACTTTCCCCACTTTTTTAACACCATGCTGAACCAGGACTACGTAGGAGCCTTGCCAGCTAAACATTTTTGGGGCATGGACGCGATGATGTCTGACATAAAATCATATTTCCTCAAATGGCACGCAGCCAAGAGGGGTAATATATTTGACTTTCAAAAAGAGATGCATTCCTATTGTCAACAGGATGTGCACAACCTGAGGAAGGCCTGTACCCTCTTTAGGAAAAGTATCAAAGAGATGACTTTACACAAAGGCTCTGTCACAAACCCTGAAACCCTAAAAGAGATGCCTTATAAAGATTATCTAGACCCCTTTCAACATGTCGCACTAGCACCTTTGTGTATGGCTATGCTCTGGTACATGTTTTTAAAACCTGACATCATCACCTTAGTGCCTACAGATCTCTACCACGGTCCTCAAAAACATTATTCCACGCCATCCATGCAGTGACTAATGTACATAGTAGAAAGTGAGGGTATCTCTATACAAACGGCTATACTGTATATCTGGCAGTTGTGAAAATGACATGTGGATGCAGAGACTATCTCAGGAGCTTGACAGCATCACTTGTGCGGCTAATCCTCAAAACGTTTAGTCTTGGCTTCAGGTAACATTGTCTCAGATTGATTGTGCAGATACATGCCAATAGATAGTGAATTACCATTTCTTCTGCTAATTTGCACATCGGGCACAGTACAGAAGCATTTGCGTGCAATCGTCTAGTGAACAATGCGATCTGTGGGGTCCCAAGTTTCATGCTGATGTATAATGATCGTTCAAAGGAGGCAAAATGTGGTCAAGGTAGGTGTACTGATCACCTGTCGAACACCGAGATAGATAATCCGGGCCCAGCTTTAGCATGGCGGCTTTGGCCATTAATCTCTCTTTGATTCTTATTTTTAAAGTTTCCTTCAAATTCTGTGACCTTATTCCCACTGCACTCAATGTATGTTTCAGATGTGTGGCCCATCTGACCTTATACATTCCATTCAGAGATAACAAGTGGTTCACTGCTTCATGATAAATGGTCAATTCGCCTGTTTTCCATAGTTGCTCCCAGTATAATGCTGATTTGAACTCAATTAAATCACATAGCGGGGCAACATAAAATTCAAGCTGTAACAGCGATGAAGGAGTGGTAGACGTGTACTCTGCTTGCTAGTTTCCTGATGTTGGCACATCCCCAGAGTTCAGAACCATATGTGGCGGCAGAGACGGCTTGTTTCTTGTATAGTTCCAAAGCCAGGATATTGCACCGCAGCCATGCCTTCTGTATGATTGTTGAATTGCCCTGCTGTATTTTTCCAGAATAATCCTAGATTTGAGAATTTGTTGTGACCATTCCCCCCCCCCCCCCCGAGTCTTGAAATCTTACACCCAGATAGTCAAAATGTTTAACCTGCTCCAGCTTGACATTGTTGACTTGGATCGGCATGGAGCAGTACTTGGCAGACTGTGGTTTCAACACCATAACTTTTGTTTTTCCTGCATTCAATTCGAGATGCACGTTT
Organism: Ambystoma mexicanum; assembly: GCF_040938575.1. Classification (NCBI taxonomy): domain Eukaryota; kingdom Metazoa; phylum Chordata; class Amphibia; order Caudata; family Ambystomatidae; genus Ambystoma; species Ambystoma mexicanum. The sequence continues at coordinate 783,123,459 of NC_090921.1, read as the reverse complement.
TTGCATTTTGACAGAAAGTTGTTCAATTCGTTTTTCAGGCCTATGGGTGTAGTGGTCAGGATGACGGCGTCATCTGCATAGAAGAGGGCGGGGATCTCCAGGGATGCCATCTTTGGATGGTCGAAGCAGCCCTTCACCAAAGCGTTTATAATCTCCTGGATGTAGATGCAAAATAAAAGGGGGGCAAGGACACCTCTTTGTTAACAGACAAGGCGTCAGTCTGCTCCCCCCAAGCCATAACATCCAGTGGCTTGGTTTTCCCTATATAGCAGCAATTATGGAGATCAGAAGTTCAGTGGGGATGTTAAGGTTTCTTAGAATCTGCCATAGTAAATTCCTTGACACCATGTCAAACGCGGTTTTTAGGTCCAGAAATAGGGCATATAGTTACATTTTGCATAATACCGGGTATTTCTGGATCACTGTGAACAATAAGAAACAGTGGTCAATTGTGCCCCTTTTAACGTGGAAACCACCTTGCAAGTTGCTCGGCACATCGTTGTCAACCCATTCTTGCACTTGATTGAGGATTACCTTCCCAAATATCTTCCCCACACAATCTAGTAGGGAGATCGGACAGTTATTCCCAGGCCACTATCTGCCCCCTTTTTTGTATATTAGAACTATAATTGTGTTCAGCCAAGACTTGCGGATGGACCTTGAGCTAAACACGGCATTAAAGAGTTTCATCAGCATGGGGGCCCAAATTACTGGCTCGCCCTTGTAGACATCCGACAGGATCAAATCAGGGCCAGAGCCTACCTTGAATCGCACTATACAATGCATGTCTGCATCCCAGAGTCTCACTGTATTTTTCAAAGGTTCAATTTGGAGGTTGAAGTCGCTGGCCACCAATGTACAGCTATTTAGCAATTTGCAATGGCCCCTTGAATTGACCATGCTTTGGAGTTGTGTAGTGTTAACTTTACTTGCTGGTCCTGTGGCCTGTTATATAGATTGCAGAGCTGCATATTTTCTCCCTCAACAGTTTTGATTGACAGCATTTATAGTTTGGACGGGTTTGTGCACACACAGGTTACTTTCCATCCCAGATTGGCATCTAACCACACATGTAAGCCGCCATTCGGCCTCTCCTTCTGTCCTTTGACAGCTGGGAAGTAGAAAATTCTGTACACTTGGACCATTACTGGTTCGACTGCCCATGTTTCTTGGAAGAGGATCCTCTGGTGCCCGCAAATGAATTGACACCATTCCGGATAACCAATGTGGCGGGACAGACCTGGGACATTCCAGGATAAAAGTGTGAGCATATGCATGTTATCCCCTGTGGTGTTCCCAACTCTCAGGCCTCCAGACTGACCTGTTCCTTAGCAAGCCCGGGTGGATGAAGGAGCTGGGGATGCATGATATTATTTGACATTGTGCTGTCATAGTGTGCAAATCTTCCCCGACCCCACTGGTTGATTGATTTAAATTCCCACTATTAACGAAGGACTCCTGCAATTTTAAGACAACTGTGACACTACTGGGTGGGTAGTCCGGAGGTCTGTACCTAGGACTCCTTCCACCAAAAACCATGAACTCAGAAACACCTGAATGTGGTCAAATGGGGAGTTAGGAGTTGGGATCCTACGACAGCCCATAATGTCCTCTCTTATTATGAACAGGCGGCCCTTTGTATGGTGGAACCAGTGGGTACACTTATTAATTAGGGTTCCCTGCGTTTCATATGAACCGGCATGCATGCGCAGGATATATGTCATAATCACTAGTGGGGGGCCCTCCTTCTTCCCTCATTCGGTTCTCTGTCAGCAAATTAGGGTAGGAACAAGCTCCCCAAGGATAAGCAGCTCGAGTCTCTAAGTAGAGACGCAGTTCTTGGTGTAGTGTTTACTTGGGAGCATTTATTAGGGATTTGTTTGTAAAAGGAGCCATGTCCGCGTTGGTGAATGAACTGTTGTCAAAGAGTGCTTGGCTCTACTCCTTCTCTGGGTTTATTATGTTTGTCTGCCCAGTTTGCAGCAGGGCTGGTCAGCACAGGGCCCTTAGGAGCTTGTGGTAGTTGGGTCGTTCTTTCTGACACTTTTGGTGCGGTCTAGACTGCTCTTCTCTGATTTGTGGCCTGAGGATCTTGAATGGCTGTTGGTGCCTTGGGATCAGCATCTATCGCTTGGTCCCTGCCTTCACCCAGCGCAGCCACCCTATCTTTAATTTCTCTTATCTTGTCTACTATTTCTTTTCGCCTGGTGCCTACTGTATTGTTAATCAGATCATATATCTCATCCCAAATAACCTTGTGTTTTGCAGATGGATCCACCAATTCTCATGGCAGTGGGACCACCTGTTTTCTGAGAGCCCAATTGGGATTTGGGGATAGGGAATGGCTTGGGATTCTTTCTCTTCACTGAGGGTCGCTGATCCAAATTGCATTTCTTGCCTTTCTAGCCTGTCCTAATGATGACCTTATTCTTTACCCATCTTGGCCTATTTGGTTTGGTTGGCCCTGCATCCGAAGCCACGTGTGGATCCGGCAATACTTCAAGTCTGTTGGCAGTTGTTATTTGTGGTTTTGCCTGTGTTCCCTTCTCTGTTGTTTCACGTCCACTTAAAACTTCTAAGAGGCTTGTCGTAGCCCTGTCTAGTGGGTTTGCCTGTGGGGTGCCAAAGTCCTTTCCTATACCTAGTTGGACTTCCACAATATTTGCTGTGGTTGTCCCTGGAGTGCCATCTGTACCCTCTGCGGGGAAGTTATAGTTCTTCCCCCTTGGGTGGCTGATCATGAAGGGTGCTAACAGCTCTTTTTTGGGAGCGCTTGGGTTTTTATGGCTTCTGATGGGGGCTGGTGAAACCTGGGTTTTGTTTGGGGCGGCCATAATGTCATTGTTATTCATAACTGGGCAATTAGAGCCACTTGGTTTGGTGGTCAATGTTTGCGCAGGTTGGGGCAAATTTTGACCCGCGCTGCCACTGCTACAAATTGTTTGAATATTAGCAACGGTGAGACCATCAATATTTAAATTGTTGCCTAATAACATAACCTCTATTTCATTCATTAGAACATTGACCTCATTTATGGGGTTCAATATCTTATAGATGTTGTTCTTGATTTTGGGAGAAACAGGCAGGTCAGCCTTCCTTTTACCCATGGTTATTGCAGGAAACATGCAAATAGGCTATCACTGTGCAAGCGACGTTTCAGAAAAAGGAGGGGGGGCGAACCACTAAATGGATGAACCACTAAGTGGACGCTGTACACTGAACAAACAAAGCAGGTATTCAATGAAAATCAATTTAATTGGTGGTGGATGAACACTCCAGAGCCGGGACGCCCGACAGCTAGAGGGGATGCAAGAGTACGACTCCCCCCTACCCTGTGTATCAGAAGTCCGCCAGGAGCTGGCATTGCGCCAAACACAAGTAACAATTCATGAATCCATTTCATCGCCGAACAATGTTCCATCCGTAAGATGAATAAGAGAAATGAAAGGTTGCAATAACATTTGTGGAGTTTCAAACACCCTAACGTGTGTGCGGAGGAGCCGGGGCCTCTGCAGCTAATTCCAAAACAGCACGTCAACAAAGTGGAACACTGGTACGTATCTGTCTAGGTGCTAGGTGCAGAACAGCTTAACACTAACTTGGCAGCGAGGGATTGGGACTATGGCGGCTATGAGTCAATGCAGTAGTCAATATAATGGGCTTACCACTGATGGTGGTCTCGCACAGGTTTCTCTTCCCAATCTGCCCCTTGAGGACCACTGAAGACCACTCTGTTCCCACTCAGCACCCTGCTCCGCTCTCTGCGCCGGAATGGGGATTATGTCGGTCTGCAGGCAGGTTCCACTGGTAAGGCACCTCCCCCTCCTGGTAGATGCAGTAGAAAGACTCAGCTCCAAACAGATTGGGAGAACTGAAGACCACTTAAGACCACTCTGTCCACACTCAGCACCCCCCGCTGTGTTCCATGTTCTGAGTTTAATGTGCTGTAAACATACCTATATGTTTTATATTGCCCTGAATACGTGTGTCCAGTGTTCCCTATTTCAAATGTACTTTGCCTTGAATAAGGGCAGCTTAAATACCTAAATAGACAATACTCCTGATATTTACAATGTTGGACAAGAGAGAGGAGTATTGGCCCTAACTACCATATTTGCCTGTCTGCCATAAGAGGGGGGGTAGGCACCTCCTCTACAAACGTTTTGTGGACTTGTTGGTTCAGCATACATGAATTTTACTTGCATTTAAAATTGCATTCACTTTTGAGTTCGGCACTTGTACATTTGAACGCGTCATTTATTTGTAATCATCATAATCAGCTCTGTTTATTTATTAGGTTTTCTTTCAGTTTCGGTATTCAATAAGTAAGAAGATGTGTTTGTTAAGCTTTTCATTCGGTTCAGAATTCAATAATTGTTAAAGGTTTAATTCCGTCCATCTCATTGATATATATCTTTGTAGATTACCTTTTATAACGTGCCCAGCACTCGAGCGACTTTCGAAAACATGCTTTCAGGTACACTCAACCACTCCATTACAATGTATTCTTAATTGTTTAATAGATAATGAGGATTTAAATTGGAGACCTTCGAAAATGTGTTTTATCATGCACTTGATCACTCCGATACAAAGTTATCCTCTGCATAAGTTCAAACATTCGCCTACTGGGTTTCCTCTCTCACAGAAACTCACTGGTTGCTTCTTTGGAGGTTCCCGCAATGCAGGTCTCTCAGCCTTCTGTTCTCGTCCTCAGGGCTCCACCTACTGCACCTACTACCTGCCTGCATGCCTCCCTTTCAGTGTTTGTTCGGTTCCACAGAGCTCCAGCTCCTGGGACGCACTCACATGAACCGTCGACGTGCTTCACAAGTACAGCTCCCCACTGCTTCTCTTGGTCTCTCTGCTGCTGTTTCACCATCACAACCACTGCATCTCCTACTGACATCATTTGATTGGGATTTCTTTTATACACCTGCAGTCCTTTAACAGGCTGCAGGTGTGAATGTGCAATCAGCCCTGCCTGACCCTCATTAAGGAAACATGCCTGACCTATACAACTCCCAACAGGTCTCTTCCTCGTCCCAGTACAAGAGTGGTAAAAGCATCTAGTCTTCATTACTCTTAATTGCCTCTTCCTCATCCCAGTACTGTTAGTGGTTATATATGAGGAAGTCAGGGGAGGTGACTCACAATAACCCATGAAGGTGGCAGAAGGGTTGGGTTGGTCGTCAGTAGGAAAAGGGGGATACCATATCCCTCCCTAGGGCAACCCAGTCCCCAAAGACCCTGTACCCAGGTGATTCTCCCTCGCCTGTCCACCTCCAGGGGCAGGATGCAAAAGCGATGGCCTTTCCCTGGCCACCTGCGCAGAGGATCCATGGGAAAAAGGAATGGGAATACCCTCAGGTTTCTCACAGAGGGAAAAATAAATGGTCTTGCCTGTGGTTGCTCTTGTGACTGCAGGTGAAGATGATGTGGTTACCTGTGGTTACCAAACAGCAGTAATCTTCATTACTCTGACTAAACACCTCATCACAGACTTTTGAGGTGTGTCCTCCCTTGCCCCTTAACAAGCAACATAATTCTTCCCAAATAAAGCTTGATCATCCTTCCTTCTATTTATTTTTAATCGGCCTCTCTCTCCTCCAGTTGAATATATACATTCCTATAATCAACCCGGGCTTCCTGTATATACCAAGTCATCGTAAGGAAACAACCTTGTTCGCATTTCTTGAGGAGGTCTTTACCAGGGAAGTATTCACCATGACAGGAGAAGCAAAAGAAGGTGATTGGGCTTGAATAAGAAACAAGTATGTAGCAGGTGGTACTAGATGTGCGAGCGCAAAGGACAGGAGAAGGGCACGCCCCCCATCAGCACACTTTAAATAACACCCGCCATTCCCCCAAGGTTACTAATGGTGAAACAGGCATTCGACCTAACCACACACACTGGAGCTCATATAGCACCTGTGCATAATTTGGCAGCGGGGTCCCATTACGTTTACACTGTAACGTAAGCGGGTCCCTGCTGCCAAATGTTCACCATTTGCACTGCAGGGTGCAAATGTAAAGGGTAAAAGGCGGCATAGATGCCTAAATGCCGCCTTTTTCCATTCACATGTGCACTCCACAGTGCTAAGTGAGTAAATACTGCCTAGCATGAGAATGCTGACATGATAGTTATCATTATCATCACAAAGTAGGTGGGCCCCATTCACGTTACGGCTCAATTGAACATGAGCCCCACTGTATCTTGGTTGGTTTCCCAATAAAAGAAGTGCACACACACAATTTTGTTTTATTAGTACAAAAGAAAAGCGTAACAATTTACTTTGCTGTGTTGACTCAGTAATGTGTATTATTTCTTTTATTGACATATCACTTCTACTTTACTATATTTACTCACCTAGTTAATTTTGAAATGCAAAGATGTTAGCTCAAAAGACAAGTCTTTGTTGTTCTTTGCTTGTTCTCTCTCCTTTATTTGGTTCACTAGATTGTGCATGTCTGACACACCCGTCTCCGCCATGTACCTCCCCCCAATGCACCCTAAGGTGTCCAGTAACAGGTGTAACTTGGACAAGTCAGACCAGCAGGTAAAGAGGGCATCCCCAAAGCAACACTAACCACATAAGCGAAGAAACGTTGACGCAAGGAATAACACCAGGCTCAACCAATGCCACGTGGTAGACCCGCAGGCACCAGTGCCACACTGGTAGAGGCACGAAGGTCAACGTATAAAAGTGGGGGAAAGAGAGGGACAGAGACTGTTGTTAAGCAGACATAGCAGATGTATTTATTTCCATGTGTGTTCTAAAAACATACTGTTGAAATCATGCCCTGTCTCCTTCCTCTTATTGTTTGAGCTGACGTGCGTGACCAATTCTGAGACAGGATAGCACGAGGATTATGGCACATTTTGGAGGAATGGTAAAAGTATGTGATGAGACACAAGGGAATGAGAGAGAGTGGCAGGATGATCTTTGGGCTAAAAAGGCTGGGCTGTCTCGGGAGGATAGCACAGGGGCAACATGCTCGCCTTGGAAGCAAGACAACACGGAGCAACGCAGGTTCGATCCCCGGGTCTGTGCTTATAAACCTCTGGGTATTAAGCGTGTTATAAATAACCTATCAATCATATCAAGGAAGCAGGGAGGGAAGTGGAGAAAGCGGCAAAGTAATTAAGAGAATAGTTACATATACTAAACACCACCTCCTGCACCGCTACCATACGCATACAGGATGCAATGAACAGCCACACCAGCGCAATGAGGGATGGAGTGGCTGCAGTAGGATCGGAGGAGGGCATAATTTGGACAGTAGGACAGGAGCAAGCGTGCACTCAACCACGTATGGATCCTGATATTTATGCCCTAACAGCTTAGCACACAACTAGATTGAATCCTTTTGCTAGCCACACGTCTTTACAGTTAATTACACTGCAGCTGACATATCTGGCACATACTCTAGTCTAACTCAGTGGGTTTCCTGCATGCCTAACACATAGCCATATAGACTTGCTTGTTTTTATATGTGCACCACAACAGTCTAAATCATGATGACTGTCCCCAAACACCTAACTCTGAGGTATATTGAATAATTGAATCAGGGGGCGCAGAAGCACGGCTGCCTGAACCGACGTCTCCTTGAATTCAGGCTGAATCAAACCATTAAGAGTTGGTTTTTCTTACAATTTACCATCACTGCACTCTACGCTCCTATGCTCTTACCTTCTGGGAACCTCTGGGCTGAGTTTCATTGGAAATTGGATCCTCCATTCTGTCTGGCAGCCGCCTCTCTGCTGTAGGGCCTTCCTGCTGTACTCTGAGAACCCCGGCCGGCCCATAGAGCCGAGGTTTGCTCAGAAGCACTTTAAGACAAGATAGCTGCACCCATGAGATGGATGGGGGTGCAGATGTATAACTCCAACACCAATCAATAAGGACAACTCAATGGTTTGGCAAAAGGAGTCCGTTTAATGACAAGTACACAAAACGTGGAGTTATGGATATCAGCAGTGATGCGATCTTCCTTCTTGCTTCAACGCCAACGAACGTCATACAAGTTGTAACATTTATACTCAGAACTTGTCATCATTGACGTGTAACACTCAAAAGTTAACATGCAATTCTATTGGTTAAGAAAAGGTAACTTTACTATAGGTATAATATCTGTATATGGTAACGGAGTGAGGGGATTGGGTAAACACTGTCAGGAGGGCGTCTAAGCCCTTCCTTCAAAAATGACTACTGTAAACGTCACTAAAAGTACAACGTCTCATTGGTTCTACTAACTATAGGACCCTATATTATTTGGTCCATTGTGATTGGGTTGGCACCAACCCCATGCATACTTTTCCACTTCGCTTAGCAGCACGCAGAATGGTGGGCCAGAAGGGTGCCCCTTAGTTATCCGGCCTTCCTCCGATTATGGTTACAATCAATCATCACTTTAGTAGCCATGTGTCAATTATTTCACTGTGGTTGGCCTCGAGACTGCATCTTCTGTCTGGAAAAGGTTCTGATATCTCCGCCTGGTCGGGTGCCAGGCGTAGGAGTGAGCCCTCGCTTCTTCTTGCTCGGCTGGTCACATGATTCCTACACCGTGAAATTGTCTCATTTCCCTCAATTTGTGTATTTGATTCTCGTTTCACCCGCTACCTGCCTTCGTCTTCTTATCTCGACCTTTCAGAGGCAGGATATTCTGTTCTTAGTTTCAATTAAATGTAGCTACTGTGCGCCTCTTCTATTGGTCTGACCTTGGCTTTCCTTGCATGAGGTACCTCTGCTGAGTTTCATTTCAGCCGTCTCTTCTCGTTTTGCTAAATATGAATCTTTTCTCATTTGGCCTTTAGTAACCTGGATTGATTCTGCTTCTTGTGCAACGTAGAAATATACTTATAATAATGTGCTTCGTTTGAGGTAGATTATGTATAATGGCGCTTGCCGCACTACTCTCTACTAAGCATAGCAAGCCGCACTGTTTTCTTAGCTTTCTTGCGGTTCCAAGCATATTTAGAGGTGTAAACTGGTAGACAATCTTCATTTTGCTTACAGCTTAATTTTCTTACATTTGGACATCGTTCTTTTACTTTAAGTTCCCGATATCCTTATTCATGGTGTTTCGTCTCGTTGTGTCATTCTCGGGTTGTCATTTCTTCTATATGTGAGTCTGTCCAGGCCCTTGTGACGTCCCCATTCGTCTTCCATTAAGATCTTTTTGGTTTCTTCCGGGACTGCACTTAGGCAATCTTCATTTCGTTTCATTTGTTGGTAGGGTTTTCTTAATGGATACCTTACTGGCTATGCTTTTCTGGGTATCGATACTTCAATAGGTGCTGTTCTTCTGATAGGCACTGGGCAGAGCCCTACTGCGGCTCTCTGCTGGTTTATTTGCTCATCATACGTCACATATCTTGGTGTGAACGTTCCTGGTACTTCAAAATGGGCGACTGGAGTGCAGGTTTTATTTGGGACCTCCTCTACACTCCCCCCTCTGGGCGATTCATCGACCACTTTAACTTCCGTCTTTGGATTCATCGGTTCTTCTGTATTCATTTTCACTTCATTGCCTGGGTTCCTTCCTTGTTCATCTTCTGGATCTATACATGATGGTCTGAAGAGGTGTCTCTATGGAGTCCATATTTGTATTACTCCTTTCAGGCTTCCTGCTGTCCTTACATGTTCGTCTTTATTCCATGTCATCAATTGACATTGTCCATTTGGGCTGCAGTAAACCCATCTTCCCACATAGTTTCAATGTTTCCTGGAATAGAGAAACTTTGTTCCTTCTGGTGCGTGAATGCTGGCCTTCACAAAGTCTCTTATTTCTTCATCAGTCAGGTCTTTGGGCTTCCATCCTGGCTTGACATCAATCATGATCTTCATCCCTATGGCTTTTTGCAGTTTTCTGGCACTGGGAGATTATTATCTTGATAACACAAACTCCTAGCAATATCATCACTAGCAAGGCTCCCAGGAACTTGAATGCATCTGCCATCCATTGTGGTACCCATGAGAATAGTGATCAGAACCAGCTGTCATCATCAACTTCATCACTTTCATCAATCATCTGATTCTGCAGCTTCGTCAGCATACCTGTGGCTTCTGTTAGGATTCCATTTTCCTCATCGTGAGAAGGTATAAATTTGCAACATGATTCTCTGATTTTTGCACACACTCCTCCATCCATAGCTGTGATCATGTCAAGCACATATCTGTTCTGGAGAGTCATCAGTCAGATGGCTCTTAACTCTTCCTTGATTGCATTGAATCCTTTTATTGTTGTGTTGATGGTCTGTAGTAACTCCCATCTGGTTATCTGTAACCATTTAGTATTTTCTACGATTTGGAATCTTGGCATGAAGATTGTCGTGAACACTGATGAGGTGAGGCTAAACAGCCTATGTTCATACGGAATTGCATGAAAAGCTTCTTCTGATTTGGCAGAGAAGTAATTCTCTCTCTTCCTCCGAGTTAGCAGTTCCACAGATCTCTTTTTCCTCAGGTGAGCATCTGCTTTCGGAAAACTATCAATATTCAGGTCACTTTTCGGGATCACCAAAGCGGGAACATGGACGTTCACTATTGTGCATATACCTCCCCAGTTTCCTGGCAGTCTGAAGTATGCTTTGGATCCACATGCCCAATAATGATCCATAATTACTGCAGCCCCATGCACCATTCCTGGGGCGTCAAAACCTCATCCACAGTTCTGATTCTCTCCCATTTTTCTAGTGCCATTATTCCTGAAGCAGAATTTGGCCTTTCCAGTGGCATTATCTGCAATGGTCCTCCTCTGTCTTTGGCCCATGTCAGTAGTTTTGCAAGTCTCTTTACTGTGCATGTTCAAAATATATCAGCTCCCAGTCTATGCCTTTAATCTGTTTCATTCCAGAAGACATGCTGTGTCCTGGTCAGTATAACAAAATCAATTAGAAGAAAAAGTTTCTTCTCTCTTTCTTTTTCTTGCTTTTTCCTTCACTCTGTCCCTCAGCGCAAGGTTTAAAATCTTCTCAAACAGTTCTGTTGATGGTTAGAAAGTTTCAGTTGCATCACAATGCCATGCAAGAGCATGCCCATCTGTGTAGAATTAGCTGGATCTCTGATGAATGTGAGGACGTCAACATCGATCGGTCTCCCCACAAGCTCTGGAAAGTCTGTGATAAACCGGAAGAACACAGTGCTGGCCAACCTACTGTTTACTGGCGACAGGGACGTTGGTCCCGTTCTGCTGATGTTCAGGACTGTATGCTTTCACTTCAATGTAAACAATGTCTGCACGTTCCTTTTGCGTGGAGTGCAACTAAGATCACAATGTTATTTAGGAATGTGCTCAGACGTTCTGTACTCGCTGGATCTCGAAGAAACGTGAGTACGTCTGTCATTCTTCCAACAAGATTTGGACAGTCTTCGATTAGATGAAAGAACAATACGTTGACAAGCTCATTTACTTCTCTCTTTGCTTGGGACATTTGTTTTTTTCCTCGCTGTACTCAGGAAGTAGGAGTAATTGTTCGGCAATTACAGTAAGTAATCTTCTTATTGTCTTTTCGTTTTCAGGATCTTGCAGAAAGTCAGTGACACTGGTGAGCCTCCCCACCAATGATGGGTACGATCTTAGCACTTGATTGAAGAATGTCACCACATCTTTGGTGATGTCGCTACTGTGGGACACCATTCGTGATTCCGAACAAAGCCTCGGTGTGGAAGGAATATGGATACTGTATTTTCTTCCAATTTGTTTGTCCTCGATCAAAATTTGACATGTTACTTTCTCGTCACAGTTTTGATGTGCCTCAATCCAAAGTTCAAATTCAACAAACTATGTTGTGGTTTACAAGTGCAATTGTCTTCTTCAACCTGCAACTAGGATGCACAGAGTGTCCAGGTTATCTGTCCTTATCCTCTTTTTTTTCTCAGAGGAATGTCCTAAGTGAAACCACAACTATCTCGCAAAAGTTCCTTTGTCTTTACTTTGCTGTTGCTCATGCGTCCTTTTCCCCGTCATGGATCTCGTCTGCACGTGCTGTGGTTCTTCCCCGTCGTTCGTAGTATCCTCGCGCTGGGGTGCAGGCAGGGGCCTTCTCCGATGTAGGGTTTGATATCGGCCAGAAAAATTCAAGCTCTCCTGCCTTGCAGTTTCACTGCGTACGGAGTGCAGTCTTCCACTGTAAAGGGACCGTTAAATCTTGGCTCGTCCCACCTTTTTCTCGTGTGGTTCTTAACCAGGACGGTATCTCCAGGGAAAACGGATGGTACACAAAGTCCTTGAGCTGTGCCTGTAGTAGTATCTCCTTCTGTGTTCCGTGCTGCCCTGCACCCTTTTCGTCGTCGCTGCAGCTGGTCTGAAATTACAGTAAGGCAAGATGTCATGCAATTCAGGTCATTTCTCCTGTTGACTGGGCATCACATCTAGCTCTATCTCGGGGTGTCAGGGGAGTGCGCATTCTTCTTCCTGTGGCTATCTCGTGTGGCGTAAAATGATGGTTAGAACCGGGTTGGTTCCTGAGTGCATACAGTGCCAAGGGAAGGCAGTGCAACCATCCCTTTCTTAGAGTAAGCTTCAACTTGGCTATCCTTTCCTTTAATAAACCATTGAGCTTCTCACAGTTTCCGTTACCTTGCGGATGATATGTCGACGAGAACTTGTGCTTTATACCAAGCAGCAAGCTAATCTGTTCGAAAATCTCATTTACAAAGTGAGCCCCATTATCTGATCTCATGACTTCACACACCCCCCACCTGGGGAATACTTCTCTCACTAAAAAGTTGGCCGCACAGGTAGAGTCTGGGTGTGTACATGGACCTGCTTCTATCCATCTAGAGAATGGACACCCCACAACAATTAGGTATCTGTACCCATTACATACTTGAATCATGTCGACATAATCAACATGCAAGTGCTGAAAGGCCCATTTGGCCTTGAGATGACTCCGCTCACTACTTTTAATGTGTGCCCAGCTGTGAATTGTTGGCAGATTATACAGTTCACTATAAAAAATGCAACGTGCTCGGTTAAGTTCGGTATGAACCAGTCATCTGCGAGCGTTGCCGCTAGATTCTCTTTTGTCATGTGTGCCGGATAATGTAGCTGCTCCAGCACTAATTTTAACAAGGCTATAGGCATTGCTGGTTTACCAGTGCTGTCTTGTCGCCACAAACTGTCAGAGGGGTTTAAAGAACACCCTCACCTTTTCCATAGATTTTTCTCTTCCTGTGGTGCCTCCCCTTGGAGTTCCATCAACTGTGTTTGCCCTAGATTGTTATAGCTTTCAGGTGTAGTCCATGCAACCATCATTCTCTCATTCGTATGGGTGACTTCCACTTCCATGATCGTCTCACTTTTGGATGCCATACATTTGGCTTCCGTGTCTGCTGCTTGTTTTCTGTGTGAGATAAAATCTGTCCCTTTCGTGTGGGTGGCGCATTTCACGACCGCAATGCCCACTGGGAGCTGTAGTGCCTTGATCAGCCTATCCAATAAGGCTGCGTGCTGCACTGGCGTGCTGTCTGCTCGGAGGTAGCCCCTCCTTTCCCAGCACGCTAAGCCTGTGTGCACTGTGGATGTTACATAGGCGGAGTCACTGTACACCGTTACTTCGTGGTCTGCGTGATTCTCAATGGCGAGTATCAACACCAATCATTCTGTAGCTTGCGCTGAATAATGAGATTGTATTTGTGCACTAAGGAGTACTTGAAATTCTCCATTTGCGGGGTGTTTCATTACAGCGACGCCTGTATATCTTTGCCCATTATTTTGATCGATTCTCGAAGAACCGTCAATAAAGACACTTTTTCCTTCTGCAAAAGCATTTTCTTTCACCCTGGGAATTTCATCATAGAATTCTTCATAGTTCGCACAGTCATGTATTGGCTCTCCTTCAGTGACTGGCTCTGGTAAAAACATAGCTGGGTTCACTATCTTACATCGGACTATCTTAATCGATGGATTCGATATGTTCACTTCATAAGCAGAAGCTCTCTGAAATGTCAGTGTGCCCTTAGGCTTCTCTAGGATAGCAAATAGCGAATGCTCGATGTACAATGTCATTGAGCATCCCATTACAATGGAAGTAGCTTTTTCAATGGCGAACGCTGCGGTAGCCAAACTTTGTTCGCACAGGAAATGGCCTTTCATCACCGGGTCCAAATTTCCACTATAGTATGCCAGGGGCTTGTACCCCAATGTGGTTCTCTGTGTGAGCACTTCCGTCATAACGCTGCCATTCATGTGTGAAAACAGGTCAAATTCTTCTGCATAATTGGGGATCCCTAAAACTGGTGCCGTGCAAATGGCTTTCTAGAGTTCAGCAAATCCTTCCTCCATGGTCTCAGGCCATTCAATTTTTTCTTTTATCACTTGGGCCTTCTTTAAGGCTTCGAGCAAAGGCTTGGTGTAAGAGCTATAATCGAAGACCCATGCCCTGACATAGTTGCACAGGCCTAAGAAGCTCTGCATCTGTTTTATCGTGTGTGGCTTAGCCGTGTTCAGTATGGCTTCAGCCCTTTCTGGGGTCACTCTTTTTCCCTTATGCGAGATCAGCTGGCCAATGTACAGCACTTCTTGTTTACAATATTGTAGCTTTTCCTTGTCAACCTTATATCTTTTCTCAGCCAGTATAGTCAATAGCTGAACAGAATTGTGCCTGCATTGCTCCTCTGTCGTGCTGCAAATTAAGATGTCATCCACATATTGCAAGACAACGCTTTCCAATGCAATATTGCTTAGGTCCATCTGCAGGACACTCTTAAAAATAGGAGACTCACAGTACCCCTGGGGTAGCCTCGTGCTTTTCAGACGCATCTGTCTGAATGTGAATGACGCCAGATCTTGTGAGTCACGGTGCAACAGGATTGAGAAAAATGCATTTTTCGAGTCAATCACCGTGAAATATTTTGCCTCAACAAGTATATTACATAAAATCGTAGCCGGGTTCGGGACTAAAGGGAACTCGGTCTCAACAATATCATTTATTGGGCGTAAATCCTGAATTAGCCTACAAGACCCTCCCTTTGATTTCTTGATCGGATAAACCTCAGTATTGCATGACGACTCTGACATCACTAAGATGCCTTGCTCCATCATAGCCGAAATTGTCTTAAAAATACCTTCATCTGCCTCTCTGGACATGGGATATTGTCGAGCTTTGGGTATAATTGCTCCTGGTTTCAGTTTAATCTTCACTTCTCCAACCCCTTTCAATAGGCCTACGTCATAGGGTCCTGTGGTCCACACTGAGACAGGCACCTGGGACATGTCGTCATAAAAATATTCAGGACGGTTTCATGCCGACATCATTCTCTGAGGCACTTCCTTTTTGATCATTCTCAGCCAAAAGGTGAGAATCACCTCCACTATTGTCTCTCCCATATCTGCTTGCTCTTCAAACAGATCGTCATCAGTGACGTCAGTCAATCGGTATCCTTCTTCAATGGCGATTACTGCACACCATTGTCGGCCTTCATCGTCATAACCATCAATCAAGGCCATTTTCCCTCGTACTGCAGCTGTGTGTATCACCAAGGGAAATACTTGTCCCTTTTCCTTGTGCATCAGTATTCTTGGCCTAAATAGAAACTCCTCTGGGGTCCTCATGATTTTGTCTGCAAGGCCTGGCTGCCCCGCCATTAGCACCCGCATTCCACACGCGAATATTTCTGGCTCTTATGGTGTAGCCCTCATAGTTATGTGTCCTACGTATGCTCTAATCATTTTGCATACGTTTGAATAGTGCATTCCGGAGTTGAACATACTATGCCCTCCTCCGTGAACGAGATTGTCATATTTAAGTTTGTCATTAAATCTCGATCCAAAATGTTTACTGGGGTCTGTCGTGAATATAATAAAGGCACATTCATCTCACATTATCCTATAGATACTGGAAGTGCGTTTGTGAAGGGAACACGACTTGTAGCTCCTGTGAAACTCTGAGTATTTATGGCCTCGCCGGACAAGGAAAACTTGCCTTCACTTATACACAAACGTGTTGCACCCGTGTCAATTAAGAAGGAATATTCTTTATCTCGTATAACGACATCCACCCTAGGTTCCCGGTGAGGGTCTGTTGTCACTGATAGGATTGAACACATCAGGGCTCCCAGTGACCTGTCCTAGACCATATATAGTTTTGGCCCACCGTGTGCTGATGGATTCCCCCCATTCCCAGTGTTACTTCCCATTACAGGGTTCACGGTCTGCCCTGTGCTCATCGTTTGTGACAATTGCATCAGTGACTGTTGGGACTGTCCTTGTGGAAAATTCACCATATTCTGAGGTTGCAAGCCTTGTTGCGCTCCTGGCGCTTGTTGTTGCACCGTGTGATTTTGTGCAACACCCTGCTGTAAAAATGCAGGTGGACTCGCCGTACCTGCTCCTGTTCCTTGGCCATTCTCCACCATGCCTTGGTTCCTGCATGTTTGTGCTAAATGCCTTGTCATTCCACATAACCAACATACTGGCGGTGGTCGGATCATTTGCCCATTTGACATATCTTGATTACCATGTTGCATGTTTTGAAAACCTCCCTGATTACTCTGCCATCCTTTTCCTCTAAATCCTCTTCCCCCGGGGTAAAACCCAGTACTGCCCTGATTATTCTGTTGTTGATTATTGACTTGTGGCATGCTTGATTCAGCTGTGCTAGTTATCATGGCTCCCTCAAGAGCATATTTTGACAATTTCTTCTGCACCAATTTCGCTTCCTTACCCTTTTGTGCAGCTTCCTTTTTGCGATTCTTTTCTTGCAGTAGCCTTCAATAGTGTGCGATGGTCAGCTGTATTTCTGACCAAGGTTTAGCCTCGATTCCTACCAATTTCTTGAGCTGTTTCTGTACCGGCTCTGGCAGCTCTTGGCACAATATATGGTAGAACACAGGTATAGATTTCCCCAAAGATTCATGAGTCTTGAGCACCCACGCGTCTTGAAAATTCTGTATGTAAATCAACAGATCCTCAGACTCCTTCATTTTATGTGTCATTATAGCTCCCATATCAGAAGTGTCTGGGTAAAGCACTCGTAATGCTTTCCATACCGCGGCTCTGCAATTGTTAAATGGAGCTCCGTCATGTGCGGTATTAACTGTGGTCACACCAGGGTAACCTGCCCGTGTCCACACATCGTCTGCTCTCTCACCAAGTATGGCGATTAGGAGACCCTTGATATCCTCTATAGCTAACGTGTTCCCTCCTGTCATTTTTTCTAACTCGTGTATCCACTTTCTGGCTCCCGATGTCAGCATTGGAAGATTGTTTTTCAAATTTTCTCAATCCATGTGTGGCCATGGAATATATTGTGGTCTTGCTCCCACTTTCTCGAGTAACGGAAATTGGGATGTATAGCTCTCTCTCTCTTCTCTCATTGTTCTCCTGTCTATTGCAGGGGTAATATTCCCGCATCGCCGCCTGCCTGGCAATGTCCTAAGCCTGCTCACATAGGATGGTGGAGACACCCCCCTCTGACCATGAGATACTTCTTCATGTTGGTCTGATTGTGTGGCTAATTCTGCTGTCCTCGGCGCAGACTCGCTAGTGTCTGACCATCTTATGCCTTTTCCCCTTGGGAATCATCTTTTGCACCTTCTCTCTTCGTCCTTTTCCTCACGCTCCTCCCTTTCTGTGTCGGACATTGTCTGTCACCAACTCATGCAACTTCTTGCGTCTTCTTTGTTCCTACTTATTTCTAATATATCCAGGGATAGTTCCCTATTCCCACTACTTCTTGAGACATCCTCAGCGTCGTAAAGCTGAGTGCTCTCTAGGCACTCGTCTTCTCCCTCCCCTTGGGGTATTTGTTCTAACCCCATTTCGTCATATATTCTATCAATCGTTTCTCCGATGCTTCTGGTGTTGAAGTCATTTTCAATAGTCGCCCTAGACGTGCCTGGTACTGAATCGTACTCAGGAAAGAGTTCTTCAATGTCTTCCCAATCTACTACTGGCTCAGGTTTTTTAACTTCTCTCTCCAGATATTCAAGATCGCGTGCTCTCTGTCTTCGCTTACGTTCTACATCGACATCGAATTCTCTGCGCTTCCTCGCCTCTTCTCTGACCATATCTTCTTCCTTTTTCTTTTCGTTTCTACGTTCATATGCCCTTTGGATTTCCTCATCCCTTCGTCTCTTTATTCTCTTCTCTCGTATTCTTTGCTCTTCCTCTAACTTTTGCTGCTTCTGTTTCTCTTGATCATTGGCTGCTCTCTGTTTGCGATCGAGCTGTCTTTCTTGCACTTCACGATATAGCTGTTCTTGTCTTTTCCTATCTTTTTTCCTTATCCTTTCGTCTCTCAATTCTTTCTCTTTCACCTTTCTCTGTACATCGTCTAGCCTCTCCTTTTGTTTCGCATCATCAATGCCTTTGCCATCGAGTTTCAATAAAATTTGCCCTCCCATCCATTTGTTTTTTGCAAAAGCTATCTCATCAGTTCTATCTTCGCTTCCTTTCCATCTTTTACTTTCTCTCTCCTTGTCGAGAGATGCACTTGTCTGTGTCTGGTCCCTTCTTTCGTCATCGCGTCTCTCCTTGTCCCTTGGGACTGTCGAGGTGATATCCTTATCTCTATCTTTACCTTGATTTTCATCACTACTTTGCGTAGGTGACTCATATGCCGGGTTGCTATACCCTGTAGCTGCTTTAAGTTCTCTCCGGGGGTATAACCCCTCGTCTTTGTTTTCTTCAATCTTCGTTTCGGATGGGCGGGTGGTGCGGTAGGTGTCTCACCCCCCTCTGTGCATACATTAAGTATCCAATCTATTGGCAGCTCCTCTCCCTTCACTTGTTCATGCATCTTCCAAAGCTCTAGAACAGCTAGGCGTTTGTCTAACTTTTTGCCCGTGTATGTGACGTGCAAATATGTCGTCATGTGTTGCAAAACAGCTTTAGATAAGGACCCGCCCTGTGGCCACGGCATAAACATTTTGTGGGCGGTTCCTTTAACCCACTCTATACTGTATTTTTTCAGTTTAGGTGCATGTTTCGGCAACTGTTTGCACAGGTGTGCTAATGGAGTTATGTCCTCCATGTTTAAATCTGTTCCCTTTCCCCTTATATAACACTTGTCAAAGCTTCACGTGACTCAAACAATTCCAACATTATGAGCGAGCACCAATCACTGCAAGCTCCAATCCCGATTTTTTCACAAAATATTATATCTTCTATTTTACTCAAGAAACATCAATTCGTATACTATAATATCTCAGTTCTTCAATCGTGTAAAATTTAAGTCAGTTCTTCTAAGGAAAATCTTCGACTTATGACGTCACAACAAACAACGTAAGACAACGTAAGACAGACGTTTAACAGACTAGACGAACACCAGCTGGTCAATGTATATCTGCCTCTAAAATTAGCCTGACATGGAGTTTAAACGTATCCCTTTCACGGCATCTTTAATCCCCATGGTAGTCTATTTGTTCCCCTTTATTTGGGACTATGGATACAAGTTTCTTCTAGCTGCTATATTAAAGCGTAGGAATAAGACAAATCCGCTAACTTCTCGGGTGTCCTCCCCGGTATCTTTCCTCTATCTACTTAATTATTCTTGAGTCATTATTCCCTTCCCCTATATATGTACATTCTTCTCTACTTCTAGCTATATTTTGTTTTCTCCGCTTCCCTCAGTTACCTTTTCCCCTTTACTTGTTCTAAAGCATGCACTTTTGCCAAAACACTTAGGGCCTCATTACGAGTTTGGAGGCAGCCATGCACTTCATAAGGGCATGGCTGCTTCCAAACTCGGGTCCGGGTTCCCTGAATGGGGAAATACCGGGCCATTCTGAGCTTGGAGGGCCCGGTATTTCCCCATCCAGGGAACCCGGACCTGGTACATCCCCATTCCCATTCGAGCCCCTATAGGGCTCGAATGGGAATGGGGAGCATGCTAACCACGGGCCTGTTAATGACTGGCCCGTTGTTAGCATGCTGGTCCCCTTGTGGGACCCGCTCGGGACGTCTGGTGAAATGAGGGAACCTCGTAATGGGACAGTACGGGGTTAACGGCTCCGGCACCAATTCTGGTGCTGTTAACCCCCTACCGCCCCTCTCGTAATGAGGCCCTTAGTCTTTTTCACTCACCGTTCGCATGTTTCCTCTCTGGACCCTCGGGATCACTGCCTTCGTCACCGCCTTCTTCGGCTTTTCTCCTGCTCAGCTGCCCGTAGGAGTGAGAAAGGGTTAGGTGGGTAACACGGGTCCCTTCAGAGCACGTTCTGCAGATTTTTTATCTTTACTCTACCACTGTCTACAGGGAGCTTCACGGTCTACTCAGCCGAATAGCAGCCGAATAGCAATGGACTTGTGATATTGCCAAGGACCTAGAGTTACTTTATGTCAACGGTCAATGGGTGTCTTATTCTAATCGATAACCTTCAATCTCTGCTACCAAGTGTACTCTGAGACCCCCGGCCGGTCCATAGAGCGGAAGTTTACTCAGAAGCACTTTAAGACAAGATAGCTGCACCCATGAGATGGATGGGGGTGCAGATTTATTACTCCAACACCAATCAATAAGGACAACTCAATGGTTTGGCAAAGGGAGTCCGTTTAATGACAAGTACACAAAACGGGGAGTTATGGATATCAGCAGTGATGCGATCTTCCTTCTCGCTTCAACTCCAACGAACTTCATACAAGTTGTAACATTTATACTCAAAACTCATCATCATTGATGTGTAACACTCAAAAGTTAACATGCAATTCTATTGGTTAGGAAAAGGTAACTTTACTATAGGTACTATATCTGTATATGGTAACGGAGTGATGGGATTGGGTAAACACTGTTAGGTGGGCGTCTAAGCCCTTCCTTCAAAAATGACTACTGTAGACGTCACTAAAAGTATAACGTTTCAATGGTTCTACTAACTATAGGACCCTAGATTATCTGTGCCCCTTATTTATCCGGCCTTCCTCTGATTATGATTACAATCAATCATCACTTTAGTAGCCATGTGTCAATTATTTCACTGTGGTTGGCCTCGAGACTGCTGTCATGATGCCTACCCCCGGGCATCCGGATCAAGCCCATCAGCCCCGGGAGCAGGCATCCAGGTATTTAATAAAACCCCAGCAGCCCCGGCTGGGGGCTGTCTGGGTTCAGTCCTGGCGCCTTAGGCGCCATGCTCATAATAGACTTTACTTACCTTATGCAAACCATGCAGCAAATGAATCCAAGCCAACATGAGGCCTGGTTGGGACTATTTTTCTACAGGGACTATTTTTTACTCGGGTGTGGTTCTAGGGACTTCTTACCTGGAACTACTTTGGAGGCTATTTAAACCATGCCCGAACAGCAGCACATGCTTCGTGTTATTCTGCATCCAGCAGCGTAACGCTCACCGTGCCTGTAGTCAGCATCCAGTTTTCAGCCACGCCCGTCTCGAATCCAGAGCTCCTAGCAATAGAAGAAAGAAGAAGGAAAGGTTAGAAAACAGATATTATGTCAATCCTTACCTGAATTCCGGATCCATCACGTCTTTGAACTTGAAAAGGACATTATTTTACACGTGTCGCATCGCCAGCTGCAGCGCCGCGCCATACTCACCAGTCCTCACAGCATTTTTCGATCAAGCGCACCCTCCATCATTTTCTCCGCCGAATTCCACCATCTAGGGGACAAAAGAAACATAAGGTGAGCCGAGAGAGCCAACAAATACAACCTCTCCACCATAGACTTACCTGATTAACAACCGGAGGCATTATTCTGTAACAAACCGCAACTTCTTACGCCGCGCATGTAAGGAGAGAGAAAACAGCAGTTTAAACACCTGCATCTTTTGCCGGACAGGGTTGGGTAATACAGACTCTTACATGAACACCATCAGCTGCCACAAGACAATCTTCCCTTGGACCCAGCTGCAACACAAGAAAGGAATGTACAACAGTGAACATCGGACATATTGAACTCTTTGAACTTTATACTTACGGGTTCTCGCCTGGAACCTCAGAGCTAATATTCATCCGGAACTCTTCCAACGCCCTCAAACCAGTGAAGTAACTGGTATCTACGCGCCCCTGCATTCCACGCAGGATGGAGAGCTCATCATTTATAAACATAAGGTGAGCTTACAGAAAGTGAATATCGGTGGTGATTAGTGGGGAGAACAGTGGGGTGCCATTACTAAAATCCATGGGTGGCTAAATCCCTTTCTCCACTTACAGGAGAATATTTCTACGGGTCAAGCAGACGGGATTAGGCGGTCCAGTCCAGTCTGTCATCCCTGCACTACGCTTCACGTTGGAGGAGGTCGCAGCTGTCCGGGTCCGATCGATGCCCCTAGGGGAGCCAGGTGAGCGTAACAGAACACGAAGCCTATCTACAAATTCCCACCCGGGCACTATGGAAACCTGCGAAACAGACCAACTAGCCCAATTATTAGGGGAACTTAGGGCGGAAGTGCACTCTGCGCGCAACGAGACTAATGCCGTCAGGAGAGAACTGATTGTGTCAAAGGAACGCACAGATGATCTTGCTAGACAACTGCTGCAAAATCAAGCTGGGCAAACACCCCTACCTGGACTCGGGGGAAACCCAGCTCCTGTTTCATCGAGCAATCCTGTGCAAGCAATCCTACCAGGTGCTATTCCTTTAGCTCCACCCGAGCGCTTTGCTGGGGACCCAAAAAGGTTTGCAGTGTTTATGAAACAATGCCGCTTGCACTTTTTTTGCAGACCTGGAGCTTTTCCAAATGACCAAGCCAAAGTAGCCTTTGTACTATCATATCTTAGTGGCAGCGCAGCTGACTGGTCAATTCCACTAGTCAACCAGGATGATCCTCTTCTTCGGGATTTTCAGGGTTTTCAAAGAAGCATGGAAAGACTATTCGCCAGACATTCACAGGGACAAGCCCTGGATAACAAACTTTTATCCCTTCGACAGGGTAATCAGGAATTGCTAACCTATATCGCAACCTTCAATAGGTTGGTGGTGGAAACCGGATGGCCTGAGGAGAAACAAATTACATTATTTCATAGTGGGCTTCGGGGAGAACTCAAAGATGTTTTGGCACAAGTTGTGAACCCACCTCAGGATTGCGCAGAATATATAGACTTAGTGGTCCAGTTAGACCACCGACTTCAGAATAGAAAGGCTGATCGAGCTAAATTCGAGAGTCGGGTATGGGTTAAACCCAATGTTACCCCCAAAGGAACAGATGCATCAGAACCTATGCAGATCGGGGGGTGGGGGGTTGAAGGACCCTTAACTCAAAAGGAAAGAGAAAAGAGACGGCAGATGCAATTGTGTCTGTACTGTGGAACCGCAGGACATTTTCTACGGGATTGCCCTATAAAACCACCCAAGAAAGTAGTAGGAGTTGCTGACAAAAGTCAAATAGAGCCTGATTCGGGAAACGACCACGCCCGACAAGCGTAGAGATCCGCTTGCTGAGCTTAAAGAAGGACACTCAGACCTCCCACCTAATTAAACCAATGGTCCTAATTGATCCAAGGCAGCCATCACGTATGCACGCAGTAAGGGCATACATTGATAGCGGGGCCGTAGGAAACTACATGGACCACGAATTGGCCTCAAGAAAGAATCTACCCCTTTGCAAAAAGACCGCTTCGGATGTCATCACCACAGTCGATGGAACTGAAATTGCCTCTGGGCCTGTAACTAATTCCACTACTGAGCTGACACTGTTGGGTCAAGATGGGCACCGAGAAACTGTTGTGTTTGATTTAATCAAGGCCCCGCAATTCCAAATAATTCTGGGAATGCCATGGTTGGAAACACATACTCCTTGTATTGATTGGCGAGAGAAGAGAGTGACCTTCCCAGATTGTGCACACACCTGTTACCTGGAAAAAACCTTGAACAAAAGCCTGGCCACCGTTACTAATCCAGTTGTGCAGTTACCTCAGGAATATCAAGAATTTCAGGATGTTTTTCAAAAAGAACAGGCAAATACCTTACCACCTCACAGATCATACGATTGTCAAATTGACCTAGTACCCGGTGCACAACCTAGATGCAGTAGAATCTACGCCCTTACGGAACCCGAAAATCTTCACCTACGACAATATCTGGACCAATACCTTGGTAATGGCTTCATTCGTCCATCCAAATCTCCTGCATCCTCAGCTCTATTCTTCGTGCCTAAAAAAGGAAGGTGACCTTAGAACGTGCATAGACTACCGCACATTAAATCAGATTACGGTAAAAAAACGATACCCATTGCCTCTGATCCCCGAATTACTAGACCAAGTAAAGGATGCTTGTATCTACACTAAGTTAGACCTCCGACGGGCATATCATCTGGTACGTGTAAAGAAAGGCGATGAATGGAAGACTGCCTTTCGCACCAAGTACGGGCTATTCGAATACCAGGTGATGCCCTTCGGGTTATGCAATGCACCAGCAGCCTACCAGTATTTTATGAACGATGTCCTTCGTGAACTCATTTACGTCTGTGTTATCGTATACATAGATGATATTCTAGTGTACTCCTCCTCAGAACCAGACCATGTGAAGCACGTTCGTGCAGTCCTAGAGAAACTACGCCAGCACAAGTTATACGCAAAATTGGAGAAATGTGTTTTTCATTCTACAGAAGTTGAATTCCTGGGATTTATCCTGACTCCAAAAGGAGTTCGAATGGACTCTCGAAAGGTGGACGCAATCCTCAAGTGGCCATCACCCAGTTCTGTTAAAGGGGTACAAAGCATGCTTGGATTTGCTAATTTCTATCGAAGATTTATTCCTGAATTCTCACATATTGTACACCCCATCACAGCACTTTTGCGAAAAAACAAATGGTTTTTGTGGACTGAAGAGGCTGAAAGAGCTTCCAAGAGCTAAAATCAAAATTCACGTCTGCACCTGTCTTAAAGCATCCACGCCCTGAGCTTCCATACATAGTTGAAACCGATGCATCCAGTTTAGCCATGGGAGCTGTCCTGTCCCAGAAGGATCCCGAAACTGGTCAACTGCATCCAGTAGCATTCTGGTCAAGAAAGTTCTCAGCACCCGAATTAAACTATTCAGTTACTGATAAGGAGTTATTAGCCATCAAGTCCGCCTTCAAGGCTTGGCGGCATTATCTTCTCGGTGCCAGGCATACCATCACTGTAATCACCGATCACAGGAATCTGCAGTATTTGAAAACAGCCAAGGCCCAATCATCGCGTCAACTTCGGTGGGCATTATTCTTTGCCGAATTCGATTTCGTGATCATTTATCGACCAGGTTGTAAAAACGGCAAGGCAGATGCCCTATCCCGAATAGGGATGGGAGAAGTATATTCGAACCCGGAACCGGTGCCTATAATTTCAGAACAAAGAATTCTTGGCATAACTACTCTACAGACTCTAGAAGACATTCATTTAAAAATCCAACAACTTTTCGATCCAGCAGCCCTGCAGGACTGGGTAAAGAAAGGCCAAGATTATTCAGTCAACAATGACCTGCCCTACTATCAAGGACATCTATTTCTACCACACAAGGAACTACAAGAACTAGTCATCTCCAATTATCATGACGCCCTTATGGAAGGACACCCAGGTATCACTAAGACTGAAGCTAAAATTAAAAGACAATTCTGGTGGCCCACCTGGCGAAAGGACGTAAAGACATTTGTGATGTCTTGTGGTATCTGCGCCCAAAACAAAAGTCAGAAGAAAAAACCAGCTGGCCTTTTATTCTAGTTATTGTGGATCTTTTTTCCAAAATGGCCCACTTTATTCCTTTAAAAGGATTACCTTCCGCTTCGATTTTGGCCAAGGAATTTCTCAAAAACATTGTTCGAATCCATGGATTTCCTTCCGTATTGGTCTCTGACCGAGGTGGTCAATTCATTTCGCAATTTTGGAAGAAATGCTGTCAATTGGCGCAAATCGACGTAAGGCTATCAACCAGTCACCACCCCCAAACTGATGGTCAGACGGAGAGGACCAACCAGACTCTTGAACAATACCTACGTTGTATGCTACACCAAACCGAAAGCAATTGGAAAGATACTTTATGGATTTCCGAATACGCATACAATAACTCCGTACATTCAGGAACCAGAGAAAGCCCCTTTTATACCATATATGGACATCATCCTCGAACCTCAGAACTCGATTCGCCTCAACACTTAGAAATGCCTGCAGTGACTCATCTGCACTCTACTATTACACAAGCTTTTAAGGAAGCAATAGAACACTTGAAACAAGCAAAGGAGAAATACAAGAAAAATGCTGATCGACATAGAAGTGAAACTCCACAATACCAGATTGGAGATCAAGTTTGGCTGGCTACAAAACACATACCTCTAAAGGGAACTCGAACTTTCAATCCAAGATATTTAGGACCTTACACCATTAAGGCCATTATCAACCCGGTGGCCGTCAAATTGGAATTACCCTCTAATTTGCGGATTCATCCTGTCTTTCATGTTTCACTTCTAAAACCAGTTCAACCTGGGACAAGATTAACCAAACCACCTGACCCCATCCTAATAGATGGACAACCTGAATTCAAGGTAAAGAATATCCTGGACTCTAAGATGGTTAAATCAAGACTTTTTTATTTAATCGACTGGAAGGGTTACGGACCACAAGAAAGGTCATGGGAACCTAGTGACCATGTTCATGCACCTCGGTTGGTGAAGAAATTCCATCGGAACTTCCCAGACAAACCAGGACCAAGGGGAAGAGCAACTTTAGGTGGGGCCTTGAGGGGGAGTGCTGTCATGATGCCTACCCCCGGGCATCCGGATCAAGCCCATCAGCCCCGGGAGCAGGCATCCAGGTATTTAATAAAACCCCAGCAGCCCCGGCTGGGGGCTGACTGGGTTCAGTCCTGGCGCCTTAGGCGCCAGGCTCATAATAGATATCAGTCCTGGCGCCATAGGCGCCAGGCTCATAGACTTTACTTACCTCATGCAGACCATGCTGCAAATGAATCCAAGCCAACGTGGGGCCTGGATGGGACTATTTTTCTACAGGGACTATTTTTTACTCGGGTGTGGTTCTAGAGACTTCTTACCTGGAACTACTTTGGAGGCTATTTAAACCACGCCCGAACAGCACCACATGCTTCGTGTTATTCTGCATCCAGCAGCGTAACGCTCACCGTGCCTGCAGTCAGCATCCAGTCTTCAGCCACGCCCGTCTCGAATCCAGAACTCCTAGCAATAGAAGAAAGAAGAAGGAAAGGTTAGAAAACAGATGTTATTTCAATCCTTACCTGAATTCCGGATCCATCACGTCTTCGAACTTGAAAAGGACATTATTTTACACGCGTCGCATCGCCAGCTGCAGCGCCGCGCCATACTCACCAGTCCTCACAGCATTTTTTGATCCAGCGCAGCCTCCATCATTTTCTCCGCCGAATTCCACCATCTAGGGGACAAAAGAAACATAAGGTGAGCCGAGAGACCCAACAAATACAACCTCTCCACCATAGACTTACCTGATTAACAACCGGAGGCATTATTCTGTAACAAACCGCAACTTCTTACGCCGCGCCTGTAAGGAGAGAGAAACCAGAAATTTAAACACCCGCATCTTTTGCCGGACAGTGTTGGGTAATACAGACTCTTACCTGAACACCATCAGCTGCCACAAGACAATCTTCCCTTGGACCCAGCTGCAACACAAGAAAGGAATGTACAAGAGTGAACATCGGACATATTGAACTCTTTGAACTTTATACTTACGGGTTCTCGCCTGGAACCTCGGAGTCAATATTCATCTGGAACTCTGCCAACGCCCTCAAACCAGTGAAGTAACTGGTATCTACGCGCCCCTGCATTCCACGCAGGATGGAGAGCTCATCATTTACAAACATAAGGTGAGCTTACTGAAAGTGAATATCGGTGGTGATTAGTAGGGAGAACAGTGGGGTGCCATTACTAAAATCCATGGGTGGCTAAATCCCTTTCTCCACTTGCAGGAGAATATTTCTACGGGTCAAGCAGACGAGATTAGGCGGTCCAGTCCAGTCTGTCATCCCTGCACTACGCTTCACGTTGGAGGAGGTCGCAGCTGTCCGGGTCCTATCGATGCCCTTGTGGGAGCCAGGTGAGCGTAACAACTGCATCTTCTGTCTGGAAAAGGTTCTGATATCTCCGCCTGGTGGGGTGCCAAGCAGAGGTGTGAGCCCTCGCTTCTTCTTGCTTGGCTGGTCACATGATTCCTACACCGTGAAATTGTCTCTTTTCCCTCAATTTGTGTATTTGATTCTCGTTTCACCCGCCACCTGCCTTCGTCTTCTTATCTCGACCTTTCAGAGACAGGCTATTCTGTTCTTAGTTTCAATTAATTGTAGCTACTGTTCGCTTCTTCTATTGGTCTGACCTTGGCTTTCCTGGCATGAGTTGCCTCTGCTGGGTTTCGTTTCAGCCGTCTCTTCTCGTTTTGCTAAATATGAATCTTTTCTCATTTGGCCTTTAGTAACCAGGGTTGATTCTGCTTCTTGTGCAACGTAGAAATATACTTATAATAATGTGCTTGGTTGAGGTAGATTATGTATAATGGCGCTTGCTGCACTACTCTCTACTAAGCATAGCAAGCCGCACTGTTTTCTTAGCTTTCTTGCGGTTCCAAGCATATTTACAGGTGTAAACTGGTAGACTATCTTCATTTTGCTTCCAGCTTAATTTTCTTACATTTGGACATCGTTCTTTTACTTTAAGTTCCCGATATCCTTATTCATGGCATTTCGTCTCATTGTGTCATTCTTGGGTCGTCATTTCTTCTATATGTGTGTCTTTCCAGACCCTTGTGATGTCACCATTCATCTTCCATTAAGACCTTTTTGGTTTCTTCCGGGACTGTTCTTAGGCAATCTTCATTTCGTTCCATTTGTTGGTAGGGTTTTCTTAATGGATACCTTACTGTCCATGGTTTTCTGGGTATCGATACTTAAATAGGTGCTGTTCTTCTGATAGGCACTTGGAAGAGCCCTACTGCGGCTCTCTGCTGGGTTATTTGCTCATCATACGTCACATATCTCGGTGTGAACGTTCCTGGTACTTCAAAATGGGCGACTGGAGTGCAGGTTTTATTTGGGACCTCCTCTACACTGCTCCCGTCCTGAGCGGGCGTGCTGGGCCTCTGCCGGCTGCTCTAGGGCTCCTCCGCTGGTCTGCTGTCTGCTGCCTCCCTCCTGTGATCTGCCTTACTCCTGCTGCGGCTGCTTCTCTGGGTGCTGTTGCTCCCTCCTCTTCGACTCCTTGTTCGGCTCTGGCTCCGGTGTGCTCCGGGGGTCTCTCTGCCGTGCCTACCCCTCTCAGCTGTGGGCCTGTCGTCGTTGGTCTGGTCTTCCGGGCCTGCCCCTGGGTGGACCCGTGCCTCTCTCTTATCTGCCGATGCTGACTCCTCCTTGCCTCCTCATCCAGCTCTGGCTCCAGTCTGCTCCGGGGGCCTCTCCATCGTACCCGCCCCTCTCTATCACGGGCCTGTCAGCCTTGGTTTGGCTTCCATCTGCCTTCTGCTGCTCCTCCATCGACTGGCCGGCGGGACCCCTCGGACTCCACTCATTTGTGCCTGCGGTCTCGTTCCTATCGGCTGGCCGCCCCTCCACTGGCCGAGTTTCTCCAGGGCTCCTACCTTCTGACTTCTTCTGCCTGCGGGCGGCCCCCGCCTTGTCCACTGGTCCTGACTCTTCAGTAGACTCCTGTTCCTCCTGCATTCACCGGGAATGCTGTGGCTGCCCCGGCCCTTCGGTTGGACTCCTGCGCCTCCTGAACTCTATCAGGGGTGATGTGACTGCTCCGGGCCTCTGTGGGACTCTCGCGCCTCCCACACTCCATCAGGGGTGCTGTAACTGTTCTGACCCTTTTATGGATTCCTGCGCCTTCTACTTCCATCTTGGGTGCTGTAGCCACTCCAGCCATTCTGTGAGACCCCCGCGCCTCCTACATTCAATCAAAGGTGCTGCGACTGTGCTGGCCCTTCTCTGGATCTCCTACGCCTCTTACCTTCCATTGGGGGTGTTGAGACTGCTCCGGCCCCTCTGCGGGACTCCTGGTCCTCCTACCTACCATAATTCTAGTGTGCTGCAACTACTCTTGCCCTTCTTCACGACTCCTGCGCCTCCTACATACCGTCAAAGGTGCCGTGACTGCCCCGCCCCTTCTCTGGGTCTCCCGCACCTCTTACATTCCATCAGGGTGCTGAGACTGCTCCGGCCCTTCTGTGAGACTCCCGCACCTCTTACTGACCATCAAGAGTGCTGTGACTGCTTCGGCCCTTCTGTGGATCTCTTGCTCCTCCTACTCACCATAATTCTAGGGTGCTGCAACTACTCCTGCCCTTCTTTGCGACTCCTGTGCCTCCTACTTACCATCAGGGGTGCAACAACTATTCCTGCCCTTCCTTATCCCTCTGCCTGCAAGCACCTCCCTTCCCTTACTCCAAATCCTGGCTCGTGCGTGGGGTCTCTCACGCACCCGACACACCATGAGGTTCTGCGACTGCTCCGGCCTTTCTGACTTCCTTTGCTTGCAAGCACCTCCTTCCCTAACTCTGGATCCCAGCTCCTCGGTGGGATTCTCATGCCTTCGACACAGACTTCCCTTTCCCTTCTGTCACTCCTCCTTCGTCTGGCCAGTGTGGTCCTTCAACCTCCACGCACATCTGCCTTCAGCCTCTGGGCCGCCCACCACTACTGGATTGTAGTGACTCTCTCCTCTTTCTCCTCTTTTTTGATTTTGTGCCTGCAACTGACCCAGCTCCTCTGACTACAGAAGTGATTCATTACCACCTAAGACTCACTTAGTCTCATTACCACCTAAGACTCATTAGACTCATTACCACCTCCCTTCCCCCCTGTCTGCTGCTCCCCCTTCCATCCCTTCTCTTCACTCATACTGATTACCTGCCACCACCAGATCTCTTCATGCTATAGTCTGCTGATCTCCTCCTCAACCTTTCTATTGTTACCCTCCCAAGCCCTCCCGATCTATCCACCACCAACTGCCTCCTGAGCCCCCTTTCGCTTGCCTCTTGCCTCCTTATCGGCTCATTCTCCCTCCCCCATCTGTCACAACATTACCCTACGGAACTACCATTGCTGTACTTTCTTCTTCCTTCTCCACTCTCTTACCTTTTGCTATCTCTCCCCCTCCCCGTCATCACCCGATTTCTACTTTCTTTTCCTCCTCTCTCCTCATCTTCTCCATCCCGCTCCTTCCCCTCCCCCTTTCCTCTCCTACTCATCCTTTCCCTTTTCCTCATGTCCATTCCCTTGCTCAACCCCCTCCCCCGAACACCTCCTTCCATTTCTTCCCTTCCTTATCGTCTTAACCTCATCTACCCTCCAATCCAACCTTCCAGTCTAATCAATTTTGCTCTTTGGAATGCCAGATCCATTTGCAGCTGTATTAGACATGTTCTTTCGTCTCAACCTTAATTTCCTCTGTCTAACTGAAACCTGGATCCCACCCCTCAACTCTACCGTCCCTGCCTCTCTGACTACGCCTTCCTCTTCATTTTCTCATGTCTCTCGTCCCACTGGTCGTGGTGGAGGCGTTGGTATCCTCTTCCATCCAAAATACCAATCATCTACTTCTACACTGTCCCTTCCTACCTTCCCTTCTTTTGAATACATGTATAAATCCTTTACTTACCCTCACCCTATTTCCTCCCTAAGTATCTATAGACCTCCTGGTCCTCTCTCCTCCTTTTATGACGACCTTGACCACCTCCCCTCTCTTATCTCCCCTTCCCCATCTCCCCTCACTGTACTTGGCGATTTCAACCTTCACCTCTCCACCTCCCCTCAACCTTCACCTCTTCTCTCTATCTTCGACTCCTACCTTCTCTCTCCTCTCCCCTCTTCTCCAACTCACTCTTCTGGTTCCACTATTGACCTCATCTTTAATTCCACTTACTCCTCGTCTCCTGTCTCCTCTTTACCCATCTATCTACCTGATCATGCTCTGCTCTCCTTCTCCCATACTCCCAACATTACACCTTCCTCTCCTCTACCCTCCTCTATATCTTTTACTCGACGTGACCTCCAGAACTTTAGCCCTTCACTCTTCCTTGATACCTGCTCTTCTTCTCTTCCTCCCCTTTCTGATTTCTCTTCTCTCCTGGCTGATCTTGCCTTATCCTCTCTTTCCTCCTCTATCTACACTAGTCTCGATCAACTCTACCCCCTTTCTTCTTTCCGCCCTACTCGTAAGCCTTCCCAACCTTGGCTCTCTCCCCACCTCCTATCCATGTGTCGTCTGCTCCGTCGCCTTGAGCGTTGCTGGCTCAAATCCCCTACTCTTCCTAACCAAAACTCCTACTTCTCTTATCACTCTCTTTATGATCGCTGCCTTAACTACACCAAACGCACATGCTTTTCTAACCTCCTTCCCTCCCAAGTCTCTCATTCTCATCGTATCTTTCAAACCCTCTCTCGTCTCCTCTCCCCTCCCGTTCCAGACATCTCTTCCACTTCTCCTCTTTCTCCTTCTGATTTTGCTAAATTCTTCTCTGAAATAATTATTTCTCTTTGCCAAAGAATTGTGTGTTCTCCTTCTTATTCCTCTCCTCTCCCCTCCATACACCCCCATTTGGCTAGCATGTCCACATTTTCTCCTATCACTCCTTCTGATGTCTCTCTCCTCTTAACTAAATCTCACCCCACCGCCGCTCCTTCCGATCCTATCCCAACCCTTCATATTCCTAAGATTTACCCCCCTCTCATACCCTTTCTAACCTCCTTCTTCAATACTTGTCTCTCTATGGCCACCTTCCCTTCTGCCTTCAAGCATGCCACTATCATGCCTATATTGAAGAAGCCTTCTGCTAATCCTCTTCTCGCTTCTAACTTTTGCCCAATCTCACTTCTACCTTTTCTCTCTAAAATGCTCAAACGCTTAGTCTATTCTCAGCTCTCAACCTTTGTCACTATCCACTCTCTCCTTCCCCCTTCTCAATCTGGCTTCCGCCCCAAACACTCCACTGAGTCTGCTCTTACCTATGTCCTTAACTCTCTCCTTACTGCTTGCTATTCTAAGCAATCCTCTATCCTCATCCTCCTTGACCTCCCTGCTGCATTCAACACTGTCGATCACCCCTTACTTCTCAATACTTTTTCCTCCCTTGGAGTCAAAGGTTCTGTCCTTAACTGGCTCTCCTCTTACCTCTTCCACCGTTCTTTCGCCGTTTCTTGGGGCGGACAAACCTCTACTACCTTCCCTCTTGATTATGTTGTTCCCCAAGGCTCTGTTCTTGGACCCTTCATATTCTCTCTTTACACTTCACTCCTTGCCCCTATCATCTCCTCCTTCAGGATTTCTCACCATTTCTATGCTGATGACACCCAACTGTTCCTCTCCTTCTCTTCCTTCACCTCTGACCTACATCTCAATCTCTCTTCCTGTCTTACTGCCATTAAAAACTGGATGTCATCTCACTATCTCTCTCTTAACACTGATAAAACTGAAGTTTTATTCTTTCCTTCTAACACACTTCATCCTCCCTCTCCCCTCCTTCTATTCTATTTCCCCCTTCTAATCTTCCTATTTCCAACCATGCTCGTAATATTGGCATTTACATTGACTCTTCCCTCTCCTTTGCTCATCATATCTCCCTCACCGCTCGGGCATGTCGCTACCATCTCTTTAACATCCGTACAATCTGTCCCTCTCTCACCTTTCATGCTACTAAACTTTTAATTTCCTCCCTCATTTTTTCTTGCCTCTTCTATTGTTCTTCTCTCTTCTTTGGTCTCCCTGCTTCCCATCTTGCCCCCATCAAATCCCTTTACCACTCCGCCATTCGGACCCTCTGTCTTCTCTCCCCTCACTACTCCATTTCCAACTCCCTTTCTCACCTAGGTTGGCTTCCTTTCCACTCCCAACTTAAATTTCACTTCCTTTGTCTTGTCTTTAAATCTCTTCACAACCTTGTTCCTCCTTACCTCTCCTCTCTTCTCTCATTCTACACCCCCTCTCGCTATCTTTGTTCTGCTGATCTCTTTTTACTCTCTGTCCCCTGACCCCCTTGTGCCGCCTCTCGTTTCTGCTCTTTTCAGCTCCTTGCCCCCTTACACTGGAACTCCCTACCTTTTTCTATCCGCTCTTCCCTCACCTATTCCTCCTTCCGCTCCTCATTGAAATCACTTCTTCATTCCCCTCCCTGACATCCTTCCCCCTCTCACCCTTCTCTCCCTCCCTCTAGTACCCTTCTTTTTGTTCTCTTTATCTTTCCCCTTCTCTTCTAAATTCTCCTTCCTCCTACTATTCACTTTACTCACTACTTTCTCTCCCTCTTTCCTCCTTTCCCACCCCCTTCCTCTCCTTTCCCCTTTTCTCATGTAAATTGTTCTACATGCCGATTTTCCGGTTTGATTCATGTTTACTGTTATTGCTTCTACTGTTCCATGTTTATGTGTTCTTGTTGTTAACTGTAAAGCGCCTTGGATTAAGGCGCTATATAAAACAATAAATACAAATACAAATATAAATTTTGTTAGCCTAAACAGCCATGTTAATTTGTAGAGCTCATTATACTGCCAACCCCATACACATAGCTGACTCTTCGTTTTGCCTGAAATTCCAGATAAAAATCTTGATTGACTCCTTGGGGGTCATTCCGAGTACGGCGGTAGTCATGGAGCAATTGGCAATTAGCTCCATGGCTCCCTCCCATACTGGTACCCAGTCCGGTGTTGTTCAATGGGTATTTACTGGCCTATTCCGACCCTGGAGGGACCGGTAAGTCCCCATTGAACAAACCATTCCCCATTCCCATTTGAGCCCCCATAGAGCTCAATGGGAATGGGGAGGGCGCAAATAACGGGCGCGCAAATGTCAAGCCCGTTATTTGCACCCTGGTCCCTTAGTGGGATCCGTAAAGGACGTGTGGTCCGACCACACGTCCCTTACGGTTCCCGCTAAGGTACCTCGGAATTGGGCGGTAGGGGATTACCGGCATCGGTCTCCTTAACGGTGCCCGGTATCCCTTACTGCCCAACTCGGAATGAGCCCCATTGTGTAAGTCCTGGCAATAAAAAGGCAGTAGTTTTGTATTGTACATTATGCAATATTACACAACATAATAGTCATAATAATAATAACCATATCATACATAATGTACACTTATGGGCACGGAGTCCAGGGTTGTGCCCCCTGGCCCGTGCCGCCACACCTGGATGGGTTACCGGCCTTCCAGGTTCCCCCCAAAAGTTGCTCATCTACCTGCGGCCAGACTGTCTGCCAAGTCTGAACGAAACTCGTCCATTCCCTTGTCCGGTAACTGCCCCTTTCTAGGGTTTTGCCATTACCTGGTGTTGCGCATGAGGGAGTGAATTCCTCCCTTGGTGCAGCAATTTTCCCCCATTTTATCGATCTTGGTCTTTGCTATGTCTATAGCTGTGTATGATCTTAACCCATATATGCTGAGCTCTCTTTTGCACCTGCTCGGGTGTCTGCTCTTTTATTGACATCCTGTTTGTTTAAAATTGACTATCCCATCTCTCCCCAATGCCATGGTAAATGTTGCTCTAACCGTTTCTGTTTCATACGGTTCTGGGCACCCTCTATCCAGCAAACTTATTGTAGTTCCCCTTCTGACCAACTTTAAACAGGGTCTTCCCGTCCTTCTGCAGGCCCATCAACTTTCCTTTACCCATTCCCTGCACCCCTTATACGTCTGCTGCGGGTTGGGTCTGCCCCAGATTGACTTTATACTATTTCTATGTGTGATAGCCCTGTACCTTCTACTAATTTTGGTAGTACCGTATTCAGCCACTTACTGTATTGCGTTGGATGCTGTTTGACACTGGGCCTCATTACGAGTCTGGCGGTAACTGCAGAGGTAAAACCACCTGGTTACCGCCAGACTCGTATTACCATTCCGCCTCCATGATTCCCGGAATTACCGGGGCATTACAACCCCGGTTTCCCGGGAATCACAGAGGCGGAATGGTGTTAATCCCCATTCCCATTGAGTCCTATGGGACTCAATGGAAATGGGGATCATGGAAACACAGGCAGCATCTCGTAATGCTGCCAGTGTTTCCTCGTCCGCCTGAAGGCGGGCAGTCAGACCTGGCGGGAACATCACCTCCCGCCTGCAGGAGTTGTGATCACCCGGCATGGAAACAACGGTGGCGGCGGGTTTACCGCCACCGTTGTTTCCATACCGGGCAATTTGTAATGAGGCCCAATGTCTTCTTGGCGAGCCCCCATTATACTAAACTTAGCTTTTAGTAGTACCGTTTTCAGCCACTTGTTATATTGCGCTGGGTAGTGTTCACCAATGTCGTCTCAGCGAACCCCCCATCACAATAACCCTGTTGTCCATGCTACCTGTAGCCCCTTGGCCACGGCTGTCCGGCGTTGGCCTGTTGTTGCCATACCTATTTCTTAAAGACTTATGCCGCTATTTGACAGTGTCTTGCGGATTTTGGTTCCCTTATTCTACTAAACTTCTAAATACCTTTATCTGACTTGTTATCATCTGTTGGGGGTCTCTTTACTCATTTTTCCCTTGCATGGTATTTCCTAAAGATCTCTGTCTGTCTTTATCAGTGTCTTGCGAGCTTCGGCTGGACCCTATTCCGCTAAACCTCTAGCTACCGTTATCTGACTTGTAATCATCTTTGTGCGGTCTCTTTACTCATTTTTCCCTTGCATGGTAGTTATCATGGTAGCTGTCACTGAATTATTATTTGTATACTTACAGTTCTGACTAAAAGTTACAAGATTTGCATGATGCGCTCTGCCCAAGAATATTGCTGATTCTAAATAAATCGCACTGTGACATATATGCAAAGTCTGCAAGAATAAGTCGTTTCATTTCTTTGAAAAGGTGGTCAGCCGACCTGTGTTTCAACCAGAGTCGTTTTCAAGGCTGACATAACCATGAATAAAATAGAATTGTGCCAGAAAGTAAAGTTACAGTTCAAACGGTACCAAAAACCAAATAAATTGTCACAAAAAATCATTACAAAATCAAAAATTGTCAGCACATTATCAACAAATTAATTTTACAGATATGATAGTTGTATTAAATTGTTTACATACCCAAATTTGATTCAATCATTTGAGGGGCCCTAGGCACTGCATGTGTGTGAGGGCGGCTTTCAGTTCCCTCGGCCGGCTGGTGCCGACAGAAGTTAGCACCTCATGGTGACCATTGTAAGTCACTTGCTATTACTTCCTGCCTCCCTGATCTCTTGTGTGGGTGCGGCACATGCTAATGTGCTTTGGCACGTTGCTGTGGCCCTCATCCTGCCTGTCTCTTTGCAGCTGAGTGAGAGGGGAGGGGTATGGGGTTGACCATGTGTCTGCAGCATGTGTTCTGCCCATACCCCTGTGACTTCCTTGCCCCCAGGTTACTTGTCTGCGCTTTCGTGCTGCCCCCTCCACAGCGCTGCCTAATCACATGCCTCACAGAGGACATCGATGGAACACATATGCCCCTCACAAAATGGACACTCAGAGGGGCAGGAGGGAGCTCACCCTTCACCTATGCAACAATAGGACATCACCACATTTTGGGCACAGGGTATTTTTTATCTTCTAAAAGGCACCCCATTGTATAAAATGCGAGGTGCCTCATCACCACTGCACGGCCTGGTGTGAGCTGTTCTTCCTCACAATGGCCTTCCTCCTGTGAGGGAGGCTCTACTCACTGCTGTCACTCGGTGGACCTGTTCGTCTTTGCGGCAGCCCCATTCCGTGGGGGACGCCACACTCACTGCTGCACCCGCAGTGCACATCTTTTAACTCCCCTCAGGGGACAGAGCTTGCAAGCTTCATATTTGCTTCTGTGTGGGTGGCACAGACGGACGGCCCTGCCCACTCCTTATTCCTCCCGCATTCTGGCATGGATGAGCTCTTCACCCGGGCCACTGTGAGAATGTGGCCTAGGACTTATCTTCTCCCTGGCCTGCCCTTCTTGCTGTGTTAGGATGGTGCCACCGGCACCTTCATCCGGACTGCAGCAACGATACAGCCGGGGACTTATTCTCTTTGATGGCCTGCCTCCTTGACCCCTAGGTGGCCTGCACACCTTCACTTTTCTGTACCCACCATGATTGGCCCAGTGCCAATGGGGACCCCTTTTTAATTTAAACATAGACAAACCTTATTGCCTCAAACCCTTACCCATTTCATAAACTGCCTTCTTTTCTCTACCCCGGTGTGATTCCCCTTCTAGGGGTCTTTACCCCCATCTCACCACACCCATCGGCCAGGCTTATGTTGGGACCATTAAGGTGAGTAGCACCAGTGGGCTGCCCCTTCCTCTAGGCGGCCCCTGGTAGGCAGCTACTTCTACTTAACAAAACACGCTAGGGAAGGTGACTTGCTTTATGTCACTATATGTAGCCCCTGACTCAATTTGTGCCCGGCTCAATAGGGCTAGATGCTTTTCCCATGAGGGAAATAAAGGAATGAATACACGGACAGCAGGGTGGTGTAAAACATATTTTATTTAGTGTATGTGTTTGTTTGTTTAAGTACATCTCGTTCCTGTTTCTTGGTGGACTATACCATCCAGACCACCATTTGGCAGGATAAAATGCTCAAAAGGAAGGAAAAGAACAATGGACAAAGCCTCCCCTGCCCAGGAGTGGGCTGGGCGGGGGAGATAGTTATCAAGAGAAAAGATAACACTATCTCTAATGGTCTGTGGAAGGAGAAAGAGCAAGACATGTTTGCTGCCTGACAGGCTTTGGCCTCAAGCGGCCCCGAAGGGCTAATCAACGCCTGTCAGTTGGGCTGCCAGGAGCGGCCTGACATCAACTGTGGGCCGGGACTGCATGCCCAGTGCAGCTCAGGCACCCAAGGGTCCTGGTGAGCAATCGTCCCGCCCAGGGGCCAGACTGAATGGGCCCAACAGTGAAAACCCCATGTTGCGTGTGCAGGGCAGCCATGTGAGAAGATCAGGGCCACCCAGTCCAAACCTTGAGTGCGGGGAGGCCCATACAGCATGTCGCAACCGTGCCCCATGTCAGCCCGCTCCAGGCCCAGGCAGGGTGGGTGCAGAAGAAAAGTCCTACCAGGCCATGTATGCCAGAGATGGCCCATGAGGTGAAGTTTGACCTCATCCTACTGAAAATCGAAGAACTTTCTCACAATTTAACAACCCTCGATGAAGAAATTGACACTATCAAAGGAACCCTTAGTAAGAGCTTTACTGCAGACCAGTTAAAACAAGTCTTGGATGGAACGAATGAGAAATTAGCCAAGCACAAACAGGAGCTGGAAACCAAGAAGGTACGAAAATTCAGACGTGACACCTAGGATTATAAACTTGACATCATTTATACCTGGCAAGAATACTACGGTCAGCGGACTTCCAGACCTTTCCAACAACGCACGCCAAGAACTGGACCTTCGAACACAGACACCACCTCCTCAGAAGCATCTAGTACAGAACTTGAAGCAACCACAGATACTGGAGTATCAACACCTTCGACCTCAAGGGCTGAGGAGAACGCTCCAAGGACAGTTCCTTTATTAGAAAAAGACCAACTAGACCAACTAGACATGGACAAGGAATGAAAAAAATCAGAGAGGAAGAAACAGACCGGGAAAAAGATATAGTGCTTAACATTTCATCATACCAATTGTCCTGTATGGAATCAAGGGTCCTGCATAAAGGCCTCTCGTTTGTGCCTCAGTACAACACTAGTCTACTGAGAGAAAAGATTGACTTTTTTAAATTGATGAGGAAACTGAAATTGAAAGTCTTTTTTAATGATCTAGCAGAAGAGGAAGACACCAGGGAACCTTCAGATTTTCTCAAACTAACACCAAAGAGCGTATTCAATCCCCCTATCAACAACCACGTCCTGGCAGTGTTTGAAAAATCTGTTTTGGATCAGTTCAAGAAAATTCCCTTTTCTTGAACTGATGAAGGTACTTCACGATGAGTGAACGACAAACTCTTAAAAGGCTACTTGACAACAGCAAGATCATCTTCAAACCCGCAGACAAGGGTGGGGCACTTGTCCTGATGGACAAGACCAAATACATTGCGGAAATTGAACGACAACTAGCGGATCGAGAAACCTATCAGGAAGTTGACCATAATCCAACTGAACAAGTAAGGAACCTGATAAAGGAGGTTCTGGATGAGGCAGAAACAAGGGAGATGATCTCTGAAAAAACACCTAGATTCTTGGAGAAGACACACCCGATCACTCCGGTGATATATATCCTCCCAAAGATTCACAAGAGACTAATAGACCCTCCTGGGCGACCCATCATAGTGGCAACAGACAGCCTCTTGGAACCATTGGCTAAATACTTGGATAAAATCCTACAACCCCTTATACAGGAAACCCCGACCTATATCAAGGACACCACTCACTTTCTGACAAAATTAAAGGAGATC
Organism: Ambystoma mexicanum; assembly: GCF_040938575.1. Lineage (NCBI taxonomy): Eukaryota > Metazoa > Chordata > Amphibia > Caudata > Ambystomatidae > Ambystoma > Ambystoma mexicanum. The sequence goes on along the minus strand of NC_090921.1, from coordinate 783,083,226 downwards.
GAGTTTGTCAAAGATAGGGATACTCTATTTACTATGGACGTAACCTCTCCCTACACCAATATCACGCATGAAGCTGGCCTAGAGGCTGTTGAATGGCTACTATTAAGATGTGACAACTGCCAGGGCGACACGATATTTGTGTTAACATTGCTCAAACTGGTGCTAATGAATAATTTCTTCAGATTTCAAGACAGATTCTACCTACAAGTCTCAGGGACCAGTATGGGGGCCGCAATGGCCCTAGCTTACGCGAATACTTATATGTATCATCTGGAAACAGAACATGTCTTGACATCGGCAAGGTGGTTACGTCATCTGACCATCTTTGTAAGATACATGGATGATGTATTTGGTATCTGGTCAGGTCCAGACGATGAACTAAATGAATTCTTCTGCATGATGAATGAAATGCACCCGAGGATCAAGTTTACTACTGAGACGAGCAAAGTTATGATCAATTTCTTGGATGTCGAAGTCTACGTTAAAGGAGATAATCTGGAGACACGGATTTTCACTAAAGCCACTCACAGGAAAAGCCTCCTACTTGCAACAAGTTTTCATTCTCTTAGGACAATTGACAGCATCCCCTTAAGCCAATTTCTATGCTTTCGGAGGAACATCTCAGAAGACACTGAATTTGTGAGACAATCAGCATCCTTACGTCACAAGTTCAAGGAAAGAGGCTACAACCCAACTACTATAGCCCAAATCGAGGAGAAAGTGGCAACCATCGAGAGAGATACCATACTTACATCCAAAAATCGGAACAAAGATGACTCGATGGTGTATGTTACAACATATTCCGCTCAGAGTAAAGAAATCAGGAGCATTATCCAAAGAAACTGGCCAATGTTGCAAATGGACCCCCTAACATAACCTCTCTTTCAACAACTGCCAATTTTTCGCTTACAGAAATAGCAATGCCCTAAGAAATAGTCTAGTTAGAGCAGACTTACCCTTAACTCGAGGGACACTGACAAGATATAAGGGGACACAACCCTGTCATAACTGCCATCATTGCAGTAACATCCTTCCAGGAAACACAATCTCACACCCACACACAGGAAAGCCCATTACACTAAAACACTTGTGTACTTGTGATTCCACAAATGTCGTTTATGCTCTCAAATGCCCCTGTGGTTTTTACTACGTTGGGATCACCATGAGAAAGGCGAAACTGCGTTGGACTGAGCATAAGTCCAACATTCGGACAAAATGTTTCATATCACCAGTGTCAATGCACTTTTTGGAATCAAGGGATACTATTGCTCAACTAAAATGTATGATTTTGGAACAAGTGAAGGTGGGCCCAAGATGTGGGGGGATATCCACAAGAGACTACTCCAGAGGGAGATTGCTTGGATTGATCTATTGGATTGTCTGAGCCCAAGAGGAATGAATTGTGAATTTGACCTTATGTGTTTTTTGTAGTGTGCTTGTAGTGTTTTATTGTAGTGTTTTTAACAGTGCACCTCATAGCCCCCAGTACAGAAGACCCTCTGTCTTCTCTCCCCTCACAACTCCATTTCCAACTCCCTTTCTCACCTAGGTTGGCTTCCTTTCCACTCCCAACTTAAATTTCACTTCCTTTGTCTTGTCTTTAAATCTCTTCACCACCTTGCTCCTCCTTACCTCTCCTCTCTTCTCTCATTCTACACCCCCTCTCGCTATCTTTGTTCTGCTGATCTCTTTTTACTCTCGGTCCCCTGACCTCCTTGTGCCGCCTCTCGTTTCTGCTCTTTTCAGCTCCTTGCCCCCTTACACTGGAACGCCCTACCTTTTTCTATCCGCTCTTCCCTCACCTATTCCTCCTTCCGCTCCTCATTGAAATCACTTCTTCATTCCCCTCCCTGACATCCTTCCCCCTCTCACCCTTCTCTCCCTCCCTCTAGTACCCTTCTTTTTGTTCTCTTTATCTTTCCCCTTCTCTTCTAAATTCTCCTTCCTCCTACTATTCACTTTACTCACTACTTTCTCTCCCTCTTTCCTCCTTTCCCACCCCCTTCCTCTTCTTTCCCCTTTTCTCATGTAAATTGTTCTACATGCCGATTTTCTGGTTTGATTCATGTTTACTGTTATTGCTTCTACTGTTCCATGTTTATGTGTTCTTGTTGTTAACTGTAAAGCGCCTTGGATTAAGGCGCCATATAAAACAATAAATACAAATACAAATACAAATTTTGTTAGCCTAAACAGCCATGTTAATTTGTAGAGCTCATTATACTGCCAACCCCATACACATAGCTGACTCTTCGTTTTGCCTGAAATTCCAGATAAAAATCTTGATTGACTCCTTGGGGGTCATTCCGAGTACGGCGGTAGTCATGGAGCAATTAGCAATTAGCTCCATGGCTCCCTCCCATACTGGTACCCAGTCCGGTGTTGTTCAATGGGGATTTACTGGCCTATTCCGACCCTAGAGGGACCGGTAAGTCCCCATTGAACAAACCATTCCCCATTCCCATTTGAGCCCCCATAGAGCTCAATGGGAATGGGGAGGGTGCAAATAACGGGCGCGCAAATGTCAAGCCTGTTATTTGCACTCTGGTCCCTTAGTGGGATCCGTAAAGGACGTGTGGTCCGACCACACGTCCCTTATGGTTCCCGCTAAGGTACCTCGGAATTGGGCGGTAGGGGATTACCGGCATCGGTCTCCTTAACGGTGCCCGGTATCCCTTACTGCCCAACTCGGAATGAGCCCCATTGTGTAAGTCCTGGCAATAAAAAGGCGGTAGTTTTGTATTGTACATTATGTAATATTACACAACATTATAGTCATAATAATAATAACCATATCATACATAATGTACACTTATGGGCACGGCGTCCAGGGTTGTGCCCCCTGGCCCGTGCCGCCACACCTGGATGGGTTACCGGCCTTCCAGGTTCCCCCCAAAAGTGGCTCATCTACCTGCAGCCAGACTGTCTGCCAAGTCTGAACGAAAATAGTCCATTCCCTTGTCCGGTAACTGCCCCTTTCTAGGGTTTTGCCATTACCTGGTGTTGCGCATGAGGGAGTGAATTCCTCCCTTGGTGCAGCAATTTTCCCCCCTTTTATCGATCTTGGTCTTTGCTATGTCTATAGCTGTGTATGATCTTAACCCATATATGCTGAGCTCTCTTTTGCACCTGCTCTGGTGTCTGCTCTTTTATTGACATCCTGTTTGTTTAAAATTGACTATCCCATCTCTCCCCAATGCCATGGTAAATGTTGCTCTAACCGTTTCGGTTTCATACGGTTCTGGGCACCCTCTATCCAGCAAACTTATTGTATTTCCCCTTCTGACCAACTTTAAACAGGGTCCTCCCGTCCTTCTGCAGGCCCATCAACTTTCCTTTACCCATTCCCTGCACCCCTTATACGTGTGCTGCGGGTTGGGTCTGCCCCAGATTGACTTTATACTATTTCTATGTGTGATAGCCCTGTACCTTCTACTAATTTTGGTAGTACCGTATTCAGCCACTTACTGTATTGCGTTGGATGCTGTTTGACACTGGGCCTCATTACGAGTCTGGCGGTAACTGCAGCGGTAAAACCACCTGGTTACCGCCAGACTCGTATTACCATTCCGCCTCCATGATTCCCGGAATTACCGGGGCATTACAACCCCGGTTTCGCGGGAATCACAGAGCCGGAATGGTGTTAATCCCCATTCCCATTGAGTCCTATGGGACTCAATGGAAATGGGGATCATGGAAACACAGGCAGCATCTCGTAATGCTGCCAGTGTTTCCTCGTCCGCCTGAAGGCGGGCGGTGTTAAACCCGCCAGGTCAGACCTGGCGGGAACATCACCTCCCGCCTGCAGGAGTTGTGATCGCCCAGCATGGAAACAACGGTGGCGGCGGGTTTACCGCCACCGTTGTTTCCATACCGGGCAATTTGTAATGAGGCCCAATGTCTTCTTGGCGAGCCCCCATTATACTAAACTTAGCTTTTAGTAGTACCGTTTTCAGCCACTTGTTATATTGCGCTGGGTAGTGTTCACCAATGTCGTCTCAGCGAACCCCCCATCACAATAACCCTGTTGTCCATGCTACCTGTAGCCCCTTGGCCACGGCTGTCCGGCGTTGGCCTGTTGTTGCCATACCTATTTCTTAAAGACTTATGCCGCTATTTGACAGTGTCTTGCGGACCTTTGCTGCCCTTATTCTACTAAACTTCTAAATACCTTTATCTGACTTGTTATCATCTGTGGGGGATCTCTTTACTCATTTTTCCCTTGCATGGTATTTCCTAAAGATCTCTGTCTGTCTTTATCAGTGTCTTGCGAGCTTCTGCTGGACCCTATTCCGCTAAACCTCTAGCTATCGTTATCTGACTTGTAATCGTCTTTGTGCGGTCTCTTTACTCATTTTTCCCTTGCATGGTAGTTATCATGGTAGCTGTCCCTGAATTATTATTTGTATACTTACAGTTCTGACTAAAAGTTACAAGATTTGCATGATGCGCTCTGCCCAAGAATATTGCTGATTCTAAATAAATCGCACTGTGACATATATGCAAAGTTTGCAAGAATAAGTCGTTTCATTACTTTGAAAAGGTGGTCAGCCGACCTGTGTTTCAACCAGAGTCGTTTTCAAGGCTGACATAACCATGAATAAAATAGAATTGTGCCAGAAAGTAAAGTTACAGTTCAAACGGTACCAAAAACCAAATAAATTGTCACAAAAAATCATTACAAAATCAAAACTTGTCAGCACATTATCAACAAATGAATTTTACAGATATGATAGTTGTATTAAATTGTTTACATACCCAAATTTGATTCAATCATTTGAGGGGCCCTAGGCACTGCATGTGTGTGGGGGCGGCTTTCAGTTCCCTCGGCCGGCTGGTGCCGACAGAAGTTAGCACCTCATGGTGACCATTGTAAGTCACTTGCTATTACTTCCTGCCTCCCTGATCTCTTGTGTGGGTGGGGCACATGCTAATGTGCTTTGGCACGTTGCTGTGGCCCTCATCCTGCCTGTCTCTTTGCAGCTGAGTGAGAGGGGAGGGGTATGGGGTTGACCATGTGTCTGCAGCATGTGTTCTGCCCATACCCCTGTGACTTCCTTGCCCCCAGGTTACTTGTCTGCGCTTTCGTGCTGCCCCCTCCACAGCGCTGCCTAATCACATGCCTCACAGAGGACATCGATGGAACACATATGCCCCTCACAAAATGGAGACTCAGAGGGGCAGGAGGGAGCTCACCCTTCACCTATGCAACAATAGGACATCACCACATTTTGGGCACAGGGTATTTTTTATCTTCTATGCACCCCATTGTATAAAATGCGAGGTGCCTCATCACCACTGCACGGCCTGGTGTGAGCTGTTCTTCCTCACAATGGCCTTCCTCCTGTGAGGGAGGCTCTACTCACTGCTGTCACTCGGTGGACCTGTTCGTCTTTGCGGCAGCCCCATTCCGTGGGGGACGCCACACTCACTGCTGCACCCGCAGTGCACATCTTTTAACTCCCCTCAGGGGACAGAGCTTGCAAGCTTCATATTTGCTTCTGTGTGGGTGGCACAGACGGACGGCCCTGCCCACTCCTTATTCCTTCCGCATTCTGGCATGGATGAGCTCTTCACCCGGGCCACTGTGAGAATGTGGCCTAGGACTTATCTTCTCCCTGGCCTGCCCTTCTTGCTATGTTAGGATGGTGCCACCGGCACCTTCATCTGGACCGCAGCAACGATACAGCCCGGGACCTATTCTCTTTGATGGCCTGCCTCCTTGACCCCTGGGTGGCCTGCACACCTTCACTTTTCTGTACCCACCATGATTGGCCCAGTGCCAATGGGGACCCCTTTTTAATTTAAAAATAGACAAACCTTATTGCCTCAAACCCTTACCCATTTCATAAACTGCCTTCTTTTCTCTACCCCGGTGTGATTCCCCTTCTAGGGGTCTTTAACCCCATCTCACCACACCCATCGGCCAGGCTTATGTTGGGACCATTAAGGTGAGTAGCACCAGTGGGCAGCCCCTTCCTCTAGGCGGCCCCTGGTAGGCAGCTACTTCTACTTAACAGAACACGCTAGGGAACGTGACTTGCTTTATGTCACTATATGTAGCCCCTGACTGAATTTGTGCCCGGCTCAATAGGGCTAGATGCTTTTCCCATGAGGGAAATAAAGGAATGAATACGCGGACAGCAGGGTGGTGTAAAACATATTTTATTTAGTGTATGTGTTTGTTTGTTTAAGTACATCTCGTTCCTGTTTCTTGGTGGACTATACCATCCAGACCACCATTTGGCAGGATAAAATGATCAAAAGGAAGGAAAAGAACATTGGACAAAGCCTCCCCTGCCCAGAAGTGGGCTGGGCGGGGGAGATAGTTATCAAGAGAAAAGATAACACTATCTCTAATGGTCTGTGGAAGGAGAAAGAGCAAGACATGTTTGCTGCCTGACAGGCTTTGGCCTCAAGCGGCCCCGAAGGGCTAATCAACGCCTGTCAGTTGGGCTGCCAGGAGCGGCCTGACATCAACTGTGGGCCGGGACTGCATGCCCAGTGCAGCTCAGGCACCCAAGGGTCCTAGTGAGCAATCGTCCCGCCCAGGGGCCAGACTGAATGGGCCCAACAGTGAAAACCCCATGTTGCGTGTGCAGGGCAGCCATGTGAGAAGATCAGGGCCACCCAGTCCAAACCTTGAGTGCGGGGAGGCCCATACAGCATGTCGCAACCATGCCCCATGTCATCCCGCTCCAGGCCCAGGCAGGGTGGGTGCAGAAGAAAAGTCCTACCAGGCCATGTATGCCAGAGATGGCCCGTGAGGTGAAGTTTGACCTCATCCTACTGACAATGGAAGAACTTTCTCACAATTTAACAACCCTCGATGAAGAAATTGACACTATCAAAGGAACCCTTAGTAAGAGCTTTACTGCAGACCAGTTAAAACAAGTCTTGGATGGAACGAATGAGAAATTAGCCAAGCACAAACAGGAGCTGGAAACCAAGAAGGTACGAAAATTCAGACGTGACACCTAGGATTATAAACTTGACATCATTTATACCTGGCAACAATACTACGGTCAGCGGACTTCCAGACCTTTCCAACAACGCACGCCAAGAACTGGACTTTCGAACACAGACACCACCTCCTCAGAAGCATCTAGTACAGAACTTGAAGCAACCACAGATACTGGAGTATCAACACCTTCGACCTCAAGGGCTGAGGAGAACGCTCCAAGGACAGTTCCTTTTTTAGAAAAAGACCAACTAGACCAACTAGACATGGACAAGGAAAGAAAAAAATCAGAGAGGAAGAAACAGACCGGGAAAAAGATATAGTGCTTAACATTTCATCATACCAATTGTCCTGTATGGAATCAAGGGTCCTGCATAAAGGCCTCTCGTTTGTGCCTCAGTACAACACTAGTCTACTGAGAGAAAAGATTGACTTTTTAAATTGATGAGGAAACTGAAATTGAAAGTCTTTTTTTAATGATCTAGCAGAAGAGGAAGACACCAGGGAACCTTCAGATTTTCTCAAACTAACACCAAAGAGCGTATTCAATCCCCCTATCAACAACCACGTCCTGGCAGTGTTTGAAAAAACTGTTTTGGATCAGTTCAAGAAAATTCCCTTTTCTTGAACTGATGAAGGTACTTCACGATGAGTGAACGACAAACTCTTAAAAGGCTACTTGACAACAGCAAGATCATCTTCAAACCCGCAGACAAGGGTGGTGCACTTGTCCTGATGGACAAGACCAAATACATTGCGGAAATTGAACGACAACTAGCGGATCGAGAAACCTATCAGGAAGTTGACCATAATCCAACTGAACAAGTAAGGAACCTGATAAAGGAGGTTCTGGATGAGGCAGAAACAAGGGAGATGATCTCTGAAAAAACACGCAGATTTTTGGAGAAGACACACCCGATCACTCCGGTGATATATATCCTCCCAAAGATTCACAAGAGACTAATAGACCCTCCTGGGTGACCCATCATAGTGGCAACAGACAGCCTCTTGGAACCATTGGCTAAATACTTGGATAAAATCCTACAACCCCTTATACAGGAAACCCCGACCTATATCAAGGACACCACTCACTTTCTGACACAATTAAAGGAGATCGAGTTTGTCAAAGATAGGGATACTCTATTTACTATGGACGTAACCTCTCCCTACACCAATATCACGCATGAAGCTGGCCTAGAGGCTGTTGAATGGCTACTATTAAGATGTGACAACTGCCAGGGCGACAAGATATTTGTGTTAACATTGCTCAAACTGGTGCTAATGAATAATTTCTTCAGATTTCAAGACAGATTCTACCTACAAGTCTCAGGGACCAGTATGGGGGCCGCAATGGCCCTAGCTTACGCGAATACTTATATGTATCATCTGGAAACAGAACATGTCTTGACATCGGCAAGGTGGTTACGTCATCTGACCATCTTTGTAAGATACATGGATGATGTATTTGGTATCTGGTCAGGTCCAGACGATGAACTAAATGAATTCTTCTGCATGATGAATGAAATGCACCCGAGGATCAAGTTTACTACTGAGACGAGCAAAGTTATGATCAATTTCTTGGATGTCGAAGTCTACATTAAAGGAGATAATCTGGAGACACGGATTTTCACTAAAGCCACTCACAGGAACAGCCTCCTACTGGCAACGAGTTTTCATTCTCGTAGGACAATTGACAGCATCCCCTTAAGCCAATTTCTATGCTTTCGGAGGAACATCTCAGAAGACACTGAATTTGTGAGACAATCAGCATCCTTACGTCACAAGTTCAAGGAAAGAGGCTACAACCAAACTACTATAGCCCAAATCGAGGAGAAAGTGGCAACCATCGAGAGAGATACCATACTTACATCCAAAAATCGGAACAAAGATGCCATGATGGTGTATGTTACAACATATTCCGCTCAGAGTAAAGAAATCAGGAGCATTATCCAAAGAAACTGCCCAATGTTGCAAATGGACCCCCTAACATAACCACTCTTTCAACAACTGCCAATTTTTCGCTTTCAGAAATAGCAATGCCCTAAGAAATAGTCTAGTTAGAGCAGACTTACCCTTACCTCGAGGGACACCGACAAGATATAAGGGGACACAACCCTGTCATAACTGCCATCATTGCAGTAACATCCTTCCAGGAAACACAATCTCACACCCACACACAGGAAAGCCCATTACACTAAAACACTTGTGTACTTGTGATTCCACAAATGTCGTTTATGCTCTCAAATGCCCCTGTGGTTTTTACTACGTTGGGATCACCATGAGAAAGGCGAAACTGCGTTGGACTGAGCATAAGTCCAACATTCGGACAAAATGTTTCATATCACCAGTGTCAATGCACTTTTTGGAATCAAGGGATACTATTGCTCAACTAAAATGTATGATTTTGGAACAAGTGAAGGTGGGCCCAAGAGGGGGGGGGATGTCCACAAGAGACTACTCCAGAGGGAGATTGCTTGGATTGATCTATTGGATTGTCTGAGCCCAAGAGGAATGAATTGTGAATTTGACCTTATGTGTTTTTTGTAGTGTGCTTGTAGTGTTTTATTGTAGTGTTTTTAACAGTGCACCTCATAGCCCCCAGTACAGCAAGCTTGATGTTAGATCTTGAGCAAGAGTCGTTGTTAAAACTGAGTTGAGCATATACTTGCCATCACATGATTTTAAGGCAACCTAGCTGTCATGCTCCACTGTGACACTCCAGATTGTGAACGGCCTTGGCACCGGGGGATTCAATTAGGTTTTGATAAATCTTTTAAGTCTGGATATAAGTATCTGCTTAACCTACCAATTGATCAGAATGTGAACGGCTCTAACACTGGGAGATCGATAAAATCCACATGCAACTGTTGGTTTTGCCCAGCTGTCTCAGTGAGACCCATAAACCTTGATGTAACTTTTCATACTAGGAATATTGCTAAGTTTTTACACCATGCCATTAATGTGGTGACCCTCAGGGAGAGGGGGGAGTTGGCAGTTTGCCATTTGACAACCCCACTTTCGCCAGATGGTTACCTTAATTGCTAGCGGGAGGTAGGTGCACCGCGCAATAGAATGCTGCTTCGGTGCCCCTCCACCCACCCTTAATCTTCCTCAAGTGCTACCATAATCCTACTTATTAGCCATCTCTATCACTCATGTTGAATACACCTAGCTACCTTTATCTTACTCAAGTGCCACAATAATCCTACCTATCAGCCATCTCTATCACTCATGTTGAATACACCTAGCTACCTACTCTTACCTTAATTGCTAGTGGTAGGTAGGGGCACCACGCAGTAGAATACTGCTTTGGTGCCCCTCCTCCCGCCCTTAATCTTCCTCAAGCGCCACTTTACCCCGACTTAGCAGCCATTTCCATCACTCGGGTTGAATACACTGACACGCTACACTACACTGTAGTCTTGACGCGCGTGCCCGTCACGATCATATCTACCTTAGTCCCCCACGCAACGGGGCTTCACAATACTGTCAGGCACTTGGTCCCCATGGAACCTGTGCCTTCACGGGGCTCAGGCCCGGCTATGAAGTGACATTTTTAGCATTTACATCCTGCAAACATTATATTGCAGACGACATTTCCCACACCAAGATGGAGCTGGGAGCCGGGACGCACGTGCGCGCTGCCTCCATGGCAACAATTAGTACAAGCCAGAGACGAGCAGCGCGTCTTGGCGACGGGCTGCTCGTTTTCCTCGGTCTTAATTGGTCCTTGAAGGAGAGTGACTTTAGAGAGATACCCTGAGCCCTGACTCCTCTGCTTTCATATAGACGGTAATATATTGCAGAATCGCATTTGTCCTGTAGAAGACGAGCGAGCACTCGTCTAGGGGCGCAATTCTCAAGACGCCAATTAGTGTCGCACCACGGACGCTGTGTGCTATCATGGAGTTAAATTTTTACCACACACGCAAACAGTTACTTAAGTTTTCACTTTTCTGGTTCCAGTTAGACTCCTATTCAGCCACAGACTTTATTAATTTATATGTCTATCCAGAAGCTATGGTGTATATTCCCTAGACATGAACTGAACACCTTCCACATCTCTTCTTGCCTTTAGCCGCCTACACTGGAAATCACAGTCCGCCACCTTCACATTACCTGGGCAGGGGAGTTGGTCTTCCTACCGGGTAAGTAGATTAGAAAACATATGTATCGCTCGAGAGTGAGACTCTTGCCTTAGAATGGACACTTACAATTTGTGTTATTTTGCATTTACCACGCAGGTAGTTGCCAGTATTTTCTACTTACACAGTAATCAAGGTTAGTGTACTTCTACTTACATGAGAGCAACTTGATAAATCTCCCTGTTACCATAGAGGTCTAATTAGTTTATCTTTATCTGTTTTAGGAATTGAAATTGAACACTGTTGAAACTAAAACACGCCCTGCGCTGAAGATGAATTTTGATTAATCCGAAACACGTTGGCACACATGATTTTATAGGAGTGTCTTTAGGAAGCTCTGAGCAGAGTGAATGATACTGCTCAGAAGGATAAACATGCTAATGTGGTTTCTTAGCCACAAAAGAATCCCTTCTTTAATTACTTATACTAATGAGTTATATTGTGTATAAGTTTCTTTATACTTTACGGTTTTTGTGAGCGCTGCTTTCAGCTCAACCGTATTACTATCATTGTTTTAGAATTGTATGAAGATAAAATTTTGCTGAAGTGGTATCCCACACTATACTTCAATAGTGTGGTGTAAATTAATTTTGTTGTCAATATATAAAATACATTATCTGTCTAACTCCTGGTTTGTCTCAGCCTTGTGGTTCCTGACTGTAGACAAGCAGACTGACAGAGCTTGATGTACATTGTTAATCAATTGAATACCATGTAAATGATGGGAAACTTATTACGTTGAAACAAATTTACAGAAGCAACCATCGTAAGTCAAAACACTTCCTACTGGGAGTGGAATTGGATTTACGAGGTTGAAAAAACATTGGGACTAGGTCCCACTATGAGTGCATCTTAGGGCTACCAGCTGGTAACGGCGGGTGTGTGTCTTGTGCGTCCGTGAGGTGAAGTGACACATGGGTGCAGTAGTACATACCACCCATTGGGTGGGGTGGTGAAGGGAAGCCCCAGGCTGCTGCATCCTCTGGCCCAGGTGAAGAGTTTGGGCTGGCCGCTATAGGGCCAGAGAGCACACACATCCTGTTCTCTTGCGGCATGCATGTGCTGAAGGGAGAGGGGCAGGCCCAGCTCCCAGCAAATGTGGACTGGAGCACAGTGGTGACTGAAATCAGCATCTCCAAGGCAATGGGGATGCAACCAGAGTGAATAAGTCTCAGTGGACCCAGCGGGAAAGTGCCGGCCTGAAGTGGTCGATGTGGCCGGCCATGAAGACCGGTCTACCGTGGATCACGTGGCAGTGAAACTGGCGAGCCCCCTATGGGCATGGGGCTGCCAATGATCTACAATGGAGCACAGACCACGTGGCAGTTATGTTGCAGTCCCACATGGTGGAAGGGCCACCATGAAACAATTAGGCGCTGGTCATGTGTAATGTGGTGCCTCATGTGGTGGATGGAGCACCACCAACAGAAGAACAGTGCCTGGGGCAAGTCAGCCCCTTTGAACAATTTGGGGCAGACCGCGCCCATCCCATCAATGACAACACCATCCAGGTACTAGATGGGTGTGGCTGACTGCAGCAGCCACACCCATTTAGATAATGTAAATACTTGTCAATTAGAGCCTGTAATATATTTAAATATGTATTATTCATATGTGTAGGTGTAGGTTTATATATATATATATATTTTTAAAATATTTAATTGTAGTACAATTTTTACAAAAAATGGAGAGTGGGTGGATCCAACAAGCTCCATGCTTTTTCCCAATTTTCAAGAGTGTGGTGGATCGACAAGTTTTCCTTTGCGAGTCAGAATTGTTTTCTTTTGTCCAAGTCGAGCTCTTTAAAGAATAGAGCCACGCCAATCACCCATTTCGTCTTTGTCCCGCTATTTAGGGCAATCCACCAACTCTCTTCGTCAAATGTTTTGAAAGTTGCGAACATTTTTGCTCAGATGACTTTCTCTGAGGAGTTGTGTTCCTATACAGGACAATAGGAGATGTCGACTGGTTTCTATCCTGTCTTTTTCATCACAGTATCGGCATTTATTAGAGGTAGATTGTTTTCTGGCCGCCAATACTTTGTTGGTCTTTATCTGATTCAGTCTGAATCTTAGAAATAGCCTTGCTAGGAGTGTGTCCGCGAATTTCTCTAGGTAGCTCCGAACTGTATTCACTTTCATTGGCGCTGTTGGAAACCATCTGTTAATTTGTAGTTGTTGGCCACCTCAAGTGCCGTGATCCAGTCTTTTTCCATTAGCCGTTTTGCCACTTTGTTTGGGTTTTCTAATAGTTCGATTTCCGTGGTATGTAGGCTCGCCAATACATTTTGATTAGTTAGGGCCCATTTGTTCATGATGAAATTATTGGCACTTTCCAGTTCCTAGTTGACAATGGACATGACCAGTGGTCTAGGCTTTGTGATCACCTTTCTGTACAACATCAAAGTGTTTCTTGTAGCTATTGCTTCCAGGTATAATGTACATAATTCACGCCTAATGAGCAGCATCAGCGTTGTGTCCGATAAGCCTAGAACTCTTCTCCAAAAGTAGCTCTCTAGTTTCAGCCATAAAGTTGTTGGCAGTAAAGGCATTGCCTCTGTCCCGTACGTCAAGCTTGGTGTGACCTTTGCTCTGAAGAAGTTAATGACAGGTATTAATGAGAAGCGTCCATGCTTATTGTCGATTGCCTTTGCTTGGGACGTTAACATTTTTAATCTGGCTAGTAGGAAATCTTGCATCGGGTACACCATTGGGCTGCTACTTATCGTTACCCCAAGATATCTGAAGGATTTTACCTTCTCCATTCGGAGCCCATCTGCGTTCCAGTTGGTTCTTTCCAGTTTTTTCTCTCGTCTTTCCATCACCATTACCTTCGTTTTTACTTTATTAATTTCTAGGTTGTTAGTCTTTAAGTACTGGGAGAGGTTGTTGATCTGCCTCTGTAGGCCAATCAGTGTTACATCTAGAAGAATAATGTCGTCGGCGTACAAGATTCTAGAGACTTTCTTGTCTCCCACATTTGGAGGAAAGATTTGCAGCGTCTCTTCCGTATCACCGTAGTCAGCTATATAGGCATTGTATAGTGCAGGGGCCAGTGGGCCCCCCTGCTTTACACCCCTAGCTGTTGTGATTTCTTCTGATAGTTGTTGAGTCTTTATCTCTTCGTTGTCGGATTATAGAGGGCTCGGATTGGTCCTGTTATTGACTCTCGGCAATTCCTGTTCTCTAGTTTTGCCCATAAGCGGTCCCTACTGACCTGGTCAAAGGCCTGGACCAGGTCAATGAAGGCTATTTAAACCGTTGGGCCTCCCTGCAGAATTTTTGCTTTGATCGTACTCAGCAGGAGTATGTTTGTTGTTGTCCCTGTGTTTTTTATAAAGCCTGTTTGGAATGGGTCTGATGTATTTGACTTTTTTAGCCAGTTTTGAAAGGCCTCTAAGGTGAGAGAGCTGAACACTTTACCAATAACGTCTGAGAGGGCTATCGGTCTGTATTGTCGGCGGTTGTCTCTTGCCCCTTTTTTTAAAATCGGTACCACGATAGCCTTCCTCCGGGATGGTGGGATCTCTTGCGCTCTGTTACAGTTCGTGAAACTATTCCCCAAGAGTCGGGCCCATTCATGTGGGTGCTTCTTGAGGTCTAAGTTTGAAATACTGTCTGGGCCCGGAGCTCTGGAGTTGGTTAATTTTTTTGATTTTATTCAAGATTGTCTCTTCATCTTCAGGAATGTCCCATGATGATAAAACGGTAGGAGTTGTGAAGTTAATGTCATTTGTCGCAGGTTTGTACAAGTTAGTATAATGGCTCACCCACTGGGCTTCTCCTACGTTGTTTTGCAGGGCGTCGTTGGTATTCTTATTTGAACCTCTTATCAGAGTCCAACATTCTTTTGAGTTCTTTCCACATATTGTTTGTAGCATTTGTTCCACCTCCAACTGTTGTAGGGTATGCTTATGTTGTACAAGCCAGTGTTTATAGTCTCTTTTTCCACAGGTCAGTCGTTTCTGGTTCTCCAGTGTGTTGGATTGTTTGAGGATTCGTGTCAATCGCTGCACAATTTTCCTTCTTGTCACTAATTGGATGTCGTAGGTATGTCAGTGGCAAGTATTCGCAGTTGATCTCGTGGACCTTTTCTGTATGTGTGTTTGGAGAAGTGGTGTGTAGTCTACCACATTAGAGTGTCGTCTATCAAAGGCTAGGACATTTCCCGTAAACTCTTTGTGCTGGTTGGATAGTTGTTCAATTGCTTCAACTGACAATTTTAGTCTAATTCCTCTGTTGTCAGTTTCTAGTTGAAACAGCATTTGTTGTTGTTTACCAGGTTTATATTTAGTTGGACTCCACGGGAATGGGGAGTAACGGAATGCCGGCGTCGGAATTACTGGATCACCGGGGCTATAATGCCCCAGTGATTCCGGCAAGTCCAGAGCCGGTAAATCACCACGGGTCCAGTGGTAGCCTGCCGGTTTTATCAGCACGGCTACCACCGGACTGAAAATAAAAAAAGTTCCCCTTTGGGATCCCTCGAAAAATCTACCTTGGTATCTGTGTCTTCTGGTAATCTAAAATCTTTTATTGCAGATTGCTTAGCACCCTTTCCTGTCGGCGGGGGTGGGGGGTTTGGTTGGTTTCCAGTGAGGTCCTTCCCTGGCCTGGCGAAAAGCAATGTGCACCCTTACCACGAGCTATGGCCAGAAAATACAGGGGCTACATATAACTAACACCCTATCTAATCATTTACATCTACATAAACTTGTAACCCCATAAGCAAATAAGTAATTATAAACATAAATAAATGCAATGCCATGTAGTCCTGCGACTTAGCCCCAATGGGGTCAGGGACTGCACTGGGCCAGATGGGAGAAGGGTGGATGGGGACAGAGAGATTAAGGAGTGAACTAGAGCAGAGGGTGCAGGGAGGAGTGTATCGAGAGAAAGTGCTAGTTAGCAAGCCAAGGCAGGAATTTGTAAACTAGCAACAGAAATTTAAAAAAGATATACTTTTTTCTTGGAAAGCCAACCATAATGGATGCAGTGTCTGGAGTTGAAAGAAGAGCAGTAAGGATTGTAGGGGGAGTGCCAGCTGATGAGTACTTGTCTCATCTGGGAGAAGGAGAAGGAGAAGAAGGGGAGGTTTGAGAAGGAGGCTGGCACAGTAGTTAAGATGACTGAGTACAAAGGTCGGCCTGAGGGTTTTAGTAGAGTTGTAAGTGAGGAGGGAGTGGATTTTCTTGATATTAAGAAAGATAATTCTCACCAAGGTTGAGGTAGAGGTAATGAATTAGTGAAGGTTAAGGCTGCTGTCATTGTATAGATACCTCAAGTTTGAGAAGTTTAAATGGAAATGAGATGGAAGAGGAAATGAGGGCCGGCAGTGGAAAGAGCAACATAGATTGCATCAGTCTTTCCATCACAACGAGCTTTACAGTGGCAATACTGTACTGGCATACATTTGGGCACAGGCCACATGAAAGTATTCTACAGGGCAATGCTGGCATATATTGGAGACATAGGCCTCATGAACTTGTTTTTTGCGGTGTCAATGCTGACATGTATTTGGGCACAGGCAGCATGAAAACGTGTTTTACAATGACATGCTGGCAAGTGGATTAAGGCATCATGAACATGTAAGAAACCTAGAACAGGGATAACTGTCTCCCACTGCGCTGGGGAGATAAAAGTGTTCTGTGCCAGCTACGTGGTGAGTAGCATGTGGTTAACTCTGATACCACTACACAAATTGGTTTAAGTTGAGAAATCACTCCCGCTCTGCGCTTGGCCAATTCAATTAACAATATTTGGTCATGTATAAAGTATCCGAAAGTCTTCAATCGATTGTTATTCCCGTTTATTGCCTGGTATTAGGTGAAGAAGAAAGAGATGCCCTGGTGAAAGAAGCACATCAGGCAGTGAGCATTTGGGGAGGAAGATACCTGGCAGAGAAGCATACCAGAGGATCTGCAAGTACCAGAATGGGATTCCTGGCAGGGGAGTATACCAGGCAATCTATTTGAAACATACAGAGAAATAAGACATTGTCGGCAGATACCTGGCAGGAGAGTATACCAGGAAATATGAAGAACCTACAAAAGGCTTCCTGGTAGGGGAGTAAACAAGGAGGCCATCCTAAAGAAGTTATTTTTTGAAAAGGACACTTTTTGCCATTCTTAAAAAGTTGTTGGTGGAAAGAGACACTTTTGCCATCCTGAAGGATTGTTCTGTTTGATTTGTCTATTTTGGTTTTGAACACTTTTTGCCAAACCTGCATCAGACACTTTCCTTTCACCCTTAGTTCATTTCTAGTGTGAGGGTTATATTAGTATGTTTTGGTCACAAGAACAGTGTATATCATGTTTACGACAAGACACAGACTGATCTTTAGTTTTTATTTCCCAGGTAGGCAAACTCTCTGTAGGATATGGACAGAGAGGACTTTATCCAACCCTTTTACTTTAATAAAGAGGCCTGATGTTGAAAACACTACCACTTGTGTCCGCCTCTCATTTCTGACCTATCACTATGTGCATTATCCATATAAATCCGACTGCAAGAGTTAAAACGGAGTGAATTATGTCTAGGCCCTTGGCTATCGGATCAGGCACGAAGCACGGATGCCCATTGTCGCTCATGCTTATTATATTGGCTATGGAACCTCTGCCAGCTTACCTCAGGGCAGAGTTCAGGGATGCAGCAATCCCCATTGGACAGAAACATCATTTAATATCAATGTACGCGGACAATGTACTCCTCTATGTCCATACAATAGCCCTGAAGTTAACTTAACACATCCTGACGGTCGTACAAAATGTTGGCAAATTATCGGATATAATGGTCAATTGGGAAAAGTCATGCATAACCCCCTTGATGGCCCTGAGACTCAAAACAGGATTACATGCAGTGAACTTGCCATTGAGAAGGGCAAATGACTAATTCAAATACTTAGCCATAGTGATTTATCATGAGCTCCAGGATACACATTTATGTAACACGGACAAGGCACTGTCTACGATGAACCTGTTGATAAAACTTTGGAAAAAGCTATCACTCTCCCTTATGGGATGGATAGTGTTAGTTAAAATGGTCTTCCTACCGAGGATTCTGTATTTTTACACAAATGTCCCCTTTGAGATTGCTGCATCCCTGAACAGGGACCTGCTATGGGCGGGAGCCAGGAAGAGAATAGCTTTAAAGGAATAGTGCGCTCAAAAATATTATTGTCCCGAGCGCTTGGGCATGTGGTTTTAAGCAAACTGTGATCGATCGTAAAAACATTTCCTATGCACCTTACCTTAGTTTTCCTCACTTTTACACGTGCGAAATCAGGCAGCGGGGCGCAGACATCTTATGCTAATCTTATCCATTGCTGCATCGCCCTAGGTTGAACTGCCCTTGCGGCACCATATCATATCCCCCGCCCCTGAAGCTGACATCACTAGATGTGTACGGCCCATTTCACAATGCAAATGCACGTCGCGTTTCAACGTTCTCTGTGCGCCTGATAATGACGTGTCTCCATGGAAATGGCAGGACGCCTCTTTCCTCAATAAGTATAAACAGACCGCTTCTCATCAGACAACATCAGAGTTGCTTTTTCAATCATTTCACTGTCTTTTTTTGGATATCCTGTGACTCGTTTCTGCTCTGTTCAGCTATCTTCATTGCTCGTAGCCTGTGCAAACAGATACTAGTACTAGCATTACTATTGATTTTAATTTTGTCATATAATGGCAACAATACAGCCTTACCAGTATGAGCCAGAGTATTCTGAGTCGGAATTAGTTGAAAGAGAAAGATGCGGAAACGATGGGGCATCGGACGACAGTTGGGAGGACTAATCACCGGATCCTGAGCCAGAACCTAGTCGCATGGAATGACATTTCCACCTGGTGTACCTGCAATCGGTGCAAGGTCATGCCAACCGAGGGGGAGAACTGCTGCTTCAGAGAAAACTCTGGATGCTTGTTTGTCTCCTATATTGTCGTAACTTTGATCTATCACTGCCAAAGGAATGTAGTCTGGCAATTCAATACATCTCTCGTGATTTGGGGAAATCATAGTGGTCATTTTATGTGTCTTTCACGTACAACCAAGAAACAATATTTCTCTGTGCCCCAAACGTTATGGATTGCATGGGTGTTCACTTTCGTAATGTGTCTACACTTTAGAGCCCAAGATGATTGCTCCAAGAAGTAACATTTGTACTGGCAACTATGCCATAGGATACAAGATTGCATTTTCAACTATGGTTTGTACACTTATCATGTTCATTTAAATACAGTGTGTATGTTTCTCTTCCACAGGTGGTACAGGCTGGTGGCCTATCGTTCGTTTACATGGTGGCTTCATGGGAGGCTTGGATACCGTGTTCAACAAGTAATACCCGCCTGTGTCGTTGGTGCCATTCGAACCAAATTCCCCAGTGACAGCGGTCAGTACAGGGGATTTTTCCACACTGTGCTGCAACCTGAAGTATACAATTTGTAGTACATTTGTGCCATCGACATCAGCAACAAAATAAAATAAAAATAATCTTTTAAGAATAGTTGTTTCCATTTTTCAGTAAATCAAGGATGCACTCACTTGTCCTGGCAGAGCTGGCAGGTTGGGAACGGCCAAGCTGCCAAATACCATGTACACTTCAAAGGTATCTTCCGCGCAGGGGCCATTGATCACATGGCCTGGCCAGACCCAGTGTCTCCAGGCAGGCTCCCCTGAAGCAGACCACACCAGAAACATGTCACTCATTCACATACACACCCACTTTTCTAATTCTTTATAAACCCCTTGATATTTATCCTGAGAACACCTGTGAGCACTGGAAGTCAACTTGTGATCGTGCTACCTGTTCTCCTGCTACTAACTACCCTGCTTGCTGAATCTAATTGTTTTTTAGTCAATGTAAGGGCAGGTCACCTAATCATATTTTTCTGATCTCAAAATGTCTATCTATTTCGAACGAATGTACCCAGTAGTGTAATGTTCATACATCTCAATGACTTTACCATTGTCTACTGTTTAAAGTGTTCTGATCTCAATATATAGCCAATTTCATCAGTGTCAATTGGGATAGAATTGCATCTTTCTCGGACCATGTCTATAAGCATGTTTCCTTTTGATGCATGAAAGTTCAATTAAAGGGACGAGTAACATGTTACGATTTACGTTGCATCAATCAATTGTGTATGGAAGTTATCCCAGTGTATATTTGACTATGCTACACAGGTTTTGCTTCTTTGAACAAAACAAACATTGCATAGAAAACTTTAATATAATTCCATCAATCTCATGCATTCAGTAGAATTTTTTTCATTAAGTATACTTTTTTAATACAGATTTTTCAAGAATGCCTGCTTGTATGGTTTTCGGTTGCCATTCTAAGAGTCATGTCAAAGGTAAGGGCACTATCATGCATACATTCACAAGGAATATTAATTTAATAAGAGAATGGGTTCGACATTGTAGATTTCCGGTAGACGAGCTTTAAAGTAGAGCCCAGGATGTCTTGGGAGACTTGAGGGCCAATCGATTCTGCATCTGTAGTCTGCACTTTACCCCGGATATGAACGACCAATCGCAGTACACAAAAAAGCACCGACTCAGAACGTCTCGTGAATTGCTTCCAAATGCAATTCCAACTCTATTAATGCACACGCTGCCTCAAGTGAGTCCCGGATGATGAATTAGCTGCAGGCTGTGGGGTACTGAACAGGTAATTACATGAACGGATTGGTGCTTTCGGTGTAAATGTGTCTTACTAAAGTTTGCATATTTACCAGATTGTATTACTTTTTAACTTTACCACATTTTACTGCACATCTGTCCCTGGTGTCATAGGAAGTAATTATGACCATAGAAAACAATGCCATAGTGCCCTTCAAAAGAAGCATAATCTTTCATAATCGGTTGCTTGACATCTCCATTTTTTTAGGAGAGCATACTGACGGGAGCCCAGACCCTCGCAAGTGACGACACCACCGACACGTCCAGTATACCAATGGTGAGCCCTACAGACTTGCAGAAGTTCACATTATCAAGAGTTGGATCTTCCCACATATCTAATGCAAATCTAATTTTTCCTTTTACCACTTTGTGACAATGCACTGAAAATGAAGGAGCAAGATTCTGCATCCATTTCTTTTCGGGAGTCAACAATAACTTCGAGCGAATACATTGCAAAATGTTTGAGGGCAACATTACTATCAGTATGTTTTGCACAGTGATCTTTGATCGAGTACACTTGCCATCATTCAGGTGAAATTAGAAATGTATATATTGACTAAATGACGTACACTGTTTACAAGGGTATGTATGTAAGCGATGTGTGCAATGAAAGATTTTAATTTAAAAAACATTTGACTTTTGTTTTTTTTTTAATGAATATTCTATTCAAGGAATGTATACAAGGTCAGGAATTAGAAGAGGAGGCACATGGATCAGAGGGGGTGGACCAGCTTGCTGGTGCGGTCATTACTGAGAAGACCACGGTTTCACAGAAAATCAAGAAAACAAGGGCAACTAACAAGCAATTTCGTTTTCTTGAAGTGTTTTGGGCTGGTGTTTTCTCCCTAACATGTTTTTTTTTTAATTTAAAGTGCTATCTACTGTATGTGTGATTTACATTGAACATGTTTTTACAACCCATCTCCTAGAGGCCCAGAAGGAAAAGGAGTATAAAGACACAGACAACAAATGAAACCAAAGATGCTGCTTGCCAAACAGATTTCACCATGGAGCAACTACTATTTGATGCGCAGTGTGGTCCAGTCAATAAGCTGACTCGAGATGCTTATGTCCAATGGCCAGAAAATGAATTGAATGTGACCGGCGAAGCCAGCAAAGTGTTGTTGGACCATTGCTACAATGTGAGAACTCGACAAGATGAAGATGAAACTGAATATAATGAAGATGCTTTTGAATTCCTCGCTGACCACTTGATACAATCTACAACTGCAAAAAAAGGTCCACCCAATAAACAATCAACGTTAATGGTTTCTCCAATTTGTGTGCAAATAACACAAGCTGAACTAACAGAGACTGAAGCTTCTACGCAATTGACTGAGGAACTTGCCAAAGATCTTGACTACAGTTTGTCTAGTTCGGCCGATTTGTCCACCACAGTTGAGTCACAAACCACAATCATGCAGGACGATTGGCTGATAAAGGAGCAGAAATACATTGTATTTGACAGCTGCCTGGTAGAGATTATACTGATGCTGAAATGGGTCCATCCAGAGGGGGAAAATATGCAGGGAGCCATTGGTGATTGTGACTCGTGTATTACAAGGCACTAACCTGAAAATCCAAGCCACCTGTGCCCACCTCCATGATACATTTTCATGGTCCGCTCAACCAATGCTGGGCAAAGTGCCAGCTGGAAATCTACTGTGTTCAGCAGCTTTACTTTTCAGTGGCACTACTTTTAGTACATTGTCAAGTTTCTGTCAATTTGTGGGACTTCACTTCCTTGCTAAAACGCGTACTACAAATATCAAAGAGAATTTTTATTCCCTGCTATTAGTCAAGCCTGGAAAATTGAACAAATGTCAATTGAAAGGACATTCTCTGGCAAACGATTCAGGCAGGCTGGCGATGGACAGTGTGAAAGCCACAGACTTTCAGCAAAGTACTGCCCATACCACTTTCAGGACATGGAAACTAAAAAAATGGTGAGTTTGGAGGTTGTGCAGGTGTCCGAATGTAAATCCTCAGTGGCCATGGAGAAACATGGTTTCCTAAAATCCCTCGAACATCTTCAATCGAGGGGAATGCAAATAGACCTCATAGCCACTAACAGACATATTTCAATAGCCAAGGCCATGCGAGAGCAGTTTCCAAACATTTGCCACCAATTTGATGTATGGCACGTTGCCAAATCAATCAATAAATAAATCACAGCTGCAGGTAAGAAAAAGGGTTCTGAAAATATTTTACAGTGGTCCCAGTCTTTCGGCAACCATCTTTGGTGGAGCTCCAAAACTTGTGATGGTGTTCAGGAGGAGAGGAAATTACTAAGGGGCCCATTGGTCAGTACTCACCCTCGAGAACTTGTAATACGAGATAGCTGCACCGTGTGAGGACAGGGGGCTCAAATGAGAATGGGCAATGGCTTTTTCAATGGGGATTTACCGGTCCCACAAAGGTCATACTACACCGGTAAGTCCCCATTGAACCAGGTCAGAGGCGGTACCGGTATGGGAGGTAGTCATGGCGCAAATAGCACCATGACTACCACCATACTCGGAATGAGGCTGTCCCTTTAGCAGAATGAAGAGGGGTTTGGCGGCTGTCTAATCATGTATTTATTTTCAACAAGAATGTTCTTTTCTTTTAAACTTAGTGTTGCTGTGGTGTATGATCAACTTTATTTTTATTTTATTGGTTATTTATAAGTCGCTTATATAAAAAGACAGTGTTTCAAAGCGCCACAAGGCAAAAGGGAAGGGAACAAGGGAACAAATAAACAATGGAAATGACAAACAATAAATAAGCCAAGAAATAGATATAGAGTTAGATAGGTAGTCTTTATTCGCAAGATATGTAAAAATAAGATTCACAATTCTTGTGTTACTGAGTCTGAACTTCATACATTGTAGTATATAAATCAATTAGACATTTTTCTAAGTAGCACATCTTCAGACTTAGAATTTCGGTGTCCATCATTTTTCTTTTTGTAATAAAAATTACCAACACGTTTCAAGCTTTGCGCTCTTCCATCAGGGGGTTAAACAAACTTCATATGTCTGTAATATGACAAACAATAAGATTCAGTAAGTCATAATGGGCCTCATTAGGACCCTGGCGGAGTGGGTTTCCGCCAGCGCTAATCGCGGCGGACCCGTCCGCCGTACTACGAGTTCCCTTAGCGCCATGGAGGTTTTCTCCGCCTGGTTTTACCGGGCGGAGAAAACCATGGCGCTAAGGGACCTCGTTGTTAATTACGCCGCCGTACTTTACGGCCGCGTAATTAACTCCTTCCCCACTCCCATTATACCCTATGGGGCAAGAATGGGAATGGGGAAGGGTAAAATGGGGATTGGGGATTTACCGCTCCGCCAAGGTCGGCATGGGGTGGTAAATCCGCCAACCCCCATGGCGCTATCGGCGGCTTTCCGCCATGCTCCGCGGTGCATTTAGCACCGCGGATTCCACCAGGGTCGTAATGAGGGCCAATGTGTTTACAGTGTTTACAGGATACATGTAAATAGATATAATTATCATGTTAATTTGAGCAAGCCAAATTAATCACCTCCATCTCCTATTGGTCTCAAAAGCATAGCAGGTGACTTGTTTTATCTGTTACCATGTGCCTCCGAAGATTTTACAAGGCAAGTGAGTAATGTCATTAAAGGAATAGTGCGCTCAAAAATATTATTGTCCCGAGGGTTCGGGTACGTGTTTTTAAGCATATGTTGATCGATTGTACAAACATTTCCTATGCACCTTACTGTAGTTTTCCTCATTTTTACACATGCAAAATCAGGCAGCAGGGCGCGCCCATCTTGTGCTAATCTTATGCGTTGCCGCATCACCCTAAGGTGAACTGCCCTGGCGGCACTAAATCATATCCCCCGCCCCTGAGGCTGACATCACTAGACACGTACCGCCCATTTCACAACGCCAATGCACATCTCGTGTCAACATTCCCTGCGCTTCAGCTAATGACGTGTCTCCATAGAAATGGCAGGACGCCTCTTTCCTCAATAAGTATAAACAGACCGCTTCTCATCAGACAACATCAAATTTGCTTTCCAATCGTTTCACTGTCTTTTTTGTGTATCCTGTGCCTCGTTTCTGCTCTGTTCAGCTACCTTCGTTGCTCGTAGTCCGTGCGAACAGATACTAGTACTAACATTACTATCTATTTTTATTTTGTCGCATAATGGCAACAATACAGCCCTACCAGTACGAGCCGGAGTATTCTGAGGCAGAATTACTCGAAAGAGAAAGATGCGGAAACGATGGGGCTTTGGACGGCAGTTGCGAGGATGAATCACCAGATCAAGAGCATGAGCCTAGTCACATGGACAACGTCTCCACCTGGTGTACCTGCAATCGGTGCGCGGTAATGCCAACCGAGGAGGAGAACTGCTGCTGCCGAGAAAACTCTGGATGCTTGTCCTACATATTGGAAGACGAGGCACGGCCGCAATGCGTTACTGAGCTGCATGACTTCAGGGCAGCCTGCCTCACACGGTCCGTGTTGAGGATTATGATGGTGCTTATGCACGAACTTCGCGCAACAGTTCGCCCTCGCAATCCAAGTAACGAGTAAGTGTACTCTAGATGTGATGTCACTTAGGCCACTAATATTTCATGGTTGTCGCCTATATTGTCGTAACTTTGCTCTATCACTGCCAAATGAATGTAGTCTTGAAATTCTATACATCACTCGTGATTTGGGGAAATCATAGTGGTCATTTTATGTTTATTTCATGTACAACCATGAAGCAATATTTCTTTGTGTTCCAAATGTAATGGAATGCATAGTCGTTCAATATTGTAATGTGTCTACACTTTAAAGCCCAAGTAGATTGATTCGTGAAGTAACATTTGTACTGGCAACAATGCAATAGAATACAATTGCATTTTTAGCTAAAGTTTAATACACTTATCTTGTTCATTTAAAAACAGTTTGTATCTTTCTCTTCCACAGGTGGTACAGGCTGGTGGCCTATCGTTCGTTTACATGGTGGCTTCATGGGAGCCTTGGACACTGCGTTCGACGAGTAATACCCGCCTGTGTCATTGGTGCCATTAGAGACACATTCCCCAGTGACAGCCGTCAGTACAGGGGATTTTCCCACACTGTGCTGCAACCCAAAGTTTATAATGTGTAGTTCATTTGTGCCGTCAAAATCAGCAACAAAATAAAATACAACTGAACTTTTATGAATGGTTGTTTCAATTTTTCAGTGAATCAAGTGTGTCTCCATTCAGCAGTGTTCCAGCCCTTTTATGCATGCCTCATGCCCCTCCATCCCCCCTCCAGAATCAATGACTGTTAGCACCTGTGGCCGTGCCCTCCCAAGGTGGCTGGCAGGGTGGGAATGACCAAGGTGCCACACACCATGTACACTTCAAATGTATTTTACGCACCCCTGCAATCCACATAAGTGTGTCTCCATTCAGCAGTGTTCTGGCCCTTTCTTGCATGCCTCTTGGCCGTCCGTCCCTCCCTAACCTATCAATGACTGTTAGCACCTGTGGCCGTGCCCTCCCAAGGTGGCTGGCAGGGTGGGAACGGCCAAGGTGCCACACACCATGTACACTTCAAAGGTATTTTATGCGCAGGGGCCATTGTTCACATGGCCTCTCCAGACCCTGTGTCTCCATGCAGGCTCCCCTGAAGCAGGCGTGCCCCTACACTCCACATAAGTGTGTCTCTCCCTTCAGCGCTGTTTTGGGCCTTGTCTGCACGCCTCATGCCCATCCATCCCCCCTCCATTATCAACGGCAGTTTGCACCAGTGGATGTGCGCTGCCAAGGGGGCTGGCAGGGATGGGAACGCCCAAGGTGCCAAACACCATGTACACTTCAAAGGTATCTTCCGCGTAGGGGCCATTGTTCACATGGCCTCTCCAGACCCTGTGTCTCCATGCAGGCTCCCCTGAAGCAGGCCGTGCCCCTACAATCAGCATAAGTGTGTCTCTCCCTTCAGCGCTGTTCCAGGCCTTGTCTGCATGCCTCATGCCCATCCATCCCACCTCCATTATCAACGGCAGTTCGCACCAGTGGATGTGCACTGCCAAGGGGGCTGGCAAGGATGGGAACGGCCAAGGTGCCAAACACCATGTACACTTCAAAGGTATCTTCCGCACAGGTGCCATTGTTCACATGGCCTCCTCAGGCCCAGTGTCTCCAGGCAGGCTCCCCTGATGCAGGCCGCGCCCCAGCAATCCACATAAGTGTGTCTCCATTCAGCAGTGTTCCGGCCCTTTCCTGCATTCCTCATGTCCCTCCAACCACCCTTCCAGAATCAATGACTGTTAGCACCTGTGGCCATGCCCTCCCAAGGGGGCTGGCAGGGTGGGAACGGCCAAGGTGCCAAACACCATGTACACTTCAAAGGTATCTTACGCTCAGGGCCCATTGTTCACATGCCCTCCCAGACCCAGTGTCTCCAGGCAGGCTCCCCTGAAGCAGGCCACGCCCCTGCAATCCACATAAGTGTGTCGCTCCCTTCAGCGCTGTTCCAGGCCTTGTCTGCACGCCTCATGCCCATTTATCCCACCTCCATTATCAACGGCAGTTCACACCAGTGGATGTGCGCTGCCAAAGGGACTGGCAGGGGTGGGAATGGCCAAGGTGCCAAACACCATGTACACTTCAAAGGTATCTTCCGCACAGGGGCCATTGTTCACATGGCCTCCCCAGACCCAGTGTCTCCAGGCAGGCTCCCCTGAAGCAGACCGTGCCCCTGCAATCCACATAAGTGTGTCTCTGCCTTCCACACTGTTCTGGGCCTTGTCTGCATGCCTCATGCCCATCCATCCCCCCTCCATTATCAACCGCAGTTCGCACCAGTGGATGTTCGCTGCCAAAGGGGCTGGCAGGGGTGGGAACGCCCAAGGTGCCAAACACCATGTACACTTCAAAGGTATCTTACGCGCAGGGGCCATTGTTCACATGGCCTCCCCAGACCCACTGTCTCCAGGCAGGCTCCCCTGAAGCAGGCCGCGCCCCTGCTATCCACATAAGACCACGCCATATACACATCACTCATTCACATACACACCCACTTTTCTAATTCTTTATAAACCCCCTTGATATTTATCATGAGAACATCTGTGAGCACTGATAGTCAACTCGTCAACGTGCTACCTGTGAACATCTCCCTGTTCTCCTGCTACTAACTACCCTGCTTGCTGAATCTAACTGTTTGTTGGTCAAGGTAAGGGCAGGTCACCTAAACATATCTTCTTGATCTCTACATTTCTATCTATTTCGAATGAACGTGCCCAGTAGTGTAATGTTCATTCATCTCATTGCCATTACCATTGACTTGAGTTTAATTTGTTCTGTTCTCGATATATAGCAATTGTCATCAGTGTCAATTGGGATAGAATTGCATCCTTCGCGGACCGTGTCCGTAAGCATGTTTCCTTTTGATGCATGATAGTATATTTAAGGGACAAGTAACATGTTACGATTTGCATCACATCAATCAATTGTGTATGAAAGTTATCCTAGAATACAGTCGGCTACGCTATACAGGTTTTGCTTCTGTGACCAAAACATACATTGCATAGAAAAATGTATGATATAATTCCATCTTTCTCACGCTTTCATGCAAAATAATTTTTTAACGATGTGGACCTTTTTTTTAACAGAATTTCCAACAATGCCTGCTTGTATGGTTTACGGTTGCTGTTCTAAGACCCAGAACAAACCCAAAGGCACAATAATGCATATATTCCCGAGGAATATAGATCTAATAAGAGAATGGGTCAGATATTGTGGATTTGCGCCGGAAGAGCTTGAAAGTAGAGCCCAGGATGTCTTGGGGGACTTCAGGGGTGATCGATTCCGCATCTGCAGACTGCACTTTGCCACGAATATGTACGACCAATCGCAGTACACAAAGAAGCATCGACTCAGAACGTCTCGTAAATTGCTTCCAAATGCAATTCCAACTCTATTCAGCTGTGGGCCTTGGGGTAGTGAACATGTAACTATATGGACGGATTGGTGTCTTAGGTTTAAATGTTCCTTATAATACTTTTCATATTGACAAGAATGTATTGCTTTATAACTAAACCCCATGTTGCTATACACCTGTCCCTGGTTTTAGGAGCATCATAGAAAACTATTTATGGACACAGAAAAATACACTGTAGTGCTCTTGGAAATAAGCATAATCTTTTCGTAATCGGTTACTTTACATGTCAATTTTTTTAGGTTAGCATTTCTAATTCAAATCTAATTTTCCCTTTACAACTCCATGACAATGCACTGAAATTGAAGGAGCAAGATTCTGCATCCATGTCTTTCCCAGAGTCAACAACAACTTCGAGCGCGTATCAGGTAGTTTTATTTCGCTATTCAGTTCTGGAAATGTATGGAATTAGAGATAATATGATAAAGTTTACGTATCCTGTCGTTTGTTTACATAATGTTTCATTTATGGGTTTTTATTGATATGTACCATTGTCTTCATCCCATTGTGTGTGTTCAATTTCACTTTTTTCATTCATACTAAAACAAGTTCTGTGTTACAAGGTGATGCTGGTACTTCGACTACAATTACAACATCCTTTAGAGCTGATCCAGAGCCTGAGGTATGCGTACTGACAGTTCCCTTGAATGAAAGAAAGTATATCCTACATCTGATACTATTAGACAGTGACATTATTATAAACGAGCATCTTTTGCAAAATGCTGGAGTGAAACATTACAATCAGTGGGTTTTGCACAGTGATCTCTGATCGAATACACTAGCCATCAATCAGGTGAAATTCGAAATGTATATTTTTACTAAATGACATACACAGTGTACGAGGGTACCTATGTAAGCCATGTGTGCAAGGAAATAATTTGATTTCAAATACAATTGACTTTTTTTTAATGAATATTCTATTCTAGGGATGTATACAAGATCGGGAAATAGAAGAGGAGGCACGTGGATCCGAGGTGGCGGACCAACTTGCTGGTGCAGTCGTTACAGTGAAGAACACGGTTTCACAGAAAATCAAGAAAGCAAGGGTAACTAACAAACAATTTCGATTACAAAAAGTGTTTTGGGCTGGTGTCTTCATAACATGCTTTTTAAAAAATCTAAAGTGCTATATACTGTATGTTGGATTTACATTGGACATGTTTTTACAACCCATCTGCTAGAGGCCCAGATGTAAACGAACTATGAAGACACAGACAGCTACTGAAACCACAGATGCTGCTTGCCAAACTGATTTCACCATGGAGCAACTATTATTTGAGGAGCAGGGTGCTCAAATCTATAAGCAGACTCGAGATGCTTATGCCCAATGGCCAGAAAATGAATTGAATGTGACCGGCGAAGCCAGCAAAATGTTGTTGGACCATTGCTACAATGCGAGAACTCGACAAGATGAAGATGAAACTGAATATAATGAAGATGCTTTTGAATTATTCGCAGACCACTTGACACAATCGACACCCGCAGAAAAAGGGCCACCCAAAAAACAATCGACATTGATGTTTTCTGCGATTCGTGTTCTAATAACACAAGCTGAAATAACAGAGACTGAAGCCTCAACACAATTGACCGAGGAACTAGCCAAAGATCTTGACTACAATTTGTCCTGTTCGGCCGATATGTCCACCACAGTTGAGTCACAAAAAAAACACATTCATGCAGGACGATAGTCTAATAAAGGAGCCCAAATACATTGTATTCAACAGCTGCCTGGTGGAGATTATACTGATGCTAAAATATGTCCATCCAGTGAGGGGGGAAGTATGCGGGAAGCCATTGTTGAATGTGACTTGTGTATCACAAGGCACTAAACTGAAAATACAAGCCACCTGTGATCTGCTCCAAGCAAAATTTTAATGGTCCGCTCAACCGATGCTGGGGCAAGTCCCAGCTGGAAATCTACTGTGTGCAGCAGCTTTACTTTTCAGTGGCTTTACTTTTAGTAGGTTGTCCAGCTTCTGTAAACTTGTGGGACTTCAGCTCCTTGCTAAAAGGCAGTACTATAAATATCAAAGAGAATTTTTATTTGCCGCTATTAATGAAGCCTGGAAAATTGAACAAATGTCAATTGAAAGGACATTCTCTGACAAACGATTCAGGCTAACTGGGGATGGACAGTGTGACACTCCCGGATTTTCAGCAAAGTACTGCACATACCACTTTCAGGACATGGAAACTAAAAATATTGTGAGTTCAGTGGTTGTGCAGGTGTCCGAATGTACATCCTAAGTGGCCATGGAGAAACATGGTTTTATCAAATCTCTGGAAGATCTCAAATTGAGGGGAATGCAAATAGACCTCATAGCCACCGACAGACATGTTTCAATAGCCAAGACCATGAGAGAGCAGTTTCCTAATATTCGCCATCAATTTGATGTATGGCACGTTGCCAAATCAATCAATTAAAAAACTCAGCTGCTGGAAAAAAAAGGTTCTGAAAATATTTTACAGTGGTCCCAGTCTTTCAGCAATCGTCTTTGGTGGAGCACCATAACTTGTGGTGGGTATGTGGAAATTCTACTAGAATAATGGCAGTCACTAATGCACCACTGTTCCAACGTTCACTCTTGGACTGAAAACCAACATTTCCACCAATGTGCACATGGACCTTTGTCGGAGGAGCAGGAACGCAAGAAGAAGTGGTTGATTCCATCTTCACCTCCACACAAAGCTCTTGAGAAGATGTGAGAATAGATAAACAATTCCTATCATGGTCTAGCCCCCCTTGGGCAACCATGTATCAGTCTTATACAACCCTAGCCAATCCTAGCCAATCACTATGCCCCCCCATGCTTTCGTATCTCAGGCCCTTTGTGCACTGTGTTACTTCTAGATTACTCCTAACATACTCTTATAGACACAATAACATAAGACACAAAGGAAACACATGAATCGATTTCATTATAACAATAGAATACATTTATTTATGCACAGCAAAGCATGATGCAAACAATACTAAAACTATTGCAAATATCTAATTTGCACCTTTTATGCTTCTGGTGCAAATCTACCATGCAGTGGACTATAAGCCTTACAGGCTTCTAATGCAAGCGATCAGTGTCTAATGCAATATACATATGGCAAGTGTCACATCAGCATTCCTCTCCATTCCACACCATACTTCACACTCACTCTCTAAGACAATCCCTGTCTGATTTCCCCTTCCCCAAACCCAAAGCTCTTTTTGTGAGTGTCTGTTCTAATCAATCAGTTTAGGCCATAAACCATACTTCCCATTTGCATGTGCATCTCTCCCCTCTCCAGCTCTGTCTTTGCCAAGTCTCTCCTCTATGCACAACTCTGCAACCAGCCAGTCAGTGTCTGCCTCTCAAGATCTGGTCACTCAAACTGCCTCTGCCTTTGCCAAGCTCTTCGATCTGTCCCAAGCTGGTCTCCCAGGCCTGCATCACTGTCACACCAAAACGCCTCTCTCTCATCGAACTCCATCAACATCTCAAAACTCCAACAACTAGCACCTTCTACTCCCCTCTCTCTTGGTTATACTATTCCATGACATACTCAAATCCCTATGGTTACTTTGTTCTCTAAGCTAAGAATGTCTCTTTCTCTGTCAGCATTTCTACAATGCCTGAAAGTCTGTGTTTGCATGTTCTTTCACTTCCTGTTCTGTCATCACTGCGTGTTCTGTGTCAATGTGACATTGGACATCATATCTCTATCATGGCCTTCTGTCTGCGGTGCCTCCATTTCTCCATTCATACCCATTCACTCCACTGTTGGCTTCACGAAATCTCTCTTTCCCCATGCATGCAAAGGCTCACCTTGCCTGCAAAGGCTCCTCTCCCATCTCTCCATGTGGCGCTGCCTGGATGGCCTCCACCTTTTCTGTCTCTGCGAACACCAAGCCATGCTGATTAGGCCAGGCCGTCTCTCTACTAAGGCAAAGTTTGTCTGTGCCTGCCAAGAAACTGTTTACGGATACTTGTACTCATTGTAATTCAAAACAATCTTCGCACACCATGGCGCTCCTCTGTCTCCATTCAAAATGGCTTAGGATCCATAGGCCTCATGCTTTCAATAGTGCTTACTCTTTCTCTCGCAATGGCAAGTGCTATATAATACAAACTTATTCTAGGTGTACACTCAATGCGTGGTGTCTCTACAATGCATACATGTGTACATGTAACTACAAAACATAACATGTGTCTCTAAATGGCTCTACAAGTATAACAGTGTGTCTCTAAAGCACTACATGGCACTTCAAATACGACAGTGGCCCTCATTACAACTCAGGCGTTAAGGGTTTAACGGCGCCGTTGGCGCCGTTAACCCTTAACGCCTGATTACAAGTGTCCCTTTGCGGGTTGGTGTTTAACGCCTGCTTTTAGCAGGCGTTAAAAATCCAACCCGCAAAGGGACTTTGGAGCTAATTACGGCACCGTAATTTACGGTGCCGTAATTAGCACCTTCCCCATTCCCATTATGCCCTATGGGGGCAAAAATAGGAATGGGGAAGGGCAAATGGTGAATGGGGAATTACCGCCCCACTCACCTTGGAATGGGGCCGTAATTCCGCCATCCACCATGGCGGAATCGTAACCTTAGCGGCATGGACCATGGTGCTAATAGCACCATGGTCCTCCGCCAAGGTTGTAATGAGGGCCAGTGTGTCATTCTATTGCAAATGGCTAATGCATACAAAGTGGCAGTCTAATATGTGGATAGTGTAATGTTACTAGTTCATGTACTAATCAGAATATATGATGGATAACTAAACAGGATGCAATGATGGAATGATTCCATAGCAAAGAGTAATGATTGGGTAATGATAACAAATCCATGCTCCTCATTTTATCATATTCTACAAAGATTGTGTTTGATAAAACTCTATAGAGAGATCGGAAGGGACTCACAGAATTCTGTCACATGGGAGATTTGGAGGTGTTCCACAATATGTGCCTAAAGTACAGGCCCAAGAGATTACATTTCGGCATAGACAGGATGCAATAAAGGACATTACTAGCGGCATTAGCGCATAACGAGAACGTAGGGTGTGAGCAATCGAGGACTGCTGGAAACTTTGGGATGCTTCATTACACAATTGCCTTTACGAAAAGAAGCAAAAAATGGGTGGTCAAGTCAATATACCAGGAAATGGAATTCGATTTTGTGAAAGATCTCATTTTGACTGTGTTGAACATACATACTCATGGAATCGTGCATGATTTTGTTCCGAGGACACATACATTGCCACAAAACATTGCAAAAGTGCCCTGTCCACCGAAAGCAGACCTCGTGGAGCAGTTCACTTCCCTGGTTCAAATGATTAGCAACTATTTATTTGTTCAACAATGTTTATATAAAGTGTCCAAATAAAGTGTCAATTTGTCTTTTGAAATGTATCCTCTTTGTCAATTCTTTTTTGCAAGAAGGGCCTTTTGGAGAATGCCATACAGTGTAACGCTGTGCTTTCACACTTCCCGGTTTCGTCAAGCTCTTGTGGGTCCTCACTGATCGTAGGAGGGTCAGATGGATAACAGCATGAAAGCAACTTTGGGGTTCTGCAGTTGCCTTACCAAACACTTGTCCAAATAGCTGAATAACTACACGTCCCACAAAAGAAATGAGACCTAGGCTACATAAGATACTTGGCACGCAAGAACTACTGACTGTAAGCAAAACAGTGCATAAAAGGGGGTTGTTGGTGGGATATAGGTGCATTCTGACCTATATTTTCATGGGGGCATGTGTGAGGGGTCGTTGCTAATGTAAGGAAGGAGGGGATCGTTTAAGCCCCCCCCATACATTCTACGTTACAGGGACCACTTGCTCTTGCACTAGTGGGGGGACACCTCCTTTGCCCTTCTGCAGCCATGGGGAATAAGGCCCTGACATAAGCAAAGGTGGGGCTATTGCTAGACACACTTGGACTCCATTTTGTGCACCCTCGACTCCATTTTTGGACAGGGCCGCATTCTGGCATTGCAAAGTCTCCCCTCTCCTCAGCAGCGCCGCGCATAGCGAGCACTGACAGCCCCCACCTTTTTCGTCCTGCGCCTGTGCCTCCCAAGTCCATTTCTCACAGATGTGCTGAAACAAGATGTTGCGAACAAACAAGGTATTCATTTAATTCTTCCTCTGAGATCACTGCCCTGTGTGTGACCGGGCCGAACCATGACTTGTAGTTCATCCATCTCAACAAATCTGCTCCTGCACCTCTCACACCCGCTGTTGGAAAACTACTGCTTGTTCAACCTTGTGCCCCTCCAAAGCTATTCTTTTGATGTACCAGAAGTGTGACCCTTCCTTGCTGACGAACCCCAGAGTGCCCCCTAATAAAACCAGACCCTGGTCACAGTATATTCCGTCCTAAACTAACATGTGTCGCTCCACCCCATTCTCGCTCTGATGTGCCAGACCTGACAGCTATCAATCCTGACCCCCGCAGGTTCCCTCAGGGGCAAGACCACCACACCCTTCACCTCTCTAGTGACCCAAAGAGGGATAGTACAAACACACGTGTGCAATTTAGATGCGTTCAAAGAGAACTGGGGTCATGGGTTCAGGAGACCGTGGCCGGGCAGGAGGTGGTTGCAGCAGGGCTTGCTCTGACATTCTCGTACAAGCACATTTTGTCAGGGCTCGAGACTCACTCCTTGCGAAAAATGTTTACGTGATTTGCCGTGTGAACAGGAGATGGGCTGAGCTGACAGGTGGTGTTGGCTGGCTGGGAGAGTGCGAAGTTCTCCATAGGAACATTATAAATAAGGCATTTGGAAGTAAATTAACTGTAACTGTTTTCATTAAAAAAAGTAAATCACTAGAAATTTCGTGCGGCATTGGTGGATGGCAGCAAACAATTCATTCGTTTTTCAAAAATATTTCTAATGCCACTATGGTCTGAAGGGCTATTCGCTCCCATTCGGAGTGAAGGTCAGCGCCTTTGAATTTTGCTTGTGAGCTGAGCAAACCCACGCATCGTACACGGTATAAGGTTACATTGTTTTTTGACCTTGGAAGAAAGGGATGATTCCGAAAGGAATGAATGAAGGGAGGGGTGTAATACCGTCAAATATGATAAGGTTCACCATTCCAAAACTGGACAAAGGAACATGTAATTTCATTTTATGAAAATCCGTTGATCTGAACGGAGTCTCTGCGTTGCGCCGAGAGAATGGAAATGCCGAATATTATGTAAGTTTTACAGTAGACTGTTTTATAGACGAACGAGTCAAGGTTTCATTAGCCTACTGTTATTGCTGGCTTACATTGTAATGGGTTGTTGTTTGTGGCATATTGCAACGACACGCAAAAACAACCTGTGTGTACTTGTCTTTGTCCCGGGCACATGGGCAGTCCAGGATCGAAATGCATGTAGTCCACATCTGGGTTCCCCCAGGTTCCACAAACGCCAAATTCTACGCTAATATTTAGTTAAAATGCCGTCTATGTGTTCTATGAATTGTAGCGTCACCTTCCGCATATCATTGTGAGCTAAACATACTCTGTAGCACTAACCTCTCAAGCAAATTGAAGACTACTTTCCACAATGTTTTCTCTGTGTTCCCATTGTTTCAAGTTTGTGTTCATTATTAGTTTTCACACGGTGCAGAATTAATAGGTAAATTAATCAATTATAATAAAGAACGGCTACTCTGACACATTTCTGTTATGTTTTCCAAACAGCTACATCCTGCTTTTCTGCGATTGTCATTGATTCAGATACCAATTGATGGCTTCTTTAACAGGCAGCTGCAGATACACTTAAATGGCTGGGTCACTATGACGCTGTTTTGGAACGATCGCCACGGGCCGATATGCCCTTACACGGTACCAGCAATAAGGAGCAACCTGACATTGTTTACGGTGGCCCTGCGCCAAGCTGATGCCGAAGCCTTGCGATTCACAATGCATCCAATGTGCTTCTTATACCCAAAAGGAACACCATGTGACTCACAATAAACATTTGTGGATCGAGAACAAAGAAAAAAATTACCCATTTGCTTGAATATGCCAATCGCCGGATGTTCTCAGAGTGTTTATTGTGAAATATAAGTACATTACAAATTGTAGTGTTTAGCTATTTCCTTTAAAAGTATAGTTTTATATTCAAAACCAGGACGCGCTGTGTTGTGAGATGATGTGTGTTGATATTTCGGGTTCTGCATCAACTTACGTTAACACGTAGGTGATGACTGGGCGCGTTTGGCTACGCTGCCCAGTAACGTCATGGAGATAGGCGGAGAATATCACTAGGTTTTGTGATGTCAGCCTCAGCGGCGGGGGATAAGGTTTAGTGCCGCCTGGGCAGTACACCTTCAGGCGATGCAGCAACGGATAAGATTAGCACAAGATGGCCATGCCCTGCTGCCTGATTTGCATAGGAAATGCTTAAAAACACATGCCCGAACCCTCAGGACAATAATATTTTTGAGCGCACTATTCCTTTAACTATTATATATTTACCTGTTTCAGTTTAAAATTCACGTAAGACAATGTCAGCTCTCACCTCGTGTCACTGTCCATATAATGCAGTTAACTGGGGACAACGGTTCTCACGTCAAACTATACTTCTCAAAGATAAGGAGTTTCTTTAGTCTGAATGATAAAGAATCAAAGCGTGACTAGTCTTTCTGTATATTACTAAAGAAGTGGTGGGTATGGGTAGACATTGTCTTAAACATACTTGTGTGTCTATCCAGGCACTGGATGCCTGGATAGACACACAAGTAAGTTAAAGACAATGGGCCTCATTACAAGTTTGACGGTAGCCTTGCCGGTAAAACCGGCAGGCTGCCGCCAAACTTGTGATTTTTTCCAGCACCCATGAATGGGCAATTACCGGTTCATTACGGCCCTGCCAGACCCGGTAATTGCCCATTCGCGGGCGCCGGTAAAAAATGCTCCCCATTCCCATTTCAGCACCATAGGGCTCAATGAGAATGGGGAGGTTGGCAAGGGAAATGGGTCGGTCGGGCAGGCAGACACCTGCGATCAGAACTCGTAGTTTGCTGGTCCGGTAACAACGGTACCGGCAAGCTTACCGGTACCGTTGTTACCCAACCGGCAAACTTATAATGAGGCCCAATCTCTACCCATACCCACCACTTTTTTAGTAATATACAGAAAGACTAGTCACGCTTTGATTGTTTACCATTCAGACGAAAGAAACTCCTTATCTTTGAGAAGTATAGTTTGACGTGAGAAGCGTTGTCCCCAGCTAACTGCATTATATGGACAGTGAGACGAGGTGAGAGCTGACATTGTCTTACATGAATTTAAAACGCAAATGTGGCAATATGTAATAGTTAGTGACATTACTCACTTGCCTTGCAGAATCTTCAGATGCACATGGTAACATATAGAACAAGTCACCTGCTGTGCTTTTGAGACCAATAGGGAGATGGAGGTGATTAATTTGGCTTGTTCAAATGAACATGATAATTATATGTATTTACATGTATTCTGTAAACAATGTAAGCACATTATGACTTACTGAATCTTATTATGTGTCATATTACAGACATATGAAGTTTGTTTAACCCCCTGATGAAGAGCACAAAGCTTGAAACACGTTGGTAATTTGTATTAAAAAGAAACATTATGGACACCAACATTCTAAGTCTGAAGATGTGCTATTTAAAACATTTCTAATTGATTTATATACTACAATGTATGAAGTTCAGACTCAGTAACACAAGAATTGTGAATCTTTTTTATACATATCTTGCGAATAGAGACTACCTATCTAACTCTATATCTAATTCTTGGCTTTTCTAGCCAGTGCTAGTGTGCAGGGGACTGGAGTTCCCCCACTGAAGGAACTTTACTGTGTATTTGCATATTCCACGATCCATGTGCCAGGACCGGATTTTCTCCCCTGCACCTCAAGAATATTACTAGTAATTTATAATCTCAAACTCTATTTTATACTCATTAACAAGGTGAGTGGTGTATCTTTGTGTTCCATTAAAGAATAAATAAGAAACAACAACAAAAACAATCCTAGTAGGCCTTGTGACATTTGGAAAGTGCAAGTGCAGAGAAAAAAAGAGGGTGGGGTGAGGGGTAAGTGCAAAAAGGGCCCCCTGGTGGGCGAGTGCCAGAGGTGCCTGTTGGGGAAGGCAATTGTGAGTGCATGGGCAGAGGCATCCCAAGCTAAAACAGGGAGGTCTAAAGCACATGAGGTAAGTGCAAGGCCGAGACAAGCTACCCAACTAGCAGATCTGGGCCAAGAGGGTAGTGCAGCGGAGCTGACGGATGCTGGTGTCGATTGGGCAAATGGCCAGGACCCTATTAGACTCTTGAGGGACCGGGCCGCCAATCTCAGCAGTGCCATTGTGATAGACATTAATGATGCACCTACAGGAATACGCCAAGAGTACTTCACATCTAGTGCTGCCATGTCTGGAGAGGGAACAGAGAAGAAGAGATCAGTGACAGTCTGTCTGGAAGTAGCACTGATATAGGTGTCAGCAATAGGTAGGCCAGAATTAGAGGCCAAGAGATCTTTTAAAAAAAATGTCTACCAGACATTGTGAGAGACGAGTCATGGGAGAGAGAATAGCAGTTAGAATAGATGGGAGAGATATAGAGTGCCATTGAAGAAGAGGAAAAAGAGGGATAGTTGAAGAGGCTGCCCAATGCACGGGCAAACTCACCACGTGGCCTAGCAGCCGAGGGAAAGTAGGAGGATACACAGATGTGTAAAGCACACCTACATTTGAATTTTCAAGGCTGCACCTAAATACAGCACAAGATGGAAGATGCGCAGCTATTAAAAAGTACACCTACATTCAATTTCCAAACAGGGTGCAGCACAAGATGGTGGATGCAAAGCTTACAAGAGCACACCGTGGGGTAGGCATGGTATCAAATGGTAGACACAGACACAAGAAAGCAAGATTGTAAAACCTTTATTAACTTGAAACTAACTGGCCCTGTTTCTAAATGGGCGTAATCTCAACCATTAAACTAAGTGAAAAGGAAGCCAAATTTCTGTCAGTCAAATTAGTAAAGATGTCTGTGTCAAACCTATGCTTGCCCTCACTTTCTTCTAGAACAATAATGTGAACAGGATTGGATCAAAATAAAATAGTGAGTGAAAATAATATCAGGATGGCACTGGTGCTGTCTCCCAGCTCCCTTCCCTAAGCTTGAGTTACTTGGGATTCAACAGAGTTCCTTCGGTTCAAATAGTTCACACAAAGTTCCTTCAGGTTTCTAAGGGCTTTCCTTCCCCACAGACTTAGAAGCCCTTCTCGTCACCTTCTCTCAGGAATTTCACAGTTCACAATATTTTGCTTTCACAAGACTCTCTTGCTGTGGTTTCATCAGGGGTTTCCTTCCTCTACAATTCCAACCACTTGACAGTTCAATGGTTTCTCTTCACGTCAGATGCTCTTGTCAAAAAAATGGGGTTCTTTTCCCCAACAGTTCTCAACAACTCAACAACTCTTCAATCAGGGACTTTCGACCACTTTGATACCTTGGCTTCACGGGATCATTCCCTCGGCACTCTATCAGTTTAATCACAGTTCACAAACAGGGTCGAGCCCCAGGCACTCTTTAGCTTCTTTATCTTTTCACAATTAGCTTTCAGGCCTGTGCCCCAGGCACTCTTTAGCTTCTTTTGGGGTTTCAGCTTGATCTTCCTATCTCATGCAGCTCCCCTCTCATGCTTTCTATTTTGCTCCTACTTCGAGCTTCACACAGCACCTTCCCCTGCACCTTCGGAGAGTGATTCAATTTCAACAGTCTTTCGACAACGTGTAAACGTACACACGACCATTCCATTACTTTGTTTCCTTTGCTTTCACAATTATCGCTTTCACATTACAGTTCACAATGGACAATTGAAGCTTTCTCTTCCACATGTCTTTCATCCTACGCTTGTCCTTTACTTGCAACAAATTATCTCTCGCGCTTTGCGTCTTTCACCAACCGGGCTCCCATCTCACTTTGAACTCACCGGTTGTGATAACTTCAGCGTAGCTTTTGCAGTTATGTCGTGTCGAGGTTCAGGGGCTCCTTGCCTGCCCTCAGACACTCCTGGGCTGCCTCGCTGGACCAGGGGAACGATCACCTCTTCAAGGACTTCCCTTCAGAGATCAGCATACCACGCAATCCCCTTCAGGCTGCTTGGAAACACGGCTCCCTTGCCACGCTTTCTCAAGCTTTCTCAAAGCATGGTTTCTAAGCGTCTCAGTGCTCCTTCTCCGACAGCAGATCTCGGGGTGCTCAGGCTTTCCAGTTGCCTGTAAGCTCGTTCTCTAACTCAGGTTCCTTCTCGGGCTCAAACTCGTTCATTCAGTTTCTTGCAGCTACTCCTTTTATACACCTGTGGAGTATTAACAGGCTTCAGGTGGATACAATCTTTGCCCAGTGCCGGACCTTGTTATTGGGACATTCATGAAAATAGTAGAGTGCCTCTGAATGTAGTTTCTTCATTTTAATGGCACTGTGGTGCTTTGGGAAGGAGGAGTATACTGATGAAATGCTCCCCTTCCTCGTCTCAGTTCATTCATCAAAGGAATGGGGAATGTGGGTGTTTGGGGAACAGTAGCCATATAGGCTGAAGGAATGTCAGGTAGGGGGGTGTTCAAAAAGGGGGGATACCATGTCTCACCTTTGGGTAATCCCTCCCCAAACCCAGAGGACCCTCTACCTAGGTGATCCTCCCTCGCTAGTCCGCCCCCAGGGTCGGGCTCCGAAAGCGATGGCCCTCCCCTGGCCACCTGTTTAGAGGATCCCCCAGGAGTGGATAGGGAAAAACCCTCAGGTTTTTCACAACACCTAGATTAGATTTTCAAATGGGAACTAGATTCAATTTTCGAACAGTGTGCAGCGCAAGGTGGTGGATGCAAAGCTTACAAGAGCACACCTATATTCAATTTCCAAACAGGGTGCAGCACAAGATGGTGGATGCAAAGCATTCAAGACCACACCTAGATTCGAAAGTCAAACAAGGCATTTCAAAAGGAGCTGCGCAGCAGTCGCTACATGGATGAAAGAACAGCAAGAGGAACATGTCAAGTGATGCATAATTGGAGTACAGGCTCTTAGATAGACCAGCACAGGCTGACAGCCTCCATAGCACAAAAGGCAGAAAATTAGTACTTAAGAGCGAAGGGACACGTGATACATCCTGTAGTGGAGGAGGGTGTCCAGGAGATAAGTTGTTAGTTAGCCCATTAGAGTTAGTGGAAGTGTGGCAGCTGCAGAGGCGCTTGGCTGGAGGTGGATATTAGGTGCAGTGCCTTAAAATGATCAGGTCATGACAAGAGAGGGGTGATCAGGGCCAGTGAAGCTGACGTTTTGTAGGAGAGCTGAGGGCAGGGGGTCGCAAGGTATGAAGATAGTGAGGAGTAGCAGCTTACCCTGTGCGCAACTGCACAGTGGCACGAAAAGCCTGGATGAAGGTCCCTCGCAGGCTGATCAATGGTGGCTGCACCGCATGGTGTGGGATGCCGCTGAGGGCTACCATGAAAGTTAGCAGGAAAGGCTCTCCCAACCGGGGAGTCAACCTTTATACCTGTGGCCGGTAAGGGGGCCGGCGATCACCTGCCGGCTCCACTTGGAAGTGGATAATATTGTAGATGCCCAGCCAATCATAGCGTGCTTCATCCGGGAAGCAGGAACAGCTGTTATTCAATGCTGCACCGGGCAGCCATGTTGACGAAGGTCCCTCGCAGGCTGATCATTGGTGGCTGCACAGCGTGGTGCACGATGCAGCTGAGGGCTGCCACGAAGGTTAAGCAGGAAAGTCTCTCCCAACAAGGGAGTCAACCTTTATACCTGTGGCCCTTGAGGGGGCCGGCGATCACCTGCCAGCTGCACTTGGAAGTGGATAATATTGTAGATGCCCAGCCAATCATAGCGTGCGTCCCCCGGGAAGCAGGAACAGCTGTTATTCAATGCCCCAGCGGGCAGCCATGTTGACAAAGGTCCCTCGCTGACTGATCAACGCTGGCTGTACCGCGTGGTGTAGGAGGGCTGCCATGAAAGTTAATCAGGAAAGCAATGGATACAATGGGCCTCATTACGAGTTTGGGGGTAACCATGCCCTTAATAATGGCATGGCTGCCTCCAAACTCTGGTCCGGGTCCAGGTTCCCTGAATGGGGAAATACTGGGCCATTCCTACCTAGGAGGGCCCAGTATTTCCCCATTCAGGGAACCCGGACCCGGCCCATCCCCATTTCCATTGAGCCCCCATAGGGCTCAATGGGAATGCGGCGCATGCTAACAACGGGCCCGTTAACGACGGGCCCGTTGTTAGCATGCTGGGCCGCTCGCGGCACCCGCTAAGGACGCCTGGTGAAACTAGGCGTCCGTCCTGAGCGGGTACCTCGTAAAGAGGCGGTATGGGTTTAACGGCGCCGGCAGCTCTACCGTCGCCGTTAAACCCATACCGCCAGGGTCGTAATGAGGCCCAATGTCTCCTAATTATGTATGTTGCGTCTGAAATGTTAAGTTACATCTGCCATTTCACTGATTAAAAAAGATGAATGCAATGATCATATATAACCACAGAAGCACTAGCACATTCAGATGAGACTGTGTCATGAAATTACATAGCACATCTCTGATGCAATGTTCTATGATAATTTTAGCACACCTGGTGAAAAGCACTGGTGCTGTCCTGCAAAGTAAAACAAACCTGATGACATGTCTGGATTAATAGGGAGGTGACATGATGTGTTTTTGAAATACATTTCACCTAGCCTATCAAACTGCCCGTCACCATCAAACTTTAATCCCGCTTTAAACTCTTTTGACAACTTATATAATGCTCTGCCAAATAGAGAATTTGCACTATTTCAACTTCGTCAAGGTAATTTGCAAAATGAAGTACACTATTTAAAGCGCAAGAAAGTGCTTCCCGATTTTGACCGTTTGTCTAAGGCACAATAGAGACAAATGAATCGGTGGAGATCCTGCCCTTATTAGATAAGGAAACACTGAAAAACCTGCATCTCTTAATAAGGGCTTTATTATTTTCGATCTGATGTGCGAGTAGGTGGGCAAAAGAACACAAACATGCAATAATTACTTGCAAGGTTCATAGCATAATGAGCAGTTCTTTTTAGTCACCAGGCCTGACCATAAATCAGTAAGAGATTGTTATTTATATTTTATTGTGTT
The DNA here is from genome assembly GCF_040938575.1 of Ambystoma mexicanum. Lineage (NCBI taxonomy): Eukaryota > Metazoa > Chordata > Amphibia > Caudata > Ambystomatidae > Ambystoma > Ambystoma mexicanum. Next base: position 783,039,379 of record NC_090921.1, on the reverse strand, counting down.
AATATAGTGCTTAACACCTAAGCGCTGTACAAAGAAAACAAAATGGTACAACAAATATGTAAATGTCAAATAAACAGATCAAGGAGAAAGAAAATGGTCCTTAGGACGAGATTTGAAGAGAGGGAACGAGGATAGAGAACGCAGGGAAAGAGGGAGAGCATTTCAGTGTTTGGGTGTAAGTAGAGAGAACGAAATTGAGAAATAGAAGGAGAAATAGAAGGAGTTTGAGGCCCAGCTAAATGGAAGAGGGACTCAGACTGAAAAGTGCGAGAAGGAGAATAGAACGAGATTATAGAAACAAGATAAGAAGGTGCTAAACCATGAAGGTATTTGAAAACTATACAGAGAAAATTATAAAGTAGACTGGCTTCAAAGGAACGCCACTGTAATGAATATAAATCTGAGGAGACAGAATCACACAGGAAGAGAATACACAGAACATGAACTGAGGAATGAAGGCAGGGTCGGTCTGGGCCATATAACTGGCTCAGGCCCCAATATATAAGTGTCCCAAAGTTGTGACACAATTCGAATAGTACCCATGGTGACGTTTTTTGATAGAATGTGATGCAAATTGGGTATTTTAAAGAATATTTATTCAGCAACACTGGTCAAAACTATTAGTCGCATATTGAAGTAACTCACCAAACTGGCCCACATTGGCCAAAACAAGTGGCCCACTTTGACCAAAACAACTGCCCCACACCAACATTTTGTGTTTTTGGCTCGGCCATGGGCCTATTGCCCTATAGGCCAGTCCGAGCCTGAATGATAGATCAAACGAAGAGGGGTAAGCTGGTAGGCAGGGAGACAGAGAAGAAGACTACAGCAGTAGAACAGGCATGAGAAAACTAAGGAAGAGCTAAGGAGCTTAGAGGCATCAAAAGTAAGGAACCGACGAGCCTTGCAGATGTTAAAAAGTTGAAGCGGCAAGACCGAGAGATGGTAGAAATGTGAGATGTGAATGCGGGAGAGGTGTCAAAGGTAACACCCAGATTAAAAGTAGAGATAAGAAGAGAAGCAGGAGGAAATTGAACAGAGGAAGGGGGCAGAGGGGGAGGTATAGTAGAAGCAGCAAAGAGAAGAACCTCAGTCTGAGATAGATTGAGGTGCAAGTAGTGGGAGGACATCCAGGATTGGATAGTGAACAGTCGTTTTTTGGGGGAATTTCGGTCAATTTAAATTAAATATATATATGGGGTGGGATAAGGGAATAGGTTAAGGTGGGAGGAAGTGGAAAGCAGTCTTCCCCTGCATTTTCAAATTGGAAAAGGTCAATTTATTTCAGTCAAATAGACCTAAACCAGGCCAAGAGAGCAGAATGAATAGAGAAAGAAGAAAGGGACACAAGAATCTGGGAGTCATCAGCGTAGAGATATGAGAAGTCAACAGGAGAATTAATAGGAGTAAGAGGGTTAGAGTAGAGAGAAAAAACTAGAGGACCTAAGACTTGAGGCACACCGTGGGAGAGAGGGGAAAAAGAGCGGTGTGACCGGCCAGGAGAAATAAAAGCATGATTAGAGAGATAGAAGCGGAACCAGTCGAGAACAGAATCCCGAAAGCCAAGTTGAAAGAGAGGAAAGAATTGAAAAGGTTGACCATGTCAAATATTTGACATGGCCAACAAGTCGATGAGAACTAAAAGGGAGGGTCGCTTACAATAATGAGAAGAAAGAAGAGAGTCGGAGACAACAAAAAGGGCAGTTTTAGTCGAGTGTCATGCAGGAAAGCCAGATTGGAAAGGAGGAAGAAGTAAAGGTAGAGAGACCTGAGAGTATACAATACATTCAAGTAGTTTAAAAAGAAGTGAGATAGGGCAAGAATAAGAGGGGAGCAAGGGTCAGGCGTGGTCTTTTTAAGAATAGGAAAAATATAAGCATATTAAAAAAATAAGAAGGAAAAGTAGAGGTATGAAGAGAGGAGTTAAAGAGAGTGACAAGATAGGGAAGGAGAGTAGGATAAACTGAAGGGATTAAAGAAGAGAGGAGAGGATTTCCAGGAGCGGCAGTGGGATGGGTCTTAGAAAGAGGGAGATATCAGATTCAGAAAGAGGATCGAAGGAAGACGTTAGGGTCGAAGGCGAGAAAGAAGGTACTAGAGAAGGTAAGCAGAATGACGGGGTAATAGAGGAGCAGAGTAGAGAGATTTTAGAAGAAAAATAGTTCGCGAAGTCAGAAGCAGAGAGAGAGGAGAGACAACTAGCGTCAGGGGGAGAAGGGGAGAGGATATGATTTAGATTCTGCAATAGACAGCGTGAGCAGGGGCAACGAGAGGCAAAGAGGGTATTAAAGTAATGCTGATTGGCAGAAAGGAGCAGAAAATGACAGGAAGAATGAAGAGTCAATAAGTGATCCATATCAAAAATCGCCCTTGATTTACACCAGCGCCACTTAGCCCAGCGCAGGGTACGGCGGGCAGAGTAGAGGAAAGGGGTCATCCAGGGCTGGGAAGGTTTGTGAGAGGGAGAGAAAGGAGGAGGAGGATAAAGAAGGTCAAGAGTATCCACATGGCTAGAAGAATGAGAACTGAGGCAGCATCTGTAAAAAGAGATGCCAAAGTATCAGTAGAGGGAAGAATATGTGTAAGTGCAGAAGAAAAGGTGGAAACTTGGAATGACCGAAGATCATGGTGAAAAACAGGTGGTAGAAGAAGGGGGGCGCTGAGAGGGGAAGGAGGAATAAGGAAAGAAGAGGAAGGCCTGAGGAATAAAGAGGTAGGGCCAAGATCGAGGAGGAAATGGGAAAGGTGGAAAAGTTGAAGTCCAGTGAGAAACCAGAAATATGAGAAGGGGGAGTCGAAATTTGAAGTAGACGAAACAGAGGTAAGAATAGGTAGCAGAAGCACCGCAGAATGAGATAAAGAGAGGTGCAGGTTACATTTAACATTTTTTTAAATGCATATGATTACTCTGCTCTGGCTCTTTCGATTTTGTAAAAATAATTCATGCAAAAAAGTCTTAACGATCAATAAACAAGGGTCTTTCGACTTTTGAGGGCTGTTTTGAAAATTAACTATTGTGATCGATTTGTCAGGGTGGTAGGGGTACAATGTAATGTAAATGTAAGAAAAATGGCCATTCCACCAAATTGTCTACCCCAGGGTTTCTTAAGTGCCTTGATTTGGAAAATGCAGTAACCATCCAATACAGAATCATCACCAGCCCATGCCTCTTGTAGAAGAATGATATGAAATATTTTCAAATACATAAGAACGTCAGGAATCGTAGATTCTTTATTTGCCCCTGCCATGTTCCACGTCAGTATTGATAGTGAGGTTAAAGTAGACTCTACACCAGGAGTATAGTAGAACATGTGCATTATTTAACCTTTATCCTTGTAAATAGTAGAACTTCTGTACTATTTACCCTTCATCCTGACAGATAGTACACATTTACACTAGTTACCCTTTGTCCAGGCAAACAGTAGACATTCTGCATTATTTAACTTTCTGCCTTTTGTCCTTGTAAATAGTATACATTCTGCACTATTTACCCTTTGTCCTGGCAAGTAATACACATTTTGCACTATTTACCTGTTGTCCTGGGAAATAGTAGACATTCTGCACTTTTTACACTATGCCCATGCAAATAGAACTTCTGCATTATTTACCCTTCGACCTTGCGAATAGGCCCTTCGTCCTTGCAAATAGTGTACATTCTGCACTATTTACCCTTAGTCCTGGCAACTAGTAAACATGTTGCACCATTTACCCATCGTCCTTGAAAATAGTAGAACTTATGCACTATTTACCCATCGTTCTTGTGAGCAGACGCTACTGTATGCCCTGTTGAGAAGTGCTGTACTGCACCACTAAATGGAAGCAATCCTTCTGACATTGACTTTTGCTGCCCAATCAAAAGTATAATAGGCTTGCTGGGGAGTAACAGGACTATTACAATACAAATATGGTTGCCTTGTTCAGAAGTGCAGTATTTTCACAGTAAGAAATCTATGGCATTTTGTCCTTCCGGATACCGATTAATATTTCTCTGTTCTGAGTTATGTCGTGACTTTTGGATCATTGTAGATCGTGTATAAAACAGAAGTTGTGTGGCACTTGACAAAGTCAGTATGATGATGATCATGATAGTCTGGTGAAGTAGTGCTAGTACTATCATAAATGTACTGCAAATCTGCTGATAGCTGCTGATGATTTCTCAATAAATCTTCAGCAGCCCAACCGAGAAGTGTTGGTAGTGCCCTATTAAAAGTATGGCAGCCCTGCTGAGAAACTGCAGTAATGTCCCATCAAGAGTATATCAGATTAAATGATAAGAACCAGTATTGTCCCATTCAGAATATTGTAGTTGTGCTGGCTCTGTCGCATAACAATTAAACATCCCTGCTTAGAAGGGGTGTAACTGTGTCATTAAGATTACAGCAAACCTAATAAGTCAAATATAAGAGCCCTGCTGAGAACTGTTACTCTGTTCTGTGGAGTGAAAGTATAGTAGCTCAGCTGGGAAGCGCTGGCATTCACCCACGAACAGCATGGCAAGCACACGGCTGAGAAGTGCCTGTAAGGTAACAGTAGAAGTATAGCAGGTTTCATGCAGGTATGGTTCCATTGAAACAGCAGCTGCCACAATGAGGTGTGCTGATTGCTTCTGCATTCATAGCATGGAAGCATTGCTAAGTGCTAATACTCTCCTGATAGTTGCTTTGCTCTTCTGCTGAAAAGTAATAGTAGATTCTCCTACTTCATGCCCGTGAAGAGACCAAACTTCAGGAAGTAGTCGAACTTCACACCCAGTCGATTGCCGCCCTCTCTGATGAGATTATCATCCAGTAAAAACAACCGCTTCACATGATTAATTAAAACAAACCTATCTATACAACAAATGTTCATGTTCATATCACCCCATTCAAGCTGTGCACTGTAGAAAAGTCCTAATCAATTGGCTTTAACAAGGCTTGTTCATCCATGAGATAGAGCGGCTGCCCAATAATGCCATGTTCGCTGGCCTTCTCTATCTCTCCTTTTCACCCCTTTACCTAGTCAGACTTAGCCTACATCCTGCCTCTCATTCCCACCTTCCCTGTATTGTCTCATCTCCCCAATACACCCCTCTCTGGATAAGGTTTCCTCCACCTACCTATTAAAACATCTCAGTCTGTTCCCTTAGCCTGCACCTCTTTTCTCTCCCCCCTCCCACTTTCCCGTCCTCTCGCTGGCCTTCTCTAGGCAGAGCGGGATCTTGTAACCCCTTAAGAAGAGACTTTTCAGAATCCAGCACCAATTTAAAACATTTAATAAAGTTATGAACTTTTACTTCGGTGTCCAGTGCTTCTTAGAAATTCAGAGAGCAAACAAGTATACATCACGGTGACAGAGGGAAGTCATGTTTGACCAACAGCACCCTAAACCGGATGTCCCTCCCCTATTTTCTACGTGAATTGTAGTTTATCAAGCTTTCATTCTTTTTTTTTATTATTATTTTTTTATTTTAAACAAAAGCAACCAATAACATAGGTACATACATCAATTGCTTAAACACTTTCCCTTGTCCCTTACTCATCCATGTACTCCTCCCGCTAACCCCTGAACTCCCCAATTCCCCCTCCCTCCCCACCTGCCAGACTGACATCCCCACTACTACCCTTGGCTTATGCCCCTCTTATTCACAGCTATTTATCCATGCATTTCTGTTCTGTCAGTACTCTGCCTTGCTTGGAACAAGGTTAGTTCTGTCCAATGTAGTATTTCTGCCCCCAGTTCCCGGTTTTGCACCCTACACGCCTGCTTCCACACTCCTGCTTCTGACCACTTCTGTAAATCCCACCACCACTTCTCTACCGACGGGCCTTTTACAGCCTTCCACCCCATCGCTATGCAGCGTTTGGCCAAAATGTATGCCAAATCCTTTCATTTCCCCAGCGCTTTCTTCTTCTTGTCTCTCGGGTACAGCCCCAATAAACATGCCTCCGGAGATCGGACATCTAATTCTATTTGGCATGTGGACAACCTCTGTGCAACCTCAGCCCAAAACCTCCCCACAACTCTGCATCCCCAGAACATATGTATCATGCCAGCCTTCTCCTCTTTACATTTCGGGCAGACTTGTTCACAGGCCTCCTTGAACACAGCTATTGTACTCGGTGCAAGGGAAGCTCTTTGTGTTATGTGCATTTGTATTAGCTGTAATCTAGAGCTTCTGGAGACCTTCTCATGGTAGTCCAGCACCCTTTGCCACTGCTTGTCCTTGAAGGGTTTGTCTAATTCTGTTTCCCATTTCGCTCTAGCATTCAGTTCCCGACTGGAGTGGTTTTATATCGCCACTTCGTACAACCTTGATATGGAGTGCCCGCCTTCAGAGATTTTAATTATCGTTTCTACCTCCTCGTGTTCTATTGTACTGCCCCCTATGTCTGGCCACCTAGCCTTTGCTGTACTCAAAATGAATTGATGAAGGAGGTATTGACCTACGTGTAGGTAGAGCTGATATATCTCAAAAAAACGTCTTCGCTACGCAGATCACTTAACGTTATAATCCCCGATGACTCCCAGTGGAGCCTCACATTGGCCTTCAGTACTCTGTCATCAGACATCACCGCCGCCAGGGGTATTTGCAGCAACATTGGGTCCTTAAGCCTGAGTTTTTTACAAGTTCTCTGCCATATTTGTATGTCCAATTTTGCCAGTTGTGGATATCTGTGCGGCTCTGCTGGGGGTGCCCATAATATCTCTCTTAAATACAGGGGTTGTATCACTGGTTGCAAGAGAGTTGTCTATTGTGGATTCATCAGCGAGCCAGCCCACTACCTACTGCAGTTAGCTTGCCAGGTAATACAGTTCAAAATTCGGGATTCTCAGCCCCACCTTATCATAAGGTCTCTGTAGGGTACTCAACGCCACTCTGTGTCTGCCCTCCTGCCATAGGAAACATCTACACATTTTATCTAATTTCGTGAACATTTTGGGGTTTTATTGTATGGGATGTTCCCGAAGCAATGGAGGAGCCGGGGCAGAGCAACCATCTTAAGGAACTCTGCCCTTCCTGTAACTGACAATGGCAGCCTTGTCCAGAATTTCATTGACATCTCCAGTCTCGCTACAGACTTTTCTGTGCTGTGTGCATGCTCTTGGTCTGGGGTGTGGTATATATCCAACCCAGAAACCTGAAGGTGTCTTTTTTCCACGGTATTGATAATACTGGGAGCTCCTCCTTGTGCCTGGAGGCGTACTTAGCTAGTGGAAATACACAAGATCTGCTCTTATTTATTGCAATTCCGGACAGCGCACTGAAGTTATCCAATACCACCATAATGTGTTGCAGATCTTCCGCAGGGCCTTTTATATATAGCAGAGTGTCATCTGCGTACATTGATATTACGTGCTTCACTCCATCTATCATGATCCCTGCATCCTGATATGCTTTTTGCAGGAATGCTGCTATTGGTTCCGTTGTCATTATGTACAGCATCGGGGATAGCGGGCATCCTTGTCTGGTACCCTTTCTTAGTTCCCATTTTCAGATAAAATACCCCACGTTTTGACTCTGGCCATGGGCTTTGTGTATATCAACTTTATCCACTGGATATACTTTGGCCTGAAGCCTAATTTAACCATGGTTGCATATAGCCAGTACCACTGGACTGAGTCAAACGCTTTCATTGCGTCAAGCTAAGCCACGGTGCAAAATCCGTCCCACTCTCTAGTACTATTTATGATGTGTTGTACGCAGGTTCCAGGAGATGTTTCGCCCTAGCACATAGCCTGTCTGATCGTAATGTATTAGTTCTGTTATCACTCTCCTAAGCCTGTTTGCCAGTAATGCTATTAAAATCTTTTTATCTTGGTTCAATAGAGATAAGGGCATGTAGGAGCTGCACTCTGTTGCACTCTTATGAGGCTTGGGGAGGGGAATTATTACTGCCTCTCTAATGCTTTCCGGGAGCATTCCTATTTCGAATGCTTCTGTATATACTTTCAGTAAGATTGGGGTCAGTGTGTCTGTGTATGCCTTATAGAATTCTCCTGGTATTCCATCTGTGCACAGTGCTTTGCCCGAGGGTAATGCTCTAATTGTGGTAAGGATCTCTTACGCCGTAATGGGTTCTTTGAGCAACTGCGCTTTCTCTATTTCAAGTTGCGGAAAGACTATGGGCCTCATTATGAGGCTTGCGCTCCCGTAATGAAGGGTGCCGGTACAGGACCGGCACCCTTCATTACAGGATGCCCAATTACGAGGTTCCCTTTGCGGGACCCTGTAAGGATCCCTGGTAAAACCAGGCATTCTTAGCGGGTCCCGCAAGGGGAAGAGGGAGCTAATAACGGGCCATTTGTAATGTGCCTGTTATTATCTCCCTCCCCATTCCCATTGAGCCCTGTGGGGGCTCAAATGGGAATGGGTATGGGTTCCTGCAAGGAGGGATTACCGGGTCCTCCTATGTCGGAATGACCCGGTAAGTCCTCATTGCAGCAACCCGGTATTGGAGCCCGGTATGGAAGCAGCCATGGTGCTAATAGCACCATGGCTGCCTCCATTGTCGTAATGAGGCCCTATTGGTTCTAATGATTCCTGTAGTTCCTCCTTTTGCCCTTTTTTGGTTACCACATACAGCTCATTGTAATACTCATAGAATGTGTTGTTTACTCCTATTTGTGTGTTGCATACCGTGCCTTCTTTGCTCTGTACAGCGTGTATTGGCATTTTCTTCCTCTCGTTCTTGCATAAACACGCTAGAAGTCTACTAGTTTTGTCCCCTTCAACGTGCATTTTTTCCACCTGCTTCACATCGCTAAATTTACCTAATCTCTCCCATTGCACTAGGCATTCTTGCCGCAATCGGCTCACCGTTTCTATCTTCCCTACTCCCCAGCTGTACTTCTTCTCTGCCTGGGCCAGTTCTTGTTCCTTACTGTTTAGTTCTGCCGTAATGCTTTTATATACTCCCCTGCTTGGGCCATCATCTCTCCCCTGCTCACAATTCTGAAGGACTCCCATACTGTACGCATCGACTCCACACTACCTATGTTGTCTTTAAAGAAATTCTCCATGTGTTTGCGCACGTGTTCCTTGAACGCTTCATCTAGGAGGGTCTCACTACGTAGCCTCCATGTTGGTATGGTCGGTCTGGGGCCCCTTATTAACCACTACTAGCGGGGAATGATCTGACAGCACTCTTGCCCTGTATTCTGCTTCCACAAATTCTCTCATGTGTTCCTCACTCATGAATACATAGTCTAATCTTGTGTGCACCTTGTGTTTGGCGGAGTAGTGTGAATAGTCTCTACCTGTTGGATGGAGCAACCTCCAGATGTCTACCAGGCCGAAGGACCACAGTAGGGTGTTTAAAACTTTTGCAGGTGGAGCCGGCTTCCTGAATTTGTCGTCAGACTTGTCTATATTAGGGTGTATCGTGCAATTGAAGTCTCCTCCCCATACCAGCACAGTTTCTTTACAGACTCAGTCTTGCATATAAGGAGCGAAAAAAGGCCGTAGCATCATGGTTTGGTGCGTAGGTATTCCCTATGCACACCTCCCTGTTCTTTAGTGTGCCATAAATCAGTATCATCCTACCTTCATCATCCGCTTTAGTGTGTAGCAACCTAAATGGAACAGTAGGGGCTATCCATATGAGTACCCCTCTAGCGTATGTTGAATATGTGGATCCCACTACCATCCCACCCCATTTCTGCTCTATCCTGTCCAGTCTACTTCTGTTGTGGTGCGTTTATTGTAGCATTGCTATTTCAAATTTTGTTCCTGAGCAAGTACATTATGGTTCTCAGTCTTTTAACATAGCTGTTTAGGCCTCTAATGTTGAGCAACATTACTTTAATGTAGCTCCCCATTGCTTTAATGTATGGTTGATTTTGGTTGTGGCCACTTCTTTGTAACTTTGTGCTGTGAGGCCAATTCTTTATACATGATTCGCAGTGGAGATACCTTTTCCGGCTTACCCTTTATTTCCATTGTTGACTCCCATCCCTCCCACAGCTTAACTGTCTTACTCCCAAAATAACACATCCAGCTGTGCAACGCATGCTTGGACACTCCTGCTTCCGCTCCCTCCCTCCTAGTCTATCAACTAGGTGCTCCGTGCCAACGGGTAGGTATTTGTCCCGTACCCTAACAAAAGTGTATGGGAAGGATGGGGTGTCCTCTGTCCTGTGGCCGCCCTCATAGTCTGTGTCTATACGCCTTTTTCTCCTGCTTTGTAGCTATCTTCCATAACTGCAGCGTTTATGTAATGTTGCCTGCACTTCCTCTGTGCTGCCTCCGAGCTTCTGTTTGGTCCAGATGTTCCTGCAGTTGCTTTTTGTACTCTGTTCCCTTATTACCGACTTAACTCAGAGTTTGTTCTTGTTCTATTCAGTCTCTGCTTGCTGTCAGCGCTTTCGCACTGTCTCGTGCGTCCTTAGGCGTGTTGAAGAACAGTGACCTTCCATTGTGCATGATCTTCAGTCTAATTTGATATATCAGCATCTATTTTAGTTCTGACTTTCTTAGTCTTTCCTTTAGTGCTTTAAATTGTGCTCTGGGTTTCTGCACTTGGAATGTTTAGTCTGGGCATATAGCCAATTTTGCAGAGGCTCGTTGTATCGTACCCCTTGTCGAGAATGCCGAAATCTTCTCCCTGTCTTTATAGTTTAATTTTTTAGCTATGATGGGTCTAGGAGGTGCTCCAGGTGGTGGCTTCCTTATTAAGGAGCGGTGTGCCCGTTCCACTGTGAAACCCTGCGTGAGGCTTCCTGGTCCCAGTTCTTGCAGTAACATATTTTCCACAAAATTAGTGGGGTCTGATCCTTCCATTCCCTCTGGCAGTCCTAGGATTCTGATGTTGTTCCTTCTAGCCCGCCCCTATGCGTCCTCTGCTCTGTCTTCAAGCAGTTTCACTTTCTGTTTCAGTATGTCAACTTCCCCTGTTGCTTGCTGCGTTTCTTTGGTGTTCTCTGCGACTTGCCTTTCCAGTTGCCCCGTGCGCTCCGCTAATTCCGCAGACGTCTTGTCTCAACAGTCCAACATCCACTAATACCACATACATTTTCGTCTCCAGGGCTGACTTCAGTGCTTCTATGGTGGCTACCATCTGTTGGTCCCCTTTGTCCAGGGTATCTCCCCCTTTGCCAGTGTCTGTGGTCCTTTACCGTTTTTTGGGGCTATCCTGGCCTTTGTTGAATGCTTCCATGATGTTTTGCTTCCCTTTCACTTTGGCTCCCTTAGATGCCATCAGCTACAGTGCTATTGCTTCTTTGCTGCTTGCTTTACGCGTACCGCTTTCTGGGCCCTTTTTGCGCGTGCTGCTAACTGAGGTTTCCACTGTGCTCTCCACGTGCCGGTGCCCCCTTGTGTTTGGGTATGTGGGGCTTAATACCCCTTGGCTCTGTTCCTGTTGAGTATCTGTGTGACTTTGGGGTGACTTTGGGTGGCGGCCATCTGCTTGTTTGATTATAGCCCTATCAAACTGCTTAGTGTGTTGTTAAGGCCTGTTGCTGTTGGTCTCTGTGTCCCCCTTCCTTGTTGTCCCTTGTGCTTCCTGTTCACATTCCTGCTATTGTCTGGGTGTGCAGAGCGTAGTTTTACCCCAGCAGTGAGCCTGAGTAGCTGTTGTCTGCCTGCTTGCTTGCGTGACATACCTCGGCTGGGAGCGTTAATCCCTCCTGCTACTTTACTTTTCTTATTCTCCTTATCTCGGCTGCACGTCCCTATGTGCTTCCAGCTGAACGTTCTATTGGCTTTGCTACGTTCCTCTTATTATGACGCCCAGGGAGTTGGAGCTTCGCAAGCGGTTCTACGTGCACTCTGAGCCCTTAGTATGCTTGGTGTCCTAATGTCCGCCCACCAGCGTATTGCTCCCTTTACGGCCCTCTTACCGGTATTATGCTGTTCCGGCTCGCACCCACGCTCATCCTCTGTCCGCTCTCGCAGCTCACCGCTTGCTCGGTCCCCAGGGGGCTTGAGGCCGCGTTAGTTCGCACGCTGTGCCCGCTTTTTACCCTCTTCTCCTTTCGCATGGGCTGTCATCTCCGACGCGCTCTTCTCCCCTGCCGCACGTCTTTACTTGCTGTTGCTTCCGTGCTTGTATTTCTCTCTGCTGCCTGGTTACATTGCTCCGGCCGACATCTTGGGAGACTCGGGAGTCCCGCTGAGTTTTCTCGTTGTGGTTTTCCACAGTACACAATCCCGTAGGGCACCACTGTTACACTCTGGTGTGTTTAATTAGTGTGCAGCTTGGTTATTGTCCACCGCCACTCTATTTTAGCTGTTTCATGCCGTATCAGTTCAGGATCCAGCAGGAGCTCCGACGAGACACGTCCTTACTGCATGGCAATTGCCCCCCGCCCATCCCCACCAAGCTTTTATTCTTCATTTGTTTCTTTTGGACAATCGGGAGGACCATGGACCTGAAAGATAGGCTAATCTATTTGAAACGTTATATTTAAACTTGTTCATTGCAGGGTTAGGGACATCTTGGGCCAGATTACCGAAACTTTGCACCGGTGCAAGTGCGAAATTGCACCACATTAGCAGCAGGGCAAAGTTTGCCCTAGTTCAAAGAACATTTGGGCATATACCATTCCGTATTAACGCCAGGGTAAACTTTGCCCTGTTGCATAAATGGGTTTATAGTCATAATATCGAAAAAATAATGTCGAATTACAAAAATGTCGAAAAAAAAATGTCGAATTCAAAAATGTCGAAAACACATACATATAATAGAAAAAGTCATTAAAGGAGAGTTCCGGGACTTTTTTTTTATTGTCCCTACGGGTCGGCCATGTGTTTGTAAGCATAAATCGGTAGATCGTAGGAAACTTTCCTATGGACCTTACCCGACTTTTCGCCCATTATCGCACTCGAAATCAGCCTCCATTTTGTGATAATCCTATCATTCCGCCGCATCGACCTGGCTCACCTGCCTTTGCGGCACTAAATCAAATCCCCCGCCCCTGAAACAGACTTTATCAAAACATTCATATTCCCCGCCTCTATCCGTGACGTGACTGAGCTGCGTAGGCAAACGCGCCCAGGCGTCTTCTACGCGACTCCACACAGACCCCGGAAATCAACACAGATCAGCTCACAATACAGCGCGCCACAATTCGGAATATGAAACTGTACTTTGAAATCAAACCGCAAGATTGTAAATGTGGTAAAGTACATTTATTTGACATCAAATGTTTAGAGAATATTCAGCGATTTACATTTTTATTTGCTCACGTTCCAAAAAGTTCGTATTGAGGAACGCGATGGTCCTTTGCTGTACACAGGGTCTTAGAGCATCTCACAATACAGCGCCACAATTCGGAATGTGAAACCGTGGTTTAAAAGCAAACGGCAAGATTGTACATTTGGCAAAGTACGTTTATTGGACATCAAATGTTTAGAGAATATTCAGCGATTTGCATTTTTCTTTGCTCTCGATCCAAATTAGTTCGTCTTGAGGGAAGCGATGTTCGTGTGCAGTACACAGGGTGTTGGTTTACGATAAAAATAAGCTCTTCGGTCGCACTGATAATCGCATGGCTGTTCCAACAACCAGGCACTAGGCCACCACAACGGTAGGTATGTTGCATCTAACCGTTAGTACCGCGTAAGGGCATACTTGTACTTGGCGATCGTCCCATAAAATGGTCAGGGTGGTAACGTTGTTCACGCGGAGAAGCAACTGGCGGCTGTAGAACCCGTCCGCAGGTGTCTGGTACTCGTGACACAGACAGTAGTGAATGATGTACCTAAAAACATAAAAAATGAAATTAGTCTCACCATCAGATCCTTATTAAAATTATTCATTTCATAGCGAGGACAGCGCTACTGGGTGTACACAAGTGTTTAAAGGCGTGGCGAGGCATGGAGGGGGGGGGGAGTGGAGTACAAGGTAAGTAGCATAAAATAATAAATAAATAGGGCCAGCTGGTGGCAAGTGCAAGGTAAGTGCAGAACAAGTGCTGGGAAGGGGGGGCTGTAGGATACTGAGACAGTCCCCCAGTGCAGGGGTTGACAGGGAGGCAGTGCAGGTGGAGAGTGGAAGGGCCCAGGACCGAGGTCGCAGACAGTGGACCAGTTGTAGCAGGGGAGAGGGAGAGAGAAAGCAGAAGCAAAGAGGAAGGTTTTGAGGTGCTTCAGTAAAAGCAGATGTTTCTCCTCAAGATAGTGCGCGGTAGAAAACAATATGCCACATAGAACGAACAAGTACAACTGAACCCGTCTTTAAAGCCACTGTATAGTAATGAAATTGCGGTATAAACCCATCAAAAGTTACTTACATTATATTTGCATTTTCCATTGTGTCTCTGTGTAGGGCAGACCCGAAACACCACTCCTTCTTTGCCGACGTTACTTCTTCTAATTAACGTGGCTCATCGTTTCGTTTCTGAATTTTTATTCATTATCTTTTCTTAGTCTTTCAGGATGGTCCCGGCCTGTCAAGGTCAAATCACAATAGAACCTTATATTGGGTCGTGGGCCGTTCCGCCACCCGAGCAAAACATCAAAGCAGCTGACCTTCACTTTGAGCGAGCACACATTTCTAGTTAGCTGCAGTTAGTTTTAGGGACATCTTGTCTGCGTGCCTTTTTTTTTATTGTCCCTATGGGTCGGCCATGTTTTTGCAATACGGAAACATTCTATAATTTTTGTAAAAATGATTTATATTACTGTTTTGTTTAATTGCAATGGGCCTGCAACATGAGGAGACTCGAGAGAACAGACAATCAAATTACAATCATTTAAACCGTGATGTGTATTTCTCAATGAGCTCTGCTTTAGGTGGACATGGAACAGAGGCAATGTTGGGTGGCAATGCAGTTGTCCCCTGCATAGGTTCGTTCACCACTCCATGTATGTGCCTATCGAGGACATCTACGATAAGTCTCTCAATAAACTCATATTGCATATCCTCAAACACTGGTTTGATCACCCATTGTTTACTTCTTTTAGTGAAGGCCTTATTGTAGCGAAGCGTCCCTAAAGTTCCGGTCGTCCTACTTTGTTGACGGCCAACATTATGGTTATGTGCCAAGACCGCTAAAAGAGTCCGATTTATCATGCCTTCCATGCCAAAATGCAATCTTTTGGGCCTGTACTTGAGGCACATATTGTGGAACACCTCCAAATCTCCTGTGTGGCAGAATTCCGTGAGTCCCCTCAAAGCTTTTGTTATAGTTTTATCAAATACACAATCTTTTCAATGGCTTTGTGAGTGGGTGATGAAGGAATCAACCACTTCTTCTTCCGTGCCTCCTCTGTGGACAAATGGCCATGTTCACATTTGTGGAAATGCTCATTTGTCGACCATCGATGTACGTTGCTACAGTGCAACATTACTGACCGCCATTTTTCCAGTAGAATTTCCAACGACCCTTCACATGTTTTTGAGCTCCACCAAAGATGGTTGCTGATTGACTTGGACCACTGTGAAATACCTTGCAATTCTTTTTTTTTACCTGCAGCAGACAATTTTTTATTGATTGATTTTGCAAGATGCCAAACGTCAAATTGGTGATTTATATTTTTGTACTGTTCTCTCATTGTCTTGGCAATTGAAACGTGTCTGTCCGTGGCTATCAGGTCGATCACCATTCCCCGCGATTGTAGTTCTTGCAATGATGCTACAAAGCCAACTTTCTCCATGGCCACTGAGGATGTACTTTGTGACACCTGCACGACCACCGAACTCACAATTTTCTTACTTTCCATGTCCTGAAAGTGGTAGGTGCAGTACTTGGCTGAAAATCCTGGGCTGTCGCACTGTCCATCACCGGCTAGCCTGAAGCGTTTGCCCGCGAATGTACTTTCCATTGACATTTTTTCCATTCTCCAAGCTTCGCTGATGGCTGGAAATAGATAATCGGTTTGGTATTTGTAGAACTGACTTTTCGCAATGAAATGGATTCCCACAAACTGAAAGAAATACTGTAACTTTTTAAAACTTGAACCACTAAAAAGTGCGGCCGCTGCACAAAGTAGATTGCCTGCTGGCAGTTGCCCCAGCATGGGTTGTGCAGACCATGCGAACGGATGATATTGTGTACAGGTGGCATGTATTTTAAGGTTAGTGCCTCGAATTGCACGAGTCACATTAATCAATGGCTCCCCACATACTTCCCCACCAACCGAATGCCCACATTTCATCATCATAATAATATCCATCAAACAGCTATCGAATACAATGAATTTGGCCTCTTTCCTTATACTGTCACTCTGCATCCCAGCTGGTTCGGCCTGTAACGTTGAGGACATGTCACTCGCATGAAAGGTACAATCTCTGATATCGTCTTCCGCTATGCTGAGTGATATTGATGGTGTTTCATTGTCGTCCACGTCAATCTCTTCCATTGCAACATCTGTTCCTTGTCCGGAGATGGGAGAAAAAAACAATGTCTTCAACTTTCGCGCGCTCTTATTTTTTGCGGGTGTGGATTCTGTGAATTGATCTCCGACTGCATCCAAACTACCAGGAGGACATTCACTATCAATGGCTGGTGGTGGTATAGCTCCGTTGTCAATCACTTCATATTCTTCCCATTGGCACGATGCATCTCCAGTCTCAAGTCCCTGCCAAAAGGTTTGACAAGCAACATCTCTCGTTCGCTTCACTGTCTGTGTAGATCTAGTTCTTACACCCACTCGCAACTAGAGGACAGATTAGAAAAGGGATGTTCAGTTTAAACACAACTTACAGTATTGAACTATTGACAGTGAAAGACAACATAATATAGTGAACAGGACACTAACCTTCTTTTGCTTTCTTTTCTTTGAAACTTTCTTGCCTCGAACTTCAACATCTGGACGCTGTTGCTCCGACTCGTGTGTGCATGTCTCCACTTCCTCTCGCGCTGCAACGACTATATTTTCATGATAAGCACATCCATCACTCACTGAGGCTCCATCGACTCCCTGAAACATAGAACTTTCATTAGTATGTATAATAATATTGAAAACACAAAATGTACTTGGGGACCAATACCCATACGTACATCTCAATAGCAAAACACGAATGAACGCATTGTGTAGAACATTCAAACGACAATAGTTCACGCATTGTTGATCTAGTTAGATTGAACTGTCAAGATCCATACCTCGGGCTCCGCATAGACTTCCATTGATGATATTATTGAAGATGACGCTTCAGCAACTCCCTGAAACACAGTAATTGCATTAGTATGCTTTTCTATTTTGTTAAAAAGAACATAAACTTTGAGCAGGCGTCAACGGCTCATCTAAATAGACCTGCACAAATGATCAGTTGTCTAAAATAAATAATGGATATGTAAATATGATTCGATTTGCTCGATCGTTGGAAGTGTCACCACCCAGAGATCTGCATCAACTACTAGGGGTGATGTTCTTGTAGAAGAAGCTCCGTCATCTCCCTGAAACATAGTACTTGCGTTAATAAAGAAGGAAGTATAGCGGATGTAATCACGTCATATGATTTCGCTTGAACGAACTGTCAGTATCCATACCTCGAAATGCATAAGAACATCAAGGGACGATGTAACTGCGGTGCACACTTCTGCAAGCTGTTGCGCCGACCCGTAACTGCATGCTCCCCCTTCTACTTGGACTAATGCTCCATCGACTCCCTGAAACATAGGACTTTCATTAGTATTGAACACAATATTGAAAAAAGAAGACAAATAGGAGGGCGACGACAGAAGGACATATCAATGGCTAAAAACGAAAGAAACATTGTGTGTAACAATCACGCTACAAGAATGCAAGATCTGATGATCTCCATCGATGGAACTGTCCGGAAACGTACCTCGAGCATCTGAGTGACATCTACGGTTGTCGTCAATGCGTTGGACTCCTCAGCATCTCCCTGAAAGACAGTACTTGCATTATTTTGGATAACAATAATTATAACTGAAAACAAAGACTAGAGGACGAGTACAAGGGTGTACCATTAGGTAAAATAATTACACGATCAATTAAAACTATTGATTTACATGCCTAAAACAAGTCAGTGTCAGAATAGCTAAGTAAGATTACCCGATAGGCGCTTGAAGTGGCTGATGACTGCAATAACGACACGGATGGAGAATCTTCCGCCTTCATATTGAGTGGATACATAAATGGGGAAATTATTGTTAGCTAATGCTACACACTACCGCAAGGCCGAGAGATAAATACGTAAACTTGACTCACCAGTGGAGGGATGTGGACGAATAGAGTGGGAATAGCGGTTGAGAGCAATTTTCGCCTCGCTCGCGGTGTTTTCTTCTTTATTAGCAATGATGTGGAGTACATGTCTGGGCTAAAGTGCCTGCTGCAGATGCGGTATCGATCACCCCTCTTGTCCGCAAAGACTTCTAGGACTCTACTTTCTATCTCAGAGGCTGGATATCCGCAATATCGGACCCATTCTCTTATCTGATCTATTGTCTTAGGGAAAACATGCATTATAGTACCTTCAGATTTGTTATGGGTCTTCGAAGGGCAACCGCCAATGGAACAGGCAGGCATTATGGAAAGTTCTGAAAAGTAAAGATCAACAATTCTCTATGAATACCAATGTGTTAAAACAGTAAATGACACATAAAAGGTTCAATGCAAGGTCCGTTTTGGTTCTTGGAACTATACACGTTATTCACATGCGGATAAGTATTTCAATAACTTTCAAAAAATAGAAAAAGTAATTTGACTAAACTCAGAACATGTGACTAGTTCCTTGCATGTACTGTCGTGAACGAAAAGAAAACATGGATGCAATTTGATGACTACTAGCAAATAGATATAAATTAAAAAATTGGACGCAAAATGATTATGGTACATGGACTTACCTTGACGAACAAACAGTTAGATGCAGGGATCAGAGTAGTTTCTTGTCGTAGAACAGGGAGCAGTTCACAGGTTGCAAACTGACGAGTTTGCTCAAAGTGGTCACGGAAGTTCACAGAGACGAAGAGCAGATAACCAGCACCTTCACGGGTTGACTAGCAAAGCGCAAAGAAGTTCTCATTAGAAATATGAAGTGGGTTATAAAGAATTCGAACCAGGGGTGTGTTTGTGAATGAATGACGTGTATATGTCGTGGCATTATGTGGATTGCAGGGGGCCGTCCAGCGTGAGGGGGATGCTTGGCAGGAGACACGGGGTCTGGAGGTAGACATGGGAACAACAAACCCATGCTCTATAGACCACTTTGAAGTGTACATGGTCTTTGGCACCTCTTGGCCTTTATCGCTCCCTGACAGCTCCACTTGCCAGCAGCGCAAGTACCCCGGTGCGAACTGCCTTTGATAGGGCGGGGGGTGGATCGGGGCGGTGGTCGTGCAGACAAGACACAGGAAGACTCGTGAATGGAGACACACTTATGTGGATTGCAGGGGGCCGTCCAGCGTGAGGGGGATGCTTGGCAGGAGACACGGGGTCTGGAGGTAGACATGGGAACAACAAACCCATGCTCTATAGACCACTTTGAAGTGTACATGGTCTTTGGCACCTCTTGGCCTTTATCGCTCCCTGACAGCTCCACTTGCCAGCAGCGCAAGTACCCCGGTGCGAACTGCCTTTGATAGGGCGGGGGGTGGATCGGGGCGGTGGTCGTGCAGACAAGACCCGTTTGCCGCAGGGCCTCACCAAGGAGAGGCCATCTAACTGAATGTAAGAGGATGGCTGCAGGATCTACTACATGGAAGGCAGGGGGGTGAGTTTATAAATACCTCACCCTCCCAGGAGAATATACACTAGATTCATTTAAAAAATCAAAACAACCATTGTTAAAATATATGTTGGGCTTTATTTTAGATTTTAATTAAACATAAATAATAAACATTACACATTGTAAAGTTGAGGTTGCAGCACATCGAGGGAAAATCCGCGGTATTGTCCACTGTCACTGGGGAAATGTTGTCTAATGGCAAGTACCACACAGGCAGGTATTACTCTCCGAACGCGGTGTCCGAGCCTCCCGTGAAGCCACCAAGTGAAGCAACGATAGGCCACCAGCCTGTACCACCTGTGAAAAAAAAAGATGCAAACTGTATTAAACTGACCAAACTTTCTTATCAATGTCGATTCAGGTAACACATGTCATTTTCCTTAGAAAAAAATTATATCTAGAAAATGCACTATATGGAACCAATTTACATGCGTTCCAATGATATGTAAATGTAATTTTATATGTGGGAGACGACCATGAAATAGTGGTGGCATCACTGACATCACAAACAGAGTATACTTACTCGTTACTCGGATTACGCGGACGAACAGTGCCACGAAGTTCGTGCATAAGCACCATCATCATCCTCAACACTGTCCGTGAGAGGCAGGCTTCCCTGAACTCTGGCAGCTCGGTGATGCATTGCGGACTTTGCTCGCCTTCCTGCTGACTTTGCTCGCTTTCCGAAATGTAGGCCAAGCACCCGGAATTTTCACGGCAGCAGCAGTTCTCCTCCTCAGTTGGCATTAGCTCGCACCGATTGCACGTGCACCAGGTGGAGACGCCGTCCATGCGACATGGTCCAGGCTCTTCATCCGTTGACTGGTCCTCCCAACTGCCGTCCGAATCCCCATCGTTTTCGCGTGCTTGCCTTTCCAGTAGTTCTTCCTCGGTGTACTCGGGCTCGTACATATACGGCATTATTGTGGCCATTGTGCGGTAAAGATAGTAAAATAATTTATAGCGGTGGTACTGGTATCTGTTCACACGGGCTACAAGCGGCGAAGGTAGCTGACCAGAGCATTGAAACGAGTCACAGAATACTCAAAGTAACACAGAGAGAGGAATGGAATCGAAAATCTGCTGCTGTATGTTGTGAAACGGTCTGTTTATACTTATTGGGGAAAGAGGCGTCCTGCCATTTCCATGGCAACACGTCAATAGCTGAGGCGCAGCGATTGTTGACACGAGACGTGCTTGAAATGGGCAGTACGCGTCTGCTGATGTCAGGCTCAGGGGCGGGGGATTTGATTTAGTGCCGCAAAGGCAGGTGAGCCAGGGCGATGCGGCGGAATGATAGGATTATCACAAAATGGCGGCTGATTTCGAGTGCGATAATGGGCGAAAAGTCGGGTAAGGTCCATAGGAAAGTTTCCTACGATCTACCGATTTATGCTTACAAACACATGGCCGACCCGTAGGGACAATAAAAAAAAAGTCCCGGAACTCTCCTTTAATTCGAAAATAAAATGTCGAAAAAAAATCGAAAAACCAAAGTTAAAATAACTATGTAAAATGTCACACATACTAACGTTTTTTTATTGGGGGGGGTCCCCCCAAACCCCCCATCCCAAACCCCTACCCCAACCCTCCACTCCTCCCCATCCCCCCCAACACCCCCATTGATATACCTTTAATTTTTTTAAAAAAGTATTTAATAAAACATTAATTAAATAATTAATTATTAAAAAACCCCATCCCAAACCCCTACCCCAACCCCCCCCTCCTCCCCATCCCCCCCAACCACCATGGATATACCTTTAACCATTTAAAAAAATTATGTTTTATAAACTATAATTAATTAATTATTTATTTAAACATTCATTCGAAAAAAAATTCGACATTTTTGTAATTCGACATTTTTATTTTCGAATAAATATTTTCGACATTTTGACTTTCGACATTATTGTATTCGACATTATGACTGGACACCGCATAAATGCTATCAAAGTGCATGTTTTTTGCACCAGGGAAATGTTTGTGCTAGTGCTTATATCATGAAAAATGACTTTTCACAGTGCAAATGTTTTTTTTCAAATATGGCGCCAATATTTTTTTAACTACTTTTCATCTGCACAGGTGCAAAGCTTCTGTAATCTGGCTCCTGGTTTCAATGGAATAAAACAAAAGCTCCAGTACAGCCAGAAAATGCTATTTTCATGTGTAACCTGCAGTAACACTACTTTAGAGAGATGCCTTGCACCAGACCAGCTCTACTGGAACACTGTTGCAACAGGACACAGCAACAGCATAGAGGCTCTTTCCCAGGTCTCAGCACTTCTGGAAGGAAGTCCAGAATAACTTGGACGTGACCGGCTTTGTCTTTAGAAGAAGTTGTTAGGGTATTTGGGGTAGTTTTTCCTGGATCTATGTGAAAATATCGAATCCATAACTGCGCAGTTAAAAATGCTGATTCTTTTTTCTTTTACCCCATTTCTCTGCATATATATGCGGGGGGAGATCTCCCACAGCCCGCCCCAACACCTCTCCACATTTGTTATTCACTTAACCCATTCCCCCCACATATATATGCGTTGAAATGGGTCTGTTAAAAAATCAACATTTTCGGCTTCGAAGTGGTGGTCTGCGATATTTTTTAGTAATACCGTTTTGCTCAATGCAAGGTCATCACTCGACAAGAGTGAATAAATACTGTACAACAAAGGGGAAGTAAAAGTCGGCAAACTTTTTATGAGAGCATGCTTATTATTAGGCCATGCTATTCTAATATGACTTGCAATCCAACGCAAGCCCAGCCAGAAACCTATTGACCAAGTGGAGTGATGGCATCATCTGTGGTGCAGCTGGGGCACAATGCTATCTATGCTTAATGGAGGGTTCCCTGACTGACAGATAAACATGCTGGGTGGTCATGTTTTCTGGGATGTTAAAAGAGGAGTGTCTTCTCCACAGGGACACATGCAATTTTTCAAAAAAAAGGTGCCTGGAGGGCAGGTGGCGGGAACTGTTTTTTCTTTAAAGGAATGTGAATAGGCAGATAGGCTTAGCTGCTTCAAGGTGACCTGTGCTATCACAGTTTATTCAAAATGGCTGCACACACCCCACATCAGACAGTATTTTACAAATGTCCTTTGCCACCCGCATGTAAGCTCCCCTTTGGGGGCTATAAATAAAATAAGCACAGATCTCTGGGGCGTGAAGCCACACCGTGGATACTGAAATGAAATAAACAAACAAGTTAGAGTAAAGAAACCCTCACTCGGTTCCTTTACTCTTTTAAAAGAAAATAAATTTTGCAGACACAAGCGGAGCGCCATGGATAATGGAAAAACCCCTTTAAACGTTCAGAGGCACTATATGCCGTCACTGCCACTGCCTGGGCCTTCAAGCTGGCGCTCCCCTGACAAGCAAGGGAGTGGCCCACTTGGTCTCCTGGGGCCACACCTGGCAGGCGTGGCCGAGGTGGAATAGTGTTGAGCCCCCCAACCCCACTGCTGCAGACAACGTCGGGCTGCACCTGTCATACACAGCCCGGCTAACTTAAAATAAGGGACTTCCACCCCACCCCCACCTATGCTGCTGCTACCTGCTGGGCTGCTCTGAGCATAAGCAGCACAGCCATATAAAAGACTTTGGGGGCCCCCAAACACTGCTGCTGCCTGCTGCCGGCTTCCCGCCGCCTGCTGCCTACTGCCTGTAAATCAGAACTGCTTGCCAGAACCATTTCAAGAGAGCTCCAAGACCAAGAAGAACATCAAGAAAGCAGCAAAGACCTTGAGACAGCCTTGGCTAGGCTGTCTCCGAAAAAGGGGGTTTTTATATAGCGCTTTTTATATAGTGCACTGCATGGACTTTGTCTATATTTTTAAGACTTCTTAAATTTTTTTTAAAGAAGTATTTTAAAATACTTTTTTGTATATTGGTGGTATTTTTAGATATGCAGCTGCTTAAGGTTAAGTTAATTGTATATAGTGTCTTGTGTTTTCCTCCTTTTCTTTAAAAAAGACCTCTCAAAACTCTGCTGGCGTACCAGAAGATGAAAGTATAAGCAAGCATACAATAACTAAAAGAACCATACACCTGCATTCCCTTGTCCGCCTTTCCTTTTGTGTGCCAGCTACTTTAACCTAGTGTCTTTTTTTAGGGGGATTTGGGGGAAATCCTGCCTTAATATTTGACTTTTGCTCCCTTCCTCGCATCACAGAGGGGCTCACCGGTGTGATCTTGGACCCAGGTAAGCGAGGTTGGAGACATGTAAGAGGCGGGTCAAGTATTCAGTAGAGGTATATAACAAGTGTATTGTGTGACCGCCTACTTCTGTCCCCCTATAAGGCGCATGGTACGATACCCCCGCTACATTTACTTTGGTCCACCGTCAGCTTTTTCAACCCCGTAGATGTCACCAAGCCTGAGAAATGTTCAATTAAAGCAATGCTGGTGGAAGGAGATGTGTTTGATGTACCATAAAGTAAATTTATGGAATTTTCTCTCGTCCAAATAAGAGGAAGAAGAAAATAAGAACATATTATAAAAATAGAATCAATTAACCAAGAAGCTTGTGAAATAGTGAACTATGTCATTGTCAATATTGTCTGCAACTATGAAATGATGTCATTTTGAACTCGAGCTGGTGGAGAAGCAAAAAGGATTTGTTTTTCAGGTCAGTTTCATGACCTGGGAAGAATTGTAACCTTAATAGGGTGAGGAAGGTTACCACTGGCAGTGTTTGCAACATTTGTAGGGAGGCAGAATATGCCCTTGCTTTGGCCTGCTTGTGTTGATATAAACCCAGCTTTACCTCTGTGCGATCCCGCGTATTTTCATGCCAAACAAAGCAGCAGTTGGGACATGAAGTCATAAACCCCCTCCTTGTTTTAAGGTGGTTTTCAATGGCTTCCTCCATAATGCATACACGTGCGCTTGTAATGATGACATACCATTGGAAGAAGTACACAATATTCTATGCAAAACAGACTGGGCCGAAGGGAAATTGATGTTGCTGATATCTGCACAACCGAAGGAAGGAGACATACTTCTGTATAACACCACAATAGTGTGCCTTCATCATGAGCTTCACTTCCATTTTGATCACAACAGATGGATATCCAAAGGAGCAAACTTCCATCCCAATCGTGGGAATCCCCTGGCTGTAATGAAAAGATGCTACATATTGAAGGATCCAAAATGGGAAGAAAAAAAGTATTTTTGTGCTTTTGCAAACATGCATACTACTCGTAAGAATGCATGACTCAAGGAAGTTGTATACCGTACGCCAGGGGTCTGCCACCTTTGGCTCTCCGAATGTTCCTGATTACGACTCCTATGATCCTTCACCATTGAATTAATTGGCTGGGGCAGATGGGGGTTGTAGTCCAAAACACCCAGAGAGGCAAAGATCGCAGACCCTTTTCCTACTCTATTTCAGTGGTGAAAATGTGCACAATGCATTATGTCATTGAAACCGTAAACCTCCCAACAAAACATTTCTTGGCACAATGAAAAGTGCCATCTCAGAAAAAAGAGTGTGTGCAGCAAAGTGAACTGACAAACATCATTAGCTAAGCATGCATTCAGGCCATGGATCTGACAGACACATGAGTGTTGATCATTCCAGAAAGCAAGTGCAACATGTCTCCTACTGAGAAGCATTACTTAAATCACTAACCCAATATTTCCTGTTGCTTTTCTTCGATGAGAGACAATTCAATTTATGAAATTGAGAATGTTTATCTGACCTTTTCAACTGTTTAGATAGGCCCAAGATCACATGTATCCCCTTTGTGTCTTACAGAAAAAGTGGGGCTTGGGGATCCTCTACAGGAACATTTCCGAAAGATACTTCATATTATCTTCTGCACAAATTCTGTTTAAGAGATGTTGATACCTGAATAAGGAAGCATGGATAAAGATATTATCATATTAAACTACAACGTAGCACAATTGATCGACACAGACTCACTTAAATTGTTTCATAGCTGTTAGGATTCGTTCAGAATACGACAGAGTAAAGAATGTAAACACTATTTTGATTAACAAGAAAAAAAAATTGTGCCAAATTTGTAACATCCAAATTTGATGCCTTTTCGAAAGGATGGAAATGCAAGAAACAGTATCACCAAAAGTTTAAACTGAATTGAAAGAAATGCCTGTTGATGTACTAGCACTTGCAGTGTTCTATATGCAGTTTTATTCACACAAACAGATTCATATTGGCCGGGCGAGGCCGGGTGAGGCAGGCCCTGCAGTGTGGCGTTGTTGCAGTCTGTCTTTGCTGGCAGTTTCTTTACGAAGCCTCGAAGTCCGCAGAGCGGAGTGAAGCTGAGTGAGGCAGTCCCTGCAGTCCGAGCAGGCGACGGGCAACATGGCCAGGAAGTAGACTTCACTGATTTCGTGCTTCCTCAGCGCCTGCAAAACGTGGCATAGCAATGAGTTAAAACTCTAACATTGCTGCAACTAACAGACCACTGTTTTGACATTGGTGGATTTTTATTATTCCACGTGTGGGAATTTGTCAAGAGATACGACTTTCAACTAGCCACGGGAAAAAGTTGCCTTAGCGAATGCATATGGTGCCACACTCATATTAACGGGCAAAGTTTAGAGCATTAAGCGCACGAGGAAACTGTGGGGCACGACCCTTTGATCCTCAGGAAAACCATTTAAACGCGCCCAGTTACATAGATTGGGTCTAAACACATTTATAAACGGGCAAATATTGGTATCAAATGTGCAGGGAGACTGTGGAGTCAGACCCTTTGCAAAACGAACTAAACACCTTTGTGGGGGTGAACCTTTTGATCCTCTGTGTGACTGACCAAACATCTTTTTGACACACCGTTTTTGCCTTTTTCACAAGACCAGTAAAGGTGTGGAAGTAAAAGAAACAAGGAGACTGTGAGGTAATTCCACGAGGATTCTCTTTGTGGCTCTAGTAGCTGAACATGAGAGGTAAAGCGTAGTGCTATATGCTGTGGAGTGGCAATACACACGGGCTGCACAAGCCACCTGTGCATACAGAAGAGAGTCACTTAGCCTTCCAGGAATTGAGGAAACAAGGAAAAATGTCAACCTTTTTTCCCCCAAGTGCTCAACAAAACTTTTTAGTGAAGCAACAAAGGAGGGTTGCAGGATATCTGACCATAACCTCACCACAATAAATGATACAACAATGGAAAACGAAAATATAGAAATCTCAGAATGTGAAGTATCGGGACAGATCCTAACACAAGTGGAACACCAAGTGAACACCAAGGGAATACCTCTATTTTTGACGCCTGCGTAAGCCTGGAAAATGAGATAGACGCAATTGAAAATCTACGAGATCGATTAAGTGTCTCTCCGGCCCTATTTAGAAATCAGGTCGAACTCAGTAATGAGATACCCGACACATTATGTCCAGAAGGGGGCGGAATGGACGACTCTATTGCAACACAGGATCATACTTCTCTTCCCTTTTATGGAACTGAAACAAACTGTAATGCATCAATGGACGGCACCTTAACATCTTTAGCTGCTTTAAATCTGGTCCTGCAATTATTCATACGGCTATATGACACAATGGCCCACGAAGTAAGAATGAATACCCAATCCTTGAAGGAGATAAAGTTGCTGTTGATGAAGGGGGTATTATCGGAAGCACCTTATAGCAGTAGGAGTGCCAAGGCGTTAGGTTCATCAGTTTTACCCCTGGAACAGACAGAATCAAAAGAGACTGCTCCGATTGAAGTAACATGAACCCAAATACCAAACAAGATAGCAGCTAAAAAGGAGGAACTTTACAGTAAGGAAAAAAGACCAAAAATATGAAAGGCAGATCAAAAATCTCGAATAAAGGTTCTCGTAAGTTTCAACATGACATTGTGTCCGTAGGTAAAAGGATAAATCAAAAGAAGACTTCATGTGAAATCATATGTATAGATGATTTAAGTCACAAAAAAGTAGTGACAAAGGAGGACAGAATATGCAGCAAAGAACTCCATATAATTAAGTCTACTAAAATCTCACAGGAAAAAGTGAACTTTTCCTGATGGAAGATCAAATAGGAAAAAAGAACTCTTGCACCAAATATAAAAGTCCTGGAGCACCGATAGTAGACCTATCACGGAAAGCAAGCAGAAGGAAAAACAAGGACACAGTAACTATTAAAAACACATCGAGTCTGAAGAATATCAGAAGTTTGACATCTCAATTACCCCAAACCAGAGGGAACAGTTCCCAAGGGACAGACAGCGGTAAGTATAATCAGAGTGGCTACGAGGAAAAACAAGGCAATCAAGGAGGCTGTGCAACGTAAAACAATTGAGTCCCGAGAGATAAACAATAGGGGATTGTTTCGACAAGCAACAGAGTATTTTCTTATTTTTGAATCTGTAAGTGAAGGAGACTGCAATTTCTCTCTGAATAGAAGCAGACTCCTCCAGGTCTTGATGTCCATCGCACATCTGCAGACTATATCATCGGCAGATGTCAAGTACGTTCATCTATTTGACTATGACAATTTGGGGAAATGCGCAGTCCACTTCCACTCAAAAATGGTGGAAAGATTGGTAATAGAACAACAGAAAGAAATACTATCAAAGGGTGATGAATGTTATTACGCACAGCAACCCAAAAAGATGTGGCGAGACCAAGGGAAACCTACGATCAAAGTAACCTGCCATTACGACACTGTCTACCAATGAGAAACCACTGACAATCATGAAAGGTCGAATTGGGGTTGGCTTGCTTCCACCCTCCCTGCCACAACTCAAAGTAGACCAGGCTATGTTTGAATTCCAGAGGATATAATTATTTCCTGAATGAAAACATAAATGAGAAGTGGGAACAATGTAATATCATTCTTTTACAGGAGACATGGCTGAAGATGACCCCTGTGTGGGATGGGTTTTCGATCATACTAAAACCGGCAAAAAAGGGATTAAGAGGGAGACCAATGGGAGGGCTTTTAACAGCGATAAGGGTAACTAAAGCCTTGCCAGTAACTGAAATCACTACTAAATCTGAGGATATATTGGTCACAATGCTCACGGACACAGGAAAATCCATGTGTTCCGTTGGCCCTCGTGATCAATGTCTGCTTTAACCCACTGAACATCACCCACGAAGTGGTTATGAATGAAGTAGAAGACATTTTGGTTTCTTGGTTATCTGAATATCCCCAAGGTCGTATTGTCATAGCAGCTGATTTTAACAGTCAATGTCTAGTTGAGTACTTTGATTGGGATGATCAAGATAGGGATAGTAAAATTATACCCACAACTCAGATGGTAGGGAAGGCTAGGTTAGGGAGGAGTTGGTCGAGATTCCTATGAAGGTGGGCCTTTATAAAAACAAATCTGTTAAATGGAGGTCTCCTTAGAGACACTCCAATGTGGTCTAATGTTTTTATAGCCTCTGTGATTGACTACATCTTTGTTAAAAATGTTAAGTTAGAGCAAATAGGTCCATTGGAAAACCTCAAAACCAAGACGAGTGATCATGCAAGGTTGCAAATATCACTGGTTATAGAGGGGCTTCATGCAGTTACTGAGCCACCATTAAAGAAATCATTAGTGGTCTCGAACCAAGGAAACAGGGTAGCCCAATATTGTCACAACCCAGAAGAAGCAAATTCAGATTTATTGAAATGGTGGAGTACACTGAGTAGTGGAGAGAAATGCGAGCAATTTCTCCCAGAAAATGTTCCCAAATGATTATATAGATTGAAGAAACCGAGAGTAAATAGACCACCTAACAAATTACACATTCCCTTCGATCCTAATAGAGAAAAATATGATAGGGAGATTTAGAAACGCAAACACATAATGCGTAAGGAAATCAGGACGCTCGTTAAACTTACAGATTTGAGGTGGGCAGAGAAGGCAGATAGAAAAAAATCTCAAAAACAAAATATAGAAACTTGTGTAAATCACACAAAATACAAAAATATATTGGTAATAATCAGAATATCCTATATAAGATTCTGCAAAAAGATATACAAGCTATTTGGTGGACCCTTAGGCACACAAACAAATCACAAATAGCTACCCAGGCCACAGGAGTGAGTGAAGGGGACTGGTTTAGGTTTTTCTCTAATAAATATGATGTAAATAAGAAGGGTCAAGTGAACATACCCCAATATACCACTTTGTCTCAATCGATTGTCTTTGATCCAACAGACATTGAGATTGTGATTGGAATTCAAGAGCGAGTGGTCCTGATGGGGTCATGAACAGTATCTTCAAAGAAAATCCAGTACTCTGGGTCGATATTCTCTTTCATCTTTTCACACATGTAACCCAAAAGAATATTCGCCCATACTCGTGGGCTGATTCAATCCTTGTCCCAATTTTTTAAAAAGTAAATAGAACTGAACCATCCAGTTATAGACCCATTTCATTATTGGATACATCGTCAAACATGTTTGCAAATATAGTCCTTAAGCAATTAACAACCTGGGCTGAAAAAACTCGATTTAGCCTGTTACAGACAGGCTACAGAAGGGTGTGAGGACAATACAAAGTGGTATTGCCTTGAAGGTCTGTCTGTCAGATGTTGGGCCATATTCAGGTTGCACCCTATATATTGCGGTTATTGATCTGTCATCCGCTTTTGACAAGGTTGATATCTCTAGGCGATGGGAGAAGCTGTCTTGGTGGGGATTGAGTCATCTCTTCTTAGCATGGTGCAGCTGATGTACTCAGAAAATGCCACAACAGTTAGTTTAAACACTCTAGGAGACCTGTCGGGGAAGATAACATTGAAAAAACAGTTCTGACAGGGGTGTGTGTTGGCCCCCACCTTATTTAACTTATACTTGGCAGACTTGTGGCACATTTGTCAAGAGTGGGGGGTGGGCGGTTGGTACCAACATGAGCAGGGTTGAAGTTGAGGTGTATCGCTTTCACAGACGACATGCTGCTAATGGATTACACCCCAGCAGGCCTCCAAAGGCAACTTTTGGGGTTTGAAACTTACTCTAAAGCAAATTACCTTGAAATTAAAACAAACAAATTGTGTGTTATGGTTAGTACAAATAGGAGAACGAGCAAATAGTACTCTTGGACGCCGAATAATATTACTATGCAACAAGTCGACTCTATTAGCTACTTGGGGTTTGAGATAGCAGTCAAAAAACAACACGAAAAACAAGTGGCTAGAATTGAAGAAAAAAATCCTGTCATGCATATCAATGCTAAGTAGTAACAAAACATAAATTGTGTTTGTACTCCCTTGTTCCATTGATTGAGCTTTATAGAGTTAAATTTTCACCAATTGTCCTGTATGGGTGCAAAATGCTGGACATCGAGGACAGGAAGTTCTTCGACGTATTTGAAGGGAAAATATGGAAACAGGTCTTGAGTCTCCCAAAATCTGTTGCAATAAGCATCATTAGATTAGAGTTGGGTCTTGCATCTTGGTGGTCCCAGTATATTAGCAGGAGTCTATCCCTAGTGGATGGTTTAGATCGAGCAGATGTACACTCAATTGGGTTTTATCTTAAGGCTCTAATGAGAAACTTGAAGAAAAGATGTGAGAACTTTCGCATAATGCTGGACATAAGTGGAATATAGTCTGAAATCGCTCTTAAAAAATAAAATTAAAAAATGGGATAGATGTACTGACATGTCTGATCTTGCACGATTAAAACTGTATGCAGGAAAATACTTATGTTATTTACCATCAAATCAGTTGAGATTGTATGTGGTGAAATTCCCTTGTTCAAAACATTGTGACTGGTACCTAAAATTTAGGCTAAATTGTCTTCCTACGTTAGAAGTCGTAAGTCCTAAACTGGGAGTTGTGCATGAATTACGCACCTGTAGACTGTGTGGATCAGCTTCCATTGAGACACTGTACCTTTTGGTAATGCTATGCCCTGTTTTTGTTGATCATAGAGAGCGTATTCTTGGGAGATTTATTTACTCAACATAGGCAGTTCTTACAGATGAGTTGTGGTACAGACTGATGACTAACTCTCAACTATCACTATGGTTAGTGCTGGCTAAAATGCTAATGGACATTTTTATAGTAAAAGATAAAGTAATACAGCAAGGTGTTCTAGATTTGAATCAGTGTGTGTGAATCCTAATTTTATTGGAAGCATTCCACACAGAATCAGTGGTTAAACTATTGGTCCTAAAGGTTAGGGTAAGATATGTAAATAATCCGTTTCTTTATGTGTTCTTAGTCATACTTGGTTCTTTTTTACATGGTATGTCTGTTTTATGGATTTTATGAAGAAAATGTTTTGTGATTTGTGCAAATGTACTTGGTGTACAGTAAACATAACTTTTTTTAAAAAAATTCATACTTGGAAAAAACAGTTGCAGAGTAAAAAAAAAATCCCCCATTTTATCTACTGGAATGTATAATTGATAGGCTAGAATGTCTGATCAGCCTCAAGTGAACAGAGTGGAAAAGGGTAATCATTACCGAAAGGTCTTTAGCAAAACACTGTATAGAATCTGATGGAATTTCCCTCTGACCGCAGTCACAAATGTTTCTTGCACAGAGTATTTATGGTACACAAAGACATGCAGTACATTTCGTACCAGATTCTGCTTTTTTGTCTTTTGTACTAGCACAGGTTTGTGATATTATATTACAGCAGCTCAAATGTCAGTTGGATGAAGGACTGTCATGGTCATGAAGTCAGGGGCACAGGTATGCAGGGGTCACATGCACAGGAGACCTGGGTGGGCACTGTACTGGTACCTTTGGCGCCAGGCTCATGAACAAAAGTAAACAAGAACATCCATTTAACACCAGAAAACTTTAATTATAGACATAGCACTTCAGATGCATTAACCTTGAACATTCCATCCATTAAGCAGGATGCATTAACCTTGAACATACCGTCCATTAAGCAGCCCCAAGTGTATTCTTGGGTGTGGCTGCTAATGGATTGCCTTTGCACGTGCTCACTCTCTAGGAGTGGCAGGGTGTGGCTGGTAAGCCGGCCCTAATGGGCGTGCCCATGATCTCAGCTAAATAAACTGCCCCGATCCTCAAGACAGACGCTTTGCGTTATTCTGCACTTGCAAGCAGCGTAACGCTTACCGTCGCCTGAGGTCAGACTTACCTTTGAAGATCCTGCTTCCTAGACAAAACCTTCCTGCCAGCATACTTACCAACTGGGGGAAGCTGTTCTTACCTGTACATCTCTTCGGCGAACCAAGTATTCATCTTTACACTTTCCGGAATGCCGAAATCTTCATCTTGGCACCGCAGCACGACACGCTCCATCATCGACATCAGTGCCTGCAAGGAAAAACAGAAGACAAGGTTAGACATCGAAAAAACATTCAGTTTCAGGTTGCGCTTCACCATACTTCGCGCTTTTCCTTAAACCATCACTTACCTGCTGTCGAACATTGCGGCAGCATCCATCATCCATCCGGCCATGTCTCACAGCTGCATTGAGGCCACATTTCCATCTAAGGGAAGAAAACAGAAGAGAGACATTATTGCGGGCATAAATAGGAGCAACATATAAAGACATTAAACAGAACGAACAGCATCACAAGAGCTCAAGAAAGACTTACCAATCATAAGGAGAAGCATAGTCGCAGCTGGACTGGACTAATCCTTATCAGGGATCAGTGAAAGAACTAGATCCCATTCGGCGCGCCCCTGCCAGATGTAGCAGGACGGAGAGCTTATCTTCCATAATTCACAGGTGAGCTTTATGGGCCGGCGTATGACAGAAACCGTACTTTGGGGTGAAGGGTTCGAGAGGTACAACAATCACAGATTGGCGCACTCACACACTCCTATCTCCGCGCAGGAGCAGTATCACCACGTACCACCGCTCACAGCTTTTCCACTGAGGGAGAGGCCTGAAGGGGGTGATTCAAGTTCAGGGAGGCCTGCAACCGAGCCCCATAGCCTCGGCAGAGACCAGGTGAGCGTAACAGAACGTGAAACCTCTAATAATCTCTCCCTGGGCGTTATGGAAACTTCAGAAACAGATCAGTTAGCCCTATTACTAGGGGAATTACGGGATGAAGTACATGCTTCAAGACAGGAAACCAATGCATTACGGAGGGATCTTATTGTAACTCGAGAAAGAACTGACGAATTGGCAAGACAAATGCTACAAGCACAAGCAGGACAGGTTCCACTGCCTGGAGTGACCCACTCTTCTCATTCTTCCACACCACAACAACCAACACTGGTTCAGGTGGTTCCTCCAGGAGCAGTGCCTCTAGCCCCTCCCGAACGCTTCATCAGTGACCCAAACAAGTTTGCTGTATTTATGAACCAATATTGCCTTCATTTCTTGTGCAGACCAGGAGCCTTTCCTAATGACCAAGCCAAAGTGGCATTTGTACTCTCGTATTTAGGAGGTAGTGCAGCAGACTGGTCTATACCTTTGGTAAATCAAGATGACCCTTTACTCCGGAACTTTGGGAATTTCCAACATGAGATGGAGAAATTGTTTGCCCGTCATACTCAAGGACAAGCTCTGGACATCGAGTTGTTGTCACTCAGACAAGGGAGTCAAGATCTATCTACCTATATTGCAACCTTCAATCGTCTCATAGCCCAGAACAACTGGCCCGAAGAGAAGAGGACTATACTCTTTTACCGAGGGTTACGTGGAGAACTTAAGGATGTGTTGGCGCAAGTGGTGAATCCCCCTGAGAGGTGTGCGGACTACATAGACCTAACGGTGCAACTCGATCATAGGATGCAGAATCGGAAAATGGATCGAGCTAGATCAGAGGGACGGTAAGTTTACATACGACCTCGTGAGAATCAGACTAAACCACATGAACAGTCTCAGCCAATGCAAATTGGTGGATTACGAAGTCCTCTTACCAAAGCAGAAAGGGAAAAAAGAAGACAACAACAGCTTTGCTTACATTGTGGACAAGCAGGTCACTTCCTCTGTGACTGCCCGGTAAAACCACCCAAGAAAACGGTTGGGGCAACAGACAAAACTAATGAAGAAGAACAGAACTCGGGAAACGCCAATGCTCGACAAGTGTAGGGGTCTGCTTGTCGAGCATGAAAAAGGAATCCGTACAGACCTCACATCTAGTCCCTCCAGTGCTTTTGGTGAATCACAAGCAACCATCAAAAATACATGCATTGGAGGCATATATTGATTGTGGAGCTGTGGGTAACTACATTGACCAAGATGTGGCTCTCAGAATAGGCCTTCCTCTCCGACAGAAGCAGAAATCGGAAAATGTCACTGCTGTGGATGGTTCTCAGCTATCATCCGGCCCGGTGACACAATTCAGTTCTCAACAATGGTGTTCTGCAATTCCAGATGAAATTAGAAATGCCCGGGCTGGAGACACACAATCCTAGGATCGACTGGCAAAAACGAGTTCTGACATTTCCTCATGATTGTGCCAACACATGTTACAAAAAAGATGACACCAATCTGAAACCGAAGAAAGGAATTGTGTTGGGCCTCATCAGTTCCTTACCGCTTGAATACCAAGATTACCAGGATGTCTTACAAAAAAAGCAAGCCAACGTTCTGCCCCCGCACAGACCCTACGATTGTCAAATAGATCTTGTACCTGGAGCCCCGATCCCTTGCAGCCGAATTTATTTTCTGACAGAACAGGAAAATCAGCATCTTAGAACTTACCTGGATCAGTACCTGGCAAACAGTTTCATTTGCCCGTCCAAGTCACCTGCCTCCTCGCCCTTATTCTTCGTGCCTAAAAAGGAGGGGGACTTAAGAACTCGCATCGACTATAGAGCCATCAATCAGATCACAGTAAATAAATCGATATCCTTTACTACTTATACCAGAGCTCCTGGACCAAATTAAACATGCTCAAATCTACACAAAACTGGATTTAAGAGCAGCATACCATCTTGTAAGAGTAAAAGAGGGAGACAAGTGGAAAGGGCCTTCCGCACGAAGTACGGCCTCATTGAATACCAGGTCATGCCCTTTGGGCTATGCAATGCCCCCGCGGCATTCCAATTTTTTATGAATGATGTACTCCGTGAACTACTGAATGTTTGCGCTCTTGTTTATATTGGCAGCATTCTTATATACTCAAATTCCATCGAAGAACATGCAGGCCATGTCCGGGCAGTCTTAGAGAAGCTTCGACAACACCAATTGTGTGCCAAGTTGGAAAAATGTTTTTTCCATGTAACCAAGGTCGAGTTTCTCGGTTTCATGCTCACATCACAAGGCGTACATATGGATACACGAAAGGTGAATGCAATCCTCCAATGGCCCTCACCAACATCCACAAAAGGAGTGCAAAGCGTGCTCGGATTTGCCAACTTTTACCGTAGGTTTATACCTGGGTTTTCACAAATTGAACATCCAATTACCTCCTTGTTAAAGAAAAATCAAAAGTTCCATTGGTCGATAGAAGCTGAAGACGCTTTCCAGAAGTTGAAACTAGCATTCACTACAGCACCAGTCCTTCGACACCCACGACCAGACCTACCTTACATAGTTGAGACAGATACTTCAAAAATAGCCATGGGAGCAGTATTGTCACAACGAGACACTGAAACAGGACAACTACACCCCGTTGCATTCTGGTCCTGCAAATTTTTAGCCCCTGAGTTGAACTACGCAATCACAGATAAGAAATTACTGTCGATTAAAGCAGCATTCAAGGCCTAGAGACATTACCTTCTTGGGGCGAGACAAACGGTCACTGTCATCACAGACCACGTAACTTGCAATACTTGAAAACCGCCAAAGCACAGTCCTCGCGTCAACTTCTTTGGGCTCTCTTTTTCACGGAATACAACGTTATTATCACTTGTGGACCTGGAGTACGCAATGGGAAAGTAGACGCTCTATCACGCATGAGTGAAGAAAAAGAGGCTTTTGCAACATCCGACCCCGTGGCCATAATTTCTGAGGAAAGGATTCAAACTAGAATAGCTGCCACCACGTGTGTGGATGACCAAACACCCAGTTTGCAATCCCTGATGGATCTATCAACACAACAGGAATGACTGTTAAAAGGTGACCAGTACACCATCGAAGACAATCTACCGTATTTCCAAGGACGATTATATGTCCAAGACCAAGAACTGCAAAAGCAAATCATCACAAATTAGCACGATTCATTAGTGGAAGGACACCCAGGAATTGCCAAAACTCAGGCTAAGGTAAAACAAAACTACTGGTGGCCAACCTGGCGAAAATACATCGCCCAATTTATTGAAACCTGCAGTGTCTGTGCACAACACAAGTCTCAGAAACAGAACCCTGCTGGCTTACTAC
This sequence comes from Ambystoma mexicanum, assembly GCF_040938575.1. Taxonomy (NCBI): domain Eukaryota; kingdom Metazoa; phylum Chordata; class Amphibia; order Caudata; family Ambystomatidae; genus Ambystoma; species Ambystoma mexicanum. Next base: position 783,002,590 of record NC_090921.1, on the reverse strand, counting down.
ATCCCCTAAAAGTACCACCAGCACCTTGGCATACCCTGTCGATGGACTTCATCACAGCTCTTCCACCCTGCAATGGATACAACACCATATTAGTCGTTGTGGATTTATTCTTCAAAATTGCCCATTTCATCCCTCTGAAGGAACTCCCAACTGCGTCAACTCTCGCTTTTGTGTTCCTAGAGCGAATTGTTCGATTGCATGGATTTGCATCAAAATTAGTATCTGATCGCAGAACACAATTTGCTTCTGCCTTTTGGAGAAAGTGTTGTACGATTGCCAAAATCGATCTCCGGTTGTCCACAAGCCATCACCCTCAAACTGATGGGCCAACTGATGGTCCAACTGAACGAACCAACCTAACTTAAGAGCAATATCGTAGGTGTATGTTGCAACAGTCCAAAGATTCTTGGAAAAATATACTCTGGATAGCTGTGTATGCATACAACAACTCAGTTCACACAAGCACAGGGCAGCCTCTATTCTACACTGTGCACTGAAGACATCTGAGGACATCACTATTTGATCCACCCGATACCCTGGAAATGCCAAAAAACTTGTATAAAACCATCACTCAGGTTCTTAAGCAGGCGACAGAGCATCTGACCAAGGCTAAGGAAAGACAAAAACTGTTTGCTGATCGACATCGGAAGGAAGCTCCCACCTACCAGATTGGAGAAAAGGTGTGGTTCGCATCCAAATATATTCTCCTGAAGGGGCCAAGAGCTTTCCGCCCAAGATACCTGGGCCCCTATACTATAATGTCCATAATCAATCCTGTTGCCATGAAATTGGAGTTACCATCTCACATGAAAATTCCCCCTGTATTTCATGTCTCTCTCCTCAAACCAATGAAGTCCAATACACGGCTTAGTTCCCCGCCAGAGCCCGAAGTAATAGATGGAGAAACAGAATATGAAGTCAAATCCATCCTGGACTCCAAGGTGGTTCGATCAAAATTGTATTACCTAATTGACTGGAAATGTTACGGACCTCAAGACCGAACTTGGGAACCCAGTTAACACGTCCATGCTCTGCGTTTAATCAAACCAGGACGGGGAGGAGAACCACCCTTGAGAGGAGCCTTGGGGGCGAGTGCTGTCATGGTCATGAAGTCAGGGGCACAGGTATGCAGGGGTCGCATGCACAGGAGACCTGGGTGGACACTGTCCTGGCGCCTTTGGCGCCAGGCTCATGAACAAAAGTAAACAAGAACATCCATTTAACACCATTTATTTTGGACATAGCACTTCAGATGCATTAACCTTGAACATTCCATCCATTAAGCAGGATGCATTAACCTTGAACATTCTGTCCATAAAGCAGCCCCAAGTGTATTCTTGGCTATATAAGCTGCCCCGATCCTCAAGACAGTCGCTTCGCGTTATTCTGCACTTGCAAGCAGCGTAATGCTCACCGTCGCCTGAGGTCAGACTTACCTTTGAAAATCCTGCTTCCTGGACATCCTGCTTGCTGCCAGCATACTTACCAAGTGGGGGAAGCTGTTCTTGCCTGTACATCTCTACGGCGAACCAAGTATTCATCTTTACACTTTCCGGAACGCCAAATTCTTCATCTTGGCACCGCAGCATGACACGCTCCATCGTCGACAGCAGCACCTGCAAGGAAAAACAGAAGGCAAGGTTAGGCTTCGCCATACTTCGCGCTTTTCCTTAAACCATCACTTACCTGCTGTCGAACATTGCGGTAGCATCCATCTTCCATCCAGCCGCGTCTCACAACTGCATTGAGGCCGCATTTCCATCTAAGGGAAGAGAACAGAAGAGAGACATTATTGCGGGCATAAATAGGAGCAACATATAAAGACATTAAACAGAACGAACAGCATCACAAGAGCTCAAGAAAGACTTACCAATCATAAGGAGAAGCATAGTCGCAGCTGGACTGGACTAATCCTTATCAAGGATCAGTGAAGGAACTAGATCCCATTTGACGCGCCGTGCCAGAAGTAGCAGGACGGAGAGCTTATCTTTCATAATTCACAGGTGAGCTTTATGGGCCGGCGTATGCTCACAGAAACCGTACTTTGGAGTGAAGGGTTTGAGAAGTACAACAATCACAGATTGGTGCACTCACACACTCTTATCTCCACCCAGGAGCAGTATCACCACGTACCAATGCTCATAGCTTTTCTACTGAGGGAGAGGCCTGAAGGGGGTGATTCAAGTTCAGGGATGGCTGCAACCGTGCCCCAACGCCTTCGCAGAGACCAGGTGAGTGTAACAGGACTCAATGGGTAAGGAAACATACTCAGTGTCAATGCTTTCCAAGAAGAAAAGTGAACAATGAAAATGTTTAGGAAGAAAGAAAGAAAGTAAGGAAGAGGGGATTAGGATTACACTGTTAAACCTTCAGCGTGTGGGGGGAAAGTCTGGAATTTAAAATGTTATGTACTCCCCAGGTATACTGCTGCATTATAATATCGAGTAGTTACTGTGAAGGCATCATTAAGTATGACACAGACAACAGACTTAAAAGTCAAACAAAATATATTTATTAACTTAAATGTCAGGATGGTTGAAGGCCTAATTTGCCCTATGCTAAGGTAGGATTTCCCTACCTGAACGAAACTAAGGAAAATCTGAGTCAAAGAGTTCAACTTAAAAGTCTGTCTGTGTCCAAAACCTATTCTTGCCCTCACAAGTACAATTAACCAACGTGTAGGGATGTCACAGGCAAAGGAAATAGTGTTCAACTTGAAGTTCTGAGCTTCTTCCAGCTCACAGCTTATTTTCAGCTCCCCTTTCCCAAGTACAAGAAAGTTCCATGAAAAAAGTCTAAATGTTCACCTTCTCCCAGTTCAGGGTGATAGAGTTTTGAACCAATCCTTGGGGTTCCTTTCCCCAAGTTCAGGCAACACAATCCAAAAGCAAAAGGGGTCTTGAGACGCTGCTCTCAAGACAAGAAAGGTGTTCTTGTAGGTCTCAGAGGTCCCTTACCCAAGGCTTTTATTCTGCCGCCTAAACTTGTTATAGTCTTTCCAAAGGAAAATGTCTTGATCAAAACACCAGGTCAACCTGACCTTCTTTCTGGCCCTCTTTGCCAGCTCGGATGCAGTGGTTTCCTTATGCTGTGGTTCAGAGTTCTAATGGTTTACCATGCAGGGCTCTCTGGTCTAGCCGCAGTTGTTAGACCACACGGTCCACCCATTATAGATCAAGCAACTAGGGGGCCAGGACTCCTTGGAACACATACACATACACATGTTTACTTGGCACTGGCTCCAGTGCACCAAGTCACCTTCACTTGGCTCCTTTTGTTGGCCTCTTGGTTTTGGAGTTAATCTTGCACTTCCATGGCTTCTCCTTATTCGCCTCATGGTCCTGCCACCATATGTTCCTCACCCCTTGCCAAGCTGTGGCCTTGTTGTGGTCTTGTTGGAGCACCCCGGAACCTCTGTGAACTCTGGACACCCACCGATCTCCTGTACAAAGCTAGCACAGCTTGTTCTTCTATCCGCATGCTGGCAGCTTCAGTGCCTCGGTGTGCACGCGGGCAGCGTCCTCTCTGCTCTGGCTTCACAGCAGATCCTGCCTCTCTCTCAGGGGTCTGGAAGCTCCCAGGCTTGGTGAGGTCACAAGGCCCACTTGCTTTGGGTCCCCCAAGTATGCTGCGTGTCTTGCTGGCTTCCTGGCTTGTGCTGCTCCAGTTCCACCACGGCTGCCTCTTCACATGTTGATCTCCGTCTGACACTCCTTCTCTCTTCCTCTGGCTGCTTGATTTCCATTTATACACATGCAGCCCCTTGACAGGCCGCAGGCTTGGCTGACTCATTAGTCCTGCCTGACCATAATCAGAGAGACATGCCTGACCCTCACAACTCTTACTATGCATCTTCCTCGTCCCAGTACCAAAGTGGTGAAAAGAGGTCATCTTCACTGCTCTTGATGTTCTTGTCTTCGTCCCAGTACTGTCAAGTGTTATATGTTGAAGGTTTAGGGGGATGTGCGTATAATAGCCTATGAAGGTTGGGGGAGGGTTATGTTGGTTTTCATTAGGAAAAAGGGATACCATGTCTCACTCAAGGGCCCCCCACTCCCAATCCTCAAGGACTCTCTAGCCAGGTGACCCTCCCTCGCTTTTCCGCCCCCAGGGTCAGGATCCAAAAGTGATGGCCTTTCCCTGGCCACCTGCACAGAGGATCCAAGTGGAGTTGGAGTGAGAATATCCTCATGTTTCTCACAGTACTGCAAACTACAATGTTTAAGCAATTGTTTCTTGCTTGTGTGAGGCAAGGCTTGGATAGAGGGTCTTTGTACTCTGCTTGTAGCATTGCTTCAGTGTGATTCCTTGCCCTTTCTAGACCTCCCTTTCCATTGAAATGGATGTGTTTCTTTGGGTATAAGAGAACGATGCTTGGAGGGATGGGGGTTCTCACTCGCGTCGAAGTGTTGAACTCTTGTTGGTTTGTTTTTGTCCTGCTACTTGCGTTTTACCAATATATTGTTCACCAATCCACAGGAATTGTCAGTGGTAATTCTTTCCTCAACAACCAGTGTCTATCTTTTGTTGCTCACCTGAAAGTAGACATTTTCAGCCAAGAAACACCTAAGAGCAGTTATCACTACAAATAGTAGAGTCTGAGCTTGATATTTCCAGCAAGTGCTTTGGCCAGTTGCCTAATCACGATACACCCAAAAAAAGAAGGGATTAAAAGAAATGGAACTGGTGCACGTGATTAATTCTCTCCATGCAATGTGCCAGGAGCAGAAATGCTGATGATAGATTGGTAGAAAGATTGAAAGAAAGAATTCTGAAAACAGCAGATCCTGAAGAATGGCTTTGAGTAAAGTTATAGAAAAAGCCATGGGTAACTTTACCTTCACAGAAATCTCAAAGAAAGGTCTTGCTATTAGGGCTGGGCAATAATGGCTAATTCCGTTCTGTGGGAAAATTGGCAGATTCCTGGCAACTTGACATTTTTACCTCCAGAGCGGAATTGGCTGTTTGGGGCCTTTCATTGCCCCAAATGTCATGTTTTTGAAATTTCTTATTTTAAAAGATACAATTTTGGGTGGGCAAGAGGTGTTTTGCCATTTAAAATTTAGTTTCCCCCCCCAAAACATTTTTGGGTGTATTTTGGACCACACAAAAAACAAGATTTTTCCAAAAGACGAAATTTCTGCTGCAAAAAAAAAACCCAGCCAAAAGTGTGACGTTACAGGTGGAAAATCACCCAGCTCATGAAACATAATTGTTGGTGAATTTCACCAATTCCGTTTTGCTGGCAGGATTTTATCCCACCCCTAATTGCTATGTCCCACCTACATTTAAGAGGGTATCAGTGGCATACCACAAAATGTGTGGGCCCTGTGATGAATCAGCCATGATCCTTCCCAAAAACCTGGCCTGAGACCCTTCTCATGTGACCAGGGAAGGGCAGACGCTTCCTGATCCCGACCCTGTGGTGTTATTCTGCAGGAGAATCACATGGTGGGTGGGAAACAGGTCAGGAACTCTGGGAAAAACCCCTCTTTAACTTTCTCAACAGTCACACACTTTCCATGGGTTATTGCCAAGTAGAAGAAATGAGAAAGCCTAATTCTGTTAGTTGGGACTACCATAATTCCTAGGTACTGGGACAAGGAAGAGTGCTAAAGAGCAATGTTGCAGAAGTAGTCAGCTTGTTAAGCCAAATGACTGTCATGATCTCTGCTTCCAAAAGATCAGGACTTGCCCGACTCCCTTGGAAGCAGACCCATAACCCCGGTTCCGAGTGCCAGCCAGTCCCAATTGGGACCTTTTGGACCATGTCCTGGTGCCAGTGGCACCAGGCTCATAAAGATGCCCAGTCCCAGCGCTGGAAGCGCCGGGCTCATAATGCTTGGGCGGATTTACCTGCAGCAGACCATGCTGCTTACTTACCTGCCAGTTGAACCCCTGATCCTCTTCTGTTTGGGACTACTTTTCCTGTTGGGTGGGGCAGGAGCCACTCCCTAGGTTCAGAACACTGGAACTCTTCTGGAAAGCAGGAACTCTTTTCTTACCTAGGCGTGGCTGTGGAAGGAGACACCTAAGCACTACAGGAGGCTATTTAAACCACACCCGATGGATGAATCTTGCTTTGCGTTATTCTGCATTCTCTGCAGCAGAACGCTCATCGTGTCTTCTGCTTCTGATCCTGGGCCTAAGGGAACAAAGGCTTACCATCCTGGAATCCAGTCTTCAGCAGCACCTGTAAAGACAAAGAAAGAACAGGTTAGCACTACGGTCTTCAGTGGCAGCGCATCTCTTACCTGGTCCATCGGCTGTCACCAACGCCTTGCGCTGCATTCCGGCATCTGAAAGACAAAAGCTTACCAGCTCTTCGCACGCTCCGGAGGCCTTCGGCGCTGCATCCCGCATCTGAAAGACAAAAGAAGGTGCGTTTAAAGACATTGGGCAACTTTATTACTCACGTGCCATTACTCCTTCCCACGCCGAATCCAGTGGGTATTCCAGCACCCTTCAGCTTCTCTAAAGCTCCGAACTTGTACCTGCAAGATAAAAGGGACAGTTAGTGTGCATCGTGAAGCAGGCTACAAGCGCTTACTTACATGCTTCCAGGCGCTTCTATTCCTCACGCGGGTTCGATCCTCAACTCTCATCAGCCCGCCATCCGCCATCGCCGGAACCCTGCAAAACAAGAGATATCATTACAAAAGACTTTTAAGACATTTGAAGTGCCCAGAACTTACCGTTCGTGCAGTTAACGACGGACAGCAGTCCTCTGGGGTCAAGAGGCCTGCACCCTTATCCAGTGAAGAAACTGGTTACGGCACCCTGCCCCAAGGCAGATGGAGAGATCGGCGTTCACTTACCTAAGGTGAGGGCGTTAACCTTTGGGGTTCTACAGGAGAAGAGAAAGGGAAGAGGAGAGAGGCACCCAATAACCCCAGTTCATTAATCCCATATTTTCTATCTGCAGACATCTTACTCTTCGAGTCAGACATACAGTGCACAGAGGTCCAGCCCAAAGAGCCAACCGTGTGTTACACATCACCTTTGAAGATACGGCATTCACCCAGTCAAGACCGGCGCCTCTGCGGGAATCAGGTGAGCGTTACAGAACGCAAAGCCTACCGCAAAACTCCCACCCAGGCGCTATGGAAACCTCGGATACCGACCAGCTAGCCCAGTTACTTGGGGAACTAAGAGCAGATGTGCATGCAGCCCGTCAGGAAACGAATGCTCTAAGAAGGGAACTGATTATATCCAAGGAGCGAACAGACGATCTCGCTAGACAACTGCTACAGTCACAAGCCGGACAAACTCTGTTACCCGCATCAGGGGCAAATCTTCCTTCAACATCCTCTACGAACCCAGTGCAGATCAACCTACCTGGGAATGTACCTCTGGCTCCGCCCGAACGATTTTCTGGTGACCCAAAGAGGTTTGCAGTATTTATTAACCAGTGCCGGTTGCACTTCTTATGCCGGCCAGCAGCCTTTCCAACTGATCAAGCTAAGGTAGCTTTCGTGCTTTCGTACCTTAGTGGCAATGCGGCAGACTGGTCGATCCCTCTAGTTAATCAAGATGATCCGGTTCTCCATGATTTTCAAGCTTTTCAGCTCAGTATGGAAAAACTGTTTGCAAGACATTCACAGGGGCAGGCCTTGGACAATGAGCTCCTTTCATTGCGACGGGGTAATCAAGACCTTTTGGCTTATATTGCGTCTTTCAACAGACTGATAGTGGAAACTCGATGGCCTGAGGACAAAAGGATTACGCTGTTTTATAGAGGTCTACGTGGAGAGCTCAAAGATGTGTTAGCCCAAGTAGTGAATCCCCCGCAAGACTGTTCGGACTATATTGACTTAGTCGTTCAAATTGACCACAGACTGCAGAACAGGAAGGCCGATCGTTCCAAGTTTGATGCTCGAGTATTTTCCAAACCACCAACTCCTACCAAAGGGGTAGACTCCGGGGAACCCATGCAAATAGGGGGCCTGAAAGGACCATTAACACAAAAGGAGCGGGAAAGGAGAAAACAGCTGCAATTATGCCTCTATTGCGGAAACTCGGGGCACTTTCTTCGAGACTGTCCAGTGAAACCAACCAAGAAGGAAGTAGGAGCTGCAGTTACCAGGGTCACAAACTCTGAGCAGGGAAACAACCTCGCCCGACAAGAATAGAGGTCCTCTTGCCGAGCGTTAAAACCAGTTCCGTGACCTCGCATTTCGTGATACCTATGGTCCTCATTAGCCCTGAACATCCGGATCGATTACATGCGATTGAAGCTTACGTCGACAGCGGTGCCATCGGCAATTATGTGGATCATGAAATGGTTTTGAGGATGAATCTGACTCTTTGTCCAAAGGCTGTAAAGGACGTCATTACTACGGTGGATGGTACGGAGATAGCCTCCGGACCAGTAATGCATACCACCCAAGAAGTGACACTAGTAAGTCAAGATGGACACCATGAGAAGATCGTGTTCGATGTGATCAAGGCCCCTCTGTTCCAGATTATTCTAGGAATTCCTTGGTTCCTCAGATCGATTGGCGAGCAAGAACGGTTCAGTTTCCAGAATGTGTCTCTACTTGTCACCCTCGACCTGGTGTTGCACTGGCAGCAATTTCCTCGGAGGCTCCCCAGTTACCTCCTGAATACCTAGAATTCCAAGATGTTTTCCGGAAGGATCAGGCTAACTCTCTACCTCCTCATAGGTCTTATGACTGCCAGATAGACCTGATACCTGGATCCACTCCTCCTTGTAGTAGAATTTATGCCCTCACCGAGCCTGAGAATCTTCACCTCCGACAATACCTGGATCAATACCTAGCAAATGGGTTTATTCGTCCTTCCAAGTCCCCTGCTTCCTCAGCTTTGTTCTTCGTTCCAAAAAAAGAAGGGGACCTTAGAACTTGTATAGATTATCGCGCCCTGAACCAGATCACCGTTAAGAATAGATATCCGTTACCTTTGATCCCTGAACTCCTGGACCAAGTCAGAAAAGCATGCATATCTACAAAGCTGGATCTTAGAGGAGCCTACCACTTGGTACGAGTAAAAGAGGGCGATGAATGGAAGACGGCCTTCCGCACCAAGTATGGGCTATTTGAATATCAGGTCATGCCCTTCGGACTTTGCAATGCCCCGGCCGCCTTTCAATATTTTATGAACGATGTCCTCAGAGAGCTCATAGATGTGTGTGTTGTTGTTTACATTGACGACATCCTCGTTTATTCTTCATCGGAAACTGAACATCAGAAACACGTGAAAATGGTCCTCGAGAGATTGCGTCAACACAAACTTTTCGCTAAGTTGGAAAAATGTGTTTTCAACGTGACTGAAGTTGAATTCTTGGGATTCATATTATCACCTAGCGGAGTGCGTATGGATTCAAAGAAGGTCGATGCAATTCTCAAATGGCCATCGCCATCCTCCGTAAAAGGTGTTCAAAGCATGTTAGGCTTCGTTAACTTTTACCGCAGGTTTATCCCCGAATTCTCTGGAATAGTCCAGCCCATCACCGCCTTGTTAAAGAAAAACAAACGTTTTGAATGGTCTACCGAGGCGGAACAAGCTTTCCAGAATTTGAAGACTAGATTTATCTCTGCACCGATCTTAAAACATCCTCGCCCAGAACTCCCCTACATCGTTGAAACTGATGCTTCGAGCCTTGCCATGGGGGCAGTTCTATCACAAAAGGACCCAGTAACCAATCAGTTGCATCCCGTGGCATTTTGGTCCCGCAAATTCTCGCCTCCTGAAATCAATTACACTATTACTGATAAGGAACTTCTAGCTATCAAGTCCGCCTTTAAGGCTTGGCGGCATTATCTTCTGGCGGCCCGACACACCGTTACTGTGATTACAGATCACCGAAACCTGCAATATTTGAAAACCGCAAAAGCTCAATCCTCTAGGCAACTCCGTTGGGCACTATTCTTTGCAGAGTTTGACTTCATAATTACCTATCGACCTGGTACAAAAAACGGTAAAGCTGATGCCCTTTCTCGGATGGGAGTGGAAGAACATTTGATCAATCCTAAACCTGTACCTATCATTCCCGAACAAAGAATTCTAGGTGTAATCGCCACACAATCCATAGAGGAAGTTAAGGATAAAGCCAGGCTACTGGTAACTCCAGCAGACATACAGAATTGGCATCTGCAGGGAAAGGACTTTACGGTGAAGGACAACCTATTATATTTCCAAGAACGGTTATACCTGCCCAGCACAGATTTACAGAAAAAGGTAATCTCTTGTTATCACGATTCTTTAATGGAAGGACATCCCGGTATGACCAAGACCTCGGAAAAGATCAAGCGCTACTTCTGGTGGCCGTCTTGGAAAAAAGATATCAGAGACTTTATAATGTCCTGTGGAGTATGCGCCCAAAACAAGAGTCAAAAGGAAAAACCAGCCGGCCTCTTACGCCCTATTGACATCCCGCCTCGCCCTTGGCATACGCTTTCTATGGACTTCATCACCGATCTACCTCCATGCTCCGGATACAATACGATCCTAGTAATCGTGGACCTATTCTCCAAGATGGCGCATTTCATTCCACTCAAAGGCTTACCAACAGCAGCAACTCTGGCCCGAGAATTTCTCGAAAACATCGTCCGACTGCACGGTTTTCCTTCAGTTCTAATTTCGGATCAAGGTAGTCAATTTATTTCTCATTTTTGGCGAAGTTGCTGTCGGTCGGCTCAAATTGATGTGAGACTTTCGACCAGCCACCACCCTCAAACCGACGGACAAACCGAGAGGACCAATCAAACTCTGGAACAGTATTTGGGCTGCATGCTACAACAAACTGAAAAAACTTGGAAAGATATCCTTTGGATAGCCGAATATGCCTACAATAACTCTGTCCACTCGGGAACTGGGAAGACCCCGTTTTTTCTTTTATACGGTAGTCACCCTCGAACCTCGGAGTTGGATCCACTCCAAGATCTTGGAACACCAGCAGTAGACCACCTGCATTCTACAATCACCCAAGCCTTTAAGGAAGCCGTTTCTCACCTTCAAAGGGCTAAAGAACAATACAAGAAAGGAGCAGACCAACATCGGAAGGAAGCCCCCCAATATCAAGTAGGAGATCAAGTCTGGTTATCCACCAAATATCTACCTCTAAAAGGACCACGCACATTCAACCCAAGATAGCTTGGTCCCTATTCCATCACTACCATAGTAAATCCACTAGCGGTCAAGTTGGACTTGCCCCCTCACATGAAGATACATCTGGTCTTCCACGTCTCTCTATTAAAACCCGTGCAACCTCAAACCCGACTAACTACATCTCCAAAACCTATTCTAGTTGATGGAGAACTCGAGTTTGAAGTCAAAAGCATCCTGGATTCCAAGATCTCCAAATCTAAACTATTTTACCTGATTGACTGGAAAGGCTACGGTCCCCAAGAAAGATCCTGGGAACCTGCAGAATATGTCCACGCGCCTCGTCTAATCAAAAGATTTCATCGAACATTTCCTAACAAGCCCAAACCCCCAGAGAAGCCCGGTTTGGGAGGGGCCATGAGGGGGGGTGCTGTCATGATCTCTGCTTCCAAAAGATCAGGACTTGCCCGACTCCCTTGGAAGCAGACCCATAACCCCAGTTCCGAGTGCCAGCCAGTCCCAATTGGGACCTTTTGGACCATGTCCTGGCGCCAGTGGCACCAGGCTCATAAAGATGCCCAGTCCCAGCGCTGGAAGCGCCGGGCTCATAATGCTTGGGTGGACTTACCTGCAGCAGACCATGCTGCTTACTTACCTGCCAGTTGAACCCCTGATCCTCTTCTGTTTGGGACTACTTTTCCTGTTGGGTGGGGCAGGAGCCACTCCCTAGGTTCAGAACACTGGAACTCTTCTGGAAAGCAGGAACTCTTTTCTTACCTAGGCGTGGCTGTGGAAGGAGACACCTAAGCACTACAGGAGGCTATTTAAACCACACCCGATGGATGAATCTTGCTTTGCGTTATTCTGCATTCTCTGCAGCAGAACGCTCATCGTGTCTTCTGCTTCTGATCCTGGGCCTAAGGGAACAAAGGCTTACCATCCTGGAATCCAGTCTTCAGCAGCACCTGTAAAGACAAAGAAAGAACAGGTTAGCACTACGGTCTTCAGTGGCAGCGCATCTCTTACCTGGTCCATCGGCTGTCACCAACGCCTCGCGCTGCATTCCGGCATCTGAAAGACAAAAGCTTACCAGCTCTTCGCACGCTCCGGAGGCCTTCGGCGCTGCATCCCGCATCTGAAAGACAAAAGAAGGTGCGTTTAAAGACATTGGGCAACTTTATTACTCACGTGCCATTACTCCTTCCCACGCCGAATCCAGTGGGTATTCCAGCACCCTTCAGCTTCTCTAAAGCTCCGAACTTGTACCTGCAAGATAAAAGGGACAGTTAGTGCGCATCGTGAAGCAGGCTACAAGCGCTTACTTACGTGCTTCCAGGCGCTTCTATTCCTCACGTGGGTTCGATCCTCAACTCTCATCAGCCCGCCATCCGCCATCGCCGGAACCCTGCAAAACAAGAGATATCATTACAAAAGACTTTTAAGACATTTGAAGTGCCCAGAACTTACCGTTCATGCAGTTAACGACGGACAGCAATCCTCTGAGGTCAAGAGGCCTGCACCCTTATCCAGTGAAGAAACTGGTTACGGCACCCTGCCCCGAGGCAGATGGAGAGCTCGGCGTTCACTTACCTAAGGTGAGGGCGTTAACCTTTGGGGTTCTACAGGAGAAGAGAAAGGGAAGAGGAGAGAGGCACCCAATAACCCCAGTTCATTAATCCCATATTTTCTATCTGCAGACATCTTACTCTTCGAGTCAGACATACAGTGCACAGAGGTCCAGCCCAAAGAGCCAACCGTGTGTTACACATCACCTTTGAAGATACGGCATTCACCCAGTCAAGACCGGCGCCTCTGCGGGAATCAGGTGAGCGTTACAATGACCCACACCTGAGGGAAGCAGAGAGGCTTTAAAAGGCCCCCTCAGATGAGGACCATTCGATGGAGCTGTAGCTGGAGAGGTCGCAGCAGAAGCAGCAGCAGAAGCAGAGCACGGTTTTGGCAAACCAGGCAGAAGAGGGTGAAAAGAAGGGGCACAGGGATTTTAACCAAGCAGATTTCTACTGCCTGTTCCGAGAGGGTCCTGTTTCCCCTGCGGAGGTTGCACAGCGGAAGGCGTGAAGGAAGACTGCTTTTCCACATGTGAACCTAATTGCAGACAATACGCAACAGGAAGCGTGCCGGAGTCCGTGGCTGAGAAGTGTTGTGCAGCCAAGGGTCATGGGAGCGAGAGGAGCACCGTGACCGCATGGTGGTGTCAGAGACATCTTCACAGATGAAGGGTGTGTGCCCAAAAGAACACTGAATCAGTCCAAGTCCTGCACCACGCGAAGGAAACATGACGGAAAATGGTGAGTCTTACCAAGCGTTTTGAACCCTTGCGCGAACAAAGGTTGGGAACTGTATCCAATACAACCACTCACGTACAAGTGAAAGCTGTATTAAACTGACCAGAGATTGCCTAATCCAAGAGTGTAACAGGAATCGCCTAATCCAAGAGTGGAACAAGCATTGCCTAATCCAAGAGAGATACAAGTATTGCCAGAGCCAGGAGTGAGTCAAACATTGTTTAAAACCCAAAAGAGATTGACAACACAGCATACAGTTAAGCTACTCTGGTTGGCAGGAAGCAAAAAGGTGAATGCAAGGCTGTATAAAGGGGAAGCTTGGTGATGGTGATTGTTCCCTAAAGTTATATGACTCACATTGCTGAAGCCAAGAAGAGGAAAAGTAGAAGCATATCTTCAAAGGCACTTTGATTGTTGATGTGGCTGAAAGACAAGAGTGGCAAAGAGGCTGCACTTCTTAAAGGTGAATGTTCAGAGGAAGAGTGCCTTGCCAAGATGTAAAGTGTTGAAGCTGGAGTAAACCTTTTGGTTGTCAGTAGATTTAAAACTTCAAAGTCCAGTTGAATGTGGAACACCATGGGCCAGGCGAGAAGAACTGCATGCTGAACCCTTGCAGAGGTTAAGCTGGTATGAGAGTTACCCAAGTAGAAGAAGTGGCGCTATGAAGTCATCCTGACAAAGATATAAACTGTGCTACATAATGCTGTGAAGAGAAACTTAAAAAGAGTGCTGTTGAGAAGCTGTGTCTCTTTGTAACTGACAAGGAACTGTATTTCTTCTTTTGACATTTCTAGGTTGTGCCAAATAATTGTGACCCAGAATCTTATTGGTGAATTTGTTACTCAAAGAAGATGAAGAATTCTTTTGGTTGGTTGAACATTGTTTAAACAGATCTTTTCTTTTGACAAAGCGAAGGAGACGAGAATTGAGTTGGAACCTTCGTACAAACCAGGATTTCCTTGTTACTTTATGTTGAACATTGGAACCGAACATAACTTGAAACCTGGGGAAGGGGCATTCACCCAGGTTACAAAGAGAGACTGTGGATATATGAGAAATACGGTTGTTGATCTTTTTGTGAATTGCCATATATTTTCTTGTGTATGTTATGCTTAAGTGTGAGGGCCAGATATCCAAATGTTATCCGCCTCACATTTATGACAGCTCAAAGCCCCATGTGAGCCATGCTGAGGGCCCCCCTCCTAAGTTCGACAACAAAGCATGGGTTGCGCCAAACTGCAGGCTTGCCTGGTCCACCACGCATGTTCACACACAATTATCATTCTGCTACAGAGGCCTGCTGCACACTGCACTAGGAGAAAGATCTAAATATAATATGTATTTTAATCAAACCTTAAAGCTCTCACCTAACGTAGAAACATAGGGTCTGTGCCTGGCTCTGGGTACCCAAACCTACCAGCCAACTCTGTGCCTAGCCAGTAATATTACGTAAAATAATGATACAAAAAGAAAACATGAATGTACTGGCTCTGCCTGTATCACCATATGCGAACATTCTCTTGTTGACTTTGCCCTTACTGCCAGTAACTATCTCGGGCCACAGGAAGAAAGCATGCTATTGCTGGCTGCATAAATACTTGCCTAACTCCTGCATCACTGTGCAAACTTTACCCTCAACACCAGTAAAACATGCAAAGATGCAAAGCTACATTAAGGAAACATTTCCTTGTTTGGCTGCACAAATGCCTCCACTGACCATGTAAGAACACACATCATAGTGGTCTTGCCTTCTATGTGAGTTAAAAATGCCACGCCACAGAAAGTGTACAGTCTGCCTGCCAGGGGTGGACTGGGAACCAAAAGAGGCCCTTGAAATATTCAAAGTGGCCCCATATTACACATTTTCAGCAAGCCCAACCCTTTTCCTAAGGGAACATTTAGAACTAGGACACAAAAGAGGCCCAGGGTGCAGAGGCATACCGGGAGATCTCCAGAGATCCCTACAGGCTAGTCCACTGTTGGGGACGGACCCCCAGGTATGCCAGAGAGACACTGGAAGTCCACGGACTTGGAGGGCCCAACACCCTCCCTCAGGATACACGAAAGACTCAGTCAATGGCAAGTTCAAACTGCGGTTTATTACAAACAAAACCAACAGGGATCAGTGCAGGAATGGAAAGTATCCATGCATATCTCGCTCTTACTCGGCTTGTTTTACTTCCAAATGACATCAGCGCTTTGTCACAACCTGGGCCCCGCTCCAGAAAACCTATCGGGCCAGGTGATTGGGTATGGGTATGGGTATGTCTATTACCTATATAGGACATTATAGATATTGTTCTACTGGCCCTTGCATGTCAGGTGGCTGGCCTGCCCCATTCCCAAGTCACAAACTATAACATTGTTGCAGTGTTGTGGAGTTACCATTGGTTCTTGCCCGTTGCTACCAACCGCTAGGGTACTAAACTTTGATTGGTTAGAGCTGAAGTCCCCAGCCTGGGATCCGCAAAGATTCCCAGCTCACTGTGTACCTCTTCAAGGTAATAGGAATGATTATGTGTCTGCATTGTAACTTGTGTAAACCAACTTTGCTTATGAGAGTGCTCTCCTGACCGGCACAACTTGTGTTACACATTGTTGCATACTTGTGTCTGGCAGCCTGAGACCGGCTCTCCTTCCCCACTGCCGATCGCTGTCCATTGTCTGCTTCAGCCATGTCACGTGTTCAGAGACCACGAATTTGAGCTCTGCAGCTCTAAATTATGAGGATTTATTAGTATTTTTCTGCTGCTGGTCCCTTTGTCGTTTGGGGATTGGAATATCATCCGTATCTCTTGATCTTGTCTGCAGGTCCTGTTTCACACATCTTGCTCTCTCTCTGTCCAGCCTGAATTGGCTCAGCTTGTCTCTTGCTCAGAGGCCTGAGGCCTGCTGTAATTTTCCTAAACCTTATAATGTGGTTCCTACAGTGTCCATGCTATGCTACATTTCCATATGTTAGTCACACTTGGCTCTGTCAGGTCCCATATGTGCTCCTGCAGTTCCATAGGGTTATTCGCATGTAAGGATCTGCAAACTTTGCTCAGGATCTCTTGCGCCTTGCAGTTTCTGCATTGCTGCATTTGGCTAATGGCAAAATAATAAAATAATGATAGTATGTATATGTATCTGTCCTCTAATTACAGAACTGTACGCTCGTATTCTTCATGTATTTGAGTGTGTGTTTGTGTCCCACAGTGCGGATAGCACGTGTTTTTCATGTCTAACGCTGCTATGTTGTGGTGCCTCTAACGATGTCAGCAACATGGCTTCTTGTTGCTTTAGTCCAAGCTGTTCATATAGGTGTCTTTGATCATGGCCCGTGGCTCTTCATTCACGCATGGATGGATCTGTATATCGCTTGGTCGGTATGGCTGGCTGAGGGGATACCTCTCAACGTACTTGTCAATCATGGGTCAATTGGGAATTCGTCCAAGATAGAATGGGTTATTACGGTGTTTCTGGACTTGTTCCTTGTCATGAATTTAGTAGGGTCGGGGGGGATGATGGCAGGCTCCCCCATCCCCCTTCACCACCCCTGCTGCCCCCTTGCACTATAAACTTCCCACCCCAAGCACCCTGTAATAACATTTATCAACTTGACTGGCCCAAAAATGTCAGTAAAACATGTAAGAAAACATCCATGTTCCAATGCCCCTTGCACTGGCCCCAAGCCTGCACGCACATATTCATACACATTCATCCAAAAGGGATTTGTGGGGGTCCTTCCCTCCCTCCAATGTTAAATGTTTGAATAATGGGTTAAAATAGTGCATTATACAGCACACGGTCTGAGAAAAACTGGGTAAGAAGCCAGAGCATTTGCAATTGTTTTCATAGAGTAACTCCAATCCAAAGATCCAATACATGCAAGTCTGTAACACTGTACAGGAGCATAAATGCTTTGCTATAAATGCCATGCCGCAATAAGAAAACATGTCCAAACTGGCCGCACTATGTAGGTCTGTCTAGAAATGTAATAACACTTATCATGTTTGCTATAGCTTTGAAGATGCCAAGTAAACCATGCCATGCCACATTAAGACATACCTGGAATGGTTGCACCAAAATGCCAGTCTAACACTTATCATGCTTATTGTATCATAGATGTCCAGAAAGGTATACAATGCCACAGTAAGAAAAGGCTGTACTCAAATGCCAGTCTAGATTGTGTGAGGAGTCAGAAATGAGAGTCTGACACAAGTTTGCCATGTTTTTGGTTAAAGACTTTTATGAAAGAAAAGGGAGTTGGGAACAGGCCTCTCTGAACCTGCTCTAAGAGGATTTTCCCACCAAAACAAAAACGAAGGCACTGTCCGTGCCAGGATGTCGAACATAAAACTGTCTAGTGTCCAACGTTCTATTCTGATCCTCACACTACAAACTTAACTCTAAAGTGGAAAGGGTATTTGTCTTTAACCTTGGTTGGTTTGGAAAAAGTGTTCAAAAAGGAAGAATACATAATTTAAACAAACGTTTCCTCAAAGGACAAAGTTCTTGTTTCTAGAGGGTAGTTCGCTTCTCCTGGATTTGTCTTTACACCTTGAGATTTCATACACCATAGTTCTTTGAGGCCTCTTCTGGCCAAAGACAAAACCTGAACAATAATCCTTTGACTTTACAGTCTTTGGGCCTCTCTTGGCCAAGTACAAACTTGCACAATAATCCTTTGACTTCACAGTCTTTAAGCCTCTCTTGGCTGAATACAACACTTGTACGACAACTGTTTCACAACTTTGGTTTTCTTTCAAGAATAGTTCTTTGGGCCTCTCTTGGCCAAATATAACATTTGATTACAACACACTTTGTCTTCTTGCAATCTTCTTCAATTGCCTGGTATACTTTCCTGCCAGGACTTTCATATTACACACTTGACTTTGCCTGGTGTGCTGCCTTGCCAGGACATTTAATTCACACACTTGAGGTTTCTCTGGTGTACTCCCTTGCCAGGACTTTTGTTTCTCTCCACACACTTGTGGCTATCTGGTATACTCCCCTGCCAGGACTTCTGATTCTAAATATACCTTTTTATTTAATTAAAAGTTTTATTGGTTTCACAATACAAAAGAAATGAAATACAAAATCATTCTCTAATAAACATGAAACCTTTAACAGTATTCTCTTTAAAAAAAAAAAAGAGAAAGTAGAAGGAGCCATATTTCTCTGGCCCGAACCTTCCTTCTTCTACCACCTAACCAATATCATCTCTTTCACTCCATTCTCATGCTAGCAGTATGTTTTCAGCCCTAGCAACTGCGGCTATGTACAAAGAGTATCCAAATTATTATTATTATTATTATTATTATCTTTTATTGTTTGGTTTATATAAACCTTTTACAATTTAGCAACATTTTCTTACAAAATTACAGATATTTACAAAAACTATTCACATATATACATCCATTAAAATTGTTAAAAAAAACAAGCGAAAACGTCTTTAAAAATTCCATTGTAACAACTTATTTCGATGCATTAATTATTCAGATGGCTTTCACCTCAAACTAGTAATTCATCCTAAACATACAACTATAAGATTTAAAAAGCCCTCACAGCATTCTTTCTACTTCTAGTCTGAATTCCATATTGTGGTTTATGCTTTCTTGAACTTATGGCTGCCCAAGTCACATTCGTGGTAGCCAGCAGGACAAATCGGCCATCCTAAAGATTCATTCTAGGGAACATATGGTGTGTAGGAAAGTATGTACTTTCAATTTCAAAGATGTTGAATTACCATGTAACATATCACACCATAATTTATCTCTATCGACATTAGATATATCCCTTACGTACCTAGAAAAATATTCAATTCTTCAGTGATTTAAATTAGGGCACACCAGTAACAAATGCAACAGGGATTCTTTAACCTCTGGTTGTTTGCAAAATCTACAACCAACAGAACCTAGAGCATTAAGTTTTCTGACTACTAGTATTTCATTGCAGTTCAGGTCGTTAAATCTAAAACGCATCGTCCTATTTCTAAACATCCTTGAAGGGTATTTTATCAAATAGTTCTCTGGTTTTGGGAACCATTTCCAGTAAAATACCACTTGTGCATAAATTTTCGAGTTCAACAGTATGACATTATTCTCTAGCCAATCATATGCTTTTACTGTTTCTTTTACTTCCACTGGCTTGCTTATCAGGGTCTGCAAGGACAAACCCACACTTGTCAGTGTTTTTTCACAAGACTCATTTAGAGTCTGCATGAAGTTGCTCTTCTTGTCCGCTTTCAGGTAATAGTACAAAGAGTCACTTTTTGCCATTAAACATTTTCTCAACAATGCTAATTTTTTGATGTTCATAATACAGGCGATCGATGTTAAGCCCAACTAACTGAATTGGACATCTTTTGTTGGCATGATGTTTATCCTACATCGCAGGAGGAGATCTCTATATAGGGCAGATGGAAATTTACAAAGATAACCAGGGTGTTCATTTAAGCCCGTCTTCTCTGACCACCATCTGAATGAATTTGGCAGGTCTGACCCTCCTTCAACGGATTTTCCTTTAATAAGGGCACATCAACCTCTAGGAGTTCTAAAGTCTCACTCATACTCATATACCAGTTTACTAACAGTTTTTCTCTGGGATCTCTTTCAAGACATAATATAGAATAAGAGCTTGGAGGCTCTTGCATGATGCATCTCCTGAAGAACGAAATTTCCCTCCACAAAACAATGGATGCCATGGATTGTAATCGCAATTCTCTGCAAATTTTTGCTGTAGATAAACAGTTAGGCAGTCCTTTGCCAGAACTTTCCTTCCATTTGTACCCATATGTTTTTATTTATTTTTGCTAGGGTGTCAGCCCCATAGGTCAGAACTTGAATGACCTTTTGTCGGTAGAACCTTATTATTAGTAACATTGAAAAGGCCCCATAGCGTCTGTGGATGGCAATTCCCTGATTCATGAGAGCTTCCAATTTGGATTTTAGCCAAGCTACATGAGTGCTTTCATTAATATTTCTATTAATTTTTACCCCCAAGCATGTGACCACATCAACCACCTCCAAACATATATTGTTGACCTTCCATGAGAAACATGTTCTTTTCCATTTTCTGGCTGCTGACATTGTTAGAATTTGCAATTTCCCCACGTTCAATTTCATACCATTGATGTTAAGGTAGTCATTAAAGGCAACTATTCTCCTCTGTAGCCCGATCTCAGTTAGATCAAGAAAAACTATATCATCAGCATACAATAACAGATGATGTTTTGTGAGATATTCAGATCAGATATGTATATACAGAAGAGAATAGGAGCAAATGTACATCCCTGTTTTAGACCTCTAAATGTCCATATTTCTCTGTAGAGTCGACCATCGTTGCCCAATCTAACTCGAATAGCTGTCTCAGAGTATAAAGCTTGGGCTGCTTCCAAGATATCCACTGGGCAATCCCATGCTTTCATTTTGTCCCACAATCAAGTTCTATCAACTCCATCAAAAGCTTGATGGAGGTCTAAAAAGGCCATGAAGATAGTGGTGTTATTTGTTAAGGCTCTCCATTTCAGTTGGTTTAAAATAAAGAGGTTCAGCTGGGTACCAACTCCCTTTTGGAAGCCGGTCTGTCTAGGATCCAAAATTCCCCTCGGCTGAACCCACTTGTTCAGAACTTTAAGTACAAGTGAGGCAAAAAGCTTTGCCAAGGAGTCCAGGGGGGCGATAGGACGATAGTTTTTCGGATTCGTCCTGTCGCCCTTCTTAAAAATTGGAACTACCCACCCTTTCCTCCAAGATTCAGGGATTTTACGATTTTGCATTATCTGCTTGAATAGTGAGAAAGCAAAGCTGGCCCATGCCTCCGGGTTGCTTTTCATTTCACTGTTAGCAACCCCATCCGGCCCGGCCGCCCATGATGAGGTGAGGCTCTTAATCATTCGCACCAAATCTTCTTTGTCAAATTCAAACCTCCATCCCTGCGACACCCTATCCACCCCCTTCTTGGGATTTTGTAGCCGGGGCCATAAACAGCATGGTATAATGATTCACCCAGTTTTCTTCAGATACTCCCACCAAAAGGCAATGATTTCTATTGCCTCCGCTGTTATTAATTAATTCACATATACTACAGGAATTATTGCGGCAGATCGCTTGCAGCATCTTTTCTACATCTTGTTGTTTGAAAATCTGTATATGACTCTTTATCCAGTTTTTATAGGATTAGCTGCATTTCTCAAAAAGGCATTTTTTCGGAGGAGGAACACCTTTTTAGTTTTCTCCTTTCAGCTCGATAAATCCAGCGCCGTTTTACCAGTTCAGTATCATATGCATGTGCTGGGACTAGCTCAGATTTCCCTTTAATACCATTTTTTTTTAATAAATCCCACGAAAATCCATGCATATTTAACTAATTTATCATCAGCTGCCAATTCACGTTCTAACCGTTCTGCCAAAAGCAGTGTAATCGCCGAAGGAATCTTTAATCTGTTTAAGCCTCCATTTATTTCAATGGGGGGCATAAAAATTGGCTTCCCTCTTGCTTTCGGGATCTGGATAGTGACAGATAGAATGTCATGGTCACTCTGTCGAGTACGGATCACCTCAAAGTTAGATATCAATTGGCCCAGAAAAGGGGAAACAAAGCAAAAATCTAGGCAAGCAGCCTGAGGCCCATTTCTCCAGGTATTTCTCCCCGGCATGTCCCCTTTATAAGAGCCATTCACCAGATCCATACCATGCAAAGAAATCTCATTCATCCATTTCCTAGCCAGCCCCAGTAGTTTGTCCTGGCAAAACGGGATCCCCTCCCTTGACAGAAGGCGGAAGTTGAAGTCACCACAGATTAAAATCTCACATCTTCCGCCCTTAATCAAAAAGAGGTCCAATCTCCTCACAATCGTTTTCATCCAACTTTCAACCAGCGCACCCTTCATTCCCCTATATACATTAATCAATAAGAGCCTTAATGAATCATATTTGAAGGTCAATTCCAGTTCCATGATCTGTGTATAGGCATTGGGGGTGGAATGGGAGATTACTTTAATACCACCATCGGCCTTTATTAAAGTTAATAGGCCAGAGTAAGGTCTCCCTAACACCCCCTTCAGTGCTGGATTCCAATATACCTCATATCCATCGCAAGCCGGTTTTTCCCTCAGCCAAGTCTCATGGAGACAAATGATGTTATATCTCCCAAGTATTAGGTCTTTATCAGTAAAGAAGAATTCAAAGCCCCTGGTATTCCAACAGCCTAGTTAGTTTTAGCTCCTCCATCACTATCGGATCTAAAGTCTATACATTTTTTTTCACCAAGCTTCCAGCAATCCAGGACCAATCCTGATGATCTAGGGCTATTTTCCTTTTTTCATTCAAGTTTTGCTGGACTGAGGTTACACCCCCTTTATTTCTAATTGTGAAATTTCCTAACTGTGATAGTTCTTTTTTTGAGAAGACCCGTATTGTCGGTCTTAAGGTAGTTTCCACAACAGTCCTATCTTTTGGGATAGGATTAGAAGAGTTGATCCCATAGATTGGCTTTCTCACAGTTTTTTTCCCCCTGGTTCAGTTGGTGTAAACTCCTTCAGATCGTATCCCAGGGCAAGTAATCTTTCCTTTTGTTTCCATAGAGCTTCTTTGATGTTAATCTACTCTAAATGCAAGATTACTCTATCTCCTCTGTCTTCAGAAATGAATTCCACCACTCTGATATCTTCCGATGTTATACTTTCGAAGAGCTGGCACATGGCAGATGAGCTTCAGCACATTGCTTCTATTCAGGAGTAGCTTTCGATCAATATTTCTTCTTGCCAGTATTATTTTTAAATTATCCCTTTGATTAGTCCCGGTGGGTTTGTTCATATTTTCCTTCTTGCTCATGCGATGTTGCAATTTCAACCCATTTTCTGGATTGTTGTCCTTTTTCACCCTTGCCTCCTCCATGTTCGTTTTTTCTGTCGGTTGCTCTCTGGGTGACTTTTTATTAATCTGAGAGGGTCTCATTTCTTTGAGGGAGATCTTTTTCTAGTTCTTTGATTCCCATTTTCGGAAACCCGACTTTTTCGTAGGTAATAATTTTTTCTTTTTTCCTCCATCGTTCAAAATACTACAGATTGTTTCTTTATTTCAGTCTTAGAGTTTGCTTCTTTTCCCATAGGTCTGGTTGAATAATCCTGTTTATCAATCTCCTGCCAATCTGAGGCTCTTAGGTTGTTCCATTGCTCGTCTTCAGCTTCTTCAATTAATTCGACTAGATCGCTGAGACCACCCTCCGATTGATATGATATGTAGCTGCCGTTATCATCGTCATTCTCATCAACCGCAGTGCTCATGGCCAGTTTGCCTATTGGATCTATATCCAAAGACAGTTCTGTCCTTGCTTTTTTTAAAGATACTACTGTTTCTTCTTGTGGTGGATTGTGAATGTTCATCAAAAAGGCTCTTGACCCAGTCATTTTCTTCTTTGGCATCGCTTTCATATTTTTGGATTGTTCAACTCTACCCCAGTTCGGGGTGCTTTAAAGATTGAGAAGGCATTCTTTTTCAGGGGGTCAGTATTTATATCCTTTGCAACACTCAGTTCCTTGGGAGCCTAAATCACTTCTTCTTCTGGATTGATTATCGGGCTAGTTGGGCTAGGCTTTAAGTCCTTACGGCTTTGATCTAGTGCTTTCCAGTGGGCTCTCATCCATTTTCCGTCTTCAACCAGAGCTGTCATTAGTGTCATTTTTTCATTCAATTCACTTCTTGCTAGGTCACAAAGTCTTGGAGTGTTCAGCTTCTACATCCAACCATTCTTTCAGTTTTATTGTTAAGGCTTCCATGTTGTTCCGTTTTTGGTGCCAAGCATTTATTAAATTGACCTGATCTTGCATTGTAGAGTGAATAGATTTGTATAATTTACAGAACGGCGCTAAAGAAATCGTCAGCGCCGCCATTACTGTATTTTGTAGGCTAGCACAATCTTCCATTGACAAGCCACCATTCGGGCCCTTCTTCCTCTCTGAGAATGTATTAGAGGAGTCCAGGCTTGAGTCCTCTACTATGGAAGCATTATTGGAGTCATTGGGAGTATTAGAATACTCTTCCTCATTTGCTAGATCGATTTGGAAAGGGATCCTTGGGGAGCGATCCTTCCCCGAACTATTATGATAGCTTTCGGGGCTCGATTCCGTTGGAGGCAGTGTTCCGCTCTTTATTCCCATCGGGTCAGGAAATGAACATTCATTCCCGGGATGCATCGTCTCCTCCTCTGCATTTGTTTTGTTGTTTATCAAGGCCTCTGATTCCAAGGCTTAATAAAAGACAGGCTTTGCCTTCTTTGCTTCATTATTTTTTCTGACAATGCTGATAAATCTCTAGCTAGTTTGGCCACAAGATCTGTAATCGATATACCAGGAAGTGGTTGGCCTTTTGAGTTCTCTGTGCTGCTGCTCGATCCAATGTGCAAGTGGCCGGGGGTATTCGAAGGAGAGCACACTGATTGCATTTTGGATTCTGCACACACCCCTGGCTCCCCGCCCCCACTGGGTGTGGTTGAATCAGACTGGGAGACTCTATCCAAATGCAGCAGTGGGGAGCCATTCGTCAACGGGGAGTCTAGTAGTACACTTCCCATTTTAAGTTGTAGGCGAGTCCTGGCTCCCGTTTGCTTACTAGGATCCACTGATTCAATTACGGCTTTGCCGCCGTACAATTTCCTTTTCCAAGCGCCGGTCCGGGAGCAGTCCCAATGAGCAGTAAACACAGTAAACAGGATTTCCTCAGGGGTAGACGTAGTAAACGCCACACTCGCCAACACTCCCAACACGCCTAAATATATAGGTTTTTCAGCTGCTCCAAAACTTGTCTGTATATTGTATTTGATAATGTATCTTCCCGATACATTATCTTTATTCTGCTTGCTTCATATTGACACTATGTACAACCAACCACACATAAGCAAAGGTTTTGTTTGCAATTCAAATTCCCTTTTACTATGTCCATCTCTTTTTTTCTCCCTTTTATGCAGGTAATTTTCAGTTACACACACTCAATGTGTTTGCCGATACGCCCCGGTGTCCCTGTATCTCTCAGGCGGTCTCAGCTGCTTCTGCAGGCGTTGATTTATTTTCATGCGGTCGGTCGGGGAAGGTGTTCCACTCCTATCTCTCTTATGGTCTCCTTTCCTTCGCTCGGCGGTCCTCCATTTCTTTCTCCCAACATGGCTGCTGTCCTGTTGGCTTTGGTAAGCAAACTGCTCCTCCCCTACTTCTGCGAATGCCCCGGAGTTCTCTACCTGAACCTGGTATTCCTGCAGTGCCTCTCGGTTCTGCAGTTCCTTCTTCACTCGGCTGCCAGCTGCTTGATTTCACCACGCTGGTTTGGTATGTTCAACTCCCTGCTACGTGCAGAGAGGTGTAACTCTCTCCCCAGTCGCCCCCTACACTAACTATGCAGATGATACCCAGATCCTCCTTCTGCTTTCTGGAGATTATGAGAAGGATTTGGCTTCCTGAATAGAGTGTACATCATCATCCAGGCATGGATGGCCACACATGGACTATGCCTGAATGATGATAAAACTGAACTCATCACCTTGGGTACTACTGCCAGCCTAAAGAAACTAAGCCCTGCCTACTCATCTTTCATGATTGATGGGAACACCATCAGGGTGGGACACAAAGTCAAAACCCTGGGCTTCTACCTGGACTCCAATCTCTCCTTCAATAGACAGGTCAACTCACTAGCCTCCTCTACAGCCTACACGTGCAAACTGATCCGCGCAGCCAAACCTTTTCTATCCGACACCAGTTGCTTGACCCTTGCCAGAGCCCTTATACTGTCCAGCCTGGACTACTGCAACGCTCTTTATCTTGGGTCCTCAAAAGCTACCATTAGCAAATTACAAATTCTCCAGAATAACGCTCTTAGAGCGGCTCTGGGCATCTCTAGAAGAGATCATATTACAGTACACAGCCAACAGAACAACTGGATCCCCATCAAAGATAAAATGTCCTTAAAAACTGCTTCACTCACCCACAAGTCCCTCAATAACGCCACCCCTATTTACCTGATTGATAGATTTCATAGACCGACCTCTCTGAGACCCACAAGATCAGCCTACAGAGACTGCCTCTCTGTCCCCAACTACAAACTTTCCACTATAGGAGGTAAGAGCTTCCCAGTGAAAGTGGCTAAACTGTGGAACTCCTTACCACCAACTCTCAGAATGGACATACCCTACCAAACCTTCTGTTCCAAGATTATTTCCTGGCTGAAGACGTACGTTTGCTTAACACACCGAGCCCTAAGTCTTGTATCGCCCTTGCTTGGACATATTGCACTCACTTGTGTTAACCTGTATATATGTATATTTTTCCTGCTACTATTATTACTGTGTATGTATTTGTATATATCGTTATTGATGTAACTAAGCTTCGCAAATTCCTGTAACTGTTGCGCCCTGTTACCCTAGGGTATTCTGGCGAATTACAAATAAACAAACAAACAAACAAACAAACATCAGCAGCCCTTCATTTTCTGTTTGGGCTGCTTACGTTTTCCGTGCACAGCTGTTTGCTGGGAAACACTAGAGCGCTCACTAGGTTTACAGTCTATCTTGTTCCACATTGCTCGATACTTCCTCTTCTTCGTTTCAGTATGTTGTGAATTCTGGGAACAGAAGGCCATTGTAAATGTTGACTCATGGAACTTGGATGAGCAATTCCAAAAGGTCTTGTTGGTAAGTAATCTTTGATAGATTGATAAGTGGAATGAACAACAGTGATTCCATCAGACTGACAAGGGTGTTTCACAGATTTGACTAGAGAGGTTTCCCTGTTCTTCATGGGACAGTAGAAATGACTAGACAGGCTGCACCAAAATGCCAATCTAGCCACTGATAACACATATCATGACTGCTTTATCATGGATGCTCATTACGATTTAGCACACCACAACCGGCCCCACCCTCCCCACATGTCTCCTCTCTCTCCCACCCACCTACCTCAACCCCCAAAATCAGCTCCTCAGCCCATCTGTACCTCAACATCCCTCGTCCCAGCACTTATGTATGAGGCCCCTTGCCTCATATGTAAGTACTGGGACGATTAACAGTTGGACTAGGAGTAATTAAGATTATTGGCAACTAAACCAGGCATTACCACCATGTCCCACTTCCTCGTCCCAGTACTTGTGTATGAGGCCATTATGAGGCCATTTGCCTCATACAAAAGTACTAGGACGAGGAAGAATGGGGTTAGGAGTCACGAAGATTACCGGAAAGTAATACAGGCATGAAACACAAACACAAACACCATCCACTCACTCATTTACATGCGCACCCATTCACCATGCACTCACACACACCCAGCCACATACATCATGCACTCACTCATTCACAAATTACATAATATACAAACACCTTTGCATGCGCACACACAAACACATTTACAAAAAATACGTTTTCTTACCTTTTTCAAATCGGTTGCTCCGAGGAACTCCAGCCCTCCACACAGCAAAATCGCTGATCCCTGTCATGCGCAGAGAAGAGTAGCCGAAGGCCTTCATTTGCTGTGGGGGGCCCCCTCAGAATTAAAAAAAGGAAGAATTTATTTTTGAAGTCGCTGTGACTTCCGAAAAAAATTATTTCCGTTACTAAACTGAAACGTAATGGAATTAATGCCTTTCTGAAGTCAGAGTGACTTCAAAAAGAAACTATTTCTTTTTTAAGTCTGACATGTGGCAGTAGCCCCTCTCCCCCACCCCCCCTATGCCAATGCAGAGTATGGTAAGGTGCAGAGGATGCAATTGCATGACATTATCGGGCAGACATTAAAGGAAATTATTCCAATGGAATACGCCTGTTTTTAACATGATTGTGTTTGTTTTTAATCTTTATTTTTGCACTCTGTTTTGTAAAAGTAGAAACGTGCAAAAATGGTTATGTGTGCACGTGACTGCTGGTGTTGGCGATACCTGCATGCAATTAACACTTTTTTTGCAAAATGACCCCTATTGTTTTGCTTCCTTTTAGCAGTGATGCCCGGATATCAGAGCAGTGCTGGTGTCTTGGTGTGTTCGTTTTCTGTACCACATAGGTTTTTTTCTAGATTCCATGATGGAAAAGAAAAGAACAAATGGAAACGGTAACATAATATTGTCTACTGCGGCTGCGCGTCATCAGTCATATATTTCACCAGAGAGAATTAAACGAATAGTAATTCGCCCACAGCACTGCTGGAAATGCATGACACTGGCAGCGGACATCCAGTGGCTAACTCATGTGCATCCCTTTTAGATACAAGCAACACTTGCCACAATCTTTTTGCAGTGACCCAGGCCAAGGTAAGGAGTCTCTCGACCCCCTCCTCCCCAAACCCTGCAATGTAATATTGCATAGGTGCCTAAAAGCACCATAGCGCACACGGCGCGTGGTCCCTCTCCCCAGCCCACCCGCTTCCTGGTTCCCCTGTGCCCGCCTCCCCACTGTCCCGATTGGTCCATAGAAAAAAAAAAAATAATAACCAGGCTGTGGCGAGGGTCTGCAGCCGGCGTCCCCGCCATTTGCAGTGACCCAGTCCAAGGTAAGGAGTCTCCCGACCCCCTACTCCCCAAACCCTGCGATGTAATATTGCATAGGTGCCTAAAAGCACCATAGCGCACTCGGCGCGTGGTCCCTCTCCCCAGCCCACCCGCTTCCTGGTTCCCCTGTGCCCGCCTCCCCACTGTCCCGATTGGTCCATAGAAAAAAAATAAATAAATAAATAACGAGGCCGTGGCGAGGGTCTGCAGCCGGCGTCCCCGCCATTTGCAGTGACCCAGGCCAAGGTAAGGAGTCTCCCGACCCCCTCCTCCCCAAACCCTGCAATGTAATATTGCATAGGTGCCTAAAAGCACCATAGCGCACTCGGCGCGTGGTCCCTCTCCCAAGCCCACCCGCTTCCTGGTTCCCCTGTACCCGTCTCCCAACACGCCCACTCCAACCGGATTGGTCCCCATACACCACTTCAAGGACATCCAAGGGCAGCCCTCTGCCCGGCAGCCCTGCGGCGAAGGACCCCGAGGCAAAGGACGGCCCCAAGATGTGTCTGCAGGTGTCCGCAGGGGACGCCAAGGAAGCCAGCAGCCAACAGACACCAACAAAAACCGTGAGTGTGGTATGGGTGGGGAATAGAGCAATCACTCTACTCCAGAAAACCCCCACCACTCTATCTTACCTACCAAGAACATAGACTGCCATAATACTTACATGTCCACCCTTTATAGAATTGTGGTTGTTAACACATCCACTCTTTATAGAACTTAAATGTTAGCATGTCCACTCTTAGATAGAAGCGCCAAATGTGATTGTTAGCATGTGCCACACTTAGATGGAATTCTCAAGTTTAGTCTGCGCCAAATCTAGACAGAAATGTGACTGTTAGCATATGCCACACTTAGATGGAATTTCAGAAATGTGATTGTTAGCATATGCCACGCTTAGATGGAATTTCTCAAGTTTAGTCTGCGCCAAATCTAGACAGAAATGTGATTGTTAACATGTGCCACACTTGCATGGAATCCTCAAGCTTAGCCTGCGTCGCATCTAGATAGAAATACGATGGTTAGCATATGCCACACTTAGATGGAATTTCTCAAGTTTAGTCTGCGCCAAATCTAGACAGAAATGTGACTGTTAGCATATGCCACACTTAGATGGAATTTCAGAAATGTGATTGTTAGCATATGCCACACTTAGATGGAATTTCTCAAGTTTAGTCTGCGCCAAATCTAGACAGAAATGTGATTGTTAACATGTGCCACACTTGCATGGAATCCTCAAGCTTAGCCTGCGTCGCATCTAGATAGAAATACGATGGTTAGCATATGCCACACTTAGATGGAATTTCTCAAGTTTAGTCTGCACCAAATCTAGACAGAAATGTGATTGTTAACATGTGCCACACTTGCATGGAATTCTCAAGCTTAGCCCGTGTCGTATCTAGATAGAAATACGATGGTTAGCATATGCCACACTTAGATGGAATTTCTCAAGTTTAGTCTGCGCCAAATCTAGACAGAAATGTGACTGTTAGCATATGCCACACTTAGATGGAATTTCAGAAATGTGATTGTTAGCATATGCCACACTTAGATGGAATTTCTCAAGTTTAGTCTGCGCCAAATCTAGACAGAAATGTGATTGTTAACATGTGCCACACTTGCATGGAATCCTCAAGCTTAGCCCGTGTCGTATCTAGATAGAAATACGATGGTTAGCATATGCCACACTTAGATGGAATTTCTCAAGTTTAGTCTGCGCCAAATCTAGACAGAAATATGACTGTTAGCATATGCCACACCTAGATGGAATTTCATAAATGTGATTGTTAGCATATGCCACACTTAAATGGGATTTCAGAAATGTGACTGTTAGCATATGCCACACCTAGATAGAATTCTCAAGCTTAGTTTGCGCCAAATCTAGGCAGTAACATGATTGTTGGCATGTGCCACACTTAGACAGAATTCTCAAACTTAGCCCGCGTTGCATCTAAATAGAAATATGATTGTTAGCAAATACCACACCTAGATAGAATTTCAGAAATGTGACTATTAGCATATGTGACTCTTAGCATGCACCACACTTAGAATTATGAACCTAGCTTGCGCGGCATCTAGATAGAAATGTGACTGTTAGCATGTACCGGACCTAGATGGAATCCCACAATTGCAAGGACAGCAATGCCAACTAACCAACCAACTAACAATTCCATCCCTCTGCATACACCTCTCAAACTATAACCAAACACAACCACAAGCCTTAAACGCAGCAATCCGCACAAACTTCACAACAATGCAACAACAAAACAAACCACACATAGACTTGCACAACAGCACACGACGACTACGGACCATAAAACACCCCAAGCCCAGCCGACGGAGCCACCGGGCTGAGGCTGCCAACAGCACATCACTGCTCTCTTGCACTTTTCCAGCTTATTCCTACTAACCCACCCCCTCCTCCCCTTTTCAGAGCCGCCAGAGCGCCAGGGGACCACTTCGGTGGTGATAGTGCGCGGTACAAATGACCTTTAACATTAACATTAACATTAACATTAACATCTTACACAGTCAGTAAATGAATTAAGACACTTCCGCAAGCCAGGCATATGCCCTTTGGAAGGACTGCAAGGGTCTGAAATGCATTGGCTAACACCGTATGCCTCTCAAGCACTGAAGATGAAGTCATAATACGATATATCGTAAAGCTAGTATAGCGGATCAAGTGGTATATATGTTGGTATTTTATAATCTATTTGTTATCGTTATGCTACCAGGAGGCAGCCAGCACTGGAGGGATTCCTCAGAGTCTTGTCAGAGCCTTCATTTCCACAATGTTCAGTGTGGCTTCTGGCATCCTTATTCTAGAAAATGTTTGCAGTAAATGGCTCCGGTGGTGCCCATTCAATTCTATAGGCCACATTATAAGTTTGGAGATACCACCAAACAGATTTACTGCTACTACCACTTGATCTGGTGGAATTACCTCCGGATTACAAGTGGTTGTATGGCAGTGCTAGACCCCATTTATGGAGTCCATAGGACTCCACAGGGATTTCAACAAAATTACCACTGGCAGTAATTCCACCAGTGGTAATTCTTCCGAAAATGATGTTTTTTGGCGGTAAGGCGGTGGAAATACCTCCAGCATTTTGCTGGAGGTTTTCCCTCCACCCCACCTCCAAAACCATATTTGGACGGTATGGTAATGCGGCAGTAACTGTTATCACTGCAATAGCACTGGTTTGAGCCACACCAACCAACTTGCAATGAGGCCCTATTTCTTTAACGTCTAGGGGTTTTGTATGCAAGAGACTTTTTATTTTACCTCCCATTAAACTCTAGGGGAATTCAATTCAGTTGTTTGCCCTTGTCATTCTATGGAACATAGCAGTACATCCAGCTTATATGACTATCAGAACCTGTCACTGAACATTTGCTGCCTCGGCCAAAGGTCTATGGCATGTGTCTCAGGGCTATGTCTGAAAGTCATGTTTTGTTTCCCCTTACATTATAACCTACAGGCATCCACATTGTATACTGGCATTCCACTCTCTCTTGTCATTCTAAAGAACACAGCTGTAATTGCAATCAATCTCACTCTTGGAGCCTGCCACTGTACTTGGGGAATAACCAATGTCCAAAGATGTGTGATATGTCCCAGGGTTTTGTTTGCAAACCACTTCTGATTTTCTTTCCCATGTTATTATCTGGATATGTTCTGTGTCATTCTATAGAGCACAGCGAGATGCCAACAATCTATGTGCTATGTCTCTGGGTCACTCTGCAAGTCACTTTTTATTTTCCATCCCATCACATACATTACTGGAAGACTAGCGGCATGGTACCACCTTGTTCACCTCTGCAAAGTCAAGTCTTTCATCCCTGTTCTGAGTTTCAGAAGAGTTGCCAAGCTCTTCTTTTCCCCCACCTGGACAGTAGCAATGCTCTACTCACAGGAGTCTCAGAAGCCACCTGAACCCATCTGAAAGCCGTCCACCACACTTCAGCATGCCTCATCCCAGGACTGAGAAAATTCAACCACATCACTCCAGCCTCAAGGAGATGTGCTAGCTATCCTTACAAGCACGCATCATAGCCAAGGCAGCCTTCTTCCCCTACAAAGCTGTCACAACCAAACAACCAATCTATTTGGCCGAAGACCACACCATCTCCGGAGGTCAGTGCACCACCAGAAGCCACATCACCAGGCTGGAAACAACTGCAAGAATGAACCTCCACGTCCACTCTTCCTCGTCCCAGTACTTACTTCATGAGGCCCCTGCCTCCGACACAGGACCTTCTTCTATTTCTTTAAATTCCTATAACTCCTCCCGCACATCCACGTCACTCAGTTTTAATTTTTCCTGCCTCCGGCAGGTTGGACTTTTTCTTCCCGGTGCGGGGCACTGGGGAGCACCGATTGCTGGCCCCCTGGGGGGGGGCTGTGTGGCGGGGCCCTCGGCTCCCTCAGGTGCGGCGCTGCTCCTGGGCCACCTGCGGGGCTTGGGGTCACAGTTGAGCGGGATTGCCTCGCTCGGTTCTTTGCTGGGCTCCGGACCGCAGCGTGAGCATTGTGTCCCAGGTCCTGAATGGCCCGGGGGAAGGTAAGGAGAGGGGAGGACTGGGCTTGATGTTTTTTCCCCTCTCCTCCTGTTTTGGCCATCTTGATTCGACAGGCCTTTTCCTCGTGCTCTTTGTACACATCTTTGTTGGAAAAGATGGCAAGCACTTGGCAGTATGGGCTAGCCTTCCCTTTTGTTGTGTGGCCTCTCTGCTTCTTGTCGTGGGGTGACAGTGGCAGAGAGTCTTTGAAAGTGTAGGGGCTCTGTTCTGTCGCAGGCATGTCACATACCACCCGCTCCTCAGACACACACAGCACAGGATGCACCGGATGTTAGCTGCATTCTCTGGCGGAAGGTAAGGAGAAGGGAGGACTGTGCTTGATATTTTTCCCCTCTCCTGCTGGTATGGCCATCTTGACTCCTTCAACATGCCGTTTCCTCGTGCTCTGTATACACATCTTTATTGGAAATAATGGCAAGCACTTGGCAGTATGGCCTAGCCTTCCCTTTTTGTTGTGAGGCCTCTCTGCTTCTTGTTGTGGGGTGACAGTGGCAGAGAGTCTTTGAAAGTGCTGGGGCTCTGTTCTGTCACAGGCATGTCACATACTAACCGCTCCTCAGACACACGCAGCCCAGGATGCACCGGATGTTGGCTGCATTCTTTGCATGCAGCCTGTGAAAACGGCGCAGATTTGGACGCGTCTGCAAGCGGCCTGAAGGGTACCGGCCTGGCATAGTCTACACTTCGGGTTCGAGTCTCTGCGGTGCTGACTCGGCATTTCATCCTTCCTAGACCGACGCATTGGAACGATTTAGAGCTTGGGGCTACCAGCTACTGGATACAGGGCTCAAGCCACCTCTCAGTAATGTGGTGAGTTAGTGGTGTGTTTGGGTCTGTGCTAGCTATGGACGCAGACTCCTTGTCCTGTCCTCTTCCTCTGAACTGCACGAGGGAAGGTCAAAGGAGATGATTTTCTTTTCCCTTGTCCGGCATGGAATTATAGAAAATGCATCATGGAAGTAATGGCCATTCAGAGGGTTCCCAGTGTCTCTTCTTTTAGGGCCTAGGTCCTCCGGTGCTGACGTGTTGCTTTCACGCCTCCTCTCAGACTTGTGGGAAGTGATATGGCACATGGTGGCACATGTCTGTGCTTAGAGGGGTTCTCAGAGCCCCTGGTGCCGGTGGAGGGGGATGTCACTTCAGTGGGTTTTTCCAGTGTAGGAATACCCCAGGTGGGGGGTTGCCTTTGATGTCTGCTATCCGGGATGGATTGCTTTGCCCTGCTTTGTGACAGTACTCTGCCCTTTTGACGCCAGCCTGGTGGCTCCTCTGTCGGCTGGGGGGGCCCTGGACTTCTGGGCTGTCCTGTATCTTCCTTTTGATAAATCGGATCTTTTTGTGGGCTGACAAGCATGCATTGTGGCACAGGCATGCTTCAACATCCTGTGATTTTCCTCTGGTGCAAGTGCAGTGACTGGCGGTTTTCCCTGGCTCCTCGTCTCTATCTTCTCTGAGGTGTATGGGACCGGTGGGGTTCGGCTTCCTGGGTAATGGGCTCCTTCCGGAGGGGGGTATCGGTTGCAGTTCCTGTCTCCTCCTGTCCAGGTTTGCATGGTTAGGACTTTGGTACCCAGCTCACGGTCCAAGTAGTTGGCCATGGGATTCGTTCTCTAGCAAGGATTGTTGTGGGTTACCGTCTTGCCCGTTCCTCTCTCTGTTCAGGGTCAAGTTTTCTACTTGCGGGTGTTCCTGGTCCCTATGCCTTCTAGGATGTGTCAACTGCTTATGGGTCTCAAGACCCTGCACTGCTTGTCCGGACGTCTGGGGAGAGTGTACTCTGGATGTTGTGCAGGGGGGCGCTTGCTGGCTGGTCTGGGCGGGGTTCTCAGAAGGCAGTGTGTCTCGGCTCGCCTGTTGCTGAAGTTACGGGGCATGTGGCGTCTTGCGTTTTTTCGGTTCCTTGAGCCCGTCTTCGGTTATGTCCTCTGGTGTCTTATACTCTCTCCCACTGGTTTCCGACGTCTCGGCTTTCGTAGTTGTGTTTTCGGTGTCCCCAGCGCTGCGAGTCTCCCTGCTGTGGTGGTGGGGGGTTTCAGGTCTACAGGCTGAGGTGTGCATGGTCCATCCTCCTGTGGCCTCTCTTACTACCGACGCCAGCAGAAAGGGTCTACATTGGGGGTCCTCTCAGCTCAAGGGTTGTGAGATCTGGGGAGAGCCGGCGATCATCCAATTGGCAAGAGTTGTGCCATTGTCCAAGCTCTGGTGTACTACAAGGAGTTGCTGGACGGTCGGCGGTTTTGTTCCGATCGGACAATACGACGGCCTTGGCATATGTCAACTGCAAAAGGGGTTCCGGCTGTTCCTTGAATGCTCTGGCAGCGCTGATAGGCACCTGGGAGAAATCTCATCTGGTGTCTCTGGTGGCCTCACGTATCAGAAGGGTGGACAATGTTCAAGCGGATCTTCTCAGATGCCGGTTTTCACTCCTCGGCGGAACTGGTCCTGTTGGCCCAGGTCTTTGCAGTGACCTGTGTCAGATTAGGGTCCCCGGTTCTAGACCTGTTTGCATCCCTGGCCTCAGCAGAGGTTCGCCTCTTCTGCTCTCGGTTTCAGGCAGAGGGGATTGGGGAATGGACGCCCTCTCTGTACAGTGGCCTTGGGGTTTTCCTTTATGCCTTTCCACCTATTCCCCTTCTGCCCCGGGTGGTTTGGCGCATCAGAGTGTCCAGTGTGACTGTGTTGTTGTTAGCTCAGTTCTGGTCCCGCCGGAGTTGGCTCCCCTCTCTGTTGGAGCTTCGGTCCTAGGAACCTTGGCTGATTCCCAGGTGGCCGTGTCCCCTTCAAGGGGATCTGCGGTTGGAATTCCACTGAATTCAATGGGCAGTGTGGCTATTGCTCAGTCTAGGTTGATATCTCAGGGGTGCTCAGATCCTGTAGTTGAGTACATAATGGATGCTCTTAGACCCTCCACTCTGATGGTGTTCTGATAAAGGGCTTCCCCCTTGGGATCTCCCTCTTGTGTTACGGTTCCTTCAAGGGCCTCCTTTTGAGCCCTTTTCCGAGATTGATATCAAACATCTTACACTGAAATCTGCTTTTCTTATTGCCTTCGCTTCTGCCCGTAGGCTTGGGGAGATTGGGGCTCTCTTATGTCACCCTCCTTTCCTGAGGGTGCTGCCAGACTCGGTGCTGCTGAGGTGTGGTCCGAAGTTCCTCCCTTAAGTTGTATCTCGGTTTTCATTCCTCTCAGGATCTGGTTCTCCCTGACTTCTTTCATGATCCGAGAATGCATGATATATGTGATAAGCCTCAGTGTTCTGTATACTTTTCACTTTTCATTTTCTTTCCCTCGATAGTTAGTTGGCAATGGGCATTCCTGTTTGTTGTTCTCTCTTGCCATTAGTTTCAGTGCTATGCGGTTATGTTGTCACTGTTGAGTTATAGCGTTGCTGCACCATTGCTGGAGGCCGTGGGCCTAGTCGCGCAGAGGCAATGAGACACGACACACTGGTGTAAAATACACTCCCGAACTGCCGGGTTTCCGGCTGACCGGGTCCTTCAATTACACATCATGTCCCGCTGTGCGTGGTGACGTGACACGTACATAACAGTCACTAGCTATTCAGGCAGCCTGATCGTCAGCGTGGAAAAACCTCTTCAAGTACCTACATTTAAATTGATGCAAGCCTAAAAAATCTCAATCTGAAAGCTAAAAATACACAAACAATCAGTCAATCTCTACCCTGTTGCTTGGGAGGATAGCTCAGGGGAAATGTGCTCGCCTTGGAAGCGAGACGACATAGAGGACCACAGGTTCGATCCCTGGGTCCATGCTTAGAAACCTCTGGCTATTAAGTGCAGTATAAATAATCTATGATATCATGCCGCTTCCCTTTCGCATCTTGGGCTGTGGGATGAAAAGGTTTTCTCTCATTATCTCTCACTCATGTTCCTAGCGCTTTGAGCGCTGGGCAACTTCTTAAAGGAAAAGGTGATATCAGCTGCATCCTCTATATCACCATTTTATGGGAGAAGACGCACACACTTTGTCACTCGTGCAGGGAGGATACCTGATCATTTGATAACCATCTTTAGCAAGAGCGCAAGACCAAGACAACTGATTGCAATCCAGGGCGATGGTCTGAATATGTTCACATTTGACCAACCCCCCCGAGTGGGAGAAACTCAACCCATAGCGGTTGATGGAAATCCCTAGACCAGCCAAGGCGGCAGCCATACAAATCTCTTGCAGAGAAAAACCCTCCTTGCAACGGCCCAGGAAGCCGCCAAACCCCTGGCGGACCGCCCCTGATCGTGCGCAGGCACAGGCAGGCCAAAGGCCATATAGGCACTGGGATCACAACCCGGAACCATCGGAAAATGGAAACCACAGATACGTTTTGCCCAGCCCCAGCCGGAAAACAAGCAATCAGAAGACTATCAGATTGGTGGGAAAAAGCAAATCTAGCCAAATACTCCAACACGTCCCGCCGGACATAATGTTAAGCCAAGCCACCTCCTCATGCATTTTATGGCATACCGTGGGGATGGTATATGTACTTGGACATATGATGACAACACCTGGCAAAAGGTGTGGGGAACTTGGCACATAGTGCAATACCTGTCAAATAGTGCTGACACAAAACTATTGGCTTTGCTAATGCTTGGTTATTTGGTTACCCTCTCCTCCGCCCCCCCCTCCTCTCCCCTCTCTGTCCTGGCTTGCTGACCCTCCCTCAGCCACCCTCCCTCCCTCTTTCTCCTCCTTTCCTCTTTTCTACCCAGATGACGTTGCTAGACAAGTCCGATCTATGAAAGCCTCATCAAAACAGGTCCATCCCAGTTCCTCTAAAACCATTAAGGACCTCATTGAAACCCTTGCTCTGGTCCTTGCTAACTTCTGTAACTATTCCTTTGCCTCTGGATATTTCCCCTCCCCTCTGAAGCACTCCCTTGTGCATCCTCTCCTCAAGAAACCCACAGCTGATTCCCCTTGTCCAGCTAACTATCGGCCAATTTCCATTACTCCCTTTTTGGGGAAGCTCCTGGAATAGCTGGGCATTTCCCAGCTTAACCTTCATTCTGACTCTGTTGGCTCTCTCCATGACCACCAACCTGGATTTAGAGCTGCCAGAAGCACGGAAACTGCTCTCCTGAACATCCCTGAAAACCTGCTCTCCAACCTTGGCTCTAACATTCCCTCCGTCCTCATCCTACTTGATCCCTCCTGTGCTTTCGACACGTTCAACCATACCATTCTGCTCAATCGTCTCTGTGACAACCTGGGTATCACTGATCAGGCAATGGCCTGGCTCACCTCTTTCCTTTCTGATCGACCCTCCCAGGTACAACTTGGGTCCTTCCTATCCTCCATCTCCCTCTCTACCTGTGGTGTTCCCCAGGGGTCTAACCTCTCGCCCTGGCTTTTCAACCAATACCTGGCAACCCTCGCCTACTGCATTTCCATTTTCTGCTCAAACTTCCAGTGCTACGCTGATGACACCCAACTCATTTTCAGGCTTCCCTCAGACACCTCCTCTCCTTCCCACATCTCTGATTGCCTAATCGCCATTTGAAATTGGTGTGCCACCAAGGATCACGACTTAGATCCTCCTCATTAGTACACCTTCACCATCCTTTCCCCTCACTCTCTGGCCAGTCTCCCTTGGCCCTCCTCCAACCCCTACCTGCGAGGCTAAGAATCTTGGGGTCATCTTTGACTCCACACTTTCCTTCTCCGCACACATCTTTGATGTCTCTAAAATGTCAAACTTCTTACTGCACCTCCTTAGAGGGACGCTGCCTTTCCTCTCCTTCCCTCAGAAGCTCACTGTCTCCCAAGCTATGGTTCTCTCTGGGTTGGATA
This sequence comes from Ambystoma mexicanum, assembly GCF_040938575.1. Classification (NCBI taxonomy): domain Eukaryota; kingdom Metazoa; phylum Chordata; class Amphibia; order Caudata; family Ambystomatidae; genus Ambystoma; species Ambystoma mexicanum. The sequence goes on along the minus strand of NC_090921.1, from coordinate 782,963,321 downwards.
ACTGTAACAGCCTCTTTCTAAATCTACTTGCCTCCACTCTGCACCCTTTACAACTAATCCAGAACAGGACTGCAAGACTTATCCTTGTCCTCAAGCCCTGGGATCGTATCTCTCCAGCTCTGAAATCCCTTCATTGGCTGCCAGTGGATGCAAGGATTAAATTCAAAACCCTCTGCATTGTCCACAAGGCTTTCTGGGGCACGGGTCTAAAATACTTTCAACTAGCCCTCCGTAAATACCTCCCCTCTCGAGCCCTTCGCTCCTCTACTTCTAACTCCCTCCGGGCCAGTCATTTTTCAAAGAAACGATCTAGGGGCAGATCTCTGTCTTCGGCTGGGGCCTCCCTTTGGAACAGCCTCCCGGCCACCCTGAAACTTGAGGAGAGCCATCCTGGTTCCGGAAGCACCTCAAGGCCTTCCTCTTTGCTTCTGCCTTTGCCCCCCTTCTCCCCTGCTGATCTGTTTTTCTCTCTCGGCACTGTGCACCTGGTCACCCTCTGTCCTTCGGGCCCAGGTACCTGCTCACCCTGCCTCCCTCCCGCACTGCCTCCGGGCCACCCCTTGCACTGGGATCTGTATCTGTACCCACACAGTCCCCCATCCTTCTTCTGCATTTATCAGATATACCCTATCTGACTAATCTTACACTTGCCACTTGCTGGCTGCACTACCACTTTTCACTGCCTTTATTTATTGCACTTATTATTTATTCTGTTCTCTCCTGTGTTCCGCACTTTCCACTTCTCCCCCATCCACGCACTTTCCCCCTTTTCTCCCCTTTCCATGCACTTGCGCGTTCTAAATGTCACTGGGCCTAGTAAGATCGTTGTTTTTGTTCTCCCTTGTTCCCCTCCATTTGCTTGGTCGCGCTCTGAAACACATGTGTATGAGCGCGATATAAATAAAATATCATATCATATCATACTTTTGTTTCAGGGGTACTGATCAGGAACTGAAAGACTACAATTACGATTTGCCCGGTGCAGTAAAATTCAGAAGTATTACCGTTTGTTTGTTTGTTTGTTTATTTATTTGTAATGCGCTCCAGACCCATAGGTTACCGGGTGCAGCAGAAATTATATGCAAGACTTACAATGTTACATGAATACATTTACAATATTACATGAATGTACAATTGCATACTTACAATCTACTTAGAGAGATTACCAGGAGAAACTATATAATGTACAGGATTATACATACAGTGTTAGCAGTTATAAGCATAAAGGGGGTAGCTAATAACAACTATGTACATTGAGTAGGGCTGAGCGTGCGAGGGGGTCGTTACAGGTGTGTAAGCATTGTTAGCGTTAATGTGTTTAATGAAGTTCCTTCTGAAGTGTGAGAAAGGTTGGTCTACTCTTAGGTTGGGTGGCAGAGCGTTCCACAAGTTAGCAGCTCTCACAGGGAAGCTACTGCCACCGATTTTGGCAAGTCTAAATATGGGTACTACCAGGCAGTTAAAGTTGGCAAGTCTCATAGGTCTATTGGATGTCTTTCTTTTTATTTTGTCTGTCAGGTAACTAGGAGCAGCATTATTAAGAGCCTTATGGGTCAAGGAAATCATTTTTAGGTGGACTTTGTTGTCAGTGGAGAGCCATTTGTGTTGCCGCCTAATAGAGAAGCTATGCTCCCTCTTCTTTATTCCAAGTGCAGCTCTGAGAGCATTGTTTTGTAAAGTTTGGAGTCTTTGGGTAGTGACTTTGTTGGCACCACTATAGAGGGCATTACAATAGTCTAGTTGGGAAAGTATTAAGGCTCTCGCCAGGATCAGACAACTGGTATTGGACAGGAAGGGCTTGCCTGCTCTTATCAATTTACAGGTGTAGACAGTGGTGGAAGCTAGGGAGTTGACCTGTTTGGTGAAAGACAAGGTAGAATCAAGGTAGAAACCGAGTGTTTTTACTTCCCTCGAAACTTTGATAACATTTCCATCTATACTGAAAGGTGAGTAGTCCGGGCCCAATTTGTTGATGTTGGCTTATGTACCCAGAATAATCAACTCTGTTTTATCATCATTCAGGCAGAGACCATGAGTAGCCATCCATGCCTGAATGATAAGATACACTCTATTCTCCAACTCCCTGTCCCTGCTATGATCCCCAGAAAGCGGGAGGAGAATCTTTGTATCATCTGCATAGTTAGTGTAGGTGATACCTAGATTGTCCAGATCATCGAACAGAGGTTTGGTGAAAATATTGTACAGAGTCGGGTAGACGCAGGATCCCTGAGGGACTCCACATGTGATGGGTATACGGTCTGTTGCTGCCGATGGGGAAAAAACTCTCATAGTTCTCTCACTCAGAAAGGATTCTATCCATCTGATGGCTTGGGTGGAGAAGTGAGCGGCAGAATCCAAATGTCTGCAGAGGACCTTCTCGTCCACAAGGTCAAATACAGCTGAGAGATCTAGTAGGAGGAGGAGAGCTGTCTTGCCTTGTTCTCTCAGTTCGTCTATTTGGGTCTTTAAATCGATAAGGGCTGTTTCCGTTCCATGTAGTGGGTGGAAGCCAGATTGTCTAGTTCCTAGTAGCTTATGCAATTCAAGGTGTTTTTGAATCTGTGTATAGGCCACTTTGTCCAGGATCTTCAAAAGAAATGGAACTGTAGTAATTGGACGGTAATTAGTGGGGATAAGAGGGTCTAGTGTTTGCTTTTTGAGCAACGGGAGCACCCAAGATTGTTTTAGGTTAGCAGGGATGATGCCTGTGGAGAAGGATGCGTTGACAAGTTTGGAGATAAAAGGTGATAAATCTCTGGCAGCGTCTTTTATTAACTGTGCTGGGCAGATGTGCTTCTTTACCGCACCGCCCAGCTATGAGTTTGGCCTGAAGTTGTTAGATTCACCTCCTGCACTGAGCTGGATGTAAATTCGTCAAGCTTTCTGCCAAGTTTAGGCAGAATTACAGAGGCAGAATTACTGATGTGGTAATTCAACCAATAATCCCCCATAGAGTCCTATGGACCCATAAAAAATGGGGTCTTACAACACCACTGCCACTGGCGGCCAGGGTAATACAGTTTAATGGTATCTGGGCAGATTTACCACCCACATACCACCAAACTCGTAATGAGGCCCAACGATTACATTTTTTAAGACGTATACAAACGTACCACTCTTCTTTTTTCTTTCACCCTCTGGCTTCATTATTTCCCTGTTGATTTACAATACTGCTACCTTCTGGCTAAATTGTATATGTACATGTTACAAATGGTTAAAATTACCACAAAGAAGCCACTTTGAACCATTTTTACATATTTTCGATATTTTCAATGCACTGATATTTTCATGTTCAATTATAGCCGCTATTTAAATGCTGGTAATTTTTCTAAAAATACTGCGTCCTCTTTTGATCTTATTTCTGTATCTGGACAATTATCTATGAAGCATTCCACTGTGGAAAAATATTTAACCAGCGGGTTGTTTCTGTTGAGAAGTCTGAAGCACTTCGATTGGCTTTAGACTTGCGTTCTCAGTGGGTTATATATTCATGCATTTCTTTGGTATTTTTCAGCATACGGGCGGGGCCACTTCAAACCATGGTTGGGGAAACGAGAGAGAAGACGTTCTAGGCAGGGTCACATTCCTGGAAATGTGTATCTTATGAAAAGCACCATTTTCAGTAACGCTTGTTGATAAGAGCTGTGTCACAGTAAAATGCAGCATTCACAAGGAGGCCATGCCGGGCTACCCTACGGAGTAGGGTCAGTCAGTGGGAGATGCCTTATGATTAGGCGTGAGAAGGCATGCTTGGGAGAAGAAAAGGTAGCTATTGCTGTATGCCGCCTTCTGCTGGCTCGTTTCATCGTTCTGGGGCCCAGGAGGAACCGAGGTTCGCGCCAAACTGTCTGTTCTTGCATTTGTCGATGCCCACACTGCCCAGCATGCCCTTTGATGACCAGCGTGGGGTCCTCCATGGGACATGACATGCGGTAATGATAGACAGTTATTTACGCTCAATGCCCCTGTATGCATGCGTGGTGATGGACTGGACCTTAAATATGATCTGATTTTCTGCATGGGGGCATTGTAGATTCTGTAGTCAGTCCTTAAAAAGATGACACCAGACCAAATAGAACTTCTTAAAGGTTGTATTACAACAAAGGTCTTCAGGTGGTCTGGGTCACAGGCCATGGCCCTTAAAATCTCTGCATTTGGTGTGACTGAGAACATAGACTCCAGTTCCCAGTGTGCTATGAGTCTCCACTCAGTCCCTTTCTCAGATGTAGCTGGATATTAGGACTTCAGCTTGCGGTATACACTAGTTCCCCATTAAGTCTATTTCTCTGAGGAATCTGGACTTAATTTACCAGTGTGCACTGTTTCTTCATTCTGTCTCGTCTCACTCTTGCTGTGGGTTTAATCTTCAAGTCCCATAAGTCAGCATTTCCCAATTCAGTCTCATAGTCACTAGATTTCCTCACTGAGATTTCTCCCGTTATCACTACATCTCAGCATTCAGTTGATGTCCACTTTAGTGTTACTTCCAATGCCGCTGCTCATCGGCATTCTGTCCCCTCCACCACTCCTCCCTCTGCTCTTCATCTCACTTCTCCCCCTCCTTGGTGCACACTCCACATTCCCAAGGCCTTGCCAACAGCTTTTCTCCCCTCTGCTGTCCGACTCCTATTTCACATTCCTCACTGTGCAAGCCTACTCCCCTGCTTCACACTTTTATGGTGCGTCCCCACTCTGGAAATAACCTCTCAGCCCTGACCTTGCTCCACAACTCTTCTGGACCACATCGGTTCTCTCCTAGCTCCCCCGGTTCCCTGTGCAAGGCTTCAGGCGGCTCTTCTCGTTGTGTCTCTTCATGCACTGGTCACTGCTTCCTTGCTTCTCATAGGCCAGCATTCAGTGTCTTTCGCTCTCTATGGTATACTATGCTCTACAGCCCCATCCCAGGGCTCTCAGGTCAGAGTCCCCTGGTGTGCTCAAGACTCAATTTCTGCCGCCACCACTTCCCATGACTCCTCTCGCTGATCTCCTCTCCTGGGTTTCTCCTTCCTTTTGATTTTACAGCAGTGCATGGGGTTTTGGCATGTGACTATCGCCATAGAAAAAAGACACCAACTATTATTACAGGCAGGATCAATGCTCTTTTAATCACAAAAGAACATACAATAGATAAGAAATCACATGTGAATTTGTGCAAGGGCACTGAGGGTACTTAACCACAATCCTTAAGGTGTGCTCCTGTCTCTCAGGGTTTATCTTAGAAGTTGCTCGATTTTGGAATGCACAGCAGTAGCTGGATTGGGCATTTAGGCGGGCCTGCAATAGTCCAGGATGAGAAGATCAAGGCCCCTACGAGATCCACCTTGACTTTGAAGTCCAAGCGGAAGGATGTTCTTCAACATGTGAAGAAGCGATTTGGCTTTCTTTGATGCCATTGCTGACCTGTGCTGAGAAGGACAAACAGGAATCAAAGAACATGCAAAGGTTTCAAGCTTGATTCATCAGGATGAGATTAAGGGGCCCACAGATGAGGCCTGATGAATGAATGGAAGGCTTTTGGGGCTTTTGGGGATTGGGGTGCCAAGCAATAAGAGCATGAATTTGCCTGGCTCTTGGAGCACCCTTTTGTTCGAATGTTTGACTTTGTATATTTTTGTGTGATTTCAGACAATCTATTAAAGAAAACATTTTGCGAAAGTAAAAAGAATGTTCCGAATTTTGCTGGCATCACAACATGTAGATACCCAAAATGCAAATACAAACTCAAATTCCATTCAATAGTTTTACTATGCAAAATAACAATCTCTCTTTATAAAGATCAACTTCGATAATTTGTCACAATTCTTCTTTATTTAATTTTATAACGTACATAAGAGCATACAAAAACAATGTGCGCAAGATTTTATATCATTTAAAAGAATATGCATAGCTAAATTTATGATGTAACAATACATATTAATCATGTCAACACACATACAATGATCTACCATTCTAACTCATCCACATCAAAAACATTCATTCCCATTCAACAATTTGCATTCTGTGCAAAACACGCAGTAAGAACAATTCATTCAAAAGGATAAGGTCAAACAATTAGACCTTAAAGGGAAAGTGCGCTCAAAAATGTTATTGTCCCAATCGTTCGGGCATGTGTTTTTCAGCATACTGTGATCGATCGTAAAAAACGTTCCTATGCATTTTACCTTAGTTTTCCTCACTTTTACACATGCGAAAACAACGGGTTGGGTGCGGCCATCTTGTGCTAATCTTATCCGTTGCTGCATCACCCTAGATTCGAGTGCCTTCACGGCAGTAAATCATATCACCCGCCCCTGAAGCTGACATCACTAGATGCTTATGCCCCTTTTCACAAAGCCAATGCACGTCTTGTGTCAAGGTTCTCTGTGCGCAAGCTATTGACGTGTCTCCATGGAAATGAATGGACACCTCTTCCCTCAATAAATATAAACAGACCCCTTCTTGTCAGACAACATCGGAGTTGCTTTTTCAATCATTTCACTGTTGTTTTTTTTATTGCCTGTGACTCGTTTCTGCTCTGTTCAGCTACTTTCCTAGCACAAAGCCCATGCGAACAGATACTTACACTAGCATTACTACTTCCGTTTTATTAAAAAATGTGTCGAATAATGGCAACAATACAGCCCTACCAGTACAAGCCGGAGTATTCCGAGGAGGAAGTAATTGAAAGAGAAAGATGCAGAAACGATGGGGAATCGAACACTAGTTGGGAAGATGAATCACTGAAGCATGAGCCTGAGCCTAGTCACATGGAAGACGTTTCCACCTGGTGTACCTGCAATCGCTGCAAGGTCATGCCAACCGAGGTGGAGAACTGCTGCTGCAAAGACAAAACTGGATGCTTGGCCTACATATCAGAAGAAGACACATCACTGCTATGCGTTACCGAGCTGTATGACTTCAGGGCAGCCTGCCTCACAAGGTCTGTGTTGAGGATTATGATGGTGCTTATGCGCGAACTTCGCGCAACAGTTTGCCCACACAATCCAAGTAACGAGTAAGTGTACTCTAGGTGTGATGTTATTTTGACCACTGAGATGACTAACATTTCATGTTTGTCAAACAATACTTCTCTGTGGCCCAAACCCTTTTATGGATTGAATGGGTGTTCACTTTTGTAATGTATCTAGACTTCAAAGCCCAAGTTCATTTGTCCATGAAGTAACTTTTGTAAGGGCAACTATGCCATAGAATTTAGGATGCATTTTCAAGTAATGGTGGTACACATATGGTTAATCCAATTACAGTATGTATGTTTCTCTTCCAGAGGTGGCACAGGCTGGAGGCCTACCGTTCGTTTACATGGTGGCTTTATGGGAGGCTTGGATTCTGCGTTCGACAAGTAATATCCGCCTTTGTCGTTGGAGACATTCGCAGCAAATTCCCCAGGAGAGCGGACAGTACAGGGGATTTTCACACACTGTGCTGCAACCTCAAGTACACAATTCGTATTAGTATTTCCCCCGTCGGTAGTATATTCAGTCTTGCTCTGAGGAAGTTGTTTCTAATTTTTTGCATCCAGAAATTTTTCTAGATACCTTGGGAGGGTACCTATTTTCATGTCAACTATCAGAAAGGTGTTTTTCGGTGTTGATGACCTTGTATTTTCTATTGTGTCTATCCAGTCCAATACTTCCAGTTCCCGTTTGACTTTCAGTGGGTTATTCTCCAGTATTTCCAAACTTGAGCCTGTTCTTGAGATTGCAGCTTTTATTTTCTGTTCAAGACCCTGTAGGATTTCAGATTTCAGATTGATATGTTGTTCATTGATGTCCTCATACAGAGTGCCCTTTTTGGGATTTATGATCTCCCTGTAGAAGGACGTCAGTTTCCATTCCTCCAGGCAGTTCAAAGATTTTAGACCCAGTTCGAAGCGCAGCTGCCCCTGATGTATTCCATGGCAGATTAAGGGCTTTCTTCCAGATTCTGTCTTCTACTTTGGCCCAATTAAAGTTCCATAGTTGCGGTTTGGCTTTTAGTCCATATAGCAAGACTGGAACTATCTTGCTCAGGTAGTATGTTATCATTGGGACCACTGAGAATTTGCAGTATCTATTCATGATTTTAGTCAGGTGAGGAATTAACGAGAGGGCTTTAGAGAGCATGTCTCTCTCTATTTTGTAGCTGGCTGGGCTAGCATAGATCAAATATCCCAAGTATGTGAGATCTTCCACTTGAGGAATTCTTTGCCCATCCAGGATCCAGTGCCTATAATTCACCTTTTTCCTTGGGTGCTTGAAAACTAGTATACTGGATTTCTTGAGGTTTATTAACAACCCATTCTCCTTGGCATATTCACACAGTCCATTCAGTAATCTTTGCAGACCAATGGCGGTTCTATCAAGCAGGACGATGTCGTCCGCGTAGGACAGCCAGAATATTTTTCTTCTGTTCATTTCTGGACTGGCCAGAGCGGACGAGATCAGATGTTCTCCTGCGTCTGCCAGGAATAAATTGAAAAATGTGGGTGCCCCCAGGCAACCCTGCCTTACCCCTCTTTCCACTGAGACTGATTCAGAAAGGTGGCCACTGTTGTCTAGGCACACCCTTACACTTGTCCCCCTGTGTAGTTCCATTAGCATTGATAGTAATGTCTCTGGGATTCCCTTTCTTCTGAGTTTTTGCCACGACCTTGTTCTATCAATTTGGTCAAAGGCTTTGGAGAGGTGAATCCAGGCTCCATACAGTGTTGTCCCTCCCCTGGCCATTGATGTTTCGCTGAGGAGATTCAACATAGCTCCATTTAGGGCCGTTGATAGTCCTTTTTGAATCCTGTTTGGCATCTGGATATCACCCCCTCCTGATCTGTCCAAGTCGAGAGCTTATTTAACAAGAGTCTCATAAATATTTTGCTGTCGATGTCTACGGGGGCGATAGGCCGATAGTTTGAGGGATTTGACCTATCGCCCTCCTTGAAGAATGGTATAATCAATGCAGTTTTCCATGATGGAGGGAAGCTCTTTTGTTGTAATATCTCCATGAAGAGTCTCTTCAGCAGTTTTGCCCAGAGCGTCGGATTTTTCCTGAGTACCAGATATGTAAGGCCATTGGGACGGTTCCATGTAATAATGTCGCCACAAAAATATCGCCATGCAAAAATATCGCCGAAAAATGGTCATTTTTTGTGGCGACATTATTGCATGGAACATGCGGGGGACACCCCCGCAACCCCCAAATGTTTTTAAAAAAATATATATATATATATATTTTTTTAAAAAATATTATTTTTTTTTGCCCCTGTCGCCATATATATGGTCACCCAAATAATATCGCCACGACATTTTCCCAGCGATATTATTCACGCCGACCATATATGTGGCGATATTAATACCTGATACCATTGGGACCTGGAGCTCTTGATAATGAGGCTTTAGATATTATTTCTGTAATTTCATTCTCCTCTATTTGTAGTTCCCATCCCTTGTCTAAGGGCAGGTAGGTTGGTTCCTTTAGTACCTTTCCAAAACTGTTTGCAAGGTGTTCTACCCAGCTTCTTTCCGGAACCAGGTTACAGAGTGTGCTGCTGGACTCAGAATCTAACTCTCGTATCACTGACCAGAAGCTTCTTGAGGATGAGTTTGAGACTAACTTTAATATTTCTTCGCCTTCTTTTTGATAGAGAAGGGCCTTGTGATTCTTTACCCAAGCTTTGTAGTTTCGCCTGATTTTTTTTAGCTGCAGGGTATATGATTCTTGATCCAATTTTTGTTTTTTTAATTCTCTGATAATTTTTCTCAGAGTTCTTTCCCTTTGTCTCGTATCTTCGTTAAAGCTATGGAGATGTGCGTGTTTTGCATTACTTGATGGCGATTTTGGGTGAACCAGTGACCATAGTGTGTTCACGAATTTGTCTGGTTGACTTAGTTCTTGGGCCATCTGCTCTGACATATTTTGCAGTTTCTTATTTAGATCTCTGCCACCTTGTCCATATTTTCTCAATCTTATTTTCCCTTTTATTCCCGTTATTTCTTGATTGTGGTTTAGGATCGTCGAGCCAGGAACATCTGTGATTGATAATTCCAATCGCGAGTGGTCGCTACCTCCTTCATGCTTTACTCTTAGTTGTGATTTGCGATTGAAGAGTCCCTCACTGACAAAGATGTAGTCTAGCACTGAGGTCGATTTGCCTCTTTGCCATGTTACGCAAGGCTCTTTGTCATCTTGATTTACATTATTCAACATTTTCAGGTCCCATACTTTGGTGAATTCCAACCAGGCCTTACCTTTATTAGACAGTGGGTGTTTATCTTCACCCGCTGTTCCCCTTTTATAGTATACAAATTCTGCGTTGAAATCTCCTGCGAGCAGAATGTCTGGTTCTTGACATTCTGTCTTGATCTTTCCCATCAGTTCTGCTAACTTGTCCTGGAAGGCCTGGATTTTAGTGGATGCAGGGTTCCAATAGATATTTATTACAATTAGGGCAGTTGCTTCTGGGTCATTGGTGGAAAGGACTTTACAAGCCAGAATCCCGCTTTCAGCTTTCCATATTTGGGTGGCATACTTAAATGTGCTGTTTTAATGGCAGTTGTTAGGCCCCCGGCCGGCCTCCCTTTTGCCTTTTAACTTGCTGTTAGACAAAAGGTTATAAACCCCTCTATTTCTTTTGGGTTTACCAACCAGGTTTCCTGAAATACCAGAATGTCCATCTTCCCAAATAGATAATCTTTTGTTTCTTTTGCCCTAAACGTGCTGGAGCCTCTTGTGTTCCAACTGACCATGTTTAGTTCTTTCTGCCTAAAGGCTCTGGGTTCCTATGCCCATGTTTATCAGAACGTGCGTAAGTATGTCGGGGAGAGCCTCCAATGTTATTTCTTGGTTTGATGTTTCCTGGGCGGATATTCCTTTTCCTTCTACATTTGGGCCCCGAGGACCCCTACCATCCCGCTTCACCACCTCCGTAAGTCGTGCCTGTTCATTTGCCTGAGCTCAGGGTGGATTGGGGTGCGAGGTATGTATTGTTAGACCTTCTTGTTCCAGTTCTTTGCCAGCTTTTAGAATTGCTGTTTGTGCTTTTATTGAGCTTAGGCCGATTTCTACCAGAAACAAGATTTTCCGATCAGGGAACTTCACATATTCTATGTCCTCCGTGGAGAATAAAAAGAGGCCTCTGCTTTTTTTGAATATGGACAGTATCACCATTCTGCTGAGAGATTTGGGCTTTGCACGGTTTGATGACATCTTTAGCCATAGTCTGGGAATTTCAAAGCCCGTGGGGGATACATCTCCACCCCAGGTTTTCTTCCGCTTGTGACTTTATGGGTTCCTCTTTCATCTTTCTGGTTTCTTCTATCTCAGGTTCTGGGATGGTCTGAAATTTTCCATGTCCAAGATTCAAAGTCACCTGGATAGGGTGCTCCTGCTCATCCAAGTTTGTCAATTCCGACACGTCTTTCTTCAATAAAGGGGCTATTTTTATTTTTGGCCCCCCTGCTACTGGTAGGTTTTTGGCTTTTTTAATAAAGATCGGGGCGAGCTTCAGTTTTTTATTGGTGTAAGTCATTGAGGCCTCAACAGGTTTAGTTTGGGTCTCAGTTTGTGAACCTGTGCTTACTCTCATTATTTTTGGTATGTTCTTTGAAACTTTTTGTCCGGCCCTTTTCTTGCTTTTTTGTTTATGGGCCTGGTTTTCTAAATTTTCTTCTATGATTTCTAGACTGTTTTCTTTTTCCACTTCCAGAGCTTTTTTTTTCTTTTGCTTCTTTACCTTTTCCGGGACTTCTTGCATTTTTTCTTTCCTCTCCCTTTCCATTTTTTTTATTGTTTTTGTTTTTTAACTTTTTTTCTTGTTTTTTTGTCAGGTGAGGAAGTATTTCCTGTTCGTTGTCTTTCTTTTTTGACCTTTTTTTTGCATTTCTTCTTCTCCTAGAGTTTTGATTGCTTGCTTCCGTCCAACTTATAATTGAGTCGTCTTTAGAATCTTCCGTTTCGTCCTCTTGTGTGTTTCTATCCAATGGCTTCATGCTCTACCATCAATTGAGCTGTCTTCAAGAGCTCTTCTATGGTTGTTTCCGATAATGGGGTATCCTCCTGGTCTTTGGGTTGTTGCTCCCCAGTCTGACTTTCTGCTTCTTTTTGAATTGGCTTTTCCCTCCAGTTTCGCAGGTTCATCAAGATCTGGTCTCTCCCAGTCTCCTCTGCTTTACCAATGTCTGTCAGAAGGATGCGAAGAAGGACTGTTTCTTTCCTGTGATTTGAGGATTCTTTTTTTGCCTCTTCTATTAGTGGGATTACTGTGGTATTGATCACGTTGCCGAGGCCAACCAATGAGGCCTCACATCTTGCCACTTTGTTGGTTAATTCCAAAACTATTCCTGCTTGAGATTGGACCTCACCCTTTAGTAGTTCAAAAACCGATACCAAAGAGTTTAGGACATAGTTGAGAGCGCTCAATGTTGCGCCACTTGAGGTTGGACTTTGATCATGATTTTCTTTCCTTCCCTCCTCTAGGATGTCGTTTTTGGTGCTTTCTGATGGATTTTTTCTTTTGTTTGCCTCTGTGATATCTTTTCCCCGTTCCCCCACATCTTCCAATTCACTTTTAGTACTTTCCTGTAGGGTCTTGTGTTCTTCTCTAATATTTTCCCTCCTTTCATTTCCTTCTATCTGCTGGGTTAAGTCCTTATTTGGGTATTCGACCAGTTAATCCAGGCTTCTGCTTTTATCAAAGTATTCTTTGATTTTTTTTTTTGGAAGGGTGGTGACTGTGTATTCTAACCCTTTTTGGTTTGTACGGTCTGTCTGATTTTCTTTACTGTTAGTTTCTTCCTCAGGCATTTGATTTGGTCTGTGAATTTGGGCCTCGATTGACAATTGGTTATTCGGCGTAGTCTCCTGCTCCCCCCTTTCGACAGGTGACCCTACTGTGGTAGAGTACGCCACTGGCTCCAAGTAGGAACCGTCCCACTCTGGTGCCTTTGTCAGGTCCAAATGCGCAGTACTCCTTAGTTTCATTCTACAGATGGAGTAACAGGTAGCTCTTGATCTGTAGATGGGATTTTTATCCTTCTGTTTTTGCTCCTTCTTCCTTCTTTTTAATTTTTCCTCTTATATTAACTTCCGCCGCGTTGGCCTGAGGCTGGTGTTTTTATATTCGTTTTGCAGTTACTACCAGGCTTAATGATTTACAAAGTTTGGTAGTCTGGCGTATATTTTATTGAATTTCACAGTCTTAAAAACTGCAATGACCTTCTTCCTTACAGGATGGTTTAAAAGTGTTGGTCCTGTTGACCTTCACTTGTGTCTCATGTGAGAGTGATTGGCCTTACGTGTGGTTCCGGTCCCTTTTCCGTTCCCTGACGGCTTCAGGCGCCGCAGTGGACCCCTTTGTTTGTCACCTTTACTGTTCCGTTTGCCGCGTCTCTTATCGCGTTTATTATCCCCTCCCCCTTGTTTGTTCTGCAGTCTATGTCCCGTTTGAGTTTGTTGTCAGGAGAATGAAATAGAAAAAAAGGGGATGGGGAGAGGGGTTTTTACGTGTCGGTGTGTCGGTATCAATATGCTTACTGTGATTTTCGGGTTTCTCTTGGGTTTCCTGAGTTTCTAGGGGCGTTCTCCGGAACCGCAGTTTCTTTTCTTTTGTGCTTCCAAGCATTAAAGTTCAGCCTCTCCTTGCAAACCCGCTGAACCCACCGAACACGCAAAACACTCTCGTCTCACTCCGCTCTCGCTCCGCTCAGGATTCCTATGAGTTCTAATAGGCACTCCTCCCCCTTGTCAGGGCAGCCACTGAAGAAAGACTTGCAGAGTAAGGAACACGCAAAACACTCTCTTCTCACTCCGCTGTCACTCAGCTCAGGATTCCAATGAGTTCTAATAGGCACTCCTCCCCCTTGTCAGGGCAGCCACTGAAGAAAGACTTGCAGAGTAAGGAACACGCAAAACACTCTCTTCTCACTCAGCTCTCTCTCCGCTCAGGATTCCAATGAGTTCTAATAGGCACTTCTCCCCCTTGTCAGGGCAGCCACTGAAGAAAGACTTGCAGAGTAAGGAACATGCAAAACACTCTCTTCTCACTCCGCTCTCGCTTCGCTCAGGATTCCAATGAGTTCTAATAGGCAGTCCTCCCCCTAATCAGGGCAGCCACTGAAGAAAGACTTGCAGAGTAAGGAACGCGCAAAACACTCTTCTCACTCCGCTCTCGCTCCGCTCAGGATTCCAATGAGTCCTAATAGGCACTCCTCCCCCTTGTCAGGGCAGCCACTGAAGAAAGACTTGCAGAGTAAGGAACACGCGAAACACTCTCTTCTCACTCCGCTCTAGCTCCGCTCAGGATTCCAATGAGTTCTAATAGGCACTCCTCCCCCTTGTCAGGGCAGCCACTGAAGAAAGACTTGCAGAGTAAGGAACACGCAAAACACTCTCTTCTCACTCCGTGTCTCCAGGCTCTCCTCTTCAAGAAACCAACCCGGCAATCCACATAAGTGTGTCTCCCTTCTGTGGTGTTCTAGGCCTTTTGCGCTCGCCTCATGCCCATCCATCCCACCTCCAGTATCAATGGCATTTCGCACCTGTGGCCATGCACTCGCAAGGGGCCTTGGAGGGTTCTTCTGCATGGTGACCATTGCTCTCATGGCCTCCCCAGACCCAGTGTCTCCAGGCTCCCCCACTGCAAGACCCTGCAACAAGCACGTCACACATTCACATACACACCCACTTTTCTAACAATTTATAAACACCTAGACATTTTACAGGAGAACATCTCTGTGCTCTGCAAGGTATCTGTTTATCGTGCCACTTGTTCCCCAGATACTTGCTCTCCTGCTTTGCTGAATCAGCTTCTTTGTTTGTCCAGGTAAGGGTGGTAGGTCACCGATTTACTTCTCTATATTCATCGATTGCTGATCTCAATTTCTTTTTCTATTTGCACCTATTGTACCGAGCATTGTAATGTTCATTTAGCTCAATGCCTTCACCATTTTCTAATGTTTCTAGTATTTTGATCTAGTAAAATAGCACATTGCATCAATGTCCATTGTAATAGAATGGAATCTTTCATGGTTCATGTTTGTAAGCATGTTCACTTTTGATGCATGAAAGTACATTCAACAGATGAGTAACATGTTACGATTTGCAGTATACCAATCATTTCTGTAAGACAGTTATGCTGTGTTCATTCGACAAGGTTACACAGGTTTTCCTTCTTTGACTAAAACAAATATTGTATAGAGAGCTGTACTATAATTACATCAATCACATACATACAATATTTTCTTTTCATTATTTATATGTATTTTTATACAGATCTTACCAACTTATCAAGAATGCCTGCTTGTATGGTTCTCAGTTGCCCTTCTATGAGCCATGCAAAAAGTCTGGGCATGGTCCTGCACACATTCCTGAAGGATATCGATTTAATAATAAAATGGGTTAAATATTGTGGTTTTCCGGTGGACGAGATTTAAAGTAGAGCCCAGGATGTCTTGAAGGTTGTGAGGGCCAATCGATTCTGCATCTGCAGCCGGCACTTTACCGACGATATGTACGAACAATCCAAGTACACAAAAAAGCGTTGACCCAGAATTCTTCGTAAATTGCTTACAAATGCAGTTCCAACCGAATATATGCACACGCTTCCTCCGGTGAGTCCTACATGATGAATTAGCTGTCTTTGTTGTTATGTAGGACGATGGGCTGCATAAATAAGTACTATCTATGATCTCTCGATCTAAATCTGGCAGGGTACTAAAATGGTACCTTCATGAAAAGATTTGAGCTATCTGTGTATATTTACTTCAAAAATGTCTTATTAAAGGTTCCATAGCTACCAGATTGTATTGCATTTCTACTATAATATGTTTCACTATACGCTTTCTTGAGCCTCTAACAAATCAGGCAATTATGACCATTATAAAACAATGCCATAGTGCCCTTTAAAAGTTGCATACTGCTTTCGTAATCGGTTGCTTGACATGTCCCTTTTTTTGCATAGAGCATAGTGATGGAAGCACAGACCCTCACAAGTGACGAAACCACTGACACGTCCAGTGTCCCAATGGTGAGTCTTGCCGACATGCACAAAGTGATATTCTCGAGCGTTGGATCTGCCCTCATATCTAATACAACTTTCATTTTCCCTTGTACCATTTTATAACAATGCATGGAAAAATAAAGGAGCAAGATTCTGCATCAATTTCTTATCCGGAGTCCCCATCAAGTTCACTCTCCTATCAAGTAATTTTATTGTACTTGTCCTTTATGAGAATGTGTTATGCTTGCAATTTGAAATAAAATGAAACTGTTTATGCCTGCTATTGGTTAGTACCACTAAGTGGCATGTATGGGTTTCTCTCTATATGTACCATCATCTTCATCTGTTTGTCTCAGTTCCATTTCGCTGTTTTCATCCGTACTGAAACAAGTACTGTGTTACAGGGGGATGCTGGAATTTCGACTACAATCACTTCCTCCATTGCAACTGGTCCAGAGTATGAGGCATGCATACTTACAGTTCCCTTGTAAGAATGAAAGTAAATCCTACAAAGTATTTTATTAGAGAGTGAAATGCATGTGACTGTACACTGTTTCAAACTTTTCTGATTTCGATTCGAACGTTACACTTCCTCTGTAATGGAGAATACATTTTTAAAAAGTTTGATGGCAACATTCCAGTCAGTATTTTTGCCACGGTGATCATTGCTCAAGTACATGTGACATGTCGGAATGTTATCAGGTGAAATCTGAAATGTATATTATGACAAAAAAACATTCACTGTATTCAAGGCTATGTGTGTAAGTGCTCTGTGCGAAGAAAGATTTCATTTTCGAGTATGATAGACACAAGCTGTTGAATTAGAAGAGGAGGCGCATGGACCAGAAGAGTATCCCACTGTTTCAAAGAACATCAAGAAAACAAACAAAAAAGTTTGTTTTGTAGATGTTTTTAGACTGGTGTTTTATTTATATGTTTTGTTTTTTAAAGTGGTATGTGCTGTTTGTGTGCAATACATTGACAATGTTTTTCAACACGACTCTTAGAGGCCCAGAAGGAAGAGAAGTATAAAGACACAGACAACAAATGAAACCAAAGATGTTGCTTGCCAAACATATTTCACAATGGAGCAACTAATAGTTGAGGCGCAGCTTGGTCCAGTCAATAAGCAGACTTGTGATGTTTATGTCCAATGGCCGGAAACTGAATGGAATGTGATTGGCGAACCATGCAAAGTGTCCATGGACCATTGCTACCATGCGACAACTTGACAGGTTGAAACTGAATACAATGAAGAAGCATTGCAATTCCTCGCAGACCCCTTGACACAATCTATACCCGCAAAAAATGTTCCACCAAAGAAGCATTCGATTTGAACTGTTTCTCCAATTCTTGTGCAAATATCACAACCTGACCTAACAGAGACTGAAGCTTCAACGCAATTGACTGAGGAACTTGCTAAAGATCTCGACTTCAGTTTGCCTAGTATGGGTGATTTGTCCACCACAGTCGAGTCACAAACCACATTCATGCCGGAAGATGTCATGATCTCTGCTTCCAAAAGGTCAGGGTTTTCCCAACTCCCTTGGAAGCAGATCCATAACCCAGGTTCCGAGGGCCAACCAGTCCCAATTGGGACCTTTTGGACCCAGTCCTGGTGCCAGTGGCACCAGGCTCATAAATATGCCCAGTCCCAGCGCTGGAACCGCCGGGCTCATAATGCTTGGGTGGACTTACCTGCAGCAGAACATGCTGCTTACTTGCCTGCCAGTTGAGCCTCTGATCCTCTTCTGTTTGGAACTACTTTTCCTGTAGGGTGGGGCAGGAGCCACTCCCTAGGTTCAGAACACTGGAACTCTTCTGGAAAGCAGGAACTCTTTTCTTACCTAGGCGTGGCTGTGGAAGGAGACACCTAAGCACTACAGGAGGCTATTTAAACCACACCCGATGGATGAATCTTGCTTTGCATTATTCTGCATCCTCTGCAGCAGAACGCTCATCATGTCTTCTGCATCTGATCCTGGGCCTAAGGAAAAAGGCTTACCATCCTGAATCCAGTCTTCAGCAACACCTATAAAGACAAGAAAGAACAGGTTAGCATTACGGTCTTCAGTGACAGCGCTTCGCTTACCTGGTCCATCGGCTGTCACCAACGCCTCGCGCTGCATTCCGGCATCTGAAAGACAAAGGCTTACCTACTCTTCGTGCGCTCCGGAGGTCTTCGCACTGCATTCCGGCATCTGAAAGACAAAAGCTTACCAACTCTTTGCACGCTCCGGAGGCCTTCGGCGCTGCATCCCGCATCTGAAAGACAAAACAAGGTGCGTTTAAAGACATTGGGGAACTTTAATACTCACGTGCCATTACTCCTTTCCACATCTAACCCAGTGGGTATTCCGGCACCCTGCAGCCGCTCCGAACTTGTACCTGCAAAATAAAAAGACAGTTAGAGCGCATCGTGAAGCAGGCAACAAGCGCTTACTTACGTGCTTCCAGGCGCTTCTATTCATCACACGGGCTCCATCTTCAACTCACTTCAGCCCGTCATCCGCCATCGCCGGAACCCTGCAAAACAAGAGACATCATTACTATTACTAAAGACTTTTAAAGACATTAGAATTACTCGAAACTTACCGTTCGTGCAGTAAACGACGGACAGCAGTCCTCTGAAGTCAAGAGGCCTGCTCCCCTTATCCAGTGAAGAAACTGGTTACAGCACCCTGCCCCGAGGCAGATGGAGAGCACGGCGTTCACTTACCTAAGACATCTTACCCTTCGAGTCAGACATACAGTGCACAGAGGTCCAGCCCAAAGAGCCAGCCGTGTGTTACACATCACCTTTGAAGATACGGTATACGCCCAGTCAAGACCGGCGCCTCTACGGGAATCAGGTGAGCGTTACAGAAGATTGGCTATTACAGGAGCAAAAATACATTGTATTCGATAGCTGCCTGCTAGAGATTGTACAGATGCTGAAATGTGCCCATACATTGAGGGGAACATATGCAGGGAGCCATTGGTGAATGTGTCTCGTGTATTACAAGGCACTAACTTGAAAATCCAAGCCACCTCTATAATACATTTTCATGGTAGGCTCAACCAATGCTGGGCAAAGTGCGGGCTGGAAATCTACTATGTTCTGCAGCTTTACTTTTAAGCGGGTCTATTTTAGGTAAGATTTCCAGTTTCTGTCAATTTGTGGGAGTTGAGTTCCTTGCTAAAACGCAATATCAAAGGGAATTCTTATTCCCCGCTATTAGTGAAGCCTGGAAAATTGAACAGATGTCAATCGAAAGCACATTGTCTGGCAAACTTTTCTGGCTAGCTTGCGACAGACAGTGTGACAGCCCAGGATTTTCAGCAAAGTACTGCACATACCACTTTCAAGACATTGAAAGTAAATAAATTGTGAGTTCGGAGATAGGGCAGCTATCCGAATGTACATCTTCTGTGGCCATGGAGAAACATGGTTTCATAAAATCCGTCAAACATCTTCAATCAAGGGGAATGCAAATAGACCTGATAGCCACTGACAGGCATATTTCCATAGTCAAGACCATGCGAGAGCAGTTTCCACACATTCGTCATCAATTCAATGTCTGGCACATTGCCAAATCAGTCCATAAAAAAATTACAACTGCTGGTAGAAAAATGGGTTCCGAAAATATTTTAAAGTGGTGTCAGTCTATCAACAACCATCTTTGGTGGAGCGCCAAAACTTGTGATGGGTCTGTAAAAATTCTACTTGAAAAATGGCATTCAATGATGCACCATTGTTCCAAAGTACACTTATGGAGAGAAAACCAACATTTTCATGAATGTGCACATGGACCTTTATCGAAGGAGCAGGAACGCAAGAAGAAGTGGTTACTGCCATGTTCACCGCCACACAAAGCTCTTGAGAAGTTGTGTACGTTAAACGCTTTCAAGAGACCTGAAGGAACTGACAGAATTCTGTCATACCAGAGATTTGGAGGTGTTCCACAATATGTGCCTAAAGTAAAGGCCCAAAAGGTTGCATTTCGGAATAGACGGTATGAAGGCCAGAACAAGACTAGCTGTACTTGCGCACAACGCGAACGTTGGGAGGGAGCTAGCGAAAACTGCTGGAAACTTCGGCATGCTTCGTTAGCTCATGGCCTTTACAAAACAAGGCAAACAACGGGTGGCCAAGCCAATATACCAGGAAATGGAATTCGAATTTGTGAAAGATTTGACATTGAATGTTTTGGCCATGCATACCCATGGAATCGATCCTGGATTTGTTCCTAGGACACCTACAGTGCCACAAAACATTGCAAACGAGACATGTCCATCAAAAGAGGAGTTTGTAGAAAAGTTGAGTTCCTGATATACGTAATTAGTAGCTGTCTTCATAATCTGCTCACAATAACACTTTGGATATGTTCACCAATGTTTGTACATTTTACATCAACAATTGAATACTATTACACTCAATTTCAATGCTATAAAAAGTATTAAAACGTACTTAGTTATGCAGATTAAATTTGGTGTATGATTCATTAATGTATATTTTTTACATTCCCTACATTGATATTACTGTTCCTTGATCGGTAAGACACATGTCTGTTGTTGCTATTGGTGATATATTTGAAAATAGAATTTCCCTAGCACATCCGTGCTGCACTGCCCATTTGGGTTGCTGAAATACTAATGGGCAAATTGATATTTGCCATCAGTTAATGGTACAATGAGGCTTGCTGTCTGTCAAAGCCTCTTCTAGACCCAAACCACATATGCAGTGCTTTAACATTGGCATTGAAGGCTTATAGTGGGTCAGATTTTCGTAGCAATGATCAGTCGCCTGACCTCTGTCAACCCCATAGCTTCCAGAACGTTGTGCTTTCGCAGTGCATTATTTTTTCAAACACCTCAGTGAGTGGGCACCTTTTTACACACATTTAGAGACTATTTCAGTCTTTTGATGTGTGTGTTTTTTTGGGTTCTCCATAGCTCTACATAGCTCACCATGGCACCCAAAATTTCATTTTCCAATGTATCCTCTTTGTCAACTTTTCAGCAATAAGTGCCTGTTGTTGCTAGTTTGCCATACAGTGTGACTCCATGTTTTGCTTTGCATGCGCCCCTCCCTGTATCCTTCCCTTGTGTTTTTCCCAGCCCCCTCCAACACCATTCCTCTTCTTTCCTCTCCCTACCTACTCTATGGTGCTCTCCGTCTCTCCTATTTTTTTTTAACTGTTTCTCTATCGACTACCCTGCTCTTCTCAATGAATCTGTTAGGAAGAAGTTTAAGAAGGACATCCTGTTCGCTGATACCTATACAAGTGCTTCCTCCGGGCAAACCCACATCCTCTTTGTCGTTCCCTTGCCACACCTATGGACTCTACATATGGTGTCTGTGCTCTCTCCTTATGGCCTAGTAAGATCTTTGTCTCTGTCTTCCCTCTGTGTCCCCTCCCTTGCCTCGTCGCGCCTGGAAGCACTTGTGCATATGTGCATTATGAATGCCATATTATATCATGATATCGTGGTCTGTTTTGGACAGACACAAAAGGAATCTTATGTTACACCAGGCTTTTTCAGTGCCTTGTAGTATCGGTTTTACTTACTTTGAGTGTAACTGTTGTCCAAAACTAATTTGAAGTCATGGCTTTCCCTACTCTGTGAACCGAAAAGCAACTTTCATTGAATATTACACCCCAAGGTCCAACTCTCCTAGAATGACAGTTATCCAGAATACAATTCATAGTTTTATACCTTCCCTTTTATAGACTATGTGATTTCTTGCTGAGATTCACGGTACAACGGATATAGTCTACAGAAGGAATTTGATGTTGGCTGGATTGGCCTGCGCTCACCTGCTGTTTTCAGATTTCAAAAACTGATCTGCCGCCAAGGGCATACCCTAATGGAAAAATGGCAACCAATTCTTCATCGTCTTAGGCCCCTTCCTGACTTCCTACAGGATTCCCTAGAAGATAGGCTTTTCGCTTGACCATCGCGATTGCGTGCTTTCGAACACTGCTACAATGTTGATCACAAGGCTGCAGACTTCTCAGGACCGCATTTGAAATTCAGGGAACGACTCAGAAAAATTGTCTAAGGCCCATCCACGCTTACCCTATGCACACGCATGCCCGATTGTCACAAGGCCTAGTCGGATCATGAATACAACTAACTTGGTATGGGCAAGCAATGTAACCTGTCTCGCATGAA
The DNA here is from genome assembly GCF_040938575.1 of Ambystoma mexicanum. Taxonomy (NCBI): domain Eukaryota; kingdom Metazoa; phylum Chordata; class Amphibia; order Caudata; family Ambystomatidae; genus Ambystoma; species Ambystoma mexicanum. The sequence continues at coordinate 782,941,195 of NC_090921.1, read as the reverse complement.
CATAGACAGGGCTGCCTCAGGTGGGATAGATAGTGTGGACGGCTGTCCCCTGTTACGCTCACAACATAATGAATACAAACCTCTCGGGAAAGAAGCAAAGAGATAGCTTACAGGGTTTAACAAGGTAAACTTTACTCCGAAATTAAAAAATAATCTTCAAAGGTGGCTGCTCTTCGTGAACGTTGGGACTCCAGAATTAATGATTAAAAAAGGGGAAATTGTTCTGTTTGCATATATACGAAAATTCAGTGACATGCGAAAATCCAAATTGACGTAAAAGTGGACAGAATATGTTGTATTGTATACCGCACCATATTCAAAAAACCAAGTGCTTTAATCGCGGTTTCTTTGTAAGTCCACTAACAATAGTTATTTGTGTTTAGTTTAAGTAGGAATGAGTAAAGGTTTGGATTTTTGCTCGGTATTGGTTACAGACATTGTTTTTTATTTTTATTTTTATTTTTTTAAAACAATTTTTATTATTTCAAAATAAACAAAATAAAAAACACCAACCAAACATGCAGTACAAGCAACAATACAGTTCTGCAATATTAACACTCACAATTGACCACTGCTCCCCTTATCCCGCCCTCCCCAACGAGCCTATTGTTCATCTCGCTCTGCATCCGCACCGCGTGGTGGGGTCACCTTTCCTGTGGATTCTGTCAACTCTTGTGTTGTACCGAACAGTTCCGCTACCATCAGTTTCCATGCCATCAGGGTTCCCACTTCTTCTTCTCCCCCTATATTACTTGCATCCTGCCATACCATGGTCTCTGCTTCCGCCCATTTCTGGAATTCCTTCCACCACATCTCCACCCGTGGCCTGTGATAAGCCTTCCATCCCATGGCAATTCTCCTTTTTGCGAGCACATATGCTAGATCCTTCAGTTTGTTAACATGCTCAAGTTTCTGCGATCTGGGGAACACTCCCAGTAAACAAGCCCAGACTGAGTCTATGACAATAATAACCCCCTTTGCCACCAGTTTCCCCGCTACCTCACTCCAGAAGCGCTCAATCACCGGGCAGGACCAGAACATATGTACCATATCAGCCTTTTCCTCATCGCATTTGGGGCATGCCTGTCTGCTAGCGTTCTCAAACCTCGATATCCTCAGGGGTGTCATGTATGCCCTATGCGTGATATATAGTTGTATCTGTTTTAATCTGGTGTTTCTCGACACCTTTTTGTGGTATCCCAGGGCACGCTCCCACATCCCATCCTCCATCGGGGCTCCCACCTCCGCTTCCCAGTCTGATCTTAATTGCGTTGGTTCCTTTCCAACCCTGGTCATCAGCATTTCATACAATCTAGATATCTTGTGCCCTCCTTCCGTTATAGCATATATCGTATATATGGTAGCATCAGGCTCTCCTACCAGTACTGTCTCAGGCAAAGTTCTTTTAATTTCCTGCACCATTTTGTAATATGTAATATATTGACCCACATGTGGCCCCACTTCCTCTTCTAACTCTTCAAAATTTATGATAGCCCTTTCCCGCCAGACATCTCCCACAGTCACCAACCCCACCGACTCCCAGTGGCCCCTAATTGTCCTTCGTAGCTGCTCGTCTCCCTTGGTCAATGCCACTAGCGGTATCTGAGGGGAGCATGGGGCTGGGTTTTCCATCATCTGGCACGCTCTGCGCCAGATCCTCCACCCGAGCATCATCAACATAGGACACGCTTTCATTTCTGTTTTAGGCAGCCAGATCATTTCCTTTAAATAGTATGGGGTACAATCTGTTTTAAACAACCTAGACTCAGGTGTCACTTCGTCCGAGAGCCATTTGGCAACATATTGCAGCTGACTAGCTACATAGTAAACCTCATAGTTAGGTAGTTTTATTCCCCCTTTTTCATAGAAGTTCTGCAATTTCCATAGCGCCACCCTATTCCTGGTACCCTGCCACAGGAAGTCTCTGCATAGGCCATTCAATCTAATAAAAAACATCTTAGGTATTAGATACGGAATATTTCCAAAATAATGTAGGAGCCTGGGCAAAACTACCATTTTGAGCATTGCACTTCGCCCCATCATTGCCAGAGGGAGCTTTGCCCAAAATGTCATGTTTTTTTTTTATTTTTCTTATGGCTACCTCGGTATTATGCCTATGCTCTTCTTCTACTGTATGATACACATCTATCCCAAGGTACCGAAAAGTATCAACAGCCCAAGGAGCCTACAACACCGGCAATCGCTCAGTAGTGAGCCCTTTGTAGTTACCCAATGGAAAAATGATAGATTTCTGTGGGTTCGCCGCTATGCCAGACAGCCTCGCGTACCTGTCCATGACTTCCAAGACATACTAGAGATTCTCTTTTGGGTATCTCAGGTACAGCAGCAGATCATCCACATATAAGGAGATCAAATGTCGCTCCCCACCCACTTCAATACCTATCATATTGTATTGTTGCCTAAGGTATATCGCCAGAGGCTCTAAAGCTAATATGTACAGCATAAGGGACCATGGGCACCGCTGTCTGGTGCCCCTGCCTAGTTGTCATCTTTCAGAAATCACTGCTCTTGTTTTGACCCTGGCCAACGGCTCGCTATATAACATCTTTGCCCACCTTATGTATCCAGGCCCCATGCCATAACCTGCCAAGGCTGCCAGTAACCATGGCCACTTAACAGAATCAAAGGCCTTCACAGCGTCTAAGGACACTACTGCCATTTCGCCATCATTTCTACACCCCCATTCAACAACCCGATGGAGTCGCCTATGGTTATGAGTTATGTTCCTGTTCGGGATATACCCTGTCTGGTCGGGGTGTATTAGCTTGCCAATGACCCTACGCAGTCTGCTTGCCAGGACAGCTGTCAGTATCTTGCTGTCCTGGTTCAGCATTGAGAGTGGCCTATAAGAACTACAGCTGTGTCCAGGCTTATTGGGTTTGGGAAGTGGTATTATTATCGCTTCTCTAAGTGACTCTGGCAGCCAACCCGTCTCAAATGCTTCATTTAGCACGTCCAGCATCGGGGGGGGAGCACTTCTGCCTTATACACTTTATAAAACTCACTTGGAAAGCCATCTGCCCCAGGGGACTTGCTAGTAGGTAGCTGTCTCGCTACTTCTTCTAGCTCCTCCATGGTAATCGGTGCATCCAGTTCCTCTCTTTCTTCAATGCTTATTGTTGGTAGACCTATGTCATCTAGTGTCTCTCTTATTTCTCCACAATTGCTTCCCTCCACATCCCAGTATAGGTCCCTGTAATAATTTGCAAACTCCAGATTAACTCCTGAGTATCAGCAACACTGCCATCTTCTATTGTAATCATCCTGATGGTGGGCCTGGGGACCTCTCTTTTGTATAACCATGCCAAGAGCCTTCCTGTTTTATCTCCTCCCGCGTGCTGTCTTTCAACATATTTCTTATAATTAAGGGTAGACAGTCTATCCCACAGCTCCGCACATGTCTGTTGCCATTTGAGTATCAACACCACATCTATCCCAGTATCATCTTTTCCCTTCAGCGCCTCTTCCAATTCCCTTTCTGCATTATTTAGCTCAGACAGGATTCCCCCTTGCGGCCTTTAGATTTTGCTATGGCTATGCCCCGCAGCACCACCTTAAAAGCTTCCCATAGCGTGCTCGCTGAGTCCACACTGCCCGTATTCACCTCAAAGTAATTTATAATCTCCTCCCTTATATCTTCTCTAAAAAGGGGGTCTTTGAGTGCCTCCGCCCGGAGGCGCCACGTCAGTATCCTCACTCTTGGGGGGCGGTATTGCCAGCTAACTACCAGGGGCGAGTGGTCCAACATGACCCGCGCCTTATATTCTGCTTGCACTACCTCTGCCACAGTTTCAGACGTGGCAAAGACGTAGTCTAGCCTCGTGTGCAGCTGCTGTGGGGCAGAATAATGCGAGTACTGCCTTTCATGGGGATGTTTTACTCTCCATATGTCCAATAGGCCGAAATCGTCTAGCAGTGTCTGTAACGCTTTTGCTGCTGGAGCAATTCTATCAAACCTCTGGTCTGATCTATCTATCGTAGGGCTTAATACACAGTTGAAATCACCTCCCCAAATCACTGTGCTTCCCATACACATACTAAGATTAGTACTCAGGGCTCTGAAATATGTCGCCGTGTTCTGATTGGGGGCATACGTGTTCACAATGCATACATCCTTATTCTCCACCAGTCCCCTCAACGTAACCATCCTCCCGTCTGCTTCCGCAGTTTCTTGCAACTTGTAAAATGGGACATGCGTTGCCACCCAGATAAGCACACCTCTGGCATATGCCGAGTACGTCGAGCCCACTACGACCGCTTTCCACTTCTTCACAACTATTTCCAGCTTTTCCCGCGTCAAGTGAGTCTCCTGTAACAGTGCAATATCTATCTTTTGTCTACGCAAGTATAACATCACTTTGTTCCTTTTTAAATAACTATTAAGGCCTCTGACGTTCCACGTAATTATTTTAAGGTCCCCCATGCCATGTTAGGATTCCCGTTCCCCCCCCCGCCAGTGCAGGCCAGATTCTCTTTCCATTTCTGACTATATAGGCTCGTTCCCCAATACCAACTACAACACCCCTTAACCAAAAACACCCCAAACTGCCGCTCCCCACCCTCCCACCACCCATTCCTTACCCAACAACAACTGTTGCCCAGCTCCATCTAAGGCTCCCCCGCATCTAGCTCTTTCTGGCTCACGCCTGTACTCGAAGCTCCGCAGGGTGAGGTCGCCCTAGTGGCGCACCTACTACTACTACAAAGATAAATTGGGGGGTAGGGTGCTGTCGCCCTGCCGCTCCTACTGAGCTTAAAGTTGACTACACATTGCTACACAGTTTGCGTATGTATTTGCGCTACTATATTCAAGTCCTTCAAATACGTTGCATTGGCGGCAACTTATGAAAAAATCAGCATCATTTGCCACACCCATTAATCAACTTTTTTAACTAATCATCCCTAGAGTGCCCATCTTAGACCATGACAATGCGTATACAATGTCTCAGTCACTTATCCTGTTCCTCTCGGGCCTCCTCTGTATCTCCATCCGGGCAGCCCTGCAAATCCAGCCATGTTGATGCGTACTCCGGGAGTGTCAAAAAAGAACATTTTACTCTTGTGCACCACCTTCAGTTTAGCTGGGTACAGAAGCATATATTTAATCCCAGCCGCCCATAGTCTCCTTTTGATAGCCACGTAGCTGTACCGTTGTCTCTGAACCAACATTGTGTAATCCGGATATGCCGTGATGGTGCTTGAAGCTCTTTCGATTGTCCCACCTTTTCGGAAGTACTCCAGCATCTTCTCGCGGCCTTTATAGTTCAATATTTTGGCGATTATAGCACGGGGAGGGGCCCTTGGTCGCGGTTTCCTCATGAGGGCTCTATGTGCATGTTCCACTGCGAATCCTTGCGAGTTTTTCAGCTCCAATTCCCTATAAAAGTAAGTTCTCAACATAGTCTGTCAGGTCCCGTCCCTCCTCTCCCTCTGGCAGGCCCACCACGCAAATGTTATTCCTTCTCGCTCTCCCTTCCGCTTCCTCCGCGCGAGACTCCAAATTGGCTACCTGTTGTTTGAGCGCGTGGATCTCCTTTGGGTTGCTGGAGCTGGTATCCGTGTTGGTCTTCACCGCACTTTCCAAATTGCTTGTCCGTTCTGCCAGACCCCTGACATCTTGTCTCAGCAGGGTGACCTCTATGCCTACCACGTCTATCTTAGCCTCCAAGGAAGAGTGTAGGCCTGATATTGCTATCCCCCATGAGTCTTTTAGTTCCGTAATGGCAGCCAATATGTGATGGTTTTCCGTTGCCGCCGCACTCTCTGCTGGAGTCATAGAGTTTCTGGGCGTTGTTTCTGAAGCAACATTGTGTAATCCGGATATGCCGTGATGGTGCTTGAAGATCTTTCGATTGTCCCACCTTTTCGGAAGTACTCCAGCATCTTCTCGCGGCCTTTATAGTTCAATATTTTGGCGATTATAGCACGGGGAGGGGCCCTTGGTCGCGGTTTCCTCATGAGGGCTCTATGTGCATGTTCCACTGCGAATCCTTGCGAGTATTTCAGCTCCAATTCCCTGTAAAAGTAAGTTCTCAACATAGCCCGTCAGGTCCCGTCCCTCCTCTCCCTCTGGCAGGCCCACCACGCAAATGTTATTCCTTCTCGCTCTCCCTTCCGCTTCCTCTGCGCGAGACTCCAAATTGGCTACCTGTTGTTTGAGCGTGTGGATCTCCTTTGGGTTGCTGGAGCTGGTATCCGTATTGGTCTTCACCGCACTTTCCAAATTGCTTGTCCGTTCTGCCAGACCCCTGACATCTTGTCTCAGCAGGGTGACCTCTATGCCTACCGCGTCTATCTTAGCCTCCAAGGAAGAGCCTAGGCCTGATATTGCTATCCCCCATGAGTCTTTTAGTTCCGTAATGGCAGCCAATATGTGATGGTTTTCCGTTGCCGACGCACTCTCTGCTGGAGTCATAGAGTTTCTGGGCGTTATCTCTGAACCAACATTGTGTAATCCGGATACGCCGTGATGGTGCTTGAAGCTTTTTCGATTGTCCCACCTTTTCAGAAGTATGCCAGGATCTTCTCGCGGCCTTTATAGTTCAATATTTTGGCGATTATAGCACGGGGAGGGGCCCCTGGTCGCGGTTTCCTCATGAGGGCTCTATGTGCATGTTCCACTGCGAATCCTTGCGAGTTTTTCGGCTCCAATTCCCTGTAAAAGTAAGTTCTCAACATAGTCTGTCGGGTCCCGTCCCTCCTCTCACTCTGGCAGGCCCACCACACAAATGTTATTCCTTCTCGCTCTCCCTTCCGCTTCCTCCACGCGAGACTCCAAATTGGCTACCTGTTGTTTGAGCGCGTGGATCGTCTTTGGGTTGCTGGAGCTGGTATCCGTGTTGGTCTTCACCGCACTTTCCAAATTGCTTGTCCGTTCTGCCAGACCCCTAACATCTTGTCTCAGCAGGGTGACCTCCATGCCTACCGCATCTATTCTAGCCTCCAAGGAAGAGCGTAGGTCTGACATTGCTATCCCCCATGAGTCTTTTAGTTCCGTAATGGCAGCCAATATGTGATGGTTTTCCGTTGCCGCCGCACTCTCCGCTGGTGTCCATAGAGTTTGTGGGCATCGTGGCAGCGGGAGACTGTTGTGTTTTAGCAAAAGTGTCCATTGTGTCTTGCTTAATCTTGCTTTTACTTGCGACCCCTCGCGCTGCCATTCTGAGGCCTGTGTCTTGCGCCCAAGGTTGCCAGCACCCCGGTGTGACAGTCCTGCTTCCCTGTATCGATTTTGCGCCACTGCGTCTTCCTAGCCGTGGGGTGATTACCGTTGAGTAGCCCTTATTAAGAGTGGGTTGTGCCCTGTGCCCCGCCGTCAGCTTGTGTATCCTGAGCTCCGGCTTTAGGATGGTTTGTATCCTCCCACGTATCAAACGTCTTGCTGCATCCTAGTGACCACGCAGCTCCTTGATGTAGTCACCCAGCTACCGGGCTCTTCATATGCGACACACCACTAGCTTAGTCTCCAGCCCCTTGGGCACGCTTGCATACTTTGGTGCCTTGTGACCCCCACTTTTCACTCTTATTGCATCTCCCTGGCTCTCTGAGAAGCCCAGCTCTCCATAATGCCACTCACTCTCTTTGTTCCTCACTCGTCATTACAAGAGGTGCGATTACATTCCCTTGGATCCGTCCCGCCCTCAGCAACCACCTTGTGTAGGCTGCTTGTGCGCACGGTTCGCTGCTCTTTTACTGCCCTGCCCCGGGTGCAAGCCCCTGGTGCTGCACACCCTCCACTCTGGGGCACACTCTCTGAGGTCAGCCCGCCATCACAGGTCTGCTGCACCAGGGCCTGCAGCCTTCAGTCGCGGGGACTCCAGTTCCTCCCCATGTTTTCACTTGACTCCTCCTCCCCGGCCGGCAGCTCCTCACGTATAGTGGAAACCAGCGGGGCGTCAGCACACCCCGCGCGCTACTTGTGCTGTGCGGCCCTCATTGCCTCCTTACTTGTCACCGAGGCGTTTATTCTGCCGGATCCTCCCTGCATGCGCTCAGGTACTGCACGACACCATGTGCCGGTTCCCGTTCCACGCCTGCCTTTTCTTCTCTGTCAGGGGCCAGTCCGCCTCCATCTGAGCCCTCGTCACAGGCCAGTGCAGACCTGCCGTCCTTTGTTTATCAATCGGAGGGGCTCCGAGCCTTTCCCCTGTGCTGGCATCCGCGTCCGCTTGTTGTGTGCTTTCTTCTCAGAGCCGCCTCAGTGGTTCCAGAACCACAGTCCTTTGTTGTCGGCCATCTTGCCACTTTGTCTCTCACGGCTGTGATTGTTCTTCAAGTGATATTTCAAGTTCCTCGCATCCAAAACAATCGATCCTCCCCATATGTGCCGAGCACACGTTCCGGTGACCGTGATGTAGCTTCAGGGTCTTTTAAAGCATTTTTAAGCGTAGTTATTGCAAATCGTTTATCGGATTGTCTGGAGCCCTTCAGGACGCACGTCCTACTCCATGGCTTCCCAAGCCAAGCCCCCCCGTACAGACATTGTTATGGGTTGTTAGTTGGAGCATATTGTGACGATTATTCATCGACGACCCAAAACCACAACCTGTATGCAGGCTAGTGATATCTGAAATACTTCGTCCCATGGAATATCAGGATGTGCTATCAACGTCGCATTATTGGATGTGAAGGGGGCAGAATATTTTCCAAGGGTACTTGGTGCGTTTTTCGATATATAATATTGCCAGTTCCGTTACAATGCCATCTGTCTGTTGTTCCATTGCTGCGTCAGTTTCTCCATACCTTTGGGAGCTATACCGACTTCACAGCGCTACCCTTTCATGCACATTGTAGTCTAAAATAGTCCCCCACGTTGTCTGTGTGTGTTCATTGTGTGTGGTTTGTGTTTGTTATTCGGTTTAATCCGTTGCAGAATTAGAGGATACATTTGAATAAAGAACGGATACTAAAATATATTTTTATTCTGTTATCTACACAGATATATTGTACCGTTCTGCGAATGCCATAGTTTTCAGCTGCCATGGGATGGCTTCTTCAATCAGCAATGGCAGATACGTCTAAATCCCTCGATTTGCATTACCCTCATGTGGGACCATAAACTGGGACCGATATGCCCTTTGGCTGTATCAGCGACAAGGAGCAACCTGTTATCGTTTACGGTGTAGCAAGAAGCTGATGCATCGAATACACATCTTCTCCCGAAAGGAACACCATGTGCGTCGAGCCTAAGGACACACAACTGTTGGTGGTTCATTGCAATCACTGGAGCATGATAATGTGGTTTTTGGAGCGTTCTCTGCTAAACAAAAGCACTTGCGAAATTGCAGATTACTGAAGTTTTCTTTAAAAGAATTGTTTTCAAATCTGATTTGGGACGCGCTGTGAAAGGATGTGTGTGTTGATCTTCTAGGCTCTTCGTTAACTGACGTTAAGACGTGGGTGATGACTGGGCACGTTTGGCTACGCTGCCTACTAACATCATGAAAATATGTGGAGCATATCGTTTGGATTAGTGATGTCAGCTTCAGGGGCGGGTGATATGATTTACTGCCGCAAGGGCACTCGAACTTAGGGCGATGCAGCAACAGATACGTTTAGCACAAGATAGCCACACCCAACCCGTTGTTTCCGGATGTGTAAAAGTGAGGAAAACTAAGGTAAGATGCATAGGAAAGTTTTTTACGATCGATCACAGTATGTTGAAAAACACATGCCCGAATGATCGGGACAATAACATTTTTGAGCGCACTTTCCCTTTAAGTGCCAAATACTTTTTTGTAACCATCAATGCACCAATAATTCACATCCATGGCATGTATCACTCTATAATTTGGATACAATAATTTCCCACAGACGTTGTATAACTGTCCAAATTGTTATCCAACTGGAGTTTAAACTAGGAAAATGTTGACTCGAGTTCCAGCTGGACATTAAAGGTGGTTTTCATGCCTCAGCCATCCTCAGAAATAATCCATTCCGGATCAAATATGCGTGTGTTGACCATTTGGCCGGAGCCTGTCTGCCTTTTCTGTGTTTCCTAATTCTTGGGTGTGCAGCTGTCAATGGGCAGACTCCCCAACGTGCCAGTTTGAAGTTAACGGCCGCCCCTGCGAGCAGTGCAATTTATGTTTGATAATGCAGCAGTTTCCCCAAGTGGCGAGTTTCTTTTCCTTGGCCGCCTCTGTTTCTGCTTCTTGGCGACTGCAGATCAATCTCTTCTTGTATTTAACTATCAAAACGAAAGAAGGTTCATTGTACAATATTTCCCATCCTATGTTTCGCAATGTCTGTTCATCTGAACATGATGGTATCGATCTTGGTGAGTGTGGAATTTTGATTCTTCCCGCTACGTCTCCTTACTGATACGGCGTAGTCTGAAATAGTCCCCCAAGTTGTCTGTGTGTGTTCATTGTGTGTGGTTTGTGTTCGTTATTCGGTTTAATCCGTTGCAGAATTAGAGGATACATTTGAATAAAGAACGGATACTAAAATATATTTTTATTCTGTTATCTACACAAATATATTGTACCGTTCTCCGAATGCCATAGTTTTCAGCTGCCATGGGATGGCTTCTTCAATCAGCAATGGCAGATACGTCTAAATCCCTCGATTTGCATTACCCTCATGTGGGACCATAAACTGGGACCGATATGCCCTTTGGCTGTATCAGCGACAAGGAGCAACCTGTCATCGTTTACGGTGTAGCAAGAAGCTGATGCTTCAAATACACATCTTCTCCCGAAAGGAACACCATGTGCGTCGAGCCTAAGGACACACAACTGTTGGTGGTTCATCGCAATCACTGGAGCATGATAATGTGGTTTTTGGAGTGTTCTCTGCTAAACAAAAGCACTTGTGAAATTGCAGATTACTGAAGTTTTCTTTAAAAGAATTGTTTTCAAATCTGATTTGGGACACGCTGTGAAAGGATGTGTGTGTTGATCTTCTGGGTTCTACGTTAACTGACGTTAAAACGTGGTTGATGACTGGGCACGTTTGGCTACGCTGCCTACTAACGTCATGAAAATAGGTGGAGCATAGCATTTGGATTAGTGATGTCAGCTTCAGGGGCAGGTGATATGATTTACTGCCGCGAGGGCACTCGAACTTAGGGCGATGCAGCAACGGATGCGTTTAGCACAAGATGGCCGCGCCCAACCCATTGTTTCCGGATGTGTAAAAGTGAGGAAAACTAAGGTAAGATGCATAGGAAAGTTTTTTACGATCGATCACAGTATGTTGAAAAACACATGCCCGAATGATCGGGACAATAACATTTTTGAGCGCACTTTCCCTTTAAGTGCCAAATACTTTTTTGTAACCATCAATGCACCAATAATTCACATCCATGGCATGTATCACTCTATAATTTGGATACAATAATTTCCCACAGACGTTGTATAACTGTCCAAATTGTTATCCAACTGGAGTTTAAACTAGGAAAATGTTGACTCGAGTTCCAGCTGGACATTAAAGGTGGTTTTCATGCCTCAGCCATCCTCAGAAATAATCCATTCCGGATCAAATATGCGTGTGTTGACCATTTGGCCGGAGCCTGTCTGCCTTTTCTGTGTTTCCTAATTCTTGGGTGTGCAGCTGTCAATGGGCAGACTCCCCAACATGCCAGTTTGAAGTTAACGGCCGCCCCTGCGAGCAGTGCAATTTATGTTTGATAATGCAGCAGTTTCCCCAAGTGGCGAGTTTCTTTTCCTTGGCCGCCTCTGTTTCTGCTTCTTGGCGACTGCAGATCAATCTCTTCTTGTATTTAACTATCAAAACGAAAGAAGGTTCATCGTACAATATTTCCCATCCTATGTTTCGCAATGTCTGTTCATCTGAACATGATGGTATCGATCTTAGTGAGTGTGGAATTTTGATTCTTCCCGCTACGTCTCCTTACTGATACGGCGTAGTCTGAAATAGTCCCCCAAGTTGTCTGTGTGTGTTCATTGTGTGTGGTTTGTGTTCGTTATTCGGTTTAATCCGTTGCAGAATTAGAGGATACATTTGAATAAAGAACGGATACTAAAATATATTTTTATTCTGTTATCTACACAAATATATTGTACCGTTCTCCGAATGCCATAGTTTTCAGCTGCCATGGGATGGCTTCTTCAATCAGCAATGGCAGATACGTCTAAATCCCTCGATTTGCATTACCCTCATGTGGGACCATAAACTGGGACCGATATGCCCTTTGGCTGTATCAGCGACAAGGAGCAACCTGTCATCGTTTACGGTGTAGCAAGAAGCTGATGCTTCAAATACACATCTTCTCCCGAAAGGAACACCATGTGCGTCGAGCCTAAGGACACACAACTGTTGGTGGTTCATCGCAATCACTGGAGCATGATAATGTGGTTTTTGGAGTGTTCTCTGCTAAACAAAAGCACTTGTGAAATTGCAGATTACTGAAGTTTTCTTTAAAAGAATTGTTTTCAAATCTGATTTGGGACACGCTGTGAAAGGATGTGTGTGTTGATCTTCTGGGTTCTACGTTAACTGACGTTAAAACGTGGGTGATGACTGGGCACGTTTGGCTACGCTGCCTACTAACGTCATGAAAATAGGTGGAGCATAGCATTTGGATTAGTGATGTCAGCTTCAGGGGCAGGTGATATGATTTACTGCCGCGAGGGCACTCGAACTTAGGGCGATGCAGCAACGGATGCGTTTAGCACAAGATGGCCGCGCCCAACCCATTGTTTCCGGATGTGTAAAAGTGAGGAAAACTAAGGTAAGATGCATAGGAAAGTTTTTTACGATCGATCACAGTATGTTGAAAAACACATGCCCGAATGATCGGGACAATAACATTTTTGAGCGCACTTTCCCTTTAAGTGCCAAATACTTTTTTGTAACCATCAATGCACCAATAATTCACATCCATGGCATGTATCACTCTATAATTTGGATACAATAATTTCCCACAGACGTTGTATAACTGTCCAAATTGTTATCCAACTGGAGTTTAAACTAGGAAAATGTTGACTCGAGTTCCAGCTGGACATTAAAGGTGGTTTTCATGCCTCAGCCATCCTCAGAAATAATCCATTCCGGATCAAATATGCGTGTGTTGACCATTTGGCCGGAGCCTGTCTGCCTTTTCTGTGTTTCCTAATTCTTGGGTGTGCAGCTGTCAATGGGCAGACTCCCCAACGTGCCAGTTTGAAGTTAACGGCCGCCCCTGCGAGCAGTGCAATTTATGTTTGATAATGCAGCAGTTTCCCCAAGTGGCGAGTTTCTTTTCCTTGGCCGCCTCTGTTTCTGCTTCTTGGCGACTGCAGATCAATCTCTTCTTGTATTTAACTATCAAAACGAAAGAAGGTTCATCGTACAATATTTCCCATCCTATGTTTCGCAATGTCTGTTCATCTGAACATGATGGTATCGATCTTAGTGAGTGTGGAATTTTGATTCTTCCCGCTACGTCTCCTTACTGATACGGCGTAGTCTGAAATAGTCCCCCAAGTTGTCTGTGTGTGTTCATTGTGTGTGGTTTGTGTTCGTTATTCGGTTTAATCCGTTGCAGAATTAGAGGATACATTTGAATAAAGAACGGATACTAAAATATATTTTTATTCTGTTATCTACACAAATATATTGTACCGTTCTCCGAATGCCATAGTTTTCAGCTGCCATGGGATGGCTTCTTCAATCAGCAATGGCAGATACGTCTAAATCCCTCGATTTGCATTACCCTCATGTGGGACCATAAACTGGGACCGATATGCCCTTTGGCTGTATCAGCGACAAGGAGCAACCTGTCATCGTTTACGGTGTAGCAAGAAGCTGATGCTTCAAATACACATCTTCTCCCGAAAGGAACACCATGTGCGTCGAGCCTAAGGACACACAACTGTTGGTGGTTCATCGCAATCACTGGAGCATGATAATGTGGTTTTTGGAGTGTTCTCTGCTAAACAAAAGCACTTGTGAAATTGCAGATTACTGAAGTTTTCTTTAAAAGAATTGTTTTCAAATCTGATTTGGGACACGCTGTGAAAGGATGTGTGTGTTGATCTTCTGGGTTCTACGTTAACTGACGTTAAAACGTGGGTGATGACTGGGCACGTTTGGCTACGCTGCCTACTAACGTCATGAAAATAGGTGGAGCATAGCATTTGGATTAGTGATGTCAGCTTCAGGGGCAGGTGATATGATTTACTGCCGCGAGGGCACTCGAACTTAGGGCGATGCAGCAACGGATGCGTTTAGCACAAGATGGCCGCGCCCAACCCATTGTTTCCGGATGTGTAAAAGTGAGGAAAACTAAGGTAAAATGCATAGTTACGTTTTTTACAATCGATCACAGTATGTTGAAAAACACATGCCCGAATGATCGGGACAATAACATTTTTGAGCGCACTTTCCCTTTAAGTGCCAAATACTTTTTTGTAACCATCAATGCACCAATAATTTACAATCATGGCATCTATCACTCTGTAATTTGGATACAATAATTTCCCACAGATGTTGTATAACTGTCCAAATTGTTATCCAACTGGAGTTTAAACTAGGAAAATGTCGACTCGAGTTCCGGCTGGACATTAAAGTTGGTTTTCATGCCTCAGCCATCCTCAGAAAGAATCCATTCTGGATCAAATATGCATGTGTTGACCATTTGGCCGGAGCCTGTCTGCCTTGTCTGTGTTTCCTAATTCTTGCGTGTGCAGCTGTCAATGGGCGGACTCCCCAACGTGCCAGTTTGAAGTTAACGGCCGCCCCTGCGAGCAGTGCAATTTATGTTTGATAATGCAGCAGTTTCCCCAAGTGGCGAGTTTCTGTTCCTTGGCCGCCTCTGTTTCTGCTTCTTGGCAACTGCAGATCGATCTCTTCTTGTATTTAACTATCAAAACGAAAGAAGATTCATTGTACAATTGTCCCCATCCTATGTTTCGCAGTGTCTGTTCATCTGAACATGATGGTATCGATCTTAGTGAGTGTGGAATTTTGATTCTTCCCCCTACTTCTCCTTACTGATATGGTGCCGCGCTTCGGTGCAATCAATGCCGAAATGCGAAAACTGCAACCGCTGACTCCCACTGGCGACAATGTGAACGCCGTGCTTCACCCCCACTCACAAAATACTTGAATATGTAAATCCTCATTGAGAATTAACAGGAACATAATATCCTCATAGATGTTTGAAATTCAAATATGATAAGCTGTCATAAAATGTATTAAAGAAGTGATTGTTTCCGCATTTGAAGACATGCTTCTTTTTATTAAGTTTATCCTGCAGATTTAGATAGCCAAGCCTTCAATGAATGAAAGAGAAGCACGCAGGCTCCCACTTGCAACAGCAAAAGTCGGAACAATTAATGAATCAGTCAGCATAAGGCTGACTGCTGTTTTTGGTGGCAATCACTATTCATTTATAGAGAGAATTGTTATAGTTTCCACTCATTCGGCGCGTGTGCAATTTCTTATGTTGGGATTTACCCCATTGTCTTTTGCTGCGTTTGAAAAATGTAGTTCCACAAGGTTTGTAATTTTCATTTTTTCCAATCTTTTATTGTCTCAAATTCATCAATTGATGATATAACAGGTGGTGCCGACACGTGTTAACGTGTTAACCTGGAGGCAGAAAGATACAACATGAGAGGTATTGACCTCTGCTAAACCAGCCACTGGGCGGAGTGAGCCCTTGCTATTACCACTACCCAGTAACTAACTGACCTACCTGCAACAAGCAGGAACCAGGACAATCCCTCTATCTTACCTACCAGCCTAGAAAAAGACCTGTTAGGTCGAAACACGTGTCGGCACCACCTGTTATATCATCAATTGATGAATTTGAGACAATAAAAGATTAGAAAAAATGAAAATCACAAACCTTGTGGAACTACATTTTTTCAAACGTAGCAAAAGACAATGGGGTAAATACCAGCATAAGAAATTGCACACGCGCCGAATGACTGGAAACTATAACAATTCTCTATGGATACACACAATAGGCACCACGAGCATGGGCCTTTTTACAGGTTGCCACCAACTGGCTGCTAGTGCACCAATAACAAAGATGGAGGGCGCGGAAACCCATGGTCCCTGGTGCTCTTAACGCAACTATTTATTTATACATTTCTTCTATTAATGACGTCTAAATGTAATGCAAGTTAAAGCATGATTTCCTCACTGCCTCCTCTCTTCTATTTCTGTTTCTATTTATGCCGCCAGAGGCACTGCGCGGGGACAACATTTGGGAGTTGCCAGGGGTCGCAGCTGTGACCCCTGAAGTCTCCCTTGCTTCCCCTGTGGTCTCCCTTGCTACCCCCTAAAAAAATAAAATAGGAATTTTTTTTATTTTTTTAAATGGAAGCTCCTGGGCTGTTGCCAGTGCCATGTGGCTCTTTGTTTCTGTAGTGGCTGACTTTCTTGTTCAGGCCTCTTTAAAAAGAACAGGGGGTTCCACAAGTATAACACTTGGAGCAGTGACCCTAAATAAGAAAGAATATGAATAACAAATCATTTGACTTTCTGGAATTATATACAATAATTGCTAGACTCATTAAAGGTTTATTTCAGACACACTTCAGGGGTAACTGATTTAGTCAGTTTGTAAACACCTCAAATGCACAATGCAGACAAAAACTTCCAAAAAGTATTTAGAGTAGAATAAGTATCCATTCTGGACTATGTATTTTGCTTTTCGCAAGTTGCAGTTATAGCATGTTTTTTTCTGCCGTTGTCTCTGTTATGATCATCACAAGACATTCCATCTCAGTGTCCTCGGTCACTTGACAAAATTCTTGTGCCTAAAAGCTTGTGTAAAGTGTAGACATATTTGACCATAGCACATAAACTGGCCCTTGATTTCATTGTGCCACAATTAATGCTTTGTTGCAATGTGCCTTTCTTTCCTATCTCCTTGGCATTCTGTTCAGGATGTTTGTTTGCATGTAGGAGGTAACGAGTGCCAAGAGTACAGGATGCCGTGTGAGTGCGCTTTTAATACACAGTTATGAATCCTGCATTTTGCCAACCTCTGAAGCCTGACAAGTAGACCCACACAGGCTTGACATGTGGACAACTTTGCACCAGACCAGACCTGCAGATGAACTGGCCTGCTGTTAAATCTGAGCTACCAGTTTAATGATATCCACTACAGAGTGCAATTTGATTTCTGACTTTGAGAACATTCAGACATTTAATTGCTCATTTTACTATAGCTGGTAAGATAGCTATAGCCGGTAAAATGGCTCAGTGGGTGGAGCTGCGATGTGTGTGTGATTTGCAGGTTCAAATCCTGGCAAGGCCAACTCAGCCTTTCATCCTTCTGAGGTCGATAAAGGAGTACCAACACAGGTTGGGCGATATTGTATGTATATTTGTTCTATATAAAGTGCTTCAGCATAAGTGCTACACAATAACACATCGTTATCATTTGGCCTTGGACGTCTGCTTGCATTCACAGTAATTTGGTAATATGGGCCTATACACACTGATATTAACGATACATATGATGATCCATTCTTGTATGAAATGTATATCACATTACAGTGATATCGTTACCATATTTTTCGTAGTGTACTTAGGAACAATGCTATGTGATGCCATTTCCTGTTTTGTCAAGTGGTGAAAAAAGTGGTGTTGCATCGCTTCCCGTGATGTCACTTCGGGGTGGGGTCAAATGACATCACTTTCTGTGATGCCATCAGAGGTCAATGGTCATGTGATGTCACTACCGCTACCCCTGGCATTTTGGTGAAGTGATGTCCCTGGCACTACGACCAATAGGTTTCAAAGTGCTCGTCCTGCTGACCTACAACTCACTGGGTTCACATCATTTACGTACGAACAGAGGAACAGGTTTTTTGACTCTGTCAAGATGTTACACTAATTTGCATCTTTAGTGTCTCCTTTGTGAACTTCCGAGCAAGCCCTCAGATTCTGCAACCCAAATGCTTCTTGGGTAAAGTTATGTACACATTAGTGAAGAGGGACCAGACCTGCAAAGTAACCGACTACTTTTATGATGAAAGTCAAGTTTGAACATTACAAGAGGCCTTTTTACAAAACTACACTATATAGTTCCCTGCAATGAAAGCTTAAATTGATTGTTGATTTCCTAGTCAAAACCTCTGTTTTAGCTTGTTTGTCAGCCACGAGCTGCTAAAGGCACAGACCCTCCTCCCCCATGGATCGAGTCTTAACAGGCCAGGACCAGAGAGCAGGGTTACCTTACAGCTGCCTGTTCTGCTTTTATATAGCTCACATAGAGGTGCATTATGGGAAGGGTGGTAATGGTAAAAATGCGGTCTTTTAAATACCACTTGTTTTTAAAATACCACTAAATTATGAGTTGGGATTACATGGGTTGTCTATGGCATGGGGTACATAGACAGTGCGGCATAGGTAAATACTCTTTTTTGACAACAGCAGCAAAGTTTTATCCAGAAAGCATGTTCCATTAAGCGAACAGCACATAGCAACAATTCATTATTTAAAATCAGAATGAAAAAACAATAAGGTAATAACAACAATGAATAATATTAAAACTATAAACATCACTGAAGACCTGTGATCACTATCATAAAAGCGTGTCAATGCTTCATGCTTAAGTTGTTTCTTATTTGGTCAAATTCCGTCCAGCGGTTTTTGCCCTGTGCAGAATTTTTGAGTTTTTCTCTATGGGACAATGAATAGGAGTAGGCCAAAAACAGCACGTTTTTGCTTTCTTAATAACTTTTTGATTTTTTAATGAATCTTTCTCAAAATGTCCAGTCTGCAGGGTTGAAGGGAGGATGGTGCCCAGGACAAACATTTTGTTTGGAAAATATCCGCCAAATCGGTACTGCAAGTCAAAAGTTATTAGTAATTCCATGTTTGGGTTTCCTATGGAACTAGGTACACACCTTAACTATAGTGTGGCGACCGCCATACTATAATATACATATTATAAATTCTTAGGATAGAGTTTGTGTCTCCTTTTACAAATATGTTTTGGGCATATATTTCAGGATGTTTACCTAGTAAGAAATGTACATTTATGGGTAATAATTTGATGTCTCTATTTGTTGACACCCTGTTTAGCAAGTCAAGGAAATGTAAACAAGACTGAATCACGCTGAGGGTTTCTATCCGTAATTAGTTGCTGGATAATATATAGTGGGAGCTCCAGTTTTTTGGGGTGGGTGCTAGACAACCTGACCTTTATGAGACAAGTGACATAACATGATGTGCTGTCCTGCCATCCAGTTACAAGTGCCAGGCTGAGTAACTCTATGATTTTGCTGATCGCTTCCATCTCCTGCAGAGCCATGGCCTAATCCTCGATGGGTCCCATCTGAGCACTCTGCCTGCCACACATTCCTAATACTCCTAACTGTTCTTTGTAGGCAGAGCCCACAGTCCAGTATAGCCTATATGGTAATGTACAAAAGCAACCTATTGCCAGGACATGGTCTCTGCAGCCTAGACCTTTCTGCTCTGGACTAGGAGAGTGTCAAGGCCTGTCACTTAGCAACCTGTGGCGGGCGACATCCTTTAAACCTTGACGCCCGTGTCCTCCCACAATCCTTGTCTACTTAGGTCAATGAATAGGCATTTGCCTGGTAGTGCCCCTTGCTGTCCCTTATTCTAAATAAGACAAGCTCTGGGCTCTGAAGGGAAATACATCCATTCAGGAGGTAGCCTGCGAAGAGGGTGAGCCATTAAGCGGAGGGAACCGCTCCACTAGGTTCTGTATATCCTACTCCCTTTCGAAATTCGTTGCGTAAATTCTGAGGTTGTGTTAAGCCCTGCTTCTTTCCATGGTCACTTCCGGAATTCTCCTTCAGCCTCACCAGCTCCTAACAATAAGTAACAATAACATCACTTTTATATATAGTATTGCCTCCTGCTTTTAAGCACTGTAATAAGTGCATTTATTACCCAAATTACTGCTACAATGTTTCTCTCTCGGAAGAATGGACGTATTGGCTGGCCCGGCCAGGATTCAAACTTGTGAAATGCAGACTTGCCCCATGTCAGCGGTGAGCACTAAACCCATGAGCCATCCACTGGTATGCTCCTTTGATCTCCCCCCTCTTTTTCTCTTATACCCACTCCCCTTCCCTTTCTCCTCACGCCACAGCACTTTGAAAGGGTCTAAAGCAGTCTAATGCATCATACCAAGTACTATTTTGCATACAGACATCGGGCCTCATTATGGGTTTGCAGGTGCGGGAAAATTGCCAGAAATTCTGGCACTTTTCTTGCACCGGCAAAACACAAGTTTGCCAGTGGGGGGTCACTGATTTACCTCCAGCCAAGAGCCGCTCTTACCGGTGGCGGTAATTCCGTCAATTCCCTCCATGGGACTCATTACGAGCCTGCCGGTCCAGAAACAAGGATACCGGTACCAACGTACCGGCACTCTTTCCAGACCGCAGACTACAACTCTGCCTGCCGGTGCAGGGTTGCCACAGAAGCACCGGCACCGCTGACAACGGTGCTGGTGCTTCCATGAACCCTTTCTGGTGGAGTCCTATTGGACTCCATGGGAATGGGGCACAACATTTTCTGTAGCCTGATATGTAATGTCCTGGTGGCACCAGGATCTCAGGCGGTGGAAGCAGGGTTATGGGGTAGACGGCCACCCGCCGGGGGCATCGGTGGGTTACCGCCACCCTCGTAATGAGGCCCATGGAACCTATGAGACTCCATGGAATGGGGATTTATCGCCCTTTCCACCACCTGGAATATCCTGGTAATACCGGGATATCAGGCAGCGGAATTGGTAGAGCAGTTTGCCGGTATCCCGCCGGAGTTACCAGCAGGGTACCAGCAAACTTGTAATGAGAGCCTTTATAGTGTCCAGCAGACTAGGAGAACTCAGTTACCCTGATGTATGCCCACTGTTCCCCTCAACTTTGCTCTCCATTCTTTTACTCTCCTTCATCTCAACCTCTCGCCCCCCTCCTTCCTACTGACCCCTGCACAGGGCTCCCATTTTCTCCTCTCTCTCTACCTCTCTTTCTTGTTGCTCATCCCAAATAAATACACCAGACCCTCTTTGCGGCAGGGATCAGGCAATGCCAGGCGAGGACGTGGTGAGCTGCCTGGAGGGATCTCTTCTCAGCTCAGTAAGGGCTAAGGTTGCTGGAGTGCCATCTCGCGAGGCGGAGTCCACACACAGTCCTTCGGCTCTGCAGTAACAATGCTCTCCAGTACGTGTTCCCGGAAATACAGCGATCATTCTCGGCCATTTTAGTTCATGTTTTTTTTTTAAGATAAACTTAATGAGGACTTGTTTACAGCTAGGGGACAAGTGCCAAAGTATCGGAGCTTGTTGAGAAACGCCGATAGATGCAGTGGGATTGTGGAATAACACTCTGAAGCATGTAGGTGGGGCACAGATCTAATGGGGAGGAAGAGCTACGACCTTACAAAAGGGCGATAGAGTCTACGGGCCAGATTCCCAAACATTAACACTAATAATAAAAACAAAGAGGATGCGCTATTTGCATTCATTTCAGTAATTCACAGTCCATTTTATTGTCAGCGGTGACCTCCACATTTAGGGGGGACGGGGGGAAGGTAGGCAGTGGCACACAATATGTGGTGGCCAGCCACCTTGCACAATCATATTCAGTAGAGGCTTGGACGGCTCCCAGCACCCGTGTGGGTCCTGCAAGTGCATTTCACTGTGACGGGCCCTTCAAGGCACTGCATTTCTATCCTTGTTTGAAGGATAGAAATGGAAGTGGGAGAGCAGCGATTCCCACCGCCTTTCTCTGATTTCAAAGAAAATGCACGAAAGGTTCAGAAATGAACCTCTCACTGACTGTGCCGTCCCTTGTGCCTTGT
Organism: Ambystoma mexicanum; assembly: GCF_040938575.1. Lineage (NCBI taxonomy): Eukaryota > Metazoa > Chordata > Amphibia > Caudata > Ambystomatidae > Ambystoma > Ambystoma mexicanum. The sequence continues at coordinate 782,919,421 of NC_090921.1, read as the reverse complement.
CTAAACAGGCGCTTGTTAATCTCATCGATTTTTTTGTGCATTTCAGGGTGCTTCACATTTGTGGATTCAGGGTGGACATTGAAATGCGCAAAAATACCCCCTTATTCGGGCATGGGTGCAAAGGGAGGGAAAACGGTCATCGGAATGCGCTTCATGGATTGGGCTGCACCTTTTTTGGCATAATTAATTAGATGCATTATCGCATCTCATCAATTGCCCCCCCCCCCCCAAAAAAACTTTTTTGCAGAATTTGGCCCCTAGGAGTTGAAAATTAGAAAACTGGGGTATCGCCGCTGGTTGCACTTCATTTATACAGCGCTCAGATTAAACGTCTTTATAGGCCTACCACCGAAGATTTTGGGCCTCATTATAAGTCTGCCAGCATACTGCCAGCATTCCCGGCCGGATACTGGCAAACTGACCTACCATTTCTGCCGCCTGATATCCCGGACTCCTTGGTGGGGATTGCCGGAGTTACCGGCACCGGAATTCTGGGTGCCGGTAATTCCGACAGTTTCCCGGTGCGGTAAAAGTGCCGGTGACGGATTTACCAGCACTTTTACCAGCATTTTTACTGCACTGGGAAACTTCTAATGACCCCCTTTATGTCGAATAGCCAATACATTCGCTTGAAAAAACTGAGCAAGCTCCATGCAGCAAGCTGCTGCGTCATTATGCGTGAAAGTTCAAGGGGGTGGGGCCAAGAAGGTCTAAACAGGCCGGGGTCACACCCGAAAGCATGGGGAGTTGTCCGACAAGCAATGAGGAAGGAAGGGAGGGCATATTGCATGCATTGCATCATCCTTTCCTCGAGCGATCCTAAGAGCTGTGTTTAACATTCTTCTAAGACGTTCCACATCCCCGGTGGTGCCCCCTGTCCAGCTGTGTGTGATCTGCTTGTGGGTGACTGAATTATTTGCTCTGAAAGGGTGGCCTGTTTTTAGAGTCGATGAGCTCCCACAACCCATGCGCAGCTAACGTTTCTTGCAGGATTGCTGCTTCTACCGGCGGAGTAAATCAGGAACTAACGAGGCAATCATGAACAGGCGACCCTTTGAGTCACGTTCCTTCGCGTCAGGCATGAGTTTCTCATCTAGTCCTGTTTTTGTCTCAGCATTCCATGATTTGCAGCTCGGTATTTGTAATGAGAACAGCAAATCTCTAGGTTGCACAGGCCAAAGGGGAGCAAGAATTTGCAAATCCAACAGTTTTGGCTTTTGTGTAGGCATGGGATAGCCGTTTGCCAGGCACTGCCATAACTGTGGCACTGCTACCTGGCCATAAAACGGCAAAACATTAAAAATGGCATGATTACCTGGGCGTATGATAGCAGTGCCTGACAGATGTCTGTCTAATACGTATACACAAGCCAAACATGTTGGCTTTGCCAATGCATGTTTGCAACAGGACTTTCGTGAAAGCAACAGATATAAATCAAATGGCTGAAGACACACTTGGCTAAGACATTTTTATTAAGGTGTTATTAAGTCATTAATTCTCAGCAGACTGCTTGGATATAAAACTGTTCGGCCAGAGTTTGAGGTTACTGCTGGTTGGAGATAGCTCAAAGAGGTCCCAGGAGGATGTGTTTTTTGGCTGAAGATGGCTAAGTATTCAGTGGTAATGGGCATAGGAATTAGAATGGCCACGGGCAGTCAGTGGGCGGGTGGGTAAGTAGTCAAACAACACCTAAAAGTTGGGTGTTCCTCCTCACGTTTCATGCCCCTCAAAGATGTACTGCAATGTAATAATGTTGGCTTATAGCTGTTGCCTGCCACTTAATAGTTAAAACTAAAAAAAAAAATAGAATGCAAGACTAATGCTCGGTCTGGGACAATTTGAGAGCGCTGCATGCAACAATGAGAGTCCTGATACAATCTTGCGAGTTGCCAAACCCAGAAATACGAGCTCTGGCTGCTCCACCGGCGTAGCACCTTCCTCACAGGTGCACACACCTTTTTTTTTGTAACAAACGAGTTATTTACTTCCGCGAGATTTTTGCGCCATGGGTGCACACACACCCCCACACACCCGTCAGGAGATTGTGTTCCGTGTGGTGTAGGAGGGCTGTAGGCTGCGGAAGAGACGCTTCCACTCCTCGGGCCTCGGTAAACAGGCCCACCCCAGGGCCATGCCCAAGGGGCGGAACTTGGACGCTCTCTTCGTCCAGGATGCGGAGATCCTGGTGCACGCTGTACCGGTTTCCCTGCAGGTGCCTGGGCGGCCACAGACGTCTGGGACTTTCGTGGGACTGCGGGCCGCCGTCGCGCGAGGTAAGACATCGCTCGGGGAGAAGTTTGGGAACATGGCAGTTGAAGGGAGTCGTGACGCTTTGTTTTTATTATTGAAACCGCCGTCAGGACTTTTTTGGTACAACTCGCAGGTGCTCGAACTGCGGGGGCAGAGCAGGCTGGGTCAGTCCTCTGCAGGGGGAGGGGTTGCACCGCACGTATAAACTATGGGGCGGTTGCTCCTTGCGGAGGGCGGCAGTGGAACTCAGAAATTCGCGCATGGGTGTTAATATACAGACATTTCTGTTTTTGCACGTAAGGCTTATACACCTAATGAAGAATGAGCGAAGCGGTTCCATTAGGATTTTGTTACGCAAGATGTTGGGGTCCGCCAGATGTTTTGGACTGGGACTCCCATGATGCCTCGCCATTAACTATGCCGGCTGGGGCTGATAGGAGTTGTAGTCCAAAAAAAATGCAGAACCAAAAGTTGATGATAGGAGTTTTAGTCCAAAACAACTGGAGAACCAGAAGTTGCCGTGCCGCACCGACCTCTGCAGCGGGTGTCAGGGAATTACACAGACCACAGGCATCACGTGGGTTTGTGTTCCACAGTGTGAAGCGGACGTGTCTTTGCATTGCTGTGATATGATGTAGTAGACATTTCCCCCACTGTTTGCAACCATCGCAACCCCTCGAACATACCCTGCTACGTCAACATTCCAAATTATCAGCCCCCATCAAGTCCTCGGGCGCGTTACACATCAAGTGTGCCCTCCAGCCCCCACCTTTGCCCGTGACAAGGAATGTCATGGCACCACATGAACAGCAGCAAACTGAGATTCTGCCCTGGGAATTAACGTGGTCGGCAGGCCTTGCCCGCCCCCCTTGCTTTGAGCGGAACATAGTCTGAGGCAGCCGTGGGGTGCATACATTATAATGGAGACAAAGAAATACAGCCAGGGCTAATAACATCCGATTATCATCAGAACAGCCAACGGGGAGCTGTAACGCTAAATGTTCACTGAAAAGCTTTCCATCATTCTTTGTCAGCAAGTGGCTGATGTGGAGGAACCAGTGTTAAAAGACAATCAGGTGATACACTTCTGTAGACCCCGAGGGAAGGTGAGGGAATGGCAGGAGGGCCTCCACCAAATGCAGCCTGTAAAGCGAGCGCTGCAAAGTGCACATTGTAAGCCCCAGAATGAACGTAAAAGCCCCAGAATTAAAGTGATATTTATTTATAGAAAGGAATGTATTGCCCTGTTATAAGACTACTATCTGGCAACATGGGGGTGGTTGCGGAGAGTCCCCCTGATGCTCAAGGCCCCTTTCAACTGAAAGAGGTGAACAGGACTGACTGCGTTCCTGGCTTGGTGGGAAGGTGGGCCTCTCTGTGCGGGGGTCTGAGCCCTGGAGAGGGATGGCCAGGCTTCACAGTGTGTCTGAGCACTGAAGGGCGGGGACCCAAGCTCTGCAGTGTCAATGCTCTAAAGGCAGGGTGACCTGCGCTGTCCAGCATATCTGAACTTTGATGTTCACAAGCAGGCATTGAATCTATGGAGTGGGAGAAGGTTCTCTGAATTGTCACAGGGACCCCATAATCTGATATGAGCCCTGTAGGCGCTCTGGAAAACCCAGACCCCACATAGTGGTTGAGGGCAGGGGTGAGACTCTCTGTAGTAAACACGTTTACTTATCTGTGATTTTCTTCGGGGGGACTACAGGCTAGCTACTTATGTGACCTCTTGTGTCCTGGGCTTCTATTAACTTGTGATGGGAATGGATTTTTGGATCCAGCCTTTGGGCCTTCTCACAGGTAGATCCTACTCTGGGGAGGTCAATGTGCGCTTGATTTCTGCAGGGAAAGTTAACATTTCCAGCTGGAACCTAAAAATCTGCTGACATGACAATACAAGTACGCACTATACTTCCTAGTGTCATACAAAAGAGAAGGGAAAGTGCTTTATCAAACAACACTCACTGTACAGTGGCAACATTTCCAATTGCAAGTGAATGGGTGCCTTCTGTTTGGCTACTAGGCCCCTGTTTCGCCCACCCCCTGGCTCAAGCGGGCAGAGCCAGAAAATCTGCGTGTGATTTACAAATCTGCTATGAATTCTAAAGTTATGAAACCTGCCTTGTCTACAGGAAACCAAATCTATACCACAAGTAGGGAAGGAATCTCACTGTCTTGCCTCCGAAACATGGCTGTTGGTGTGTTACGGTCAAAGGACCTGGTTGTGAACAGACTATAGGCCTGGGGCATGCAGAAGGCTGTTCTCTGCCCAGTCCTGCCTGCCTAGGCCACCTGCCAATATCCCATGATCCGATCAGTGCTGGGTAGAGTGGGCTGGTATGTGGTCTGCCCGAGGACAGGCGTGCATCACACTTCCTAATCAAATCGTTCTAAAATGGAGAACTGGATCAATTGATCTGGTTTTGTAGAAGGCCTCGGTCGGCAGGATGACGCAGCTGCTCCCAGACCTAAACTCTAATGACTTCTGTGACAAGGGCCTAGTGAGCAGGCACTGGCCTGTTGCAATCAAGCGCCTCAAGTGTGTGCTTCTTGGTTCCGCACCAAGACCTCAATGTATGTCTGCAGTCGCTCCTGGAGCAGACTCATCTAATTTACTGCAAATTCTTGGCAAAAGGGCAGTTTCCTTCTCAGAGAAGGCTTGCGCTCGACAAATGGGTCCACAATGGAACCAGTTTATCCCGTATTTTCCATCTGGTGGAAATAGAGTACAGTGTTTGGGCTGTTACGAGCAAGCTTTGTGATTGTTACGTTACAGCGTGACGGCATTTCTTTTGGCTGGGGTAAGTACGTTGTAGGTTAGTTGGCTCAACTCTCGGGTACATTTGCCTAGCTTTGCCCGTGAGGCTTCCGCTTACTGGACCGGTCCTGCTCAACCACATAGTGTGGGAAGGCGTGCTCTAAGGCCACTGCGGCTTTAATGGGGCGGTGGTTAGATTATCCTCAGCGTAAAGTGTGAGGTCACTAAAGTTCTTCATGAAAGACAGAATTTTTGGGCGTCTGAAGCCAGGCTGTTGGAATGAACCAATGGGACCTTTCCTCCCCAAACTGGATGGATTGTTTTTATTTTCCCGGGTGCCTCCAAGTGCAAACATTACATGAGAAAGCTGTTCTCCCGCCCTCTGCCATGTACTGCATACACTGCGTATAACCTCTCGCGAGTGATACAAGGTAAAAGCAGTGGTGCGATGGCCTCATTCAGCACGTTTTCTCCAGTGGACCTGATATCGAGCTTTCTGTGCCTGGGATAAAAGGACTAGCATGGCAGCTTCAGTGCGCTTTACTTTGGTGGCGTGCAACACCACTCTCGGTGGGGTCCCTCGTGGCATTGAACTCATCTCTGATGAAGGCCCCTCAGATTCATCCTGGCAAGAGTCCGGGATTTCCCCAGAAGTGTTTTCCTGGGCCTGCTTGCCTTTTCAGGAATTGGCCTTCTTTGCAGGACTTTTTCTCTGCATTGGGTTGGCATGGTCAATAGTAGCCAGCTCTCCAAATTTCAGAAGCCTCATCTTTACCGGGGTGCCCACAATAGATAATGTCATAAGCCACAGAGAGGCGTCCTTCTCTGACATATGGGCATCACTACAAGTTTGGCGGTCTGGAAAAAGGGTGCCGGTAGCAACGTACTGGCACCCTTTCCAGACCGCCAACCTGCGAGTTTGCCGGTAGGGGCACAGAACTCCCTGCAGGCCTGACCTGCTAGGAGTTCAGGCCCCTACCATCAGTGTTTTACCTGAAGCACCGGCACCGTTAACAACGGTGCCGGTGCTTCAGCGTCTTCATTCCCGTGGAGTCCTATGGGGATTTACCGTTGCGCCACCTGCCATGATATCCCTGTGGCGTCAGGATGTCAGGCAGCGGAAACAGTCTAACAGGGTCGTCGCTAGCCAGCCGTCTACCCACGGGTTGTACCGCTGACCTCATAATGAGGCCCAATGACTTCTTTGGTTTTTTTTGGTGGCTTTTAGGCTTTCTTCCCCCAGAGCCCTTTTCCCCAAAAATGCATTTTCTGCCGAAATGATCCCCTTGACATGCGTTGGCCTCTCAGGCGTGAATGGAAGACGTAAGCCTACCCCATAGCATCTCTTCTCTAACGTTACCTGTGCTGTGTTCACCAGTTTCCAGCTCTAAGTCTCCTACACCCGAGTCTTGTGCCAGCCCTCTCATGCTGCGGCTGCTGGGAAGGTTCAGTACCATTCAGGGCCAGGGAGACAACCCAGGCTTTCAGCGGGCCCATGGGCCTTTGGGAATCTGTCAGACTCAGCCTCCAGGTAAAAGGGGGAATAGATTAATTTCTGGGCTCTGCTATGGGTAACTGCAGCCATTACAGAGGGCACGCTAGCAGCGCCTAGTTGTCAATTATACCAGTGGCAACTCCATCCCCGATGGAACCAACATTAGGATGAATAACGTGGTCAAGCACTTGGACTTGGTATACCAAACCGTGATCACTAGCATCATGGCATGTAGCGCCTTGACGGAGACTGAGAGTTGGGAACAACGTTTCTAGACTTTAGCAAAATTGGCTGTCAGTCAAGTTCTAAATTATCCTGACTGAGGGTCCAATAGGGAACCAAAGTTGTGTCTTTCATATATATAATAATTAAATAAGTCCCTCCAAGACCAAAAGTCCACCGACAACAGTTAATTTGTGGTTTATTTTTTAAAGCTTTCTGTTATTTGAATTTGAAATTCATCATTGCAATAAAAAACTCAATTTATTTCACGGTAGTCAGGTTCACCAGTAAGTCACAAGATAGTGCATTAGTACAGAGATTACGTTTGTACCACCACATCCCACCAGGCCCTCTCCCAGTTTTCATTTCCAACAAGCTCATTCCTTGTTTTTAAAGAATGGAAAATAGTGCAGGATAACCTGATGCTAGGTATTTCGGTAATTATCTTGACATCAAAATATAAAAGAAGACCAGATTTTGGGCCTCATCATGAGTTGGGCGGCAGCCCTTAAATGCGGTGGTAACGCTATTACCGCTGCATTTAAGGGTCCGCCCAAACATGAGTATGGGCTTTATCACAAGTTGGGCGGTATCCCGACTGGGATACCGCCCAACTGTATTTGCGCTACTGCCCAATCATCTGGCGGTATTAATGCCAAATCACGGATTGAGCGGTAGACGTAATTCCCCATTCCCCATTGGGTCCTTTGGACCCAATGGGGAAATTCAGCGCAATTTACCCCCATCTCTGACCTAGGGGTAAACACATCATACTCATGTTTTGGCAGACCCTTAAGTGCAGCGGTAATAGCGTTACTGCTGCATTTAAGGGCTACTGCCCAACTCGTGATGAGGCCCTACTGCTTGTTTACCCCCAGCTCAGAGCTGGGGTTAAACACACAGAAAAATGCTGATTTTTGGCGCAAATACCACACAGTAATAACACCAGCGGTAATTGCATTGAAAATTCCCCATTGTGTCCAATGGACCCAATGGAGAGTGGGGAATTGCGTTTACCGCTGAAGCTGTGATCCGGCAGTAATACCACTGGACGGGTGTGCGGTAACGTAAATACAGTTGGGTGGTATCCCATTCGGGGTACTGCCCAAATCTTGATGAGGCCCTTTGCAAGTGTGGAGGAAATTGCTCATTATATGTGGCAGTAATCCTTCCCATTCCATATATATTTCCACCATTTGGAGATGATTGGTCATCCTGCAATATCCAGTCTTTTATAATGCGCGCCCTCCGACCTGCCATTGGATAATCCCCATTCTCACCCAGGTCAGCCCACCCCATAGCTAGGGGCAGTTGAATCCATGTGATCTGCTTAATTCCTGCTACAATATCTTTCCAGACCAGGTGTGCTTTGGGGCAATGCCAGCACATACGCAATCACAACTCTCTTTGCAGCCCCCCCAAAGATCTTGACCATTTGTCTGGGTAGACCATGCTCATTCTTTGGGGAGTTAGGTACCACCCCAAAGAGAGTTCTTAAGCACACCCCTTAATTACGGTACATTTAGATGCCCTTTGGGCTCTTTCCCAGATGCGCTTCTTGGAATCATAGACTGCTGTCTCTGCTTCTTTCGCCCATCCCCTTGTCTACGAGAGGCCAACACAAGGGTTCTGTTTAAAGGCCATGACCAGCAAAGTTCCATCCTTCCAGGCTGAACACCACACCACCTGTGAAGGCCTCAGCAGCAGCAGAAGCCAGCCGCAATGTTGCTGGGCTAGAACCCAAGGGGCGCATCTATTGAAGAGTGCGAAGACCGAGTGGAACCTTATAATTTGAGGCAACAGTAAGTTGCTACAGTTGTCAGTCCACACTGAACGTAGGCTCTAAAAAAAGTGGGCTGCGCACATTGAATGTTTTTTGGGTTGCACACACTTTGTGCTTCTTCATTTTAATTTTGCCTAACTATGTAAAACGCATAGTGCCTCCTTTACTTGCATCCCCTGCTCCTACAATTCAGAAAAGAACTCAAGACCCACCTCTTCAAGAAGCCTCCCTTCCTCAACACCTAGGCCATCACGTCGCCTCTCGCGCCACCTGACTCATAATTCACAGAGTCTCTCTCTGAGAGGCCAGCATTTGATGCATTAGAAATGGTTTTTTACCACTTGGAAACCCACACACTCCTGACTTCCCTTTCTGTCCATTGTTTTGACGGATTACATAGGGTCTTTCTGTATACCAATCTTCTCTGTCCTGATGAAGGCTGATCAAGTTACAGCCACACAAGAACAGCTTTGAGGCCGAAACACAGTTGTGTAGACCTTTCTCTGTGTCACAACATTTTCACGGAACAACAGTCCTGTCTATTGACCTGTACTTAATGTACTGCAATTGCATTATCCTCCTCATGTTATCCCCCACAAGGGACCATAGAGATTGTAATTGCTGATAAACTTGTCCAAAAGGAGTCATTTTTGCACATGTATTTGCATACTGTTTTATGTACGTTGTATATATTTTATTGAATGTCCTATGCTTCTTCCCTGTGTATATGCAACATATGCTCTGATGCAGTAAATTTGAATCGCATGCAGTAGTCATTGCCACCATTGGTTCGTCTATTGACTGTCAGGAGTAGTGTTTTCCTCTCTTTGTGGGTTCCTATGACCTTGCTCAATTGTATTATATAAATGTTCACCCACCTGGGTAGAGCAGGGACGAAACCAGGCGCTCTTTCTTATAAAATTAGTCCTTGCAATTGGAGCATTGCGGCATCTTTAGCAAACACCATTGGAGTAACCTGGGGTTGCTGGTGGTACTCTTTTTCATAGGACAAGATTGATCTTCAAGTTTGATGTCTCGCCTGTGTGCAGCAGAATAAGCTAAAGCGTGCTTGTAAACTCTCCTGAGTGGGCGCATTCCCAGAGGAATGGTTCTTTGGCCGAGTTTGTTCTCAGTAGAGAAGCTGCCACATTTTTTAGCAAACCATTAAAGATATGGTGTGTTCACTGAATGGATGAACATGCCCTGCTGGCTGAAGTGTGAGCATTTAGTAGGCAATTTCAGAAAGCAAGCACACATCACGGCGCCTGAAGGTGACGCATGCACCCGTGCTCTCTCTGTGCACCACGTAGCATGATGCTGCTCGGTCCCTTCTGGATATACACAGGCCCTGACAGTATGCAGTGTACTGTCCTTTCTTTTTGCAGGGCGAACTCTCACTCGCCCCTTTGTGTGCACACGGTACACGTCCCTGTGTGCAAAGAAGGCGTACTGTCCTGTCCCTTCTGGGCAAATGATGATTGAGGAGCCCCCTTGCACATAAGGCTCTAGACCCCTTGTTGTTTCATGTGGATCTCTCCCCTAGCTCTCACCCTCTCTTTGTGCACGTGGTATAATGCCCTGAACCCACCTCTGCATGTGGAGTGCTACTCTTTCCCCACACGTCCCTGGGCACTGCACACAGCATACTCCGCAGTCCCCACTGTGTGCACATGGCACCTGTTCCCTCTGTCTGGACAGTGCATACTGCCCTGACCATTTTATGTAACTCTCCCTTTTCTCATCAGTGTGCATATGGCATCCTACCTTGCACCCTTTCGTGAACATGTGGAAGTCCCCCCTACCCAACTGTGTGCAGGACATACCCCCTGTGCGCAGTGTGCATCCGCAGTGTGGATCCGGCCTAGTCATAGCTGGCAGTGTCACTGGCAGTTATGCACCTGCTGCAGTGCCTTAAGTGGCACTACAAATCGAGCCGGGGCTCATCGAGGGGGCGTGGCCTAACAGCGGGGGCCTCGATGGCCCGTTAGGCCACGCCCCTTGACGACCCCCAGCTCAATGGGCTACTGGCACCCCTGCCTGGCAGGGGACAGCGCCTGCCTATTCAGCCTTAATGGTGGTGCTGCCCCTCGCCAGCTGGGGAGGGGCAGCGTCACCATTAAGGCTGGAAGGGTGAGGCCACTGGAAGCAGAGGCCTTTTTCCTAAATACTGAAGCTCCCGCGAATCCTCTGCTTCCAGCGGCCTCATGTTTCTCCATAATGGTGGCCCCGGCCAACGGGAATCTCTTGATTAAAGGGATGTCTCGCAGGTGCGATGGCACCATTATGGCTGAAAGGCATTTTTTCTGTAGCCTGAAGCTCTCGCACACGAGCGAGAGCTTCAGGCTGTAGAAAAAAATGCCTTTTCGTGTAGTGGCCGGGGCTGTCAGGGGAGATTACTGGGCCCCGGCAGGGCCCCGCCTCAAAACGAAATTTCGGAGCCGGCAGGCCCCGGCTCACTTAAAGCCCTGACCTGCTGACACTGAGGAAACAGGTTCACACCATTTAAGAGATTCACTAATTCTAGCCATGTGATCCGTGTTATAGAAGCATCATTTGACATGCATTTGCATGCCCAATAGTTATTCACTATTACTAGGTGAATGCCAACATATTATTACACTCAAATTGAATAATTCATCACATTCTCCCAGCGATAGAATTTCATATGGGGCAGCACAATGGCAGCCATGGGGTGGAAGTTGAGCAGCGATAGCAACTTTCAGCAAGAATGACATGGGTGGGGCAGAACCGGGACAAGAGGCAGGCAGCATGAAAATGTGTTACAGTGGTAATGTGTTGTAATGTAACAGGCACATGAACTCTCCATAAGTAGCATTTTCTGTAAAGTCGTGAATTGACGCGATTCACGGATGATGGTTTGAGGGCCACTCTTTTTTAGGGAAGGGGTGGGCCACTTTTTTGAGGAGAGGGGTGGGCCACTTTTTTGAGGCGAGTGGTGGGCCACTTTTTTTGTGTGTCCGGGCCTATTTCTTGTCCCGGTCTGACCCTGGATCCGGCGCTAATAGCTCCGACCGGTTGGAGTTTACGCAATTAGAGTTAGGCGGTATTACAGACGAAGTACCACCCAACTCGAGATGAGGCCCATTGTTGCTCATAGCAACAGGCCCAGTCCCGAGGCCACCTTGTGTATTCGTGCCCTGAATTTGTGCCCTGGCTTTGAACCTCTTAATTTAAAGCATCTACTGAGGGCACAGAAGGCACTGGCATCAGGCAGACCAAGGGAACTACTTTATTGTTCTGGGGTAGGGGAGATAGTTAAAATTGAAGTCAGAAAGCAAATGTTGAGATGCTTAAAGGAGGTGTGGCAGCTACGCTTTGTGATGCGAACTGGAGAAAAACGACCCTGTGCGCTCGAGGTTGGGTGGTCTTCTATAGTAAGAAGGTTCACCCAGCATGAAAAGGCTTAACTTTCTTTGCAGCTAGAAATCTGCCTCATCAGGAGTCTGGCTGTATCCCGGCAGTAATACTGCCAGCGCAAATAGCATTACCACTACTCGGTCCGGTGCCATTGGTGCCGGATCATGAGTAGCGGTTGGGTGGTTATTGCCCATTCCCCATTGGGTCCATAGGACATCATAGGATTTTGGGGAGCTATTACTGCTGGCGGTAATTGCGCCGGTGGTAATAGCCCCCCAAAAACAAGCGGTAAGTGAACATTAGGCAAAACTCCAACTTACCACCTGTTAAGATGGATTTCTGAACTCTGACCTGGTGGGCAGAGGTTCAGGAGGCCAGCTTAGTTTCTTGGAACAGGGTAACCTTCTGGACAAGCCAGACCAATGAAGGTAGCTTGGCGGCGGTCAAGACTAGGTCTCAGGAGGGGTGAGGGTGACTGAAAGACCTCAATGAGCACACAGAGTAAAGGACACTTACAAATCACTCCCAGTCAGGTGTATATATATATTAAAAATACAAATACATTTATTTCAAGGCCTTTGAGTTTCAACACACAAATCAAATCACAGTAGTACTAGTAAGCCAATACAACACTATCTAAATACATATATACAAGACCAATGGGGTCTAAAGGGTTAATGCACGCAATGGGTCCACAACCTAAAAGGGGAAGGAAACGAGCAGTGCAAATAGTCTTTAGTCCCTTCTGCATCCAACACACTCCTAACTAAGAGGAAGTCCAATCCCTCAGAAGAGTGGAGCCTATTGTTCAAATATACTTGCACTGCTGGCGCACGCGGTAGTTCAAATGGGCAAAACGGGGTCTTTTCACGGATCTGTAGCAGCTCAGGAAGGTGGGTGAGGCAATGTAGAATAGGTTCCCACTATTCGAGGAGGGCCTCCACTTGAGGGCAGAGTCGATTTCAAGAGTTGGGAATAGTTTGCTAGTTCGCACTAGCAGTGGAAAGGAGAGGGGCCCTCGGGGGCCACTCATGCGTCAAAAATGGATGGAGGCGCTAGGGGCCACCGGTTAGGGTTACTCATTGACCCCCGGTGCACTCTGGACCAAACTTAGGCAGTCGAGTCCACTTTGGTTGCAGGTTCAAGTGTGGCAATTTGTCGGTTCTGCGGCTTTCAGCGGTGAAGATACAGCGATGATTCCCAAACAGGACAGTGGCAATTTCTCCGCTCCTGGTGGATGGATCAGGCCAGTTTCACTGCAGCAGGCTTCAGGGGCAAGAGGGGCACAAATGTGATGCACCTGCAAAGTTCGCCACCACGGCTGGGCGAGACGGTAACCGTGTATACTCCGGTTCGGGTGCACTCCCTTTACTCCAGACCTGGGAACGCCAAGTGTACGAAATTCGGTTTGAGAGTGCTGTGAACACAGAGCTAGCGACGTACCAAGTTTCCAGGGCCTCCTCAAAACGGTGGTGGTATCAGGACAAAGAGTCTGCGTAAGCTGGTCAGCCCACTGGTTTTCCCAGGGACACTTCCGAGAGAGCTTACTTGCAGGGTTTGATGAAGGTGCCGAGAATAGTTGGTCTCACTATTCCAATGGGTCGAAGCGTCTTCGCATACCTTCTAGGACGACCAGATACAGAGCGGTCCCACGGGACGACAGCGGGCTCAGGGTGCATAAACCTTCCAGCGGGTCACCAGCGGTTCCTCGACTCGGCTTCTTAGTTTCAGGATACTTGGATCATATCCTTCGTTCAGTGAGAACTCCAGAGATCGACATGGTATGGGTGTTTGGGCCTTCTCTTATCCAGAATCTCCTTCGCGCCAAAACGAAGAGGACCCAATGGGAGATCCGCTCAAATACAGGCATACCATACGTGGACCAATCACGGACCACGGTGGTCCCAGGCATTCACAGCACTGCAGACTCTCTGGCACCCACACAGCGCATGCAGAAGCCAGCGAAGGTTTGGCGCTTTACAGGAAAATGCATGCCCAAATAAGGACTGACCCGGGTCGGCTCGACCTCGGGAAGGTGAAGGGGCAAGATGGCCAAAGGACAGGACAAAGAACCTCGTGGCATGGCCATTTTGGAGCCAGGCCACCTGTTTGTGCCAAACGCAGTAATCGCGGTTTATCTAGCCGGAAAGGGTTAAAAATATGTGAAATGATAAGCTGCCACCAGCCCTGTCCAAGGCACATCTGCACTTCTCCTGAGAGTTTCTAGGGCCTTTGGAAATGACTAATAGACCCAAGTGCGCTGTACTGGAAGGTACATTGTACACTTGTTACATGTTGCAGAAATGTTGCAACATTGGAAAGCACTAAGGGAAATTATAACCTACGGACCCGGAAATACCACCACTATAAACCGCCACAGCAGAGTCAAGGCACCCGTAATTTTCACCTGCACGGAACCCCCCCTCACCCCCGTTACTGGCAATACCAAATACCGCGAGCATTGCGAGTAGCATGGACATGGAAACACCGCCACAAAAATAGCGCTAAACCGTGACCACGGTGGCAGTCGCCACCCACCGCGAACATGACGTTAAACAGTGTCTGGTGATCTGAATCAGGCCACAGGTGCACCAAATGAGCCCAGATGGACCCAGCAGGCCACTGGGAGCCTACAAATGGGCCACACCCAGGCCAACTCCAAACATAACTATGCAGGCAGCAGCTCTGCACATGATGGCAGTAATGGTGCAGAGGAGGAGGCGGAGGCGCAGGTGGCACCTAGAAAACCCTGTACCCATGCCAAACCCTATTGTCCAGCCGGCATGACCCAGCAGGCAGCCTGCTATACCCCGCATCAGGGCCTCACCCTGGAACCTAACCCCAGGACAGATCCACACATTATACAGGCTGGGCCGTCCAACAATCATGTATATCACCACCATGATAGAGGACGACATCAGCAGCCACATTGAAATCACCACCACCATCCCCCCCTCCTGAAGGTGGTGTCGATACTGCATTTCCTTGGCACCGGAACTTATTAGCCGACAGTTGGAGAGCTGCACGGGCTTTCACAACCCTGTTTCTCCAAAATACTGGTACAGGTACTGGATGCCCTGTTGCGCCATGTGTCTGAACACATCGCCCTACCTCGTACCCTTGCCCAGGTCATTGCCACCAAGTTGCCCTTCAGTGCCATTGCAGGCATGCCAAATTGCATAGGTGCAGTAGATTGCACCCACATAGAGCTGACAGTACCACGTGCTATCGAGATGGTGTACCGCAATAGGGAAGTGTACCACTCACTGAATGTACAGATGGTATGTGATGCCGCACAAGTGATTACACATTGCTGCACACGTTTCTCAGGATCAACACATGACTCAATGTTTCTGCGCAATTCGACATTGCCACAGTACATGAAACGCTACGCTGGACAAAGCACATGGCTATTGGGTGAGTAAAACTGCCAATGCACAGTCCCTGTGGAAGTGGGGTGTGTGTCCAGGGTAATGACCTATGTGAGTGTGCCGCTACTACTGCACATGCACCCCTCTCGCCGCCCATTAAGTGAATAGTCAGCACAACCAACACATCACAAAGCTACACATGACAGGTTGCCAAAGTGTGCCCGTACACACCCTGCCACATGACACACACAGCCAATACTACCACTGGCCCATACACCTGGAGCCACTCAATACATCCACCCACAATATGCACCAATGCCCCCCAATGCATATGATGCCTGCACATGAGACATCCTGCATCGACAACATCATCACAGTCAATTGATTGACTCCGCCATGTATGTACATCAGTGCACAATGCCATACTTACCAACCAATATTCCCTGCAGGGGAAACTACACCTGCACATCAATTTGCTGGTCAATGTCCAGATGCCAACCTCCACTACAATGACCCAGGAATGGCAATCAACCACCGGTCCAACCACTGCATGTCACATATGGATGAAAGATCAATGACCCATGATTACACTGTATCTGATGAAGACATGATACAACAAACACTGACATATCCCCCACATCTACATCCCATGTAGGTGATGCTGGATATGCACACACGCCATGGCTGATGACGCCTGTACCAAGGGCAAGCAACAGGCATGAGGAGGCGTACAACAGGGCACATGTCCGTACACGTGGCATGATTGAGAGGACATTTGGACTACTGAAGGCCAGGTTCTGCTGCTTGAGCAGATCTGGCCGATCACTGCTCTACAGCCCAGTGAAGACGGGTAAAATCACGCTTGTTTGTGCCATGCTGCACAATCTGTGCTTGCGCAGGAACATTCCCTGCCCCCAAACACAGAGGATGAAGATGGGGATGAAGATGGGGATGAAGATGGGGATGGAGATGGGGATGGGGATGGGGATGGGGATGGAGATGGGGATGGGGATGGGGATGGGGATGGGATGGCTGCACCTCCTCCTGGGGGTGAACAAGATGGACAACGAGCAGAGGATACACTGATTCGCATTTACTTTTGAAATGCTGCACATTGACATGCCAGTTAATAAATTGATGGATTGAACATGAAATGATGGATGTCCACTCATGAATGTTTCTTTCAATTATGATATATTTTTAACATTACAACCCGTGCCCACCCACCACCCAAACGTACCCACCCCCAACAAGGCCCCAAATCACTAACCCCCTAATGGACCTCCCCCACCACCCAAACGTACCGACCCCCATCCAGGCCCCAAATCACTAACCCCCTAATGGACCTCCCCACCACCCAAACGTACGCACCCACTTACATCCTTCTTGTCCCCATGTGTCCTGCAGTGCCAAAGATACATGCCATCATTTGCGTGTGCGCTTCTGCGCACGGCCATCCTTGCAAGAGGGCCCTGTTAGGCGACTTGAGCGCCTCCGTGGGCTGGCAGAGGTGGAGCTGGATGGGGTGGTGGTAGTGGATGGCACTGTTGCTGGCATTGATGGCAAATGTCCCAGATATGCCTGCTGGGCAAGCAACATAGAGTCGGCAATGCTGGAAGTGTTGCTGTTCCCCTCCCGTACATGGCCAGGGTCACTATGGTGGTGGCAAAGTGTCCAATTGACCTTGAGAGCCGACGCACAGATGTGCTGTAGCTCTCCCTCTGCAGCCTGGACTCCTCAAGCTGCCTTTCCACTAGCTGGGTGAGGGTAGCCTGCTGGTCCTCCATCCGCTGCATGCGGGCATTGAGCTCAGCCATTGAGGGGGTTGGTGACCTCATCCGACTGCCTAGTGATGTTGGGCTGAACTGGAGGTCATGGAAGGATGTCAAGTCATCCAGGTTGGGCACCTCCCCCTGTGGCCCTAAAACAGACTGCAGTGCTGGGGCACTGTTGTCGCTGCCTGCAGCCTCCTCCGCAGTGCAGATATTTTCTGGGGTGGGTTGTGTAGGCATGATGGGTGCCCGTGGCACCTGTGTTGCAGTAGGCAGCGTGGAGATGGTGGTGCTGGTGGCTGGTACATGTGTACCAGATGCAACTGGTGGCAGAGTTGCTGAGCTGCTAGCGTCATCCTCCTGGGTAGGGGCGCTGGCTTGCACACCTACAGATGCCGCTTTCCTCGGCTGTGGTGCAGTGTCACTGTCACTTGAAATGGCTGTGGGGACACAGAGGGCATGCTATTAGTTGTGTGGTGTACCTGATGGGTGCATCACATGCATCAGATAGGTTGATCAGTGAACATTTGCATTTACACGCATATGAATGTTGACGGTCATGTATTGTAGGGATGTTGATCATCGCCTGGGTCATGATTGGGTCCTTTGGGGCACTCAGGCACTGGCTGGGGGGGGGGGGGGTTGTTAATGGGTCCTTTGGGGAACTCAGGCACTGGCTGGGGGGGATTAATGGGTCCTTTGGGGCACTCAGGCACTGGCTGGGGGGGCGTTGTTAATGGGTCCTTATGGTATTTCCGCTTCTGTGTCCATGACGACGGCAGCGGACACAGTTATTACACTGCTTGTGGGGCCGCCATGCCCATTTCCGTGGGTGTTTACGTGGCGACGGTGATACTGTTTCCGTGTCCGTGTGGTGCACGCTACCTACAGCCCGTAATCGGCCGATCTTTCCGCAACCTTGCGGACGCGGAAACTTTATTACCGCCGTCACGGAATCACTGCATTCCAGATCGGAGACCTTGTAATGAGGCAAAAAGTCTTCCAGTGCTGACTGTCTTAAGGACATGACAGTCTACCCATTAAAAGTGAGCAAAAAGCCCATAGGAATGCAGCAGAAGGCTGGGCTCCTGAAAATTTCACATGAAATGGAAATCTTTCCTAACACCACCCAACTCGAGATTGAGCCAACCCTTAAATGTGGCGGTAATAGTGTTGAGTAACAGGGCAGTGATGGCTGTCTCAGTGCCCTCTAGGCATGCACATGTTACGGCATTGAGGCGAAACCTACACTGGCTCCCGGTAAAGCTGAGAATAAGACACAAGGTTCTGACCCTCACACATAAATGTGTCATGAACACGGCACCCTGTTACTTGGGAACCCGCCTTCAACTTCAGATCTATGTCCGTCCTCTCAGGCCCCAGTACCACAGGAGGTTGGTCCAACCTAGATTTAAACAGGTAAAGGCCGGTGGTTGCAGCTTTAACGTACACGGCCCCGATCTTTGGACTATGCTCCCGCCTGAGCTTAAAGCCGTGGATAACACAGACAGGTTTAAAAAGGAGCCGAAGACACTCCTGTTCAACTTGTGCCTGCTCCTTCAGTATTTTTTGTTTGTATAGCCTGAGTTCTGCCCTGGATTCTCCTCCTCGCACCCCACCAATTCTATCTGTCTTGGTCTTCTGTCTGTATTTGTTTCCTTGCGTGCGCCCTGAGGCCTTCGGGCGTGTGGCGCAAAGCTATACGAACTTTTAATAAGTAAATAATAATTACATGTAATGGCTAAGGCCTGATGAGTCAAGGCTACAGAGGGAAAGGTTGTTACCAACCTTTCCTTTTTGGGACATTTTATTATGTGGTTATTTGTGTATATTTTGCCATTTAATAAAAAGCAACTCGACTAAGATAATGATATTTCTCTCGGTGTCATTTTGTACCTTAGCGTTCATCCACACGATGTTTAGAGTTCAAAGTTCAGCCTCGCTACCTAGGGCGAGATGCGGAGGGGCAAAGGTTCACAGCGGATATGGAGTGCACGGCTGATATCTCACCTCAACAGTCCCTCCCTCCCCCGCCTTGAGCCTGTACTGAGGCAGTGTGCATCCTTTGTTGTGCATTCCTGCGTGTTTATCTGTATTGAGTGCGGCCGTGTGCATCCTTGAGTGCGGCCGTGTGCATCCTTTGGTGTGTATACCCCAGTGTGTATCTGTATTGAGTGCGGCCGTGTGCATCCTTTGGTGTGTATACCCCAGTGTGTATCTGTATTGAGTGCGGCCGTGTGCATCCTTTGTTGTGTATACCCCAGTGTGTATCTGTATTGAGTGCGGCCGTGTGCATCCTTTGTTGTGTATACCCCAGTGTGTATCTGTATTGAGTGCGGCCGTGTGCATCCTTTGTTGTGTATACCCCAGTGTGTATCTGTATTGAGTGCGGCCGTGTGCATCCTTTGTTGTGCATTCCTGCGTGTTTATCTGTATTGAGTGCGGCCGTGTGGGCATCCTTTGGTGTGTATACCCCAGTGTGTATCTGTATTGAGTGCGGCCGTGTGCATCCTTTGGTGTGTATACCCCAGTGTGTATCTGTATTGAGTGCGGCCGTGTGCATCCTTTGTTGTGTATACCCCAGTGTGTATCTGTATTGAGTGCGGCCGTGTGCATCCTTTGTTGTGTATACCCCAGTGTGTATCTGTATTGAGTGCGGCCGTGTGCATCCTTTGTTGTGCATTCCTGCGTGTTTATCTGTATTGAGTGCGGCCGTGTGGGCATCCTTTGGTGTGTATACCCCAGTGTGTATCTGTATTGAGTGCGGCCGTGTGCATCCTTTGGTGTGTATACCCCAGTGTGTATCTGTATTGAGTGCGGCCGTGTGCATCCTTTGTTGTGTATACCCCAGTGTGTATCTGTATTGAGTGCGGCCGTGTGCATCCTTTGTTGTGTATACCCCAGTGTGTATCTGTATTGAGTGCGGCCGTGTGCATCCTTTGGTGTGTATACCCCAGTGTGTATCTGTATTGACTGAGGCGTGTGCATTCCGTGACATTTACTCTGTTGGTGCCTGTGTGCAGTTCTACCGGGAGATGGAAAGATCATCAGGCATAACATGGAGGTGCGCGCGGTGTAGGGGGTTATTCTGCCAGGCACCGTGCATTCTGCGACGTGGTCCTGTGTTATCAGTAATAAATGAGGCGGAGCTTATTCTATGACATGTAGAGCTGTGCTGGCATCAGTACTGCCAGGCAGAGTCCTCTCTGTGTATGAACTGCTGCGCTGAGGAATAGTGCATACTGGGACATGTAGGCGGAACGTGAGTAGTGAAGGCATGTATTCATGTGGCGATATCACTACCCAGAGAGGGGAATTGGGTTCTGGAGGTGTAGTCCTGTGGGGAAGAATGACCGGGAGTGCATTCTGGTGCACGGAGCCCTGAGTGGCGTTGGCACTGAGATAGGCAGAGCGTATTACTGCATGCGTATGTGTCAGGGCCTCGACACTCTGCCACCACGTCCTCGTTTTTCAGCCGCAGAAATAGACCGCCCTTCGCTGTAGCCACACCCCGCAATTTGATGTTGTATTGTATAGACATTTATAGAGCGCAATCAAAGACCAAAAGGCATCAAGGCGCTAGTGGGTGAGAGATGTGGACCGATCCATAAACTGAGGTCACTGAATACCTACTGAAATGGGCAGGACAAGCCCAAGGCTGAATATAAACTGCACAATGAAGGAGACCCGGCGGGCGCAGAAGGGTGCATTATCGGGGTGCATTATTAGGGTTGAACAGTAGGAGTCTGGCAGCAACCACAGAGGGCGGAAGAGTTGCTTTGCATCTGCTGTCCCCATGTGGGCCGCGCCCGCGCCCGCCGAACTGCGCTACCACATCCATGTGGCAGAAAGCGGATGCACGCCACCCCCAACAGGGGAGCACTGTCAACGTCTGGCCTCGGGTGAAGGGCAAGTACAGTGTCTGGCCCGTGGCGCAGTGCCCCAAGTCCACAATGCAGAGTCCTCAACTGCCAGAACAACTAAACTCAATACCAGCCCCCCCCTTCGCCCCCCACACATTCCAAATAATCTATAGCAGACATTACTGAGGTAATAGTTTACCTTAATGAATCATGTCTTTCAGTTATGCATGTGGTTTGCCCACACATACCAAACGTAGTAAAGGGATTTAACCAGGATTATATAATTTGGTGAAATGGGAAAATTAGTATTTAAGGCCAGGTTTCCTTGTGTCTGAGTAAGAGCCAAACATGCAACGGCATGGCAAAAGACCCACACCTGGCTTCCTCCCCGCCTCTCCACAACACAAAACCCATATCTGGATTCCTGCCTGCCGCCCCTCAACATAAACCCCATACCTCGCTTCCTGTGTACCCACCACACAACACCAAACCTATACCTGGTGCCCGGTCTGCCCACCCCCACAACATAAGACCCTCACTTGGCATCCTCCCTCCCCACCAGTATGCATTATATAAATAGATATTATAATTATTTATGGAGTAACGCTATACATTATAAACCCATATGATAATTAAGGAAAATAAGGCAGAATGAAGAAAAGTGATTTGCTGTGGATCACATAATGTGTGAATTGCGGGAGGCAAGCATTTGTCCCCTGGCTTCCTGGTTCCAACAATTCCAATTTCGACAGCAGAGAAGACTTCATCTTCTCCAATTCCATCTTCAATGTTAGAACCAACCAAACGCTTTCTGCAAAGTATTTATTCAAGGGCTAAATTAATACACTGTTCCATAAATCTGGCTTTCATAGCACTAAATCACACGATAACGAAACCTGACAAAATATAAGGGAAGTCTTAGTTGAAACATATTTTCATAAAGTATGCATCACTTCATTAGGAAAAAAGCGGTTGAGCCAGTTCCACCGGCAGGTGCTGTGGCATGCAGGCCAGGTACAGATCGCAGCAACAGTCACTGAATCTGCTGACCTACCTTTCCAGATTTCTACCTCTGTCTAATTTGCCTGATTTCCCTTACCAACCACCTTTCAGTGTAATTTCCTTGAACTACATCCTCAATGCCCCTTCACCCCCCCTTCCTTACAATTAACTTCCAGACTTCAGTTACCCTTTTGCTCCGTGCCTTAACCCTTAACACAGTCCCTTCCCTTACATCAAACAAATTCCCTTCCCTTGCCTACATTGCTCAGTCAAAGAATCCTCGTCACTTACCCTTATCATTGCCCTGGATCACTTGAAGACAGTCAACCACTTTGATATGCTAGTCAGCCTCTGCCAGACATGACAAGAAGCTGGAGTCGGGTCTTGGTGGTAAATGTGGCTGTGGGTCTGCACTTGGACAATGCAGAGCGAAAAAAGACGGGGGCACTTGGCTTTTACTTTGCTGCCAAGATGCACTTTCTTGGAAAGTGAGCTGCATATTTCAATTCATGGATGCAGGGGCAACTACAAAGGGGTCCTCCTGGGAGCTGTTGTTGGAGTGGGAGTAACAGAAAACTGTCATCATGATTTGTGATTTCAAGGAAAGTGGAGTGTGTGTCTGTGTGCTTATGTGTGTAGGTGTATGTTTCAGTTTGTGTGACTGTGGTGATGTGTTTGAATGATTTTTATTAGGGTATTTATGGAGCGCATAACTAGCTTTGGGAAGCAACAGAGCACTTTAGAGTCATAGGGGGAAGAACAAGGTAGGGAGCAGAGAAACAAGGGAGTGGGCTTCTAAAAATATGGGAGGGAGGGCAATAGTCAGCAATGGGTCTACAGGTAACCAGGGAAGGAAACAGTGGCGATCAGATCACCAATCTCAGATATGGTGGGGAGTGGATGGTGCATGGACCGAGGTGTTAGGGGGGAACCATTCCTTGAACAGGAAGGACTTGAGCTTCTTCCTTAACTGTAGAAGTGAGTTGGATGTTGATGGGAAGGAGGTTCCAGAGTCTTGGGGCGTAGACGGACTGTCTTCTGATTATTTCCTTCCTGCACCAGCAGAGTTCAAGTCTGCACATGTCCTTACTTCTGGTGGATCACTAAAAAGGAATATATTGGCCCACTTCTGTTTTGTTGCACTGGTCTTTGCAAATCCTTGGGTGAAGGGATTGTGTTGTGGTGGTGAGGAGGCAAGTCACCATGAAGGAGGCCTTGAGTTCTCAGATTTACACAGCCAATCTTATGCCACCTTGGCTCATGTTTGGCTTCAAGTTTGAGTGCATTTGTGACTCTGTAAAGTATATGAGGAAGGATGCACCTGTGTTCATGTGACTATGCACCTGTATATGTGAATATACTGTTGATGTGCACGTGTGTCTTTTGTTGGCCAGATAAGGGTGGTCTGGACAAGTCAATGAAAAGTGATCACAGATGTAGGGGGTCTTTCAGAGTTGGGTGGGAACAGTAACATTGGCAGTATTTGACAAATACCGCTGAATTTACTGTTGGCCGTTTTCAGGGTTTCATCAAATACTATCAGTGGTAGTCCATGGGAATACAGTGGTGGTATTTTAGGAGGCCTTTCTGACGAAAACCTGCCGTTTTTACCTTTACCTAATAGGTGGAGATAAAAAATCTAAATTGACTCTATTTAAAAAAAAAAAAGTTATTTTAGTGGACAACACGCAAGTGCAGCTACTTCCCTTCAATAAAGTGAAAAAATCTTTTACAAAGGGCCATGGTAAGTGATGAAAAGGTGGCCATCTCTGACACCCCCCTCACCACCTTACCCACGTAATGCATAAATGGGTCACAATTGATTGACTGATTGATGTATTTATATCACACAGACTTTGCCGAATTAATTGCATCTGGGTGCAGATGGAGGCTGATGAGTGGATATCAGAAGTATCACGATGAACACATCATTCCTGCTTTCACCCTTCTTTAATTTGGTTACTTAAAGAGAACGGTTTTCAAATATTTACAACATTGAATAAGAGTGTCCTTCCTCCTAAAATCCTTGTGCAAGCTGCTCCATAGTCTGGGTCCATAAACCGCAAACCGTCTGTCTCACTGAGAGACGCTTTTGGATTGTGGGACCACCAAAAGTAATTTGCAGAGCGCAATGTTCGAGCTTTTTGGTATCGCAGTAGTGTTTCAGTCAAATATACCAGAGCCAAGTCGTTCAAACATTTGTAAAATAAGCACAAGAGTTTGGAATCAATTCTGTCGCCTACCAACAGCCAGTGCAAAGAACGATGCAGGGCAGAGATTGGCGCGGATTTAGGGACTTTGTAGATCAACCTGATAGTCACATTTTGTGCCCTCTCAGCCCGTTTAAGTGCCTCTGTTTCCAGGCAGCGTCAGTGAGCGCGTGGGAGCTGCGGGATTCCTATGGCCGACCCCCCTGCGAGTTGCACATCCAGTAGTCCAGAACGTCGAGAACGTCGCCTTCTATCTGTAGAGTGGTCCATGGTTCCTTCATATACACTCACACCTTTGCGGAACGTCTTAGGAGAGGGTGAAAGCTGTGCATGAGGTGCTGGGTGAAAAGCCAGTGTGGACCTTTCATCCTCCTCAAGTCAGGAGTCAGTACTTCAGAGGAAGCTGCCATAGAATTGGGCTCATCCTGACACACTGGTGAGACTACGAGCTAGTCAAGCTTCCGCGTGGGAAACATTTATTGAATCTAGTGAAGCAGGAACGACTCAGAACACTTGCCTGGTTGCCAGAGGATGCTACTGTGCAAGTCGTATATGGTCAAAATAAATAATTGTGAATGACGGAGTCTCAACTAGCTTACGTTTGTGAAGCTGTGATTTGAATTACAACATACCCATTATTGTGAACGAAGATGTTGCTTTGACGACTTTAGTTTCCAGTCTTGAGAGGAAAATCAGATTCCAACACCCCGCCCCAAATGACTAATGAATTGTCACTAGGGTGAAATTCAAGGTACTTGATTCTGCCACACAATAATTGTCAAGAAGAACTATACCTTCAGGGCCTCTACACCACCTAACCCGTGAAGAATTTCCATAAAATTAGGGACTACGGTTGAAATGGAAAGAAACATGTTGGTTTTCTGACTGGTCTTATTGATTTTGACCTAATAATGTATACCAACTAGATTTTTCCAGTTGGGGAATTTTAGAATTTAACTGTGTTTTATTTTCTGGAGCGTTATATCCAGTTTTTATTATTGGTTCATGGTAATAGGTGAATTTGGTTATGAGCACTTATGTTTGAATGATTTTTTTCATCTGTGATCTTTTCATTTGTGATGTATTTGTGGGGTTGTGTTTAGGTCATCACTTTGTATGAATATGCAGTGCAAATGATGGTCGTGTGAGCGTTTGGAAGGTATATGTAGTACTTTAATTTGTGTTGCACAATTTATATGAAGTATTTGATGTTTGTAATAGATTTAGTCATTTATATTATTTGACATATTGCACTTACATTATGAATTTTGAATATTCCATTAGTGGATTCTTTTTAGTATGATACATTTACAATATTATTGACAACCAGGGTATGAATTGTACTCTTTCATGTCCTAATGTGTGTTATTGTCTGATTTCTATTGAGATTTGACCTTTTGGAAGTGGCAGAAATCCCTGTTACCATGCATTTCCTACTTTAGATGCATCATGACTCCGGTCTCTTTTTGTACCTCCATATATATTAGTGTTAACCAGGTATGACCGGAGTTTGAAATACCTGGTGTCCCCGTTTCTGTATTTTTTTACCTCCGTGGAATACCACCTGGCGTACCTTTCCGTAGTCCAATTGGGAGTTCCTCAACTGGGACATATGGGAGGGTGATCCACAGCAAACAAAAGTCATAAAAGACAGATTGGACTTTAACTCCTTCCTGTTTGTCACAACCAAGATCATTTTGCTATATGCAGCCCAGATTCTTTATTTTTGAAGCAAAACTCAAGCTCTAGCCCAAAAACCGGGGTGGGTGGGAGGACACATATCCTTGTCATGTATCAAGTGTTTAGGCCAAACAACGCCACCTCCGTTTTATTCAGATTAAGTTAGAGCCAATTCCGAGACATCCAGTTTCCAGCTTCTTCCAAACATTGTCCAATTTTGTGGAATGAGTCTTTAAAAAGGGCCAACTTTACAAACATCTGGGTATCATCAGCATAAGATTGATATCCGACCTCATGCTTCCTCAGAATATCTATAAGTGGTCGCATGTATAAATTAAATAGAAGCGGGGAGAGTGATGACCCCTGAGGTATGCCAAACTTCGGTGGGATAGAGTCCGACAGGTAACCCCGCAACGTCAGCTGTCGCTGGTGTTCTGACAGGAAAGAGCCAAACCAGTTAACTGCGGGGTCTGAGACCCTCCCGACATTCCTCAATTGCTCCAACAGGATTCACACGCAGCAAATAAATCAGGCATCAACAGCACGGACACCTCCCCTATGTGGGATAGTCGAAGGAGTTCATCCTAGACCGCCATCAAGGCCGTTTCAGTGCCGTCCTAAACCCGGATTGATGGGTGTCTAATAGGACAAATGTGTCCAAAAGATCCTGGAGTTGGATTGTGACTACCTTTTGCAGGATTTTTGCTGGCCACGAAACACCAGCCACGGGAGACTAATTCTGAAGTTCGCTCGCATCTAAATTGAACTTCTTCTGGAGATGTGAAATTATCAAAATGTTTACTTTGATGATACCAGGCCTTAGAGGAGAGATGCGTTGACAAATGTCATAAATGAACTGATTACAGCCGCTAGTCGCTGCGCTGAGCAAGATTGACACGTGACCAGTGAGTCATTAGTAGGCTTACGTTTTTCCATCAGGCTCCGAATGAGTTCCCCTGAGACTACTTTAAAATTAAAGAACAGTTCATCACATTGGTGCTTGTCAGCTTCATTTATTAAATCAGAGGAGGGTGCCATGCTGGATTGATTCACGCTCAATGGCCTATTCTTAAGGATCTTCTCTTGAATGGCTCTAAGTTTATTTGAAAAGAACTGAATGAATACATTAGCTTGGTCTAGAGAGGATTGTATAGGAAGGTAGATACTGTTTGGCTGTAGAAAGCTGGCAATTAATGAAAATGATTCTCTTGGCTGATTAATGGCCGAATCCATTTTCTTGTGCAAAAAAATCTGCTTTGCCCTTATAAATGGCTACCTTATACTCGTTCACCGCCCTTCTGACATTCAGTGCCGTATCAGGAGATCTGGCTTTGCTACATTTCTTTTCATTCCCCTATATATATTTTCTTCTCAACTCAATAAAGCTAGAGGGAAACCAGGGTTTCGATTTTGCCTTAATCTTCCGTGTTGAAAGCGGTGCGTAGGAAGTGCACAGCGTCTCCATTATTGCCTCTCCCTGTAAAATGATGTCTTTGCATTTCAATGATGGGTCTATGGCGTCCAATGCCCCCAGCAAAGCTGGTCCTGATAATTCTAACAAGTCTTTGGTATTACGGTGCATATTCAGAATTTTAGTAGTGGGAGTAGTTTCGCTTTTCTTATTAGCATTCATGGTAAACAATCGGACAAAATGGTCGGA
Source organism: Ambystoma mexicanum (assembly GCF_040938575.1). Classification (NCBI taxonomy): domain Eukaryota; kingdom Metazoa; phylum Chordata; class Amphibia; order Caudata; family Ambystomatidae; genus Ambystoma; species Ambystoma mexicanum. Next base: position 782,891,977 of record NC_090921.1, on the reverse strand, counting down.
CCAACAGATAGGCCTGGTCTCAATCTTAAAATACTCAGAGCCACGCACAAGAATAGGATCCAAACAATGGCCCTGAATATGGGAAGGGGGTCACATCAAGTGGCTTCAAACTGTGACTATTCAGTTTTTCCCACAACTCTGTGGAAACGGGCTGATAATTTTTCCCACAACTCTGTGGAAACGGGCTGATAAATCATCTAACCATATATTGAAGTCCCCAACACAAACCGCTGGGTATTAAGTGTGTTATAAATAACCAATTACAATTACAGAGCAATTTGTTGTGTTTTATATCGATAGTTGAGAGAAATATGTCTAGCTTTCCCAAAAAGGATGTTGAGGGTGTCAAGAAGGCGGACCTTCAAACTAACTCCTATATATTACAGCAGCTCATCCTCTCCTCTTCAGGGTCCTGTTAAGACACTGGATTAAGTAACCCTCTGGGACAGACTGTGGAACATCACATGAGATGCATCGTTGAACCATGTTTCTGTAACAAGACAAAAAGTCTAACACGTTTTCTTCAACAAAACCATGAATTTCATGTGCACGAAGGACCGAGGACGTAACATTAATCGGGGCAGCTTTCAATGACATGCCGAGTGGAAGCATTCCTTCTCGGAGTGTTACGCAAACTTTTCTCTCCTTAAGTCAAACATTTATTTAGATTTATATAGCGCGCAAAACAGCCCAGAGGCATTGCGGCGCTGTTACATGCAAAGGCTCAGTTACAGTGGGCGCAGGTGACAGCTTTTGAGTCAATACAGGTTAGGTAATGATCGAAGCAAAATGAGGCCCAGTTTTGCCTTCATGCCTATTAGTGCCCCCCTGGAATATATTTTATTGGTATTTTATGATATTATAAACTACCCCGGCATGGAAAGCCACTTACCAGGTTAAAAACAGTCCTGGATCTTGACCTGAACAGCAACCCCTGCCCACCGCTGACATGTCCGCAAACAGGCCTAAACAGGGCCAGTTAAAGCCCGAGGCCCCTGATGATGGCGTCACCACAATGCGCGCCACTAGGGCTGCTGGGAATTGAAGTGCGGCAAGTCCATGTGTCAAAGTGCAGTGTCCTCTCACGATCAAATTGTTTGTGTACGTGTGCATAAAAACACGGTGCAATTTCAATTGTAGTCAATGGGCCTCATTACGACCAAGGTGGCCACGGAATGAACGGGGCCGGTAAGGGTCCGGCCCCGTTCATTCCAGACCGCCCTATTCCGAGGTCTGCAGCGGGACCCGCTAAGGACGTCTGGTCAGACCAGGCGTCCTTAGTGGGACCCGCTAGCAGACAAGGATGCTAACAACGTGCCCGTCATTAACGGTCCCGTTGTTAGCATCCTTCCCATTCCCATTGAGCCCTATGGGGGCTCAGATTGGAATGGGGATGTACCGGGTCCCGCGAAAGGGATTTACTGCGCCCTCCAAGGTCAGAATGGCCCGGTAAATCCCCTTTTGCGGGTCCCGGACCCGAGTTTGGCGGCAGCCATGCCCTTGTTAAGGGCATGGCTGCCGCCAAACTCGTAATGAGGCCCAAGAGGTCTAAAACACCTAGAAATTAATGGCACAAGCACAAATCATAATACATGCTGCCTATAAACGAAAGTAAATGAGCTCATCTAAAATATGCAAGCATCAAGTTAAAATAAGGCAGATAAGATTTAGCAGTTCATATCAGTTCATATCCTGAAAGGAACCAGCAGAATGCACAGTGCCACAAGACACAACCTAGCGACAGTTGACAAAGCAACCCAGAATCGACCCTTTTGTCCATTTACAGCAGTAGTATGAGCCACTATTGTACATAATCCATTTCTCCTTCAAATTGAAGGTGGAAATGGCTGAAAGAATTGTAAACAAAGTCTTTTTGACTTTACCTGCAGAGGTATTCCAGAAATACCATCTCTTCTAATTCGGACGAATTTTCAGAAGTACCACTGGCGAAGGTGGCAACTTCTCTGGTGGTATTGCAATTTAAAAAATCTTCAGAAACTCTGAGTGACTCCCTTAGTTTGTAGTCTACTAATAATTAATAGGTGAATGCCACATCTTTCTGTGCATATTTTTCAGAGGAAGAATTCTTACAGAATGGAACTGAGGACAAACTCTATCGAGATATAGGCCTTTAGTTTCTGGATGTTCAGGATTATACGAGTTTAATAGTGCATCTGCCGATGTGGTGCCAACATTACAATCCATGGATCTGACTGTTAGAGGCTGCTGCTGATAAGGTATGGCTTGTGAGAGTCCCCTTCATATAATGGCTGTATCTAAGCATATGGAGCATTCAAGTGGCATGAAATAATGCCGAATTTGGTTTCTCTGGGTTTCTTTGTTTTTGTTTCATAAATGATCAATTCAACACCAACTCTACTTTGCAAACCCAAATCCCCAGGATGCAGAGATGTGCCTTGCAGTGTTCACATTTCAAAAGAGTTCAATAGGGGTGACCAGACTGGCCATCTTGGAATGGGATGCAAAAAAGCAGTTCGAGAGGCGCACAACAATTTCAAAATTCCTGCAAAGTTTTAATAATTCAGATTGATTTCAGGTGCAACTGCCAAAACTGTCCCTGGCTAGTGGGACAAAGCATAAAGCAAAGAATACAAAACATGTTGCCTCAAAACAAGTACATTCTATCAGAAAATAATGTATATACTTATTCTAGGTTTTGATAATGTGCTTTGTTCAGTAAGACCCGTGTAGCGTTATTATTATGACTACAAAATATACTGGAAGTGACTAGAAGAAATGAATATTGCAAACATTTTAAAAAGAGCCAGCAGACAACGATAGGAAAATTAAATAATTCCATTTTAAATAGCTTAATTTGCTGAGGATCACCACCATCTGTCCCTCAAATGTTCCCTCATTCTTGTAAAGGGTCATGCCCACGTTAAAACATATGAACATTTTCCTCTGTGAGCACCAAGGCACTGTTTACTGTTGTGTGCTGACCACTGTCTGCTTGGTAGTGCCGCTGAACCTTCACATTTGTTAACGTATGCAAAAAAACCAATAATAGACAAAAAATAGAAAATACAAAATATTGGAACCGCTACATCCTGGTGCCCTGGCCACTTAAAAGATCTATCAGAACCCCAGCACACCCCTGCACAGCGTACCCACTGAGCTAGGACGCTTTAAACCTGTGAAGGGAAATGGTATCAGAGGAATATGTTAAGGATTATACAAGGAGCCAACAGTGGCATTGTGAGAGTCAGTTGGCGCTTATTGAGGGGTCTGTTTGGAGCCATGTGAGGGTCTGTTGAGGTGTATGTACAGTGGCGTAGCACACATTTGGGACTCCCCTTGCAAGCCATGCTGAGGCTCCCCTGCCCAAGCACCTAAACAAATCACGGGCCACGTCACACTCTGTGCCGGCTTGGACCACCACACATACACAATGCCCATGATGATTGTGCTGCTGCAGGGGCGGGCCGCACACCGCACGAGGTGAACGGTGTAAGTATGATTTTTAATCAAAGTGTAAATCTTTCACCTAGCATAGGAAAAAGGGAGCGGTGCTTGTCCCCTGGCACACAAATGTACCTGCCCCAGTGGCGGCTGGCAGATTTTTTTTTTTTTATTGGAGGGGCATAAATATTTGCCACAATTATGCAAGAGCAACTGAGCATAGCGAGGGAGCCCGAACCAAGCAAAGGGGATTTGGGGGGACGGGGAGCTTCTTTTTAAAATAGTGGGTTAAAATGGTGCATTTTACAGCACTGTGATAAATACCCAGTAAAAAATGCCTCGCCAGCATCTGTGAGTATGGGAGACGCTGGGAGGTGGGGCAGGGTCCAGGTTGCAGGCATGGTTTTGAGTTTTGTAGCCATTGTGGTTAAAACGAGTCAAAAATGTTACCCTAGTGGAAGCTGAAGTTGGCATTTTGACTATAGCTGTGGGTGGTCTCAGCATGTTTTGTCTGTGTTGCGAAAAGAGGAGATTTGTATACTAATGTTAGTATACTTCTGTCTCAAATAGAACACCAACATATTTGATGTCTAAACTCCGCACCACTGGAGGCTTCTGCGCCTCACACAGCAAAACCATCAAAAGGTTGAACTAGAAGCTAGCCCGAAAAGCGAAGACTTGTAGGCAGTCCTTCTCATGCCACCCCCCAACCACCTGGAACTCAAACCCGGCAGAGGCTGGAAATGCACCCACCATCTTCCAGTTCTGCAAAACACTAAAATCGTGGCTCTTCAGATTGGGACCTCCGGCCATTGGTGGCAACTTGTGATTTTCACTACAGGGGCAGAAATTTCCAAACCGAGCGATTCAAGGAAGCTGTACCCAGCCCAGGGTCCAAAGATCACATTTCACTGCCCATTTTGCAGCAGGAAATGGAAAAACAATACGGCCAGTATCTCAAAAGCAAATGGGAATGCATTTGTGTTCGTTTTAGGAATACACAGGTCACATTATTCTCAAAGGTGACCTGCACATTTCTTGAGGGCTGGGTGACAGGGCAAAAGATGCATTGGCCAGCCCACTTACATACGTTAGCCTCGGGAGCACCCTCCCAGCACTAATGTATGACAGGCCGCCATTACCCACGTGGGTGTTGGCAGTGCATTTCAAAGTGATGGGTCCTTCAAGGGCCCATTGCTCTGAAATGTAAACATTGGGCCTCATTACGAGATTCGCGGTAAAAATCAGTTTTTACAGGCATGGAGGCAATACCGAGTTCGGGTAGCACTGACGCCGCTAACAGCGCCTTATTACGAGTATGCGTGCACGCGCGTAGCGGCATGCCGATATCGACAGTACCGGCTTGCCGCAAAATACCCAAAAATATCCCTTAGCGGCATCTTGGAAAGCACGGACACCTCTTCCGTCTCCGTCCACCCCTAAATAACGGGGCCGGCATTAGCGGGCCCGGCATTAGCGGGCCTACTAATACCGGAACAGGAAGTAACGTCATTGCGCCGGAACGGGAAATCGCACGGTTGCCATCTTGAAAAACACAATCCATTGCCATCCTCGAGATACAGGACCTGGAGTCTCAAACCAACACTCAGATCAGCATCTACACCACCAGCACTATGCCAAAAGCCATAAAGAAAGGGGCATCCCGGCAGTGGAAGGAGTGGTTCTCCGAGGATGAACTTAATATGCTTGCTGACACTCTGGCAGAGAATGCAGACGTGGTGTTTGCCTCAGACCTGAAGAGAGGTGCACAGCTCAAAAAGAAAGAGGTTTGGGAGCTAGTGGCCCAGAGAGTCAGTGCAGTTGGCACCACCCCCCGCACTGTAAAGGACGTCAAAAAGCGCTGGGACGAGTCCATAGAAGGAGTGGGAGATATGGAACGTGGAGCGTTGTCATCGGCAGATGGAGGTGAGTGTCCAAAGAAAACACTGTAATGCAAAGTATGATGATGGTCCACCAATGTGACCATGCCATGAGGCAATGCATGGGCCATTACATACACATGGACACATCCCTGCCTAGATGCCGTCCCCAGCACTGTCACATTCACATGCATGCAGCATACCAATGCCATACCTGAGACACACACCACAAACAGGGAAACGGCATGTGTCACACTGCACACAGTCCACAACATAAAGGCATGTCCCAGAGCATACACCACCTCACACATGTCTGAACCTAACGTATGCATGGACAACCCCACCATATGGCAAGCAACCTGTATGCCACAACTGTAGGAGAGCAAGTCATCAAATGTGTACAACTGCACTAATACCATTGTATGCATGATGCATGTACAACCATCACTGATGCCGTCCCTCTTTTGGTCCCCCACAGGCCGTGATACTGACAGCGATGCAGAGGACTCTGCAGGAGAGGCCACCACTCCTTCGAATTGGGCCAGGTCCAGGGATGACACTAACAGGCCTTCCATGTCCAAGGGCACAGGCAAGGCACATCAGCCACTGAGGACAAAGGCACCACAGAATGGCAGGGAACAGGGGCTTCAAAAGACAGCCACTACACCAACAGTTCCAACACCTGTGCAATCGGTTGCTGTTGAGCCAGTGGCAGATGGGAGCCTGTCTGAGTGGCGATGAGGAACTTTCCCAAGGCGAATATGTGTCCCTGAGGAGGATAACCGCTCACTGGAAGTAGGTGCCACACCCAGCCCAGGCCAAACACCCCAGTACACCGCAATTAGCACACCCGATGGCAACTTGCATGTGCAGTCTGGAGGAGAGGCAGAACCTGAGGCCTGGAACCCCACAGAGGACCCACCAGAATTGGGCCCCTTGCCACACGTACCATCCACCTCCACAGGGGTCTGGGACGGGGAGTTCAGGATGGCACAGATGGAGGCACGGCAGCAGGAGCTGACCGGCTTTGTTAAACAATATGTCTCTGATGGTGACGTGATGAGGAACGAGGCCCGAGAGAACACTGCGGCCATGAAAGTGGCCATAGAGTCCAGCACATTAAAGATCTGTCAGGAGCTGTCGGCAGTGAGGCAGGTCCTTGCCAGGATTGCGGATACCTTGGAGGCTCAGCGTCCTGCCTCGATAGTTGAGCATGCGCCCACGGGGTCATCGGCAAGTGCACACAGACGAGCCCCCTGCGCAGGTCTGTGCGCACCATGCGGCGCCCCAACATGCCGCCCCTGGAGTCCGACCCAGGGCACATGTGCAGACTTATGCAGACTCGAGTGGCATTACATTGCACGCCATGTGTGGGGGAGTTGTGGGGGGAGGGGAGAGGGGGTGTGTGGGGGAGTGGGAGGGGGTGTGTGGGGGAGTTAGGGGGGCTGAGCACTTTTTACTTTTTCCTGTTAAATACACCCGTTGTGTACCAAAAACCACTTGACTGGACATTCCTTATTGTGTATGTGTGCTTAATTGGTTTACAGTGCATAGTGTCCATGTACCCCCACACCCAGTGCCCCGAGTCCCACATTCATGGCACCCTCTGCATCCATGTGTCTTAGAAATATTGGCCTATCACAGACTGGCGCACAGCACGTCCCTCCTGTGCATCGCCACCGGGATGATGTGCAACCCCATCTTCTTCATCTTCTCCATCCTCACCTGCTGGTTGCTGTTCAATGTCAGGGGGCAGAGGCACATTCCGTCGGATGCACATGTTGTGCAGCATGACACATGCCATGATGATCTTGGCCACCTTCTCATGCCTGTACAGGAGTGCCCCACCCAACAAGCTAAAACAGCGAAAACGTGTCTTCGACAGGCCAATGGTCTGCTCGATCACCACACGGGTACGGGTATGGGCACGATTGTAGTCCTCTTCGTGCCTGTTCTGCGGGTTCCGGACAGGGGTGAAGAGCCACGTCTTCAAGGGATAGCCACTATCACCTGCATGGGTGCAAAATAAGGTATTATATGATATGATATGATATGATATGATATGGCATTTGTAACGCGCCTATACACAAGTGTTTCAAGGCGCGACGAGGCAGGGAGGGGGGAAACAAGAGGAAGACAGACAACGATCCTACTAGGCCAGGTGTCATTCAGATCACGCACGTGCAGGGGTAGGGGGAGGGAAAAGTGCAAGGGGAAAGGGGAGTGGGGAAGTGCAGTACAAGTAAGTCGAATAAAATAAATAAATAAATAGGGCCAGCTGGTGGCAAGTGCAAAGTAAGTGCAGACAAGTGCTGGGAAGGGGGGGCTGTAGGGATACAGAGACAGACCACAGTGCAGAGGTTGCCAGGAAGGCAGTGCAAGTGGAGAGTGGCTGGGCCCAGGTCCGAGGTCGGTGAGAGTGGCCCAATTGCAGATTCAGTGCAGTTTCAGTGTGTAAGTCAATTCCTGATAGACACCTGCACTTATCACACATGCCTGAAGATATTTGTTGTTCACATGCACATGTCCCTGGATGTATGCACACATGTTACATTGCCACAATGTGCGCTGTCCCATGGTCTAATGGTGTGGGTTGCGTCGTCCAGATGATACGGGGGGTCCACTCCCTTGCTGGTGTTCATGCACTGTGGATGCATACCGCTGTGTTTGGTATCATAATGTGATGTGTAGTGATTAGTATGATTTCATTACTTGCAGCATTGGCACAAGTCTCAGCATGATTTCTCATTCAGCACTTATTATTCCCATGGTGACATGCATCGCCACTGTGGTGGTGGCCCAGTGACAAGCAGTGTATTCCCTTGGTGGGATTGATTTGTGCACACTCATGGATGCTTGTCCTCTGGTTTGTTTTGCAGCGGACATTTACATTGTGCATACTCACACCATGTTGCTGGATTGTGTTACGGAGGGTGAGGTCTGATGATGTGCAGTGGACGTGTTGTGGGATGTGGGCTGGTTGAAAGTCAGGCATATTGTAATTGGTGTGCACCTTCCGTTTTTACTATGGGGTTTGGTTGTCATGTTCAGTTTGGGATGCTTTGGGGCACAGTGTTTTGCAATATGAACATTGTGCAGTCACCACAACAATGACACCAGGGTGGTGTGTGCATCTCACCCCCCATTACACTGCTATCTGCCTGTTATGCAACTTACCAAGCAGCCAGGCACGTCGTCCTGCATGTCGCTCCATGTAGCGAGGTAGCGTGGAGTTCCGCAGGACCATTGAGTCATGAGTTGATCCGGGAAATCGGGCACAACAATGTGTGATGATCTTGCTGGAGTCACATACCATCTGTACATTGATTGAGTGATATAGCTTACGCTTGCGGTACACCACCTCCGTGGCATGCAGGACCGCCAAATCCACATGGGTGCAGTCTAGAGCACCAATACAATTTGGCATGTCTGCTAGTGCATGGAAGCCAACTTTCGTGTTAAAGATCTCCTGGGCAGTCCGTGGTAGGGATATGTAGTTGCTTGAGTGCTTCATGAGGGCATCCAGCACTTGGTTCAGTATGCGAGAAAATAAGGGTTGTGATATGCCATGCATGTGCCCCACTGTGTGCTGGTAGGTGCCTGTGGCCAGGAAGGGGAGCACAGACACTACCTTCAGTAGTGGGGGGATGGCGGTGCGTATTTCATTTAGGCTGACAATGTCGTTGTGTATCATGTCCACAATGGTGGTGATGGTGTCCTGGTCCAGGCGGTACAGGGTGTGTATCTGCTCAGGGGTTAGGTTGAATGGACTGACTCTGATGCGAGGGATTGGGGGCTGCCTGCATGGTACCACTGGCTGCACAGGTGGGACTTGCTGGGCCTGTCTCACCCTCATTCTCCTCCTGTGTCTCCTCTGTGGTGCCTGTTGTTGTTGTTGCTGATGTAGCAATGGAAGAATGTCCTCCAGCCCCAATATTGCAACTGCAAGTGGAATAATGTTGGTGTGGAAAGGGGCGTGGTGTGTGGGTGTGCTCCTTTTGTGCTTGGCCAGACTCCATTGCCTCCACCTGTGCTGATTGTGTGCACCTGTGGCAGTTGGGAACACTGCACATTGCTGTTTGCGGGTGATTCGCGATGCCGGTGATGCCGGTATCCCTTATTACCGCCTTCATGATGCCTGTATTTGCATGTCCGCATGACTTGTGATATCCTCCTGTTAGCGCCATCCCGGTATTACCGGCCCGAAGGGCTGAGTGCACTGTATCAGCGGTGGCGCTGATGCTGGGTTGTTGACTCGTAATAGGCCAGAGCGGTATGCGGTGCCGGTATTCCCTTACCGGCATTGTTTTTCCATTACCGCGAATCTCGGAATGACCCCCATTGTCTTTGGGGAATGGAAATGCCTGTGTGGCAGTCACGGTTTACACCGCAGCTGTCACACTTCAAGAAAAATGCATGACACGGTCAGAAAGGCCATGCATGATTTTCACATCCCCCTGTGCCTGTTTCGAAAAGGCGGAGGGGAAGTGCCTAATTTCTGTGCATTTGAAAGTGCATCCGTTTGTGAATTGGGTGCACTTTTAAATGTGCAGAAACACCTCCTGATTTGCACAAATGTGCAAAAGTGTGTAGAAGGGCATATTGATTTTATTTATTTATTTAACGGTTTTTTTACGCGCTTAATACCCGAGTTCGGTTTCTAAGCGCGGATCTGGGATTCAAACCTCTGTGGCTCTGCCCCTGTGCTATTCTTTTATTTTTTTTATTGTTTTAGTTGAATTGAATCAACCTTTCAAACAATCCAATATAAAACATTTCACGCATTATACAACAAATAAAAACTTGCAAAGGAACAATATTTACAAAATAATTCAGTTACATGTCAATAAAACCAGGCCAAGGTAAAAAAGGATGAGAAAAAAAAGGAAAAGACAAAGGAAAATAAACATCAGTATATCACTTGTAAATAAGTTATCAATTATCATGATAATATATTTAAACATCATTACCATCTAAAACAGTCACATCGTTACTATTTTCCAAATGAAGGCTTTCCAAAAAATGTATCGTTGCTATTTGAATTGGGAGATAAGAGCTATCCAATATCACTGACCAACATTGATTAATTTCCATACTACCCAAATATTTACAATATCTTGCAAAGTGTGTTTTTCTAGAAGCTCCCAACTCAGGACATTGAATAGTCAGGTGATCTAAGCCCCTGTGCTATCCTCTGCCCCTCTGCTAATATGCACATCTGATATACACACATTCAGATGCCCTTCTGAATTGGGCTGCTCCTTTTTTTAGCGCAAGTGATGAGATGCGCTAGTGCATTTAATAATATGCGCCCAAAATGTTTTGAGAATCTGGCCCCTAGTGTACAAGAAGGTACACACATAACATCTCAGTGACAGTCGCCTTTCCTGCTGAGTTGTCTTTGTAGCATTCTGCTTTAGGATCCCCAGCGTCCCCCTGCTACTCCCCTGCCAGCTTTGGCCCTTCCCCCACAATCAAGGTTCAGGTGACCCATTGATGGGGCGGCCTCCCACTTTGAAGTGAGCAGCCCTTGCTAATTTTGCAAGGTGCATGCTAACACTTTAGCAAGCCCGAGCCCAGCAGGAGGGAAGCCAGTAGCCCTGCAGCCCTGAGTGAGCCAAAAGAGCACGGCAGTTAAATAGATTTCTAATTTTTCTTTTCGTTTGCCCAATGTATTTGTTGCAGATCTCGGAAAAATACACTCCTGCACCCTTGGTTCAACGAGAACGGGGGCTAATGCCTCCTCTACCGCCATGTATTCAGCGCCTATGCTTCTGCCATTACTTTATATTGTTTTTAACCTCAAGGTTACAAACCAGGACACTTCACACAAGAGTATCCGTCCTATTCTTCTCTACTTACACATTATGTTGCCGTCCAACTTCTCCTTTAACAGTCTATTCTTTAATTTTCACAGCCTATTCTTGACTTGGCCACACTTGCAATCTAGTCTTGGCAGTCCCATAATTACTGGACTGTTGTTTGTTTTATTGAAAAAGTAAACCTATTTCCAAGCAACAACAAAAAAGCCTCCACACTTCAAGGGTCAGCTTGAGTACATCTCAAGGCCCTCACACAGCCACACTCTACTATTAGCAATACAGAAGTAGATCTCTGAAACTGCCCTCGTGGAAATGCTCCCATCTCCTACAGAAATCTTGGGAGTTGCCCATCCGGATTCCCACACTCCCGCTCTATGATCTGCTTTTGGCTGGAGCAACATGCACCCAAACTGTCAGCAACACCGTTCCTCTCCCTTTAAGCAGTACCACTGCTGCTTGAACCCCCATGTTTGTTTTAGCTGGACCTTCTTTCCCCACTTCTGCACCCTCACACTTTCCCTTTCCTCCACAAACTGTGGGTTGGACACCCCCAGGTGGGCGCACAACACAAGCCTTGGCACCTGGCAATTTGGCTTAGTATAAAAGATTGGTAGCATAACTTAACTCGTTTGCAAATGTACTATGCAAGTATATTGAATAAGTAATGAATGGGATCACAGCTGTTCCTTGCTGGTGCCTGAGCTGCCTAATGCCCTTTTACTTTGGAGGAGGTGTGGGGAAGTAGCTAAGTGATGACCGTGTCCTCCGGTGTTCTTGGTACGGCCAATGCATCTAGTGGATCAGACTGTCTGATAGTCAATAAAGCACATGACCTCCTTTCACATCAGTTCCAGTATCTGCCAATAGGGGGAGTCCTTAGAAGCGTGTCAAATGCTAGTATATCAGTATGGCGATTACAATGCACTACTAGAAAAAGAGTTCACTTGCTACACCCAGCGCCGCCGGCTCCGCAACTGCACAAAAATGAGCGTAAATGAAAGGAGCGTTGAGAATGCGCTCGCTTCATTTGCGCTCATTGCTAAGAAGAGCCGCTCACCTTATTCTCAAAAGTGACCCGAGCATTTCAGGAGGGACTGAAGAGTGACACAAAGGTGTGCTGTCCTGTTCCCTTCCATAAATTATTGTCAGGAGTGCGCTTCCGACATTAATGTATGACAGGCTCCCAGCAACCATGTGCCGAAACGGGCCGTTCAAAGGGCCCGCCTCGGTAAAATGCCCGAGAAAATAATAAAAGCATTTGCATCCCTGTTTGGGGGATGGACATGCAACTGTGACAGCCACGATTCACGGCCGCCGCACTTCAAAACCAAATCATGAAAGGGTCAAACATGACCCTGCCATGATTTGCGCCTGTTTCAAAAGGCACAGGCGGACCCTCCTTTCTGGGCATTTAAAAAGCATATCCATAACTGCTGGACCCATATGCATACAAGTTCCAAGTCCGACCCACCCTCCCTGCAGAAAGACGAGTTGGACCACACAGGTTACAAGTGTTGGCAATAAAAGGCCGTAGGATTTTATTGTTGCAGATATGGTTATGGAAACAATAATCACATATCCATCTGATATCATACTTTTGGGCACCGGGTCCAGAGGTAACCCCCTCTGGCCCGTGCCGCCTTTCTTGTCCCACGACTTGTTTGTGGTCACCGTACGGTGTCCTGTTCTTCTCTTCCTTTGTTCTTCTCCCTTCTTCTCTAGGGTGGGAGGGTTTTGTGGAAAAGGAGGAAAATTGAAGGACACTGAGTTGACAGTGAACCTCCTGACTGTTTGGGTCCCCGTTCAGGGTCGAGAAACAGTTTGTGTTACTGGTGAGCTGTGCACACCTCGCCCTTCTCTTGCTTTGTGAGGACGAGACTGCTGTCTCTTGTGTAAGTGGAGGAGAGGAGCCAGGTTTGGGGGGGGTAGCTGCCCCTCTACTGGGCCTGCTGGATGGTACCAGCAGTTACCCTGCCTCGCTTTGGGAGGCCCTACAGCATTGCCCAGTTTGTAAATGCGGGATGCACTTTTAAATGCCCAGAAAACGCCCCCTTATGTGTGCAAATGCGCAAAGGGGAGAAAAAGTGCATCAGAGTGAGCGCATCTAAGATGCGCTCATTCAGATGCCCATTGAGTATTGGGCTGCTCCTTTTTTTGGCACAAGTGAGGAAATGCGCTATGGTATTTTTTCACTTGCACTAAATATATATTTGAGAATCTGGCCCTTGGTTTGCAAATGTTACACGTTCAGCGTGATTCGACCTGGTGCTGTAAGCCGCCAGTACAGAACCATCCCAAATAATATGTCGTTTGTATAAAACGCCAGTTAGCACGCGGGGCAAAGGCTGGGAGGAAGACATGGAAGAAGCACAGGCCCGAGGTGGTTCTGGGCTGAATCGTCACGTGTCTGGCACGCAGCTCTGGCGTTTACTGCCGCAGGCCTAACGGCTTGCAGAGCTACCCGTCAGGTGGCAAATGTCTTCTTTTTCTTTCGAGGCCAGCAGGAAGAAAGTGTGCTCTAAAAAAACAATGCTCCATATAGACTTGGGTGAACAACATTGGAATCATAGTTCAGCCACTTCACCACGTCGTGTGAGCTTGGGCAAATCACTTTACTCCCTGTACCTCAGCTGCCGTATCTGCCCAAGGCAAGTAGAGCTTAGTGGATGCATTGCAAGATGGCGACCACTTATATAGATAGCGCATAGTAAACCTTCACTTACGCTGATCGTCACAGTCCAGGAAAGAGCAGCTGGGGCCGAGAAATAGCGGAAGAGATCTTAGAGAGCTGTACTGCGGAGATGGGGTTCAAGCGGCAGCAAGTCAGGCGGAAGCTTATTCCTGTGACCCGGGGACTGGAGCAGAGGACGCGCGGTACCTCGGGGAGGCCCAGTCACTGGAGCAGGGAGAGCGGTATCTCCGATACGTAGACGGGGCTGCGTCACTAAGACACTTATAAATAAAACATAAGGCTTTACCGATATTTCTGCCTGCGACAGGCAGCCAATGTAAGGATGGAGGTGGGGAACCGCTTAGCAATACCAAGAGAGATGGCATTTGCTGGAAGACCGTGGAATACAAGGGTATAAAAATGGCTTTGCATGATCCTAGACCCTCTTGTGTGGGCACCATCCCATATAACAGGGCATTTGTCCTTGTTGTTTCTGAGTAGGGGAGGGTTGCCACATTCCTGCACATTTTCAAGTGCTTGGGGTTTAGCACTAAATTGGTGGGGGTAATCCAGACATGGACCCCTTGCACCCTGTACATACAGACAACCCACGACAGCCACACACCACTGGTGATACCATGCAAGGCAGATGCTTGTGGTATTGTTCAGAGGAGACTTGCCTGGCATTTGGTGCATTGTGGCTGGGGACATGTTGATGTACACATGGCTATTTTCCTCTGTTACGTCACAGGGAGTTTAATCTTGGCGGTGGACCTTTCTGAGTTTGCACCATTAAATACACTGTGCATTTGGCATTGGTTTATCTCGGTAGAGGGCCTCTCACACTTTTACCACTTTTTGGGCCTCATTACAAGTTTGGTAGTATTTCGGCCGGCAGTAAATCTGCCAAAATACCACCAAATGGAATGAAGGGCACCACCATTTGGTCCTGTGGATTTAACGCAGGAATAGAAATAGTGGTTGTGTGGTGTAAATTCCCATTTTTTGAGTCCATAGGAATCAATGGGTACTTGTGCTGAATTACCGCTGGCGGTAATTCTGCCGATTTTGCATAGCAGTAAGGTGGCGGATTGCCCTCCAGCTTCTTGCACCACCACACCTGTAGTAGGTCGGTACGGTAATGAAGCGGTAATGGAATCACAGCCAAGCTACCTCCGCCTTTTACCACACTGCCATACTTGTAATGAGGCACTTTCAATGGAATTTGGGAGGGGTAATCCAGTGGGGCGCTGACATTGGTGCCAGTACAAATTATAATTCCTGCTCTTCACAGATTCGTTTTTTACTGCAATCTCCCAGAAGCATTTCAGAGAACAAATTCCCCTTTATAAAACGAGCTGTGATGATGATGCTACTTCATTTGCAGCAATGCCTACCTTTACCTGTTTGTGATCATTGCTGAGAGGCCAAGGGTTGAATGGGCGCCGAGACTTAAATGAAGTGCTACCTGCTTGTGGTCATTATAGGTAGACCAAGACTTAATTGGGTATGGAGCCTAAAATCCTCTGCCTTCCACAAGACACTAGAGGGCATTGTCGCCCATAGGAGACAAGTCATACTTTACGTGGTCAGCCTTTTGAAGGGGCTTTGCCTCACCTTGCCATGAAAATAATCGGTAAAAATCCTAACCAAAGAGTCACTGGTCATATAGATAAATGCTCACTGCACCGGAGAGGCCACATATTTACTGAGCTGGCAGACTACCACTTCAGAGATTACCACGCACCCACCAGACATGGCGTTTTATGCCTATAGAAATATAGTAGCACTCGGTAGAGTGTGTTCATTCATAGTTGGATCCTTAGTAAATTGTGTTCATTCATAGATAGTCCTTGGTAGAGTGTGTACATTTAACATGATAGTTTTCCTTCCTCCCTGGCATAATTAAAGAAATCTCTGCAAAGAGCTGCAATTTCACACCTGCAAGCACATTTGGGAATGCCCACTTCGCAGGGGAAGCATCAAGCGTTTAATATCTGCCCAGAACACCCCATGTGCCCCTCAAGCTGTCAGCTAGTGAGAATCCAGCAGTATTTCTGGCAAACGCATAGCACACCCATTTCCAACTTGTTTATGTTTTTTTCCCACCCAGGTACTAAGATGGACTCCGAAAATGACGAGCTTTTGGGTGTCCTCTTTGGTCAGCACGATGAGCTTTTCTCAAGCACTGCCTTCCCAGGAACAGAGAGCGGTACCTTCCCACTCTCCGAGCAAGTGTTCAGGGCCGCTGCAGAGAAGCTGTTTGAAGAATGGGCAATCCATGAAAATCGGGTAAGCAAGAAGCAAGCACCGGTTCAAGAGGACCGATCATTCACAGGTAAAGTCCAGGTAGGGGACGTGTACACAACAAGGTCTATTGACCACGCACAAAGAGAAAAAGCAGAACAACAATACAAGAGCAGGTACAAAATTAAAATAAGGTAAACATTTTAAGATTAGATATGGAGAGATGAGATTTGAGGGAGTTTAAAAAGAGGCAAGATTGGGAGCATACTAAAGAGGAAAGCAAAAGAAGGGAATTCTACAATTTAGGAGCTAGGGCACAGAAGTAGTGGAAATGGTGCTTTACACTGGGAGGGAAATGATCAGTAAAAAGAGTGAAGAGTAGTATAGAGTCCAGGGAGGAGAAAAAACGAAGATAAGGGAAGACAGGTAAGTGGGAGCCATACCATGGATACGTTTGAAAACAATACAGAGAAAGCAAAACTAAATATGGATATAAAACGAGAGTCTGTCAAGAGAAGCTAGAGAAAGTGAGATAGAAGATTGAGGAGACAAATAGCGTTAAAATAGAATTCAGAGGTAAAAAAACAAGGAGAAGTGAGGAGCGGTAGTCGAGCCTGGAAAATATTAGAGTTAGAATAAGAGTCTTAGAAGCCCAGAAAGAGAAAAGGATAAAGCTTGCCAATATTTTAATGTTGAAAATGACAGCAAGAGAGGAGATGTGAGAAGAAAAAGAGGGAGGGGGTCAAAGGTGACACCTAGGTTACGAGTAGAAAAAAAATGAAAGAGGGAGTCAAGCGAAAAACATAGAAGGAGAAGGACAGCCCTGGGCAGGAGGGCAGGTAAGACGACTAGCTCAGTCTTGGATGAGTTAAGATGGAGAGAATGAGCCAGCATCCAGGACTGGCTAGCAGACAGGTAGTCAGAGAGAGAGGTATGCAGTTGAATATTGAAAGAAGAGAAAGGGATGCAGATTTGGGCATTTGCAGCATACAAGTGACAATCCAGACCACATTAACGAATTATAGAAGAGGGGGAATAGTTATCAAAAGTAAATAGTGGCGGTCCAAGGACGGAGCCTTGGGCAACGGCAAAAGACGTGCTCCGTTGCTTCTCGAAGCTAGGTCCGCGCTCAATAAATACCCTAATAATTAAAGAGGGGAAGTATAACCAATGGCCCAAGACACATAATAGGAATGATCAGAGATAAGAGTAAGACCAAAAAAAAGAGCAGTTCCAACAATACCAAGAGAAAAATGACAGGGACAGTGGGTAAAATGGGCCACCATATAAAATGCTGCTGAAAAGTCCAAAGGACAAAGAAGCAAAGATTGCTTAGGATTATAAGAAGAAGTAAGAACACAAGTGAAAGAAATACGATCCGTTTCAATTGAGTGAACAGGACGGACACGAGATTGAAGTGTGCAGAGAAGATAATTATGATCAAGATAAAGAGGGAGGTGAGAGGAATGGACCCTCTTATTTTTCTTACGTATGGAAGTAGAGGTCAGGGGACCAAGAGGGGCAGCAGAAGGATTTGCTTGGAACAAGAGTTTGGGTGAAGCCTCATCGACAGAAGCAAAGCAAGAAAAATGAGGAGAGGAAGATGCGTATCTAGAAGGGAGCGGAAAAGAGACAAAGGGAAAAGGAGAACGTAAATGTTCGATTTCAGAAGTAAAGTAAGTAGCAAAATCAGAGGCAGAGAAGTCTGAATTCAGAGTAGGATCAGGGGAAAGATGGGGCCAGCAGATTATTTAGTTCAGAAAATAAGCAACAGGTGAAAGAGAAGTGGTGAGATTGATAGTACTGTTTTTTGTAGTATGAAATAAATTAAGATCTTAAGAAGAACGAAAAAAGGAAAGAGCAACAAGGTAAGCTGGGAGCAAGATTTCAGAAAATGGCATTTGACGTTGTGATGGGGATAACGTGAAGCTTGAAGAAAAGGAGTTAGCCAATGTTGGGGATGTTTGCACAAAGGATTGAAAGGCAAAAGAGGCGACAAGCATTGAATGCAGATGCCAAATTGGAGTACAAGAGAGTAGAAGAGGAATCAGGGTGCAGGAGGGACAAATCATCATGAGAGGGGAAAGAGTGGTGGATATTAGCAGCAAATGCCAGAACAGTGTTAATCACATGACAGAAAATAGGAGGAATGGAGAGGAGAAAACAGGAGGAGGAGTAGCAGGAAGTGTGCAAGAAAACAACAGATAGACATGGTCAGCTAACAGAAAAGGAAAGGTGGATCTATGAGAAACAGGAGAAAAAGTTTGAAAAGATCAAATCGAGAAAGGAGCCAGAAATGCGAGCAGGAGAGAGCACAACTGAGTCAGGTGGAAGGAGTCGGTAATTGGGTGTGAAGGGCAGGAAGAGTTAATAGCGCAAGAAAAAAAATGCACAGTAAAGAGAAAGTTAAGTCAACTAAGAATCAGGATCATCACAGAAGGACGACAGTGGACCAGGGGGATGATAGATTATAACAGGACAGATGATGGGGTTTAGAGAAAGAAATTACATGATACTCAAAAGAAGACTATGCAGGTGGGAAGCGGAGGAGAGAGAGAATTCCACAAAGAGTGGTACAGAATAGCTGTTCACCTACATTACCTGACGACTGCAGGGAGTGAGGAAAATAGTATGGGCTGTACTAAAGACATAAGGAGTAAAAATGTTGAAAGAGGAGATCCAAATCTCCCTCAGTCAGAAAATTATAGATTGCAGAAGTGAAAACCGTCTACGGTGGAAGAGGTTTTATTGCACAAGAAGCGAGCATTCAGGAGTACAATAGAAGCTGAAGGAGAGAGGACAGTGCAAACAGAAGGAAAGAAAAGATAAGCAGGGTTGATAAAAAACAAAGAGTGGGGAGGAGGAGTAGAGGAACAGGAAGAAATTGAAATATGTTAACATGTGGTGCCTGAAAAAGACTATCAACCAATTAAATTGATGGAGACTAAAACTGTGCCTTGGAATGAACGCGAGTGGACTCAGGAGATAGTAAACATTTCTGCAACGCCCTATAGAAAGTCGCATTGGTGCAGGCCCCAGAGAGCAGGGGCTGCCCCAGCAGAGCACACTAAGATGGTAATAGGGTCACAAGGAGCAGTACAGGTATGAGACTAGACCAGCGACAAGTGCACAGTTCCTAGTCAGTGAACAGTACCAAAGGTTAGGGCCAGAGAACCGGCACATTGAGACAGACTCGCTACAGAATGGGTGCCAGGAAACAGAACTAGGATGGATGCTGATGTATGCTGATGTAAACGTACAAAGACACGGAACTTTGGGTGGATATAGTACTAAGGGACATGCTGAAGGAGAGGTACACAGTCTGGATACTCTCTATGTACCTTGTCCTGAGATGAGGACACGTCCTAAAAGATAGGGTAAGGTGCAAATTAAAAGTGATAGATAAAAATGGCACAAGGAGGTGGGCCCTGTGATGGGTACATATAGAATGAATTAAGGATTGCTATAAAGGGTCTAGCTGACGGGACTGTGGATTGGATGAAAGCTGAGTGTTAAATGAAAAGACAATAGAAAAGGTATGGTAGGGTCACATGTGACAGTCTGTAGGGAAATGCTCTCATTCCTGGGGATTACAGGTTAATATGCTTCAGATGTGACTTGCAGATGTTAGTTTAGTTAGTCAAATAATAGTTTATTTAGATGACTAGTTGTGACCGCATGTTGTCACAGATGGCCTCAAGAACACTGCAAGTCCCAGATGAGGTTCAAGGATTATTATTTTGATTTCCACCAGGCCTTTTGGCCCTTCCTACCCCTCTATCCTAGGGAAGGGCAAGCGCATGCTAGCCCAGACTTTCCTCATTGCCAGACTGCTGCTAGTGATTTCTGACCCCTCCTATCTAAAAGCTATCCACCTATAGGTTATGGACTAAAGGCAGACACTGTGTCTATTTAGACTTCCTCTGGGAACAATCTAGGTGACACCTATCTGGTGCCCCGGTTGGAACCGTGCCCTCCACTCACCCTAGGCACTTACCTGATCTTCCACGCCCTTCGACTTCTTTCCCTACTATTCCTCTCTCTCTCTCTCTCTCTCTCTCTCTCTCTCTCTCTCTCTCTCTCTCTCTCTCTCTCTCTCTCTCTGCCGTCTTTGCTCCTCTCCGACTTTCCTACCTCTCTTCTCCCACTCTCCCTCTCATCTATTGTCTGTCATGCTGATGATACCTCCCTCTCTCTCTAATGTTCCTTTTGCTATGATCTACCCCCACCCTTCGATCTTACTGCCTACTCTCTCCTCACCTATACTACTACTGATCCCACCTCACCACTACTACTATACCTCCTACTAATCCAACCTCCACACCATTCCACTCCATCTCCTACTACTCCCACTTCCACTCCACTACTCCTCCTATTACTACTCCCACCTCCACACCACTACTGCTCCAACTCATCTTCTTCTCAATCACTCGCTTTCACTCCTCTCGTAGTCACCTTTCACTCACTGCCCTGTGACAAAACGCAGTAACTTTTCCCTTCTTCCTAAGGTGTGGGTGCCCTGTGATGCTAGGGAGGTGAGCCCACTCTGCAATACCCTCCCTAGTGGGACCTCCCTAGAGAGACTCTCCCTTTGGGGAAAATGACTCCTTCCAAAACAACATATTTTAACCTTTCTAAAGGACAATATCTGTGAAGAGAAAGCCAATGGGCCTCATTACGAGCTTGCCGGTCCGGATACAACGGTATCGGTAAGCTTGCTGAGTTGCCGAGTTGTGTAGCACAGGCACTGTTATGAACAGTGCCGGTGCTACAGGCATCCCCATTCCCATTGAGCCCTATGCGGTAATATTAAGGCATGGAACCTGCGGGAGACAGCCCCGCAACCCCCGCATTATTTTTCAACCCCTGCTCCCAAAACCCCCAAAATTATCCCCCCCCCCAGAAATATCGCCTATGGCCGTTCCAGACGACCATATATACAGCAATATTTTTTGTGGGGATAATATGTAGTGATACCCTCCAACCTTGTAATGAGGCCCAATATGTGTTATTGCCAACATGAAATAGAAAACCTCCTTCATAGTTCCCATTCCACTGGGACAAAGAAGAGGACTTTTGGAGGAGAAACCTACAAGAGAAAGAGAAAAAGAACCAAAGACATATGCAGCGGAAACCCCATGGATACGTCACTCCAAAAAGGGGAGGAGTATGAGAAAGTGACGGAAGAGCCTGCAAGTTTTAAATGGGCACAGACACTGACTTCAGAGAGAAGCAGAGATGAGATGTGCAGTGTCCTGCAGTCTTGTGAGACCGAGAGGTGACCGGTGTGCCGCAGTAGGTAGCAAGGAAGTCGGGGGAAGTGTAGCTGGATTCAAGGCCTCCCGAAGCCGAGAAAGAGCAGGAACCTGAGACTGGTGGCGTGACCACGGGAGGTTTGTGGAGGGCCAAGGGTCCCTGCAACAACGCCAAAACCATTCTGCCAAGGCAGACTCGAGAAAAGCCGGTACACGAGTTACCAGATAGCCATCCAAGATGAACCAAGGGAGGAGAAGCTAGTGAAAAGACACGAGAGGCCAGATTAGAAGGAAAGGAAGCCTATCCTCAACGAACGTTAAATCCTGGTGACATTAAAAATAAGAACAGAAGGTAATAGGGATAACGGGAGATCCAAGGGAGTGAATGAGAACCATTATTTGAAAACTCGTACTCATTACAGTGAAGAGAAAACAAAATTAAAGAGATCAAATTAGAATCATATTAGAATGCTCATACTCGTCATAGTCAAGAGAAACAAACGAGATGGAATGAGAATCATTATTGGAATGCTCATACACTTCCCAGCCAAGAGAGAGAATACATAAAGAGAGTGAATGATAAGCATTATTGGAATGCCCATACTCGTCTCAGTCAAGAGAAAGATAATATATATATAATATTCTTCTCCGTCTTCCGTCTTCTTCTTCTTTCTTTCTTTTTCCTCTCGCATTTTAAATATTGTTTAAATATGGGTTTAACTGGCTTGGATGCGAAATGTGTTGTTTGTTTTAACTCTAATATTTTTCTCGTTTAATCTATGTATTTGTTTTGATATTTGTGAAAGGTTATATTTCTTGTAACCATATACAATAAAACAAAAAAAAATAATAATAATATATTAATACCAGTAAGGAGAGTGAATGAGAATAATTATTGGAATGCTCATACTCGTCTCAGCCCAGAGTGAAATATTGTGAAGTCAGTACAAAGAAAGGTGAATGAGAAATATTCTGAGAGTGACCCAATTCGTAGCAACTCATGCCAAGAAGGCCTAAGTCGAATAGAATGTCAATTTATAAAAGAGAAATCTGAGACCAAGCTTGACAGTGTAGATATATGTCGAGACACAGAACAAAGGGAATCAAAGACTATGAACTATTCATGAACCTAAACAATAGTCCAGACGGAAAAGATACTTTTTAGATACGTTTACCAGAGGATGAGAAAAGGATTATTCCTTATAGAGGAAAGAAATAGAAGAAACAAAAGTACAAGACACTAATAAATGAACTGAATAAACTGTTAAAAGTGGCAGCTAGAGACTGTCTAAAGATCATCTATTGAAAAGTGGCCGAGAGATAAGACAACAAACCTCAGGATAATAGAGACATTCTCCTCACTTTGAGGTGTTAAAACAGTGGTAGGGTCAGATAGGTTAGAGTCAGAAGGTGGACGGTTTCTTTTTATAGATGTTCACTGACGACTGACGGGCACCTTAACTAGTTTAGTTAGGTAGGGACGCCTTGTAGAATAGGGAAAGATAGGCTTTATTCATATTCTTTAATAAAAATTCCAGTGAAATGACTGACACCAGTCCATGTCCTTCTTCTGACCTACCACACTACTCTTCTACCACTTTCACTCACACCCTTACAATCACTCTCACAACAAAGTATCCCTTTCTCTCACCAGCCAATACCTCACCTTTGCTATAAACTGCCTCCAAGCTCCTTTCCATTGTCCTTCCTCCTTCTGGTATCTTGGTCTGCCGCCTCCACCACCTCAGACCTCACCTGGACAACCCACACCTTCCTGTTTCCTTTTGCCCCTTATATTCTCGCCATCTTGTCTCCATTGGTTCTTACGTTCTGGTTCCCGGGGCCAATCTCTTCTTGCCATCCCCGCCCGAGAGGTGTTACGAACATGAAAGTACATATAAGGGGCTCTAAGCTCTGCCCCAGTCTCTCATGCTGGTCTGCGGCAAGTCGTCAATGGTGGCCCGCTACAATCAGAGTTGCAGTCTGTGTGAGCATCCAAATCCTTAATGTGACTTTTTTTGTTTGATGAAGAGCCACTCTGCAGTTCCATTATCTGGAAGCAGTGAGTTTGGTTTACATGCTGAAAGTCCATTTCACAGTGCTGCTCTGTGGGGATAGGCCTTTAATCACCTTAACCATAAACAGGCCCAACTTTTAGGAAGTGAGTACACAGTTGTATATAAAGCAAGTTTATTGTACAAAAGCTCACAGGTTCGGTTAGATGGTGTTGCAGGGGCAAACTTACCCAAGCCTCAACAATACAACATCAGTTGGCACTTTATATACCTTTTACAACAATTTAAAACACCCCCAGATACTTTTATTACCATCCACCATCAGGTGTGATTGGATGAAACCTCTTGTAAGAAATCCCATCTTTTCCCAATTCTTCCATTTTCATTGGCCAGGCTTATCTTCATTATTATCTTCAGCTCATATTCAAAACACACCTCTTTTTGGGATTTGTACGTAGTAGGTCATGATGTTGGTGCATAATTAAACATTAGTATTGAAACATAATTCAAAAACTGGACTATTGCCTTTAACTTTAAGCATGATTGCACATGGTCCTGCTGACGTATTTTGGTAAATAGAGGAATGTCTGCATGCCAGTATTTGCTTTGAACTATAGAATGCGATCTCCATTCCACAGACTCCTGGCGTCTTAAACACCTTCTATTTATATGGCCACATACAACCTCTGATGACCTGGAAAAACAGTTAACCATCGGACCCCGGCCTTTGGCCTTATGTTTATTACCACCAAACAAATGACTAATCCCCTTTAAAGATTTTAACACAAAGGGCAAGATAACATCTGTTCCCTTGCAAGGACTCTGAACCTTGCCCTGTTCCCCCGACCTTATTACTAGGTAACTAATTCTCTTTTCTGTCAAGAATGTCCCTGCTATTTAGAATGCATGTGCAACTACTAACCATGGAGAAAAGCACCCCATTGTATGGATTTGTGTTTGTGTGGCATTTGCAGTTTTAATATTGTATCTTTCTATGTGCGTGAAAATCTAATATGTATACCTTCTAAATACTTGTAATACTAAAAGCAACATATAATGAACTCCATTCAGTTCATATGGATTTGCAACACTAACCCAGTTTGCTGCCATCCCCCCGTCATCAATATGGTGTGCGCAACATGAATCCCTTGTAATAAAGGCGACCCTCCTTGACTACCCGACAGCTCCACAGCTCTGTTGCAGGCGAGTGCAGTAGACATGGGGAGCAAATGGCAGTCTTGGGCATACATGCTGGTCATCTTTTTCATATTGCACAGTGGTTCTCCATTGTTCAGCTGCTGGTTGGGGTGAGCTGACACTAGTGTGCAGTAGCACCTGGAACATTCCAGATTGCAGATGGAATTATCAATAAACGATCTTAGACCCAAATAACTGGACAGACTCAAAGAATATGGCAAATTCTACTTTATCATCAGCTCAATAAAATAGGAAAACCTGGAGAACCAACAGATTGCAGATCATTCACTCTCATCCATTTCCATTGCACAAAAGCTTTATACCTCAATGTACGTCAGCTATATGTCACTTTTTTTAATTAATACCGCGTAACAAGAGACCTGGAGGCTGACGGCGCACATATAAACAAAACACCACACAAACAAAACAGTAATCATAAAGATCATACATCAAAAGAACAAGACAGACATCAGACACGAGAATCAGTCAATTACAATTCTAAGACTCGTAGTAGAAGTCAACTTTGCTAATGATTTATAACAGTTAAGAAAGGCAGGGAGATTACTAAAGACACATCCGATGACGATGCAATCAGGGCCGTATTTTGAAGGCCATTCCTTAATTTGAACCCACTGCAAAAATCTCAGATCTTGGGTTCCAATATAGCTCCCACAAATTTTAGACTATAACCACGCCAACACTCTATTCGATGATGCTCTCGCTGCTCAGTACCCTTTACATTGTTTACATTCACAATGACCATATTCCTTGTATCAGCAACCAACCTTTTAAATATGGATCAGCAATCTCAGGCATAGCAGCCTTTCTCAAACAGATGTCTTTACTCCGTGAGATGCAGGAAGAATTGTTCTCTAGGCCTCTAGGTGCTAATGGCTCTGAACAGTTTGTCGTCCACTTTAAGTCCGAGGGAGTTAGACCACATGAGGTGATTACACTGCCGTCCAGGCCATGTGAAATGGTCTGAGTTGCGGCTGATTCGACAGCCACAGACAGCTATTGGGTAGTTCCTCCTCGGTTTGGCAGCTTACTTCTGCCCTGCTAACAGTTATTGAGCAGTCGAAAAGTCTGTTTGGCACTCTTTATTCATCCTTCCCAACTGAGAAGTTATATTATCAAAAGATTCAGTCCAGACTTGAAGGTCCATAACCGTCTTGCACTTATCAAGGTCACGGATAATCCTCTCTTTTACAGACTGCCAACTGTGGACAAGTTCCATCCCTTCTTATTCTCCAGAACCAAATTAACGAGGACTTTGGAGATAACACTTTCCATACTATTGGAGGGACATTCCAGGGCTTCAATCACTGCTAGATTAAGACGGTGGGCCTCATCACGAGTTGGGCAGTATCCTGACTGGGATACCGCCCAACTTTATTTGGTTTACCACCCACCCGTCTGGTGGTATTACCGCTGGATCACGGGTTGGGCGATAAACGTTATTCCCCATTGGGTAATTGCACCGAAAATCAGCATTTTACCGGCGTGTTTACCCCCAGCTCTGTGCTGGGGGTAAACAGGCCAAACTCATTATTGGGCGGACCCTTAAATGCAGCGGTAACCCCGTTAACTTTGCATTTAAGGGCTACCGCCCAACTCGTGATGAGGCCCCATATGTTTTGCCTTTTTGCGCTTCACAGATGGCTACCTCTTTTGTGTCTCAACAACTTGTAACGGGGACTTAAGATGTAAATCAGGAGTCAAGCCTATATAATTGCTGTGCATTGCATCTGTGTCAGGAGTCAAGTTAATTAAATTATTGCCTTGCAATATATCTATGGTGTTACTTTCATGAACCACCCCTGTCATAGGAACATTTATTAACACCTGAATGATGGCAAAGGGACCTGCAGAATGACATACTTCCTGATTCCTCCTTTCACTTTTTTTCCTTTTGCAGGCGCTATCTGCGCCAAGTACTTCTGGCCAGAATGTCCAAAAGTAGGCGATCACCTGGGGTCAAGGGGTCACCGTCTGAGGTGACCCCTTGAGGGCTGAGGTGATTCCAGTAGAGCATTAGGTGCCGCTGCTCTGGAACCAGGCATTGTACCTGATGATACCTCCTAAAAAACACTGTTCCTTCTCACCCTGTTCTTCCCACCCTTAATTCCAAAGTCAGAGCCCGCATACCGAGGACAACACAGGACATCAGCGGAATAGATATCAGATGTGCGGCAGCTGCAGGTTTCAGACGGTGTCCTGAAACACGAAAAGACACTGGAGCTCACACGCTAGAGCTCGCTCACGCTCTGGAATCTGACCACCATCTTCCTGATTAGAAGAAGGAACCTTGCAGCATCCCCAGCTGCCCCCAGCTGTCAATCTGCACTGCACAGGGCAGCCGCCTCCGTCGTGCTGAAACCTATGTGGCAAATAGTAAAAACCTATCGAAAGGAGGGACTGGTTAGGGGAACATATATTTCTATACTTTATTTAGATGTTAGAAACACAATTGGCTGCCCCTTATCTGGTAGGCACGCCTTGCGCTACCTCTAATTACGTATAATACAGATTGATAGCAGAATAACAGCAGCGGATTGCCTTCTGCAACAATGTATAGTCCATCGCTACATAGGCCCTCATGATTGGTTGGTATTCTCTCCCAACCTTGGACATTCAGCTCTTTAGCAGCACATAAGCGAAACGAAAACTAGGTGCTGGGAACAACGTCAGATCACTGCCAATTGGCCAATTAGCCTACCATCTCTCATGAGTTAGGCCCTAAGCCAAGGCTTCTTCTTTGTAGTTGACCTGGCTGACTGTTCTCTTCCTCTGGACTTTTAAGGGAGTGAAGGTCCATTGCTATCTTCGTCTTGGGCTTCATGAATAGGCCTTGTTTTCCAGTCTTGCACCACGTGTTAGGAGACCACGATTCTGCCCATTCTGACCTTTTATTTAGTGCTATTTGATTCCATTATACTGGGTGCTATTACTCCTCTTGGCCTCTGGAGACTTGGCTGCTCCGTCTTGCATATGCTTTCTGCATCTTTATTTGTTCAATACTTGGCACTTGCAAATGTTCACTCCTTTACCTAATCTAAGAGAAATATGTTGTGCGTATGTAGCTTATCCTCATTGACTCCTCTTGTACCTTGCAATTATTTCTTGATGAGGCATCCTTGATCCCGATCCAAACAGATATTCTTTGTTCTTGCCACAAAGCTGCTTTCCAGTGCCTGCCAGCTTCTGCAGCCTCAGTCTCTCTCCTTCAGGCTTCTTGCTTATTATTTATACAGAGTCGACGTCCATCTTTTCATCGTGGCCGCTTTACCCATGTTATTTTTTCTACTGCTGCAAGCTTCTATATTTCTCATCTACCTTATGTTTCTGCGTACGTACATCTTCTGCATCTCTTCTCACTTATCTTCTCAGTGTATATGATTTCTTCGTATTTGCATGTTCAGTTACATTGTCACTGCAGTCACATCTTTTTTCTTTAAGTATTCTCATATCGTTTCAGTGTGTCCTCATATCTCCTCTTTATGACGTCACTTTACTCTTGTCAGATTTCACTTATAGCTCTTCAATGTTCAGTGATGTCTGCAGACTTCTTTCTACCGCATCAGTGCGAGGATACATTCAATACGGTTGTCTGAGTGCTTAACGTCTTTCATATCTTCTAAACGGTATTGGGACTATACCAGGTTTCATGCCCTTGAGCTGTTCCGGTGGGCTGCTCTCTCTTTGATCCACAACTGGGGCTGATGGCTCTTGTAGTTCTCTAGGGAAAAACAGAGAAAGACTGGACAGCATTTGGAAACAGAGGTATGGGTTGATCAAGAGTGGTACCATAGTCAAGTACACGGGCACAGAGGGAAGGGACAGGGACTGTGGCACTCCCATCTGCCACCTTGCCCCTCTGGGGTAGGACTGTCTCTGGTTTCCACCCTGGTAGGCCTCCCACCACAGAATGAGAGGGGCCCAACCCCTTCTTGTCAGGGTCAGGCTACCAACCATGTCACAATGACCGCAAGAAGACTATTGTAAGGCTCTTTATTTAAAAGTATTACATTACAAGGATCATCGTTCGGATGTGTTACTCCTGTGCCACTCCTCTCATTGACTTGGGAACACTGTATTGCTTTATTGGATGAAAGTTAGCATGAAAACCAAGCAGACCTAGGTGTACTTTCTTGGAGTGGATGAAATTTATGTAAAGCAATATAGACCTATAAGGTGCATATACAAACACGTACTGAAAAACACATGCCTGCCCATCGCCTGGATGGAACAGTACTATTTTATTGTGTTGCTCAGGCAGAGCCCTTCTGTGATCCTTGGTTCAGCTATCAACTGATTACTTTGATCTACAAAGCCTTTTTTGCACCTGTTTCTCCTGACTATCTCCATCTTTGTGCCTCGTCTCCTAGGCCCTGAAAGATAGGGAGGAGCCAGATGACCTTCTGCAGCTGATGATTAACCCGAATGATGTCTACAGCTCAGGAACCCCCATGAAATCGCCTGAGAGTGACAGCGGCATCTCTGATGACCACCGGCCAGACAGCCCTCAGCACAGTGACGCGAGCCCGTCAGATCGAGTCTCGGCACCAGCGTATGAGGTCATCTATAACATTGGCACTGTGGCAACAACCATTAAGACGGAGCCTGTCCACAGCAGTGTCATCTCCATCCAGTTGGGTAAGCGCTTCTGCATGGAACAGTGTGTTGCTGATCCCTTTGGACTTGCATTGCACCTCACACATCTCCCTTACTAAAAACCTATCAACGCAGGCCAATGCAAGCACTAAGCAACCCAGGCCGCTGCCTAGGCCACTGACCAGCAAGGGGCACCAAACATTGTTTCGCTGTTATGAATTACAAAGGGGGAGGAGGGTCTCACATAGATGCGGCAAAAGGGACACGACACTGTCTGTTTAAATGCACACTGTCAGTGACAGAGGGAGATGTGCAAGTAGCACGTTTGTCCTAAGCTTTACTTTAGAACAAATGTGCTATTTGAACAAAATTAGTGAAATATATGCTACATTTTAACCTTTGCTGGTCATGGCTATCTTAAAGTACTGACTCCATGATTGATTTGGTTCAGTGTGTGCTCTTAAAATGAAAAATAAGATTTGTTCAATTTTAAAGTATCTTATAAATATATTACTTGATTTTGAGCACTCATGCTACTATCATGTTGCATAGCAAAATACATATATACGGAGGCATTCTCAGGTGCAAGCATAGTATAGTATTTATTGAACAGATAGCAATGAAAAGCTGCCTACTAAAATAGTGTCGATATTCAAAATAACTAGCACGCTTTTCAGTACTAACTTTCCAAGCAGTGCTGAACATCACTGTTCAGAGTTTTTGGAGGGTCATCGCTGGTCTGACCCTCCAAATATTCATCACTTAGGAGCAGACAGATTTGGGGGTGGGTATTTGCTGCATTGATTAAAGCATGACCACCCCCCATGGCTTCTTCCATCGAGTGAGCATATTGGCAAGAGCCTGTCAGCAAGACTATGTGGGCGGACTAACTGCGGCCCAGATGACTCCATCCCTACGTATTTCGCCCGGCTGCCCAACCCTCTGATCACCAAACAAGGACTGGTGGCAAGGGCTTGCTGAGGAAACTGCTGCATCTGCACCGTTTGCTCCCTGTACCTGCCTGCTTCTCCTTCACGCGCATGTTCACTGGTGTGTGCTGATTAGGGGCAGAGGGGCGTTCCTGGGCACTGGCGACAGCTGTCAGGCTAAACCCACGCTGTAAATGTTCCTCTTCGTAAAGGAAACCTGCACTGACACTGCCCATGCTGTGCCAGTTTCCCAGCTGGCTATGCATGCACCCACCTGTGTGGAAAGCTTGCAGTGGATGGTCATGTCCATGCTGGAAATGAACACTTGTTAGGGGGCTTTGCATTTGCCCTGCCCTTGCTATACATGTACCTGTGTATGCGGATAACAAGCACTGGCCTGGCCCGTGCTCTAAGTGTAACCATGTGCAAGCAGTGCTGCTCATTGGGCCGGCTCTCGGCGGATCCGAGTTCCGGCACCAGATGTGTACCCGGATCTCGGGATCCGGCCAGAGTCAGCCACTGCAAACCCCAAACCTGTTCTGGGTTACTTCGGAAAATTTTTTTTGAAAAAAAACACCCGTGACAGCACAGAGTAGGGGGGCGGAGCAGCTCATTGCCGCCATGAGCGCTCTGCTGGCTCCACCCCCCTACGTGTACACAGCAGGACTTTGATACAGGTCACAGCTGCAGGACACACAAAGGGTAACTTCCTCTGGTGACCCGCGAAAGGGGTCACCAGAGGAAATTACAGTACTCAGCCACGGCCCAGTTTATTTATTTATTCATGCAATGTTTGTCGGCTACATGGACCCGGATTATTTATTTATTTATGCAATGTTTGTCGGATACGTGTATCTGACAAACATTGCATAAATAAATAAATATACAGGTATCCGACAAACATTGCGTGAATAAATTAATACCCCTGTTAACACTGAAACTATCCCACACGATGCAACCACCCAACTGCTTTCAGAGGGGAACTGCAGGCGCTGTGCCGGGTGTACTTCAAGTAAAAGAAAACGTTGCTTATCACCTCGTTTCAATAGTACCGGAGGGGGAGGTTTTTTTAAATAAAATGAGATGCAAATGGTGTATTTTAAATAATATTTACTCAGCAACAGTGGTCAAAACTATTATCAGTATAGTGAAGTAACTCATCACCATTACCATGGAAGTAGTTTAAAGTGGAATTGATATACAGTTTG
Organism: Ambystoma mexicanum; assembly: GCF_040938575.1. Classification (NCBI taxonomy): domain Eukaryota; kingdom Metazoa; phylum Chordata; class Amphibia; order Caudata; family Ambystomatidae; genus Ambystoma; species Ambystoma mexicanum. The sequence goes on along the minus strand of NC_090921.1, from coordinate 782,860,716 downwards.
AAAAAGAAGCAGCATGAAAGAAATTGCGCAGTTTTAAACTATTATTTTGGACATTTCCTTTGATCGGAGGTCAACTGCCAGCTCTCCGCCCCCCCACAAACCCTGCCTCCTCGCCCCCACCCCCAAAAAACTCGGCCGCGACCCCAGACCTTCTGGGATCCCCCGCCAAATGTTTTCCATTTCCAACACTGTGTGCAAGGGAAAGTTGAACTGGCCCTGTTCATTATTTTATTACCTGAAGCTTTGTGTTGGGGAAGCATGCACTGCCCCTGCTGTACATGTAGCCTTTTCTGAGACTGCCTTTGCCTTGCCCAAGATGTTCCTACACCCGTGCAAGGAAGGCTTGCACTAGGCTTGTCTGTGCCCCACATGGCCTGCCCATTCTGTGTATATACCCTTAGAGAAGCTTGGATTGGCCCTGCTCACATAGGAGGAACTCATGCTCTCACCCTACCAATGCTGTGCCTGACGGAAGCTTGCACTGGGCATACCCTTACGGTACCCGTTTGGTAGGCAGGGTGTGCCTGCAATGTGCACACGTTGTTGTGATATTAACTTGTGCTTGCCTTACTAATGGTGCACATTTTTGTAATGTAAACTTGCGCTGCCCATGTTGCATCGGCGCCCATCGTGAATGGCTCGGCCCACGCTCTACCCCTTAGATTTGTTAGGAAGGCACTTGCTGTGCCCCTTGGGGATTAGGGGGCCGTTGGACAACGAGGTATCTCTGCAGGCATCGCCTTACTGGCTGGGCATACCTGTGAAGTGGCCAAAGGTCATTTGGGTGCAAATCATGTTGTAGTCAGGTGTACAATGGGTTGAGGGCCTGCAAATGTACTTTTTGCCTACGGTGGCCAAATTTCTTGCACCAGCCCTGCTACTAACTAGCTAACAGCCTTGACATAGAGCAGACTGTAACAGCTTCGGAGGGCCTGGTCCACCATAAGCACCATTTTTATAACGTGTATTGTATAGCTGGATCAGTGCCCCGGCAGCGACTCATCTGTTATGGGCTCGCCCAGGGACGGCTCTTTAACTAAACCACATTTGTGAGATATGGACCACAGCTTGTCACTATCTGGTATGACGTTGTTAAATCGCCAGGCTTTTTTAAGGGAGTTTTTTTGCTGAAACCTTCGGCCGAATAAACGAATCGAAAAACATGCAGTGGGGGGCGGGGCTAAGGGGATACAAGGAGTAGGGGTGTGTGGAGAATAGTGACTAGATAATAGGAAAGAGAGGACTTGGTGAACCCACCAAATAAAAAAAACAATTTCGATGAGCTTTCTCAGCTGAAAATGTTTAGCAAAAAACTCAGCGAAAAAAACCTGCCAATCTAAGAACATAGAAGCCACTATCTCTGACAGAGGCCCAAAGACTGACCTTTCATCAGAGCTCTTCCAGATCTGGTCTCTGCTAGATTTATAGTGCATAACCTGTGCATGACCTTTAAAAGGCAGATCCTCTTCTCTTGGGAAGCCTACACAGGGCTCAAACGTGGCAGCAAGACTACTCAATGGGAGGAAAAGCGTTGAACACATCGCCCATGCACTGTGCATGCGGGCACTGCCTCCCCGTCACAAACAAAAGGATTCATTTTTCGAGACCCTCGGCATTGCCCAACGTGCTTAGCATTGCACAAGCTGAGCTTGCTTCACAATAATGTTTCAGCACTACACACACGCCCACCACCAGGACTCTCAGATGCAGCACTAGCTCTCATTCACGACTTAAAGAGGAAAACGCAAGGAAGATCGCTTTTTTGGCTTACTGCACAAACACCCAGACTCATTTAAAAGTGGAAAAGGTCGCTTTAATGTGACAGGCCCAAGCTTACAATTAATGCTCACCTGGCTCAATGGCCTTACAGACTAACGAAATATTTAAACCACCAATTAACTAATTACACATTTTCATTTCCCCAACAATTAAATAATTAAATAAAGCCATTTCCTCCCTAAATGTCCCTTGGACCCTACCATCTCCTTACCCCTTTCCCAGGCGTCCCGCTTTCTCCATGGGGCCATGCCCCTCCAGGCTCAATACCTGTTCCCCCGGGGTGGCCCGCTTGTGCAAACAGCACCACCCCCTCCTTTCCCGTGTCATTCCCCCATTGTGCTTCCCTCCCCCCACATCAAAAGGGGCCATGCCCCCGGCACCAGAAAAACCCTCCCCAAGGTGTTCTTTCTGCCCCACCCCCCAACCACTTTCCTTTATTTCCAACTCTTCACCCAATCTCCCAGCCAACAGCACAAGTCTGCCAAATAGTGATTGTTCCCATAAATCGACAAATGCACCCCATCCTCCCTAAAAATCATAAAGCCCTCATACACTATCTCCTTATGATCCATCACCTGTACTGCCACCGAGGCACAAAACTTCACCATCTCTCTGTTGATCCCCTTTCCAGCCCGCTCTATAGCACCCTCGCTCCTTGCTCCCCTCCATACTCTACGCGGCAACAACTTAGTCCACAACACCTCCGCTTGCGGCCACATTTCCCGCACCCAGACCAAATCCCTTTTCATTTTCCTCAGTAGGGCCACCCCTGTATCCCTCACCAAGTCATTCTCCCCAGCGTGAAGGATCAACACCTCCGGCGCCCCGTAGCGCTCCCGCAACCCTGCCAACATAGGCAGCAATTGGTCCCAGCGCAGGCCCCCCAACCCGTGCCATCTTACCACCACCTCCTTATAGCTACACCCCAGTTGCCTGCCCAGCACCCTTTTCTCCGCTTCTTTCCCAGCCCATTTAACAATTGAATGGCCGACAAACCACACTTGCGCCAAATTCCCCTCCTTTCGCACACAGCATCTGAAAAAGAAATTACAAAATTACCACCACAATACAATACCCCAGCCCCACGTTGTTGTCAGCCCTGCCCAAAACCCCCCATCCTTCAACAATTTCCCTTCTGAAAATCCCTGACGGAGCCCTTGTATCTCCCAGACTTCCACCGCCCCAAACTTTTCACCTTATCCTCCGTGAAACCCAACCTCTTTCGGTCCGATGCCGCACCCATCGTGAATGAATGTGTCCCAAAATCCTCACCCTTTTCTCCCAACACCCGCAGAGCCTTATGCAGTACCCCCAAAACTTGTGCCGCTGAAACCGCTGCCCCATCCTCGTGCTTGAACACCAAGCCCGTCTCCACCCCACACCGCTCCTTCCACAACCTGCCTTCCAGCACAGGGCATAAATCCTTACTCCCCCGCCCCAACAAAACCCAGGAACCCATCCCCTTCTGGTCCGTTTTAGACTTATTAATCCTTATGTCCAAACCCAATTCTGTAATGTGTACATCCTCCCACTGCAAACCCCCAGGTCACCCTTTTCCCCCCACCAACTCCGAAACCCGAAAGGCCCCAAAAAATAGCCACGTAAAACATGTCGCAAACAACTCCCCCTCCCATACCGACCAGCAAATTCCCCCTACTACCTTAACCAACCTTTGCAGCAATTCCGCCGATATCGGCCTCCTCCTGTCCTTGTCCCTCTTACTTTCCCTTGCCCATCCTTCCAACATCCTACTCGCCATTTCCCCCCTACTCGGCTGGAAACTCCAAAACCACTTCCTGTAAAAAGCAATTCCTGCTAACTTCTCCGCTATAGTCGGTCTTGACCAGCCCCTGTCCATACACCTCAGGAGGAAATTCACGACATCGTCCCTCCTCCTCTCTTCCGCATCCCATGTTCCTTTCCAACTACGCGCCCCCCCCCCCAATAAAATCCTCCCATGCCCTCCTGTACGCCTCCTTAGACGCCCCGGCCAATGAACCCTCCACCAAAGCCAGCGTTCTCATCTTCCTATCTTCCACAGCTCTTCGGGAATCTGCTGCCCCTCCTGATCCGCCTCTGGAGCCAATCCATGGAATCTCTGCCATTGAAAACGAGATAATGCATCAGCGATGCCATTATCCTTCCCCGGCACATGTGTTGCCTTAAACGCCACATTCAGTTCCATGCATCTCAGCACAAACTCCCTCATGTGTCTCGCCACCCTCTGATCCTTTGCTGACTGCCTGTTTACCACGGGGACCACACATTCATTGTCCACATTAAAATTCACTTTCCTATCCCGCAAATCCTTCCCCCACAGCTCCAATGCCACCAATAGCGGGAAAAACTCCAGGAATGCTATACTCCTTCCCTCCTTCAGCCACAGTTCCGGCCATTTCTCCGCACACCATTTTCCCCCCCAAAACACTCCGAAACCCCCCGCTCCTGCCGCGTCCGAAAATATCTGTACCTCCCATGTCACCAGGTCCTCTTGCAACCACATTGACACCCCATTGAACTTCTCCAAAAAACGCAGCCAAATTCTGCAGTCCTCCCGCACTGACCCCGATACTCTAATCCGGTGATGTGGGCATTTTGCTCCCGCCATAGCCCTCGCCATGTTCCTACAAAACGTCCTCCCTGGGGGTACCACTTTACATGCAAAATTCAGATGCCCTACCAATCTCTGCATGTCAACCAGCGTCATTTTCTTGGCCCCCACTGCCTTTTCCAGCAACACTACCAGTTTGCTCACCTTGTCGTGCGACAAGCGTGAGGTCATAGCCACTGAGTCCAGTTCAATTCCCAAAAATGTCAACACCACTGCAGGCCCTTCTGTTTTGTCTTCCGCTATCGGCACCCCCAACTCCTCCATTAACTCCTGGAACAACTTTAACATCCCCTTACACTCATCCTCTCTATCTGCCCCGCTAATGAACAGAAAATCGTCCAAATAGTGCAGCACACACTCCCAACCCGATTTAAATGAGAAAACCCACTGCAGGAATGAGCTGAACCATTCAAACAGCGCACAGGAAATTGCGCACCCCATTGGCAAGGCTTTGTCTATGTATATGCGATCCTCAAACTGCAAACCTAGCAACCAAAAATCCTCCGGGTGCACCGGCAATAACCTGAAAGCTGCTTTGATGTCACACTTGGCCATGAAGGCCCCCCGCCCTTCTTTCCTTACCAACTCCACTACCTGGTCAACACTTGCATATACAACCCCACATTCTTCCGGGGCAATGAAATCATTCACTGACATGCCCTCTGGCCAAGACAAATGGTGTATTAATCGAAACTCCCCCAGAGCTTTCTTGGGCACCACCCCCAGTGGGGATATAACTAAGTCACCCGGTAGGGTGTCCAGTCAACTCGTCGAAAAAAAACTGGTCGACTGCAATTTGGTCGACGCAATTTGGTCGAAAACCAAATGGTCGAATTTTTTTTTTTATTTATATATTTATTTTTCGGGTTTTCGTTTAGTTAAAAAAGGGGTTTTTAGAGAAAAAAAGGGGGTTAGGGGGGGACCCCCGCAAAAAAAAAAAAAAAAAGGGTTAAAATAAAAAAAAAAAAAATTTCGACCATTTGGTTTTCGACCAAATTGGTTCGACCATTTGTCTGGTCGACCAATTTTTTTCGACGAAATGTCTGGCAACCACCCGGTAGGTCATCAAATGACCCTACGATCCTTCCCGCCGCTATTTCCTTGCTCAATTTTTGCCTTACCAACTCAACATTTTCTCTGGCTGACTTCAAATTTTCCGCCCACCGACGCACCCTTGGGCCCTGGTACCGCAGTTTGAAACCCTGACAAAAACCCTCACTCAAAATATTAGCCCCTTCCCTGTCCGGATAAAATTGCAACCATTTTTGCAGCACCCCCACTTTAATTGGCGTAAAAGCTTTTCCCCACAACCCCTCTACCTGCTCCTCTCCCCCTGTCTCCTTGTTGGAAACACTGGGTGAGAGGGTGTTTTCCTCCACACTTGCTACACTCATGCCTGAACCTACACAGGGTCCTTGTGCACCCGTCCTTATTAAACGCCCAGCACGCTGCTGAGGACTGCCCTCTACCTCCTCCCCCCGCCCACTCATGGGCGGGGCGACCAAGAAAGGGCCGGAAAGGCACGGGCAGCCCACTTGCCGTGTGCAATGTCGGGGCAGGCCTCGTTGGGGCCATCCATTGCAGCCAAAGATCCATATCTATCTCCCCCCAAACCACCTGAGTATCCTCCGCCATTCTCGCTCTGAATTCCTCATCATACCTTACCCAGGCAAAGCCCCCAAAACTCGTGAAAGCCTTCCTGATTACATCCATATATTTAAGCAGGGCCACGCACCGCTCCGACAATTTTTCACAATAAACACTGCCATAAATGATAAACGCCGACGTCCAATTCTCAATTGTCACCGGAACCCTCGGACGCGAAGCCAGTTCCCTCTCTTCTTCTTTAGACCCCTCCTTTGCTCTCACTTCCCTATGGAGTAATTTAAAAACATCTACAAATTCCCCTGCCTGGATCTTTTCTTTGGTCGCTGCCATCAAGTGTGCCCCCAACGGTTTTGTTATCCCCATGTCTGGCAACTTTTTCTCTTTTCCTTTCCCTTCGTCCTCCTTCTCTTTACCAGCTTGCACCTCAAGCACCAATGGCTCCACCTCCTTGTCCGTTTGGACCTCCGCTGAGCACATGCTCTTCTCATCCCCCGCGGCTCCAATGGCCTGTACACCAACTTCTTTCCTTACCCCTTGCCGTCCCTCATCTTCGTTTACCGCCCCCTTTCTCGTGTCCCCTCTCTGCCATGCATATGACCAATCCCTTTCCCGCTCACCTCTTTCCACGCAGGCCGTATGCGGTCTGACGTCCACACCACTGCTCCTCGTCTCTTTTCTTAGAGGGCTCCTACTGCGGGGACAAGACATGTCAGAAAACTCACCCAGCCAATAGTCCCCCCGAACTCCTGCCCCCCGACTGCCCTGCACCCGCCTATCAAGATCCCTCCTCAAACTTCCTCTCTCCTCCCCCCTTTCCCTTAAAGCCCTATAACCTTCTACCTCCCACTGCCCCACATAATCCTCCAATCCAACTCCATCACCCCTCAAATACCATTGTGGATGCGAGCTCCTGCCCGAGTTGAGTTGATCTTCCTCTTGTGAGCCTGGGGCGTCCGCCCCGCCACTCCTCTGACGTCTTCTCGGCGGGGCCGCGGAGACCCCTGCCTGGTCCTCTTCTCTCGAGCGAGGCGTTCCGTCCTCCACCCTGTAATCGTCATCGCTAGGGGCCGTGCTGCACCCTCTAGGCTCTCCTTGCGCTGACCGAGGAGGGGCCGTACCAAAACCCTCTTCCTCCACCTGACCCGCGGGGTCTGCGCAGCGCCCTCCGCCCTCACTCAACCTACCCAGGGGGGGCCGTTCCGCGCCCCACTCTAACCTCCTCGATTGATGGGGACCTCTCCCTCCTCCTCCCGCCTGCACTCTTCTGCAGGTATTTACCCCCTCTCCCCCTCTGCCCTGTCACCCCCTTCTGGACTCCCCCGCTAGCTCCCCTCTTCTTCCCTTGAGCCACCTCCTTCTGAGCACTCCCAGCTTCCCTAGGGCTATCATTCCCTGCCTCCCTCAATGGCTGCCCACCCGATATCATTTCTCCCCCGGACGCCCTCCTGTCTATCTCCCTCCTCAACTTCCTGCCCCTGGATTCCCAAACCTCCCCTCTCCCCGCCGCGGGAGAGCAAGCCACCACTGCCGCGAGAGCCCCATCTGCCGCTGCTCTCCGCTGCGGCCTACCCCCACTTATCCCTCCTTCCCCCGTGGCCACAACACCGGTTACCTCCCCCACTGCCCTCTCCAACTGGGCCCTAGATGCCCTACTAATTATTTCCAAGGCCTCCCTCAGAACCTTAGCATCAACCAACCCTCTCTTGCCGGCTCCCTGGCCAACCATTGTGCACTACGAAACTGGTTGTGCACTAAATAAATGTATCCCGTGAAAACTTAACCTAGCAACTCCTAAGCTCCCGAGCCAAAACTACCCTTGGACCTATACCCCCCAAAAGCACCGCTAATAAAATGGGAAACGAGTCAACTAGTCGCTTGAGAACACTCAACCGTTAATAAAACCCCTGCCCCACACTATTCACAAAATTATAAATAATTAAAACGAAACTTTTTATTTTTTTATTTTTTTTAATTTTTTATATGCCCCCTAAATCCTGCTATAACCCTTAACACCCCCTACCCTTTCAATTAACCGCCCCAAGCACAAGAAAAAGCCCCCAAAACCAGCAGCCCAACCAGCAATGAGGCAGAGGAGTGACCGTGTCACCCTGCCCCCTGGTGGAACACGAGATGCACCGCACTGTCGGTACCAACAAAATCGCACTGTCCCTTTAATGGAACCACACCGCCCCCTCTGGCCCCAGCCTGCTACCGTTCCCCGCGTAGACTCTAAATCCGTCTACTTCAATATAACGGGCGGCCGCCCACACACGAGGAGGGCCCGGAGAGACAGCGCCGGCGCTGCGTGCACAGTGCCCAGCACACCTCCTCTAACCACCAAAAACACCCCGCCGGCAAGCTAACGTCGGCGGGATGCGCCCTTCCTCCTACGTCACCCCCGGTCCTTCGATCCCCCCACCAACCTAGCTTCGACCCCACCACGCACCCGCCACTGGACCCACAGGTAAGCACACGAGGGGTGTCTTATCTACGGCACCCTTCCTAACCTATTACCCAACTATATAATATACTATGAATATAAAATGCTTTTTTATTTATTTATTTTTTATATACTACCTACCCGCCCACTCCAACAATACTCCCTTGCCTACCTGCCTAACACGCACCTCCAGGCCCAGCTAATACCAGGGAAGGCTCGGGAGCAGGCGCCAGGACTGACAATCGCCAAGCCAACCGTCGCCTGCCTCCCGAACCTTCCCTGCCCCCTTAGATACCCCTGAGGGGCGCTCTGCCCCCACGGCCACTCGCTGGCCGTGTGCAGCACCAAAAACTTCCCCGGGAGGAAACGCTTTGCGTTCCCCCCGGGGCCCCCCTACTCATGGTCAGCCATTAAACTATGCAATTGTTCCCCACACAAACATCTCTGCATGGACGTGAATCACCAGAATTTCAGGAAACAATTCAAAACCTGGTTCTTCCACTCAATCATGTACAACAAACAACCCCTCGGCCTGCACTCTCCTCAGTTCCTTGAATCATACAGGCGCCCACATGCCCAAGCCAGGGAGAAACATGGACAAAGGGGTGGAATCTGCTGAGAGACAGCAGACCTGCCATGAACCTTCCTAAGAAATCCCCAAACACTGACCTTGCTTGCCCTCCAACCAACGCTTGGAGGGCAAGCGTTGCCGCTAACCGCTAATCTCCCAACTTCTACACCGCCTCTACTGCCAACAGAAGGAGAGGGAGGTTCCATCGGCGGATTTTCCATCCAAGGACAATTCATCGCACTGCAGCAAAACGTCAAAAAAGAAAAAAAAATGGATGAATTATCCTGCGATGCAAAAAACTCGCTGAAATCGCATGGAACCCCAACACTAGATGACCAACAAAGTCAACCGCCGATTCACACCCTACGCTCCACCTATCAACACTGCACCCCCCTTCCCATGCACCTTAAATCTGAGACCGCCCTTATGGCAAACAGCCCCCAGAGCTTGCTAAACAGGGCTAAGCAGGTAGAATTCCATACTTAACACACAGGCAAAGGGTGCTTCCGACCTGCACTCGCCAACATGGCCGCCTTTCTGCTCCTCACCCTTCCTACTACCCCACTAATATACACTCCCTATCCCTTTTCTTACGTAACCACACATTGTGAAGCCAACAATATTGGCTGACGGGTGCTTTTAAAGACCACTTAATCTTATCTCACCTAAGTCTCACCCAACTAGGTCAGTGCCTTGGCAGGCACCAATCTGTTAAAAAATCTATAAAGACTGGTCCCACCACTGGGCTTCTCTCCTATGGCACATCAAGGCAGGTTAGGGCTTCAGCCAGGACTGGGGCATCTTTACAGAAATACGTTGATACAGTGTCTTAGATCCAACCGGGCTGGCTGGGTAGACCTGTGGCAGTGCCCTGGAAAGGCTCACAGGTGAGGAATGCCTGCATTATTGCGTGGGGAGATGCGCTCCTTTTGAATCACCTGCTAGGACCCCAGAATCAGTCGATGTGCAGTGCAAGCTCCTTTGAGCGCACTCGTGGGTCTGCGGCTCAGTGAGCCAATACATCCTTTTATCCTGTGGAGGTTGATAAAAAGGGTACTGTTGAGTCGTGTCAAAATATACATCTGTTATCTGTTCATAGCGTCAAGATATCCCTGTGGGGATGGTGGGGCGACGTCGAGCTCTCTACAAATGCACTCGTTATATCACTGTCAGGGTTTTGGGACTCGAGCTAAAGTTCCTCTTTACTCAGTCAAGCCAGCTGCCAAAATGATAGGGCTAGCAGAAGTGGCACCACGCAACCCCTTACTCCCAGTTGCATTGCAGTAGGCCAGGGGTCTGCAATGTTTGGTTCCTAAATGTTATAGACTACAACTCCTGTCAGCATACTCAGTCGTAATGGATCATGGGAGTCGTGGTCCAAAACAGCTAGAGAGCCACATGTGGAAGACCCCTGCAGTCGGCAATTGCAATATGTTCATTAACCGTGCTTGATAAAGGGCACAACGCATCACTAGAACTTGTGAAAACTGAGAGCACACTTGATTTGAAAAGATCAGTAGTCTCATTGTTTAAAGCAGAGGAGTAGCGCTGCACAGCAGGCTACAGTGATTCCAAGCAGCAACTTCCGGTTAGCAGTTGCTAACCCTCTTTGACGCTTGTAACATAAGCGCCTCCAGGACTCTGTCGCCATAACTACCACTCGGAGGGTTCCCATAACTCGGATGGTCTTGCGGGGAGCTTAATGCACGTCTCTATCCCTGAGGAGAACTACGCTGCGACCCCTGCTCTTCGCCCCCACTAATCCCACCAAGCTGCGCCACTGGACAGAACTCCAACAACCGGTTTGCTGGCATGCTCGCCTTACACTCCACGATCCCGGAACCCTTCAGCTATGCCTTGCAAAGGTCACAGAAACTGCCGCAGACAACACAAGCAATCAAATCCACCTTCAAGAATCTTTTCGGGATGTATGCAATAAGCAGAGCTGCCACCTTTGAAAATAAACACGCATTGGCAATGCCAATAGCTTGGGCTTTTGTGTAGACATGGCAACGGCTTCTAGTAGTATTACCTGCCCTTTCGTGGTAGGAGGTGCAAAATGGTGCGAGTACCTGGGCATCTAATAGCGGTGCCTGGCAAAAGCTGAATACTTGTAGACAAGCCGAAACTGTTGGCTTTGCCAATATTTGTTTTCAACAGGACTTCAGTGAAGGGCACGCAGAGCGTTTATAAATCGAGTGGCGTAAGGCAGACCTGGTTAAGACATTTTTGTTACACCAGTTACAGGTCTACAACTCCAATTAAATCATTAACTCTCTGAAGACTGCTTTGAAAAAACACTGGCAGGCACTTCGAGTGCAAAGTTTAATGGTAAGGCTTGATTAAATCAAGCTCAAAGAGTTCCCATGAAGAGGTGTTTTGGGCGGCAGGGGTAGGAACTGGGTGGGAATGTCAATGGTTTGGAAAATAACCAAACACCTACAAGCTGTGTGACCCTCCTCATATGCCATTTCTCCCTAGCTGTACTGTTAGGGAGGACTCCCAGGTATGCCAGAGTGATGTTGGGGGTCCGTGGACTTGGATGGCCTAACTCCCTCCACAGAATAAAACAAGGACTCAGTCAGACGGCAAGTACAAGCTGCCGTTTATTGCAAATAAAACCAACAGGGATCAATACGAGAACACAGAAAGATTCCGGTACCTCACACTGTTTCATGGTACGCAGGCCAGTTTTGTTTGATTTGCACGTCACAGTCTGGGCCCGTCTCCAGAAACCTATCGGGCAGAGGAATTGGGTATCGAGAGTGCCATAACCTATACGAACACCTATACGTGTTCTTCTACTGGCTCTTACATGTCAGGCGGCTGGCCTGTCCCATCCCCAAAAACAATTCTATTACATTGTTGCAGAGTAGTTGACTTACCATTGGTTCATGCTCCTTGCCATTCACCCCTGAAATACTAAACTTTGATTGGTTAGAGAGGCTGCCCCCAGGCCTGGGACTCGATTGAGTTCTCAGCTCGCTGTGAACCTCTTCAAGATGATGTGAACAATTATGTTTCTGTTTTGTAACTTGTGTACACCACCTTCCCGTATGAGAATATTCTCCTCACGGTAGCAACACTTGTTGCAATCGTGCCTGGGTTGCTGAGACCGGCTCCTCTTTCTCACTGTGGGTGACTGTCTATTGTCTTGCTTGGATGCACACGTATTTAGAGAGCACGATTTTGAGTTCTGCCGCTCCCAATTATGAGAATTTATTCCGGTTTTCTGCAGCTGGTCCCTTTGTTGTCTGGGGATTGGAATGTGTCTTCATATTTCTGACCTTGGTTGTGGGCCTGTCTCGCGTGTCTTGCTCTCTGGGCAGCCTTAGTCAGCTCTGCTCGTCTCCTGCTCAGTGGCTTGAGGCCTGCTACAATTTTCCTAAACCTTATAATGCGGTTTCTACATTGTCCATGTTATGCTGCGTTCCCTATAGGTTCGCTAGACGTGGTTCAATCAGGTTCCATATATATACTCCTGTATGTCCACGCGAATATTGGCGTGAAGCATCATTAATCTTTTTCAGGATCTCTTGTGCCTTGCGGTTCTGCGTTACTGCATTTGGCTACTGACAAAATAATAAAAGCATTAATAGTATGTATGTGTATCTGCCCCCTAGGTATAGAACTGTACGCTCATGTTCTTCACGTATGCGAGTGTATGTTTATGTGGTGCAGTGCAGACTGCACATGTCCTTCATGTCTAACGCTGCTATGTCGTGGTGTCCCTAAAGACATCAGTAACATAGCTTTGTGGTGTTTAGTCTAGGCTGTCCATATAGGTGTCTCTGTCCACGATCACTGGCTCTTCTCCCACACTCGGGAAGACTTGCATTGTATTCGGTCTATATGGCTGGCTGAGGGGATATCGTTCAGTGTACTTGTGGATCATTGGTGCACTCGGGATTCATGCAACATACGATGAATGGCGGCAAGCATTTCTACCTCTTCGTCCTGACCAAAACTTGGGGGCATTGAGGGGTGGTCTCGGGACTCCTTCTTCAGTCCTCCCCCCTCTTGTTGACCTGTAGACCACATCTCTATCAGTCAATCCTTTTGCTCTCGGCTGCCATATCTTCGTAATTCCTCTGAGGTGTCCATAGTAATTCACATGATCGTCAAAAGTACATTCCATATAACTGCACGTGGCTTCCGGGTTGCACCACACCCATTTTCCTTCATAGTACTTCACATCGAACGGGTTATCTAGCTTCATTGTTTCGTGTGGGAATAACTGACAGTTCACGATACGTTCCCTTAGCCAGTCTCTTTCTTCCACAATCAAGTCTCTGGCTCCACCTATATTCACATCCATCAAGACCTTAATTCCAATAGTTTCTTCTGCTTTCTTGTGGCACTGGGTGAGGCAAATCTTCATCCCACACTTTGTTAGTGCTCTCAGTATCACCTTCAGTCTATCTGATAGCCATGATGGCATCCATGACCATATGTATGCTATCCAACTCTGATCCTTTCCAGTCCCTTTGCTTCTTTCTCCGGTTTGGCATGCATCTGGGATAGCTGTGCTACCGCCTCTGTTAGTGTCCCGTTATCTTTGCCATTGGCAGGTATGAATGTCCAACAGGAACTCCCAATTTTTGCGCCAACTCCTCCTTCCATTGCAGTCAGTAAATCTAGAACATATCTGTTCTGGAGTGCCACAAACCTTACTGCTCAGGGCTCTTCCTTTATTGCGTTGAACCGACTCACTGTGGAGTTTATCGTTACCAGCCCCAAGCGGGTCATCTGCAGCCATTTCGCATTTGTATATGTCTGTACATATGTTATTACTGATGCGAAGAACAGTTGTGTCCTTCTGAACAGTCTGGCACTTCATCCAGAGCTTTCTATGGTGCTTCCTAGAAGTAATTTCCACCTCTTTTCACTCTACTCAATTCAGCCAGGTTCTCTTTCTTGCTTATCCATTCCTCCTTCACAGATCTCTTCATCCTTTTGTTTGTATCCTTCTTCGGGAACTCATTGAGTTCCACATCCTTTCGCGGCACGACCAAGGACGGCATGTTGATGTGTAACAATGAGCCAACTCGCCACAGTTGGGTGGCAGCTTCTCGTATGCCTTCGATCCGCACATCCAGTATTGATCCATCAGAACTGCAGTGCCTGTCTTCATTGCTGCGTGCGTTTCTATGCTTCTGCATCCTACATTTTTGCCAACTTCCACCTCACCCTCATTTTGGTAACAGAGTGCTGGCACCTTCAGGGTTATTATAGGCATTGGTCCAGCTTCGTTCTCCACCCACGTGATTAATTTTGCGCTTGTGTCCCATTCCTTCAGGCACTTGTCATTTTCCTTGTTCACTGGGGATTGTGCTTGTTTGAGTGCCTTGCTCCCCAACACTCCATCCTTTCATCCTACCTTCATGTAAACTTGACCATACACGAGTATCTGTGGTCGTTCCCAGCACCCAGGTTCTCCTCGTATCTCCTTCACTCTTGTCCATGCACATGGCAATTCTTTCAGTGTTAGTCTTTGTCTCTCCCTTCTCGGGCCCATCAGTTATGTATTGTATTGCTTCATCTAACTGCCAGTAATTGTTCATCATGTCTAGTGTCCTTATGTAATTGTCTCCGTACGTCCACCTCAACGTTGCTGTCTTCCCTTGAAATCTCCCTCGAGTTGTTACCATCGACAGGTACATCACACATTGAGCTCTTGCTGCTAGTCTTTCAGTTGCTATGAACGTTCTGGAGGCACTCCTGGCATAGGGGATTAATGAGCAGACATAACAGCTCTTGCTGGGGGTTTCCTTACCTACCTTTGTCATGTGTTTGACCCACATGTTGTTAGACACTCGAGCAGTGTTGGTGAGATAGAGGTTTACCCCTTTTATGTCTGTGTCAGCACTGTGCTTACCTGTGCTTACCTCTCATTACCTCTCATTACCATGTCTGCAGTGCTCTCGTGTCGACCTGACATGGTCGTTCTACCTGCTGGGGTCAGGGGAATGTTAACAGAGGACATAGCACTATCAACAAACAAAATCCTCCAAAATATAAAAGCAACAACTCCACTTGGGATAAGGAGACACAACAATATAATCACATTCTTTATTATTTCATGTATCTTTACCTGTGCTTCCTGAGCCTTGTGCAACCTGAAAATATAGTTGCCCACCTGAAATGCACGAAAGTGCGTTATTTGTTAGTATCTAGTTAATTCTTTAAGCCCGCAAAACTAGATAGTCATTGATAGCAAAAATGAACACTTGCTCCCACACTGCCCTTACTGCTGGGTCTCACAGTGTGACGAGAATAGGAGGGTCGCATTATTCAAGTTGTGGGTAGGTTTGGCACAAATCTTCTACAAAGGCGAGATAATACACTCAGTGTGGAGAAATTGGTTCGAGAAAGTATCAGGGTGATAGTCAGCAGGTAACTTGAACCATCAATGATTGCAGTCGGCTTTCACGAAGAATGTATGTATAGAATAAAATAACAAACAGACTGTGTATCCTCACTCTAAGTCGATCAATAGTCCAGTCCCTAGCTCTGCTACCCTTAAGCGAGTAACCATTGGGTGTCCTCCACTTGGCAGTGTGAGTTCAGAATCGTTTAGTCACTCTTCTTGCTGCGGATCATTGGCCCTGTTGAACTCATTGCCAGTCAAGGCTGCTGCTTTGTAGGGCTTGATGTCAGACAAGTGATTCCACACCGTCTTCCCCTCCAGTCAGCCAGCTTTATCTGCTATTGGTGCAATGGTGTGGTGGCCCGTAAATCTGGGTACATCCCACTTTCAGATAAAATTTCATAGCAGGACCACATCCCCAACGTCAACCTGTCTTTTTATTCCAGAGTCTTTTTGCCCATTGTCGCCTTTGCTTTCTCTGTTGTCTTCTGGGCCTGCCCAGACCTATTGTATCTGGTGAGAGATAAGAGGCACTAGCAATGAAGGAAGTAATGTAATTATAAATCTCCTGACATAACACTTCTGAGCTACTCTCAGCATCTTTCAAAGCCCTAGTGGGAGGAGCCAGTGGGAGTTGATTGCGTCGTCCTGTCACCACCTCATGGGGCGCTAAAGGGTGGTCAGACCCAGGCTTGTTGCGCATTGCAAACAATGCAAGTGGTAGGCAGTGCAGCCAATTTTTCTTTGTGCTCTGATTTGTCTTAGCTATTGCCTCCTTCAGGCGGCCGTTCAGGCGTTCACACCCTGTTTGCTTGCGGGTGGTACGCACAGGAGAACTTGTGTTGAATGCCCAACAACATGGTGATGTGCTTGTACATCTCATTGGCGAAGTGAGGGCCATTGTCAGACCATAGGACCTCACACATGCCCCATTGCGGGAATACTTCCCTGATCAGAAACCTGGCTGCCCTGAGCCCATCAGGATGAGAGCAGGGGCCTGCCTCAATCCACCGAGAGAATGGGTATACAACCACTATCATGTAGCGGTACCCTTGGCACACTTGATCATGTCAACGTAGTCAACATGTAGATGTTGGAATGGACCTGCTGGACGTGGTATGGCTCCTCTCACAGCTCTCAATGTGTGTCCTGCTGTGTACTGTTTGCATACATGGCAATTGTTCACAAATTCAGCCACATGTTCTGCCAAATTAGGACAGAACCATTTTTCTCCAATATGGGCGGCAATGACCTCGTTCCCTGTGTGTATGGGATAGTGTAACTGTGTCAATGCTGTGTTCAATAGTGCCTGAGGCATCACCACCTTTCCTGTGTTTTTTTGTCGCCGTGGGGCATACTGTACATCCTTTTTTTTGTCCATAAATCCTTCTCTTCCCTGGGTGCAGCTCCCTGCAACTCCGTTATCTGTGCTTCTGGAAGTACATTGTACCCTTCCATTAGTATAATTGTACTTGCATTATGGACATTTGATGCTGCCTCCATCTCTAGTAACTCCCCAAAATATGCTGGACGCTTTGCTTCTGAGTCTGTGGCTTTGTTTCCTCTTGAAATCGCATCTTCCCCTCGTGTGTGTTCCTGGCACTTCACTATGGCTACCCTGTAGGATAATAAATCACTTCGAGCAGTTTGCCCAATAAAAGTGCAAGCTGTACTGGTGTCCCATCTGCCCGCCTGAATCTTCTCCTGATCTATTGTGACAGTCCTGAATGTACGGTTGACGTTATGTACGCTAAGTCCGAATATACTGCCACTACTTTTTCCCTGCTGTTTTCTAATGCCAATATTAAGGCCATTAATTCTGCTTCTTGTGCTGAATAATGTGGTTGTAATCACACTCTTGCCACTACCTCACTTGTTCCATCCTCCCTCAATCTCACTACTGCTGTCCCTGTATGTCTGACCCCATTTGACTGGTCAATTGTTGAAGACCCATCAATGTACAGCACGTCTCCCCCCTCAAATGCGTCCTCATGAACATTGTGGGTGTCACTGAACATCTATATGTTTGCTATACAGTCATGCACATAGTCGCCCAAATGTAGAACATCTGCGATAAAAATTGCTGGATTGGCAACTCTACACCCCACTATTTTAAGTAAGCGGTTTGATAGCATTGCCTCGTATCCTGATGCTCTCTGTGTTGTCAAGGTGCTCTTTGGCTTCTGCAGTATTGCAAACAGTGCATGCTCCATGTAAAGCGTGGTGGTGCACCCCATGGCACTCCCTGCTGATTTCTCCACTGCAAAGGCGGCAACAGCAAAAGCTTGTTCGCACTGATAGTGTCCTCTCATTACAGGGTCAAGTGTTCCACTGTAGTAAGCTATTGGCATGTGCCCCAAACTTGTCCTCTGTGTCAATACAGCCTTCATCACTACCCCATCAGTGTGCGAGAACAGGAAAAATTCCTTTTTGTAGTTTGGGATCCCTAACACTGGAGCTGTGCATATTTCTACCTTTAGTGTATTGAATGCCTTAGTCATTTCCTCCATCCAGTTCATTGTCTTGTGTCCCTTCTGTGCTTCTTTCAGAGAGCCCAGTAATGGCCTTTGTATGTTCTGTAGTGGAATACCCATGCTCTGCAGTAATTGTACAACCCTTAGAACTGCTGCATTTCTCTTACTGTCGTGGGTTTGGCTGTCCTGCGTATTGTCTCCACCCTCTCTGAGGGTGGAGACGTGATCCGTCAGCCATTTTGGGGAATTGTCTGTCCAATGTATAGTACTTCTTTCTGACAGTACTGTAGTTTGGCCCTGTCTACCTTGTATCCCTTGTCTGCTAACACTGTCAGCATGTGGACGGAGTCGTTTCTACACATGTCTTCTGTCGTGCTGCAAATCAAAATAAATTTCATTTACATACTGCAAAACCGTGCTTTCCATCTGTACATTGTCTAGGTCCATCTGGAGGATCCTGTTGAATGGAAGGGTGACTTGCAGTACCCTTGTGGGAGCCTTGTATGTTTCCACTTCTGGTTTCTATACATAAAGTAAGTCAAGTCTTGTGATTCTGCGTGTAGTGCTACTGAGAAAAATGCATTTTCAAGTCTATAATCGTGAAGATGGCTGCTTCCACCGGAATGCTGCACAAAATTGTCGCTGGATTTGGGACCAAAGGATACTCTGCCTCTACAATGTGTTTTAGCTGGCGAAAGTCCTGGATAACATGCCAGAATACCCCCCTTTGCTTTCATAACAGGGTACACAGCTGTGTTGCACGGGCACTCCGATGGTACTAGGATGCCTCGCTCCACTAGTGCTGCAATCGTCTCATAAATGCCCTCATTTGCCTCCTTTGAAAGTGGTTCTGTTTTAGAATTGCTCCTGGTTTCAACTTTAGCTTCACTCCCTTTATTTGAATTGCTCCTGGTTTCAACTTTAGCTTCACTCCCTTTATTCCATCAGATGTCCAACACCATAGGGACTTGTGTTCCATAAGGTGTGGGTACCTTGGCCAGATGCTCCTCACAGAAGGATAGTGGAGCCTCCAGCACCATCGCCATCTTCTGTAGCACCTCCCTGTGATGTATCCTCAGCCAGTATGTCACACTCATCTCAAACACCATGTGGTGTTCTGATCTTTTGTCTCTGAATAATTTTTCGTCTGTCACTGTAGTTAGCCTGCACCCTTCTGCCACTATGATCACTGCTCGCCATGACTGACCTGTGTCGTCCATCCCATGTATTGCTATCCACTCATTCCTCAGAACTACTGCCTTGATCTCTATTGGCATTATTGTCCCTTCCTTCTCGTCCATAGGAATCTTTGGTCTGAATAAGTACTCATTTGGAATCCGCCACATCTTCCCTGCATCGCTGGGAGCCATACAATGGCCATGTCACTTCCGTACTGGAGCATCTCCTCATCCATTGGCACCCCCCTGCACCTTCCGCCCACAGTAGCCTTGAATGATCTCTCTTACATTGAGCATGTGTATTCTTGGGGTAGAGTACACTATCCCCTTGTCTGTGAATGAAATTGTCATTTTCAATCTGCTCATAATGTCTCATCCTATTATATTTACAGGTGTCTGTCGAGAGTATAGTAAAGGCAGAAATAAATCATGTTCTACTATAGAAAGAGAGATATCGTCTGTGAAAAGGACCACTTCCTGAGCCCCAGAGAATCCTTGCGTATTCATGACATCGCCTGACAATGTAAAGGCTCCTTCCCTAATACAGGACCTAGTCGCCCCCATATCTACACGAAAGGAAAAAGTCTTGTCACATTTCACCACCCCTAATTGAGGTTCCTTCACAGGGTTCGGGGTGATTGACAGGATAGAACACATCAAGTCAGTCCGTGGGATGTCCTACTGAGTGTACATGGACATTCCATTCCCCGTGAATGGGTTGTTCCCTATCATGGTGACCTCTCCCAGTTTCCTAATGGGTACTGTGCCCATGGAGTCCATGAGTGGGCCTGTGCCGTCGTTTTGCTGTACGTTGTCCTGTATTTGTGGTACCTGCTGTGTGCCTGTGCTGCTTGTAGACATTTTGGTATGGGTGCTAGCATCTACGGTACTGGTGCTTGCATCCGTGATACGGGTGCCTACATCTGTGGTACGGGTGCTTGCATTGGTGGTAGCTGAGTCAATGGCTGGTGTGCCTGCTGGGGCACCCCCTATGTCTGTCCTTGCTGTATCTGTGTCTGGTCCTGCGAATAGTAGTCACTCTGATCCCCCTGATACGTCTGCTGGTATGGTCCTCCCCAATTCAGCTGCATCCCCATATTCCTGCAAGCTCTCGAAATGTGTCCCAGCTGCCCACATGACCAACACTGTGGTGGCTCCCTCCCTTCACTTTGGAAACCACCCCTGTAATCCCCTGGGCCCTGCTGTGCGTACCGGGCCCTGCTGTGCGTACCCTCTGAACCCTTCCAGAAATCCCCCTTGGTTGTGATGTGTCTGCGGTCCATTACCGTGGCCTCTTGATTGCCCCCTCTTCCTCTAAATCCTTGCTGCATGTGGTCCCGTCCCATTAACCCTCCCCCAGGGGTGGCGGTGAATACTGCTGCTGCAGTTGCTGTGTCTCCTGTGTGCTTGCGCTCGTCAGTACCGCCCCTTCTATAGCGTACTTTGAAAATTCTTTCTGCACTGACTTCACCTCATCTATCTTTCTGTCTTCCTCCTTTTTCTTAGGTTTTTCTTGCAACAATCTATAGTGGTGAACGATCGTAAACTGTATTTCTGGCCAAGCCCTTGCTTCCATACCTATTAACTTCTTTAGTTGCTTTTGTACTGGTTCTGGCAGCCCCTGGAATAGTATATGGTAAAACACTGCTATTGTTTTATACCACAGCTCTCGAGTTTCAAGTTGCCAAAGCTCTTGGATCGCCTGAATGTATTCTATGGGGTCTTCGTCCCACCTCATTCTACGGGACATAATTGCGCCAATGTCAGAGGAGTCTGGGTATTGTGTCCTCAGTGTTCGCCATATGGCAGCTCTGCGGTTTGCAAACGGTGAACCATTGTGTGCCGTGTTCTGTGTTGTCACTCTGTGGAACCCCGCCCCCTTCCATACATCATCAGCAGCATCTCTGAGGATCGCCACTAGCAGTCCCTTTACGTCTCCCACTGCTAACCTCTGTCCTACGGTCATTTGTTCCATCTCATAAATCCATTTTCTTGCACTCGCATCTCAATGAGGGTAGCCTGCACCTGATGTTCTCTTTGTCAGTGTGTTTCCATGGTATATACTGCGGGGTGCCCCCTCCCATTTCTAGCAGGGGTATTTGTGTGAATCCTACCTCCCCATGCATGCTCCTAGTCAGCCTAACATGTCTGTCCGTGTTCCTAATGTCGGTGTACACATCTATTGGTTCCGTTCTGGGTAGTCGGATGTCGTCATTGTGTCCTTCCGGGAACCTTCCCCTTGAGCACACTATAGCTGTCTCCCGCTTCGTTCGTCCTGTGAGGTCCCTGAGCCTGTTTACGTATGGTCCTAAGTCATCGATGTTACAAAGCTCGTCCACTGATTGTGGTGTGCGTTTGTCCTTGCCCCTCCTGTTCCCCCTGTACCTGTCCCTGTTTCCCATATTACTCGCTTGTCTGTGCTTGTCCCCATTGATTTAGGCCTACTCTGCTATCCCCATCACATCCCCACTTTTTCACCCCTCATTGTCGGAACCCTGAGCCCACGTTACTACAAAAGTCGTCTACGAAGCTCAGCCTCCTAGTAGTTGTGTCCATGATAGGTTTCAAGTATATATCTATGTCTCTCAAGTCATATCTGCTGCCTCCCCCCCAAGACCCCTAGGCCTGTTCTGTCCCGGTCTGTTGTACCCGTGCCGCATGAGGTCATGCTGACTGGCTCTGCTTGTCTGCCCACCTCAATGCTGTAGCTTTCCTTATCCGCTGCCACTTGTGTCCTTACTACCCTTATTGCTCGCTGGTCTTCCTCCTTGCGTGCGCGTTCCCTTGCCAATCTGTCTACCTACAACTTCCCCTGTTCCCTCTCCAGCAACTTGTGTTTTTCCTGCTCTGCTATCTCCCTCCACCTCTCAATCTCTTTTACTTTCCTTATCCTTCTGTCCTGCTGCTACTGCGCCTCTCTCCTCCTCTCTCTCCTCCTCTGTCTACGATCCCTTTCTATCCTCTCTTCTCTTTCTCTCTGCACCTGCTCCATCTCTTCCTCTCGTCTCCTCTCCCTGTCCTCTTTCTAATCTCTCTTCTCTTTCCTTCTCCTTTCTGTCCTTTTCCTCCATTATTTAAGCCCAATCCGATGCTTCCCCGCTCACCTTCAACCCTTCCATTGCCTTGGTAGGCCCCTTCTGCTTCCCCATCTGTCTTCCCATCTAGCTTTAGGAGGATCTGTCCTCCTATCCATTCGCCCGTGACTATTGCCCCTAGCACCTCCTTTTCGCCCTTCTGCACCTCACTGTTCATTCCCTTCTAAGCGATCGGTTGCCCTGCGCTTCTCTGCCCCGCTTCCTGAGTATATGGTGGAGATTTGTATGCTGAATTTGAATACCCCTCTGCTGCTCTTAATTCTCATATGGGGTACATCTCTTGCTCATCACCTGTGTCGTTGGAGACCACACTCCGAGGGACGTGTGGGTGTGCAGAAGGCGGGGTCGCAAACCCTGGTGCCTCCTGCTGGCTCAGCATTCATTGACACCTGCCTCTCTGTATCCCCCCCTCCTTCCTGGAACATCCTCCAAAGATAGAATATCGCCATATGGCTTGTGAGCTTCTTCCCCTTATAGGTGTCCTGTATGTGTGTCAGTAGTAATTGCTGCACATCTTTGGAGAAACCTCTGCAAGGTGGCCATGGTTTGGTTAACTTCCCCTCGGTACCTTTAGACCATTCTATGCTACATTTGCATATTTTCTCCCGATAGGGTGTGAGCGTCTTACACAGGTGCTGGAGGGGCGTGTCCCCCTGCACTTCCCTTGATACATTGCTCTTGCGTTTACCTGACCTCAAATTAAGGGTTTTGATCATCTGCTGTTAAGGGAGGAACACAATGCAATCACAATGTTATTACTTTGCTACAAGCCTCTCAGGCTCCACACCTTACCAGACGTGCTCCGCGCTCCACCACTTTACAAATTCACTGCCTCCTTAGGCACATCCACAATCTTGCACGTGCGGCTTCCGCGCACCGCCACTTATTAACCTCGTCTGCCAATCCAAGTTTCCAATGTTAGCTCCTCACCCTCTCGTGCTCTCTGTGTCCTATGCACAACCCTATGGGTGACATCATCACTTTACTAACTGCATAGTGTTAAGAAGTCAAATACCGTGCACACAATGCTACAACCCGTTATTCCCAAAATGCACAAAGCCCACACTAACCCCACTGCTGTCTTCCTGCCTCCAGGCAGAGTATACCAATATTGTCTTGTGATCGAACTGTATGCGCGGCGTCGCCTCGCGTGCAAAACGTCTCTCTCCAGGAGACTTAACCAGTCAACTCACCTTCCACAATCTAGGCAAGCTCCCTTGCTAAACCTTACAGAGATTTTGTCATCTATGACCCAAGCTAAAATACCCAACCCACAGGAAATCCACTTATTTACATAACTCCCGTCACCTGTGTCCTCGAGTCAATAGTCTAGGTTATTCACCATCACCATTTAGCTCTAAACACGAATATGCCCCACCCACAAAAAATGATGTCTACCTCTGCTCCTGTCCCTACTAAGTTTGACAATGCTAAACAATACTTTGACAATACTCGGCGATACTAAACAATACTCCACAATACTCAATACCCTCCCTCACACCCACAGTTGCTGTGTGACTGGGTCAATACTTATACTCTGTGGTCTGCTGGTGCTGCTCGGCTGCCGTTTCCTCCAGAAACTGTCACTTCCCCATCTTGCCCTGCCGGGACTCCTTGCTACTTTTTAAGCTGGCTCCTGACGGCCTTACCACAGGTACGTGTTCTCTGTTTTTCTCAAAATATGCAAGGGTCCTGCAGCCTTTCAGTTTCCACAGCGGAGGAGACGGCTTTGTGCCGGGCTGACGCTACCAAGCATCAGCTCTGCTACCAACTTGTTAGGGAGGACTCCCAGGTATGCCAGAGTAATGCTGGTGGCATGCAGACTCGGAGGGCCTAACTCCCTCCCCAGAATAAATGGAGGACTCAGTCAGACGGCAAGTACAAACTGCAGTGTATTTCAAATAAAACCAACAGGGAGCAATACAAGAACACAGAAAGATTCCGGTACCTCACACAGTTTCATGGCACAAAGGCCAGTTTTGTTTTGATTTCCACATCACAGTCTGAACCCATCTCCAGAAACCTATTAGGCCTAGGGATAGGGATTGGGTATCGAGAGTGCTATAACCGATATGATCACCTATATGTGTTATTCTATTAGCTATTACATGTCAGGTGGCTGGCCTGTCCCGTCCCCAAAAACTATTCATTTACATTGTTGCAGAGTTGTGGGCTTACCATTGGTTCATGCCCCTTGCAATCCACCCCTGGAATACTAAACTATGATTGGTTAGAGCGTCTGCCCCCAGGCCTGGGACTTGATCAAGTTCTCAGCTCGCTGTGCAACTCTTCAAGGTGATATGATAGATCATGTGTTTGTTTTGTAACTTGTGTACACCACCTCGCCTTATGAGAATATTCTCCTCACGGTGGCAACACTTGTAGCAAGCTGCGTCTGGTTTGCTGAGACCGGCTCCACTTTCTCACTGTGGGTGACTGTCCATTGTCTTGCTTGGCTGCATTACGTGTTTAGAGACCACAATTTTGAGCTCTGCAGCTCCCAATTATGAGGATTTATTCTGTTTCTCTGCAGCTGGTCCCTTTGTCGTCTGGGGATTGGAATGTGTCTTCATATCTCTGACCTTGGCTGTGGGCCTGTTTCACGCGTCATGCTCTCTGTGCAGCCTTAGTCAGCTCTGCCCGTCTCCTGCTCAGTGGCTTGAGGCCTGCTACAATTTTCCTAAACCATATAATGTGGTTTCTACATTGTCCATGTTATGCTACGTTCCCTATGGGTTATCTAGACGTGGTGTTATCAGCTTCCATATATATACTCCTGTATGCCCACATGAATATTGGCGTGAAGCATCAGCAAGCTTGCACAGGATCTCTTGTGCCTTGCCGTTCTGCGTGACTGCATTTGGCTAATGACAAAATAATAAAAGCATTGACAGTATGCATGTGTATCTGTCCTCTAACTATAGAACTATACGCTCATGTTCTTCATGTATGCGAGTGTATGTTTATGTGGTGCAGTGCGGACTGCACATGTGCTTCATGTCTAATGCTGCTATGTCGTGGTGTCCCTAATGACGTCAGTACCATGGCTTTGTGGTGTTTAGTCTAGGCTGTCCATATAGGTGTCTCTGTCCACGATCACTGGCTCTTCTCCCACACTCGGGAAGACTTGCATTTTATTCTGTCTGTATGGCTGGCTGAGGGGATATCTTTCAGTGTACTTGTGGATCATTGGTGCACTGGCGATTTGTGCAACATACGATGAATGGCGGCAAGCATTTCTACCTCTTCGTCCTGACCAGAACTCGGGGGTGGGAAGGAGCAGCCTTGGGACTCCCTCTTCAGTACTCTAATGCAATAGTTTCGGCCTATATGTGTCCCAAGGGATAGCTAATTGCCCAAACTAAAAAACGCGATTCATTTTGCCCAGCACACATACAAATTATTTCCTGTGGACCCTTTGAAAATATTAATTTGTCGAACAAAGAAGAAAGGGAATAATACTTGAAATGACTCTGGGGCGTGACATTGGTCAGCCCCTGTTAGGAGTTTAAGACCAAGTTATAGGGGGACAGTGGGAGCTCCCCATAAGGAATGCTTAGGAAGGGTAAGGTCCGGTGGTGAGTACTAAAGGATTCTGGGGGAGTGAGCGTGGCCATCACTAGATAGCATTGAACAACCACTTTAAAGTAGAGCCTGGGGATATGAACAAGCAGTGGAGGCTCCCTACACCCCGGTTTCCTCACGTGCGCAACAAAGCTGATAACTACAGAAGGAGCCTTGGCTGGCATTTCACTTTCCATGCTGGGACATGCAGAACATCCAGGACAGACTCACGTTTTCATACATTACATGGGGCCACTTGGCAAAAAGGTGCAGCATTTTCACTCTCAGAAAAAATGTCTATTACACCAAATCCAGTTGCAGATAGGGGTGGGCTTGTGACATATACTTTCTTTTTTAGAAATGGGCTGGACTGCACGCATGTCCCGAGGCAGCTACAATATTCATTCTTCTGACATATGTGTTCAGAAATATCCACATTATATCTATTAGGGATTGCTTTATGTTCACCTCCAACTCCTCTAGCCCTTACCTCCTCCAACTGTCCCATCTCTCTACCCCCACCAATGATACAAACTCTCCCACCCTCGCAGAGTCCCCTCCTTACTACCCTTTCCACAGTGGTGGAAATGGAAAATATTTGAAGGGGGATCCCACAAGGACCGGGGTGGGGGCAGAGTTTGGAGGAGGGGCAGAGTTCCAAGGAGGTGTAGTTAAGAGGGGGCATAGCTGGCAGTTGAACTCCAATCAAAGGATGTTCAAAATAGTTTAAACATTTTGCAATTTCTTGCATGTCTTGAAAAGTACACAAATCATAGCAAGGTACGTACTCAGATATGTGTGTGCGTATCTTACTATGATTGGTGTACTTTTCAAGCCTTCTCAAGACTACAAATACCAGAACCTATTTGGGAAAGGCAATGATCACCGAGCCCCCAGCTTTGCGGACTAGATAACGTACTGCTCTGTGCACAGCGTGCTCGCACAGAGCAGTTCACATTACCAAGCCCGCGAAGCTGGGGGCTTGGTGATCATTGTGTTTTCCAAATGGATTCTGCTCTGTGTGCACAGTGTGCTTTCTGCTGTCACAGGGTCTTTGACCCTCTGCGAACCTGGGGGCTGTCCCTGTGAGGAGAATATCCAGCATTGCAAAAGTGGGGCGCAATTCCATACGGTCTCATTCGCGCCCCCAAACTGGCCACGCCCACCCTAATCTACTTTTTTAGTAACATTAGTGGCAGATGGCATTTTAACACATTACAAAAAAAACTGCATGATCATTACAGATGCAGGAAAGTCATCCATATAGGGCTCTGTCCAGGCGTTCTGGGACAAAATACATGCAAACCTCTGAATTTGCATATGGATTGCACCAACAGAAGTGACTTCTGAGAAAAGGACATTGCAAGGAGCATCAGCATTGATACTTGGAGGCACCACGGAAATAACTTTAAACTAAGTTGCCATAAGTAAACCAAGTGGCAAATAGCTTTGTGGTGAAACATATCTAAATTGCACTATTATATATGGAGCAACTGTATAGTCACTGGGCTTTTTCTAATAATAGCATGCTATATTAACATAAGCTATGAAGTGAATCAGAATCAATTACAGAGCTGCAGATAAGACACAGTGCGATTAAATGAATGACCCAGGATCGCACACTTTGGTTAAATGATTAAAACCAGGATGTGGAAAATGTAAGCAGCTGAGCACATCTTCCCAGGTTTAGCTGATGTACAGAGTTATTAAGGTTTTGCTTTGCATTTCATGTGCTTAAATAATACTTTATAGCAATGCCTTGGAAGCAAACCACATTACATAGCAAACTAGCCTTTCATAGTAAACTATATGCTACATACATTGTCATAGAAATACGTTGAGCGATAAGAGAATGGCTTTCGTTTTTTTCCCCCCATGCTACATTCAAAGTGAGCCTAACAAATCACCATTGGGTTTTAAAGCCACAGTCTTTATTTCATAAAGCATGCAACATTATGTACACTTATCACTCCCTCCCATTCACATTTCTGAAGGGACACAAGTCCCTGCTAATAGTCCCACCCCCTCCCATCAGTGCCTAAATGCTCACATTGAAATGTTCTGTTTACGCAGAGCAACGTGAGAGTCCCTCTGCTGCCCAGAGCTGCTTGGGGCATTGTCCTGGCAACGGGACACCTCTCCCATTCAGAAAAGGTAAGGTGTCCTCCTGCTCGGATAATGAGCACCCTGAACAGGAGTTGCTTGGCACACATTGTCCTGCCAGCAGGACACCTTTCCTGCTGGGAACCCACCCTTTTTGAGGTGCCGAAAGAAAGAGGTGTCCCACTGGTAAATGTCCCACGGCTCCCAACCCCTCAATATGCCACTGGGCCTCCGTGATGTAATGTGTTCTGTGCAAGCGCACAGTGCACACAGGCTTTGTGTGCACAGTGCGGTCACACAGTGCACATTAGATTACGTACGAGCGCACTGTGCACTGCTTGACGGGGTTTAGGCAGAGGCAAGCCAAATCCCGAGATCCGGCTAAAGAAAGGATGCCGGATCTCGGATCCGTCAAGAGGCGGCCCATTAGCCAGCGCTGCCTTTCCAGCTCCACCCTTTGACTTACCCTCTTCAGGCCCTCCATTCCTCTCTCCCTCTCATCCACCTTCCTCCTATCTCACTTCTTCCAACTCTCTGATTTCGTAACTTATCCAGATCCCATTTGTCTCAATCTCTCGAGCGCTCCCATTTCTCCCACCCTCTCTAGGGCACTCGTATACCACTCTCTGCTGCTTTCCAATCCCTCGCCCATCTAGCTCACATCATCCCAGCTCCCATCTTTGTCCTCCATGTGCCATTATTCTCTGGCCCCTCCATACAACTCATTCTCTTTGAGTCTCCAACCCCCACATGCATTCTTCTGTACTCCCTCTACTTCTCCCTTCCCCTCGGCCCTGCAAAACCCATCACACCTGTAGCACGCTCTTCTCGGCTGGTACTGCATACAGGCCAAAGTGCCCCATGTCATTCCGGAGATTCTCACTCTGTCATTTTTTCTATCTAGGCATTCACAGACATTTTGTCCAATACTTATCATGGGAAAAGCAAAACTAAAAGCCACGGAGAACGTTGGCATATATGCACTTCGGTTGTGCACACTTGTGCAGCACCATGTCTTCATTGGGAGCCCTATTTTAGTTCTGCTTCGTCATGAGCAGATTAAAGCAATAGTGAACGTGGCAGCACCCAGGAGTAGCTGGGAGTGCAGAACAAAGCACACAAGTGAATAGGTTCAAGAAAACTATTGCTCATACATGCGAAATCCCACAATTTTTTGTGTAAACTCTGCCGTTTCTATCGTGGAGGGAGAAAAACATCTCTCAGACACAATTATTTTATATATTGGAACTGTGTGAGTGGTATACATAAAAGCACAATTCCAGGGAGAAACAAGACATCAAAATGGTTTCTTGGACCACAACAGAACAAACAAGAATATGTTTTCAACACACTGTATCAAGGCGTTTTTCAGGCAAAAATAAAGACAGTGTGTGTATAACAAACCCAATCTGTGTGGGGGTTTGTCAAAAATGCACAATTCAATGGTGTGAAGTTACAAAACAAGGTTCTTAAAACAACATAAAACATTTGCAAGGACACAAAAGAGAAATTTGCATGTGTGGACAGCAATATATGTGCTGTAGTTTCAGGGAAATAGTGTGTCTACACCAGGTGTTTCGGCCATTTGGAGTTGAGCTAGATGAGCCTCATCATTCATATGGCCATCATCAGGACAGGTTCTGTGTGAAATGACATCTGTGCTGCAGGGGAGGGAGACCACAATCAGACAGGTGTATGAGCAAAATAATTTAAAAAGAATAAATCAGAGGTATTGTGTAATCAATGTGATTAGAAAACACACAGTTTACCTATGGGGTAAATTCACAGGCACTGTATAAGAGATCCGCTAGCCGCGTTGGCTGGTCTCTAGGTAATCCTGTTATACAAAACAGAACAAGTACTATTGGTGGGGAGTTAAAAAACCCTCCAGTGTCATGTACATAATAGTTATAAAAGTACATGCTTTGTTGAATGTAGATGAGTCTTACCTCTCACCGGCAAAATCTAGGTAAGAAGGTCAAGGAGTGCTCTCTCAAAAAACAACAATCCGCTGTTGGGTGCACGGCTAAAAGATAAATATAAAGTAACAATGAGAGTCCAGAACTACAGGATCCTCATTTTAGTCTAAGCTGGGGACCGTAGAAATAGAATTACCTTGGATCGTGTATCAGGCAGAACTGGTAGTCTGCAGGAAAAGACAGCAGGCAGCGTCTCCTCAAGCTGCTGAGTCACTGGGGAGAGCCGGCAGCAAAGTGTTAGTAACGCTGTTGCCAGGACAGAGAGGCTGTTTTATATGGCAGCCATCTTAGAATCAGGCTAGGATCGAGTGCCCCCAGGAATTGATGTATAGCACTTGATCCAGATTAGTATGATTGCACTAAAACAAATACGAGTGTGCCTAATGTTCAAGTGATTATGAAAAAGCAATTTAGGGGCTATTTTCAATCTAAAGGTTGCCATGGCAACCATCGACCACAAATAAATTCAAGAACGGGTGGAACGGAGTCAATGCATTGCGGCAGTGGTGCATGTCATGAACACATAGTATACATAGTATGCTGAAATAAGGAGTGCTTACAAATGCATAGAAAAATGAATGCATGCTTCATATGGTCCTCAGAAAACACACAACAAACACCAGGCTATACTTGTTGGTGCAGTGCATATATCATATAGTGAGAGAAAACCATATGTTAGGCCAATTCAGACAGTTACTCACACAGATGGAGCAGGGTGAATTAATGCTCTGAAACAAGTAGAAACAACATTGCACTGGGGAAAAAAACCAACAACACATGAATCAGTGATTACAGAAAGGAATTCCATTCTACTGAAACATTTAAACCAGCATGTACGGTGTTCAGTCTGTGTACCCACCGCTGTTCTAACTGGGTGAGTGTTTTATTCAAATCCCCCCACCCCCTATTGGCTGGTTAAAATTTTTGGAGGACAAACCACCTTAAATCCGTGTCCCTGTGGTTCTTAGCAGTGAAATGATCTACTAAGGGCTTGTCTGCTACCTTATTTCTGATGCAGGAACGGTGCTCCGAGATCCGCATTTTAATTGCACGTATGGTCTTGCCTACATACAGGAGCATGCATGGGCATTGTATTATGTATATGACACCCTTGGTATTACAGTTGGTGAGATCATTCATTGTCCATTGTACTTTGTCATGTTCAAAGGATTTTTTTTGCAGAGTCAGTGGGCAGGCCATGCAATGGCCGCATCAATGGTGTCCAGAAATCGGGGGTAGGTCCCAGAGTGTATGCTGTGGTTGCGAGGGTGGCTCTATGTAAGTGTGAACAAGAGCATCTCTAAGATTCCTGTTTTTTTTTAAAGCAAAACAAGGCACATTTTGCAAAGTTCCAGGATGGGTTTCCAAGTGCCAGTTCTTCTTGATGGTTTTCTGGATTAGGACACTCAGGGGCCCAAAAGTGGTAACGCACACGAGTCTTCCCAAATCTTTCTTTGGTTTGTTACCCAGACAGATCTCTCTCAAAGTGTATCTTGCTCTCTTCTTGGCCTGACTAACAGCTTTTCTTGGGTAGCCTCTTTCAGCAAGTCGTTGGGTCAATCCTGCCGCATGGAGATGGAACTTCTCCAAGTCGGAACAGTTTCTACGAATGCGCAAAAACTGTCCATACGGTAGATTGTACTTGAGGCCCATCGGGTGATAGCTTGTGAAGTGCAATAGGGTGTTGCGGTCTGTTAGTTTTTGAAAAAGCTCAGTTTTTAGTCGGTCTCCCATATTGTAGATATAGAGATCAAGGAAATCTATTTGATGGTGGTCCCAATGTATCGTGAACTTAATGTGGGTGTTTCTCAAATTGATCCACGTATGAAAATCGTGTAGTTCCAAAGGTGTTCCCTTCCAGACAATGATTACATCGTCAATATACCTTTTCCATAGAGCTATGTTACATAGGAAAGGGTGCTCTGGTGTGAAAACATAATTCTCTTCGTATTTAGACATATATAAATTGGCAATGTCTAGGGCGAAGGTGGCGCCCATGCTCACACCCTTTACTTGCTTGTAGATCTGGTTCAGGAACAGAAAGAAATTTTCTGACATAGCCAATCTCGTACACTCAAGGATGAAATCAGTTGGTGTGGAATCTTGGTCTGTTCTGGAATTCAAAAAATCATGTATTGCTTCCAGGCCTTCTTGTTGGGGTATAGATGTATATAACGCCTCAACGTCCATTGTGACAAGCAGGCTATCGGTGGTAAGGACGAGATCATCAAGCTGATTGATTGCACTGGTGGTGTCTTTGAGATAGGAAGGCATTTTTATGACAAAGGGTTTCAGAAAAAAATCTGTGTAAAGGGACAAGGGTTCAAGGAGGGATTCACAAGCTGAAACAATCGGTCTTCCAGGTGGTTTTTTGGAGTCTTTATGCATCTTGGGAAGAATGTAGAAAGCCGGAATGCGTGGATTGGTTTTATTCAGGTACATCTTTTCATCTTCACAAATCGAACCTTGGGTGAGAGCGTGTTGCGTAAGACTTCTGATTTCATCTTGGAGATCCTTCGTGGGATTATGTTCCAAAGGTATGTACACTTCTCGGTCGCTCAATAAACGTAGGCACTCTGTGTTGTAGTCAGAAGTGTCCCAGACGACTATGCCGCCCCCTTTGTCTGCGGGCTTCATGGTTATAGATCTGTCCGTTTCCAGGTTTCTCATAGCACTCCTTTCTTCTCTATCGAGATTGTCCTGGTAGAAGTTTTCTTTTTTGAATCCGGCCATTACTGTCTTGATGACAATCTTTTCAAAAGTGATAATCTCACCCGGGGTAGAGCCCGGGTTTGGACTGTTCTTTCAGCCCGGTGGTATTCTCTGCATTGGTGCGTGAAGGTAGTGCAGCCTCTCTAAGAGAGGGTAAATGGATTTAAAAAAAATGCTTCAAACGAATATTCCTAAAGAATTTTTGTAGCTCTAATTCGATTTCAAAAGGTCGTGCCCTTTGGGCAGGGACGAAGGATAAACCCTTGCCAAGGAGCCGTAAATCTGGTGTTGTCATGGTCCGGGTGGATAAGATGAAGACTGGTATCCCTGATTCTGTCCTTGGTTCTGATACCATTGGCGCGTTCTCATGCGCTGTCCTGGCTGAGTTGGGCGTCTCCTGGGTCGTCCTCGTTGTCCGCCCCTGGGAAAAAAAGGTTGTGGTAGCTGTTGTCCTGTTGCGCCAGGTAGGCTTGAAGTACTTCCACTTCCACTAGAGGAGGTTCCAGCAAAATTTACTGATTTGTTCCTTCTGCTGTAGTTTTGACTCGCTTGCAGATCGGTGTAGTATGTCTGCCTGAGAAAAGGATAGGTTTTTTCCTCTGAATAATTAGCCAGATCCTTTTTGAACTTATCGACCTTCCTATCAAGGGTTAGATTTTCAAACTTGATGATTTCTAGTTCAAGTTTGTCTAATTTATCCTTTGCATCCTGGATAGATTTATCGTCAAGGAACTTTTTCTCTAAGTCTAGCAATTCTGCACCCTGTTTGTCACATTCCTCTTTGGCGGTGTCTATGACCAGAATCAGCCAGTCCCGGCTACATTTGTTCCCCACCCCACTGAAGTTCTTCGTGAACTTCGGGTTATCTCTGAAAACCCTGGGGATGTTGCGTACCTGGAGGCCTTCAGGGATTTTCCCAGCTCTCAGGTATTCTAGCATGAACTTGCCATGTAGTTCTGTTCGGATTATCCTTTTTTTCTTTTGGTTAAGGATTTCTAATTGATCTTCTGTCACACCTCTTGTGAGCACACCGTCCTTGTTACGTAGTGTGGAAGAGGCCCCTAAGAGTTGTTTAAAATAGTCATCCGTATAGGAGATTGCATTCACGTTATCCATAGATAAAATAGGACAAAAAGAAAGATGTATTGAACAAAGTTATTGACCAGAGTGGTGGTCTGTCAAATGCCCACAGCCACGGGCTGTACTAGTTAGAATCAAACAATTGGGCGCCTGGAATGGAACCTATTCTACCCAGGAGGGTTAACTGAAGAACAAAGCACACAAGTGAATAGGTTCAAGAACACTATTGCTCATACACGCGAAATCCCACAATTTTTGTGTAAACTCTGCCGTTTCTTCAATGAGACAATATTCATAGAGGTTATATCGTAGAGAAAAAAATCTCTCAGACACAATTATTTTATATATTGGAACTGTGTGAGTGGTATACTTAAAAGCACAATTCCAGGGAGAAACAGACATCAAAATGGTTTCTTGGACCACAACAGAACAAACAAGAATATGTTTTCAACACACTGTATCAAGGCGTTTTTCAGGCAAAAATAAAGACAGTGTGTGTATAACAAACCCAATCTGTGTGGGGGTTTGTCAAAAATGCACAATTCAATGGTGTGAAGTTACAAAACAAGGTTCTTAAAACAACATAAAACATTTGCAAGGACACAAAAGAGAAATTTGCATGTGTGGACAGCAATATATGTGCTGTAGTTTCAGGGAAATAGTGCGTCTACACCAGGTGTTTCGGCCATTTGGAGTTGAGCTAGATGAGCCTCATCATTCATATGGCCATCATCAGGACGGGTTCTGTGTGAAATGACGTCTGTGCTGCAGGGGAGGGAGACCACAATCAGACGGGTGTATGAGCAAAATAATTTAAAAAGAATAAATCAGAGGTATTTTGTAATCAATGTGATTAGAAAACACACAGCTTACCTATGGGGTAAATTCACAGGCACTGTATAAGAGATCCGCTAGCCGCGTTGGCTGGTCTCTAGGTAATCCTGTTATACAAAACAGAACAAGTACTATTGGTGGGGAGTTAAAAACCCTCCAGTGTCATGTACATAATAGTTATAAAAGTACATGCTTTGTTGAATGTAGATGAGTCTTACCTCTCACCGGCAAAATCCAGGTAAGAAGATCAAGGTGCGCTCTCTCAAAAAACAACAATCCGCCGTTGGATGCACGGCTAAAAGATAAATATAAATTAACAATGAGAGTCCAGAAGTACAGGATCCTCGTTTTAGTCTAAGCTGGGGACCGTAGAAGTAGAATTACCTTGGATCATGTATCAGGCAGAACTGGTAGTCTGCAGGAAAAGACAGCGGGCAGCGTCTCCTCAAGCTGCTGAGTCACTGGGGAGAGCATAATACAATGCCCATGCAAGCTCCTGTATGTAGGCAAGACCATACGTCAATTAAAATGCGTATCTCGGAGCACCGTTCCTGCATCAGAAATAAGGTAGCAGACAAGCCCTTAGTAGATCATTTCACTGCTAAGAACCACAGGGACACGGATTTAAGGTGGCTTGTCCTCCAAAAAGTTAAACCAACCAAGAGGGGGGGGGGGGATTTGAATAAAACACTGACCCAGTTAGAACAGCGGTGGGTACACAGACTGAACAGACTGAACACCGTACATGCTGATTTAAATGTTTCAGTAGAATGGAAATCCTTTCTGTAACCACTGATTCATGTGTTGTTGGGTTTTTTCCCCAGTGCAATGTTGTTTCTACTTGTTTCAGAGCATTAGGGGGTTGGGGGGAGGGGTAAGAGGTGCAAGAGCTTGCACAATGTAGGATAGGGGGTTCTAGCCCAGGATCTCATTCTCAGAGTCTATGGATTTAAGTCAGGAATGGTAGATCCATCAGCAATGTGTCAAGTGATCTTTGCCTCATTGAAGTACATGACATCACCTAATGGCCGAGCGGGTTTATGGTTGCCTTCCTTAGTAGCTCGCCATTCGTTGCCTGATCATTTTGAAAAAATACTGGCACTCGTACAACCGCTGATGGAAACACACACAGAAACTACTATGACAAACCTACTTAGTTTGTTTGTTTAGTAGTCCAAAAAGGCAATCAGGCTTAAGGAGAACGTTTCTAAAATTGTACAAAAAATACATTCAAAATGAATTGTCTTGTAAATACAAAATGTACCCCCCAATGTTCCTGGATTCAAGATGATCGAAATTACTTTTCCTTGCTTTTGTAGATATATATTTCAGAAACAAAAGGTAATGTGACATTTCTGGCCTTTTGAGGTCAATCAACCCGCTGCCTGTCTCCCCATGGACACCTGCTAGTCTATGGGTTCTCCCAGGGGTGTTGCTAGGTCTGGAAAAGATCAGGGGCTTAGCTAATGTCGGGACTGGCGGGATTCAAGGCTCCCTATAGCCTTTTGGTTGTAGCCCCTGATCTTCTATCTGGGGCTACAACCAAAAAGGCGCTATAGCCCCCTACCCCGTCCCCTCCACCCCCCGGCAGCAACGCCTCTGGGTTCTCCCACGTGTTGCTGTGAAGCTGGCAAGAATCTATTTCAAGCTGTAGCGTCTGGCCTCACCAGTATGTGCATCTGACGTCCTAAGGGTGCCTGAAGAGGCGGGAGGAGGGGGGTTCAAGTCTTTCTTCTGCATCACCTTGATCACTCCCATCTCCTCTTGATGCCCGGGGATGTCCTCAGTTTGCCAGGCCTCTTCCTATAGCCACGTGTACTTTCATGTCTACTCAAAGCAGGCTGTACATCACAGACATAAACCTCCAGTGTTTATCTGCATGAGGTGAGCAAAGCTTTTAAGGTTTTAAGTTTTATCAGACATGCATTCACCCAGAATTTCCCTAAACGCTCCCTTTAACACACCACAGTGGAAAGAGAGAATATGTATTCATATGGTGGTCATAGCGGACTCTGACTCGGATGATGGCGGACCAATTACGAGAAGGTGTCCCTGAATCGTGCCCAGTTCCTTGAAGCCAACCCTGCTTTCATTGTGCAGCCATCACTGGCCCATTAGAGAATAAGGGTGGTGGCGTGAGCACACCTGCCAGTCGAGCTGCTTGGTATGTTTGCCTACTTATTTGGCATCTTGATATACATAACATTGCATTACTCAGTCCTAATGCAGGCCTGTCTTTGATCTGGTGTTGTGCTGCTTTGGGACACGCAGGATGATCGCTTGGGTTGGGTCAGTCTGAGCAGAGGGATCACGCAAGGCTGCTTTGCCGCTGTTTTGATTCATGCAAACTGGAGCACCGGTTAGATCACTTTAGTTGGACATTTAGTGCGTGGCACACTTCTTTTGGTGGTTTTGCACCTGGGGTGTGGGAAGCGGTGTTAATTTAGGTTACGCACTTGGGTTTAGTTTCCCTTAATTTGGAAGTGTTGGCCACTTCTTGATATATGTTTGTATTATATTAGTTTCAGTGATCATCTCTTCTCCTCGATGGAGTTGAATACATTTGTGAACGATCTTCAGTCAATTTCTGGTCCAGTGATGAATATCTCTTGGCCCTGCAGAAGACCATATGGTCGAAACTAGCACACCTGGAGATAGAGGCAGGAATCTCACGCGCTTAGTAAATGGTAGTGGCCGCAGGGAAGTGTAGGCACCGCCTGGGCATCTAGTTGGCATCTCCTCGCGCACGCACGCGTGCACAGGTCACTCTGGAGATGGATTGGAGTCACTTCTATTGCATGCGTGGGTGCACTTAGCAAGGGTCTGTGGAATTCCAGTGTGTATATATGAATTCTTAATGTAAATATATGGTTTGTGATGCATTGTCAAGTATATTCGCAGTGTATAATCATGTATTTTACATCTGATCACACTGTTTGTGATTTTATTGACTTGTATGACTTTATAAATAATAGACTTCTTTTGATACTAAATAAAACCTATTAAAATGATATATGATGTATGTATTTCTAAGGATGAAAACTACTGTTGTATTTCTCTATTTCTTCTTTTCTCTTTATGCTGTGTACATGGTGAGGGCATTGGTAGTGTCTAACTAAACGTTTCAAGCGGCAGAGCCTCAGATGACATTATCTTGAGGGTGTTATATTTAAATAGAAAGCGACAGGTTTCAAAAAAAGATGTTAGCCGGGGGAATATGTGTGTTTCAGGAACGCACCCCTTCTCCTTGATTATGCCAGGGTTCCTAGCTGTTGTATAGGTTGATGCCAAGTGGAAGGAGCCAGGCTCTGTGTGCGGGTACATTTCTAGGTGGGTTGTGGGGAGGGCGCCGGAGGTATGTGTATCCTAAGGCAGCCCCAGGTGTGGGCATCCTGCCCGGTGTGCCACTAACACGGTCTGCCCGAACAGGGAGGGTGGGGGGAGGGGGGAGGCTGCCTGCGGCACGTCAGTATGTGACACCATGGTCCGGGTGGTGTGGAGTTCAGATGTTGTTCGTGTGTGCAAGGAAGGGCGGGGGCACTAGCTGGAGTTTACCCGCAGTGGGCGATTGGCTTGTTGATGTGTCCAGTATAAGGCGGACAGTATAAGGACACGCGGGTTCATGATGATGAGAGAAGCTACATATAGCAAGTGATACCATGACATAGCGGGGCTTTGCAAGGGATAACAACGCGTTAAAAGGCACGACAGAGCATGGCAAGACAGGGGTTGTCGCTGGATGATGATGATGGCAGGGGGTGGAATCCCGGGTCGTTTTGCCCACAACTCTATCCCACGGTCTCTAATAGGCCATGATCCCGTCCCACACAGCTCGCACGCCCCCTCAACACCCCCCCTCCACACCCCAGGCCAAGGTGCCCCTCTTCTCTTTCCATGGCCCCTGAACTCATCTGATGTTGATGATACCGTTTTGGCTTACTGCACAAAAACCCGACTCATTTAAAAGTGGAAAAGGTCGCTTTAATGTGACAGGCCAAAGCTTACAATCAAAAACGCTTAACTGGCTCCATGGCCTAACAAGCTAAATAGCTATTTGAACAATCAATTCAATAACTTAAACATTTTCCATTTTCCCCCCAACAATTAAATAATTAAATAACCAAATTCCTCCCTAATGATCCCTTGGATCCTACCGTATCCTTGCCCCTTTTCCAGGCGTCCCGCTTTCTCCCCAGGGGCCATGCCCCTCCAGGCTCAATACCTGATCCCCCGGGGTGACCTGCTTGTGCAAACAACGCCACCCCCTTCTTTCCCGTGTCATTCCCCCATTGTGCTTCCCTCCCCCCACATCAAAAGGGGCCATGCCCCCGGCGCCCGACCCACTTCAACCCCATAAAACTCCCCTCTACACCAAACTCCCCCTTCCTGTGACCTGCAGCCTGCCTGACCTGCCACATCAGCAACAATATTACACACACCTTTCACGATGCCCTGACCTGTCACACAAAACTACCATCCCTACCCTCCTAACAGACCCCCAAAACCATAACCCCCCCCCGCATAATCCCCTGAAAAACGCCCCCCCCCCTCTTCCATAACTGACATCACCCTAAACAAAATGAAGGGGTGGGAGGGCGGGACAATGGCCAAGTCCTAACCGTCGCCTGCCTCCCGAACCTTCCCTGAGCCCTTAAATACACCCCGGAGGGGCGCTCTGCACCCCCACGGCCACTCGCTGGCCGTGTGCAGCGCCAAAAAACTCCCCGGGGGGAAACTCTTCGCGTTCCCCCCGGGGCCCCCCTTTTGGCTTACTGCACAAAAACCCAGACTCATTTAAAAGTGGAAAAGGTCGCTTTAATGTGACAGGCCAAAGCTTACAATCAAAAACGCTTAACTGGCTCCATGGCCTAACAAGCTAAATAGCTATTTGAACAATCAATTCAATAACTTAAACATTTTCCATTTTCCCCCCAACAATTAAATAATTAAATAACCAAATTCCTCCCTAATGATCCCTTGGATCCTACCGTATCCTTGCCCCTTTTCCAGGCGTCCCGCTTTCTCCCCAGGGGCCATGCCCCTCCAGGCTCAATACCTGATCCCCCGGGGTGACCTGCTTGTGCAAACAACGCCACCCCCTTCTTTCCCGTGTCATTCCCCCATTGTGCTTCCCTCCCCCCACATCAAAAGGGGCCATGCCCCCGGCGCCCGACCCACTTCAACCCCATAAAACTCCCCTCTACACCAAACTCCCCCTTCCTGTGACCTGCAGCCTGCCTGACCTGCCACATCAGCAACAATATTACACACACCTTTCACGATGCCCTGACCTGTCACACAAAACTACCATCCCTACCCTCCTAACAGACCCCCAAAACCATAACCCCCCCCCCCCGCATAATCCCCTGAAAAACGGCCCCCCCCTCTTCCATAACTGACATCACCCTAAACAAAATGAAGGGGTGGGAGGGCGGGACAATGGCCAAGTCCTAACCGTCGCCTGCCTCCCGAACCTTCCCTGAGCCCTTAAATACACCCCGGAGGGGCGCTCTGCACCCCCACGGCCACTCGCTGGCCGTGTGCAGCGCCAAAAAACTCCCCGGGGGAAACTCTTCGCGTTCCCCCCAGAGCCCCCCTTTTGGCTTACTGCACAAAAACCCAGACTCATTTAAAAGTGGAAAAGGTCGCTTTAATGTGACAGGCCAAAGCTTACAATCAAAAACGCTTAACTGGCTCCATGGCCTTACAAGCTAAATAGCTATTTGAACAATCAATTAAATAACTTAAACATTTTCCATTTTCCACCCAACAATTAAATAATTAAATAACCAAATTCCTCCCTAATGATCCCTTGGATCCTACCGTATCCTTGCCCCTTTTCCAGGCGTCCCGCTTTCTCCCCAGGGGCCATGCCCCTCCAGGCTCAATACCTGATCCCCCGGGGTGACCTGCTTGTGCAAACAGCACCACCCCCTCCTTTCCCGTGTCATTCCCCCATTGTGCTTCCCTCCCCACACATCAAAAGGGGCCATGCCCCCGGCACCGGAAAAACCCTCCCCCGAGGAGTTCTTTCTGCCCCAACCCCCCCCCCCCATTCTCTACCTCAAAGTTTTCACCCAGTCTCCCAGCCAAGAACCCAAGTCCGCCAGGTAGTGACTATTCCCATACATGGACAAGTGTACCCCATCCTCTCTAAAGATAAGAAACCCCTCATATGTTATTTCTTTATGGTCCATGACCCTCACCGTCACTGACGCACAACATGTTTCCATTTCCCTGTTTATCCCCTTCCTGGCCCGCTCTATTGCTCCCTCATTTCTTGCTCCCCTCCACACTCTTCTCGGCAACAACTTAGTCCACACCACCACCGCTTGAGGCCACATATCCTTAATCCACCCTAAGTCCCTCTTCATTTTTCTCAGCAGAGCCACCCCCGTATCCCTAACCAGGTCATTCTCCCCCGCATGCAGCATCACCACCCGAGGAACTCCATAGCGTTCCCTCATTCCTGCCAATATGGGCAGCAGCTGATCCCACCGCAGGCCCCCCAAACCGTGCCACCTCACCACCACTTCCTTATAACTGCACCCCAATTGCCTTCCAAACACCCTTTTCTCCGCCTCTTTGCCAGCCCACTTCACAATTGAATGTCCAACAATCCAAACTTGCGCCAACTCCCCCTTCCTTTGCGCAGCATCTGAAACAGAAATTACAACAAATTACTGACAAGTCAACTTATTACAAAACAACACAACTTGCCCACCAGGTCCTCCACCATCTTTCTTCAACAATCCCCTTTCCCAAAATCCCTAACGTAACCCTTGTATTTTCCCGACCTCCAACGCCCCAAGCTTTTCACCTTTTCTTCCGAAAAACCCAGTCTGCTACCCTCAGATGCTGCGCCCATCCTAAAAGAATGAGTCCCAAACTCCTCCCCCTTTTCCCCTACCCTGCCCAACGCCTTACGCAATACCCCCAGCACCTGTGCTGCTGTAACCGGCGATCCATCCGAATGCTGGAAAACCAAACCTGAGTTAACCCCACAGCGCTCCTTCCACCTTTTACCCGCCTGAACTGGGCATAGAGCCTCGCTCCCTCGACCCAGCAGGACCCAAGAGCCCCTTCCCTTCTGATCCGTCTTGGACCTTTTAATCTTGATGTCTAAACCTTCCTCTGTAATTTGCACATCTTCCCACTGCAGCCCCCCTACGCCCCTTGTACCCCGACCAACTCAGAAACCCCGAAGGCCCCAAAAAATAACCATGTAAAACAAGCCGCAAACAGTTCCCCTTCCCATACCGACCAGCAAACTCCCCCCAAAACCTCAATCAACCTCTGCAGCAATTCAGCCGATATCGGCCTCCTCTTATCCTTGTCCCTCTTACTCTCCCTTGACCAACCTTCCAACATCCTACTCGCCATCTCCCCCCACTTGGTTGAAAACCCCAAAACCATTTTCCGTAAAAGGAAATCCCCGCTAGCTTTCCTGTTATCGTTGCCCTTGACCAGCCCCTGTCCATGCACCTCAGCAGGAAATTCATGACATCGTCCCTCCTCCGCTCTTCCGCATCCCATCTACCCCTCCAACTACAAGCTCCTCCTCTAATAAAATCCTCCCAGGCCCTCCTGTATGACTTCTTAGATGCCGCGGCCAATGAACCCTCCACCAGTGCAAGCGCTCTCAGCTTCCTATCTTCCACAGCTCCTCCGGAATCTGTTGCCCCTCCTGATCTGCCTCTGGAGCCAATCCACGGAATCTCTGCCATTGAAAACGAGATAATGCATCAGCGATGCCATTATCCTTCCCTGGCACATGTGTTGCCTTAAACACCACATTCCATTCCATGCAACGCAGGACAAATTCTCTCATCAGGCTTGCCACCCTCTGATCCCTCGCTGACTGCCTGTTCACCACATGGACCACGCATTCGTTGTCTACATTGAAATTCACCTTCTTATTTCGCAACTCCTTCCCCCACAACTCCAATGCTACTAGTAATGGAAAAAATTCAAGAAATGCTATGCTCCTCCCTTCCTTCAACCATCTCTCCGGCCACTTTTCGGCAAACCATTTACCCCCCCAAAACACTCCAAAACCACCGGCCCCGCTGCATCCGAGAGAATCTGAACTTCCTATGTCACTGGGTCTCCCTGCAAACACATTGACGTTCCATTGAAACTCTCCAAAAAGCGCAACCAAATCCTGCAATCCTCCCTCACTGCCCCCGATACTCTTATCCGGTGATGTGGGCACTTCGCTCCCGCCATGGCCCTTGCCATGTTCCTGCAAAACGTCCTCCCCGGGGCCACCACCTTACATGCAAAATTCAGATGCCCAACCAATCTCTGCATCTCCACCAGCATCATTTTCTTGGCCCCCACCGCTTTTTCCAACAGTACCACCAATTTGCTCACCTTGTCGTGCGGCAAGCGTGAGGTCATGGCCACTGAATCCAACTCAATTCCCAGAAATGTTAACACCACTGCCGGCCCTTCCGTTTTGTCTTCGGCTAATGGTACCCCCAGCTCCTCCATCAAGTCTTGAAACAACTTTAGCATCCCTTTGCAATCCTCCTCCCTTTTTGCCCCGCTAATGAACAGAAAGTCATCCAAATAGTGCAACACACTCTCCCACCCTGAGCTGAATGAGAAGACCCACTGTAAAAAAGAGCTAAATCGTTCAAACAACGCACAGGAAATTGCGCACCCCATAGGCAATGCTTTGTCAATGTAAATACGGTCCTCAAACTGCAAACCTAACAACCAAAAATCCTCTGGGTGCACTGGCAATAATCTAAACGCTGCCTTGATATCGCACTTGGCCATGAAGGCCCCTCGCCCTTCCTTCCTTATTAGCTCAACCGCCTGGTCTACACTCGCATACACAACCCCACATTCTTCCGGGGCAATGAAATCATTAACTGACATACCCTCCGGCCATGACAAGAGATGAATCAGTCTGAACTCCCCCGGGGCTTTCTTGGGCACCACCCCCAATGGAGATATCACTAAGACACCCGGTACTTCATCAAATGGACCCACCATCCTTCCAGCCGCTATTTCCTTGCTCAATTTTTGCCTTACCACCTCCGCATTCTCTCTCGCCGACTTTAAATTTTCCACCCACCGCCGTACCCTTGGACCCTGGTAACCTAATCTGAACCCCTGCCCGAAACCCTCACTCAAAA
Source organism: Ambystoma mexicanum (assembly GCF_040938575.1). Classification (NCBI taxonomy): domain Eukaryota; kingdom Metazoa; phylum Chordata; class Amphibia; order Caudata; family Ambystomatidae; genus Ambystoma; species Ambystoma mexicanum. The sequence continues at coordinate 782,817,169 of NC_090921.1, read as the reverse complement.
TCTTAGCCCCTTCCCTATCCGGATAAAATTGCAACCATTTTTCCAACACCCCCACTTTAATTGGAGTAAAAGCTTTTCCCTCCAACCCCTTTTCCTGCACCTCTCCCCCTCCCCCTGTCTCCTTGTTGGAAACACTGCGTGAGAGGGTGTATTCCCCCGCACTTACTGCACTCGTGCTTGAACCTGCACATGGTTCTTGCGCAGCTATCCTTATTGTACCCCCAGCACGCTGCTGAGGACTGGCCCCTGCCTCCTCCCCCCGCCCCTTCATGGGCGGGGCGACCAAGAAAGGGCCGGAAAGGCACTGGCAGCCCACTCGCCATATGTAATGTCGGGGCAGGCCTCGTAGGGGCCATCCATTGCAGCCAAAGATCCATATCTATCTCCCCCCAGACCGCCTGACTGTCCTCTGCCATTCTCGCTCTAAATTCCTCGTCATACCTAACCCAGGCAAAGCCCCCAAAGCTCGTAAAAGCCTTCCTTATTACGTCCATGTATTTAAGTAGGGCCACGCAACGCTCCGGGAATTTTTCGCAATACACGCTGGCATAAATGATAAACGCCGACGTCCAATTCTCAATGGTCACCGGGACCCTCGGGCGTGAAGCCAGTTCCCTCTCTTCCTCCTTAGACCCCTCTTTCGCTCTCACCTCCCTATGAAGCAATTTGAAGACATCCACAAATTCACCTGCCTGTATCTTCTCCCTGGTCGCCGCCATCAGATGTGCCCCCAATGGTTTTGTTATCCCCATGTATGGCAATTTCTTCTCCTTTCCTTTTACTTCCACCTCTTTATCTTTTCCCGCCTGCACCTCAAGCCCCAATGGCTCCACCACTTTGTCCGTTTGGACCTCCACTGAGCAAATGTTCTTCTCAACCCCTTCGGCTCCAATGGCCTGCACCCCCACCTCCTTCATCACACCTTGAAAACCACCCCGTTCATCCCCCAACCACCTATTTGTAACCCCTCTCTGCCATGCATATGACCAATCCCTTTCCCGCTCACCTCTTTCCACGCCTGCCACCTGCGGCCTGGCCTCCACACCGGTGCTCCTCCTCTCCATTCTTAGAGGGCTCCTGCTGCGGGGACAAAACATGTCAGCACAATCACCCAGCCAATAGTTCCCTTGACCCCTTTCACCCCGACCACCCTGTACTTCCCTTTCCCTATCCCACCTTGAACTTCTTCTCTCCTCCACCCTTTCCCTTTCCGCCCTGTAATCTTCAAATTCCCATTGCCCCCCGTATTCCTCCCAACCAACTTCATCACCCCTTAAATACCATTGAGGATGCAAGCTCCTGCCCGAGATGATTTGCTGTTCTTCTTGCGAGCCCGGGGCGTCCGCCCGCCACTCCCCTGACGTCTTCTCGGCGGGGTTGTGGGAACCTCTGCCTGGTCCTCTTCTCTTGGGCGAGGCGTTCCGACCTCCACCCTGAAATCCTCGTTGCTAGGGGCCGTGCTGCGCCCTCCAGGCTCTCCTTGCGTTGACCGAGGAGGGGCCGTACCGAAACCCTCACCCTCCATCTGTACAGCGGGGGCTGCGCAGCGCCCTCCGCCCCCACTCCTCCTACCCGGGGGGGCCGTTCCGCGCCCCTCCCTACCCTCCTCACTTGACGGGGACCTCTCCCTCCTTCTCCCACCTGCGCTCTTCTGCAGGTATTTACCCCCTCTTCCCCTCTGCCCCGACACTCCCGCCTGCGCCCCACCACTGCCCCCACTGGTGTTCCCTCGTTCCCTAACTTCTCGAGCGTTCCCCTCTTCCCTAGCGCTATCATACCCTTCCTCCCTCCCTGGCTGCCCCCCCGACCTCCTCAAACCCCCATCCGCCCTCTTGTCTATCTCCCTCCTCATCTTCCTGCCCCTGGATTCCCAAATGTCCCCTCTCCCTGCCGTAGGGGTGCAAGCCACCACCGCCGCCAGGTCACCGTCTGCCGCCGCTCTACGCTGCGGCCGGCCCCCACCACACTCCTCCTCGCCCGTAACTTCCCCTACCGCCCCTTCCAATTGGGCTTTAGTTGCCCTGCTAATTATTTCCAGGGCCTTCTTCAAGGCCCCAGCATCCACCAGCCCCTTCTTGCTTGCCCCCCGGCCTGTCATTGTGCACACTAATCCGCGTGTGCCCAAAAATATGCCCCCTAAAATTGCACTACGTACTCTATGCCCCCGAGCCGGGACCTACCCGTGGACTAGCACCCTTGGCCTTGAGCAACCCTGACACTAAATTAAACAGCCCCCCAGAACCAAAAAACACACCTTGTGTGATAACCTGTAAAATAACCTCCCTAATATTGACAATTAATAAAAAAGAAAAATTTAACCCAAAATATCCTTCCCTAATTAGCTTTTATTACTAGTATTGTCACTATATGCTTTCCTTATGCTAATTTGAAAATCTATAAAATTAGTATTTTTTTTTTTTTCTTTTTAAAAAAACCCCTAAAGAACTAAAATGTTATCCTTCAACCCCCTCCCTCCCTACCAACTAGTCAAAACCCGAAGAGGGAGCCCACCAACACACTATAAGAAAGCACTAATTAGTGCTTGCTAAACGGCAGTGCACACTGCCACCTGGCGGTGACAAAACCGCATCGCACTTCACACACACACGAGGGACACGGCCCCTTTAATTGCGCTGCCCTGCCCCCTTTATGTACGAGCGCTGCTACGCGCCAACCGTAACCAGCACAAGCGCTCGCTAACAGAAGGGAAAATTCCCCTGAGGAGCCGCGGAAAAGCCGCTGAAGCTCCGCTCCCACCCAGGCCCTAAAAACCCACACGCACAGCGGGCCCGCGCACGGATGCTGTATTCCCCCCAAATCCCCGCCGAAAACCACGGAGCCCTCACGCCCCCCGCTCGCGGGATACCCCCGGCGCGAAAACGGAAGCCCAGAGACACGGTAAGACGCGAGGGGTGTCTTATCTACGGCACCCCTCCTACGCAAAACTAATAAAACAACGCCAACGGAATTGTTATTATATATTTTTTTTTTTAATTTTTTTTTTTATACAAAACCTAACCGCCCTCCTCCTATACTATTCCCCTACCTCACCTGCACTAACTCGCCACCTAGGCCCCAGGCACCACAGGGAAGGCTCGGGAGCGGGCAACAGGACTTGACAATCGCCAAGTCCTAACCGTCGCCTGCCTCCCGAACCTTCCCTGAGCCCTTAAATACCCCCCGGAGGGGCGCTCTGCACCCCCACGGCCACTCGCTGGCCGTGTGCAGCGCCAAAAAACTCCCCGGGGGGAAACGCTTCGCGTTCCCCCCGGGGCCCTCCTTTCGCTTCGTTTTGCTTTATTTCGATAATAAAATGTCATAAAAGCACATACAATCCCAACAAATAAATATTAGACACAAAGAAACACATGAAAATATAACATGTTCAGATGGATCGCCATGAAAACAAGTGCATGTGTAAATTCAAAGGATCAAACCTTTGTCAGCACATTAATATACATGAAATCATGCTAAGTGCTCATGTTTAAATACTGGCCCAAACAGTTAAAAAATCCAATCCAGATATACAAAAGGCTCAAAACTTTAAAACATAATAAAAATAAAATAGTATAGTTCTTCCAAAATGTAATCTAATGTACAATCGGAATACCTTAAAATGGAAATATCTGTCTTAAAATCACTGTGCACACAAATGGCGCTGCCTAAGACGTCGGGCATGAAATAAACATGTTCCTGTCGCATAAACTGCGAAGCCATCTCTAGAGTGTGAGCATAAGATCAATGCTGCTGTTGTGCTTCTTACATGTGGTGTCCAGAAAAGAGGCCTGCCCATTCTTTTTCTCAGCGTCAGATATTTTTGGCAAATGAGCAAAAAATGAACTGGATTTTCAACCCACCTGCGCAAAATTGGCAATCGGCACAAGCACTTGCATTCCATTTATTGCACACACTTGCCAAAGGCCATATTCCTATACGAAATGCTATATACAGTGTGCGCTCAATTTCCAGGTTAACATATGATATGATATGGCATTTATAACACGCCTATACACGAGTGTTTCAAGGCGCGACGAGGCAAGGGAGGGAAAACAGAAGGAAGACAGACAGCGATCCTACTAGGCCAGGTGACATTGAGATCGCGCAAGTGCAGGGGCGAGGGGAAGGGGAAAAGTGCAGGGGCAAAGGGGAGGGGCAGTTCAGTACATAGGATAACAATAAAATAAATAAAGACAATAAATAAAAGCACAGCCAGCTGGTGGCAAGTGCAAGGGTAAGAGCAGACATCACTGGTCAAGTGCTAGTATGGGCTGTAGGGATACAGAAACAGTCCCCCAAGTGCAAGGGTTGCCAGGGGGCAGTGCAGGTGCGCAACTGGCCGGGAGGGGAACTGGGCCCGAGATCAGAGGGTAGCCAGGAACCAGTACAGTGCCAGATTCCACCAGAAGATCAGCAATAGAGAGGAGGAGAGAAAGCAGAAGCAAAGAGGAAGGTCTTGAGGTGCTGCCGGCACCGGAGATGGTTCTCAAGTTTCAGAGAGGCAGGGAGGCTGTTCCAGAGGGAGGCCCCAGCAGAAGAAAGAGATCTACCACCAACTCGCTGCTTGGAGAAGCGACTGACCCTGAGGGAGTTGGAGGCGGATGAGCGAAGAGCTCGAGAGGGAAGATATTTAGGAAAAGAGAGTTGAAGGTATTGAGGTCCCAGGCCCTGAATGCTTTGTGGACGATGCAGAGGGTTTTGAACTTAATCCTCGCCGCCACTGGGAGCCAGTGAAGAGATTTCAGTCCTGGAGCGATACGATCCCTGGGCTTGAGGCCAAGGATAAATCTTGCAGTCCTGTTTTGGATGAGTTGCAGAGGGCGGAGAGTAGAGGCAGGCAGATTTAGAAAGAGGCTGTTGCAATAGTCCAGCCTAGAGAGAACCAGAGCCTTGGAGACAGTGAGCTTTTGGGGGAAGGAGAGGAAAGGAAGAATACCTCTGAGTACGCTTCAAAACCCATCTCCAGTTTGTTGGCCTAGTAAACTGACAACAGAGTCGACTTTCCAATCTCCAGGAGAATCGTCTGTTCCAGCTTAAAGTCGTATGCCTTTTTAACTACTGCTTTAGACCCAGGAAACACACTAATCTTATTAAACCAAAAATTACTTAATCCCAAGGAGTCTAGTTCAGATTTCATATGGGCCAACCAGGAAAGAGCCTTCCCTCCTGTTTGGCATAGTAAATCCATTGCAGCCCTCCTAAACTTTCCCAACTCACTAGAAAACCAAACCCTAACCCAATAGCAGACCTAACGAGACCGGCAGAACGATTCTGCACACTGCATTACTGTTTCAATATGCACAAATAAATTAGGTACACTGTGGCGGAGGCCAAGAATGTTTTTAAGAAATATATTCTCTAAGATCACTAGTTCGGAGCAGCCAGAAATACCCCATAACTCGGACCCAAAGGTCGCTGCCTGTTTGTCTTGGGCCTTATAGGTTTCCATAGAGACACGTACCACCAGGGGTGTTGCTAGATCTGGAAAACATCTGGGGCTACGCTAACGTCGGGACTGTCGGGACTCGGGGCTCCTCCCCATGCTCATTTATAAACCTCATTAATGCTCCACTGTGCCTAACCGGTGTAAGGCTTGCTTTAGTTACTTGGGCATCCCAGCGACAATTAGCCTTCAGTCTCAGCCCCAAATAATCAGTGGGCAACCTGCTCAATAGGTCCATCTTTCAGCTGCAGGTGTAACGTCCCCCTCTGCCTTTTACGTCCACGGAAGATCAAGGACTTTGTTTTAGCCACACTGGCTAAAAGGCCATTCATATTACAAAATTCTTCGAATGCCGCTAGACCTGCCTGTAATCCAGCTGCCGTAAGGGATAGGAGGACCGCATCGTCCGCAAACATCAAAATAGGAATTTTGCACTTCGCTTAAGAGGGGGCATCCATCTGATGCGATAGCAGTTTTTCAATGACCTCATTTATGAATAAACAAAATAAACTAGGGGTTAGAACACATCCCTAGTGGACAACATTAAATGACTTGGTCGTGCTCCCGTCCATACCCCACCTGACAACGGCAGTATTACCAGGATAAAGGCAACAAATTGTATTCAGGAGAGACAGTGGGACACCCAGGTCCTCCAATACATTCCATAGTCGTGTCCTAGAAACTATATCAAAAGCTGTATGCAAAGCGATAAATACAGCATATAAATTCATTTTCCTCAATGTGACATATTTCTCATAAATCAGGTGTAGGCAAACATTTTGATCGATGGTACTAATAGTGCTACGAAAACCAGACTCTAAACAGTTAATGACTTCATTTTGCAAAACCCAGGCTTCAAGGAGCTCCAAGAGGACATGACAATATATCTTCCCCTCTATATCGAGAATGGAGATAGGCCTATAATTACCTGGAGAGTGCCTCGCTCCTTTTTAGAAAATTGGCTCAATCTCAGCACTGGTTTAAGAGGGCGGCAACATCCCATGACTGAAAGATATATTAAACCGTTTTGTAAAGTACGGGACCCAAATGTCAGGTTCCGAAGCAGAGAAGTCTGCCGGAACCTTACCAGGTCCTGGCACCCTACATGGCTTTTGACCTATGAGCGCTCGCCTAACCTCTTCTTGTGAAAAAACCATCATTGGGAGATTCTGAATTGGGGCACACAAGGGGGACTTAGGACTTACTAGCTGCACTATTCAAGTATACCAATTCTCTGATTTCACAATATAAATTGGAGAAATGATCTACACATGAAGCTTCACCAGGACGTCATTTCACCAAAATGCCTGGGGTAGTGGAAGTGCTATCACATGACCCTTGACCTCTGATGACATCATAGGAAGTTATGTCATTTGACCCCACCCCAAAGTGATATTGCGGGAAGCGATGGAACACAACCTTTCAACCCTTGACAAAACAGGAAGTGGCATCACATAGCATTGTTCCTAAGTACACTACGAAAAACACGGTTACGATATCACTATAATGTGATATACATTTCATGCAAGAATGGATCGCCATATGTATCATTAAGATCAGTATGTATAGGCTCATATTACCACATTACTGTAAATGCAAGCAGACGTCCATGGCCAAATGATAATGATGTGTTATTATATAGCACTTATGCTTAAGCGCTTTATATAGAAAAAATATACATACAATATCACCCGACCTGTGTTGGTACTCATTTATCAACCTCAGAAGGATGAAAGACTGAGTTGAGGTGGTTAAGAACAGACTAAATCAGTGACTCACCCCCTGAAGTGTGCCTGAAATAAACCTTTAATGAGTCTAGCCATTATTGTATAGAATTCCAGAAAGACACATTATTTCGTATTCCTATTCTTTCTTATTTAGAGTCACTTGTGAAAGTGTTAGACTTGTGGAACCCCTGTTTTTTTATTTTTTTTAAGAGGCCTGAACAAGAAAGCTAGCCACTCCAGAAGCTAAGAGCCACACGGCGCTGGCCAGAGCCCACAAACTTGCATTAAATTTTTTTTAAACGTTTTTTATTTTCCTTATTATTTTTAGGGGTAGTAAGGGAGACCACAGGGGTAGCAAGGGAGACCTCAGGTTTCACAGTTGCGACCCCTTGCGACCCCTAAATGACGTCCCTGAGCTTCACTAATGCAGCACTGAAGACTATTCCTTTTTAAAGGCTTTCCCACGGTGATGCCAATTGCAGTGAACATTGAGGACCATACGTCTTTGGTCTAACTGCTTATTTCCTTTTTAAAAGCATACACTACCTGTTCCTGGCAGCTCGAATTACCAACATGCCATCGACCTCACCCTGCTTCACTTGATATATCAGTTCCTTCTTAGCTTGGCGGCTGTCATTGGAAAACCGGGGGTGACCTACCCTGTGGTTGATGCTTGACTGCTTTCTGCAGTTTAGAAAAACAATCACCCCAAATGTGTATTATGTCTTTGTAGAAGGATATTATTTCCTGGGGATTGTTCGAACCTACGTTCAAATAAAATCCAATAATTGCAGAATGCTGTGTAAACTACGGGCAAAGTTGATTCAGGATTTTTCTGATCCCATTTTATTGTGCGTCTAGCATGACCAGTTAGGATCAATCGTAAACTACTAACTTGCATTGGTGTACATTCAACCCTGAAAAAGACTTGCGCTACTTCCAGAATTTGTGGATGATAATTGCTCTCAAGTCTAATCCTGATTGCAAAGTCCCTAAGAAGGGAACAAGTTTCCAGGTGAACCGAAGTATAGTTGATCCTGCTTTTATTAACACCATTATCAAAAGTCATGTGCGCCAGTGAATACCCCGGGAGTCAACCACTACATGCCCTTAAGCCAGAGATTGAGTATAACAGCCACATTTGCATTTGTATAGTCACGCTTAGGTTTACTGGCGTTTAGTTGGCCTACACCCCAGACTACATCTTTTCATCTCCAAACGTTGAGCCTCTCCTGCAGAAGAAGGAAAATACCAATTCCGCCGTTCTTAGGGGTGCGATTATATGTTTACAAGGTGGAGTTCAGATCCATCACAAAGCTTGAATTGGATCTGCAAGAGCTCATTTGAACCGTGCGTGTGAGTAGTTGCCGAATGAAGGATAGATGTAATCATCCATGTTAGGAGACCCCTACTCGGGGGACCACAACTGCCTTGAATAGCAGCGATTGAAAAGGTAACATATCCCTGTCGGCGAGGAGCCGTTACAGCCCATGTTTCATGGTGATTAATCACATCAAAGGAGTGAACAATGTCAGTCCAATTAGAATCACATAAATACCTTTTGACCAGTGCAATGTTCCATGACAGTACATGCATCCCTGCCTCCCTCTGGGGGTGGTTGCCCACAGTTTCAAATTGGCAATGGCTCACCACAACAGGTGACCCCCCTGCCCCCAGTTCGAGTTCCACTATTGGGCATGGGATGCAAAGGCTGTCAATCAACATCTTTAGTAGAAGAACCCAGGCCAATAAGGGTTTGATGCATTATCCCAGGACTTTTAGGCCCTAAAATGGGGCCATCAAAGATGGGTCTTATAGGTAGCTCCGAAACCATTTGATCTGACTGGAGGGTTAGAGAGGGTGTGGGGGGAAGATTCTGTAATCACAATCCGGTTACGTACCACTGATTTACCCTGGGCTACAGCTTGCACCCCTGATTTATCACATGAAGCAGAATGACCAGTACCCGCTAATGCTAGCAGATGAAGGAGTAAGTAGATGAATTTCCAAGTCGGAGGGAGTGCCTGTTGCTCCATGCTTAGAAGCCCCTCCATAAGTTCCTTATTAGCCAACTGTACTCTAATAGTGTCCCTATCATGTGTTCCTAGTAATCTATGACAGGCAACGATATCGGATCTGAGAATAGAATAACAACCTTGTTTCAGAGGCATTGGTCCGTAACCAATGGTTGACCTTGTTGGTCAAACTGTTCCCCACTTCTTTATAGAGAAGGTTCTTTAACTTGGGGACGTTTACTAAGAAGAAAACAAAATCAGTGGGGGCCGCTGGCTCAGGGAGTTTAAACGAAGTGTGCTGGTTCAGTGATCATGGCTCCTGAGGTAACCTCGAAGGACTCCTCAAATGATTCCATGCCAAATATGTCCGTATAACTGGCAGTAATTTTTTGAATTTTTTGTTCCCCCCATGATTGTGACTGCCCACAGTTGTCTGAGCACTCCCTAGGATAAAATGTATGCCTGGATTTGGGGTGGGGGGGGAATCTTAGAGGTATTGGTACCTACTGCAGATTTCACAGTTGGAGTCTTCATTCAGGAGTCAGTTGATCTGATTTCACTCACAATATCCAACAAACCCACAAACCTTTGCTTAATATCTCTATTATTTTGTGGAAGAGAGTGGTAGTGTGCCTCCAAAGAAGACCTTAAAGTGAAAAATACCTTACAGCGCCAACCCAGTGAAATATCGTACTGTGTGGACTTGGACTTTGTGCTTTCACTTAGAATTGCCTCCATCTCACAGTCATCTAGGGGTTTTCCACTTTGAATGGTGAAACTGCACCTGCTGCTGTGCGATGGGAGCAGGCATGATGCATGCAGAGAAGAAGTTGGAGGCTGGGGGTAATAATTTCAAGGCTTCGGATGAGTCAAGTAGGGTGTGTTTGTATGTTATGGGTTTTGCATAGCTCAAACCTAGCTGTGAAGAACCAGAGTGCTGTACAACAAAGGGATACAGTGAGAGGGTACAATCATTTGCTTACAATTAAAAGAGTAGACAAGAAAGTGTACACTTGGAAGGACGTGGTGGGAGGGGATATGTGGCTTACGAGCAAGGCATGCAGTTTAGGGAATGTAAGGGAGACCCAGTCTTGAGTCGTTTGCTGGTAGATCCTCAACAGTGCTCTTATCGAAGCTATATTCCTGTGAGTTTTACATCATCTGACCTTCCTAATTGCATCGTTGAGACCATCGATCTGCATCAGTGATCTGTCCTTCCCTTGCCGCCTCCTGCTATGAAAGAGGAATCAAAAAGTGCCCTTTTTTATCTCGTCAGACGATTATAAAAGTTGGTGAGTCATTAAGCAACTCTTGCCATATTTGCTTGCCGTTTTCTACAACAATGGGTACTGGTGAAAGCAACTCTGAGTGGAATTATTCTGTCTCCCTCTTCAGAATTCCACTTTTCTGACTAGGACCTCTTGCTTGTCTGAATAAGGGCTCACCTATTCAATTGTGTATTAGTAAATTGGGTAATGGTAAGAGGCTCCTAAAATAATCAGGATGATTGTCCAAGAATCACTTTAGGAACATCTCATTTCAGCACTCTCAGGTAGACATGCTAAGAAAATATGTGCAAAGTGTGCAAACTAGCTATGCCCACCCCACATGGATGTGTCTTTGACTGCATATAGTGGCTATTATTTTAGCGCACCTGCTCTAATGAGACATGAAGCCCTCCAATAGGACCTATCTTAATAGCCCTATGTGTCTCCCCGGACTCCAGATGATTGGAACAGCCCCATACTGGTCCCAGAGTCCCGTGTGGTGCAGGGGTTGCCGCCTCACACCGCTGCGCCTGTTCCCAAGCATGGCCTGCTGCCCCTGGTGATGACTGCTGCAGAGCTGCAGGCTGTGGAGGCCCTGGTAAGTGCACGTTGTCCTTCTTTTTCTGATGTGATTCTCTTGGCATCTCAATAGGAAATGCAGAAAATGTGGAATACAGGAATTAAATTGGAATTGTGTAGTGGAATTGTAGCTTAAGTGGCAGGGGATTTGCTGGGTCTTTATATGCCCTATTATAGACAGTAGAATAATGTACAAAGTTCAAGGATTCTGCAGGGCTGTATCCTGACCCTTTTTATGTTTGAGGGTGTTGGCATCCTGGCAAATCTGGATCTTTCTAGAGCAGCTCAGACAGGCCTTAATTGGGACAGTCTGCTCATTATTATTATTATTATTATTATTTTTATGGTTTTTAATGAGGGCGGACCTAGCTTCGGGAAGCATTGGGGGGCCTTTACAAGTCATGGGGAAAGGACACAGTGGGCTAACCCATATACAAGGGAGCAGGGAGCTAACAACGAAGGAGAAGATGGGTGCACAACTTGGCAGATCACCCAGCCGCACTTTATGTCGGGAGTGTGTGTGGACCTAGGTGTTAGGGGGAGCCATTCCTTGAAGAGGCGGTTCAAGGTCTCCTTCCTGAAATATAGAATGAAGGGTGAGTCTTGTGTTGACAGGAAGGAGGTTCCAGAATCTGGAACCACAGACAGAGAAGGCCTGTCTTCTGGTTCTTTCCCTCCTGCAGTGCTGGAGTTCAAGTCTGCTCATGTCATTCCTTCTGGTGGATTGTTAGCCTCCAGAGATGCTGAGATTCTCAGTCGGGTAGCTTGGGTACTTGTGGGCAAAGGCCTTGGAGATGATGCAGTAAGCTATAAAGGTGTTATGAGCTTGCAGCGGTAGCCAGTGCAGTTCGATAAGGGTTAGGGTGATCTGGTCTAATTTGCAGTCTTTTGATAAGTTGTGCTGAAGCATGTAGGACACATCTCAGGGGTTCCAGGATGGTCGCTGCAAGGCCTTCCAGAAGGGCACTGCCACCATCCAGGTTTAGACAGCCGATCTGAAATTGTTTGCTGGGATGAAGGGCTTGAATTTATGTAGGAGGGAAAGTTGGCACAACGCTGTTTGTGTCTTCCATGCTATTTGCTCCCTGAAGGGGAGGTGTCTAATGATGTTGAACCCCAGGAACTTGGCTCAGGTGGTCAGCTCGGCTGTGAAGCCCTCGGGCAGTGCCAGGTCTGGATGTCAGGGTGTTTGGTGTTTTTGGTCAGCAGTAAGAATTCAGTCTTGGAGGTGTGGAGCTTCAGGTAAGCACTAGACATCCAAGACTTGATCAATATGAGGCAGGCCCGGAACCTGTGGATGGCTTCAACTGAGGATATTGTGAGGTGAGACTGTTTGTCATGTATTGGTGGGTGTTGTGTGGAGCCATGATTCCCAGTGGTTCCATGTCCTTGGTGTACACTAAATAAAGATCTGTTCTCTTTCACAATGCACAGTATCCCGAGCTAATGCTGACGGATGAGGAGAAGCGACTGCTGTCACAGGAAGGGATTGACTTACCCAATAACCTGCCCCTCACCAAGGTATGGATGGATAGTTTAAGCGGGTGGGGGTTGTACATTTGGGAGGGATGGTGGCTTGTAAGGGGCAAAGCAACCCAGAGGTCAGCTAGATTGAGGAGGCTGACAGGAGGGACTCAGAGAGGGGCACTACATTCCAGCGAGAGAGGCCAGGCAGAGTGATGTAGACTCGCACTTGTAGAGCACGGAGTGAGGAGGCAGAAGTAAAAGGGGAGATAAAGGAGATTGAGCTAACGTGAAGTAGAGGAGTATTGATTATGCATGTGTCCTTTGTAACATCCACCCTGTAAACGAAATGGCCTCTGTGTTCAGCAACAGATCAGACAAATGCTTCAGCAGGCAGCTGCTATTTTCTTACACGTTTAAATTCTCAGAACAAAATGGAAGGCAGAGCAGCCAATCAAGGTTGTACAATTCGAGATCTGTGTATGGGACTTTCAAGGGAAAGCAAATATCAGTTTTCCCCATGAGAAATGCTTCTAAGCAGCTGCTACTGGAGATATTTTCAAAGCCAGAAATTGATGATGGGAGGCTTTGAATTAATCAAAACTACTGGCATGGAATGTCTCCCATCTCCTTGCACACCTAGTGCCAGGATTTCACTGATATGCCATGACTTGCAGGTTCTTTCCTTATTGCAGGGAACCTAGATGTGGAATCATACAAACTCAACCACCATCACTGACTTTCCAAATACTGGATTACGCCAAGTGCCATAACAACAATAGAGACAATTTATTATTAGAGACAAGCTCAACCTCTAATAGTAGACTGGAAGAACAGTGTAACCTAATAAGAATGGGATTGTCACCTAAATACTAGATGGCACCTGTAAGTGATTTCAATCCGGCACTTCACCTAAGTCAATGCCTAGCGTGTAATGCACAACTGAAATCCTTATTTATTTATTTGTGTCTAAAAGTTCTTTTATTCTGAACGATGTACCACTTATTTCACGCCCCTCTCTTGGAACCCACCCCCTGCCCCCGGTCACACTGAACCAGGCTGGTTTGCAAAGTTAAAATATTTATTTATATATTCACAAGATAATCACACTATTTTTAATGGGGATACAATAATCACCAATGGGGTGATGTCACACTAAGCAGTCTCTTTAATCACCAGGAGTAATAATGAGCAAAAACAATGCAGCACAGCAATAATACTTTTGTGGGTGTGTGTTCAAATCAAATAGCAATGTGGTTGCTCTTTCTGCCTGCACACCCCTCAACCCCCCAATATGCAATGTAGAGATAGAGGAGGAGAGAGAACAGGGTTCAGGAATGCAGAATTCAAGCAAATATATCAATCCCAATTTCCCCCTGGCAAACACAAGAGAGAACAGAACTGATTGGCAAACCGTCAAAATGGTTTTAAAGTTGGCTTTGAATGGAATGGGTAAAACACTAAATATGGAATAAATCACAGAAATTGTTTAAATTCTAATGGGAGACACTTTATATGGTTGCAGACAAACACTAGCAATGATTTGAGAGTAAGAAGCAAACTGAAGATTGAAGTCGGGTGCAATTGAAAGCTGTTTTACACGTGTAAGATTTTGCTCAAACGGAAATTTGCTGCAAACTTTTTTTTGTTCTATGGAAAGCTGAGGATGTGAGCTACAAGCAGATGTTTCTAGCATAAAATGTGAAGAAGTTATGGACGTTTTCGTGGAGGTCATTTTTCTGAGATAGAGGCAAGAATTGGAAACAGGGATGCGCTTTCAAAAGACAAACAGGATTTCTTTACACTAGGGAATGACTATGAAGAAGGAAATACCACACGGAAGCACAGCCAATAGACCAGGGCACCTCTGGATCAGGTTTTTGCCTGCCGAGGGGCTTGCCTTCTTCAAATGAATATATCAGCACAAAGATATTTAACAATACTAGTGCAGAAGGAAGATAGTAGGGATAAGATAGAGAGTTCAGGCAATTCAAAAAGGTTTCTAACAATGCAGTTATGAACATAAGAGAGGATGGGTTTGGATAGGGATTACTATGGACAGTACATAGGCTAGTTACAGTTCTATACTATGGATACTCACTATATAAAGTTTTGAACAGAACCGTCAGGAATTCTGCTCAGAAATTCTGCTGGGCACACCGGACCGGGACAGGCTGCTGGGCACACCGGACTGGACTGGGTTGGCAATGGCTCTGGTTACAGCTATCTCGTCACAGCACGGCACAGCACTGCACAACTGGATTGGGTCTTTGGATTCTGGTAATAATTATTTCGGAGGAAAGCAGTTACAGCACAGCACAGCTGTTCTTTGGTCCCCCTTAGATTTCTGGGGGTGAATTCTGCTTTCTGGAATTTTAAGGCAAAGCTGAGAATGGTTCAGCTATAAAATGGGCCTTTCTGCTCGCCAAATTTTGGAGTCAGGAGCAGGGAAGATGTCAAGTTCTCTCGCAGGGTGCTCCGCCAGCAATCGGTTGGTGGGTGAATCTGTGTGTCCTTCTAAGTCCTCAGCTTTCTCTATTTATGCATTTGATAAGGGGGTGTGTATGCTGGATTATCCTAAACGTGCCCCCTAGGCTGGCTACAGGTTAGAATTTCCCCTCTCCCTGGATTGGAGGAGAAAACAGGGTGTCACCATGATGATGTGGGTTTATGAGTCAGAGAATCCTCCCCTTGCCTTTTGCACATGAAATCTACTTTTAGTATAATACATATTTACATGTGTGCAATCTTTATACCAATAACATACATAGATCACATATTTTGTGGAGCAGACACTCTTCCAATCCCCATCGTGGTAGGATCTTGTGTCCGCTTTTGACAGAATTCTGCCCTTTTGGGCCGGTACACAATATCTAGTTTAACCAAAAATGTGTACAACTGTGAGCATTGCATATGGGCATAAGCGTGTGAAGTTTCATGCTTTTGACATGAATAAATTTGCTGCAAAACTATAATTTTCAAAGTTACTTCCCAGAACATAGCACAGAAGTCTGGCTCCTCTTCAAATGTGCAGCCAAAAATTTGGTTCAGAAGTCCGGGGTTTACATATTTTTCACAATTGTGCCCAGTAAATTATCAGTCTTTTTGGAAAAATACTTTTTGTCCATTGTGACTCACAAAGGTTGTCTGTCCCCGCCTCCTTCCTCTTCTTGCAGCTCAGGAACAATCTCCGCCCCCTTCCTTCTGGCAGAGGCCATTTACGATCCTTCCTGATTAGCATCTCCTTGCCTTGGAGGACGTCCATTGTCATCTTACCACAGCAGCCCAAGTTCTCCCACCCCTGAATCATCACATGGGTGTGAGATCCTTGCAGGGAGCAGAAGGGAGGTGCCTGGCCCCTGGGGGAAAGTTGTTCTACTGGTTTTGGCTTGGAGATAGGCTTAATTTAAATGTCATTTTGTTACATTTTTCTTTGTTTAAAATAAACTTTCAGTTTTCAAACAAGCAGCTAGAACACTGATTCCAGACTCTAAACCATGAAGTTTAAACAGTTACAACCTAGATTACTCTTGATACTAGGTCCCTTAAATTTCAGACATCAGATCTTAGTGGCACAAGTTTACAGTTTTAATGCAGTCATTCAGGCGGCCGCTGGTACTGCGCCCAGATTTTGACAGATTTCACCGGCAGGCACCTTTTTGCTCTGAATGCTCTGATGATGAATTCAGCTTTTCAGGATATTGCGATTTCACAATGATTTCTTGAATTCAGTAAATTGTGACACCTCGCAAGGAAATTGGATGTTTGTGGGTGTTTTGGACCAGCATTCTGTATTTTCAGCAGCCCAGAAAAGATTTAAAACAATATTCTGGATTTCTTTCAGCAAGCACTGCTTTTCATGCAGTCTCCATTTTTCCTTGTCGGGCAGCCCAAAGACATGTTTCAGGAGTGCGGTCTCCGTTCCACCACTGACAACATGTATGGTAGATTTTGCAGCCATCTTTTTGTGCTTTGTAGAGTGCCATTTTCATAAGTTTTGGCGCGCCCAGGCGTTTTGCGGCCATTTTGATAATTCTTGCACCATCAGCACACAGTGATGCCGCAGGGCAGAGCATAAGTGGGTTAATACATTCCACACACCCTCTTTATGACGCAATCAAAGATCTAAATACCAGAGATCCAATGTAATTGTCACTTCTAATTGAACTTCAAAATTTCAGCCAGCTATTCCAGGCATAACTAAATGACCAACAAAACTGCTAAATTTCATAAACGAAAAAAAGGGGCAATAGTGATAAAAGGCACACACATGGATTATGGAAATGCTTATCTTAGACGGTTACATGTGATTTTAACGAATCACAAAACAACAAATTATTTTTAACAAACCAAAAATATCTAAACAAAATAATGATTTTTGATGTTGTTTTTGGGGGGGGGTCCCCGCCCCAAACACACCTTTTTTTATTCACACTTTACCCCACCCCCAAAACTACTATTCCCATTCCCAACTACATATATATTGTTTTCAAAAATGTGTTATTTGTTTTAGGTATTTTGGGTTTGTTAAAAATTCCATAAATTGTTTTGTATTCGTTAAAATCACTGCATACCGTCTTAGACCACTCCAAATGCATTCTAGTGCTTTCAGAGGACCTTAAAATGCATCACCGGCCAGACGACTCAGCCCTTCACCCTTCTGAGGTTGATACAATTAATACCATTTAATTGGCTAACAAGGAACATCTCTCATCAGAGCTGAGACGCCTCCTCCCTGGGGATGAAAGTACATTTTATAAATACACATGTTATAACTGCCATCCTACAATGTTTACCCACATTCGAAAATGTAGAACCGCTGTAAGTAGGCAAGATTAATCACTGGTACAAAACGGATAAACTAAATTACAATCAAATATTGCACCACACCACAAATAAACAGACCCATGACCCAAAAGAATGTGACAACACTACATTGAAATAATTTCACCACTGAGGCTGAGTATACACTGCTGAATAGCTTGATTGTGAATACAGCCAAGACTAAAATTATGAAATTCACACCGAAACACAAAAAGGAGAAAGAGGTTCGATGGAATATGGATGAGGAGGTGATCGAAGTGGTGTCAGAGTACAAGTACCTGGGCATCATTTTTGATAATAAACTTTGTGGCAAAAGACATCTTGAATAAATAAGCCTAAAACTCCTGAAGATAGCAGGGAGCATTGGCTCCCGTGCTTCAGAGGGAGGAGGTTACTCAGTGGGCATTTTGTTACATCTTGATCAGGTACAAATCTCCTCTATAATGTTATATAGAGCAGAAACATGGGCAACAAATCATACCTGAAGTAAGCAAAATAGAGTCTAGTATACTAAAGAGATTGCTCAGATTGCCTCCTCGCACATCCATTGAAATGGTATACCTAGAGTTTGCCATTTTGCCATTAAGGATTACATTTTACCTGATCCGCTTGAATATGTACTGGAAGATGGCAAATGCTTCGGAAACATCAATGTGTGGGTTGTTGTATAAAGCCATTTTGACCAAGGCTAGCTATATGCCCTGCAGTTTTATTGCTTATGTGAAATTTATCAAAATTAGATGGCTAGCCTTGGCCCCGGACAATGCCTTGAGACTCCAATCTAGCAGCTTTAAGAAAGCTATGAAGGTGATATTAAGTACCTACTCAGGTGAATAACTATTAACAGACTTGGCCACCAAAAGTAGTTCCGCATCATGTGTTGAATACATACAGGAAAGAATGAATACTCCGAGATACATCGAGCAGTTTGTGGGTAACAACATTGTTTGGGAGTACATTAAAATAAATATTAATCTGGTAAAAACGCTGGAGATCGTGGGACGTTGGTTGAAAATGCCTAGAGATCTGAGACACTGTCGTTTATATGGTGATTCCCAACTGGAGTCTGTGAAACATCTACTGACTGCATGTCCCGCTTTAGTGGAATTGTGCTTGACAGCACTAAGAGCAGCTGACATAGAAGGGCCTGGGCACTCGACAGGTGAGTTGTTATGGACATTGTACGTAAACGGTAATCATGAGGAGTGCATTATATTTTTGACATTATTATTGAGGAAAATTGTGACTAAACTGGAAATCTGGGCATGAAAATGTCAACGTGCTATAGGCTGGTTCTTGTAGTTTTTAATGTGGGATTGGTTGGCTTATTTCTCTCCTTTTAATTGTAAAGACCGATATTATATATTTTTGTATTGGATGATTGGAGAGTTAAAAGTTAACTATGTTGACTATATAATACGTAAATAAAAAAAACAAATGTGACCACTGTTCTAACATTTTCAAAGGCAGGATTAAGAAAGATTATGGAATGCAATCTGCCAATCAGAACCCATATTGGCACCTTGGAGACTGGCATTGATGCAAAGCACGGGCCGCAGTGAGAACCACAGGCAATGCTAGAGTGCTGGGAGGAGGTTAGGCAGCTGTGCAGGAGCACACAATGTGAGAGTGAGCATTACTATGGGAGAAAGGGGTAGCATTCCAGAAAGGGCCAGTGCTCTGGATGAAAGTGGAAAAGGCCAAAATCACACAAGGTCTCCCCTATTAAAGTTCACGGGGCATAGGACCAACAGGGATCAAACAAAAGTCAACAAACAGGTCCCATGCAGCCATTCAATTTAGTAATGCCTGAGCTACCAGCAATCTATAGAAACATTCCATTCCATCCATTCCTGGCCAATCCAAAAACAGCATGCTGATGCTGGCTGACTCGCTGCAGCTCTGCTCCCTGGGTCATTTCCCATCCAGACCTCAGGTGAGCGTGTGCTAGTGATCCCCTGCCCCCCTCCCCTTTGACCATTATGGCGGCGCTGCTGTTTTCAGGACCCTCGCGGGCTCCCCAGCCGCGCCATAGCCTCCAATCCCGAGGTCCCGACTCCCGGGCCTCCCCTGGCCCTTATTGGCCAAATCATCCCTTATCCTGGAGCGGATCAGGGCAGCCCTCTGCCCGGCAGCCCCCTTCGGCTAAGGGCCCCAAGGCCAAGGGTGGCTCCAACATTGGCGGCTCCAAGATGTGCCTGCAGGTGTCCGCAGGGGAAGCCAGTGAAGCCAGCAGTCAACAGACACCAACAAAAACTGAGTGTGGCATGGGTGGGGAGTAGAGAAATTACTCTACCCCAGAAAACCCCTGCCACTCTATCTTACCTTCCAATAACATAGACTGTCATAGACTCCCACCAGACATACTCAGAAAGATTTGTGACCACCAGACTGAACTTATTCATGACAAGATTGTAGAAGTTGCTTTGCATTACATACTAACATACTTGTCAAGGTCAACAAGCGCCGCATCTAGGTGAAACGTGAATGCTAGCATGTGCTACACTTAGAATTGTGAACATTAGCCTGCGTATCATCTAGATAAGATTGTATGGGTGATTACAACTGTCACAACTCCCTAGGGAGGAGAGCCTGAATCTCTAGGCAAATAGATTACAAAGCACTGCTTGGCCGAATGCTGCATCTGCCTTGGAACTGGTATCCAAGCAGTAGTGTTTGCAAAAACGCAAAGGGGTGGCCCATGTTGCCACCCTGCTGATCACCTGCCAGGGAATGAGGCACTGAAAGGTGACAGTGGTTGCCTTAGCTCTTACAGCATGCGCATGTATACCCTGCGGCGGATCCTTACGTTGCCCCTTATATACCTCCTGGATCGCTGCTGTCATCCATCGAGCAATGGATGCCTTGGAGGCTTGCTGCCTAGGCCTGGAGCCTCCAAATGCTACAAACAGTGCGTCCATCTTCTGGATTCCCTTCGTTCTGTCCAGATAGAATTTCAACGCTCTCCTGACATCCAGACAGTGGAGCGTTTTCTCTGCGTCTTCCTTCGGGGCCGGGAAAAAAGTGAGGAGCACAATCTCCTCGTTGATATGAATGGATGACGCCACCTTTGGAAGGAACTTGGAATGGGTGCACAGCACAACCTTGTCCTTGTGAAATCTAGTGTATGGCTCTGAGGCGACAACACCTGGATCTCACTCACTCTGCGAGCTGACGTAAGACCAACTAGAAGGGCTGTCTTCAGAGTGACCACCTTAATGTATGCTGTGGCCAAGGGTTCCAATGGTTTGTGGGCTATAGCACTTAGGACCACGTTGAGATGCAGGCGTTTGACCGGGGCATACAGCTTGGTCAGGCCCATCAGGTGTTTTTTCACTACAGGGTTGGCCGAAGACCGGATAAGAGAGTCGGAGATCCTGTATGCGCCAATAGTGGCCACGTACGTCCATCAGGTATCCACCTGGACACCCGATCTGATGAGATAGGCCGAGAATGAGAAGACTTGGTGCAGGGTGCATTTTCCTTAGCCCAAAAACGGAATCTCCTCCATTTGCTTTTGTACTGCTTGCGCGTAGCCTGACTTCTGGAACTTTGAATGATCTCCAGATTGTCACTAGACAACTGTAGGTGCTGGAGCATTAGCTGCTCAGGAACCAGGCCACTAGGCCTGGCCTCTCCGGGCAGGGGTGTAGCACTGCGGCTCCCTGCTGCGATAGTAGAGGGCCCTTCTTGAGGGGAAGAACCATCTCCGGCTGGGTTGACAGCTGGTGCAGGACCGAGAACCAGGGTTGTGCTGGCCAGCGAGGCGCTATGAGGATTATCTTCAAGTTCCTGGAGTACCTGATTTTGCTCACCACTTTGTGAACCAGCGGTGTGGGTGGGAATGCATAGGCTCACATCCCATACCAGGGTATCTGGAGTGCGTCCCCTAGAGAGTAGAATCCCCTTCCTCCGCAGGACGCGAATTGCTGATGCACACGGTTGTTTACTGTCGCAACTAGGTCTGTGGTGGGGTGGTCCCATCTCCTGAACCCTTCCTGGAGTACTCTTTCATTCAGCTGCCTCTCGTTATTGTCGGCGGCCAGGCGACTAAGTCTGTCTGCTTCCAGGTTGGACTCTCCCGGAAGGTGAACCGTTGAGATCCACACCTCATGACTGGTAGCCCATTCCCAGATTTCCATGGTGAACGAGCACAGCTGTAGCAATCTGGTGCGCCCCTGTTTGTTGATATAGTACATGCAGGTCATGCTGTCTGTCTGAATGCACACAGACCTGCCCTTGATGGTCGGGAGAAAGGACTTGAGGGCCAACAAGATTGCCATAAGTTCCAGCCAGTAGATGTGATTCTGCCGGTCAGTCTGCGTCCAGAGCACATGCGTTCCCAGAGTGGCTCCTCACCCATGAAGGGAGGAGTCCATGGTAATGGTGTACTCTATAGAGGGTGGACGGAGCGGCCTGCCCACCAAGATGTTCTCCTGCTGCCACCATTTGAGATTGTGGTCCAGATGTTGCAGGATAGAGACCTGGGCTGGACCCCCTGATGGCCCGACTCCTGATCCCATGAATCCTCAAAATGCAACTGAACCCTCCTCATGCGGAATCTGGTGTACGGGACCGCCATGAGGCATGCTGCCAGAACGCCCAGAAGGTGTTGATACCACCAGGCCGTGGTGATTGACCTGCTGCAGAAATTAGAGACGGCAGTCCAAATCGCTGTAACCTTGTCCCCAGTGGGGAACACCCTCTGCTGCTGTGTGTCCCACAAAAGGCACAGAAACACTAGAGTCTGTGTAGGGGTGAGCTGAGATTTCTGGTAGTTGATTGAAAACCCCAGGTCGAATAGGGTGGGGATGAGCCTGACCGCTGAGGGTCGTACCTGCTCCGTAGATGAGACCCTGACTAACCAGTCGTTGAGGTAAGGATAGACATGCAGCCCCTCTGACCTGAACAGAGCTGCCATTCCTATGCCTCGTGAAGACTCTTGGGCTGAATTTAACCCAAAGGGCAGAACCGTGTACTGAAAATGCAAGCCCATGACCCAGAACCTTAGGAAGGCCCGGTGAGGCAGCATGATAGGAGCATGGAGATACGTGACCTTTAGGTCCAGGGAGCACGTCAAGTCTCCCCCACACAGTGTCTCAGTTATGAGCGCTGGTGCCACCAACTTGAACGTCTGCAGGGGTAGGTAAAGATTCAGTGAAGACAAATCCAACACCACTCGCAGGCCCTCCTTGTTCTTCATTTGAAAAGCAAAGATGCGGGACTAAAAGCCCTGCCCCTGCTGGGGGTAAGGGGCCTCCTCCACCGCTTCACTCTCTAAAAGGGAGCAAATCTCTGCTAGGAGTGATGGTGTACCGATCTGGGGGAGAGGGGGAGAACTCGGGAGAGGAGAAGGAAGAGATAACCGGAAGCCCCAGGACACAACTGAGATGACCCATGCATCTGCAAACTTCACCTGCCAAGCCTGACTGTGCAAGGCCAGCCTGCCCCCAGCTGGGGTGCCGTGGACCTGAAAAGAATTGTCATTGTTTCTTCTGGTCAGAGGCTGATGAGTGGGAGGGGGACTGGAAAAAGCCCTTATTTGAGGCTTTGTGGTGTTTTCGCCTGTGCTGAGTGGTAGACCTGTCAGGCTGCCTGGCTTTACGGTTCTGGAACCTGCGGAAACCGCCAAAAGATTGCCCTTTGTCTGAACGAGACTGTGCCTGTGAAAAAGGCTTTACTGTTGGCTTGGTAACAATAGCCAGGAGCTTGGCTGTCTGACAGCTGCTCTTCTTCTTGTACAGCTCTTCATCAGATGTGTAGTGGAAAAGATCACCCCCTTTGAAGGGAAGGACATCCGGGTTGAACCTGGAAGCCTTTAGCCAGGCCGTACGCCTCATGTCCGTTGCGAGACAGATCAATCTATTAGCTCGGTCGATGTGGCCTACCGTGGCCTAACATGGCCTCCATAATGTCATGGGCCACGAGTTTCGCCTCAGCTAGTCCCGCTTTGAATGAGGCTTGTTTGTCCTTAGGGTTGTCAGGCAGGAGGTCTGCAATTTCCCTCCACAGGCATTGATTAGCCGCCGCCAGGATAGCGTCTGTGTTGGCCTGCCTGAGGTGTAGACCAGCATTGGAGTAGACCTTCTTGCTGTATGATTCAAGAGTCTTTTCTTCCTTGTTCAAGAGGGCTGCTATGGCAGTACTAGATGAGGTTGCTTGTGGCTTGGCATACATCGATGCTGCAGCGATAACCGATGACAGAGGTTGCAGGTGTGTCGAGAGTAGCATGCTGTCCCCCTCGGCCTGTCTGGACTTAGAATACAGCTTTTTGTTAACGGGTTGCGTGGAGTGTGGCTTGAGCCACCCCTTCTTGGCCAAGACCTGCACATCCTTCTGTAGGGGGATGCAAGACCTTGCCTCTGCCCTGATGCTTAGGATCTCCGCCAGAACTCCTGCATCAGGAAACTCCCACTGGGGTTGGGGAATGCCTGACAGGCCAGCAATCCTGTCATGGAAGGCTTTTGCAGAGGAAGGTGTGTCCTGCTCTTCCTCGTCTGTATCCTGCTGATCAATTGCCCCGTGAGGGGTGATGGCAGCATCCTTTGTAGGTGCTTCCAGTGTGGGGATTTGCACCTCCACCGGAGCTACTGGAGGCTCAGGAACGGGCTGCTGTGGAGACAGAGCTGGAGGCAGGATCATGGGCTGTGTTGCTGTGGGCCGCACGGGCGAAGCCCGAGGCAACATGTCCTTGATAATGCCCTTGAGAATGGAGCCCATTTGTGGAGTTTGCATGAGAGACTTGAATTTGTTGAAAAGACTGAGCACGATCTTGCACCAGGGGCGGTGGCAAATATGCCTGCTGCCTCCCCAGGCCTTGTCCGTACATGGGGTCACTGTACATGGAACCCAAGACGTTGGGGTATAACGTGGTCCAGGTGACAGGCGTAATTTGTACCCAGTCTAACCTTGGAGTAAAGCTTCTCCTCTGTTGATCGCCTGGATGGCGGGTCTCTGCACCTGCCTGTGTGAGTTCCCGCCTTTGAGGATTGGGAGTGGTGGCCTTCTTGTCTCCTGCCGCTGCCATTTTGTCTGTGCCTTGAGCACATAGACCTGTAGCCGGCGTGTTCCCGGGCTTGGCCTGCATGCCTGTCTGCACCGCTTCTGCCCCGTCCTGCACCTCAGGTGTACACCCGGTAGGCTGTGTGCTCCCGGCCGGTAGTGCTGGCCGTGCTTATACGCACCCTCTCAAGTAAGGACCCGGTATCAGGGCAAAGGCCGCTCTGGTAGAGTCTCAGTCGTGGTAGAGCTCAAGGGCCCTGGGCTGTGGACCCGCTATGGCCCTTGGACCTCTCGGCTGTGAGGCCGTTAGCTGCGTGAGCCTTGGTGTACCCTGAGCTCGTGCGAGAGCCAGATTGACCCCTCCCACCAGAGGGCTTCCCCGGGAAGGACCTGTCTCTGCGGGTTACTTTGAAAATAAGGCACTTACCTTTTTTGTCTTCCTGCGGACATAGTCCTTGATGTTCTGTGGAGGAGTCTTGTTGAACAGTTCTCGCCAACGCACAAGCCAGTGTTTAAGTGACCTGGGCGTGAGAGCGTTGCACACGGAGTACCCGTCCCATCCGTGGTCTTCACCAAGGCACCGGAGACAGAGTGTGTGCGGGTCTGCTGTGAGGAAGAAACCATCTCGCAATGAGCACATGCTAAAGCCTGTCGAAGCCGACATGCGCCGGGGCAAACTAGGGCACCGGTGGACGGTGTTCCCAAATCTGCAAAAGAAAAAGAAAAGAATAGGTGTTCCCAAATCTGCAAAAGAAAAATTTCTGTGAAAGCACGTGGAATTACGAGGCTTGAGGCCTCGCCCAGGAGCGCTGGTGGTAGCGGTCCGTTCCCGTCGACGCGGAAAAGGGGACTGAGGTGTGGTATGGTATGGTAATGTTTATTTGTAAAGCGCCTATACACAAGGCAAGTGATTCAAAGCGCTCAAGAAGGGAGTGAACAAGGGGAAAAAACAAGTCATTCAAACCCTTGAATTTCTGAACGATACAAGTCTGCACAGGCAGAGTACGTGCATATTATACAATTAACCGTGTTGATAACAGCAAATAGGTCTGACGACGATTCTGCAATTTTTCCAAGTGCATTGAGGTGCCACCATGCAAGGAGGGGAGACAGGGACGATAGACGATCTTCGTGGCATGGTACGTTCAGATCGTGCAAGTGCACAGACGGTACAGGAGATTGGAGTGGGGCAGGACAAGTGCATGGGGGGAAGTCCAAGTGCACCCAGTCAGTCCGAAAACTGGGTTAAGTGCTAAGAGATGCCACTCTCATGGGTCATTGACCAGGTACAGTAGCGATGAGGCAAGTGCAGACACGGAGGCAAGTGCGAGAGGACTGGCGAGGGTGCCAGGGACCTGTGAGACTCTGAGGTACACCCGGTGGCCATTCATGAAGCTGCGTGGAAAAGGAGGGAGAGAGGGATAGAGCGTAGAGACAGGTTAGCAGGGTAGAGGGAGAGAGAAAGAAGAGGAGAAGAGGAATGTCTTAAGGAGTTTCCGGAACTTAAGGAGATCAGGCTCAAGACGCAGGGCAGCAGGGAGGCTATTATAGAGGGAGGCCCCTGCTGAGGATAAAGATCTCCCTCCAAATCTCTGCTTGGAGATCCGGCTCACTCGCAGAAGGGTGGAGGTAGATGAGCGGAGGGCTTGGAAAGGACAGTATTTAGGTAGGCATCTTTGCAGATAGGTAGGTCCTAAGCCCCAGAAAGCCTTGTGATCAATGCAGAGGGTCTTGAACTTGATCCTTGCAGCCATGGGGAGCCGGTGGAGGGATTTCAGCGCTGGACAGATGCAGTCCCTGGGCTTTAGGCCAAGGATAAGGCTCACGGTTCTGTTCTGGATGAGTTGCAGAGTCCGCAAAGCAGAGGCAGGGAGGTTGAGAAACAGGCTGTTGCAGTAGTCCAGCCTTGATATAACCAGGCCTCTGGAGACAGTGAGCCGCTGGGGGAAGGTGAGAAAAGGAAGAGTACCTCTGATGAGGTGCAGCTGGTAGTTGGTCTTTTTAGAAATGTCCAAAATGTGAGTGGAGAAGGAGAGAGTGGAGTCGAAGATGACCCCAATGTTTTTTGCCTCGCAGATGGATGCGGGCCCAGGGCAGGGCGCCGCTGGGTGGGGTTAAGGGAGCCATGCTCCCGGTGCTGCGCCCCCGCCCACCAGTCAATTTAAAGGGGAAATGTCTTTTTCTGGTGGAAAAGTGGTTCCGTTCACGTCCCTCGTGAGGGACACCCATACAGAATGGAGGAAAGGGGACGGGACGTAGGAGTATGTGACGTTCTCTACATGCTCCAACAGTCTGCCGTGCTGAGATGTAGACTCTTACCATGAGGAAGGGGAGTTTTCAGATGCTCTGGCTCCTCCAGTACTATGTGCCTGTGTCAGGAACTAGATTCCTGTTTTAACATTGCTCTACCAGCACACAAACGCGGGGTCGGGATCTCTTTTATGTCCGACTGTTTGATTCTGCAAAAGAATGCAGACACAAAGCCCAACATGTGTCATAAATTGGTGGCGGTCATGCTGGCCATTTAAAGAGCCCCATCCCACTGGTCCTATATCATTGTTAGATATAGGCTAGATGTGCGTCGGCACTCCTGTAAATCATGGAAGCAGAGCCGATCGTGTCTGTTCTGCAGGAATCTGTTTTCAGTCTTCAGCTTGCGTCACAGTGCCCGATAGCTGTGAGCCGTTTATAAATAAGCTCTGTTGAGCTGATCACATGACATTTTTGTGCATTCTAATGGCAGCGTTCTATGTCAATCGCCATCTTGGAATTGCACATAGTACAGTGTGTTGAATGGTATGTCGTGCCTTGTGGCGATACTTGTGATGATTGTGGGAAACCTTTCCTACACTCACAAAACAAGTGCACTTCAATGCCCTACGCTATTGTAGAGGAGGAGTGTATCCCTCTTGTCATGAAATCCCATTGAGCAGACTGTACAAAATCTCCTGCACTTGCAGCATGAGTAGTACACTACTATGCCCTAAGCTTTTGTAGAGGAGGGGTGCATCCCTTTTGTCATGAAATGTCATTGAGTGCCAACCTGGCACCGAATTGTGCATAGCTGCCACTCAGGTCAGTAGAACCGACCATTGCAACCCACCATTAAGGCCACTGATGTTGCTCCTTAAATTATGTATCAATATTTGTTCCAATTGCAGCAGCCGGTTTGTCATTGAATAACCATGAATTTCTGCCTCTAGTTGATCTAGAACAAACCACATAAAATCATCAGGCCCATGGTTTTGTTCTACAAATGTTGTACCAGGGGAGCTGTGAGGACTTTGTTCCTGATCCTACTGCAGTGGTCACAGATCCTCACTGCCACCTTTCTGGACGTCATGCCTACATATAAAAGATCACACCACCATTTAATACAATAAATTCAATTTGTTGTGTTACAATGTACTCATTGTCTAATGAATGGACCCATGGATAAATTCCCTCATGGTGGTAGTCAATGCACATTTGCTACAATTACCGCAGGGTTGGTGGCCAGAAAGTGGAGCCATTTGGGATGTCCAGGCTGCTTGAATAGTATTCTGCACCCTATTCTCTCATGCAGAACCAAATTTGGCATTCACTAGCCTATCTCCGAGGTTTTTTGCTCTTTTGAGCACAAAGAGTGGCTTATTTGCTCTGCATCCCGTATTGGTCACCAGCCGCCAATACTTGTTCACAAGCTTTTTAATGCGTGTCGTGTGTATGGAGAACGTAGAGACACATATGATTCTATCTTGTGCCACATCCCGTGTGTTAGAGACCAAGAGAGCATCTCTGTTTGCGAATCTTGCTCTTTTGGTGGAATGCTTTATTGGCTTGCATGGGTAGCCCCCTCAGTGAGCCTCGTTGTTAATATTTGCGCCTGCTCTGTGTAATACTCCACCAGGGTACAGTTATGACGTAAGCACAAGAATTGGCCCACCAGCAATTTATCCTTGAGCGCTCTCAGGTGTTGACTGGTATAAAACAACAACAGACGATTTTCTGTAGAGTTTTGTATATAGATTGCCTGCCCTGTGGCTTATGAACCGGTCCAGAAACAATAGTCCATCTTTTGTTGAAGTGCATGTAAACACTAGATTGGGGTTCCATTGGTTAAGCCAAGTGACAAATTAATTAAATAGATTTATAGGACCTGACCAGATGAAGAAGATGCCATCAATACATTGTTGCCACTGTGTTATATGGGCACCCTGTGCATTGGTTGAATACACATGATTCTCCTCGAAGTGGGCCATATGGATATTATCTAGGCTGGGGACAAAGAATGCCCCCATAGCTGTGCCCTTCTTCTGTAGATAGTATTGCGACTCAAAGGAGAAAACGTTTTCACACAGGACCATTTTTAAAGGTTCCATGATGAATGAAGTTGGAACTGGTTGAGGGCCAGGTCTGGCATTAAGTCTTCCTTCCACAATCACCATTGCTTCTTCTTGGGGTATGTTGGTGTAAAGGGACGTTATATTCAGCATCACCAAGATGTTTGTGTGAAAGTCAAAAGGATATTGATGGCATCAGTGGTGTCTTTAATATACAAACTGGATTGCATCACTAAAGGCTGCAGGATCTGCAGTGCCACGGTGCCTTCGGGCGACCGTTACGCTTTATAAATTTGGAAAATAGAAATAGAAATCTATCAACATATCGTCCTGCCGGTTCCAAAATAGAGCCGCATAATCTAACGATAGATCGGCCTGGGGGTGGGGGGTCTATAACACTTCTATGTATTTTCGGCAAAGCATAGATCATTGGATACCGGTCATCACACGGAATCAGAAAAACAGCCTCCTTAGATGTAAGCACACCCTCTTCCTTCCCTCTGTTGCACCAGTTTTTAGAGCTCCTGCTTACATTTTCTTTTTAGAAGGGTCTGAATTGATCCATTTGTGATGATGAAGGTTGCCTACTAGTGCTTGGACCATCTTGGCATATTTTTGGCTATTCATAATGACAGTGCTGCCACCCTTGTCCACTGGATTTATGACTATGTCAGTTCTGGTGGTTAGTTTTTTCAGGGCCTGATGTTCCTCTCCAATCAGGTTACTGGATTGCCCAAAGTTAGCTCTGTGCAAAAGGATGACAGGCAATTCTCTCAGAATCAAATTCTTGAAGGCCATGATCTCGGGTGGTATCTCCGAGTAGTTAGGTGTAAATGTGGACTTGGGTATAAAGTCTGTGTTGGAACTTTCCTCCTCTAAGTCCATTTTGTTATGGAAACCAGCCCTCAATGTAATGACGCGAAAGAATCTTTCAAATTCAATTTCAGTCTGCATCAATGATGCCTCCTGTATGGGTACAAACGTTAGACCTTTTGCTAAAACTTGAGTCTCTGCTTCCGTAAGGGGAACACTTGATAGATTAAAGACAGCACTATTCACCTGGGGTATTCCTTCGTCCTGCTGTTGAAAGTGTACAGCCTGCCTTGTTACTGGTAGTCGTTCGAGCCTCGGGGCAGCCGGCGACCGTGTGACTGCACCCGGTCTAAAAAAGATGACTGCCTGGACATACTCGGTGTTCAGCTGTTTCCTGAGCTCCTGCTTCGTCTGCTGAGGAAATACATGTGTCTGAGAAAGTCACCCACCTTTTTCTTTGTTGTCCCTGTGAATAATAATATTTGTGTGGTAGTTTATAGTCTGGCTAAACAAATGGGTAGACTTTATCTTTTGCGAATAGACTGATAATCTCTTTCAGTTTGTTGGATATTTTTAGGTTTGATGTTTTGAATTCTTCAACCTCCCGATTGATGGAGTCTAATTTAGCACGAGTTTCAGAGATAAGAAAATTTGCTAAAAAGGCTTCCTCATAAGACTCTAGTTCTTGTTTAACCGTTTCTGTCAATCTAGTGGCCGTGTTGATGGTGTGGAATACCTTGAGCACTTGGTGGCTATTTGGCTGAACCCCACCATATATACTTCGTCATCCTAGAAACAATACTGGGGCTGTTTGAATTTGTAGGCCCAGGGGTATAATGTTGGCTCTTAGTACTCTTTAAGCAAATGACCATGCAATTCAGTCCTGATGCCTTTTTTCCTAGGACATAACAGTTTATCCACTGTCATCGTCACATCATATGCTGCCAACTTGGGCAGGTTTTCAAAAATGGAGGATCTAGGGTACAAGGGCATGGACACCTTTGGGAGTGACTCAGTAGTCCACACTGCTGAGTTGATGTGGGCAATGGCTGGGTGATGTAGTTTGAGACTGAATGGTCATTGGTGTGCACAGCATGTAGAAATGTGGCTGCATGCACATACACTGGGATGTAGAAATGTATACAATTGGAGCGTCGTTTGGTGACATACGATTCCTTTGATAATAGAACTCATCCCCCTACAAGAAGTTGTGTTGCTTGGCCCTGATGAAGGCAGAGGTTCCATGAACATGCATTGACCTCCCAGGCGAAACTCGAGTTGGCCTTTACTAAATGATTCTTTTATCAAAACACACCTTGTCATTATTTAACTGATATGCCCGATGGGTAGATTTATTTGTCACTGTCTTAGAAATTCTTTTGGTTCTTTTTCTTGGCCCTGAGCCAGGACCAGACAGGAACAGCCACTGTCATTGTCCATGTTTAATATTATTGAATCTTTTGTTAATGCATGGTTTTTATTCTTGCATGTAGGATTCTTAAGGTATGATTGAAATATGGGTTATGTGTGTAGGGGTAGGGTTTTCAATTGAACAATTTGTGTTTTTTCATCGTAGTGTTATGTTTTTTAATACATTGTTTTGTATATTCACACAGCTTTTGCATTAAAGGGATGTTTCTATAGATTGCTTGTATCCCAGGCATTACTAAATTGAATCGCTGTATTGGACCTGTTTGTTTGTTGACTCGAAGTGGGGCAGCCACCTGAAGTGCATTGGGGTAGCACTCTGGAAAGGGGGAGATAGAGTGGCACAGACCACGGCTGGGGTCACTTGTAGGAGGTGTCTGCTCCTGGTCTGAAATGTGAACAAGTACTGGGTGCTGGCCACCAGCTTTCTGAGAAGCCTGTCTGACCCTGCACCCTATGGTCTTCTGCACTCATATGTCTTCTCTTCTCCATCAAGGCAGAAGAACGCATCCTGAAGAAGGTTCGAAGGAAAATCAGAAACAAGCAGTCTGCACAGGACAGCCGCAGGCGGAAGAAGGAGTATATAGATGGTCTGGAAAGCAGGTAAATGAGCACGAGGCAGGGCAGCGGGCAAGAGCTCTGCACAGGAGGGCACACAGCTCTGGTTGTCTACAGTTCCAAGAGAAAGCACCAGTTCGGAGGTAGGTTTTCTGAGAAAAGAAGGGTGCAGAGCCGCACACAAAAGAGCATGAACTAGGAGCATGATCATTTAATACGAAATCATTAAAGGACGGAAGGTTTGCACCTTGAACTATATGACATGTACGCTGGGATTGGCATGGTGGTCTGAATGATAACATATGTCGTTTATCGCCAGCATCCCCTCGTGGAAGAAGAGCTGGCTAACAGCTGGCTATAGTGTAAAGGCAGCTTACAGGTGTACCCAGATAATTGGAAATACCACAAGTACACACCCATGTGCTTGGGGTCGCTTGATCTAGAGGTGGGTGCTCCTCGGGAGGCATTTGCACCTCTAAACTCCTGTGATAAAGGATTGCAAGAGCCATGGGGAATGCCTCTCCTGTACTGAATGTTTACAGCCCAATGTTTGACCTTGTCATAGCTGTCCTTCCCCCACCTCCACGGTTACTTGTTAGCATGTTGGCTCTAAAACATGTCCACTGGTCCCGCTACCTCTGACTTCTGGCCTCCGTAGCAGGCTTAATCTACCTGATGCAGTGATCAGTATTTAATTTACAGACTGCAGGTGCAAGTGCCAGCAAGAAGGCCATATTTACTCTTGCCAACGGCAATAAAGTGAGTGTAGTTTTTTTGTGCATGTTTTTTGGATTCTCATGTATTATATACCTCGCAGCAGCAAATAAGACTGGAGCAATATCATTAAATGTAATGCACCACATACATTGAACATGCATGTGATTTAGCTGTACATAGGGGTGCCTTAGAACAGGGGAGTAGACTTTTGACAAAATGTTAGGACTTCCCATTAAAAGTATAGGGACTTTCAGTGCAGATGGCCTTTCCTGGGGGTGGGGTTGGGGGCAGGGTATCGGCACCCGCGTATTCAACGTTCTTACCTCAAAACCACAAAGATGTGCAAACACAGCGCTACAATTGCAACCTACATTAACATAACTTTTATTCCAGGTTATTTCTTGAGATTAGACGTAGTTCATGAATTCTAGCCAGGTATTTGCTTTCAGAACTTCAACGGGTGGGTGCATATCAGTTACAATTTGTTTAATCAAATGGGTGTAGGCAGTTACCTTCGAGAGGATCACGTTGGGAAAGTAGGTATTTTCCGGTTGCAGGTGATGTGAAATTCCTTGACAAATCATAAACACAGAGTTCTCGGACCCACTAGATTTTGGGGTTATCTGCATTCAGGGCCAACTAGTTGTGTTCATGTGAACAGGCGTAGAGAGACTGACCATTACAAACCAATGGCCCATTATTTGCAGCAGAAATGTCTATAACTATATTAAAAATTGGGGTACAGAATGACCCCCTCCATTCCAGATTACAACACTTTTGGCTCTGAAGTCTAGCAGGTGACATGTCTTTACTGGACAGCAATTGTGGCACAGACCTTTACCGTAATGCCATAAAGCACAGTAAAGAAGTGTGAATACGCTATATGTGTTTGCGTCTATGCATCTGTGCATAGCGGCTTTCAGGCATCAGTGTGCTGAGTGTCGTGCAGGATGATACACCGTGCTGCCTTTCCAACGAGGCAGCACGGTGCTGGTGTCTTTGTGCCTCTACCCCCGCCATCGGGAGACTGCCAAGGCACTTCCCCTTATCCAGAGCAAAGGTAGGCCCTGGGGGCTTTTTGAAAACAGGGCGCGATCGAGCGCAGGATTCCTGCTTTCTTTTCCACTTTATCTCTGCATTTGCAGCAGCCAGCTGCTTTCATTGATGTTCGTAACTTGTACACTTTGGCTACTGCGCCTACTCGTGTTGCCGGAGGCAGCATACTTTCTGCCTTAATGATCTGTGTCGGGCTGGCCATTCCATGATGGCCGCCCGTGCCGCATGCACTGGAGTGCCTGGGGCTTTGTTTGTGGTGGAGCACTGATTGGCTGGAGCTAAGTACAAACCGGCCTATGGGAGAGGCGGCAGGCTTGGCCGGCCCCCATCCCAAGGCCCACTCCCAAGGCCCGTGTCTGCTCCCTGTCCGCTGTCTGAACACGTGTTTGGCATAAAATGTCAGTGTGTAAAGTTGTAACTTTGATTCTAGCTGCCCCTCTAGTTGCATCCATGTGTCTTTGTGAGCGTTCTTTTGCATCCCACTGTCCTCCCTGTGCCTAACTGTCTTTCTGTATCCTGGAGTAGTAGCCGCCCTGCAACATGGGGCATGGCTCCCCAAATGTGCCAACTGGATTGACTTTTGCATCCTGGTGTAGTAGCCGCCCTGCAACATGGGGTATGGCTCCCCAAATGTGCCTACTTTGATGTAACTATATTTTGTTGCACCTGAATGTAACAACTACCTGTAAATACTGTCACCATGTAACATAAGCACTATGACCAATCTTAGATACCTCCGATTTTAGTGCACCAAATAAATAAATAAATAAATAAATAAATAAATACGGGACACGGATGCCCCACTGAGGTAATTTGCCAGGTGGAGGGTTGGAGATGGTCGGGAGTTGGTGCAGCAGGGTTCAAGGGAAGGATCCCTCTTTCCAGAGAAAGTAGAAGGGTAGCAGGAGGAGTCCTGGTTTATTCGATTGCATAGCATGGAGTGGGGAACTGTGAGGAGATGGGTGACACAGAATGCAGTGTGGCAAAGGCCTGCACAGTTAAGTGCTGCAAGGAAAAAACATGGAACCATCTCGAAAGACAATGGCAAGGGCTCTCATTTTGATTAAAACTCTGCAGCTCATGAGTGACAGAGGAATCTTTCTCTAAAACTTCCCATTTTGACTTTTGGTTTTCCAGGGGGGGCTGCAAATTATCCACTCGCATGTAATTCCCTCTTCTCTCTATCGATATACCTAGGTAAAAAAAGGCCCCCTGAGGCCCAAAGGAGGCTGGCAGTGTAAAGAGGTTTTTCTGAAGTCCTCTGGTGATTGGTTCAGTAAGACCAACCTTTAGTGCGTGCACAGGTTTTGCACCAAGCTAGTCCAAACTCTTGCTGTGGTAAATGAGACAGAACAGTCTGGACTTCTTCACTCTTGGGGCAGGACTGTCATAAAGTATCGATCACACACACAGCAACACCAAATAAAAGACTGTCCAAGAAAACGCAGTGTAAATATATATACTCTCTTCATGTAAAGGTTGTGTGCATAGAAGCAGAGGTGCAGCCAGGATTGTCTAACAAGTGGGGCCTGAAGCTTTTGTAGTTGGACCCACCGCAGTGACGCTAACCTCTGTACATGCCCACACAGCGCTGCTGAGTGGGCATTTACAGATTCTGGGTGGGCCTTGCCCGCTCTCGCCCTACCCGGTCTATGCCTCTGTATGCAAGTAAGTTTTAGAAGAGGTAAGTGCAAACGGATGTACGGGTTTGAAACGAGGTCACTTTCCCTGTTTGCACCGTACTTGTGCAATTTTCCCCCTGGTCGTTAGCATCTTTTTTTTTTTAAATGGGAGGGTTACTACCCACCCCCATCTAATCCACCACCTCAACCCGCCACCCACCACACCCAAACACACAACATATATCAATGTACATATACATATATAAATTCGACCAAAATGACCACTGGGGAAAAAAATGCACGATTAATGTGAGAACGACAAAAGTAAGCTTGTTTGAAACAAATCTAAGTGATTTGGCCGCGGTAGAAACTACCGTGGCTGAAACGTTCGCATGAGAAAGGTGCGAACTACCAAAAGTTTGCACCTTTCTCATGCAAACACACATACATACTCACACCCACACACACAACACACCGATAACACCTCCCCACCCACACCCTCAGCACACCCCCACCCACACCCCCAACATAAACAAACCCCACTTACCTTCATCTTCACGCTGGGTTCCTGCAGCGCCAGTTCCCTTTCACTTCCGTGATCAGGAACCGGCGCCACAGGGTCCTTTTCTATTCTTTTTTTTATTTTTTAAATGGAAGGCTGCAGGCGTGTCCCCCGCAATCCCCTCTCACTATACCATGAAGTGTAGTGAGCGGGGTGATGCGGATGAAACCCCCGCAGCCCCTGTTTTTTTTTCACAATACTACCACCAAAGGTTCAAACTTTTGGTGTTCGAACCTTTGGTGGTAGCATTTTTAGAACTTTTGGTCATTGCGACCATTATTTGTTGGTCAAATCGGCCTATACCGTTTGAAACATGACACACAGTGCAACCTGACAACCAATACTATAAACACCAAGGCCCTGATTCACAGAGAGTTAGTTAGTGTGTTATAAAGGGAAACACAGCATCATTTAAAACACAAGTCAGTTGCAAATTGAGGATACCATGTTAAACACAACTTAGTTTTAAAACGGGGAAAGTGCTTGTAAAATGCATCTGCAACATTTAATAATATAAGTTAACGGGTCAACATTCAAGTACATAACCAAGTGTCCAGCTCAATATTACAGGTATGTAATTATTCTTCATTTTAGTCAGTGTTTGCCAGTAGGTGTCATGAAATTCCCCCTGTCTCACCTGAGTCCGCTTCTTGCAGGATTCCGTGGGGAAATTCTTCTTGCGCACGGATCGGGTTTTGTACAAGCCCGCACGAGTCTCTTCCGACTCCAGCGTGCGTTCAGCATTCCAGGATAATCGGAGGTTCAGGACGTCCAGGAAAAGAGGAAGCGTGCACAAAGGGGTACATGGAATCCAGGAACAGGATGGAAAGGAGAAGGTGGAAGTAATGGTAATAAGGATCCAGGAACTTAAAATAGAGGAATAGTTCACCAAGCTATGAAGCACAGGTCTAGTCACTACCTGTGATAGCGTTGAGACGTGCTGGGCCGCAGGGGCGTGGCCTATTTGTAGGACGGACTACGTCCGCCATGAAGGCTGGCGCGAGGCGTGTCACGCGAGACAGCCATGTTGGAAGTATCAATGAATGCAAGCCCCGCTGCGATAAGGACCAGGAAGTCCAGAAGGGGCGCATTCTGTGATTCATGACAGTAGTTAACATCTGCTTAGCCCTGGCTCTAAGACCATGGTAGGCACGTTCTAGTTACTGGACCGAAGACCTGAGAAGATGGCAGCCACCCAGCTGGCTAGTGAAGAGGACCCCACCAGAACAAATTCAGGACCAGCTTCATTGACCAGCGGCCTGAGGATGAACGGCAGCAGAGATGCTCCACAAGCCCACTGAGTGATCTTGGCATGGTCAAGAGAGGCCTTGAACACTTATTACACATGCAGCCCAGAGGCCCGAATCAAGACGACTGGTAATGGGGTGGGGATGACAGCCCTTGGGGACATGTGCTTAATCTGAAGGATGCAGCGAAGCAGGTACAGGGGTCATGGCTGCCAAGCCCACTTTCGGATTCAGGATTG
The DNA here is from genome assembly GCF_040938575.1 of Ambystoma mexicanum. Lineage (NCBI taxonomy): Eukaryota > Metazoa > Chordata > Amphibia > Caudata > Ambystomatidae > Ambystoma > Ambystoma mexicanum. Next base: position 782,780,286 of record NC_090921.1, on the reverse strand, counting down.
GGTCTTGCTCTGTGTCAGCTGCCCAATTGTGAAGTCTGAGTCCCGTGAACTGACCAGAGCAGCAGGTTCCATGAAGATGAGCGACCTACGTCAGATGTTAGACGATGATGATTTGTGTAGCACCCAGTTCAAGGAGATACACTGGAGCTGTGGAGGATGGCAAACTGACTGTGTCTGCTGGTCTAAAGGAGGGAATCGCCTAAAAGGTTTCCCTGGTCGCAATGGGGGACATCATCAACTTCAGGAAGGCACAGGAGCAACAAGAACATCCAACAGAGCCCTCGTTGTCCTTCTTGGGTTACTCAGCGTCTTTCGGATCAGCTTGTCCATTGGTCGAATGAAAAATGGTTCTGAATCCCCTCCATAAATAGACATCCAGAGGGCTGGGGTAAATATACCCCAGCCCTCGAATCACTTACAGTGCTGCTTTCAATGATTCGGCTGCCATCCAGTCCTGGATGGCCAGCCGACTTCTGTTTGTGTAATCACTCTTGTAGGAATGTGGATTACGGTGTTGGGCCTGACCTGGATTCCATTCCAACAGATGGTTCCTTTGTGGTCTCTGTCCAGAGCCAGCGCAAGTAGATTGTGCCACGATGGAAAACTAGTGAAACTGACACCAGCCTCCACCAAATACGTTGCCTAGGTCACGGGACTAACCAAGGGATAAGACAAAGGGAGTAGAATGGTAGATGCTCTGGTAGCCATAGGGCAGATGTCTGAAACCTTTGGCTTGCCAGATGTGTGGGATTACAACTCCTATCAGAATTAGCCAATGTGGTCAATGGTGAGGGATCATGGGAATCGTGGTCCAAAACATCTGGAGAGCTGTAGGTTGCAGATCCCTGCTTAAGGGACCACGAGGGCAGCCCACTTAACAATAATTGGCATGCCAACAGTTTGGGCTTTTGTGTAGGCAAGGGAAAGGCACTTGTCAGGCACTTCCACAGTGGTATTAACTGGCCATTGAGGGTAGCAGTTACAAAATGGTGCGAGTATCCGGGCATCTAATAGCTTATACACAAGCCAAAACTGTTGGCTCTGCCAATGCTTGTTTTTAACAGGATTTCATTGAAGGACATGCATAGCGCTTATAAATCGAGTGGTTGAAGGCAGAACTGGTTTAGAGATTTTTTATTATTATTTATTATTATTACACCAGTAGTGCATTTACAACTCCAATTAAATCATTAACTCTCAGAAGACTGCTTTGAATAAACACTGGCAGGCACTTCGAGTGCAAAGTTTGAAGGTAAGAGTTCCCACATGGAGGTGTTTTGGGCGGGAGGAGCAGGGACTGACTGGGAATGGTCATAGGTATTTGAAGGGTCATGGGCAGTCAGTGGGTGGCCAAATAACCAAACAACACCTACAAGCTGTGTGCCCCTGCTCTTATGCCACCTGTACTCTAATGCAATAGTTTTGGCTGATAGGTATTGCAAGCAACAACTAGCAGCACAAACAGAAAATGTGACACAATGGTAAGTGAGGCTTAAAAAAGCTTACCCCGTAAAATGTTGCAATAAGGACAATCTTCCCTAAAATGATGTACTTGTTCCTTATGATACATCAATAAAAATAGCGCTGGCTTGACATTTTGTATGTCGAGTCCTAGCTCCCTGCCAGATAACTACCAATTGCCCCATGTCACGCATGGCACCTTGCGCCAGTCGTACTTTTTACCCTGGATTCTGGGACTTGTAGTTTTCCATTATAAGAATGGTTCTAGTATGCAAAGCAAAAAGCCATACCGGCACAAGGTGTCATACATTATATGGGGCCACTTGGCGGCTTCGCTGGCCTAATCCTCGACACATAAATGCCTACTCTAGGGCATCGGAGGAATGAGGCTCTAGTATATATAGCCGACACAGCTTCATGGGAGTAGATCTCCCTGGTATAAAGCTACGTGCTCCTCCATTGCTATGGTGGCACAGAGCTGATGCAATCATTGTGCAGGGACAATCGGATTTTTGACAACAAGGACTGAGGCACACACGTCCGTCTTGGTTCGGGCTTCCCGGTCGCTCTAACGCGGCCGGGAAACGCCCCGTTTATTTGTACTGCACGCGACGGCGTGCAACGCCACGCCGCCGCGTGCGCGCCCGTCATCGGGCAGCGCCACACTCCTCCTTTTTCAGGGAGAACCAACGATCACAATTCAACTATACACTGCAAACCAAACAACACTGCAAATAGAACAAGTGACAAACCCCGATGCCATGAACACCCCTTTATTAGCATCCACCCGGGTCCCCTTAGCTAACAGTTCTCACCCTTCGGATCATCAGCCAACTGTCCCAGCACGTAATCGGTGAGGCGAGCAGGTTTCCCTCGCCCAGCCCTCTGGGGGTACCTCTGGCTCGCCTCCGGCACGGGTGATCTGTCCACCGACGGGCCCCGGGCTGGGGACTCCGGCATACAGGGTGGGTCTCCCTCGTCCTCCGGGACTCCTCCCAGGTCCGGATCAGGAGGTGGGTCAGTTCTGGGATCCCTATGCTTTTTGAAGAAGCTTACATTGCGAGTTACTTCCGACCGGCCATCTGATGCAGTTACCATGGAGCCCCGGACCGCCACGACGTCCAGTGGCTCAGGCTCGTATGGCAGGGAGAGCTTCCCATGCGGATGTCGATTGCGGATGAGGACCTCATCGCCCGGCTCCAGCTGTTGTGGGTGAAGCCCCCTCCGCACGTTCTCTTGCTCAATTCTCACTCGCCGGTCCATTTCGACTCGTTGGTCATCGATCACCGCAGGCTCTCGTTCTCCGACCTCTGGTAACAATCCTCGAGGACACCTCCTGAACATCGCCTCTGCCGGGGCCACCCCCGTGGATGCATGGGGCGTGGTGCGGTATACCCTCAAGAATTGGTAAAGGGCTCTCTGTAGGAACTGCCCCTGTCCTTGGGCGATCCTAAAGGTCTTATTGAGAGTCTTCATCAAACGCTCTGCTTCCCCATTTGCTCGAGGCCAGAGGGGCGTGATCTTCCGGTGCACCACCCCACAGCTCACCATTAGTTCTGCAAACCATTCACCCTGGAATGGCGCACGATTGTCCGAGCACAGCGTGTGTGGAAACCCATGAGCCGCAAACAATTTCTCCACAGCCACAACCACATGCTCAAACGCCACGGACTCCACAAACTGGCGTCGACGATGATCTCCGACGGTAATGCAGGATCAAAGAACGACATAGTGTCCTCGGCCGTGAGTGCACTTCTAATGTCATCAAAAGCCGCCTGCTCCAGTGGGCCCCAATTCCAGATGGTGTTTTTTCTTGTCAGGGCCCTGAGAGGCTCAGACCTGGATGCCAGGTTCTTGATGAACCGCCCACAGTAAGTGACCATGCCCAAAAAGCTTCGCACCTCCGATACAGACTCCGGTGGTTGTGCCTTCTGTATGTCCAGTACCTTCTTGGGGTCAGGAGACACCCCCCCTCCTTGAACACAAACCCAAAGAACTCCAGGGAGGGGCGCAGGAACTTGCACTTCTCCTTATGGAGGGTGAGTCCCAACGACGGCAGCCTCTCGAATGTCTTCGCCAAACGCCTCAGATGGTCCACCTCCGTCCTTGCAAACACCAGAATGTCATCGCTTATGTTCAGGACGCCCTCGAGGTCAGCTAGGGCACCCCGAATGATGTTCTGAAATACTTCAGCCGCCGAGGACACCCCAAAACTCAGCCTCTTATAGCGATATAATCCCCGGTGTGTGGTGAAGGTGGTGATATACCTTGACTCAGGGTGGAGGACAACCTGGTGAAAGCCGGCCCGGAGGTCAAGTTTCGAGAAGTACCGAGCGCCCTGCACCTCCGCAATGATGTCATCCAGCGTCGGGGTGAGGTGCCTCTCCCTCTTGATGGCCTTGTTGGGGATCCTCATGTCGACACAGATCTTGACTGCGCCCGGTTGTTTGAGTTTCCTTGCCACCACTATAGGGGACACCCAGGGAGTCGGGCCCTCCACCTTTTTTATGATGTCTAGATCGACGAGGCTGTCCAGTTCTTTGTCGACCTGCTCACGGAGGTGGAATGGTACCCTCCGATGTTTCAGGGCGATTGGCTGTACCGACTCATCGATGTGTAGCCGCACCGGCTCCCCGGCCATCCGCCCGATCCCCTTGAACAGAGCATCATGCTTCTCCAGTAAGTCATTAATGTCTTCCAGGTAGACGGAGTACGCGAAGCTGACGATGCCGAGAGCTTCTGCCGCTGCACAATTTAACAAAGTATTCGTACTCACTGGGGTCACATAGAAGCGTGCTGTGATGTGAGAGCCATCGTGTTCTACTTTTGCTACGAATGCCCCGTCCAGAGGGATGGGCTCCACACCACCGAATGCAAAGATGCGGGCCTTGGGTGTGACCAGCCTGGGCGGCTGATCCATGGCGTTGTAATGTTCACGGGCCATGACGTTTACCGACGCCCCTGTGTCCACGAGGACAGGGACTGGAGACTGGTTCACTTCAACCACGCACCTTGGTTGTCGTCGGTTCCTGCTTCTTAGAACCCCCACACTTGAGACAAAGAATATGTTCTCTTCATCTTCTTCCTCCGCCTCTTCCACCTGGGCCTCCTCCTCGCTCTGGTCCACTTGAGCGACGTTGGACGGCCGACCTTGGCGAGTGGAAGTAGTTCGGCCTTGGCCCCTTGGCACCAATACGGGCATAGTCGCCCTACACACCCTTGAGAAGTGGTCTGGCAACCCGCACCGTCCACAGGTCTTTCCAGCTGCAGGGCATTCTGATTGGTGGGGCAGGTCATACCCGCACTTTTGGCAAATTTCGCCTGCCCTCCCGGCTCTGTCTCGGGTTCTGCCACCAAACCTCCTGGCACCTCTACCCCCTCGCCACATCACGCAGACCTCTTCAGTTTTGATAGGGCGCCCCGGCCTCCATTCTTGCGGCTCTCACCTCAGACACCTCGTGGCACCTTCCTAGCTCAAGGATGCGCTGGAGCGTTATCCCGGGCTCCCTCAGCACCTGGCGCCTGAGCTTGCCTGATGAGCACACCTGGATAAGCATGGTCCTGATCATATCCTCTGCATCACCCCAGGCACAGGCGAGCGACAGACGCCTCAGGCGCCCATAAAAAGTGTCCAAGGTCTCGTCATCTTTTTGTTTGGCAGAGAGCATGACGAACCGTTCATAGTCCGCGTTGGCAAGGGGCAGAAAGTACGCTTGTAGGGCGGCCTTTGCTTGATCATAAGTTCCATTCCCTTGTGGCAGAGATTCAAAAGTCTCCTGGACAGAGGGCCCTGCCGAGTATAACATCGTAGCCAGCCTGGTGTCGTCATCAACCACCTGTGCAGCCCTGAAGTACATGTCCAGGCGGTCCACCCACCTTCTCCATCTGGGCCCCAAGCTGGAGGGTGGGCCCGACACATCGAATTCGGGGATGGGCTGCAGAGCAGCATGTGCACGTACCTGGGCCATGACAGGAGCGGCTTGTTGAACACCAGGTGCTGCAGCTGGTTGTATTGGGGGTTGAAGAGCCAGAGCCGCTGCCTGACCACCTGCTGGTGCTGCTGGTTGCTGCATTAGAGGCTGTCGACCCTGCGGGGCCACTGACGCACGAGGATGTAGCTGCGCCGCCGCACCGTGTGCTCCGTCCTGGTCCTCGGTGTCACTCATGAATTTGAGCGCACAGGCACCCCCAGAATGTTGACCAGGAGCCGCAACTCAAACACCCAGTCCAAAATGACCCCCAGCATGGACCACCCCTGGATACAGTCACTTGCAACACACCTCTGTGATGATGAAGAGGATGAAGGCTGGTGAGGCCACCAGGATGATGATGAAGGGGATGAAAAAGGCACTCTGCCTTTAGCTGTTCAAAAATTGTGCCAAAGGACAAATGGGTTATGCAGGCCCAGCCAAGATGGGCCTTCTCCTGGCTTCCACTCGACGTAGAAAACCCAAAATTGAGTCGATGCACTATTCGGGCATAACCTCGTGTAGATGTAGCTGTCAGCTACCAGGATTTCCAAAAATTAGGCCTGGGGTCGCTTCAGGGCTCAAACCGGAGCCTCCTGAAGTCCCACAGCCTGTTGCACAAAATGGCCGCCAGCAGCGTGGGCAAAGCACTACCCGCGGCGTGAAACAAAGTCTTTACTCCGACCTCGTTTCGGTGAAAAATTGTTCCGATGATCACCGCCGGGCCCGGGCATCGTTTCCCCCACTCGTCGCCACTGTTGGAGGTGACTGGTGCCCCCCACGCGCATCGCCGCAAGCCCCGGCACCAAGGACTGAGTCACACACGTCCGTCTTGGTTCGGGCTTCCCGGTCGCTCTAACGCGGCCGGGAAACGCCCCGTTTATTTGTACTGCACGCGACGGCATGCAACGTCACGCCGCCGCATGCGCACCCGTCATTGGGCAGCGCCACACTGGGCATGAGGAGTGAAGGTAGAAATCAGAAGTAAAGTGGCATCCGCAGTTGGGGCAGTAAAACAGGGACACATATACTGGAAAATAAGATCGGAACAGCCAAATTCGTTGAATAGTCAAAGGGAAGCCATTGAAATTTCTCGGATTGGTTCAAATATTGACATCCCTTAACCCCCTCCCTGCCGGGACACACAAGTAATCTGGAACACCAGTATGTGGTGCTGTTCTGGATGAAAGTCGTTAATTATGTAGCAGCTGAAACTAGTCAATTTTAATGTTTAGCATCGCAATTTGTCAGGCGGCAACTGATCAGGTCTTTTGACCCTGATTTTTAACCAATGAGAAATGCGGGCCACTAACAGAAATACTATTCTTGGTCCCCAGCTCTCAGTTTTTAGTTATTTGGTTTGTAATTGTTTCCTGTTGGGGTTTGTCCCGGATCCAGCATTGCCTTGCGTTTCATGTACCGAATCTTCTCCCCGTAACTGAAAAGGCCCAAACCCTTCTTGCTTACTATAGGGTGTGAAGAGTTTCGGGATTGGTCCAGAGTGGGACCATTAGCCAGTGCTCCACCCTGGTTACAGGGCCACCCTCGGAGGAACTGCAAAATGCTTCCCAATGGTATCACTATAATGTGCACGTGTTGGGGCCAGATGCAGAGAATGCGCTCCTTTCATTTGCGCTCATTGCTGAAATGCTCGGGTCACCTTATTCTCAAAAATGACCTGATCATTTCAGGAGGGGCTGGACAATAGCGCAAAGATGGTCTGTCCAGCCCACTTGCATGCATTAGCGTCGTGAGCTAAGGTATGACAGGCTCCCAGCAATCACGTGGTTGCCGGGAGTGCTTTTCACCGAGGCTGGCTGTTAAAGGGTCTGTCTCTGTGAAATGCCCAAAGGGAAAAGAAAACATTTCCCTGTTTGGGGGATGGAAATGCATGTTTGACAGCCATGGTTTAACTTGCATCTCTCACACTTAATAAAATAAAAATATGACTGTCAGAAATGAGCCTGCCATGATTTGCGCCTCTTCCTGCACCTGTTTCAAAAGGTGCAGGGAAAGACCCTCATTTCAGGGCATTTAACAGTGCATCATGTTTTTCTGAGTTCGGGATTGTTAGACAAGATTGGATGCAGTAACCCTGTGGGAGACTACACCAGCCTTGTCCTCTTGGTTATAGGTAGCCCACCTATTGGTATAGGTCTGTACAACACAAGTTGGTAGAGTGACTGAGCAGCCAGACTTATCTCAAGAGGGGTACATGTGAGCTGTAGAGATGTAACACAGAGATTCACAATTCCAAGTGTCCAAAAAACACTTACGCTCAAGGATTTCTAGTAATGTAATTAATTATTTTTTTAACGGTCAGTTTTAAATAAACCTTCTTTAGAAAGGGCAAAATTCAACAACAAAAATACACTTCGTAACACTTTCTCAGATTTACAATAAGCAAGTTGATACTCGTTAGAGATGCTGACAATACACTTCCTACACCCTGGGGTGACTTCAATTACTAGGCAGTAAAGGCATTCCTATATCACTTTTGGCACTTAATAAATTCTGAGGTGATGGAAAAAGGAGAAGGTTGGGAAAAAGGTTAACAGGTTCTCCAAGCATGTGAATACTTTTTCAATCTCCCAATGAAGTCTAGATGAGATCTTTCCGAGCAAAACAAGGTAAACATATGCACCACCTATGAGGGACAGTTAGAATCAAAGCCAATGGGTCAGAAGAGTCTGCAGGGAGCCAGGACAGCCAACGTCAATTTGAACAATGTCTATGGAGTTTGTAGAGAAATCACTGTTGGGCCACAAGCTGTTAGGCTTGTGAAGGTCAGAGCTGAGACCAACTCTGCAAAAAGCAGCTACTACAAGTCTCCAGTGAGAACAAGCAAGCTACAGATAAAAAGGTACGTACCCCTTAGTTAAGACAGTACCTTAGGTCTGAAGAAAAGGATCCAGCTGGCTTCTGTTCAGGTTGCAGTCCTGCAGGTCCTATGTTCCTGGGCCTCAGTCATGGGGACAAGAGGGAGGACGTCTTGGGGACTCCTACACTGCAGTTCAAAAGTCAGCGGCAGCTACGGGCTCTCTTCACATCAGTGGCACTGTGCGGTTTTAACTACCGTCAAATAGCACTAGCGCAGATCTTGGACACTTGATGGGCTTCCCTTGCTTCTGGAGTCCAGCACTCTGGTGAGGGGCCTTGGCTTGGGTAGTCCTGCTTTGGGAGGGTCCTCAGGATCTTCCTGGAGTTCTGGTCCAGCTTAAAGACGATGCACTCGACTACAGATTTCTCGACCCCTGGCACTCGGTTCCAGCAGCACCAAAGAAGTACAGCCAGTTGGCGAAGGTCCTCCAGCAAAGTTGGTCTTGGGGTTAGTTGGTCCCACCAACACAAGGGAAGAAGTTGTCCGTTCCGGGGCTTCTCTAGTCGATTCAGAGTTGGAGCTTCAGCACTGCAGCAGGGCTTCACCAGGCAGTTCAACAGTCCAGGAGGGTGCAGCAAGCTTCTCTTCCAGTTTCCTTTGTCGGATGTTTCATCCAGTGGTCGACTCTGCCTTCATTCCACGAAACCTCGCCTTTTATGCAGGTTTCTCCCATTCATGCACAGCCTAGCTGTCACTCACACTGCAGGGTGGCTGTCCTGGAGCCAGCCAATCAGCACTGGGTGAATTTAGGTAACCAAGGAGACTAAGGACACTGAGTTTCGGGCACCTCCCTCGCTTCCTGCCCTGCCCTGCGTGTTTCAGCACTAAAGCCCGTCAAAGGCAAAAAGAACAAACAGGTGAAACCTGGTTTGGTGAAACAGAATAAAACCCAAGAAAGACCTCACAAGCAAGAAATGGCAAAAAAAGAAGACCGGGGCCATTATGACAAAATGGGCACCCATGGGTGCACTACTACAGCTGAGGATTCAGCATGTGGTAGAAACCCACAATGGTAGAAAAATTAAACCACTGCCACCAGCCATTAAATATAGTGAGGGTAACATAAAAAATGTTACATGAGTAAGTAGGAAAAGGGGCTGATAAGTAACCCCCCAGTACTTCCACATAAGATGAGGTGTACTGGACCTACATAGAAAAAACAGGTAAGTAAAGTCAATTTCACTTTACTACTCTTGAGAACAGTAGTTCACCCAAGAGAAGGTATTTAGACCTTAGGAGAAATCCAAGCGACTTCTCTGTGACACTGCACTGGAAGGTTCTGTGTGTCACAATACAAAAGTAGATGCTTATGGAGTTTGTCAGACTCCAAAAACAACAGAAACACAGAGTCCAAATCAGATCAAAAATACATGAGAGAGTGAGAAAAAGGTCTCATTGACTCCAGGATAAAAATGAAAAGTCCTAAAGTCCAGCAAAGGAGCAGGGGGTCTCTAAGGTTGAAATGAACATTCTCCCTAACAGGGATGTGCTTTCAATTCCCTGAAACACCCCCTTACTTGCGCAAATGGAATCTGAATGAGCGCGTCTAAGATGTTCTCATTCACATGTGCTTTGTGGATTGGGCTGCTCCTTTTTGGGTGCAAGTGAGGAGATGTGCTGGCACAACTCCTCACATGCAGCAAAACATGCTTTGTGAATCTGGCCCTTGGTCTTTTCCTTAATCATTCTTTTTTGTTTTTCCGATTCGTAGTAAGAAGACAGGTAAAAACTAAAGTTTGGACCTGTGCCTGAAGAGGAAGGCTTCATCCCGGTGGCTCATGCACAAGGTCGTTATAACCTGGAGCCACTGATCCATGCTCTGCAAGGACGTTCTGGCACCAGTGGTCCAAGTGGGCGGGAGCGGTTGGCAGTGGTGCTCCTCTACTTTTTTAATAAAGTTTTACTGTCTCTATACTTTTATTTTAAAACGAAACTGTTCCAGAATGCCTTAGTATAAAAAAAAAAAGTGTAGGAAGAAGTTAAAACTTGTACGTTCCCTTAAACAACGTTTGTTTGGGGGTTTGATTTGTGCGTGGGAGGGAGCGTGATCGTGGGGTTTGTGGGGAGCGGTTGCAGGCCAGCAGGGAACATAGTTCCATTATTTCTTTTCGTACACTGCGACCACTCTCTAGCACCCTGCGGGGGTTCTGCTCGGGGGCCCCGAGTACAGGCTTTTTCTCCAGAGCCTGTAATGGTGGAAGTAATATTCAGGAACTTTCCTGAAAGCACAGGGGACACTGGCTTCTTTTCACCCCTTGGATGGCGGCTTCAACCCAGCTAGGCCAGAGACTACAGGAAAGCAAGGCAGTGGGCTTTGCAGATGTTGCTCAGTGTAAGTGCAAAGGTCAAGGTACACATGCAGTTGATGTAAGGTAAGGGGAAGCGGCCAGAAGATTTGCTGTGATCTGGATCTGGCTTTAATCAAAGTGATATACAGAACACAAGCAGAAACTGGGTAGCAACATTTTGTCAGAGTGGGGGGCGTGCCGCTCCATGAAAAGGGGCCTTCAGGTAGCATAGGGTAAACCCTTGGGATCAAAGAGAACTGGTAATTATTAACAAACAGGCATATAGCAGAGTCGCGACATGGACATTCTGAAAAGGCTGTTGTATTGCATGCAAGGTATAGCCAGAGCGACACATACTCAACCGGAGTGACAGACACACTGAGGCTGGTAAGGCTTCAATGGGCTGCGCATGTGCAACAGAAGTCTTCCTGGTATATGATCTGGAGCAGGGACCAACCTAGACACTGCTAAATCTGGAGTGGACGCAACATCGGTGGACGGATCCAGAACTGAGGTAAAACCGGAGCGGAAAGAATAGTTGAGCAAACAAGAACAGAACAGGAGGAAAAAGAGAGGGGTCTAAAACAGGGAGTAAATGGCAGCAGTAGGACCAGGAGGATAGCTCAGAGGCAATGTGCTTGCCTTGGAAGCAAGACTACGCGGAACAAAAACAGGTTCTATCCCCGGGCCCGCGCTTAGAAACCTCTGGATATTAAGCACGTTATAAATAACCAATTACAACTACAGTGCACTAGATTATCAAGCAGGCCCTTGGGGCCACCGCTTCGGCCGTTGCCCTAATACACTATTGGGCCGTGTGAGCCTGTATGAGAATATGCATTCGGTAATCTCTTGAGCAAGTAACATCCTGGCAGAAGACCCCAAGAGCTATTACAAACATTATGAAAGGAGCACACATTTAAACGTATTCATGCTGGTGCTCGTTAAAAAATAAAATACAATTCAGACTTTTACTTCTAGTTCCAGTTCCTTGGTTACTTGTCAAGCTAGTTGCAATGCTGCATTGCTCCAAAGCCTGCATAGCGTTCATGAGTGTCACCGGACACGGAAATGTTGGTCCATGTTGAACTTCCCAATGACTTGCTTTAGCTTGGATTACTATTTTTGAGGGTCACAAGAGATGGATTGCCATTTTTGACTAAAAGTGAGAGCAAATTGAGGTTCCTATCCTCCAAATGCGGGTCCGTTGATAGCTTTGATGGTCCTGTGCATGTTGCTCACTCTGCATGCGCAGGGAAAGGTGAACGTGCTCTGCTGCTCCCCTTTAAAACTACCAAGCAGCAGAGTCTGGACGGTACGAAGCAGGGCTCGAAATGCAGGGAAAAGGAGGGCAGCGAGCACATCTGCGGAGGACATCATAGCCTTAATCTGCCTGCCTCCACTCTCCGCCCTCTGCAACTCATACAGAACAGAACTGCGAGACTTGTCCTTGGCCTCAAGCCCAGGGACCGTATCTCTCCAGGACTGAAATCTCTACACTGGCTCCCAGTGGCTGCGTGGATAAAGTTCAAAACCCTCTGCATTGTCCACAAGGCCTTCTGGGGCCTTGGTCCTAAATACCTTCAACTCTCTCTTCCCAAATATCTTCCTTCCCGAGCCCTTCGCTCATCCGCCTCCAACTCCCTCAGGGTCAGCCGCTTCTCGAAGCAACGAGCTGGGGGTAGATCTCTCTCCGCGGCAGGGGCCTCCCTCTGGAACAGCCTTCCTGCCTCCCTGAAACTTGAGGAGAACCATCTCCGGTTCCGGAAGCACCTCAAAACTTTCCTCTTTGCCTCTGCTTTCTCTCTCCCTCTCCCCTGCTGAACAGCTAATATTCTTCACTGAAACTGCACTGATTCTGCAACTGGACCACTCTTAACGGCCTCGGTCCTGGGCCCAGCCACTCTCCACTTGCACTGATGCCCTTGAACCCCTCTGCACTGCGGGACTGTCTCTGTATCCCTACAGCCCCCCCCTTTTCCAGCACTTGTCCTGCACTTACCTTGCACTTGCCACCAGCTGGCCCTATCTATTTATTACTTTACGCCACTTACCTTGTACTGCACTTCCCCCCCTCCCCTTCCCCTTTTCCCCCTCCCCCACCCCTGCACTTGCGCGATCTGAATGACACCTGGCCTAGTAGGATCGTTGTCTGTCTCCCCTTGTTTCCTCACCTCCCTGCCTCGTCGCGCCTTGAAACACCTGTGTATAGGCGCGTTACAAATGCCATATCATATCATATACAGACTTTTGTACTGAACACATAATTAAGAAGCTGATTCTTAAAATGTCATGGGTTTTTATGACTCGTTTCATCAAGTTATCAGGCTTGGCTGGCTGTGAATGCATTGCGACTCCTAAAGTCTGTGGCATTCATCTTCACTAGAGTTCTCAGGAAGTTCCTGTTTCCCGGTAACTAGTAGTCTTGGTCTCTGGAGATGACCGCCATTACGCTGCTCCAGATGTTGCCCTTTTGGTCCTTAATCACTGGTTTGTGGAGTCTCTGTAATCACTCTCTGCTACTCTCGGTAGGCCATTACTCGCGCTCTCAGTTTCTTTGGCCTCAGGGCATAATTAAAGTTCTTGCTATACCAATACGCTACATGCTAGCCCTTTGCCTCATTCTCACAATGTTCTCTGTCTTGTGGCTTTCTTGTGATTCATGTAATTATAAGCCATCAAGTGTGATTTATCTCAGCTGCCAACTCTTGGAACTGTAATTCTGACTCTTGGTTATCGCTCATTGCTCAAGATGGAGCAGCTCTAATTTAGAGTCTCCGGTGCCTCTGATCAATAACTTCTCTTCCCAACATGCATTTTGTGTACTTGTTCTTCTTTCGCCTCCTCTTCTGCAACTGGTCTGGGACTGCCTTCCTCTCTCTGCTCCGCCATGTTCCTCAGCAATTGATACACATGGGCTCCCTGCTGCCCTCTTTGTCTTTCTGTTAGAGACCCACCACCACTGCATATCCACCTTTCTCTCCTCCCTGCTCTTCATCCAGCTTGGGTTATGCCCAGATCCTTTGCCGCATGGCCTCTCTCGCCCTCCTGATTTGGTGTGTCTCGTCTGTAAACAATGCTCTGTTCTCTGTGTATCGTGACATGTTTCTACTGGCCGACCTTCTCTCACAGTATTACAGCAAGCATGTTCCTCTCACTGCTTGCTACTGGCTCCTTGTCGGACATCAACAGGCAGTCTCTCCATGGTATTGGCTCCACGTCCCTCGCACTCATCCCAGTACTTATCTGTGTGGTACCTTATCTCCCTTCAGGAGCCCCTTTTCACTTTTCATTCCTCTTTTACCTGGCCTCAGGGCATAATTTCACTTTTCACCTCTTCTTTTCAGGGTATATTGGCCCTTGCCACCCGACAGCAGTCAGTTAAAAAATGTTCCTACAGGGGAGGAGCTAAGATGGCGGACGGGCTGGACGCTCTTCCGTGAGACTCCCATCGGTGAGGTCCCAGAGCAAGGTTCCACCGAGCTTCATGGAGTAACAAAGAGCGAAATGCAGGCTCGTGAAATTATATAGGACAACGGCGCATCGTGAACTCAGCCATGGAACCATGTAGGCGAATGGGATCTCGTCTGATTGAAGGAGGCCCGCAGCCTCCATCTTGCCGCGGGAAACAAGGGTGGTCAGGGCAGACTATGTCCAGTGCGGGTCGCACATGAGATCAGAAGAGCAGGCGGCGGTTGAGCTGAGAATCCACCATTCATGCTCCTATGCTAATGAGGGCTCTGTGGTGCCACCGGGCACCCACAGTGAGATTGAGGAGGCGGGCCACCTAGACCAGAGGATAGGAGCCGCACAGCTGCTTCTGAGAAGCAGGAACGAGGTGAGAGTTTCCCCCACCGCCAGAAGCCCGGTCCCACAGCGCCTTTCACCCAGTCGAGAGAACTACATGAGCAAGAGGAGGAAGAGCAATGCAGAGAAGTGGGAGACCCAGTAACCTGTCTGTTGCTTTACGGCCAAAGCGGAACATGTGCGATGGCTGAGGGCTGCCATTCCCAGTGCAGGCTAATGTATTAGCAGGAGTACCCTAAAGCGCAAGGAATAGACCCAGTGGGAGACGTCTGTGAAGTCCAGACTCCCTTTGCGGCTCGCGTGCCAAGTGGGCAGCGGTCCACAGGAGCACCTGGGTACCCAGAGGGACCGGAGCAGGAAGGACCTTGGCTCCAGAGTATAGCGCCTCTGGCGACAGATTTGGATTTGGACCTCCAAGCTATATAACAAGCGTGGACTCTCTGAAAGAAAGATCCACCACACACCAGCAAGTGCTGAATCCAGTTTTGTCTGCGTAAATTGCAAGTCGCTGCATAAGTATGTGGCAAAAGAAATTCAGGACAGACATGGAGGAAAAAGTCTAATAAAACTCTGCGCAGACGGCAAAGGGGCAGTACTGACAGATTTGTATGCAGAACTCACAGCACAGCTGCGAATCACCAAAAAGGACGAAACCCTGTTAAACGCGAGAGGACGTCCAACCTGGAGCAACCCCGATGTCCTTCATCAAAGAAGACCTAAAAGCATGCCTGCAAAATCTACAAGAAAACTTGGTCTGCGAAATAGCAGTTCCGAGGGAAGGTGACGCTAAGAGCATGGAGGTGCTTCAGAAGAAGATGGACGCTCTGGGGGTTAGAGTGCAAGAAGTGGAACAGACCCTTGTAGAGGTAGCATCACAAATCCCTGAGTCATCTAGAGAGGACGACGAACTCTGTCAGAAAACTTTGCAGTTAGATAAGTGTGAAGATCTTGAAAATCGGTCACAAAGGCACAATATCAGTCTGAAGTTCTTACGAGAAGAGATGTAACGCAAGGGGATTGAAGACATGCTACGTGAACTGTTTGCCCTGTTGTGCCCGGAGGAACCCCCAGACGCACTGAACTGGCCCTCTCAAAGCCAATCAGAGTCATTCAAAGCTGAAAGATATCTTCTTCAAACTGCACTCCTACTCTCTAAATTAAAAAATGGTGAGTGAAGCCTGAGTGAGGGGGCAGATTGAATTCAGGGGTTCGGGAATCAAACATTTCCAAGATATATATAACACCACTCTGCAGAAGAGAAGACTGCTCAAGCCATTAACGGAAAAACTGTTAAGGGACAAAGTGAAGTATAGATGGATTTTTCCAAGTGGCCATCAACCCTGGAGGATTGATGTCAAATCATTGGGCTGGAGATGCCTGAGCAGGCTCACGGTAGTGGAACCGGCCCTGACGCGGCATTGGAAGGTCTTAGTTGGAAAACAAACGGCCCTAGGGCCAGAAGAAATCGGGACCCTACATGAGGGGAAGTGGCATGTGCCTTAGAGGAGTGGTAGATCTTCCGAGAGAGACTCATAAATGACATTGAATAACATCATGGCATGACAGTAATAGAGGAGTGACCTTTTGAGCATGCACTTGGAGGACATCAATGGGGGACCTGCCCAGGGGCGCAGGGTTTGCTCGACGCTGAAGAGGTCCAAGCAGTGGATTCCTCACTCTGGAAGTAGACCTGAGGACCCGTCACTATGGTTGTGTTTTATAGTTGGGAAATTAGAGGGCTTGGGGGAGGAGGATGTTAGTTGGAGGATGGGATGTTAACAGTCTAGTGAGCCAAAAGAGAGAACGAATGTGGGCAAGCACTGCAAAACTCTGGCTTGCGGCTTATAAATGTTGAAAATACTAAACTTGAATGTTAGGGGGGTTAAATTCCCCAGTTAAAAGAGTGTGCCTCTTCCACCTTTTGAGCGATCAAAGCATAGACAGATCCAAGCATAGACATAGCCTTTGTGCTCGAAATCACCTTTTGCAGAAAGACTAGGTGCATATGCGCCATAGGAGTTATTGCATTCAATGCTTCTCTGCGCTAGCAAAAAAAGCAGGGGACGCAATAATATTGAATGGAGATTTGGGACTTGTGATCGCAGATTCCTTGGCTGACCTGGAGGGAAGATATTTCATGGTGAATTGCAGTCTTGGCCAGCAACCATTAACCCTAGTCTCGGTATGTGACCCGAATACAGGTCAGGTGTAATTTGTACTGCACCTGACCAATGAGATCACCAGCTTTGCAAAGAGAGACCTGATCATCGGTGCAATTTGAATATGCTTATGGATAAGCAACTAGACCACTCTGCAGGACTGAAAGCAGAGGGCGTGCAAGCCTCCCTTACATAAAAAAATAAATGAGCCCATCTGGGAGTCATAGACGTATGGCAGGACAGACACAGGGGAGAGAGGGATTACTCTTTTTGTTGGCAGGTTCACAGAGTTTACTCAAGAATTGACTATATATTACTAGCCGGGGCTATGCTGGGAATGTAGTGGAGACGAGTATTGGTGACTTTACATTGTCCGATCATGTTCCGGTGAGGCTTTATTTAGACCTAAGAACAAAGAGCATAGAGTGTCTGCGGGCTGTGGATCACTCACGTCCCTTGCACACTCAAGGGATGGTCAAAAGATAAACAATAGTTCATTAGTATTACAGTTATACTTGTCTCAGTAATTTATCAAGCTGTTTAGGATTCCCAATAGTTCTATATATGGACCCACTGTTCCTATTAAATGTTATTCATGTTACTAGTAGAATCTCTTTCATTAGAAAAATTATTGTGATGGTACCATTTCAGCAACTCTCAAAACATTATACAATTTATTAAAATATATTTCTTCATGTAAAGAACAACATGTATTCAGTTGATAGAACTATTGTCCATTATTCCACATATATTGTGACAATATTACATGCATATTGTGTTGTGCAGATATCATTCTCTGTAAATCATAGTTTTCACTTCAAATATACAAGCTCAATGGTTTCGGGACTCTAGTTCCCTTCCTCAGTAGCAAAAACAAATACTTATAAAGTGCTCATAAATTCAAATGTTCTTCTAAAATCTTCGAGGTGATAAAGAGATAATAGAAAGTGGTTATGTTTTAGTTTTGTTATGCTTAAAGATGAATCATTAGTATCAATACAGATTATTATTTCTCTGCTCGAGGTAGCCCTACCTCTCATCGGTGCCACATGGTGATCTTATACTGATGCTTTTTGAGATTTAGCATGGAGGAAACAAGTCAATCACTCCTCACCTCGGAGTAGCCTAGAGACAATAGGGTACATTTAGATTGTTTGTCCCAGATAGTTAGCTTCTAAGATATGTATTTCAAGAGGTTACATAGTTCTATCGAAGGAACCTACCTCCTTGTGTGTTATTGACTACTCAAAGGAGTTTAACGTTCAACGGTCAGTTCTTCACAGATTCTCTTGGTGTATCTCAAAAGGAGACTTCAGACTCCCAACGGGTTCAGCTATCCATCTAGGTAAAAAACATGTAATTACCAAAGGGAGGATAATATTGTGTAATTTCAAATCGTCCTAGTCTTATTGGCCATGCTCATAGGTTGTTTCATCATATATTTACCTTATTTAGATGCTCAAGTAGCTCATAGTGAGTGTTTATGTATTGAAATGTCAGCCGCTTCAATAGAGTTGTTGTGGTCCTGAATGGAGACATAATAATAAATAACGTTGTGGGATTCAATTCGCTATCCTTAAGGAAACTGTAGTGTGGAGTATGATAAATAACCTCCATGAGGTGCTTACCTATAGGTTAGGTCTTAATGTTGTAGTCAGGTCCTATAAATCTTGATGAGCATAAATGGTGTTATGAATACCGCTGGAATGGCGTCAAAATGTAGCGGGACTACCTAGGGGTAATTGAAAGTACTTGTCAGCGTACCATTCAGATTTTTCATGTCTCAGTTTCAACGGATTGCAACAAATGGTGCGCGGATTGACGCAATTAAGTCTTACCTCTGAATACTGGTGAGGACGTAGTCATGGTAATCGCACAGAGTACGAAGATCAAGTGCCGTACTGTTAAATATAGTAATGGGGACTCCCTTGAGTGTGCAGGGGACGCAAGTGATCCACAGCCCGAGGATACTCTATGCTCTTTGTTCTTATGACCATCACAACATAGTGTCAGGGTTGTGTTCCTCTCCTCTGCCCCTCACTACCTCGCCTAACATTTGTAAACACTTAAAGCTATTGGTGTGCAGCAGTGTTTGTTCCTTTTTTTGCTTTATTTAGACCTGCCAAACCTGCAAAAGCATGAACGCTCATGGACCCTCCCATGCCACCTCTTGAGAGATTCTATTGTTAAGGAAGAAATGGGGAAGCAAATCAACGAGTACTTCCTATCAATAGGCCGAAATAACACATCACACATTAACACCTGGGATGCATTCAGAGCTGTGGTGAGGGGTACGTTTTTATCCATGGGGGCCCATTTGGCTAAGATAAGCAAAAGTGGAAGGCACCATGTACTCAGTGAGCTAAAGGGCGTATAATAGAGATATAAGGAAAATGGGTTGCCTCGATCCCTTAGAAAGTTAACAACACACAGGGGCCAGCTAAACACTATGAATGTTAATAGAGCAGAACGTGCCTTACTCACTCTCAAGAGCACGTTATATGAAAAGTCCACTAAGGCAAGCAATCTGCTGGCCAGAGGGCTGAAGGTCCAGAAAACTAAAGTGCAGATCAAAGCTCTAAGAGATTGTCAAGGACTTGCTTGAAGGTAGATCACCGCAGTTGCCTAAGTGACGTGACAGGGGTCTCGTTTCATACAGAGACTTTCTTTTTGAGAGCACAGCATGCAGAGTATAGGAAATAACCTGATAGGCTAAGGGCTCAAGTGAAAAGGCAGGAGCGACCAGCGGTGCTAGAGGGAGAAAGAAACAAACACAAGTGAGGTCAAATACCAGGCCAATAAACCAGATAGACACCACCTCCCTCTCCCTTGTCCCCAACTCCTGATAGAAATTGCAGGGAACCTTTTCAGACACAGATATCTCCTACCGCAGTGACAAAGGGAGTTCCAAGCACATTTGTCAAATGGGGTTGTAATACAAAAGAGATGAGGTCTTTGATAATCAACCCTGACCTGTACGGCACAAGGGCGCAATGTAAAGGAACAAAAGTTTCACTAGGAGGTGAGTCAAGTTCTTGATGGTCACTGCAATGTCCAGAATCCAACAAATTCACCCAGTAGCAGTAATCCAAAGTTCCGGAGTAAGCAGAAATAAAGTAGAAAGAAAGAAAAACACCACAATCTGCCGCAGGTCCAAAAACATTGTGACAGTTTAGGGGGAGGCAGGACAATCCAGAGTAACGTTTGCAGAAGTCAAAGAGCCAAAGTAGCTGTCCAGAGGTACACCAGACATCACAACAGGCAAGGAACAGAAGCAGACAGTCCGGGTAAACAAAAAACGAGTCAGAAGGCAACAGGATCCGGACAGCAAAAGCGGAACAAGGAAACAGAGCCCACTGCAAGTATTAACAAACTTTAAGGAGCACTGCACTGCTTTCCGAGAGTGTATTAGTACCTCTCTTTGCGGTGCTCGGGGGACTTCGAGGCAGCGCTGTGACACGAGAACGTGAGGGTGTCATGTGATTTCTGGTGCAGCATCATGGGAACTGTAGTCCCGAGAGTTGATGTGTGCCGGGAACATACAGGCAGACCAACTCCTTTCCTTTGCATAAGACACCACAGAAGGTGCCAGTAATGCATGGAGGTATGGGGGCGGTGAACCCTAGGAGGTAAGCGAGTCATGACAGAGATGTAGTGGGGGTCTATCAATATGATACATAAATCATTGTGGAAACATTCCGTAGTTTCTAGTTTCTATGAGAAATTGTATGCCACAGGCAAGGAGGCAGAAGAAACATGTAAAGAATATATAGAGGGAGTGTCAGTGAGGCAAATCACGGAACATCAAAGACAGATGCTGTCCTATGACGATTGAGGAAGTTGTGTGCGCTATGAAATGTTTAAAGTCAAACAGAGTACGGGACCCAAATGGCCTGACAAATCAATTCTATAAGACTTTTGCAGGAGCCTTACTTAAGCCACTATCCAACCTATTTAACTCCTTTTTATCGTCGGGTATAATATCGGACACAATGAATGAGCCATGATTACTGTAATCCATAAACCTGGAAAAGATTCTGAGAGCTGTGGGTCCTACCGCCGCATTGTGCTTGAATACTAATGACATTGTTTTTCTTAAACTCTATCTATGAGACTTGAGGGAGGGCTTGCTGCCCTGAACCATTTGGCTCAAACAAGCTTTATAGTGGGATGTCAGACATTCAATAATATTAGAAACCCACCTTATTGACAGAACCACAAGGTTTGGTAAAGACCATGCGCTTCTACTACCCCTGGGTGCCGAAAAAGCCTTTGACAGGGTTAGTTGGACTTTCCCTAATGGAAGCGCTAGTAGGAATGGGAATGGGCCCGCACGGGATTAAATGGATAAAGGCTATATATAATACAGCCATTGCAAGGGTCGGAGCTAATGGCGTTCACTCTGCTCCTTTTGCACTCGGTAGGGGAACTTTCACCCCTCCTTTTTGCGAGGGTGAGGTAGCTGTTTGAACAGAGTGAGTGCTAGACAGGACATACAGGGGATACGCTTTGGGGGAGTGGAGCACAAACAGGCACTATTTGCAGACAGTGTCATTCTTTTGCTGCATACTCCCCTAGCATCCCTGCCGGCAGTGCAAAAGGAGCTCTTGGAATATCAGCTGGCATCGGGTTTTAAGGCAAATTTAGACACATCAGAAATATTGAACTTAACTACACCTCTAATAGTGAGTACTCATCTCAAAACAATGCTCCCATTCCACTGGGCCAACAATAATATCAAATATTTGGGAGTGCGATTGACTGCCAATTTAGACAAGCTGCGTGCAATTAACTACGCCAATCTGCTAGAACAAATTAGAGCCGACTTGAAGAGATGGATCAAGAGTACCATCTCCTGGTTTGGATGTATTCATGTTTTAAAAATGAATGTTCTCCCGCGCTTGCTATACTTCTTCCAGTCCTCCTGTTAAAGTCCCTAGGCGAGTGCCCCATATGCTACAAAATTAAGGTACTTTGTTAATTTGGAGGGGGAAAAAGACAGACTGCCCAAATCCATATTGAGAGCGCAGACAGGATTGCAGGCGACAGACGTACCATGTGGCAGCATAGCTATGAATAGTGAAGGAATGGTGCCAGACGAAATCTGCAAAGCAATGATGGGTATGGACACCGCAGTAGGAGGTATACCATTATGTAGAATTCTCTAGCCACCCAAACATAAGAGACCGAAGTCGGTTTATAGGAATTTTATAACCAGGACAACACTCTAAATATGGGACGCAATGGCCACAAGGGGACACCGTAAGACGTTTCGATCGCCACTGATACCAATTCACAGCAATCGAGACTTTACCCCGGCAATGCAAAGGGGACCATTTCAGGTATGGAGAGAGATCAAAGGATGGTGCATAGACAATATGTTTAAGAGGGGTGATACAAAAACCGTTTTGGAATGCAAGCAGGAGTATAGATTTAAAGAGAGTGATAGATTCCAGTACTTTCTGGTGTGACACTAGGTGATGAGTTGGCAGATCAGGCGGGCTGCCACCATAGCTTTGTCAGCCTTTGAAAAATGTGTGACAGAGTCTAATTTGACTAAAGGGCTCCTTACCATTATCTATCGCCTACTGATAAGGCACGCAGGGAAAAGAAGATGGGCTTACATGAGCGCCTGGGAAAAGGAATTAGGTAGACACATCTCCGACAAGGAATGGGAAGAGATTTGGTGGAGAAAAAAAAAAAAGTAGCAACTGCGGTACAACTGAAAGAGGCTGAATGCAAAGTAATGGCAAGGTGGTATTTAACGCCAGATAGATTGCACAATCTTTACTCTGAGTCAAAGGAGGATTGCTGGCGAGAGTGTGGGGGCAAAGGGGACCGTCATGCACATATGGTGGGAATGCCCTAAAATCCAACCAGTTTGAGAAGAGGTACTTCCACACATTTCTAAAATAGTTTTCGCACCTTCCTGTTTGACCCAGGCCTAGCTTTAATGGGAATTATTGATAAAGCCCAGTTCCCACTGGTTTCAGTAGAGGGCTCAACAATAACCACATTACTCCTAACAGCAAAGATGGTAATAGCAGCCAATTGGAAGAATAAGGAGATACCCCATTTGAATCTCTTGTGGGTTTGACTATGGTCAGCTCTGGCAATGGAGAATATTTCAACAGATTTACAGAATGATAGGGAAGGATTTAAGCAGAAGTGGAAACCATTAATGTCTTTCTTGACTTCAAAGATTATATATAGTTCCTGCCCTCATAGATTCAGAGCTATGAACCTCTTTGACATGATGGAATCATGAGTTATACCCGCAGATACCTAGCAGAAGATAACAAAAGTTGCAGGCCTGGTCTCTTGGTGAGATGCCAATATTATATTACGAAGCTTGTCCGTTGGTCTTAGCAGATAGGGAGACACTAGACTTAGTTTGGAGTGGTGGGATAGGGGGAGGGTGGGTCCAAGAAGGAAGGGGAGACATTTAGTAATTTATTACTTTGTTACAACATCATTGTTCAGTCTATGTACATTGTAATTGCAATTTGATGCCTGCATAATATCTTACCATCCACTGTTAACACAGAAATCAATAAAAAGCCTTGTACAAAAAGAAAAAAGCTCCTGGCAGCAGTTCTCCGACGTTCTTCCTTCCTGCTGAGCCACATTCTTCTGGGCTACAGGCGGGGCATCTCCTGCAGAGCGGGAGGCCTCTTGCCCATGGCAGCAACTCCATGAGGCCCTGCTGAGCGAAGGTTCTCCAGTTGAGCCGGTGAGCAGGTATGCAGATCCCGGCACTACCAATCACTGGGCAAAGGAAAGAGTGGGGGAAGGACCTTGTAGGACTGCTGGGCATCTTCAGATCGGGCCTCTGAGGCAGGTCTTATTTATTTAGACACTGGAACAGCAGAAATGGCTCATTTTGGTATTCTAGAGATGGGATGGCATACTGAGAAGAGCCACCATTTGGAGCATATATCTCCTTCCCCCCTACAGTTCTCCAACAAGATCACATAGGAAGGAAGAGAAGGTATGAGAGGGTCTGTGAGGAGAGATTTCAGAGGCAAGCACAGACGCATCTCCCCTTCCTCCTCTTCATCTTCAGAATCCTCCTCCAGCTCCACTGAGGACTCCTTTTCCTTACTTAGTTAGGACCTAAGAGGTAAATGCTTGGACAAGGAATCTGTAGCCAATGTCCTGATCCAGTTAGCCCATTACATGGGGTTCCCAGACACTGAGCCTCCAGTAGCTGCACCCAGAACCACAAAGGCCCCTCCCCCTCTATTTGAGCGCACCGTGCGAACTGGGCTCCTCTGCTCACCAAAATGAAGAAGGAAATCCTTAAGGAGTGGAAAGAGCAGATAAAACGGCAGTTCCCAGGTCCGTAGTCAAGCTTTGCCCACTGAAAGGTGGTGAGAAAACAAGGCCACAGACCATCCAGGTAGAAAACATTCTATCAAGCCTGACAGGCAGGTCATCAATGGCACAAGAGGAAGCCATTAAGGACGCCACAGATAGAAAGGTGTAAGGAGTATTAAAGAAGGCCTATGCGGGAACTCACATGGCACTCAGATCAGCCACCTACTCTTCATATACAGCAGAACAACCGCTCTGAGGGGGCTGTAGTCCGTGACAAATGGGATTGAGGATGAAACAGATGGCCTTCTGATTCTGCAAGCAGTCAAAACCCAAGTCAAATGTATAGCTGATCCTCCCTGCAATGTTCAAAGAAAACCATCAAGAGAGTCTCCATGAAGGAGAGATGGAAGGGAGTATACTCCATTGTGTTCAGGGAAGTTCCGACTCATCATAGACCTGAAATGCCTAAACTTCAATCCCGCAACAAAGCATTTCAAAATTGAGTGTCCTCAAAGGATTATCCCCAAGGTACAAGACAAGGACTTCTGTGGACCCTCAGGATGCCTATTTCCATGTTCCAATTTGGAGACCACAAGAGCAATTTCTGAGGTTCATAGTGGGCAGAGAGCATTTCCAGTTCAGAGCTCTCCTCTTCAGGCTGAAATCAGCTCAACGAGTCTTCGCCAAGGTCATAGGACTCATTCTGACTGCATTCCATCTCCAGGGGATCCAGGTATTTCCATACTTGAACTATTGGTGTCTGAAAGAACCCTCTCGAGATCCCCTGGTTCAACATTTAAAGACGACATGGAACATCCTCAACAACATGGGGGTTCTCCAAAAGGAGCAAGCCCCAGCTACAATCATCACACATCATTCAGTTTATAGGTGCACGGTTCTGGGCGGCCCAGGTGAAAATTCTATTGCCAATTGACAGGGCACTTAAGCTGCAGACTACATTGAGGTAATGCTGTCTCGGCCTTAGGCCACTGCATGGGACTTTTTTCAAGTCCAGGGCCGAATGGCCTCCTGTGTCTTTCTCGTCTCCTGGGCTTGACTTCATCGAAGACCCCTATTGATCCACCTTCACAGGTTGTGCAAAGAGGAATCTTTGGACTTCAATGCCCTGGTCCCAGTGGGGCCATCTCTTCGGCAAAGGCTACAGTGGTGGCTTCAGAGGCCCAGTTTCCTGAGAGGATTTCCCTAAAAGCCGTCGCTGCCGACCATGGTTACCACCAATGCCAGCAAAATGGGCTGGGAGGCAGTTGTGCTGGGTTAAGTCCACCAGGAACTATGGTCAGAACAAGAAGCAGCTCGCTCCTCTAACTGAATGGAGCTGGTAGCAGCCTCCAGAGCCCCCCCACCCCTCGCCCCATGCATTCTCACCAATGCTCAGGGGAAATTCTGCTGTTGTTCTTCTTTAGTCGGACAACACCATCATATGTGGCCTATGTGAACAAGCATTTGGTGATGGTTGGGGTGCTTATCACTGTCTGGTCTGGTGCTTCCGTTTCTAGACCTATTCATTACATTGAGTTGGTCATACTCACAGGTAAGAACTGGGATGAGGAAGAGGGACGTGGAGGTAATGCTCGGATTACTTACTGATAATCTTCATTACTCCTAGTCCTACTTGTCCCAGTACTACCCTCCTGGCTGGTAATATGGCGAATGGGCCTACCGAGGCAGTTGGTAATAAATGACAGTTGTCAGGTGACGAAGGTCAATGTGTCCTGAAGGAAAGAAGCAGGGACAGGATGGAGAGGAATGAAAAGTGAAAAGTGCTTCCTGAAGGGAGCAGTAAGGTACCTCAGGGTAGGCACTGGGACGAGGAAGAGTCAGATCAGGACTAATGAAGATTCTCAGTAAGTAATGGGAGCATCTCGGGCCTTCTTGTGCCAGCACTCATCGCTCAGGAGCAGCATAGCAGTGCTGGCAGGACTCCTTCTCCTTCCTCTGCTTCCACTTCTTTCCCCTCTGGGCGGCTACATATACTTTGCTGCCTGTCCAAAAACAGAGAGAAAAGACTCCGGTCAATATGATGCAGTCTGTCATTTGTCACAGTTTCCCTTCCATCCAGATGTTTCTGTCTTTAGGGCTCTAATTCGGACTAACATAGTATGTTTCAATAAATGCCACGTAAGTCACAGTTACCCCTATCGGGTATGTATTTACATCACAGGACGTTTCCCTAATCAGGCACATTACGCACACACCCCTCCAATTCATAGGCACGGTCACCCCATCAGACATTATTGTGGAAAAATTACCCCATTAGTCATAGTCTCCACCATTAGGCACAGCCAGTCCCATCAGCACAATGAGGTGCTGTTAGGGTCATCAGGAATGCTTACCCTATAAGGCGCAGTTACCCTGATCAGGCACTCTGCCCCTATAGGCTCAGGAATCAGGAAATATTATTGAAAAATCAACCTCTTAGGCACCCCACTAGGCATAGACACCACAACACTAGGCACACCCACCATCTCCTCAGGCACACCCACTGTTGGGGGTCGCCTGCCATGGTCATCCGGCAGGCGCCCCTGGGCGCTATCTCTGCTAGCGCCGTGCAGTCCCACTATGTGTGGGGGTGGGGGCCTGCCATGGACATCCGGCAGGGCCCCGGGTGCCAGGGCCTCTGGCACCCTGGCGTGGGGTCACAGCCTGCCAGGCCTCTGACCGAGGGGACCTCGGCTGCCATCCTGGCATGCGGGTCCCTCAGTGTCTGGGCGTGCAGGCCTGCGCCTCCACGTGTAGGCCTGGGGCCTACATTGATAATGAGACACGGACTCAGTCGTTCCTCTTTGGGAGTCTGCAGCCGCTCTGTCTCACGTGCCTGCAGGAGCTCCTTTTATTGACTTGGGCCATGACACAGTCATGGCCCCTCTTAAAGGGGCAACACACGTGGGAGGAACACATCCCCTTAAAGGGGCAATGCACATTGGGAGGGTCACCCGTAACACTCCTCCTTTTTCATAACAAACAAACAAACGTGGCTGAACATACTTGTGTCCCAGTGGTTACAGAGCGACAAACTACTTTCTTGCTTCAGACCGTGCTGAAACAACCACATGCTAAACTATGACACGGCCACATGCATAAATGACTCAAGATAATAACAAAACATCACACCAACACTTCTAAACTTCATCCGTGGGGAAACAGTTGCGGGGTGAGCTGCCGGTTGAATGTAGGCATTTCCCCACAGTTTACAAACCCTTTATTAACCTGGGGTTAGAACTTGCAATCCTTAACAAAACACCATACTTTGCGGCTGGCGCTATGTGCGCCTCGTATATGCGGGGCCACCGCTTCACCTTAAGGCTCACTACGGAGACCACTCTAAGCATGTTAGTAAAATACAGATCCACAGCGGCAATGCACCAGATTACAGAGTCCTCTTTACGCAATCGTAGGACCGCAGGATATCATCTCGCCTACTCCTGGCATCAGCTCAGGATTCACTTCCCGGGTCCAGGTCCAGTGACAGTACAGTCCATGGCCGGCAAAGCCGCACCTGGGGGTGCCAGGGGCCACATCGGCCTCGTTCCCTGATGTTCACCGGCAAAGCCGCACCTGGGGGTACCAGGGGCCACATCGGCCTCGTTCCCTGATGTTCACCGGTCGATCAGCGGGACACCGGTCACCAGTCATTGCGCTTCTCCTCGGGCTGTTGGCGGGGCACGGTGCTGTTGACCGGGCACTGGGTGATCGGTCATCACCTGCCCCCTCTCCGGCGATGTTCCCTGGTCCGAAGTGTCTCCTTCCACCAGGACCGCACACGGGCGCCCAAACCCCCATGCTGAGCAGCGACACACTTCTATCCTGATGTACTGACCCCTGGGGTTGGGGTCCAGGGCTTTCTGGTTTGCTGGTAAGTCACACGGACCTTCGATGTCGTAGCATGCAGGGTGTCCTTGGCGACCCGCTGTCTGAGCCCACCAGTCTGGCAGGCAGGGTGGCTCTTGTTCCGCTGGCACTGTGCCGGGAGATGACCACCTCACTGTGGGTCGACCTCCCCTTGTCCTTGTTGCCACCGTGCCCCTTCCTTGTCTGGCTGGCATCGCTGCGGGATTTCGCGCCACCGGTCACCCAGTGCCCCTTCCCCGGAGTTGGGGCTCCCATCTGTTGTCAAGCCCTGTCGCACCCAGGATACTGGACGTCCCGGTACTCACAACTGTGACCCGTGAGTGGCGTGAGGGTGACAAATCCCACATGGGCCATGGTGAGACCATGGCTGGCGCTGGGTCAATGCCGGCCCTCAATGGTACAGGGCAGTCATTGGTGCACAGTCCTTGTGTGGCCCTGGGTGATGCTTGCAGGCCGGCAGGGCCACCAGCTCCTTGCTCCTCCGATGGTCCAGTAGGGGATCTTGGTGGGAGGGTGTCGAGGCCGTCTGCAGGGCCGGCAAGACGTCTTCGTTGTCAGGGTGATCTATCTTTCTCTGGCCTTGTCACTACAGTGTCCAGAGTGCTGGGCGTCAGATGCTGAAGTGTCCTGGCTTGGAGTTCTGAGGAGTGTCGATCAGCAAATTGCCACCGTTTGTGCGCCGAGGCCATTTATTCTTCAGGCAGTATGGCGCACCCATGGCCATGGGACACCCGTGACAGTTTGATGTCGACAGCGGGGTTCTGTGAGTGGGGTCGGCAGGCACCCGAGTCTTACTCGGTTCCCGGGGCAGGCGTCTGCGTTTTTGATGCATTTAGATTATCCATGCACTGCCACATGACCGCCATCGCTTCCCTTGTTTTCTTGCTGGCACTGTGCATGGAGGTGACCACCGGTGCAGGGAGGTGATCGCCGGTGTAGTGCACAGCCCTTCACAGCATTACTTATGTTCTCCGAGTTCCATTAGGTACCTTTGCGTTTAACTTTGAAGCATCTCACCGCCACTGGGGGCCCAGAATCAATATTGGGGCTGCATATGCTGAGTGGTTGGAGCACGTTACCTGCCCTCAATCATTACCAGCGAGGCCTGGGATCGCTGGAGGGCCCTCACTTCACGGCCCGCCTGTTCCAATGGCAGGCGTAGCAGTCGTCACCATTGGCGCCCCAGGATCACACTGGGGGCGCCGGCATCCATTGTGCCCACAAGTGTGGGCCTCTATTTTCCTGCTCTAGACCGGAGCCTGTCTCCCTCATCCCGCCCAGCAGTCCGGGACCTCCCGCCGTCGCTTTCTGTTTCTTCATGGGGCGGAGGATGCGGGGCAATCACGGCCTCCCTTTTCGCAGCAGATGCTACTCATGATCTTCTTCGCTGGGGGGCGGGGCACGCCCAGCCTCCCCTTTGTCGGCATGGGGAACGCCACCGGGGCACAATGAGGGCTCCGGGCAGCATAACTTTGCTGCAGAAGCACCCCCCACCTCCTTACCAGCAGTTGGCCCCAGAACACGATATGGGAGGGGCAGCAGTCCATCCCTCTGCTCCGGTGGAGGTGCCGGGGCAGCTGGCGCTCACCCGAGGCGTAGTCTGGGTGTTTTTCGGTTTTTTTTTTTTTTCGTTTTTTTTTCCAAATTTTTTTTTTTTCTTTTTTTTTTTTTTTTTTGGCGGCGTGTGCCACGTCACGCCGATTGCCTCCACAGAACGGAGGAGCATGCTGGGGCAGGGCGTGTCCCGCCCCTCCACACGGCGAGTCCACCACCTCCATCTTCCTGTTCGCCGTGGCCGACGGGCCGGCCTCCTCCCTGCACGCAGCGGGTGCTGCGGGGAACCGCTCTTGGATCCCCACACACCCACAGCGGGTGTCATGGGCACAGGCCACGCTGCGGATCTTCACCCTGGCCGCACGAACACCCTCTTTTATGAGGACCGCGGCCAGGAGAACGGGACCGCCATCAGGGCGCTGGGATGGCCCACCCCTCTCTACCCCACGGGACCAGGGCAAACAAAGGGCCTCGGTTTGCGGCGGATGCCGCAGGGGAGCGGAGCGTCACTCTCCCTTCTTCACGGCGTTGGCCGCTCACCTCTGCAGCAGGGGAACGGAGCTTCACTCTCCCCTCTGGTGTCGGGAGATGCTGCACTAGTGGGGTGGGCCGATGAGGGCCGCAGGGGAGCCAAACATCCCGGCCGCACGAGCACCCCCTCTCAGAGGGCCGCGGCCGGGGATAATCCAGGGCGGGGCTCTCACTTCTTCTCTCCTCTCCCCGCAGGGCCAGGGGAGCGTACCGCTCTCCGCGACGGATGTCGTTGGGGGGGGAGGGGCCTCACCCTCTCCCCGCAGGAACCTTCTTTTCTTCGCGGCAGCCGCCGCTCTCGTTCTTCTCTTCGCGGCCGCCGCCGCTTTCGTTCTTCTCTTTGCGGCGGAATTCCGCGGGGTGTGTGTCCCACCGCAGGGCAGCCCGGGCCTACATCGCCCAGGCTGTGGCGATGAGGCGCAGGCCACGCTGGACCCGCGGTGGGGTCGGACGCTCCTCTTTCCCCCTCCACCACTTACTGGCAGCAGGGGGGGCCACGCGGACTCGTGGTCCTCGTCGCCATTGTTGGGGGTCGCCTGCCATGGTCATCCGGCAGGCGCCCCTGGGCGCTATCTCTGCTAGCGCCGTGCAGTCCCACTATGTGTGGGGGTGGGGGCCTGCCATGGACATCCGGCAGGGCCCCGGGTGCCAGGGCCTCTGGCACCCTGGCGTGGGGTCACAGCCTGCCAGGCCTCTGACCGAGGGGACCTCGGCTGCCATCCTGGCATGCGGGTCCCTCAGTGTCTGGGCGTGCAGGCCTGCGCCTCCACGTGTAGGCCTGGGGCCTACATTGATAATGAGACACGGACTCAGTCGTTCCTCTTTGGGAGTCTGCAGCCGCTCTGTCTCACGTGCCTGCAGGAGCTCCTTTTATTGACTTGGGCCATGACACAGTCATGGCCCCTCTTAAAGGGGCAACACACGTGGGAGGAACACATCCCCTTAAAGGGGCAATGCACATTGGGAGGGTCACCCGTAACACCCACCATCTCCTCAGGCACACTCACCATCTCCTCAGGCACACCCACCATCTCATCAGGCACACCCACCATCTCCTCAGGCACACCCACCATCTCATCAGGCACACCCACCATCTCCTCAGGCACACCCACCATCTCCTCAGGCACACCCACCATCTCATCAGGCGCTCACCATCTCAAAGGGCACACTCACCATCTCATCAGGCGCACTCACCATCTCAACGGTCGCACCCACCATGTCAGCGGGCACACCCACTATCTCATCAGGTGCACCCACTATCTAATCAGACGCACCAATCACCTCATCAGGCTCACTCATCATCTCATCAGGCGCACCCACCATCTCACCAGGCGCACTCACCATCCCATTGGGCACACTCACCATCTAAAGCGGGCGCACCCACCATCTCAATGGGTACACCCACAATCTCAACGGGCGCACCCACCAGCTCATCGAGCGCACCCACTGTCTCATCAGGTATGCCCACCATCTCATCAGGCTCACTTATTCCCATATGGGAGTATTGTGGAATAATCCCTCTGTGGGGCACTGCCTCACTGGGATCAGGCACACACATCACAATAAGGCTTAGTCCCCACACATGATACGGTCGTCCCTAACAGGAACAATCACGTTTGCGAGGGGGTGTTGTCAGGTATGTCATTTTACCAAACTTCCTGGGCTAGCAGAAGTGACATCACACGACCCTTGACCTCTGATGACATCACAGGGAGTGATATAATTTGATTCCGCCCCCAAGTGACATCGCAGGGATGAATGGCACACAACCTTTCCACCTTGACAAAATAAGAAGTGGCATCAGATAGCATTGTTGCTCAGTACACTTAGATAAGAAAACAATGGTTACAATATCACTGTACTATGATATACATTTCATACAAGAATAGGATCACCACATGCAGCATTAATATCAGTGTGTTTAGCCCCATATTACCAAATTACTGTGAATGTAAGCAGACATCCAACACAACAACCTGGACTATTGTACATCACTCGGGCTAAACTGTAAACAGACAGAGCATCTCAAAGAGGCCTAACCCCCAAAGCGCAGACATCCAGTGCCTGCCAAGTGTCTGGTCACAGACTGGAAACAGCAACTGACCAACACAAGTCCAGCCAGAAAAACAATGGTCTGGAGGGTTGCCCAGAGCTTTGCCAGTGGTTATGAAGGATTTGAAACCTTCCAGCCATCACCTTTCTGTTTTGCTTATTTGGTAAGTAACCCACTGTTTTAGCTAGAGGTGAAGGATGTGTTGCAGGTGACAGTAATTCCAGGGTTTTTTATTTTCAAATGTAAACAGCAGCATCACTCCTGGAAAAGCCTGCTGGACCTACAGACCTAGGCTACTCTTCACTGATGAGGCCCAATGAGGCTGAAACATGTCTGAAGATGCTTGTGGTCTCGTGCAGAAGGGATGTGACCTAGCAGTTCATGCTGAACTGACCCTTTTGGGGTGGGACCAAGTCCGATTTGCACATGGTCTTTCCTCTCCTGTAGTGGCTCGGCAGGCTGAAAAACAATGGTCTGGAGGGTTGGCGACAGCTGAGCCAGTGGTTATGAATAATTTGAAACCTTCTGGCCATCACCTTTCCATTTTGCTTATTTGGTAAGTAACTCACATTTCTTTTTATTAGATGTGAGGCAGAGGGGACGTGTTGGTGGAGGATGTGTTGCAGGTCACAGTAATTGCAGGTTTGTTTTATTGTAAAATGTAAGCAGCAGCTCCACGACCTCACCCCTAGAAAACCTTGCGGATGACACCCAATGAAGCTGGAACATTTCTGGAGATGCTTGTCGTCTCGTGCAGAAGGGATGTGACCTAGCAGTTCGGACTGGACTGACCCTTTTTTGGGGTGGGACCAAGCATGATTTGCATATGGTCTTTCCACTTCTGTAAGGGCTTGGCAGGCTGAACAAAGATGGCCTGGAGGGTTGCCCAGGGCTGGGCTAGTGGTTATGAATGATTTGAAACCTTCCAGCCATCACCTTTCTGTTTTGCCCTTTTGTTAAGTAACCCACAGTTTTTTTTGCTCAATGGCGGATAGAGGGGAAGGATGTGTTGCAGGTCACAGTCATTGCAGGTTTTTTTTTAAATTTTAAAATGTAAACAGCAGCAGCTCCATGACATCACCCCTAGAAAAGGCCCATTTTATTATTTTCTTTGGTACTTTATATCTTGCTTAGTGCCAGCCTCCTCCAGCTTCTAAGCAGTGGAACAGGAACTGAACCCATGTTGTACTGCACCTTCCTGTTCCCAAAGGTGTGTTGCCCCTGAGCTATCCTTCCAAATATATATATATATATATATATATATATATATATATATATATATATATATATATATATATATATATATATATATATATATATATGTCTTTACTTGAGGAAGCAACAGATGGTTTACTTCAAAGACGGACGGCAACTTCATGTAAATTCATTATCTCACCTTGCGTCTATCTACAGTGTGCCTCTGATGCAGATCTGGCAGAACTGGGCCAGGTCACACAGTGCCCAGGCAGGATTGGTGGCAGAAGCCACTGGGTCACACCGCTCTCATCACAGGCCTAGTGGCTCACTGGATGTGCAAATCCGACAATGAGAAACACTGATGAGATTTGTATTCATGCTGCGCTGTCACTGAGTACTGCAGGCTGCTCTAGCTCATTCACAGCTAGCTAGACCTAGCCACCATATCCTTCCTGTTGCCACAGTACTGGTATGAGCTGCACAGACAGCCCCGCCTCGGATCCCAACCTGTTATTTCTCCAGCTAACGAGATCTAGGTCTTGCCACTAACTTTAATCATGCAATCTTGACTTGCAATATTATCGATAAAGACCTTTTAATAAATCTGCTTTTCTATGCCCTAGTCATTCAAAGGTTGCAAAAGAACATAATTATTCCAAAAGTTTTAGGATGTCCTCTGTTAAAGAAGGCTCTTCATAAACACATTTTTGACGACGGGGTCAGGGGAAAAGAGCATGACTTGTGTAATCAAACAAGAAGTTTGAATAAACATGATCCTCATTTTATTTTTTTAATCAAACAAATGATTTTTACAAAACTTTTCTTTTGTCAATGCGTCGTGTTATCTTCTATATTTTAAAATTTAAACGTTTTTTTTGTTCGATTTCACTAGAGTCTTCAGCCAACTAGTGGCCCTTTAAATTTGCCGTCTTATGCTGAATTGGTTTCTAGTTTACTCAAGGCATACTGAAATATTTTGGTAGTCGCGGTTAGCCAGGTTGATCTATCTCCACTAATCATCCTTGACCACCAGCATAGTTCAGATTCAAGCGATAGATCAGACGCAAAATGTTGCATGTAGCTAGACCTAACTTTCCCAATTTCTGTGTAGTTGAGGAGAAGATGCCTTACTGTTTCCTTTTCGCTTGGCTTTTTACAAAGTCTACAGTCGCTGGTAACTGATAAGCCTCTGATAAATTTTATCTTGTTTGTTGGAAGCAGATTTAGCCTGGCTCTTAGAAGGCAGTTTCTTGCTTGCCTGTTCGGAAATTGTTTTACGTAACCCTGGAGTTCATTCAATTTTTTTATATTTGGAGGCAGATGAAGTGTTAATTTGTTTTCTGAGGCTTTGTCCAACGTCTGAATCCAGTCGAGATCTTTCAGTTTTCTTAGAATCCTCGATGGGTTTGACAGCAATTCCTCTTCGTCACTCTCGATTGATTTAAGTAGTGTCAGCATCCTTTCTTTCCAAAACTGTAGCGATTTATTGGTGCCCATGTCCAGTTCCATCTTTATTAGTTTAAACAAGGTAGGACTCGTTGGTAGCAGACATTTTCTGTACAGGGACAGCAAACTCAGCTCCCTACGGATTGAGGCAACAGGAGTAGAGGAGGGCAATCCCAGGACGGTTCTCCAGTAGTAGGCTTCAAGTTTATGCCAGATAGTGGTAGGAAGTTGTAACATAGCCTCCACTCCGTATGTTACAGAAGGCACTACTTTGGATTTATAAAAGTTCAAAGCTGGAATCATCGATAATCGTCCAAATTTTCGATCGATTGCTTTGCCTTTTGTAGCTAGTTTCCTCATTTCGAATGAAGCGCTTCCTGCATGGCTAGATCTCTTTTTGTACTGTCCAGTATCACGCCTAGATATTTGAATCTCTGGACTTTTTCAATCGGGGACGAGCGGTAGTACCATTTGTTGTTATCTGATTTCTTCACTGTTCTTTCAAAAACAAGGATTTTTGTCTTTTCCTTGTTTACTTCCAGATTATTTGCTGTCACATAGGAGTCGAGGTTATCCAACTGGCGTTGCAAGCCCACTGGAGTCTGATCTATCAGGATTAAATCGTCCGCATATAGGAGTCTACTTATTTTTTGTGCCCCCAATTTTGGTGGAAAAGATCTTACCGAAGATTCTGTTAGCTGATAATCTCCAATATATGCCAGGAAAATTGAAGGCGCCAAGGGGCATCCTTGTTTAACTCCTCTGCTTGTCACGATAGCTGTAGAGATGGATCCTTTGCAATTTAATCAAATTCTGACCGTGGTGTTCGTATGGAGGGCTTTAATGGGGTCCAAGATTTCTTTTGGACATGCCCACGCTTCAAGTTTTTTCCATAAAAGTAATCTATCGACTCGGTCAAAAGCTTGAGTAAAATCGATAAACGCCAGATATAGCCCAGGACCTCCTTCCATCGTTCTACTTTTGAGAAGGCTCAACTACAAGATGTTGACTGTGGCTCCGTGTTCTTCTTAAACCCAGATTGAAAGTGGTCATTACACGGAGCCTCGTTGGCCCAAGTTTGAAATCGTTTCAGAAGTAGAGAACCGTAAACCTTTCCAATTGGGTCCAATAAGGCTATTGGCCAATAGTTTACGGGGTTGTTCGGGTCTCCTTTTTTGTAGATGGGCACTATTATAGCCGACGTCCACGAAACAGGAATCGTTCTGGAATCCGAGCATCTTGCAAAGACTTCACTGAGAAATGTTGTCCAAGCAGCCGGGTGAGCTTTCAGGTCAATGTTGGTAATGCCCTCCGGACCCGGGGCTCTCGAATTTTTTAACAACGTTATTATCTTGAGAATTTCATCTTTATCATCCAATCTGTCCCACATGCTAACACTTTCCACAGAGTTGGTTGGTTGTCTGTCAGGAGGAGATTTGAAGGTTTTTTCTATATGTTTTCTCCATGCGCTTTCTCCTATTTTATTTTAGATACTTCTGGAAGACGTCGATGATGTAGCGTTTAGCAGAGACCAGAATTCTTTTGAGTTCTTTAAGCAGATAGATTTGATAATTGCCTCAGCGTCTTGTTGATGCATGTTCAGTCGGTGAGTTCGCAGCCATGAACGATAAGCGATTTTTGCATCACGCTTTAGATTTTCAGCATTGGCGGAAGTTTGTTTTGATGCATTTCTCACGGTTTTCTGATAGATCCGTTGTTTTTCGACTACCTGGATATCGCAACTATGGTTTTTTGACTTTGGCGATGAATAAATCTTAGTACAGGGCTTCTTGTATAATGTAAGTAAAGGACCATAGTCGGTCTTATTGGACTGGTTTTCCAGTTCGAGAATTTTGTAGTTATCAGTCAGCTCCTTGATGTTTTCTGCTGAGAGACGGAGTCTGTTTCCTTGCCTATTCGCTTCCAATTGAAAATCCAAGATCTCCACAGGATCAGTCAGAGTTTTCCAAGTGACTGCCAACAAGTTATGATCGCTGGATTTTGTTTTAATTACCTCGAAGGTTGAAATCAGGTCCAAAAAGGCTCTCGAGGTAAATATATGATCAATAGTTGATTCCGTCATTCCATTTGACCATGTTGCGATGCGATCCGAATTAGGAAAGACCAGCTCGAGATTGTGTAATTCTCTAGAGTTCATTAAATTCTGCCATAACCTTCCTCTCTGATCAGCTGGCGTACGGGTTCTTTTAAGTTTTTGCAAGGGAGTAGTTGAATTTAAATCTCGGCAGATTAACAGGTAGGATATTTGATAAGTAGCCAGAATTTCATCAATGGCCACTTCCATTTCCTTCATGTAAGTTCCAGCTTCTGTTTTGGCCGGATTCCAGTAGGTGTTTATGATTGCCACCGACGATGTTTGCATTTCATCGTCAGTGGCTTGCTTATGTGTCCATGTTAGGAGCACAGTTAGTAAAGACTGGTTTGCCGTTAGTATTTTTTTCAGCTTTAATCCATGGCCTATACGAATTGCCGTCAATAGACCAGATGATGGACGGCCTTTGATGCTCTTTTTCGCCAGGGCTAGAGTTATTTCATAACCGTCTAATCTCGGTGGTTTGGTAAGCCAAGTTTCCTGTAGACACAGGATGTCAAAATCGCCCAAATGTACCTCTCCTGAAACAGTTAGGTGGTAAAAGCCTCTGGTGTTCCATGAGCCAAGTCTTAAGTTAATTGCAGTAGGTGATCGCCGCTCCTCACTGACCTCTAGGAGAGGCCTGTGTTGCTATGAGGATTTTTTTGCTATAAGGGCTTTTGGCAGCCAGACCCAAAGACTCAAAAGAGACGTAGGTTTTGGATTTAACTTTTAGTCCCCGGAAACATGTTGCACTTCTTGTCTAATAGTTTTCCCCAAACCAGAAGGGAATGGCACAGTTTCGGCCAATCGTTGTGTGGTTACCTTATTTGTTTTTAAACAAGACTTTTCGCTTTTTGTCATGGGACTCTTTGAGGTTGTTGGTGATTCTCGCTGTCTATGCCGTGGTCGTGAGAACTCTGAGGTTTGCCGTTCCACGTTCTCTGATTTGGACAATTTTCTGCTTTCTTTCGGGATGGTAAGATCGTATCCTAGTCGGAGCAACTCGTCAGTTTCTTTAATCAAAAGATTTTTTATAATTTCCGATGAAATATAGAGGTAAGTTTGTGCTCTGCCATTTTTATGGCTAGGGTCCACAATCTTCAGGTCATCAGTTGTTATTACTCTCAAGCTGCGAACATAGTGGAGCAGAGTTAGCACTGATCTTCTATTCAGAATTATTTCATCAAAGTTTCCTTTAATTTGTTCCAGCTTTAATTGCCAGCGCCATTCCGTTTTTAGTTTTTGGTCTTTATGATATTTTTCCGTCTGCGAGTGGTATCGATGGTCTGGAGCATGGGACTTTTGCGTGTGTGATTTAGATGGTGGATTTCTTGTCTTTTTTCGTTGCTTCGATGAATGTCTAGGCGATTCAGTACTGTGATTTGACCATCAAGCTTTCTTCGTTGGACTTTCCAGCATAGGCGATCGTTGTCTTTTTTCTGGGGACTGTTGGACATTGCAAGGCTTTATCTTCGTTCTTACTCATTCTTTTTCAGCCACCTCTATTCTTATAGTTTTTTTTACGGCGTTCTTCAAGCGTCAAGAAAACTCCAGGGCTTTGAACCCTGTTGCTGTTGAGAAAAGTCGTTATTGGGCTGTCCGGGGAAACTCCAAAAGTCACTTTTCGAACTGGTGAAAGATAAGGCTCGCCTAGAGGGGCTAGCCGTCCAGGATCTTCTAAGTGTTGAGATAAGTTCATTAGGCTTTCGTTTCCCATAAATTCATCCACTGGCTTCGGTGAGTGTGTAGCTGGATCTTGGGCTTTATCTGAGAGCTGCTTGGGAGAATTGCTTTCCTGCGGTCCCAATCTTAATGGCTGAAGATCAGACAGTTTCTTCTTTGAGCCCGTTGTAACAACTTGAGGCTTTTTTGTTCCGGGAGGTTTCCTCTCTGTTAGTGGTACTTTTGCTAGGTCAGGAGTCTTTTTTGTAAATATCTCAAATGGCTGATCCGTAGTATCAGATTGTGGAATGTTGTATTTGTCTATAATTAGGAGAACTTCCGTGCTTCTACAGTGTTCTGCTGCTGTTAGAAATGTTTTCGCTGTTGGTGGCGTCTTTGTCTTACAAGATAAAGTTCGATGACTTGAGGTAGTTAGATCAATTTGTGGCATTAGTTCATGGGTCTTGTCGTTTTCTAGTTTATCTGCCGGACAACCATCATTCAATAGAAGTGGTAGCACAGCTGGAGACCGAGTTGGTAATTTGCAGTGAAGATTTTCTTCAAGCTGTTTTTGCCGGTCAGTCTGGGCCATTACATATCCTTCCAAATACGTCAATTTTGTGAGTATCGTAGCCTGAAGTGACGTGTGGTCCTTTAAGGTATCATTCATGGACTCGTAGAGTTTTGTGAAAGGAGCTAATGCAATTGTGATGGCTGACATGATGGTAAAAATGTCGGGCTTTTTCGTCGCGGTCTCCTTCGCTGAGGGTATGCCCTGGGCGGGTGTCTTCCTTGGTGTGAGAAAGAGAGGGTTTGTCGTACTCAATGGTTTTTGTTGCAGAGTGTTCAAAGAATTATCTAGTGAGAGGCCTCTATGTAGGGGTCGCTGATGCATGCCAACCGGTCCTTCTTCCAGGCCTTCACATTTTATGTGCCCTGGGTGACATATGATTGGGACCATTATGGTTGTAGAGTCAAGTATGGGAGAGTACCCGGTAGTCTCTCTTGCAATCGCTCCAGCCGTCCCCTTTTCCAGCGGGTTTAATGGAGCCGATTTCCTACTAGGTGGTCTGGTGGGTAAGGAGTTGTTGGATGCTTGCCCAGCTATTGAACTAGGATCAATAATTTTAAGAGCAGGCTCTGGAGGCTGTTTCGTTATTGCTGAGGAAGGGACATCCTCGTCAGTTTGTCTCCGGTCTCTGTCGCATTTAGAGCTAGTTGCTAATGTTTTGAGCTCTTTTTGGGATTCACAAACTTGTTCCATGTTTTGCGTTTTCTGTGCCACTAAGGGCGATGTTTCACTTTCCTGCTCTTGTATGGGCGGGACTATATTCCTTCTGCCCTGCAATTTCTTCATGCTCGAGGAGATCTGTTGCTCCTTTGCCCCCAAGTTGATTGAGTCTTTTAACAAAGATTCCGGGGCTAGCAAGCATTGAGAAGTTGGTGGCGGATCAAATGCCGCTTGTCGTTCCAATCTCCTATGTTTTGATAAGGGCGGATAGTCTTTAATGGCTTCCAATATTTCCAAATCAGTTATTTCAACGTTAGGGGAGAAGCGGCCGACACTAATGCCTTTGAAGAAGCTCATTAGAGACGGTTGAGAAGGGGGTTTTTCGTTCTCTTTCCCCTTTTGCATGTTCAAGGCTTCAGTCTCTCTGCCAGTACATTCTTTGGGGATCTGATTTGTCAATGGTCATCCCTTCCTTATGAGGTGTTTCTTTCCTCGAAAAATGTTTATTCTGGTCCGTGGTGCAGGGACGGGCGCCCTTGGTCTTTTCTTTGCGTTACATGGTGCCACCGAGTCAGTTTCAGTTGGAGTTACTGATCTCGGTAGCCCAGCGTCCACGCCAACTCCTTGGCCCGCCTCTCTCGACTGGCCCGACTCATCCCCGCCCCCGGGCAGGGCCGGGCACACCCCCGGCAGCTCCGTCTGCTCGGCTCCCGTGCAGCTATGGATCTGTGCCTGTACGGCAACCTGGGGGGACGGGTCCACCACTACCCGCCCCCCCGTTTCCACTGCATCGCTCTCGGGTGGCTGTCCCCCGCCGTCCCCCGCGATGGCGGCCGGCTTTGTGTGCACAGCGCTTCCTGAGATCTTCAATGGACCAGGATTTCCGCCAGTCGAACCAGTCGAACCGGGAACTACACCACCAGACGACGCCAACCCGGTCTCCCCTCCGGGAGTATCAGGTAAGCGGGTCAAAGGGTGGGAGTTTCCCAAGTTCGTTATGGCTGTTGTTGGCGTTTCCATGTTTGAAATGCATGAGTTCGTCGTTGTTCTTAGAGGAGATTCGAAACTCTTCCTTAACTCGTTTTCGGCCACGGCCGAGGTCAAGACAGTTGCTGGTGGAGAATTGAGGTGAATTTGGGTTAAAATGTCATTTGGGGATTTAAGCATATCATGCTTAGTAGGTCTTCCTCGTTTCCCTTTTGGGCTTTTCACGCCTACATTTCTTTTGGTGTTTGGCAAATCCAAAGGCAGCGGTTCGTCAAAGTCCCAGTTGGGACGTGTACTGCGCAGCCTGCGCTTTTCCTCAATTGGGGGTGAGTTGGCGGCGAACGCAACTCCCGCAGCCATGACAGCCATGACTGCAGGACTGCCACTCGCCGCCACTCCGCGTCTGCTCCGCGTCCGCTCCGCGTCCCGCTGAGGTTCTTGTAGATAGATTGGTCAAAAGCTCCTCCTCCAACAATGAGAGGCAGGGAGGACAGACTCTGCTTTCTGAGTAACCTGCAGGACTGCCACTCGCCGCCACTCCGCGTCTGCTCCGCGTCCGCTCCGCGTCCCGCGGAGGTTCTTGTAGATAGATTGGTGAAAAGCTCCTCCTCCAACAATGAGAGGCAGGGAGGACAGACTCTGCTTTCTGAGTAACCTGCAGGACTGCCACTCGCCGCCACTCCGCCTAATCCTAATTATAAAAAAGCATTACACACATTGAAGTAAACCTACACAAATTGGTTAAAGTGTTACTGTGCCAATATACACCTCTGACGTAGAAGTGATGCTTGGTAGTGTTCTAAAGCTGGATATTGGGCTCCTTTTGGACGCCTATGAAGGCGCCGGATACGCAAATATCCCTCCAAGCCCAACCAATTTGCTGGTTGGGACAAATTTCAAAGAAACAAAGGCTCTACTTAAATGGCCAGATTGTTTGC
Organism: Ambystoma mexicanum; assembly: GCF_040938575.1. Lineage (NCBI taxonomy): Eukaryota > Metazoa > Chordata > Amphibia > Caudata > Ambystomatidae > Ambystoma > Ambystoma mexicanum. The sequence continues at coordinate 782,738,838 of NC_090921.1, read as the reverse complement.
AGATTGATTTAACTTGTGTTCAACAACTTATTATTCGACGTAAGATGTCCAATGCACCGGGAACTGATGGTTTGGCAAATACCACTTTGAAATCAAAGGTACATCTATCGGCAGCAATTTTGTGGGGCCTATTCAACAACATTTTGTCTTCAAATTCCCTGCACTTGTCCTGGAGTGGCGCTTTGATTGTTATTGCTTACAAACGTGGCGACCAAATGCTCCCCAGTAATTATCGACCAATATCTCTTTTAGACTCCTCTAGCAAGATATTTGGTAGTCTGATTTTACAGGAACTACAAAGTTGGGCTAAATCAGCAGGGTGCCTTGAGGGCTTTCAATCAGGGTTCAAGTGTGGGACTGGCACTTCACTTAATTGTCTGTTGTTACATCTATTGCAAACACAATTGCAGCTGGAGGAGAGAGTAATATATTGTGTATGTCTAGATATCAGACAAGCTTTCGAGTTTGTAAACAGAGCAATCTTATGGGAAAATTGTCAAAACTAGGCTGCCCGGAGGGACTTCACAGCATCTTAATTGCACTGCATTCAAATACAAAAATAAACATCAGACTAGGCCAAGATGGGAATACTTCTAAATGGATCCAGACGGAGCGGGGTTCACGCCAAGGCTGTGTTTTGACTCCCTTTTTATTGAATGTATATGTAAGTGACCGTGGTGATGTATTTCAAAGAATTTTAATAAGTCCCCCAAGGTTAGGGGATATTTGTATAAAATATTTGTTATATGCTGATGATATTGTGATTTGACCCCAATAGGGCTTCAATGAGCCCTCATGGCCGTAAACCCCTATTTTTTTAACTTGGATTTTAAATTAAAAATAATGAAATAAAAAATGTTAGCTTTAAATGATTCCAAGCAGACGAAATTAAAATTCAACTGGTCACTTGACCAGTCCTGCTTGGAAATAGTTCCAAGTTTTGAATTTCCTGGTATGACTATTCATGCCAAAAGGATGAAATCAATTGATCAGAACGATATGAGAAGGATGGCCACGGTGAGCGCTACTGAGTTGCGCTTAGTAGACAGGAAATTTGGCTGCTTCTCTGCAAACCCCATACTTAACAATTATCACCAAAAAACTGTTCCTCAAATTCTATATGGTGCAGAAAATGGTCTTGTGTGCTTGAGTTGGGATACATTTGAGGCACTTCTGTGGAGAAAAACTTTATCTTTACCACAGGGGGTCTCAATCACAATTCTGAGACATGAAATAGGTTTCATTTCCCTGCATGCTCGGGTGAATTGGAACATACTACAATTGTTTAGAAAACCTCTAGTTCCCCCCGCAAACAGTCTGTTTATTAATCTGAATGCTGCTATTACTGAAGGTATCTGTAAGATTTTATTGAGCTGAAAGTAACAATCTATTTCTATTTGAAGTAATATTAATTTGAAAGCAGAAGAACCGGTAGCGACCCCTGACAGATTTAAAAAGAAAATGTTCGAGCTCGACTGGATTGAGAACCGTGCAGTAGCAATGAATTACCGTCTATTGTATCATCTTAAATCTGAAATTAGAGCTTTTAATGTACTTCCATCATACTTAAAAAACACCCTTCTAAAAAAAAACATAGAAATTATATGGTAAAATTTAAGCTGAATCTATTCCCCACTAGAGAAGTAATGGGAGCTCGAGGAAGTATATTAAGGAATCAGAGATTGTGTAGATATTGCCGGTTTGCAGTTGAAATTCTCACATATTTAATCATTGAATGTAATGACTTACAGCAGCGACATCTAGAGATGTTTGGAAGATTTGTGTATTATGAACCTTTTTTAAATACTGATTTGGTTTGGTATAGAGTTTTAGCTAGACAGGAAACTATTTTAGATATTGTAATAACACAATTTTGACTTGAAATAGTTTTTTTTTAATATGATATGATGTTGACGTGTGTATACTGTTGAAGCTGTGATGTATTGTGTTTGTATCATTATTTATTGTGTTGTGAAAAGTGTAAAAAGTTGAGTACTTACATACACTTAAATAAATAAATAAAAATAGAGAGCTATACTCCAGGTGAAAAAAGCTGTGGCACATTTAGCTGCATTTGCAACCATCTTTTTCAGGTGCAACCCAGACATCTGCTCTTAGCACTGCCTCTTGTCCAGTGGCCCAGGGGTCACAAGGACAGGTCAGAGGGGGAGCCAAGGGTCGCAGTTGCTACCCCTGCCAACCTCCAAATCAAGTCCCTGGGTCTTGTGGAATAACCAAAACTAACAGACATAATCAATTTATCAGACATGGTTACCATTATAAGGCACCAATAGCCCCCTCTGAGAGTACTGCAGATACATCTCACCATCCTTCACAATCATTCACATCTTTCACAGTTCGTCTCATCAGGTATAGTCACACCAATCAGGGGACATTTTAGAACAATAACCCTATCAGACACACTCAAGGGAAGGAAGAGAGAGAGAACGTCTGGATAATTGGTAGACAGCCTGAGAATAGGAACCGTTAAAAAAAAGAGAAAGCCAGTGACGAGTGACGGCTGAGGGGACAGAAAGACAGACAGTAGAGTCTGCTAAGGTTGTAGAAGAGAGACAGTTGAGGAGGGTGGTGTGTGTGCAAGGCCTGGACACAGCACAGCACTGTGCTGCGCAGCATTCAGCGTTTGCATGCACAATGTCAGCGTCGCCAAACTTCCATGCTGTGAGCAGAGCTGTCACCATTTATTTTGTGGTGTGATGCTCAAGAAATTCAGCAGACTCTCACCTGGTCCTCTATTTTGAAACCATATCTCTGGCACTCACCTATCACTTCTGACACTTCGTCTTCATGCCACTACACCCCCACTCTTAGTATTCTGCCCTTCCCTCTTTCCCTTCCTCAATGTATTTTTTTTTTATTTTTTTTTATTTACATGTTTGTAATCAAGGACATTTGATTTTTACAAGACGTTGCTTCGCAATGAAAAACACATTTTACAAAGTGAACAGTATAAGTAAAAACGAAAAAGAAGAAAAAGATAAGGAGAATAACCAGAGAGCTTGATGCTTGGAGAAATCGCATAGTGTCTCGATTTACAAAAACCTCAAAATTTGTTTAATCGCACTTGGTTAGTTTACAAGTTCTGGTTTAAACTCAGTGCTGCTTCTAAAATCTTTACTGCCGCTGTTGACCACTTGGTTCTGTCTCCTGCGATCAAACGGCATCACCATGTGTTTTCCTCTCGGAGGGATACATCGTGGATCAGAGGCAGCAAGTAGGCTTCCCGCAAAAACGCGGTTCTGGTGCAAGTCATAAGTAAGTGTCTTAAAGTTTCCACTGTTTCTGGGTCCGAACAGAATCTACAAGTTTGTGCTTCAGTTTTCGTGCGGATTGCTATAATTTCCTGTGTTGGTAGTTGATTGAATCTTATTTTCATAAAGGTTTTCTGCATTTTTTGTTGGGCAATTTTATGCAGTAGCTCATGGGTTGATTGAGTTTATTTGTTGTTGCTGGTAAATGAGCCAGTAGCTTGTTTTCTATTGCTTTCTCACCAATTTGGATCCAATCTTCTTGTGCTATTTTTTTCTTGATTCTGTTGGGATTCAGGATGAGGTCTTCTGCTGAGCAACCCAAATCTGATAATTTTTTTTTAACGTTTTTGTTCCCAATTATTTAGGGCCCTGCAACAGCCTTGGCTGAGTTCTATCTGGACCAGCTTGTAGATCGGAAGGGTATCTGGATGGATGCTTTTCCGAAAGAGTCGCATCTGACTTTGGTCGACTGATGCTTGCAGTGATAGTAAACCCAATTCCCGCCTGATAGTTGAAATGGATGAAGATTTAGGCAGACATAGCACGGCTTTCCATAGGTAGCCTTCCAGCTTTGTCCATATGGTGTTGTCGATGTTCAGCGCAGCGTCCATGCCATAGATTATTGATGGCACTACCGTTTGTTTGTAAAATTGTATCGCCGGAAGAAGCGAGAATTTACCATATTTCCGGTCTACTAGTTTAGTTTGGGTTGTCAAGATTTTGATCTTTGCCTACAAGGCTGAGTGGGTCGCACTTTCTTATCTTTTTGAATCTATCATGATTCCTAAATATTTCATAGCAATAATGTATTTGTTTGTGTAGTTCTCGCTGCTTCCATTTTGCTGGTTCATGTAGAGCACTGTCAATAACATGCTACTATCACTGAGCGCAGTGGTACTCCTTTTATGTACAGATGAAGGATGAAAAACAGCCGGCCCAGCCAGAATTCAGTGTTGTGCACAGATCTCTAGGTAGCACCACCGATTCCTGGAGATCTACATACATGTGTACCTAGACCCATGGGATGAACCCACGTAATTGGCAGAAGCATTCTACCACACTACGGTAATCCTAGTGACCGCTCAGTGTGGCAACTCTCACGTACACAGAAGTTAGTCATGTGGCCAGGCCTTTGCACACTGTTCTCACCTAACATCACTTTTTCATGCACGCTCTCGTTTCTTAAGAAGAGATGGAAACTGAGCTTTTAAATCATTCACTGAAAGCCCTGGCTTTCTTGGCGCATGTCATTGTGCATTCCTGACCAGGTGAAGCTTAGATATCAGTAAACTGCCCTATTGGTTACACTTCTTTAGCACCTAAACACAGGCTAGTTTTTTTAGTGATTGTTTGGCACAGTCATGCATACTTCTCCTTCTTCCTGGTGTACCAACCCAGTGCTTTCCTGGAGGCAGACCTTCATTTCTACTGGTAGTCCCGTCTGACCTTCTCGCAGGACACACCCCCCCCCCCCGTGAACTCACCACTTCTCCTGTGCCTTACGCCCTTTTTTGGATCCTCGTTCCATCTCTTATTTTCACATTTGTGACCTCTTTCCTTTTCACTGCCTTTACTCTCTAATCCTTTTCCTAACCTTATGGTGGCCGTATTGCTCTTCGTCTTCAGCCCCTTTTGTCCTTTCTTGAACTCCTTTGTTGCTTCTCTGGGCATTTCTTCACCTTTGCTTCCCTATACATTAGACTTTCTCCCCCATCGCTTCTCCACATAATGTGTTTCTCCACCTCTCTCTATCCAATTCTTCCAACTGCTTTCCTGCCACCCTCTTGTCCTTCTTTCATTTCCTTCCCCAGTCTAGCCTTTTCTCCTCTACGCCCTCTAGCTTCTCAACCAGTTTTTTGCATTGATTCGTGCTCTTCACACTGGAAAGCTGGTGTTGGGATGGGGAGCTTGTGTAGTCCACTGCTGACATCATTGAACAGTTGACGGTTCCCAGACCCCAGGTTCAGCCCAGTCCCATCACCCAGCCTCAATCATGGAACATCCGAGGCTATGTGATCACATCATACTGTTTCAGAACCAGCCTGGTTGAGGAAGGTTTCCAATGGTGTCCAAATAGAATGAAGTACCTAGAGAAATGGCTCACAAGGTACTTAGGTCACATTAAAGAAAACATGTTCTGTGTGTTAGACACATTTAAACAAGATATTGGTAGATGGTCTACACTTAAACTGACTCTGTGGGTTAGGGTGAGCACAATCAAGATGACACCAGCACCGAGAATTAATTATGTTTTGGAAATGCTTCTGCTTCCAGTGAGGAGGGCACCTGGAGAAGATTAGATCAAATGCTGCAAAACTATCTTTGGGAGAATAAGCCATGACTGAAGCTGCAGAAACTACACATTTAGGCATTTAAAGGTGGAACGAATGTGCCAAATTTTGCAGCGTATCGGGTGGTGTTTGCCACACGCCACATTGCACCATTCCTGGGGGCTGCGCCAGATGATTGGACTAGAGCTCAAACTATTAGGGTCGGACCACTTGAGCCTAGAGCTGTTCCGGCGACCAGAACTTGCCTGAAATTGGAGGCTTCTCCATTGATAGACTTTCTGAGGTCTTGTTGGTTGGAGCTATCGAGAATAACAGGACTCGATGCCCTATGCTTCTCGAATGCTTTGGTATGGCTAAATCAGAAAGATGAAAGTTAATGGAAAGATACTATTCTGGCCTGAATGGTTCCTGGGCGGAGTGTGGTGGCTTGGAGATCTAGTAGAGAATGATGAACGGATTACTTTGACAAGGTTGAAGACAAAATATAATCTGTAAGGGGATCTGAACAAAGACTTTCCCATACTGAAGAGGGTTTTGGGTGATGCACACTCTATTGGGGGTGGTGATCTAGACAGCACCATTATCAATTAGCTGGACAGGAACACTTGGCCTCTGCGGTTTATAATCTGTTGCTGAGGGCTAGGAAAGGACATTCAGCATTAATTGAAAAGTGATTTGTCAAACTTACTTCTGGCATGGATGAGGCACAGTGGGAGAGGGTATGCAGAAATGTGCCCCTTGTGTCACTTCATGGTGGAGACTGGTGAGACAGGGGAAACTCTTAAATAGAACATGTTGGACACCTGTAAGGATGTATGAGAGGAATATGTGTGATTCCAGTTGGTGTTGGGGATGCAGGCATGTTGAAGGAACATTAGAACATATGATCTGGGATTGTGCAAGGGTGAGAACATACTAGAGTGAGGTGTGCACATTGCACAGCACATTGTTGTAACTCGACATATCATTTGGCTTTGAAACCCTGATACTGGGGTATGATAGTATCATAGATACTTATATGTTTCACCTATATGAGAAGATGGAATAGGTTCTTTGATTTTGGCATGTGATATGTATGCTTTTATGTCTGTGGGTATACCTTTATTTAAATTACTTTTTAACCGCTGTTGACTGTTATTTTGTTTTTCTGTAAAAATTTGTAAATATATAATAAAAAAATAAATTTGTAAAAAATCATAGGTCATCCATCATCACACAGTGCACTCGACCATGGGCAAGCCAGCTATTCTTCAGTACAGACAGGGTATCCTCCACCCTCGGATGGCAATCTTCCGTTTTGCACAATCCCACTGTATTTCCGATCTGCACAATACCAGCAGAGTGACCAATTTCCAGTCCAGGTCACCAAATTCCAGTACAATGTTACACAATTCCAGATTGCTCCAAGGATATACCCTAGTCGGCACAATTTCAGTATACTCCTAGATCAGATCTCCTACCTCAGATTGGCAATTCCATCATGCACAATCTCTGTACATGCCACGCTTATTTGGCCATCGCAGAATATGCCTCATGTGTCCAATCTTAGTGTATTCCCAGTTTGACAATCCTAGCCTGCTCTCAATTTGCACATTACCTTTATAGTCTGAGTTGGCCCAATTCCAATTAAAAAAAAAACAATTTAACTAGACACATTATCGTCTCACGTGTCTGCATAGCTGTATAGTTCAGTTTTAAAGTCCAGTCTGTAGTATGGGTCCCAGTATATTTCCAGTTTATTCATATTGTGTATAATTCCCAGTATTCTTTTGACAGCCACCGTGAATTTCCCGTTTTACACATGTCGCTACATTGCATATTTCATAATCCCTGTAGTTCCCCGGTTTTGTTCTGTAGCCTATAATACACATTTCCAGCATCCTCCCAGTTTACAATGACACAATTCCAGTTTATGCCAATATTACCATTGTACAACTCTAGTGTGCACCTATTGTATCTAGACAATTCCAGTATAACTCCCAGTTTGCAAAGTGGCTGTCAATGGCCAGTTTATACAAACCCAGTATATTGCCAGTTTGCACAATACCAGCATGCTTCCAGTTTGCCAAAATTCCAAATGAGCCTCAAATGTCATGGAGACAAAGGTGCTGCTGGAAGCCCCCTGCTTGTGCAGCGGACACAACCCATATCTGTACAGGGATGTGAAGAAGCATTGTGCTGGTAAAATCCCTCTGAGGCCTGACTTGACACCCAATTACAACATATTTACACTCAATCCCATAAGGTGGGCACAGCTACATTTTGCACATGTAAAAGTATTGCGTATCAGTTATTTTCCATGGCAAATTAGATGGTACCCTGTGTTTCCAGAAATACACTTTCAAAATAGCCCAGTTCTTCCCTAGTACTAGGTGAGACACCAAAGATGACAGACCTCAGCATAAACTCTACCAAGCAGACTACTAGCGCTGCAGTGATTGAATTTCATGGCGCCAAGCTGCGTCACGGAGCAGGTAGTCACTCAAAAAGGCCTGCCAGAGTCTCTGCAGTACCCTTTGTGTCTTTCGTTTAGGAGTGTGAGTTCAAGTCGAGCTGGTGCTGTGCCTGCTCGTTGCGAAGGCATAACCATCAATTCCCTGCTTTCTGGGGTGGTCTAGGAATCAAAAGGGGCCCTGGAAACGGTTTTCAAAGTGGCCCCATTTTACACTGTGCAAGCAAATGTAACGAGCAAGCCCTACCCCTCCCTCTAATGGATGTTCTTCCAAAAGAAAATATGGGGAACATGGGTCGAAACGGTGACTTTTAAAGAATATTAGTTGCTATGTAGGGATTAAAAAGTAGTTAAACACCACAAAGAGATAGCTTTGCCCCTCCCTTATGCTAAACTGTGGTATACATGAGCATTCTGGGGGTGGAGGGGTGGGGGAAAGCGGGGGGTTCCTAATCTCTCATTGTCATCCAAAACTGGATACAAAAAAAGTGATGGGTGGAAGGTTTTGAATACTTTTGAACCACTGGCACTGCTCTGGGCAACCTTCTACACCACCGTTATTTTTTAGCTCGTCTGCGTCATTGCAAAAGGATCCATCCATATGCAAATCAGTCAGGTACTGCCACCAATGGGAGTAGCCCAGCCCGTATTGCCAGGACATGTCCCCTCTAAATGCAAACAGAAGCAACCCCAGACATGTTTCGGCATTGTTAGGCCTCATTAGTGAGGTGCAACTTGGCTCCCTATGGTTCAGCGAGCAAGGGATCAGTCCTGATTTGCATATGGTCTTTCCCCTTTTGTAATGGATTGGCAGGCCGAAGAATGATTTATTCTAAACCTTCCAGCCATCACCAATGTTTTGTTATTGTCACCCCGAGTGGGACGGTATGCCCAGACGTGGGTCCTGTGCCTGCTGGGCCTAGAGACTCAAGCTACTCTTCACTGATGATGCCGAATTAGGCCAACACATGTCTGGGGATGCTTGCGGTCTCGAGCAGAAGGGATGTGACCTAGCAGTTCGGGCTGGACTGCCTCTTTGGGGGTGGGACTAAGCCTGATTTGAATATGGTCTTTCCCCTTTTGTAATGGCTTGGCAGCCAAAGAATGATGGTCTGGAGGGCTGCCCAGAGCAATGCCAGAGGTTAAGATTTATTGTAAACCTTCCAGTCATAACCTCTTTTGTTTTGCTGTAGTCACCCCGAATGGGACAGGTATGCCCAGATGTGGGTACCATGACCGCTGGGCCTAGAGACCCAACCTACTCTCCTGGTGAGGCCCAACAAGGCTGAAACATGTTTGGGGATGATTCTGGTCTCGTGCAGAAGGGATGTGACCAAGCAGTTTGGGCTAGACTATCCCTTTTGGGGTGGGACCAAGCCTGATTTCCATATAGTCTTACCCCTTTTGGCAGGTCGAAGAATGATTGTCCGGAGGGTTGCCCAGAGCAATGGCAGAGATTAAGATGTATTATAAACCTTCCAGCCAAAACCTCTTTTGTTTTGCTATCCAAAACTGGATAGCCACACACTGCTTAACTGATCCTCAGCAAGCAAAGTCTGTTGAGGAGGATGTGGATGGCTTTGTCCTAGTGGTATACAGTATTATTGCAAGTACCACACTGCTGCAATTTTCGCAGCATTGGCTACATGGTTAATTAACCTTGATGAAATAGTTTAACCCCACTAAGAGGTACTCTTCTCCCTTGATCGTACCAAAAACCATTTATTTTTCGATCTATTCGATCCTCACAACCAAGCTGGTCTACTCGGGCAAGCTGTAATATAGCAATGCCATCCTCCCCCATCTACTCCATTACACCAACTTGCCACCTAAAAGTTCTAACCTAGCTCACCATTCACTGCTTAAGTGTCCCAGATTCTCCTCCACCTTCAGTGCTACAGGAAGGCATCTCTTGCCTGGCCGTTGCTGTACAGTTAGCCCTCACACTAGTTTGCCAATTCATCCAGGATCTAAACAGGTACCTGCCCTTGTTGAGGCCATCTCTTATTTACATACTGGCTGCCTCCGCTGCTTACAAGCCCAACACAGCCTTGCCATTTGCGCCACGTTGCAATTATAACTTTCCCTCCTGGTGGCCTCCATTGGAATGCCCTCACATTCTATCTGAAATCTATTTTCTCCTGAACACCGTTGAAGAGGTCCTCAAACGCCATTGCCCGCAAATCAAGGGTTCCCACCTTGCCGTTGCCCCACTGATATCCTTGGGACAGGAAGATAACCGAGTACTACCAGGTAATGGATGTAGTTTCTTTTGTCATCTTTTTATTGGGTACAACGTTGTTAGATCGCTAGGCTTTTTTTTTCACTGAGTTTTTTGCCGAAAACCTTTGGCTGAAAAAACTCATCAAAAATATAGGTGGTTCAGGGGAACCCCCTAAATAAAAATAAAAAGTTTGAGTTTTGTCAGCAAAAAACTCTGCAAAAAAAACATGGTGATCTAAGACCATAGAACCCTTTATTGTCCACCTAACAGGACAGGCACGCCCCCCTGGCTATCACAAAATGTACTTCCCTCTCTGCATCCCTCCCACCCTGTGTTTGTAGCATCTATTTCCCTCTTTCCCATTCTCATATTTTCACCTCACTCATTTTCCTTTTTCCAGCAGACTACGGTCTAGACACCCCTGGCAGGGGCACGTTACACCCCTCCACAGAGAAGTGTAGGTGCTCTCTATCTACTACAGTGGTGATTTGGCACAGTATAAAACATAACATAACGCAACATACCTGGAGTGCAGGTGCTCTGAAACTACTACAGTGGTGATTTGGCACAGTATAAAACATAACATCACGTGACATGACTCAACTCGATTTTGGTTTGCAAGTGTTGTAAAAATGAGTTGCTTTCTGTAGTAAGCGTTGCGCTCTTAGTGCTCTGCACCTTCCCTTCCACCTGATGTGAACTTTACGTCATCATTGTTCGCCATAGACATCAAATCAATAAATGCAAGTGAATGTTAGGACTGAGCACTGTGACCTTCGCAAATGGACATTATTTTCTATATATGTGTATTCTTTTCGATATATGGAAGAATTGGAGAAGAGCATTTCCCTGAAGATTGAAAAGATTTTATATGTGTTACCAAAAAAGGTATTTTCCATAATGTTATGCTTTTGTATTAGTCTTTCACTCCGTTTGCTATTTTTATCTGGAGATTTGCATTGTTTGCTCAAATGTGTAGGAGGTTTCATATGTAAACCAAGTGCACAAATAAAATACAAATTAAAAAAAAGCAAAAACATTATTTTTTCTTCCAGAGTGGCTGCGTGTTCGGCACAGAATCAGGAGCTGCATAAGAAGGTTCTGGAACTGGAAAAGCACAATGTGTATGTACCCTACGAATTATGCCATAGGGGCGGGAGAGGGCTCTAAAGGGACCTGTGCTATTCGCTCTCATTTTGTGGGATCCCCTTTTTGGCTGCCAAGATCCCAGGACCATCCACAACGAATCAGACCCAAACAGCCCATAGTATTAGACCAAACGACTCTCCATTTTTACTAGCTCCCAGAAACAGACAACTGGTGGCTCCCATTTTCATGTGCTGAACATTGGAGGTCCCTGCTGAGTGCAGGTTGTGTAGCAGTTTATACACAGTCCTTGGGAGCTCACCCCCCGACATGGGGCAGTCCTGCATATCGCACGTCCTCCCAACTTTCGAGATCAATATATATAGTACCACTAAATTAAGAAATAATCACAGTTATTATTATAGTGCTTTGGAGCGGGAGGGATAAGGCATGAAGCTTTATATTATCAAAACTGATCTATATCATTAAACCTTTGAGTTGAATGCAATGATGATTCAAGTGCCTTTGAGCTATATGAGCCCCACATACAGGAATCTGGGGGTTCAGGTGTAGTCAGGTGTAGTCTCGGGAGAATAGCTCAGGGGCAACGCGCTCGTCTTGGAAGCAAGATGGCACGGAGCAACACAGGTTCGATCCCCGGGTCAGCGCTTAGAAACCTCTGGGTATTAAGCGTGTTATAAATAACCAATTATAATTAATTCATTAATAACTTGAACACATGTTCCCTAACAGGGAAAGAAAGTGTAGGCAGCAAATGAAGAATTCCTACATATGTATTTATTTATTCAATGTTTCTATTTGGCGTTAGACGCCATGTGGGTGACTTCAGGTTGCTCAACAAGAGTATGAGGGACTGGGGTGGGGTTGGGGGATGAAGGAGACGAGGAAGGAAGTAATTTAAAGACACTGGAGAAGTGGTTAGTCAGAAGAAGGTAGTCGGGAGCGCTGTGGCTTCCTTACAGCACAGAATCTGAGGGCACTGTGTTCCCTCTTTGCTGGGAAAGATGACTAGTGTCCCTCCCCGGGAACCCGGGAACACTGATCATTTCCTCTTTTTATCAGCATACCCCTACCTCAAGCATTTTAATGAATTACTGAAGGATGCCATATGGCTCTTGGATAACAATAGGCTATACAGGCCTTGCAAATTCTTAAAAATCTCATTAGACCTGCAGTGCTGATTTCTTAGTTTACAAAATGGTTTGTCAACCATCACCATAGGGCACTCGCCCTATGGTGAAGGTTGACAAAATATTTACCAGAGCTTTCTGTAAAAATGGCGCATGTCACCATAATACACTTCATATTTGGTGCAATGCTGCCCCCCAACGACCAGCCACACAGAGTGAAACTTCTATTTGCCATTTACCATAAACACATTTTGCTTGAAGTAAATGTCAGATAAATGTTTCAGACACCTATGCACTCACCAGCAAGGTTGAGTACCCTGCATATGGTACTCACCCTTCATAAGATCTCTTTGCCAATGCAAGTGAGCTAGTAGATTTTGTGAGCCTTACTATCCAAACCTCTGGAGTAATATTGCAATATTACAGAAAATATGCATCATTCTAAGTGCAAACAAATGGCATCGAAATGCCATCCAAGATAGCACTGCAGCAGTGCAACATTTCTGTAATACAGGCCCTGGTAACAGTGCACTCTGCGCAAACACTTGGTAGCATAACCTATACACTATATTTTTCACGTATTCATGTCGACCATTGTTTTACTGCCACCTGTAGATCACTCATCACTCAGCTGCGGAGATTGCAGACACTGATTAAACAGACGACCACAAAGGCAGCCCAGACCAGTACCTGCATCCTGGTATGTACGCATGTGTGCTAACGTGTGATCTCTCTTCATCTCTTGTTAAAAAACACAATTGGCCTCATTATGAGTTTGGTCGGAAATCATTGCTAAATCCACTGATTTATGACTAAATTAAATTACTGTTACTGCCACTCCATCCCTTAGCATTACCATGGGATTATGAGTGACGACACTGTAGTGCAGATCCCGATTTTTAGGACTCCATAGCAACTTTTCCAGGGCTTACAACAAGCTGTAGTTTTGTGTGGTGAATCTGCCGACATTTGGCGGTAAATTGGTTTGTTTACCTCCAACTTTTTGCTGAAGGGAAAATCCTCTGTCTTACTGCCAAAACTCAAACTACAGTGTTGTGGTAATTGGTACTAAAGTGACGGTAACTGAATGCTACCACTTTGCTGACACTTTTTGCTGCCATACGCATAATGAGGCCCAATGACCCATATGAGCATGATTGCTTAAAACAAAAAAGTTGTATTGGGGCTTTTCTTTAAAACATGAAAATTGATTAATTTGTGAGTTAAAAATGCTGTAGTTTATTGCTAAAGTCATTTACCCTACCCTGCAGAGTTACAACGAGCTCTTTCAAGTTAATGAGTGGCACCGCAGGGGATTATCAGGCCAACAATCTGACAGAATTCCCAAGCCCAGGCAAAGGGATACCCTGATGGAGTCAGGTTCCCCCTTTAAGAGGTGAAAACACAACCCCTCCCTGAGCAGTTCTCTTAACAACGCATACAGATTTCCTGAACTCATGTATTTTGTGCTTACTTGGCAGAAATAGAGCTTGTAACAAATCAAATTTTATCTGTTTGCTGGGACCAAGCTGTTTCCTGGGCCCAGAGACACTGCATTATCAACAAAGTGCATCAATCTATTTTGTGCATACTCTGAAAGAGTTAGCGAGTGGGGCTGGACCCAGGAAACATCTCAAATTAACATCGGACTGCAGCCGTTTCCCATGCCATCCTTCGATCAGTTGGGTTTAGTTGATAAACAATGCCTGTGTGTATTTTCCTGGGGGTGTGTATACACAGCTGTCGCATAACATCTTGTATTCTGGTGAGCTAAATATAAAGACCTGTCTGTGTTTTCTGCTGACATGGATAGAATGCTGCTCTGTGAGCCACCACATTCCTGGGATTCCACAGGCCTTGTCGTAGATAAAACCCCACAGCAGCGCTGTTTGCTGGGTCACAGAGCGGCAGAGGGACACATGTAGACTGCGAGAGAGGTGCTGTAGATTCAATAAAAACAACAGTTTGACTATTGTACGGGCTCTGGGAAGCACAGTTTACTTATAATGGGAACTGTTTTTCATTAATTAAAAGAAACATACCTTGTCAAAGGCAATAATTTGAACTTTTGTACAGGCTCTGGGATGCACACTTAAAGCAAATTCACGTAGGTCTACCGGGCCAGTCTCTATTTACACTCTGAATCAAAGCCAGTTCATATAACATTGATATAAATGTTTATATCAAAATTTATATAAAAAATGTTTGATAACACATTTTTGGGTGGCAACTGGATATAAACATTTTAAATACAAATTTTATATAAAAATGCATTTTATATACATCTCTATATGAAAAATATTGTTTATATTAATTTGTATATACATTTGTATATCAAAACCATTCTCTTTTATATTAATTTATATATACATTTTTATATTAGAAATATAAATTTTAAGTTCATTTTATATACATTTTTATTTAAAAAAGATATCAAAATGGTTTGATATTTTCCGCTTCCTATCACATCGGGTGGAACACCTCTGTGACATCATCACCGCGTCACTCTCCAAAACCCTAGATTCACAGTCCCCGTCTTCGGAGCACACTTCGCCCTCAACCCTTGTCCAAACAACACAGCCGCCGGGTGCTCTCATCTTTACAGTATTTTGATATAAAATGTATATTAATTTATATCAAATTATATAAAATGTATACCCACTTTATATAAAATATACATTTTATATCAATTGATATAAAATTATACTCACTTCCTATAAAAATATACATGTGATATAACATTTATATCTTTTTTATATCAAATTTATATTAGGTTTATATCAAAACGTATCAACAACGCAAATAGGGGGTGTGGCCACCTGTCAAAATGTTGATGGAGACAAAAGGGGGAGCCTTCTACTACTCATTTGCAATGATTGTAAATTATGACCACCGAGGCTGACATTCACCTTGCCATTTAAAAGACGGCATTAATATGCATTAGTACACTGTCACTTGGTTACCACAGATGTGTTTTTAAACCTCAAAGAAAATCATCACCTCGACAGCAACCTATTTCTTTTTTAACAATCATTGCAAATGGTGAATTATGTCCTTCTTCTGGTGACATAAAAATGCAGGAAGGACATAGGGTGTTACTGCAGGGGAAGGTTGTCAACCTTTTTTTAGTGTCTTCTGGTTGAAGAAGAACTTGTAAATGTTAACTTTGTTGAATACATTTTACTTTAAAAAGAGCAGCTTTAGGTCACATTTTTTAATGAATAAAAGCTATATAAATGAGCTATGGGATGAACTGCTCTCTGTTTCCTTATTACGCGTAAAGACACTGCCAACCTAATAAATACTACAAAAAAATACACCCTCCATTTTCGCCAGAGCTTTCATATCTCAGGGCTAGGCTGACTAAGGCTGCTGTAATGAATAATAGGACAAAATCAGTATCCTTTTTACAAAGTAAGCCTTGATGACATGTAAAAGGTATTGGGCACCATGAACCCCTTTTACTGCTGGTCAGGAGTCGCATTTACCCGCGCAGTGCTATTACTATTTGTGCCATCATGGTTGGATGTACATGCTATTGGACTTGCTAGCCTGAATACTACTTTATTGGAACTGTTATGTAGATGGATGTTCTTCAGTCACGGAAGCTCAGGAGTCAGACAGGTAGAAAAGAACATTGCTTTAATCCGATGCAAATTGCAGAAATTCAATTACTCTTAACTTGAGATGTTGCACAGGGAGACAGCCATTGGCCCATCCTCCGGCACTCACAGCTCGGCTCCATTGGTCCCTCTCAGAATCATCCACATCTAAGATTCCACCAACATTCTCCGAGCTGTCATTCATCTACACTCACTAACATTCTAAAGCCATGCATTGAGGACCAGTGAGACAAACACAACATCATGACACAGGCACTTCACACTAAAAGCCAGATACCACACAAGCTGCTCTGAATCGATGAAATCGCCTCTGGTGGCAAAAGACATTAATGATACGCACACTAATATGAAAAAGTAACCTGGGGTCCAGCACAACTCCAAGGGCTATTACTGGTTTCTTTTTAAGCAGAAGGACCATGTCTCGGGAGGATAGCTCAGTTACAATGTGCTCGCCTTGGAAGCAAGACGACACGGAGCAACACAGGTTCGATCCCCAGGTCCGCACTTATAAACCTCTGGGTATTAAGCGTGTTATAAATAACCTATCATATCATATCATGTTGGTTTAGAAGATGTAACTGGGTTTCTGTCCTCGCGAAATGATCACCCAGATAAGAGTAGGAGCAGGACAGGGAGGGGAGGGGAGGCTATGACACTGGTGCCCTTCTGTCTGGCTCACATTGAAGGTTAGTCACGGAAGTAAAACAAAACAAAATAAAAGCAGGACAGGATTGAAGAAACTGCTAATGCCCACTTCTAGGTCTACCACTGCCACTATGGAAGGCTCAAAGGGGAAGTGCAAGATTAGGCGGTGAGGTACTACATAGCTCTTCCAGTGTGCACAACTGACCTATCAGGGATTGTTATCTAATGCCGGTGAGCACACCCTGTTATGCAACATATTGAAAGAGTGGGGAGAGCAGAAAGGGCTTGATTGAGTTCAAAGATGAGAAGAATTTTCGAAGCACTGCAGAGAAGTTAAATGATGTGAACGTCCCAGTTCAAGATAAAGAACCATATGTTGTAGAAGGCAAATTTAGTTCAGGAAAACAAGAATCAATGGAGAGATTCTGACATATGTAACTCTGAATTAGCGGGAAGGGATAATTGACCAAACCTCTAGGATCCTATTGGTGGGAGTGGAGAACTTGTGAAAGAACAAGTGGGCGGAGCTTACACCCCCTGAAATTGTACAACCTATGAGTAGCAAAATGGGACGAATCGTGCAAGTTGGGAAAGATCACAGAACAGGTTTATGGTGGTTTAAAATCCATGAAAGAGCGGTATCTGAATATTATTAAGACATTTCAAACATCCGGTGAACAAACAAAACAAATTAAAGGAAATTGAAGTAGTCTCTTGAAACATAGAAAATAATACATCTTATGTGAGTAGATAGACAGATGTGAAACACTGGGAGTTCTGCAAAATGCTTAAGAGCTTCAAGCAAAAGGAAAAGTCTCAGAAACTGTTCTACAAGGGAAGCTCAGTGTTATGCGTAACAACAAGATGTATATATGCATCTTCTTACTTGATGTCTAGGAGGGGACGATAAGTATTTTGCACCTAAATTCAGCCTCTTAAGATAGTTTTCAACTAGTTTCTTGGAACAAAAGATTCAGTAAAAGACACAAACCTCTGAGTGTTATATTCCACAGAATCGGGTTGTATACGTCAGGCAATGGGAAGCCGGGGTGGATAAATAAGGGAAGTAGAGTCACTGAGAAGGACAGCCTTTAAAATATTTAACTTTAGACATAGAAAAGTTGATAAAGCAGTTAAAGGAATTTTCAAGAGTTCAGGCTGACAGAGGCTTGGCTAACCTCCTAGGACCTCTCAGTCAAATCCTGTGCCCTGTTCTGCCAGCAATGCTAGATCGGGAGTTCAAGATTTACAAAGAAGAAGTAGTGCATTATTATCAACAACAACAAAGGACAATGAGGAATAAAAGTAAGATCAAATTGATTTGCTGGAATATCTTTTTTTATTATTTATTTATTACAGTTCTAAAGAACCTTTCACATATAGTATATAAAACGAAGAGCAATAAATATTAAAACTACTTAGATTACATTCCATTAATCAAAATCAAGTGAACAATACATATTATCAGTTTAATAACCTTATTCAAAGTTCTAATCGCTACTTTAATAACCTAAAAAGTATCTAAAACAAACTACCCACTCCAGTCTCTCAGTCAGTAATATTTTCAAGCAGTGAGTAAATCTTTTGCCACATCTTAAAAAATACCATATATCTACGGCTGTTTGAGCCAACAGCCAGATCTGGCAAAAAGAGTCTGGCCTTATCTAATCGAAGTCATCTACAAATTCGCCCAAGCCATCCATATATATATAAAGCCTAACAGTTTACATTGTGTCAGAGTATGTCTGTTTGTTTCCTCCAAAGATCTATTTTCGCATATGCGACACCACCTCCCCTTATTAGGCAAACCAACTCTAGGGCTAGTGACGGCCCGAGTAGGTAGGTGATTAAGACGCAGCAAAAGTATGAATCTTCTGAGCGCATGGGCGGGGGCCTTCAACAAATACTGTTGAGGACGTAGATGGCCACATAGTCCTTATAAATCTTTAAATTAGCTAAGTGTTTGTGATTTAATCCCCGGTTTTTCTATGAATTCCCTACTGAGCATTATTACACCATACTCCCATGAGGGGATCCAACCAATTTCATTAAATGTTTTTTCATTTAATCTTGCATATTCTCTGAGTCAGTGATTACTCTTGACATTCATGAGAGCTCATAATACCCAGAAGAGGAGACTGAGGGGATAAGAATGTTTGATGTAATATGGTCCCCTACGTAGTAAGAAAAGGCCGCCCACTGAAGTGAGGCCCAGCTCTAACCTTGTGCATCTATAGGCACACACCGCAGGAGTCCCAAGAGTCTTCTCCAGATTTTTCCCTCCATTTTTTAGCCATTCAATGTCATTCATGTAAGTGGCTTCCAGCCCATATAAAACAGCGGGGACTATATTTGCCTATACGCCTGTATATTTCTCGCAAAGCTGTGCCCAGCTGTTTTCTCAGCAAACGCTGTGATCATTGAAGTGCGTACAAGTGCAGTGATTATTAATGCCCCAGCAAGTGCTTAGCTGACCTCCTGTCTCTTAAGAAAGCCAAGTTTATGTCAGTCGTGGCTTTATTATCTAACAAGATCTTTTGTTTGCATTTGGATTTGTTGAAATGCAATCTCCATTGTTGAAAATGTAATACAATATAATTTTAAAAAAGGAAGCCAAGCTGGAATTAGTTTCTTGCAAGAGATATGCTTCTGTAAAGAAGTTCCGTAGTCACTAAAACAGGCATGGATGAAAGATCTAATAGTGACAGAACAAAATCAAACATCCGAGGATTGACTTCCCAAATTGAGTGGTACGATTATTATTATTATTAGATATCATGAACGAACTTTGTGGAGACTGTCACATAAAAATGAAGGCAGACGCGGAATATCTGGGAATCCACCTAACCCACAATACTCCACAACAATTGGGTTGGTGGCACTACTGTGATCAAGTAAACCAGCGTGTTCAAGAGCGGTGCAACAAGAAATACCTTTTATTATTTGCTCAAAACTGCCTTGGTTAGCAAGTGAGAAATCTTCAAAATAATTTGCTTGATATGCTACAAACAAGTTTTTTTTCAACATCAATGCGACATTAATGTTAGAATACATGCCGACATGTTATCTTTTCCTTTGAGACCATTTTGATAGTGAGCACACATGTATTGTTACCACCCTGATGAAGCTCTTTGAGTGAAACACGTGTCGGCTTGTAACAGAATATTAAGAACAGATCAGCAGTAGTAAATGGGAATATCACTTGCATCTTGAAATGTTTTTAATTGATTTATTGTTTGGGATCAAATGCATTTTCCATATAGGCGCGTATTCCATCTCCCATAAATCACTTAATTTAAACAGTAATGCACTTTTACTTTTTACTCATTGGCAGGTCTCCAAATTCGATAAACGTTATAATAGATGCTGAGATTGGGGGGCGAATAGCCAAAAGTATTTATTTGTCTAATGCTCTTTAGACGAGGTCACTAGTACAACATCAGGCAAGAGGTGATATATGATACTGAGCACAAAAGATTAAAACATGTACTTCATGCAGGCAGGATAAGAGAGAAGATCATTTTAAAACATACTTTTATTTCTGCAAGGATAATATGGGCATAATATGGGCATGGCCTCTGACCAAATGATGTGAGATACATGGAAAGCCTTGCTGAAGGGAATGTTTGCGATAAGATATTGTATTAACAAGACACAAGACATGTATTAACAAGAAATGGCAATGCCAACAGTTTTGGTTTATTTGTAGGCCTGGGAAAGGCATTTGCCAGGCACTGACGTAATGGGACTAACTGGCCATTAATTATAGCAGTTGCAAAATGGTGAGAGTACCTGGGCATATAATGGCAGTGCAGGTAAATGCCTAATACTTATACACAAGCAAAAACAGTTGGCTATGCCAATGCTTGTTTTTAACAGGACTTCGGTGAGGAACACACATAGTGCTTATAAATCGAGGGGCTGAAGGCTACACGAAGGCAAACCTGGTGTAGCCATTTTTATTACACCAGTAGTGTGTATACAGCTCAAATTAAGTCATTAACTCTCAGAAGACTGCTTCAAAAAAACACTGGCAGGAACTTTGAATGCAAAGTTTGATGATAAGGCTTGGTTAATGCAAGCTCAAGAGTTATGTGATGAACCTGGGCCACCCCCTTTGAGGCAAGGGAGGTGAGCCTGCTAAGCAAGACCCTCCCTAGGGGACTGGGCAAGTGGGATCTCAGTGGGAGTGACTCTGCTCTCTGGGACAAGGATCCCATTCCGATAAGGAACTCCTGATCCGGAATACATAGTCTGCCTACATGGGAATCAGAAAGACTGTTGTCACTTCTATTTTGAACGCTCCCAATAGTGACATTTCTTTAATCTCATTTGCTTCAGATAATGCCTGATCCGCCTGAACGCCACATTCAAAGAAGCATGACTCATCCTTTTTGTGTGTGATGACGTACATAAAAAGATGACAACCTTGAATGGAGGGTGAGAGAGAATCCTACACAGAGGCGATCCTCTGACGGGAAGACGTCCTGGGGTAGCAGAGCAACGCTGGACCGCTGAGCCAGCAGTAATATGGAGAGCGAACTAGTCGTTCGCAAGACGCTGGAAGGCAGGCGTCCTGACCGACCAAGAAACCAAGGTCAGGAGAGTGATGGGGACAATAATGCAACCTCGT